>NC_133974.1:118895365-120111825 GCF_047716275.1 Strix uralensis | reverse complement strand
CACAGAGCCCCAGATTTTATGTTGTCCTGGAGAGCTTGCAGAGCACTGGGGAAAGGCAGGTAGAGAATTCCCTGCTAGCACCTTCTCTCTGCGCGGGAATGAGAAGTGTTCACATTTTTTCGCAGAATCGCATTTGCGTCGCTTCAGAGAACACAGAAGCTTGTTCAGGACGAAAGAAAGCACAGAGCCCCAGATTTGCTGTTACCCTGGAGAGCTTGCAGAGCACTGGGGAAAGCAGGCAGAGAATTCCCTGCTAGCACCTTCTCTGTGCGCGGGAAGGCAAAGTGTTCACATTTCCTCGCAGAATCGCTTTTGTGCAGAAAACACTAACACTTGTTCAGAACGAAAGAAAGCACAGAGACCCAGATTTTATGTTGTCCTGGAGAGCTTGCAGAGCACTGGGGAAAGGCAGGCAGAGAATTCCCTGCTAGCACCTTCTCTGTGCGCGGGAAGGAAAAGTGTTCACATTTTTTCGCAGAATCGCATTTGCGTCGCTGCAGAGAACACAAAAGCTTGTTCAGGACGAAAGAAAGCACAGAGCCCCAGATTTGCTGTTACCCTGGAGAGCTTGCAGTGCACTGGGGAAAGGCAGGCAGAGAATTCCCTGCTAGCACCTTCTCTGTGCGCGGGAAGGCAAAGTGTTCACATTTCCTCGCAGAATCGCTTTTGTGCAGAAAACACTAACACTTGTTCAGAACGAAAGAAAGCACAGAGCCCCAGATTTGCTGTTGTCCAGGAGAGCTTGCAGAGCACTGGGGAAAGGCAGGCAGAGAATTCCCTGCTAGCACCTTCTCTGTGCCTGGGAAGCAGAAGTGTTCACATTGCTTCGCAGAATCGCTTTTGTGCAGAAAACACTAACACTTGTTCAGAACGAAAGAAAGCACAGAGCCCCAGATTTTATGTTGTCCTGGAGAGCTTGCAGAGCACTGGGGAAAGGCAGGCAGAGAATTCCCTGCTAGCACCTTCTCTCTGCGCGGGAATGAGAAGTGTTCACATTGCTTCGCCGAATCGCATTTGCGTCGCTTCAGAGAACACAAAAGCTTGTTCAGTACGAAAGAAAGCACAGAGCCCCAGATTTGCTGTTACCCTGGAGAGCTTGCAGAGCACTGGGGAAAGCAGGCAGAGAATTCCCTGCTAGCACCTTCTCTGTGGGCGGGAAGGCAAAGTGTTCACATTTCCTCGCAGAATCGCTTTTGTGCAGAAAACACTAACACTTGTTCAGAACGAAAGAAAGCACAGAGCCCCAGATTTTATGTTGTCCTGGAGAGCTTGCAGAGCACTGGGGAAAGGCAGGCAGAGAATTCCCTGCTAGCACCTTCTCTGTGCGCGGGAATGAGAAGTGTTCACATTGCTTCGCAGAATCGCTTTTGTGCAGAAAACACTAACACTTGTTCAGAACGAAAGAAAGCACAGAGCCCCAGATTTTATGTTGTCCTGGAGAGCTTGCAGAGCACTGGGGAAAGGCAGGCAGAGAATTCCCTGCTAGCACCGTCTCTGTGCGCGGGAAGGAAAAGTGTTCACATTTTTTCGCAGAATCGCATTTGCGTCGCTTCAGAGAACACAAAAGCTTGTTCAGGACGAAAGAAAGCACAGAGCCCCAGATTTGCTGTTACCCTGGAGAGCTTGCAGAGCACTGGGGAAAGCAGGCAGAGAATTCCCTGCTAGAACCTTCTCTGTGCGCGGGAAGGCAAAGTGTTCACATTTCCTCGCAGAATCGCTTTTGTGCAGAAAACACTAACACTTGTTCAGAACGAAAGAAAGCACAGAGCCCCAGATTTTATGTTGTCCTGGAGAGCTTGCAGAGCACTGGGGAAAGGCAGGCAGAGAATTCCCTGCTAGCACCTTCTCGGTGCCTGGGAAGAAGAAGTGTTCACATTGCTTCGCAGAATCGCTTTTGTGCAGAAAACACTAACACTTGTTCAGAACGAAAGAAAGCACAGAGCCCCAGATTTTATGTTGTCCTGGAGAGCTTGCAGAGCACTGGGGAAAGGCAGGCAGAGAATTCCCTGCTAGCACCGTCTCTGTGCGCGGGAAGGAAAAGTGTTCACATTTTTTCGCAGAATCGCATTTGCGTCGCTGCAGAGAACACAAAAGCTTGTTCAGGACGAAAGAAAGCACAGAGCCCCAGATTTGCTGTTACCCTGGAGAGCTTGCAGAGCACTGGGGAAAGCAGGCAGAGAATTCCCTGCTAGCACCTTCTCTGTTCCTGGGAAGCAGAAGTGTTCACATTGCTTGGCAGAATCGCTTTTGTGCAGAAAACAGTAACACTTGTTCAGAACGAAAGAAAGCACAGAGCCCCAGATTTTATGTTGTCCTGGAGAGCTTGCAGAGCACTGGGGAAAGGCAGGCAGAGAATTCCCTGCTAGCACCTTCTCTCTGCGCGGGAAGGCAAAGTGTTCACATTTCCTCGCAGAATCGCTTTTGTGCAGAAAACACTAACACTTGTTCAGAACGAAAGAAAGCACAGAGCCCCAGATTTTATGTTGTCCTGGAGAGCTTGCAGAGCACTGGGGAAAGGCAGGCAGAGAATTCCCTGCTAGCACCTTCTCTCTGCGCGGGAATGAGAAGTGTTCACATTGCTTCGCAGAATCGCTTTTGTGCAGAAAACACTAACACTTGTTCAGAACGAAAGAAAGCACAGAGCCCCAGATTTTATGTTGTCCTGGAGAGCTTGCAGAGCACTGGGGAAAGGCAGGCAGAGAATTCCCTGCTAGCACCTTCTCTGTGCCTGGGAAGAAGAAGTGTTCACATTGCTTCGCAGAATCGCATTTGCGTCGCTTCAGAGAACACAAAAGCTTGTTCAGGACGAAAGAAAGCACAGAGCCCCAGATTTGCTGTTACCCTGGAGAGCTTGCAGAGCACTGGGGAAAGCAGGCAGAGAATTCCCTGCTAGCACCTTCTCTGTGTGCGGGAAGGCAAAGTGTTCACATTTCCTCGCAGAATCGCTTTTGTGCAGAAAACACTAACACTTGTTCAGAACGAAAGAAAGCACAGAGACCCAGATTTTATGTTGTCCTGGAGAGCTTGCAGAGCACTGGGGAAAGGCAGGCAGAGAATTCCCTGCTAGCACCTTCTCTGTGCCTGGGAAGCAGAAGTGTTCACATTGCTTCGCAGAATCGCTTTTGTGCAGAAAACACTAACACTTGTTCAGAACGAAAGAAAGCACAGAGCCCCAGATTTTATGTTGTCCTGGAGAGCTTGCAGAGCACTGGGGAAAGGCAGGTAGAGAATTCCCTGCTAGCACCTTCTCTCTGCGCGGGAATGAGAAGTGTTCACATTTTTTCGCAGAATCGCATTTGCGTCGCTTCAGAGAACACAGAAGCTTGTTCAGGACGAAAGAAAGCACAGAGCCCCAGATTTGCTGTTACCCTGGAGAGCTTGCAGAGCACTGGGGAAAGCAGGCAGAGAATTCCCTGCTAGCACCTTCTCTGTGCGCGGGAAGGCAAAGTGTTCACATTTCCTCGCAGAATCGCTTTTGTGCAGAAAACACTAACACTTGTTCAGAACGAAAGAAAGCACAGAGACCCAGATTTTATGTTGTCCTGGAGAGCTTGCAGAGCACTGGGGAAAGGCAGGCAGAGAATTCCCTGCTAGCACCTTCTCTGTGCGCGGGAAGGAAAAGTGTTCACATTTTTTCGCAGAATCGCATTTGCGTCGCTGCAGAGAACACAAAAGCTTGTTCAGGACGAAAGAAAGCACAGAGCCCCAGATTTGCTGTTACCCTGGAGAGCTTGCAGTGCACTGGGGAAAGGCAGGCAGAGAATTCCCTGCTAGCACCTTCTCTGTGCGCGGGAAGGCAAAGTGTTCACATTTCCTCGCAGAATCGCTTTTGTGCAGAAAACACTAACACTTGTTCAGAACGAAAGAAAGCACAGAGCCCCAGATTTGCTGTTGTCCAGGAGAGCTTGCAGAGCACTGGGGAAAGGCAGGCAGAGAATTCCCTGCTAGCACCTTCTCTGTGCCTGGGAAGCAGAAGTGTTCACATTGCTTCGCAGAATCGCTTTTGTGCAGAAAACACTAACACTTGTTCAGAACGAAAGAAAGCACAGAGCCCCAGATTTTATGTTGTCCTGGAGAGCTTGCAGAGCACTGGGGAAAGGCAGGCAGAGAATTCCCTGCTAGCACCTTCTCTCTGCGCGGGAATGAGAAGTGTTCACATTGCTTCGCCGAATCGCATTTGCGTCGCTTCAGAGAACACAAAAGCTTGTTCAGTACGAAAGAAAGCACAGAGCCCCAGATTTGCTGTTACCCTGGAGAGCTTGCAGAGCACTGGGGAAAGCAGGCAGAGAATTCCCTGCTAGCACCTTCTCTGTGGGCGGGAAGGCAAAGTGTTCACATTTCCTCGCAGAATCGCTTTTGTGCAGAAAACACTAACACTTGTTCAGAACGAAAGAAAGCACAGAGCCCCAGATTTTATGTTGTCCTGGAGAGCTTGCAGAGCACTGGGGAAAGGCAGGCAGAGAATTCCCTGCTAGCACCTTCTCTGTGCGCGGGAATGAGAAGTGTTCACATTGCTTCGCAGAATCGCTTTTGTGCAGAAAACACTAACACTTGTTCAGAACGAAAGAAAGCACAGAGCCCCAGATTTTATGTTGTCCTGGAGAGCTTGCAGAGCACTGGGGAAAGGCAGGCAGAGAATTCCCTGCTAGCACCGTCTCTGTGCGCGGGAAGGAAAAGTGTTCACATTTTTTCGCAGAATCGCATTTGCGTCGCTTCAGAGAACACAAAAGCTTGTTCAGGACGAAAGAAAGCACAGAGCCCCAGATTTTATGTTGTCCTGGAGAGCTTGCAGAGCACTGGGGAAAGGCAGGCAGAGAATTCCCTGCTAGCACCTTCTCGGTGCCTGGGAAGAAGAAGTGTTCACATTGCTTCGCAGAATCGCTTTTGTGCAGAAAACACTAACACTTGTTCAGAACGAAAGAAAGCACAGAGCCCCAGATTTTATGTTGTCCTGGAGAGCTTGCAGAGCACTGGGGAAAGGCAGGCAGAGAATTCCCTGCTAGCACCGTCTCTGTGCGCGGGAAGGAAAAGTGTTCACATTTTTTCGCAGAATCGCATTTGCGTCGCTGCAGAGAACACAAAAGCTTGTTCAGGACGAAAGAAAGCACAGAGCCCCAGATTTGCTGTTACCCTGGAGAGCTTGCAGAGCACTGGGGAAAGCAGGCAGAGAATTCCCTGCTAGCACCTTCTCTGTTCCTGGGAAGCAGAAGTGTTCACATTGCTTGGCAGAATCGCTTTTGTGCAGAAAACAGTAACACTTGTTCAGAACGAAAGAAAGCACAGAGCCCCAGATTTTATGTTGTCCTGGAGAGCTTGCAGAGCACTGGGGAAAGGCAGGCAGAGAATTCCCTGCTAGCACCTTCTCTCTGCGCGGGAAGGCAAAGTGTTCACATTTCCTCGCAGAATCGCTTTTGTGCAGAAAACACTAACACTTGTTCAGAACGAAAGAAAGCACAGAGCCCCAGATTTTATGTTGTCCTGGAGAGCTTGCAGAGCACTGGGGAAAGGCAGGCAGAGAATTCCCTGCTAGCACCTTCTCTCTGCGCGGGAATGAGAAGTGTTCACATTGCTTCGCAGAATCGCTTTTGTGCAGAAAACACTAACACTTGTTCAGAACGAAAGAAAGCACAGAGCCCCAGATTTTATGTTGTCCTGGAGAGCTTGCAGAGCACTGGGGAAAGGCAGGCAGAGAATTCCCTGCTAGCACCTTCTCTGTGCCTGGGAAGAAGAAGTGTTCACATTGCTTCGCAGAATCGCATTTGCGTCGCTTCAGAGAACACAAAAGCTTGTTCAGGACGAAAGAAAGCACAGAGCCCCAGATTTGCTGTTACCCTGGAGAGCTTGCAGAGCACTGGGGAAAGCAGGCAGAGAATTCCCTGCTAGCACCTTCTCTGTGTGCGGGAAGGCAAAGTGTTCACATTTCCTCGCAGAATCGCTTTTGTGCAGAAAACACTAACACTTGTTCAGAACGAAAGAAAGCACAGAGACCCAGATTTTATGTTGTCCTGGAGAGCTTGCAGAGCACTGGGGAAAGGCAGGCAGAGAATTCCCTGCTAGCACCTTCTCTGTGCCTGGGAAGCAGAAGTGTTCACATTGCTTCGCAGAATCGCTTTTGTGCAGAAAACACTAACACTTGTTCAGAACGAAAGAAAGCACAGAGCCCCAGATTTTATGTTGTCCTGGAGAGCTTGCAGAGCACTGGGGAAAGGCAGGTAGAGAATTCCCTGCTAGCACCTTCTCTCTGCGCGGGAATGAGAAGTGTTCACATTTTTTCGCAGAATCGCATTTGCGTCGCTTCAGAGAACACAGAAGCTTGTTCAGGACGAAAGAAAGCACAGAGCCCCAGATTTGCTGTTACCCTGGAGAGCTTGCAGAGCACTGGGGAAAGCAGGCAGAGAATTCCCTGCTAGCACCTTCTCTGTGCGCGGGAAGGCAAAGTGTTCACATTTCCTCGCAGAATCGCTTTTGTGCAGAAAACACTAACACTTGTTCAGAACGAAAGAAAGCACAGAGACCCAGATTTTATGTTGTCCTGGAGAGCTTGCAGAGCACTGGGGAAAGGCAGGCAGAGAATTCCCTGCTAGCACCTTCTCTGTGCGCGGGAAGGAAAAGTGTTCACATTTTTTCGCAGAATCGCATTTGCGTCGCTGCAGAGAACACAAAAGCTTGTTCAGGACGAAAGAAAGCACAGAGCCCCAGATTTGCTGTTACCCTGGAGAGCTTGCAGTGCACTGGGGAAAGGCAGGCAGAGAATTCCCTGCTAGCACCTTCTCTGTGCGCGGGAAGGCAAAGTGTTCACATTTCCTCGCAGAATCGCTTTTGTGCAGAAAACACTAACACTTGTTCAGAACGAAAGAAAGCACAGAGCCCCAGATTTGCTGTTGTCCAGGAGAGCTTGCAGAGCACTGGGGAAAGGCAGGCAGAGAATTCCCTGCTAGCACCTTCTCTGTGCCTGGGAAGCAGAAGTGTTCACATTGCTTCGCAGAATCGCTTTTGTGCAGAAAACACTAACACTTGTTCAGAACGAAAGAAAGCACAGAGCCCCAGATTTTATGTTGTCCTGGAGAGCTTGCAGAGCACTGGGGAAAGGCAGGCAGAGAATTCCCTGCTAGCACCTTCTCTCTGCGCGGGAATGAGAAGTGTTCACATTGCTTCGCCGAATCGCATTTGCGTCGCTTCAGAGAACACAAAAGCTTGTTCAGTACGAAAGAAAGCACAGAGCCCCAGATTTGCTGTTACCCTGGAGAGCTTGCAGAGCACTGGGGAAAGCAGGCAGAGAATTCCCTGCTAGCACCTTCTCTGTGGGCGGGAAGGCAAAGTGTTCACATTTCCTCGCAGAATCGCTTTTGTGCAGAAAACACTAACACTTGTTCAGAACGAAAGAAAGCACAGAGCCCCAGATTTTATGTTGTCCTGGAGAGCTTGCAGAGCACTGGGGAAAGGCAGGCAGAGAATTCCCTGCTAGCACCTTCTCTGTGCGCGGGAATGAGAAGTGTTCACATTGCTTCGCAGAATCGCTTTTGTGCAGAAAACACTAACACTTGTTCAGAACGAAAGAAAGCACAGAGCCCCAGATTTTATGTTGTCCTGGAGAGCTTGCAGAGCACTGGGGAAAGGCAGGCAGAGAATTCCCTGCTAGCACCGTCTCTGTGCGCGGGAAGGAAAAGTGTTCACATTTTTTCGCAGAATCGCATTTGCGTCGCTTCAGAGAACACAAAAGCTTGTTCAGGACGAAAGAAAGCACAGAGCCCCAGATTTGCTGTTACCCTGGAGAGCTTGCAGAGCACTGGGGAAAGCAGGCAGAGAATTCCCTGCTAGAACCTTCTCTGTGCGCGGGAAGGCAAAGTGTTCACATTTCCTCGCAGAATCGCTTTTGTGCAGAAAACACTAACACTTGTTCAGAACGAAAGAAAGCACAGAGCCCCAGATTTTATGTTGTCCTGGAGAGCTTGCAGAGCACTGGGGAAAGGCAGGCAGAGAATTCCCTGCTAGCACCTTCTCGGTGCCTGGGAAGAAGAAGTGTTCACATTGCTTCGCAGAATCGCTTTTGTGCAGAAAACACTAACACTTGTTCAGAACGAAAGAAAGCACATAGCCCCAGATTTTATGTTGTCCTGGAGAGCTTGCAGAGCACTGGGGAAAGGCAGGCAGAGAATTCCCTGCTAGCACCGTCTCTGTGCGCGGGAAGGAAAAGTGTTCACATTTTTTCGCAGAATCGCATTTGCGTCGCTGCAGAGAACACAAAAGCTTGTTCAGGACGAAAGAAAGCACAGAGCCCCAGATTTGCTGTTACCCTGGAGAGCTTGCAGAGCACTGGAGAAAGGCAGGCAGAGAATTCCCTGCTAGCACCTTCTCTGTGCGCGGGAAGGCAAAGTGTTCATATTGCTTCGCAGAATCGCTTTTGTGCAGAAAACACTAACACTTGTTCAGAACGAAAGAAAGCACAGAGCCCCAGATTTTATGTTGTCCTGGAGAGCTTGCAGAGCACTGGGGAAAGGCAGGCAGAGAATTCCCTGCTAGCACCTTCTCTCTGCGCGGGAATGAGAAGTGTTCACATTTTTTCGCAGAATCGCATTTGCGTCGCTTCAGAGAACACAAAAGCTTGTTCAGGAGGAAAGAAAGCACAGAGCCCCAGATTTGCTGTTACCCTGGAGAGCTTGCAGAGCACTGGGGAAAGCAGGCAGAGAATTCCCTGCTAGCACCTTCTCTGTGGGCGGGAAGGCAAAGTGTTCACATTTCCTCGCAGAATCGCTTTTGTGCAGAAAACACTAACACTTGTTCAGAACGAAAGAAAGCACAGAGCCCCAGATTTTATGTTGTCCTGGAGAGCTTGCAGAGCACTGGGGAAAGGCAGGCAGAGAATTCCCTGCTAGCACCTTCTCGGTGCCTGGGAAGAAGAAGTGTTCACATTGCTTCGCAGAATCGCTTTTGTGCAGAAAACACTAACACTTGTTCAGAACGAAAGAAAGCACAGAGCCCCAGATTTGCTGTTGTCCTGGAGAGCTTGCAGAGCACTGGGGAAAGGCAGGCAGAGAATTCCCTGCTAGCACCTTCTCTGTGCCTGGGAAGCAGAAGTGTTCACATTGCTTCGCAGAATCGCTTTTGTGCAGAAAACACTAACACTTGTTCAGAACGAAAGAAAGCACAGAGCCCCAGATTTTATGTTGTCCTGGAGAGCTTGCAGAGCACTGGGGAAAAGCAGGCAGAGAATTCCCTGCTAGCACCGTGTCTGTGCGCGGGAAGGAAAAGTGTTCACATTTTTTCGCAGAATCGCATTTGCGTCGCTGCAGAGAACACAAAAGCTTGTTCAGGACGAAAGAAAGCACAGAGCCCCAGATTTTATGTTGTCCTGGAGAGCTTGCAGAGCACTGGGGAAAGGCAGGCAGAGAATTCCCTGCTAGCACCTTCTCGGTGCCTGGGAAGAAGAAGTGTTCACATTGCTTCGCAGAATCGCTTTTGTGCAGAAAACACTAACACTTGTTCAGAACGAAAGAAAGCACAGAGCCCCAGATTTGCTGTTGTGCTGGAGAGCTTGCAGAGCACTGGGGAAAGGCAGGCAGAGAATTCCCTGCTAGCACCTTCTCTGTGCCTGGGAAGCAGAAGTGTTCACATTGCTTGGCAGAATCGCTTTTGTGCAGAAAACACTAACACTTGTTCAGAACGAAAAAAAGCACAGAGACCCAGATTTTATGTTGTCCTGGAGAGCTTGCAGAGCACTGGGGAAAGGCAGGCAGAGAATTCCCTGCTAGCACCTTCTCTGTGCGCGGGAATGAGAAGTGTTCACATTGCTTCGCAGAATCGCTTTTGTGCAGAAAACACTAACACTTGTTCAGAACGAAAGAAAGCACAGAGCCCCAGATTTTATGTTGTCCTGGAGAGCTTGCAGAGCACTGGGGAAAGGCAGGCAGAGAATTCCCTGCTAGCACCGTCTCTGTGCGCGGGAAGGAAAAGTGTTCACATTTTTTCGCAGAATCGCATTTGCGTCGCTTCAGAGAACACAAAAGCTTGTTCAGGACAAAAGAAAGCACAGAGCCCCAGGTTTGCTGTTACCCTGGAGAGTTTGCAGTGCACTGGAGAAAGGCAGGCAGAGAATTCCCTGCTAGCACCTTCTCTGTGCGCGGGAAGGCAAAGTGTTCACATTTCCTCGCAGAATCGCTTTTGTGCAGAAAACACTAAAACTTGTTCAGAACGAAAGAAAGCACAGAGCCCCAGATTTTATGTTGTCCAGGAGAGCTTGCAGAGCACTGGGGAAAGGCAGGCAGAGAATTCCCTGCTAGCACCTTCTCTGTGCCTGGGAAGCAGAAGTGTTCACATTGCTTCGCAGAATCGCTTTTGTGCAGAAAACACTAACACTTGTTCAGAACGAAAGAAAGCACAGAGCCCCAGATTTTATGTTGTCCTGGAGAGCTTGCAGAGCACTGGAGAAAGGCAGGCAGAGAATTCCCTGCTAGCACCTTCTCTCTGCGCGGGAATGAGAAGTGTTCACATTTTTTCGCCGAATCGCATTTGCGTCGCTTCAGAGAACACAAAAGCTTGTTCAGAACGAAAGAAAGCACAGAGCCCCAGATTTGCTGTTACCCTGGAGAGCTTGCAGAGCACTGGGGAAAGCAGGCAGAGAATTCCCTGCTAGCACCTTCTCTGTGGGCGGGAAGGCAAAGTGTTCACATTTCCTCGCAGAATCGCTTTTGTGCAGAAAACACTAACACTTGTTCAGAACGAAAGAAAGCACAGAGCCCCAGATTTTATGTTGTCCTGGAGAGCTTGCAGAGCACTGGGGAAAGGCAGGCAGAGAATTCCCTGCTAGCACCTTCTCGGTGCCTGGGAAGCAGAAGTGTTCACATTGCTTCGCAGAATCGCTTTTGTGCAGAAAACACTAACACTTGTTCAGAACGAAAGAAAGCACAGAGCCCCAGATTTTATGTTGTCCTGGAGAGCTTGCAGAGCACTGGGGAAAGGCAGGCAGAGAATTCCCTGCTAGCACCGTCTCTGTGCGCGGGAAGGAGAAGTGTTCACATTTTTTCGCAGAATCGCATTTGCGTCGCTGCAGATAACACAAAAGCTTGTTCAGGACGAAAGAAAGCACAGAGCCCCAGATTTGCTGTTACCCTGGAGAGCTTGCAGAGCACTGGGGAAAGCAGGCAGAGAATTCCCTGCTAGAACCTTCTCTGTGCGCGGGAAGGCAAAGTGTTCACATTTCCTCGCAGAATCGCTTTTGTGCAGAAAACACTAACACTTGTTCAGAACGAAAGAAAGCACAGAGCCCCAGATTTTATGTTGTCCTGGAGAGCTTGCAGAGCACTGGGGAAAGGCAGGCAGAGAATTCCCTGCTAGCACCTTCTCGGTGCCTGGGAAGAAGAAGTGTTCACATTGCTTCGCAGAATCGCTTTTGTGCAGAAAACACTAACACTTGTTCAGAACGAAAGAAAGCACATAGCCCCAGATTTTATGTTGTCCTGGAGAGCTTGCAGAGCACTGGGGAAAGGCAGGCAGAGAATTCCCTGCTAGCACCGTCTCTGTGCGCGGGAAGGAAAAGTGTTCACATTTTTTCGCAGAATCGCATTTGCGTCGCTGCAGAGAACACAAAAGCTTGTTCAGGACGAAAGAAAGCACAGAGCCCCAGATTTGCTGTTACCCTGGAGAGCTTGCAGAGCACTGGAGAAAGGCAGGCAGAGAATTCCCTGCTAGCACCTTCTCTGTGCGCGGGAAGGCAAAGTGTTCACATTTCCTCGCAGAATCGCTTTTGTGCAGAAAACACTAAAACTTGTTCAGAACGAAAGAAAGCACAGAGCCCCATATTTGCTGTTGTCCTGGAGAGCTTGCAGAGCACTGGGGAAAGGCAGGCAGAGAATTCCGTGCTAGCACCTTCTCTGTGCCTGGGAAGCAGAAGTGTTCACATTGCTTCGCAGAATCGCTTTTGTGCAGAAAACACTAACACTTGTTCAGAACGAAAGAAAGCACAGAGCCCCAGATTTTATGTTGTCCTGGAGAGCTTGCAGAGCACTGGGGAAAGGCAGGCAGAGAATTCCCTGCTAGCACCTTCTCGGTGCCTGGGAAGAAGTGTTCACATTGCTTCGCAGAATCGCTTTTGTGCAGAAAACACTAACACTTGTTCAGAACGAAAGAAAGCACAGAGCCCCAGATTCTATGTTGTCCTGGAGAGCTTGCAGAGCACTGGGGAAAGGCAGGCAGAGAATTCCCTGCTAGCACCTTCTCTGTGCGCGGGAAGCAGAAGTGTTCACATTGCTTCGCAGAATCGCTTTTGTGCAGAAAACACTAACACTTGTTCAGAACGAAAGAAAGCACAGAGCCCCAGATTTTATGTTGTCCTGGAGAGCTTGCAGAGCACTGGGGAAAGGCAGGCAGAGAATTCCCTGCTAGCACCTTCTCTCTGCGCGGGAATGAGAAGTGTTCACATTTTTTCGCAGAATCGCATTTGCGTCGCTTCAGAGAACACAAAAGCTTGTTCAGGACGAAAGAAAGCACAGAGCCCCAGATTTGCTGTTACCCTGGAGAGCTTGCAGAGCACTGGGGAAAGCAGGCAGAGAATTCCCTGCTAGCACCTTCTCTGTGGGCGGGAAGGCAAAGTGTTCACATTTCCTCGCAGAATCGCTTTTGTGCAGAAAACACTAACACTTGTTCAGAACGAAAGAAAGCACAGAGCCCCAGATTTTATGTTGTCCTGGAGAGCTTGCAGAGCACTGGGGAAAGGCAGGCAGAGAATTCCCTGCTAGCACCTTCTCTGTGCGCGGGAAGGCAAAGTGTTCACATTTCCTCGCAGAATCGCTTTTGTGCAGAAAACACTAAAACTTGTTCAGAACGAAAGAAAGCACAGAGCCCCATATTTGCTGTTGTCCTGGAGAGCTTGCAGAGCACTGGGGAAAGGCAGGCAGAGAATTCCGTGCTAGCACCTTCTCTGTGCCTGGGAAGCAGAAGTGTTCACATTGCTTCGCAGAATCGCTTTTGTGCAGAAAACACTAACACTTGTTCAGAACGAAAGAAAGCACAGAGCCCCAGATTTTATGTTGTCCTGGAGAGCTTGCAGAGCACTGGGGAAAGGCAGGCAGAGAATTCCCTGCTAGCACCTTCTCGGTGCCTGGGAAGAAGTGTTCACATTGCTTCGCAGAATCGCTTTTGTGCAGAAAACACTAACACTTGTTCAGAACGAAAGAAAGCACAGAGCCCCAGATTCTATGTTGTCCTGGAGAGCTTGCAGAGCACTGGGGAAAGGCAGGCAGAGAATTCCCTGCTAGCACCTTCTCGGTGCCTGGGAAGAAGAAGTGTTCACATTGCTTCGCAGAATCGCTTTTGTGCAGAAAACACTAACACTTGTTCAGAACGAAAGAAAGCACAGAGCCCCAGATTTTATGTTGTCCTGGAGAGCTTGCAGAGCACTGGGGAAAGGCAGGCAGAGAATTCCCTGCTAGCACCTTCTCTCTGCGCGGGAATGAGAAGTGTTCACATTTTTTCGCAGAATCGCATTTGCGTCGCTGCAGAGAACACAAAAGCTTGTTCAGGACGAAAGAAAGCACAGAGCCCCAGATTTGCTGTTACCCTGGAGAGCTTGCAGAGCACTGGGGAAAGCAGGCAGAGAATTCCCTGCTAGCAGCTTCTCTGTGCGCGGGAAGGCAAAGTGTTCACATTTCCTCGCAGAATCGCTTTTGTGCAGAAAACACTAACACTTGTTCAGAACGAAAGAAAGCACAGAGCCCCAGATTTTATGTTGTCCTGGAGAGCTTGCAGAGCACTGGGGAAAAGCAGGCAGAGAATTCCCTGCTAGCACCGTGTCTGTGCGCGGGAAGGAAAAGTGTTCACATTTTTTCGCAGAATCGCATTTGCGTCGCTGCAGAGAACACAAAAGCTTGTTCAGGACGAAAGAAAGCACAGAGCCCCAGATTTTATGTTGTCCTGGAGAGCTTGCAGAGCACTGGGGAAAGGCAGGCAGAGAATTCCCTGCTAGCACCTTCTCGGTGCCTGGGAAGAAGAAGTGTTCACATTGCTTCGCAGAATCGCTTTTGTGCAGAAAACACTAACACTTGTTCAGAACGAAAGAAAGCACAGAGCCCCAGATTTTATGTTGTCCTGGAGAGCTTGCAGAGCACTGGGGAAAAGCAGGCAGAGAATTCCCTGCTAGCACCGTGTCTGTGCGCGGGAAGGAAAAGTGTTCACATTTTTTCGCAGAATCGCATTTGCGTCGCTGCAGAGAACACAAAAGCTTGTTCAGGACGAAAGAAAGCACAGAGCCCCAGATTTTATGTTGTCCTGGAGAGCTTGCAGAGCACTGGGGAAAGGCAGGCAGAGAATTCCCTGCTAGCACCTTCTCGGTGCCTGGGAAGAAGAAGTGTTCACATTGCTTCGCAGAATCGCTTTTGTGCAGAAAACACTAACACTTGTTCAGAACGAAAGAAAGCACAGAGCCCCAGATTTGCTGTTGTGCTGGAGAGCTTGCAGAGCACTGGGGAAAGGCAGGCAGAGAATTCCCTGCTAGCACCTTCTCTGTGCCTGGGAAGCAGAAGTGTTCACATTGCTTCGCAGAATCGCTTTTGTGCAGAAAACACTAACACTTGTTCAGAACGAAAGAAAGCACAGAGTCCCAGATTTTATGTTGTCCTGGAGAGCTTGCAGAGCACTGGGGAAAGGCAGGCAGAGAATTCCCTGCTAGCACCTTCTCTCTGCGCGGGAATGAGAAGTGTTCACATTGCTTCGCAGAATCGCTTTTGTGCAGAAAACACTAACACTTGTTCAGAACGAAAGAAAGGACAGAGCCCCAGATTTTATGTTGTCCTGGAGAGCTTGCAGAGCACTGGGGAAAGGCAGGCAGAGAATTCCCTGCTAGCACCGTCTCTCTGCGCGGGAATGAGAAGTGTTCACATTTTTTCGCAGAATCGCATTTGCGTCGCTTCAGAGAACACAAAAGCTTGTTCAGGACGAAAGAAAGCACAGAGCCCCAGATTTGCTGTTACCCTGGAGAGCTTGCAGAGCACTGGGGAAAGCAGGCAGAGAGTTCCCTGCTAGCACCTTCTCTGTGCCTGGGAAGCAGAAGTGTTCACATTGCTTCGCAGAATCGCTTTTGTGCAGAAAACACTAACACTTGTTCAGAACGAAAGAAAGCACAGAGCCCCAGATTTGCTGTTACCCTGGAGAGCTTGCAGAGCACTGGGGAAAGGCAGGCAGAGAATTCCCTGCTAGCACCTTCTCTCTGCGCGGGAATGAGAAGTGTTCACATTGCTTCGCAGAATCGCTTTTGTGCAGAAAACACTAAAGCTTGTTCAGAACGAAAGAAAGCACAGAGCCCCAGGTTTTATGTTGTCCTGGAGAGCTTGCAGAGCACTGGGGAAAGGCAAGCAGAGAATTCCCTGCTAGCACCGTCTCTGTGCGCGGGAAGGAAAAGTGTTCACATTTTTTCGCAGAATCGCATTTGCGTCGCTGCAGAGAACACAAAAGCTTGTTCAGGACGAAAGAAAGCACAGAGCCCCAGATTTGCTGTTACCCTGGAGAGCTTGCAGAGCACTGGAGAAAGGCAGGCAGAGAATTCCCTGCTAGCACCTTCTCTGTGCGCGGGAAGGCAAAGTGTTCACATTTCCTCGCAGAATCGCTTTTGTGCAGAAAACACTAACACTTGTTCAGAACGAAAGAAAGCACAGAGCCCCATATTTTATGTTGTCCTGGAGAGCTTGCAGAGCACTGGGGAAAGGCAGGCAGAGAATTCCGTGCTAGCACCTTCTCTGTGCCTGGGAAGCAGAAGTGTTCACATTGCTTCGCAGAATCGCTTTTGTGCAGAAAACACTAACACTTGTTCAGAGCGAAAGAAAGCACAGAGCCCCAGATTTTATGTTGTCCTGGAGAGCTTGCAGAGCACTGGGGAAAGGCAGGCAGAGAATTCCCTGCTAGCACCTTCTCTCTGCGCGGGAATGAGAAGTGTTCACATTTTTTCGCAGAATCGCATTTGCGTCGCTTCAGAGAACACAAAAGCTTGTTCAGGACGAAAGAAAGCACAGAGCCCCAGATTTGCTGTTACCCTGGAGAGCTTGCAGAGCACTGGGGAAAGCAGGCAGAGAATTCCCTGCTAGCACCTTCTCTGTGGGCGGGAAGGCAAAGTGTTCACATTTCCTCGCAGAATCGCTTTTGTGCAGAAAACACTAACACTTGTTCAGAACGAAAGAAAGCACAGAGCCCCAGATTTTATGTTGTCCTGGAGAGCTTGCAGAGCACTGGGGAAAGGCAGGCAGAGAATTCCCTGCTAGCACCTTCTCTGTGCGCGGGAAGGCAAAGTGTTCACATTTCCTCGCAGAATCGCTTTTGTGCAGAAAACACTAACACTTGTTCAGAACGAAAGAAAGCACAGAGCCCCAGATTTTATGTTGTCCTGGAGAGCTTGCAGAGCACTGGGGAAAGGCAGGCAGAGAATTCCCTGCTAGCACCTTCTCGGTGCCTGGGAAGAAGTGTTCACATTGCTTCGCAGAATCGCTTTTGTGCAGAAAACACTAACACTTGTTCAGAACGAAAGAAAGCACAGAGCCCCAGATTCTATGTTGTCCTGGAGAGCTTGCAGAGCACTGGGGAAAGGCAGGCAGAGAATTCCCTGCTAGCACCTTCTCGGTGCCTGGGAAGAAGAAGTGTTCACATTGCTTCGCAGAATCGCTTTTGTGCAGAAAACACTAACACTTGTTCAGAACGAAAGAAAGCACAGAGCCCCAGATTTTATGTTGTCCTGGAGAGCTTGCAGAGCACTGGGGAAAGGCAGGCAGAGAATTCCCTGCTAGCACCTTCTCTCTGCGCGGGAATGAGAAGTGTTCACATTTTTTCGCAGAATCGCATTTGCGTCGCTGCAGAGAACACAAAAGCTTGTTCAGGACGAAAGAAAGCACAGAGCCCCAGATTTGCTGTTACCCTGGAGAGCTTGCAGAGCACTGGGGAAAGCAGGCAGAGAATTCCCTGCTAGCAGCTTCTCTGTGCGCGGGAAGGCAAAGTGTTCACATTTCCTCGCAGAATCGCTTTTGTGCAGAAAACACTAACACTTGTTCAGAACGAAAGAAAGCACAGAGCCCCAGATTTTATGTTGTCCTGGAGAGCTTGCAGAGCACTGGGGAAAAGCAGGCAGAGAATTCCCTGCTAGCACCGTGTCTGTGCGCGGGAAGGAAAAGTGTTCACATTTTTTCGCAGAATCGCATTTGCGTCGCTGCAGAGAACACAAAAGCTTGTTCAGGACGAAAGAAAGCACAGAGCCCCAGATTTTATGTTGTCCTGGAGAGCTTGCAGAGCACTGGGGAAAGGCAGGCAGAGAATTCCCTGCTAGCACCTTCTCGGTGCCTGGGAAGAAGAAGTGTTCACATTGCTTCGCAGAATCGCTTTTGTGCAGAAAACACTAACACTTGTTCAGAACGAAAGAAAGCACAGAGCCCCAGATTTTATGTTGTCCTGGAGAGCTTGCAGAGCACTGGGGAAAAGCAGGCAGAGAATTCCCTGCTAGCACCGTGTCTGTGCGCGGGAAGGAAAAGTGTTCACATTTTTTCGCAGAATCGCATTTGCGTCGCTGCAGAGAACACAAAAGCTTGTTCAGGACGAAAGAAAGCACAGAGCCCCAGATTTTATGTTGTCCTGGAGAGCTTGCAGAGCACTGGGGAAAGGCAGGCAGAGAATTCCCTGCTAGCACCTTCTCGGTGCCTGGGAAGAAGAAGTGTTCACATTGCTTCGCAGAATCGCTTTTGTGCAGAAAACACTAACACTTGTTCAGAACGAAAGAAAGCACAGAGCCCCAGATTTGCTGTTGTGCTGGAGAGCTTGCAGAGCACTGGGGAAAGGCAGGCAGAGAATTCCCTGCTAGCACCTTCTCTGTGCCTGGGAAGCAGAAGTGTTCACATTGCTTCGCAGAATCGCTTTTGTGCAGAAAACACTAACACTTGTTCAGAACGAAAGAAAGCACAGAGTCCCAGATTTTATGTTGTCCTGGAGAGCTTGCAGAGCACTGGGGAAAGGCAGGCAGAGAATTCCCTGCTAGCACCTTCTCTCTGCGCGGGAATGAGAAGTGTTCACATTGCTTCGCAGAATCGCTTTTGTGCAGAAAACACTAACACTTGTTCAGAACGAAAGAAAGGACAGAGCCCCAGATTTTATGTTGTCCTGGAGAGCTTGCAGAGCACTGGGGAAAGGCAGGCAGAGAATTCCCTGCTAGCACCGTCTCTCTGCGCGGGAATGAGAAGTGTTCACATTTTTTCGCAGAATCGCATTTGCGTCGCTTCAGAGAACACAAAAGCTTGTTCAGGACGAAAGAAAGCACAGAGCCCCAGATTTGCTGTTACCCTGGAGAGCTTGCAGAGCACTGGGGAAAGCAGGCAGAGAGTTCCCTGCTAGCACCTTCTCTGTGCCTGGGAAGCAGAAGTGTTCACATTGCTTCGCAGAATCGCTTTTGTGCAGAAAACACTAACACTTGTTCAGAACGAAAGAAAGCACAGAGCCCCAGATTTGCTGTTACCCTGGAGAGCTTGCAGAGCACTGGGGAAAGGCAGGCAGAGAATTCCCTGCTAGCACCTTCTCTCTGCGCGGGAATGAGAAGTGTTCACATTGCTTCGCAGAATCGCTTTTGTGCAGAAAACACTAAAGCTTGTTCAGAACGAAAGAAAGCACAGAGCCCCAGGTTTTATGTTGTCCTGGAGAGCTTGCAGAGCACTGGGGAAAGGCAAGCAGAGAATTCCCTGCTAGCACCGTCTCTGTGCGCGGGAAGGAAAAGTGTTCACATTTTTTCGCAGAATCGCATTTGCGTCGCTGCAGAGAACACAAAAGCTTGTTCAGGACGAAAGAAAGCACAGAGCCCCAGATTTGCTGTTACCCTGGAGAGCTTGCAGAGCACTGGAGAAAGGCAGGCAGAGAATTCCCTGCTAGCACCTTCTCTGTGCGCGGGAAGGCAAAGTGTTCACATTTCCTCGCAGAATCGCTTTTGTGCAGAAAACACTAACACTTGTTCAGAACGAAAGAAAGCACAGAGCCCCATATTTTATGTTGTCCTGGAGAGCTTGCAGAGCACTGGGGAAAGGCAGGCAGAGAATTCCGTGCTAGCACCTTCTCTGTGCCTGGGAAGCAGAAGTGTTCACATTGCTTCGCAGAATCGCTTTTGTGCAGAAAACACTAACACTTGTTCAGAACGAAAGAAAGCACAGAGCCCCAGATTTTATGTTGTCCTGGAGAGCTTGCAGAGCACTGGGGAAAGGCAGGCAGAGAATTCCCTGCTAGCACCTTCTCGGTGCCTGGGAAGAAGTGTTCACATTGCTTCGCAGAATCGCTTTTGTGCAGAAAACACTAACACTTGTTCAAAACGAAAGAAAGCACAGAGCCCCAGATTTGCTGTTGTCCTGGAGAGCTTGCAGAGCACTGGGGAAAGGCAGGCAGAGAATTCCCTGCTAGCACCGTCTCTCTGCGCGGGAATGAGAAGTGTTCACATTTTTTCGCCGAATCGCATTTGCGTCGCTTCAGAGAACACAAAAGCTTGTTCAGGACGAAAGAAAGCACAGAGCCCCAGATTTGCTGTTACCCTGGAGAGCTTGCAGAGCACTGGGGAAAGCAGGCAGAGAATTCCCTGCTAGCACCTTCTCTGTGGGCGGGAAGGCAAAGTGTTCACATTTCCTCGCAGAATCGCTTTTGTGCAGAAAACACTAACACTTGTTCAGAACGAAAGAAAGCACAGAGCCCCAGATTTTATGTTGTCCTGGAGAGCTTGCAGAGCACTGGGGAAAGGCAGGCAGAGAATTCCCTGCTAGCACCTTCTCTCTGCGCGGGAATGAGAAGTGTTCACATTGCTTCGCAGAATCGCTTTTGTGCAGAAAACACTAACACTTGTTCAGAACGAAAGAAAGCACAGAGCCCCAGATTTTATGTTGTCCTGGAGAGCTTTGCAGAGCACTGGGGAAAGGCAGGCAGAGAATTCCCTGCTAGCACCTTCTCTCTGCGCGGGAAGGAAAAGTGTTCACATTTTTTCGCAGAATCGCATTTGCGTCGCTGCAGATAACACAAAAGCTTGTTCAGGACGAAAGAAAGCACAGAGCCCCAGATTTGCTGTTACCCTGGAGAGCTTGCAGAGCACTGGGGAAAGCAGGCAGAGAATTCCCTGCTAGAACCTTCTCTGTGCGCGGGAAGGCAAAGTGTTCACATTTCCTCGCAGAATCGCTTTTGTGCAGAAAACACTAACACTTGTTCAGAACGAAAGAAAGCACAGAGCCCCAGATTTTATGTTGTCCTGGAGAGCTTGCAGAGCACTGGGGAAAGGCAGGCAGAGAATTCCCTGCTAGCACCTTCTCGGTGCCTGGGAAGAAGAAGTGTTCACATTGCTTCGCAGAATCGCTTTTGTGCAGAAAACACTAACACTTGTTCAGAACGAAAGAAAGCACATAGCCCCAGATTTTATGTTGTCCTGGAGAGCTTGCAGAGCACTGGGGAAAGGCAGGCAGAGAATTCCCTGCTAGCACCGTCTCTGTGCGCGGGAAGGAAAAGTGTTCACATTTTTTCGCAGAATCGCATTTGCGTCGCTGCAGAGAACACAAAAGCTTGTTCAGGACGAAAGAAAGCACAGAGACCCAGATTTGCTGTTACCCTGGAGAGCTTGCAGAGCACTGGAGAAAGGCAGGCAGAGAATTCCCTGCTAGCACCTTCTCGGTGCGCGGGAAGGCAAAGTGTTCACATTTCCTCGCAGAATCGCTTTTGTGCAGAAAACACTAAAACTTGTTCAGAACGAAAGAAAGCACAGAGCCCCATATTTGCTGTTGTCCTGGAGAGCTTGCAGAGCACTGGGGAAAGGCAGGCAGAGAATTCCCTGCTAGCACCTTCTCTGTGCCTGGGAAGCAGAAGTGTTCACATTGCTTCGCAGAATCGCTTTTGTGCAGAAAACACTAACACTTGTTCAGAACGAAAGAAAGCACAGAGCCCCAGATTTGTTGTTGTCCTGGAGAGCTTGCAGAGCACTGGGGAAAGGCAGGCAGAGAATTCCCTGCTAGCACCTTCTCGGTGCCTGGGAAGAAGTGTTCACATTGCTTGGCAGAATCGCTTTTGTGCAGAAAACACTAACACTTGTTCAGAACGAAAGAAAGCACAGAGCCCCAGATTCTATGTTGTCCTGGAGAGCTTGCAGAGCACTGGGGAAAGGCAGGCAGAGAATTCCCTGCTAGCACCTTCTCTGTGCGCGGGAAGCAGAAGTGTTCACATTGCTTCGCAGAATCGCTTTTGTGCAGAAAACACTAACACTTGTTCAGAACGAAAGAAAGCACAGAGCCCCAGATTTTATGTTGTCCTGGAGAGCTTGCAGAGCACTGGGGAAAGGCAGGCAGAGAATTCCCTGCTAGCACCTTCTCTCTGCGCGGGAATGAGAAGTGTTCACATTTTTTCGCAGAATCGCATTTGCGGCGCTTCAGAGAACACAAAAGCTTGTTCAGGACGAAAGAAAGCACAGAGCCGCAGATTTGCTGTTACCCTGGAGAGCTTGCAGAGCACTGGGGAAAGCAGGCAGAGAATTCCCTGCTAGCACCTTCTCTGTGGGCGGGAAGGCAAAGTGTTCACATTTCCTCGCAGAATCGCTTTTGTGCAGAAAACACTAACACTTGTTCAGAACGAAAGAAAGCACAGAGCCCCAGATTTTATGTTGTCCTGGAGAGCTTGCAGAGCACTGGGGAAAGGCAGGCAGAGAATTCCCTGCTAGCACCTTCTCTGTGCGCGGGAAGGCAAAGTGTTCACATTTCCTCGCAGAATCGCTTTTGTGCAGAAAACACTAAAACTTGTTCAGAACGAAAGAAAGCACAGAGCCCCATATTTGCTGTTGTCCTGGAGAGCTTGCAGAGCACTGGGGAAAGGCAGGCAGAGAATTCCGTGCTAGCACCTTCTCTGTGCCTGGGAAGCAGAAGTGTTCACATTGCTTCGCAGAATCGCTTTTGTGCAGAAAACACTAACACTTGTTCAGAACGAAAGAAAGGACAGAGCCCCAGATTTTATGTTGTCCTGGAGAGCTTGCAGAGCACTGGGGAAAGGCAGGCAGAGAATTCCCTGCTAGCACCTTCTCGGTGCCTGGGAAGAAGTGTTCACATTGCTTCGCAGAATCGCTTTTGTGCAGAAAACACTAACACTTGTTCAGAACGAAAGAAAGCACAGAGCCCCAGATTCTATGTTGTCCTGGAGAGCTTGCAGAGCACTGGGGAAAGGCAGGCAGAGAATTCCCTGCTAGCACCTTCTCGGTGCCTGGGAAGAAGAAGTGTTCACATTGCTTCGCAGAATCGCTTTTGTGCAGAAAACACTAACACTTGTTCAGAACGAAAGAAAGCACAGAGCCCCAGATTTTATGTTGTCCTGGAGAGCTTGCAGAGCACTGGGGAAAGGCAGGCAGAGAATTCCCTGCTAGCACCTTCTCTCTGCGCGGGAATGAGAAGTGTTCACATTTTTTCGCAGAATCGCATTTGCGTCGCTGCAGAGAACACAAAAGCTTGTTCAGGACGAAAGAAAGCACAGAGCCCCAGATTTGCTGTTACCCTGGAGAGCTTGCAGAGCACTGGGGAAAGCAGGCAGAGAATTCCCTGCTAGCAGCTTCTCTGTGCGCGGGAAGGCAAAGTGTTCACATTTCCTCGCAGAATCGCTTTTGTGCAGAAAACACTAACACTTGTTCAGAACGAAAGAAAGCACAGAGCCCCAGATTTTATGTTGTCCTGGAGAGCTTGCAGAGCACTGGGGAAAGGCAGGCAGAGAATTCCCTGCTAGCACCTTCTCGGTGCCTGGGAAGAAGAAGTGTTCACATTGCTTCGCAGAATCGCTTTTGTGCAGAAAACACTAACACTTGTTCAGAACGAAAGAAAGCACAGAGCCCCAGATTTGCTGTTGTCCTGGAGAGCTTGCAGAGCACTGGGGAAAGGCAGGCAGAGAATTCCCTGCTAGCACCTTCTCTGTGCCTGGGAAGCAGAAGTGTTCACATTGCTTCGCAGAATCGCTTTTGTGCAGAAAACACTAACACTTGTTCAGAACGAAAGAAAGCACAGAGCCCCAGATTTTATGTTGTCCTGGAGAGCTTGCAGAGCACTGGGGAAAAGCAGGCAGAGAATTCCCTGCTAGCACCGTGTCTGTGCGCGGGAAGGAAAAGTGTTCACATTTTTTCGCAGAATCGCATTTGCGTCGCTGCAGAGAACACAAAAGCTTGTTCAGGACGAAAGAAAGCACAGAGCCCCAGATTTTATGTTGTCCTGGAGAGCTTGCAGAGCACTGGGGAAAGGCAGGCAGAGAATTCCCTGCTAGCACCGTCTCTCTGCGCGGGAATGAGAAGTGTTCACATTTTTTCGCAGAATCGCATTTGCGTCGCTTCAGAGAACACAAAAGCTTGTTCAGGACGAAAGAAAGCACAGAGCCCCAGATTTGCTGTTACCCTGGAGAGCTTGCAGAGCACTGGGGAAAGCAGGCAGAGAGTTCCCTGCTAGCACCTTCTCTGTGCCTGGGAAGCAGAAGTGTTCACATTGCTTCGCAGAATCGCTTTTGTGCAGAAAACACTAACACTTGTTCAGAACGAAAGAAAGCACAGAGCCCCAGATTTGCTGTTACCCTGGAGAGCTTGCAGAGCACTGGGGAAAGGCAGGCAGAGAATTCCCTGCTAGCACCTTCTCTCTGCGCGGGAATGAGAAGTGTTCACATTGCTTCGCAGAATCGCTTTTGTGCAGAAAACACTAAAGCTTGTTCAGAACGAAAGAAAGCACAGAGCCCCAGGTTTTATGTTGTCCTGGAGAGCTTGCAGAGCACTGGGGAAAGGCAAGCAGAGAATTCCCTGCTAGCACCGTCTCTGTGCGCGGGAAGGAAAAGTGTTCACATTTTTTCGCAGAATCGCATTTGCGTCGCTGCAGAGAACACAAAAGCTTGTTCAGGACGAAAGAAAGCACAGAGCCCCAGATTTGCTGTTACCCTGGAGAGCTTGCAGAGCACTGGAGAAAGGCAGGCAGAGAATTCCCTGCTAGCACCTTCTCTGTGCGCGGGAAGGCAAAGTGTTCACATTTCCTCGCAGAATCGCTTTTGTGCAGAAAACACTAACACTTGTTCAGAACGAAAGAAAGCACAGAGCCCCATATTTTATGTTGTCCTGGAGAGCTTGCAGAGCACTGGGGAAAGGCAGGCAGAGAATTCCGTGCTAGCACCTTCTCTGTGCCTGGGAAGCAGAAGTGTTCACATTGCTTCGCAGAATCGCTTTTGTGCAGAAAACACTAACACTTGTTCAGAACGAAAGAAAGCACAGAGCCCCAGATTTTATGTTGTCCTGGAGAGCTTGCAGAGCACTGGGGAAAGGCAGGCAGAGAATTCCCTGCTAGCACCTTCTCGGTGCCTGGGAAGAAGTGTTCACATTGCTTCGCAGAATCGCTTTTGTGCAGAAAACACTAACACTTGTTCAAAACGAAAGAAAGCACAGAGCCCCAGATTTGCTGTTGTCCTGGAGAGCTTGCAGAGCACTGGGGAAAGGCAGGCAGAGAATTCCCTGCTAGCACCGTCTCTCTGCGCGGGAATGAGAAGTGTTCACATTTTTTCGCCGAATCGCATTTGCGTCGCTTCAGAGAACACAAAAGCTTGTTCAGGACGAAAGAAAGCACAGAGCCCCAGATTTGCTGTTACCCTGGAGAGCTTGCAGAGCACTGGGGAAAGCAGGCAGAGAATTCCCTGCTAGCACCTTCTCTGTGGGCGGGAAGGCAAAGTGTTCACATTTCCTCGCAGAATCGCTTTTGTGCAGAAAACACTAACACTTGTTCAGAACGAAAGAAAGCACAGAGCCCCAGATTTTATGTTGTCCTGGAGAGCTTGCAGAGCACTGGGGAAAGGCAGGCAGAGAATTCCCTGCTAGCACCTTCTCTCTGCGCGGGAATGAGAAGTGTTCACATTGCTTCGCAGAATCGCTTTTGTGCAGAAAACACTAACACTTGTTCAGAACGAAAGAAAGCACAGAGCCCCAGATTTTATGTTGTCCTGGAGAGCTTTGCAGAGCACTGGGGAAAGGCAGGCAGAGAATTCCCTGCTAGCACCTTCTCTCTGCGCGGGAAGGAAAAGTGTTCACATTTTTTCGCAGAATCGCATTTGCGTCGCTGCAGATAACACAAAAGCTTGTTCAGGACGAAAGAAAGCACAGAGCCCCAGATTTGCTGTTACCCTGGAGAGCTTGCAGAGCACTGGGGAAAGCAGGCAGAGAATTCCCTGCTAGAACCTTCTCTGTGCGCGGGAAGGCAAAGTGTTCACATTTCCTCGCAGAATCGCTTTTGTGCAGAAAACACTAACACTTGTTCAGAACGAAAGAAAGCACAGAGCCCCAGATTTTATGTTGTCCTGGAGAGCTTGCAGAGCACTGGGGAAAGGCAGGCAGAGAATTCCCTGCTAGCACCTTCTCGGTGCCTGGGAAGAAGAAGTGTTCACATTGCTTCGCAGAATCGCTTTTGTGCAGAAAACACTAACACTTGTTCAGAACGAAAGAAAGCACATAGCCCCAGATTTTATGTTGTCCTGGAGAGCTTGCAGAGCACTGGGGAAAGGCAGGCAGAGAATTCCCTGCTAGCACCGTCTCTGTGCGCGGGAAGGCAAAGTGTTCACATTTCCTCGCAGAATCGCTTTTGTGCAGAAAACACTAACACTTGTTCAGAACGAAAGAAAGCACAGAGACCCAGATTTTATGTTGTCCTGGAGAGCTTGCAGAGCACTGGGGAAAGGCAGGCAGAGAATTCCGTGCTAGCACCTTCTCTGTGCCTGGGAAGCAGAAGTGTTCACATTGCTTCGCAGAATCGCTTTTGTGCAGAAAACACTAACACTTGTTCAGAACGAAAGAAAGCACAGAGCCCCAGATTTTATGTTGTCCTGGAGAGCTTGCAGAGCACTGGGGAAAGGCAGGCAGAGAATTCCCTGCTAGCACCTTCTCGGTGCCTGGGAAGAAGTGTTCACATTGCTTCGCAGAATCGCTTTTGTGCAGAAAACACTAACACTTGTTCAAAACGAAAGAAAGCACAGAGCCCCAGATTTGCTGTTGTCCTGGAGAGCTTGCAGAGCACTGGGGAAAGGCAGGCAGAGAATTCCCTGCTAGCACCGTCTCTCTGCGCGGGAATGAGAAGTGTTCACATTTTTTCGCCGAATCGCATTTGCGTCGCTTCAGAGAACACAAAAGCTTGTTCAGGACGAAAGAAAGCACAGAGCCCCAGATTTGCTGTTACCCTGGAGAGCTTGCAGAGCACTGGGGAAAGCAGGCAGAGAATTCCCTGCTAGCACCTTCTCTGTGGGCGGGAAGGCAAAGTGTTCACATTTCCTCGCAGAATCGCTTTTGTGCAGAAAACACTAACACTTGTTCAGAACGAAAGAAAGCACAGAGCCCCAGATTTTATGTTGTCCTGGAGAGCTTGCAGAGCACTGGGGAAAGGCAGGCAGAGAATTCCCTGCTAGCACCTTCTCTCTGCGCGGGAATGAGAAGTGTTCACATTGCTTCGCAGAATCGCTTTTGTGCAGAAAACACTAACACTTGTTCAGAACGAAAGAAAGCACAGAGCCCCAGATTTTATGTTGTCCTGGAGAGCTTTGCAGAGCACTGGGGAAAGGCAGGCAGAGAATTCCCTGCTAGCACCTTCTCTCTGCGCGGGAAGGAAAAGTGTTCACATTTTTTCGCAGAATCGCATTTGCGTCGCTGCAGATAACACAAAAGCTTGTTCAGGACGAAAGAAAGAACAGAGCCCCAGATTTGCTGTTACCCTGGAGAGCTTGCAGAGCACTGGGGAAAGCAGGCAGAGAATTCCCTGCTAGAACCTTCTCTGTGCGCGGGAAGGCAAAGTGTTCACATTTCCTCGCAGAATCGCTTTTGTGCAGAAAACACTAACACTTGTTCAGAACGAAAGAAAGCACAGAGCCCCAGATTTTATGTTGTCCTGGAGAGCTTGCAGAGCACTGGGGAAAGGCAGGCAGAGAATTCCCTGCTAGCACCTTCTCGGTGCCTGGGAAGAAGAAGTGTTCACATTGCTTCGCAGAATCGCTTTTGTGCAGAAAACACTAACACTTGTTCAGAACGAAAGAAAGCACATAGCCCCAGATTTTATGTTGTCCTGGAGAGCTTGCAGAGCACTGGGGAAAGGCAGGCAGAGAATTCCCTGCTAGCACCGTCTCTGTGCGCGGGAAGGAAAAGTGTTCACATTTTTTCGCAGAATCGCATTTGCGTCGCTGCAGAGAACACAAAAGCTTGTTCAGGACGAAAGAAAGCACAGAGACCCAGATTTGCTGTTACCCTGGAGAGCTTGCAGAGCACTGGAGAAAGGCAGGCAGAGAATTCCCTGCTAGCACCTTCTCGGTGCGCGGGAAGGCAAAGTGTTCACATTTCCTCGCAGAATCGCTTTTGTGCAGAAAACACTAAAACTTGTTCAGAACGAAAGAAAGCACAGAGCCCCATATTTGCTGTTGTCCTGGAGAGCTTGCAGAGCACTGGGGAAAGGCAGGCAGAGAATTCCCTGCTAGCACCTTCTCTGTGCCTGGGAAGCAGAAGTGTTCACATTGCTTCGCAGAATCGCTTTTGTGCAGAAAACACTAACACTTGTTCAGAACGAAAGAAAGCACAGAGCCCCAGATTTGTTGTTGTCCTGGAGAGCTTGCAGAGCACTGGGGAAAGGCAGGCAGAGAATTCCCTGCTAGCACCTTCTCGGTGCCTGGGAAGAAGTGTTCACATTGCTTCGCAGAATCGCTTTTGTGCAGAAAACACTAACACTTGTTCAGAACGAAAGAAAGCACAGAGCCCCAGATTCTATGTTGTCCTGGAGAGCTTGCAGAGCACTGGGGAAAGGCAGGCAGAGAATTCCCTGCTAGCACCTTCTCTGTGCGCGGGAAGCAGAAGTGTTCACATTGCTTCGCAGAATCGCTTTTGTGCAGAAAACACTAACACTTGTTCAGAACGAAAGAAAGCACAGAGCCCCAGATTTTATGTTGTCCTGGAGAGCTTGCAGAGCACTGGGGAAAGGCAGGCAGAGAATTCCCTGCTAGCACCTTCTCTCTGCGCGGGAATGAGAAGTGTTCACATTTTTTCGCAGAATCGCATTTGCGGCGCTTCAGAGAACACAAAAGCTTGTTCAGGACGAAAGAAAGCACAGAGCCGCAGATTTGCTGTTACCCTGGAGAGCTTGCAGAGCACTGGGGAAAGCAGGCAGAGAATTCCCTGCTAGCACCTTCTCTGTGGGCGGGAAGGCAAAGTGTTCACATTTCCTCGCAGAATCGCTTTTGTGCAGAAAACACTAACACTTGTTCAGAACGAAAGAAAGCACAGAGCCCCAGATTTTATGTTGTCCTGGAGAGCTTGCAGAGCACTGGGGAAAGGCAGGCAGAGAATTCCCTGCTAGCACCTTCTCTCTGCGCGGGAATGAGAAGTGTTCACATTGCTTCGCAGAATCGCATTTGCGTCGCTTCAGAGAACACAAAAGCTTGTTCAGGACGAAAGAAAGCACAGAGCCCCAGATTTGCTGTTACCCTGGAGAGCTTGCAGAGCACTGGGGAAAGCAGGCAGAGAATTCCCTGCTAGCAGCTTCTCTGTGCGCGGGAAGGCAAAGTGTTCACATTTCCTCGCAGAATCGCTTTTGTGCAGAAAACACTAACACTTGTTCAGAACGAAAGAAAGCACAGAGCCCCAGATTTTATGTTGTCCTGGAGAGCTTGCAGAGCACTGGGGAAAGGCAGGCAGAGAATTCCCTGCTAGCACCTTCTCGGTGCCTGGGAAGAAGAAGTGTTCACATTGCTTCGCAGAATCGCTTTTGTGCAGAAAACACTAACACTTGTTCAGAACGAAAGAAAGCACAGAGCCCCAGATTTGCTGTTGTCCTGGAGAGCTTGCAGAGCACTGGGGAAAGGCAGGCAGAGAATTCCCTGCTAGCACCTTCTCTGTGCCTGGGAAGCAGAAGTGTTCACACTGCTTCGCAGAATCGCTTTTGTGCAGAAAACACTAACACTTGTTCAGAACGAAAGAAAGCACAGAGCCCCAGATTTTATGTTGTCCTGGAGAGCTTGCAGAGCACTGGGGAAAAGCAGGCAGAGAATTCCCTGCTAGCACCGTGTCTGTGCGCGGGAAGGAAAAGTGTTCACATTTTTTCGCAGAATCGCATTTGCGTCGCTGCAGAGAACACAAAAGCTTGTTCAGGACGAAAGAAAGCACAGAGTCCCAGATTTTATGTTGTCCTGGAGAGCTTGCAGAGCACTGGGGAAAGGCAGGCAGAGAATTCCCTGCTAGCACCTTCTCGGTGCCTGGGAAGAAGAAGTGTTCACATTGCTTCGCAGAATCGCTTTTGTGCAGAAAACACTAACACTTGTTCAGAACGAAAGAAAGCACAGAGCCCCAGATTTGCTGTTGTGCTGGAGAGCTTGCAGAGCACTGGGGAAAGGCAGGCAGAGAATTCCCTGCTAGCACCTTCTCTGTGCCTGGGAAGCAGAAGTGTTCACATTGCTTCGCAGAATCGCTTTTGTGCAGAAAACACTAACACTTGTTCAGAACGAAAGAAAGCACAGAGACCCAGATTTTATGTTGTCCTGGAGAGCTTGCAGAGCACTGGGGAAAGGCAGGCAGAGAATTCCCTGCTAGCACCTTCTCTCTGCGCGGGAATGAGAAGTGTTCACATTGCTTGGCAGAATCGCTTTTGTGCAGAAAACACTAACACTTGTTCAGAACGAAAGAAAGGACAGAGCCCCAGATTTTATGTTGTCCTGGAGAGCTTGCAGAGCACTGGGGAAAGGCAGGCAGAGAATTCCCTGCTAGCACCGTCTCTCTGCGCGGGAATGAGAAGTGTTCGCATTTTTTCGCAGAATCGCATTTGCGTCGCTTCAGAGAACACAAAAGCTTGTTCAGGACGAAAGAAAGCACAGAGCCCCAGATTTGCTGTTACCCTGGAGAGCTTGCAGAGCACTGGGGAAAGCAGGCAGAGAGTTCCCTGCTAGCACCTTCTCTGTGCCTGGGAAGCAGAAGTGTTCACATTGCTTCGCAGAATCGCTTTTGTGCAGAAAACACTAACACTTGTTCAGAACGAAAGAAAGCACAGAGCCCCAGATTTTATGTTGTCCTGGAGAGCTTGCAGAGCACTGGGGAAAGGCAGGCAGAGAATTCCCTGCTAGCACCTTCTCTCTGCGCGGGAATGAGAAGTGTTCACATTGCTTCGCAGAATCGCTTTTGTGCAGAAAACACTAAAGCTTGTTCAGAACGAAAGAAAGCACAGAGCCCCAGGTTTTATGTTGTCCTGGAGAGCTTGCAGAGCACTGGGGAAAGGCAAGCAGAGAATTCCCTGCTAGCACCGTCTCTGTGCGCGGGAAGGAAAAGTGTTCACATTTTTTCGCAGAATCGCATTTGCGTCGCTGCAGAGAACACAAAAGCTTGTTCAGGACGAAAGAAAGCACAGAGACCCAGATTTGCTGTTACCCTGGAGAGCTTGCAGAGCACTGGAGAAAGGCAGGCAGAGAATTCCCTGCTAGCACCGTCTCTGTGCGCGGGAAGGCAAAGTGTTCACATTTCCTCGCAGAATCGCTTTTGTGCAGAAAACACTAAAACTTGTTCAGAACGAAAGAAAGCACAGAGCCCCATATTTGCTGTTGTCCTGGAGAGCTTGCAGAGCACTGGGGAAAGGCAGGCAGAGAATTCCGTGCTAGCACCTTCTCTGTGCCTGGGAAGCAGAAGTGTTCACATTGCTTCGCAGAATCGCTTTTGTGCAGAAAACACTAACACTTGTTCAGAACGAAAGAAAGCACAGAGCCCCAGATTCTATGTTGTCCTGGAGAGCTTGCAGAGCACTGGGGAAAGGCAGGCAGAGAATTCCCTGCTAGCACCTTCTCGGTGCCTGGGAAGAAGTGTTCACATTGCTTCGCAGAATCGCTTTTGTGCAGAAAACACTAACACTTGTTCAAAACGAAAGAAAGCACAGAGCCCCAGATTCTATGTTGTCCTGGAGAGCTTGCAGAGCACTGGGGAAAGGCAGGCAGAGAATTCCCTGCTAGCACCTTCTCTGTGCCTGGGAAGCAGAAGTGTTCACATTGCTTCGCAGAATCGCTTTTGTGCAGAAAACACTAACACTTGTTCAGAACGAAAGAAAGCACATAGCCCCAGATTTTATGCTGTCCTGGAGAGCTTGCAGAGCACTGGGGAAAGGCATGCAGAGAATTCCCTGCTAGCACCTTCTCGGTGCCTGGGAAGAAGAAGTGTTCACATTGCTTCGCAGAATCGCTTTTGTGCAGAAAACACTAACACTTGTTCAGAACGAAAGAAAGCACAGAGCCCCAGATTTGCTGTTGTGCTGGAGAGCTTGCAGAGCACTGGGGAAAGGCAGGCAGAGAATTCCCTGCTAGCACCTTCTCTGTGCCTGGGAAGCAGAAGTGTTCACATTGCTTCGCAGAATCGCTTTTGTGCAGAAAACACTAACACTTGTTCAGAACGAAAGAAAGCACAGAGTCCCAGATTTTATGTTGTCCTGGAGAGCTTGCAGAGCACTGGGGAAAGGCAGGCAGAGAATTCCCTGCTAGCACCTTCTCTCTGCGCGGGAATGAGAAGTGTTCACATTGCTTCGCAGAATCGCTTTTGTGCAGAAAACACTAACACTTGTTCAGAACGAAAGAAAGGACAGAGCCCCAGATTTTATGTTGTCCTGGAGAGCTTGCAGAGCACTGGGGAAAGGCAGGCAGAGAATTCCCTGCTAGCACCGTCTCTCTGCGCGGGAATGAGAAGTGTTCACATTTTTTCGCAGAATCGCATTTGCGTCGCTTCAGAGAACACAAAACCTTGTTCAGGACGAAAGAAAGCACAGAGCCCCAGATTTGCTGTTACCCTGGAGAGCTTGCAGAGCACTGGGGAAAGCAGGCAGAGAGTTCCCTGCTAGCACCTTCTCTGTGCCTGGGAAGCAGAAGTGTTCACATTGCTTCGCAGAATCGCTTTTGTGCAGAAAACACTAACACTTGTTCAGAACGAAAGAAAGCACAGAGCCCCAGATTTGCTGTTACCCTGGAGAGCTTGCAGAGCACTGGGGAAAGGCAGGCAGAGAATTCCCTGCTAGCACCTTCTCTCTGCGCGGGAATGAGAAGTGTTCACATTGCTTCGCAGAATCGCTTTTGTGCAGAAAACACTAAAGCTTGTTCAGAACGAAAGAAAGCACAGAGCCCCAGGTTTTATGTTGTCCTGGAGAGCTTGCAGAGCACTGGGGAAAGGCAAGCAGAGAATTCCCTGCTAGCACCGTCTCTGTGCGCGGGAAGGAAAAGTGTTCACATTTTTTCGCAGAATCGCATTTGCGTCGCTGCAGAGAACACAAAAGCTTGTTCAGGACGAAAGAAAGCACAGAGCCCCAGATTTGCTGTTACCCTGGAGAGCTTGCAGAGCACTGGAGAAAGGCAGGCAGAGAATTCCCTGCTAGCACCTTCTCTGTGCGCGGGAAGGCAAAGTGTTCACATTTCCTCGCAGAATCGCTTTTGTGCAGAAAACACTAAAACTTGTTCAGAACGAAAGAAAGCACAGAGCCCCATATTTTATGTTGTCCTGGAGAGCTTGCAGAGCACTGGGGAAAGGCAGGCAGAGAATTCCGTGCTAGCACCTTCTCTGTGCCTGGGAAGCAGAAGTGTTCACATTGCTTCGCAGAATCGCTTTTGTGCAGAAAACACTAACACTTGTTCAGAACGAAAGAAAGCACAGAGCCCCAGATTTTATGTTGTCCTGGAGAGCTTGCAGAGCACTGGGGAAAGGCAGGCAGAGAATTCCCTGCTAGCACCTTCTCGGTGCCTGGGAAGAAGTGTTCACATTGCTTCGCAGAATCGCTTTTGTGCAGAAAACACTAACACTTGTTCAAAACGAAAGAAAGCACAGAGCCCCAGATTTGCTGTTGTCCTGGAGAGCTTGCAGAGCACTGGGGAAAGGCAGGCAGAGAATTCCCTGCTAGCACCGTCTCTCTGCGCGGGAATGAGAAGTGTTCACATTTTTTCGCCGAATCGCATTTGCGTCGCTTCAGAGAACTCAAAAGCTTGTTCAGGACGAAAGAAAGCACAGAGCCCCAGATTTGCTGTTACCCTGGAGAGCTTGCAGAGCACTGGGGAAAGGCAGGCAGAGAATTCCCTGCTAGCACCTTCTCTCTGCGCGGGAAGGAAAAGTGTTCACATTTTTTCGCAGAATCGCATTTGCGTCGCTGCAGATAACACAAAAGCTTGTTCAGGACGAAAGAAAGCACAGAGCCCCAGATTTGCTGTTACCCTGGAGAGCTTGCAGAGCACTGGGGAAAGCAGGCAGAGAATTCCCTGCTAGAACCTTCTCTGTGCGCGGGAAGGCAAAGTGTTCACATTTCCTCGCAGAATCGCTTTTGTGCAGAAAACACTAACACTTGTTCAGAACGAAAGAAAGCACAGAGCCCCAGATTTTATGTTGTCCTGGAGAGCTTGCAGAGCACTGGGGAAAGGCAGGCAGAGAATTCCCTGCTAGCACCTTCTCGGTGCCTGGGAAGAAGAAGTGTTCACATTGCTTCGCAGAATCGCTTTTGTGCAGAAAACACTAACACTTGTTCAGAACGAAAGAAAGCACATAGCCCCAGATTTTATGTTGTCCTGGAGAGCTTGCAGAGCACTGGGGAAAGGCAGGCAGAGAATTCCCTGCTAGCACCGTCTCTGTGCGCGGGAAGGAAAAGTGTTCACATTTTTTCGCAGAATCGCATTTGCGTCGCTGCAGAGAACACAAAAGCTTGTTCAGGACGAAAGAAAGCACAGAGACCCAGATTTGCTGTTACCCTGGAGAGCTTGCAGAGCACTGGAGAAAGGCAGGCAGAGAATTCCCTGCTAGCACCTTCTCGTTGCGCGGGAAGGCAAAGTGTTCACATTTCCTCGCAGAATCGCTTTTGTGCAGAAAACACTAAAACTTGTTCAGAACGAAAGAAAGCACAGAGCCCCATATTTGCTGTTGTCCTGGAGAGCTTGCAGAGCACTGGGGAAAGGCAGGCAGAGAATTCCCTGCTAGCACCTTCTCTGTGCCTGGGAAGCAGAAGTGTTCACATTGCTTCGCAGAATCGCTTTTGTGCAGAAAACACTAACACTTGTTCAGAACGAAAGAAAGCACAGAGCCCCAGATTTGTTGTTGTCCTGGAGAGCTTGCAGAGCACTGGGGAAAGGCAGGCAGAGAATTCCCTGCTAGCACCTTCTCGGTGCCTGGGAAGAAGTGTTCACATTGCTTCGCAGAATCGCTTTTGTGCAGAAAACACTAACACTTGTTCAGAACGAAAGAAAGCACAGAGCCCCAGATTCTATGTTGTCCTGGAGAGCTTGCAGAGCACTGGGGAAAGGCAGGCAGAGAATTCCCTGCTAGCACCTTCTCTGTGCGCGGGAAGCAGAAGTGTTCACATTGCTTCGCAGAATCGCTTTTGTGCAGAAAACACTAACACTTGTTCAGAACGAAAGAAAGCACAGAGCCCCAGATTTTATGTTGTCCTGGAGAGCTTGCAGAGCACTGGGGAAAGGCAGGCAGAGAATTCCCTGCTAGCACCTTCTCTCTGCGCGGGAATGAGAAGTGTTCACATTTTTTCGCAGAATCGCATTTGCGGCGCTTCAGAGAACACAAAAGCTTGTTCAGGACGAAAGAAAGCACAGAGCCGCAGATTTGCTGTTACCCTGGAGAGCTTGCAGAGCACTGGGGAAAGCAGGCAGAGAATTCCCTGCTAGCACCTTCTCTGTGGGCGGGAAGGCAAAGTGTTCACATTTCCTCGCAGAATCGCTTTTGTGCAGAAAACACTAACACTTGTTCAGAACGAAAGAAAGCACAGAGCCCCAGATTTTATGTTGTCCTGGAGAGCTTGCAGAGCACTGGGGAAAGGCAGGCAGAGAATTCCCAGCTAGCACCTTCTCTCTGCGCGGGAATGAGAAGTGTTCACATTGCTTCGCAGAATCGCATTTGCGTCGCTTCAGAGAACACAAAAGCTTGTTCAGGACGAAAGAAAGCACAGAGCCCCAGATTTGCTGTTACCCTGGAGAGCTTGCAGAGCACTGGGGAAAGCAGGCAGAGAATTCCCTGCTAGCAGCTTCTCTGTGCGCGGGAAGGCAAAGTGTTCACATTTCCTCGCAGAATCGCTTTTGTGCAGAAAACACTAACACTTGTTCAGAACGAAAGAAAGCACAGAGCCCCAGATTTTATGTTGTCCTGGAGAGCTTGCAGAGCACTGGGGAAAGGCAGGCAGAGAATTCCCTGCTAGCACCTTCTCGGTGCCTGGGAAGAAGAAGTGTTCACATTGCTTCGCAGAATCGCTTTTGTGCAGAAAACACTAACACTTGTTCAGAACGAAAGAAAGCACAGAGCCCCAGATTTGCTGTTGTCCTGGAGAGCTTGCAGAGCACTGGGGAAAGGCAGGCAGAGAATTCCCTGCTAGCACCTTCTCTGTGCCTGGGAAGCAGAAGTGTTCACACTGCTTCGCAGAATCGCTTTTGTGCAGAAAACACTAACACTTGTTCAGAACGAAAGAAAGCACAGAGCCCCAGATTTTATGTTGTCCTGGAGAGCTTGCAGAGCACTGGGGAAAAGCAGGCAGAGAATTCCCTGCTAGCACCGTGTCTGTGCGCGGGAAGGAAAAGTGTTCACATTTTTTCGCAGAATCGCATTTGCGTCGCTGCAGAGAACACAAAAGCTTGTTCAGGACGAAAGAAAGCACAGAGCCCCAGATTTTATGTTGTCCTGGAGAGCTTGCAGAGCACTGGGGAAAGGCAGGCAGAGAATTCCCTGCTAGCACCTTCTCGGTGCCTGGGAAGAAGAAGTGTTCACATTGCTTCGCAGAATCGCTTTTGTGCAGAAAACACTAACACTTGTTCAGAACGAAAGAAAGCACAGAGCCCCAGATTCTATGTTGTCCTGGAGAGCTTGCAGAGCACTGGGGAAAGGCAGGCAGAGAATTCCCTGCTAGCACCTTCTCTGTGCGCGGGAAGCAGAAGTGTTCACATTGCTTCGCAGAATCGCTTTTGTGCAGAAAACACTAACACTTGTTCAGAACGAAAGAAAGCACAGAGCCCCAGATTTTATGTTGTCCTGGAGAGCTTGCAGAGCACTGGGGAAAGGCAGGCAGAGAATTCCCTGCTAGCACCTTCTCTCTGCGCGGGAATGAGAAGTGTTCACATTTTTTCGCAGAATCGCATTTGCGGCGCTTCAGAGAACACAAAAGCTTGTTCAGGACGAAAGAAAGCACAGAGCCGCAGATTTGCTGTTACCCTGGAGAGCTTGCAGAGCACTGGGGAAAGCAGGCAGAGAATTCCCTGCTAGCACCTTCTCTGTGGGCGGGAAGGCAAAGTGTTCACATTTCCTCGCAGAATCGCTTTTGTGCAGAAAACACTAACACTTGTTCAGAACGAAAGAAAGCACAGAGCCCCAGATTTTATGTTGTCCTGGAGAGCTTGCAGAGCACTGGGGAAAGGCAGGCAGAGAATTCCCTGCTAGCACCTTCTCTCTGCGCGGGAATGAGAAGTGTTCACATTGCTTCGCAGAATCGCATTTGCGTCGCTTCAGAGAACACAAAAGCTTGTTCAGGACGAAAGAAAGCACAGAGCCCCAGATTTGCTGTTACCCTGGAGAGCTTGCAGAGCACTGGGGAAAGCAGGCAGAGAATTCCCTGCTAGCAGCTTCTCTGTGCGCGGGAAGGCAAAGTGTTCACATTTCCTCGCAGAATCGCTTTTGTGCAGAAAACACTAACACTTGTTCAGAACGAAAGAAAGCACAGAGCCCCAGATTTTATGTTGTCCTGGAGAGCTTGCAGAGCACTGGGGAAAGGCAGGCAGAGAATTCCCTGCTAGCACCTTCTCGGTGCCTGGGAAGAAGAAGGGTTCACATTGCTTCGCAGAATCGCTTTTGTGCAGAAAACACTAACACTTGTTCAGAACGAAAGAAAGCACAGAGCCCCAGATTTGCTGTTGTCCTGGAGAGCTTGCAGAGCACTGGGGAAAGGCAGGCAGAGAATTCCCTGCTAGCACCTTCTCTGTGCCTGGGAAGCAGAAGTGTTCACACTGCTTCGCAGAATCGCTTTTGTGCAGAAAACACTAACACTTGTTCAGAACGAAAGAAAGCACAGAGCCCCAGATTTTATGTTGTCCTGGAGAGCTTGCAGAGCACTGGGGAAAAGCAGGCAGAGAATTCCCTGCTAGCACCGTGTCTGTGCGCGGGAAGGAAAAGTGTTCACATTTTTTCGCAGAATCGCATTTGCGTCGCTGCAGAGAACACAAAAGCTTGTTCAGGACGAAAGAAAGCACAGAGCCCCAGATTTTATGTTGTCCTGGAGAGCTTGCAGAGCACTGGGGAAAGGCAGGCAGAGAATTCCCTGCTAGCACCTTCTCGGTGCCTGGGAAGAAGAAGTGTTCACATTGCTTCGCAGAATCGCTTTTGTGCAGAAAACACTAACACTTGTTCAGAACGAAAGAAAGCACAGAGCCCCAGATTTGCTGTTGTGCTGGAGAGCTTGCAGAGCACTGGGGAAAGGCAGGCAGAGAATTCCCTGCTAGCACCTTCTCTGTGCCTGGGAAGCAGAAGTGTTCACATTGCTTCGCAGAATCACTTTTGTGCAGAAAACAGTAACACTTGTTCAGAACGAAAGAAAGCACAGAGCCCCAGATTTTATGTTGTCCTGGAGAGCTTGCAGAGCACTGGGGAAAGGCAGGCAGAGAATTCCCTGCTAGCACCTTCTCTCTGCGCGGGAATGAGAAGTGTTCACATTGCTTGGCAGAATCGCTTTTGTGCAGAAAACACTAACACTTGTTCAGAACGAAAGAAAGGACAGAGCCCCAGATTTTATGTTGTCCTGGAGAGCTTGCAGAGCACTGGGGAAAGGCAGGCAGAGAATTCCCTGCTAGCACCGTCTCTCTGCGCGGGAATGAGAAGTGTTCACATTTTTTCGCAGAATCGCATTTGCGTCGCTTCAGAGAACACAAAAGCTTGTTCAGGACGAAAGAAAGCACAGAGCCCCAGATTTGCTGTTACCCTGGAGAGCTTGCAGAGCACTGGGGAAAGCAGGCAGAGAGTTCCCTGCTAGCACCTTCTCTGTGCCTGGGAAGCAGAAGTGTTCACATTGCTTCGCAGAATCGCTTTTGTGCAGAAAACACTAACACTTGTTCAGAACGAAAGAAAGCACAGAGCCCCAGATTTTATGTTGTCCTGGAGAGCTTGCAGAGCACTGGGGAAAGGCAGGCAGAGAATTCCCTGCTAGCACCTTCTCTCTGCGCGGGAATGAGAAGTGTTCACATTGCTTCGCAGAATCGCTTTTGTGCAGAAAACACTAAAGCTTGTTCAGAACGAAAGAAAGCACAGAGCCCCAGGTTTTATGTTGTCCTGGAGAGCTTGCAGAGCACTGGGGAAAGGCAAGCAGAGAATTCCCTGCTAGCACCGTCTCTGTGCGCGGGAAGGAAAAGTGTTCACATTTTTTCGCAGAATCGCATTTGCGTCGCTGCAGAGAACACAAAAGCTTGTTCAGGACGAAAGAAAGCACAGAGACCCAGATTTGCTGTTACCCTGGAGAGCTTGCAGAGCACTGGAGAAAGGCAGGCAGAGAATTCCCTGCTAGCACCGTCTCTGTGCGCGGGAAGGCAAAGTGTTCACATTTCCTCGCAGAATCGCTTTTGTGCAGAAAACACTAAAACTTGTTCAGAACGAAAGAAAGCACAGAGCCCCATATTTGCTGTTGTCCTGGAGAGCTTGCAGAGCACTGGGGAAAGGCAGGCAGAGAATTCCGTGCTAGCACCTTCTCTGTGCCTGGGAAGCAGAAGTGTTCACATTGCTTCGCAGAATCGCTTTTGTGCAGAAAACACTAACACTTGTTCAGAACGAAAGAAAGCACAGAGCCCCAGATTCTATGTTGTCCTGGAGAGCTTGCAGAGCACTGGGGAAAGGCAGGCAGAGAATTCCCTGCTAGCACCTTCTCGGTGCCTGGGAAGAAGTGTTCACATTGCTTCGCAGAATCGCTTTTGTGCAGAAAACACTAACACTTGTTCAAAACGAAAGAAAGCACAGAGCCCCAGATTTGCTGTTGTCCTGGAGAGCTTGCAGAGCACTGGGGAAAGGCAGGCAGAGAATTCCCTGCTAGCACCTTCTCTGTGCCTGGGAAGCAGAAGTGTTCACATTGCTTCGCAGAATCGCTTTTGTGCAGAAAACACTAACACTTGTTCAGAACGAAAGAAAGCACATAGCCCCAGATTTTATGCTGTCCTGGAGAGCTTGCAGAGCACTGGGGAAAGGCAGGCAGAGAATTCCCTGCTAGCACCGTCTCTCTGCACGGGAAGGAAAAGTGTTCACATTTTTTCGCAGAATCGCATTTGCGTCGCTGCAGAGAACACAAAAGCTTGTTCAGAACGAAAGAAAGCACAGAGCCCCAGATCTGCTGTTACCCTGGAGAGCTTGCAGAGCACTGGAGAAAGGCAGGCAGAGAATTCCCTGCTAGCACCTTCTCTGTGCGCGGGAAGGCAAAGTGTTCACATTTCCTCGCAGAATCGCTTTTGTGCAGAAAACACTAACACTTGTTCAGAACGAAAGAAAGCACAGAGCCCCAGATTTTATGTTGTCCTGGAGAGCTTGCAGAGCACTGGGGAAAGGCAAGCAGAGAATTCCCTGCTAGCACCTTCTCTGTGCCTGGGAAGCAGAAGTGTTCACATTGCTTCGCAGAATCGCTTTTGTGCAGAAAACACTAACACTTGTTCAGAATGAAAGAAAGCACAGAGCCCCAGATTTTATGTTGTCCTGGAGAGCTTGCAGAGCACTGGGGAAAGGCAGGCAGAGAATTCCCTGCTAGCACCGTCTCTGTGCGCGGGAATGAGAAGTGTTCACATTTTTTCGCAGAATCGCATTTGCGTCGCTTCAGAGAACACAAAAGCTTGTTCAGGAGGAAAGAAAGCACAGAGCCCCAGATTTGCTGTTACCCTGGAGAGCTTGCAGAGCACTGGGGAAAGCAGGCAGAGAATTCCCTGCTAGCACCTTCTCTGTGGGCGGGAAGGCAAAGTGTTCACATTTCCTCGCAGAATCGCTTTTGTGCAGAAAACACTAACACTTGTTCAGAACGAAAGAAAGCACAGAGCCCCAGATTTTATGTTGTCCTGGAGAGCTTGCAGAGCACTGGGGAAAGGCAGGCAGAGAATTCCCTGCTAGCACCTTCTCTCTGCGCGGGAATGAGAAGTGTTCACATTGCTTCGCAGAATCGCTTTTGTGCAGAAAACACTAACACTTGTTCAGAACGAAAGAAAGCACAGAGCCCCAGATTTTATGTTGTCCTGGAGAGCTTGCAGAGCACTGGGGAAAGGCAGGCAGAGAATTCCCTGCTAGCACCTTCTCTCTGCGCGGGAATGAGAAGTGTTCACATTGCTTCGCAGAAGCTCTTTTGTGCAGTTAACACTAACACTTGTTCAGAACGAAAGAAAGCACAGAGCCCCAGATTTTATGTTGTCCTGGAGAGCTTGCAGAGCACTGGGGAAAGGCAGGCAGAGAATTCCCTGCTAGCACCTTCTCTCTGCGCGGGAATGAAAAGTGTTCACATTTTTTCGCAGAATCGCATTTGCGTCGCTTCAGAGAACACAAAAGCTTGTTCAGGACGAAAGAAAGCACAGAGCCCCAGATTTGCTGTTACCCTGGAGAGCTTGCAGAGCACTGGGGAAAGGCAGGCAGAGAATTCCCTGCTAGCACCTTCTCGATGCCTGGGAAGAAGAAGTGTTCACATTGCTTCGCAGAATCGCTTTTGTGCAGAAAACACTAACACTTGTTCAGAACGAAAGAAAGCACATAGCCCCAGATTTTATGTTGTCCTGGAGAGCTTGCAGAGCACTGGGGAAAGGCAGGCAGAGAATTCCCTGCTAGCACCGTCTCTGTGCGCGGGAAGGAAAAGTGTTCACATTTTTTCGCAGAATCGCATTTGCGTCGCTGCAGAGAACACAAAAGCTTGTTCAGGACGAAAGAAAGCACAGAGACCCAGATTTGCTGTTACCCTGGAGAGCTTGCAGAGCACTGGAGAAAGGCAGGCAGAGAATTCCCTGCTAGCACCTTCTCGGTGCGCGGGAAGGCAAACTGTTCACATTTCCTCGCAGAATCGCTTTTGTGCAGAAAACACTAAAACTTGTTCAGAACGAAAGAAAGCACAGAGCCCCATATTTGCTGTTGTCCTGGAGAGCTTGCAGAGCACTGGGGAAAGGCAGGCAGAGAATTCCGTGCTAGCACCTTCTCTGTGCCTGGGAAGCAGAAGTGTTCACATTCCTTCGCAGAATCGCTTTTGTGCAGAAAACACTAACACTTGTTCAGAACGAAAGAAAGCACAGAGCCCCAGATTTGTTGTTGTCCTGGAGAGCTTGCAGAGCACTGGGGAAAGGCAGGCAGAGAATTCCCTGCTAGCACCTTCTCGGTGCCTGGGAAGAAGTGTTCACATTGCTTCGCAGAATCGCTTTTGTGCAGAAAACACTAACACTTGTTCAGAACGAAAGAAAGCACAGAGCCCCAGATTCTATGTTGTCCTGGAGAGCTTGCAGAGCACTGGGGAAAGGCAGGCAGAGAATTCCCTGCTAGCACCTTCTCTCTGCGCGGGAATGAGAAGTGTTCACATTTTTTCGCAGAATCGCATTTGCGGCGCTTCAGAGAACACAAAAGCTTGTTCAGGACGAAAGAAAGCACAGAGCCGCAGATTTGCTGTTACCCTGGAGAGCTTGCAGAGCACTGGGGAAAGCAGGCAGAGAATTCCCTGCTAGCACCTTCTCTGTGGGCGGGAAGGCAAAGTGTTCACATTTCCTCGCAGAATCGCTTTTGTGCAGAAAACACTAACACTTGTTCAGAACGAAAGAAAGCACAGAGCCCCAGATTTGCTGTTGTCCTGGAGAGCTTGCAGAGCACTGGGGAAAGGCAGGCAGAGAATTCCCTGCTAGCACCTTCTCTGTGCCTGGGAAGCAGAAGTGTTCACATTGCTTCGCAGAATCGCTTTTGTGCAGAAAACACTAACACTTGTTCAGAACGAAAGAAAGCACAGAGCCCCAGATTTTATGTTGTCCTGGAGAGCTTGCAGAGCACTGGGGAAAAGCAGGCAGAGAATTCCCTGCTAGCACCGTCTCTGTGCGCGGGAAGGAAAAGTGTTCACATTTTTTCGCAGAATCGCATTTGCGTCGCTGCAGAGAACACAAAAGCTTGTTCAGGACGAAAGAAAGCACAGAGCCCCAGATTTTATGTTGTCCTGGAGAGCTTGCAGAGCACTGGGGAAAGGCAGGCAGAGAATTCCCTGCTAGCACCTTCTCGGTGCCTGGGAAGCAGAAGTGTTCACATTGCTTCGCAGAATCGCTTTTGTGCAGAAAACACTAACACTTGTTCAGAACGAAAGAAAGCACAGAGACCCAGATTTTATGTTGTCCTGGAGAGCTTGCAGAGCACTGGGGAAAGGCAGGCAGAGAATTCCCTGCTAGCACCTTCTCTCTGCGCGGGAATGAGAAGTGTTCACATTGCTTGGCAGAATCGCTTTTGTGCAGAAAACACTAACACTTGTTCAGAACGAAAGAAAGGACAGAGCCCCAGATTTTATGTTGTCCTGGAGAGCTTGCAGAGCACTGGGGAAAGGCAGGCAGAGAATTCCCTGCTAGCACCGTCTCTCTGCGCGGGAATGAGAAGTGTTCACATTTTTTCGCAGAATCGCATTTGCGTCGCTTCAGAGAACACAAAAGCTTGTTCAGGACGAAAGAAAGCACAGAGCCCCAGATTTGCTGTTACCCTGGAGAGCTTGCAGAGCACTGGGGAAAGCAGGCAGAGAGTTCCCTGCTAGCACCTTCTCTGTGCCTGGGAAGCAGAAGTGTTCACATTGCTTCGCAGAATCGCTTTTGTGCAGAAAACACTAACACTTGTTCAGAACGAAAGAAAGCACAGAGCCCCAGATTTTATGCTGTCCTGGAGAGCTTGCAGAGCACTGGGGAAAGGCAGGCAGAGAATTCCCTGCTAGCACCTTCTCTCTGCGCGGGAATGAGAAGTGTTCCCATTGCTTCGCAGAATCGCTTTTGTGCAGAAAACACTAAAGCTTGTTCAGAACGAAAGAAAGCACAGAGCCCCAGATTTTATGTTGTCCTGGAGAGCTTGCAGAGCACTGGGGAAAGGCAAGCAGAGAATTCCCTGCTAGCACCGTCTCTGTGCGCGGGAAGGAAAAGTGTTCATATTTTTTCGCAGAATCGCATTTGCGTCGCTGCAGAGAACACAAAAGCTTGTTCAGGACGAAAGAAAGCACAGAGACCCAGATTTGCTGTTACCCTGGAGAGCTTGCAGAGCACTGGAGAAAGGCAGGCAGAGAATTCCCTGCTAGCACCGTCTCTGTGCGCGGGAAGGCAAAGTGTTCACATTTCCTCGCAGAATCGCTTTTGTGCAGAAAACACTAAAACTTGTTCAGAACGAAAGAAAGCACAGAGCCCCATATTTGCTGTTGTCCTGGAGAGCTTGCAGAGCACTGGGGAAAGGCAGGCAGAGAATTCCATGCTAGCACCTTCTCTGTGCCTGGGAAGCAGAAGTGTTCACATTGCTTCGCAGAATCGCTTTTGTGCAGAAAACACTAACACTTGTTCAGAACGAAAGAAAGCACAGAGCCCCAGATTTGCTGTTGTCCTGGAGAGCTTGCAGAGCACTGGGGAAAGGCAGGCAGAGAATTCCCTGCTAGCACCTTCTCGGTGCCTGGGAAGAAGTGTTCACATTGCTTCGCAGAATCGCTTTTGTGCAGAAAACACTAACACTTGTTCAAAACGAAAGAAAGCACAGAGCCCCAGATTTGCTGTTGTCCTGGAGAGCTTGCAGAGCACTGGGGAAAGGCAGGCAGAGAATTCCCTGCTAGCACCTTCTCTGTGCCTGGGAAGCAGAAGTGTTCACATTGCTTCGCAGAATCGCTTTTGTGCAGAAAACACTAACACTTGTTCAGAACGAAAGAAAGCACAGAGCCCCAGATTTTATGCTGTCCTGGAGAGCTTGCAGAGCACTGGGGAAAGGCAGGCAGAGAATTCCCTGCTAGCACCGTCTCTCTGCGCGGGAAGGAAAAGTGTTCACATTTTTTCGCAGAATCGCATTTGCGTCGCTGCAGAGAACACAAAAGCTTGTTCAGAACGAAAGAAAGCACAGAGCCCCAGATTTGCTGTTACCCTGGAGAGCTTGCAGAGCACTGGAGAAAGGCAGGCAGAGAATTCCCTGCTAGCACCTTCTCTGTGCGCGGGAAGGCAAAGTGTTCACATTTCCTCGCAGAATCGCTTTTGTGCAGAAAACACTAACACTTGTTCAGAACGAAAGAAAGCACAGAGCCCCAGATTTTATGTTGTCCTGGAGAGCTTGCAGAGCACTGGGGAAAGGCAAGCAGAGAATTCCCTGCTAGCACCTTCTCTGTGCCTGGGAAGCAGAAGTGTTCACATTGCTTCGCAGAATCGCTTTTGTGCAGAAAACACTAACACTTGTTCAGAATGAAAGAAAGCACAGAGCCCCAGATTTTATGTTGTCCTGGAGAGCTTGCAGAGCACTGGGGAAAGGCAGGCAGAGAATTCCCTGCTAGCACCGTCTCTGTGCGCGGGAATGAGAAGTGTTCACATTTTTTCGCAGAATCGCATTTGCGTCGCTTCAGAGAACACAAAAGCTTGTTCAGGAGGAAAGAAAGCACAGAGCCCCAGATTTGCTGTTACCCTGGAGAGCTTGCAGAGCACTGGGGAAAGCAGGCAGAGAATTCCCTGCTAGCACCTTCTCTGTGCGCGGGAAGGCAAAGTGTTCACATTTCCTCGCAGAATCGCTTTTGTGCAGAAAACACTAACACTTGTTCAGAACGAAAGAAAGCACAGAGCCCCAGATTTTATGTTGTCCTGGAGAGCTTGCAGAGCACTGGGGAAAGGCAGGCAGAGAATTCCCTGCTAGCACCTTCTCTCTGCGCGGGAATGAGAAGTGTTCACATTGCTTCGCAGAATCGCTTTTGTGCAGAAAACACTAACACTTGTTCAGAACGAAAGAAAGCACAGAGCCCCAGATTTTATGTTGTCCTGGAGAGCTTGCAGAGCACTGGGGAAAGGCAGGCAGAGAATTCCCTGCTAGCACCGTCTCTGTGCGCGGGAAGGAAAAGTGTTCACATTTTTTCGCAGAATCGCTTTTGTGCAGAAAACACTAACACTTGTTCAGAACGAAAGAAAGCACAGAGCCCCAGATTTGCTGTTACCCTGGAGAGCTTGCAGAGCACTGGGGAAAGGCAGGCAGAGAATTCCCTGCTAGCACCTTCTCTGTGCGCGGGAAGGCAAAGTGTTCACATTTCCTCGCAGAATCGCTTTTGTGCAGAAAACACTAACACTTGTTCAGAACGAAAGAAAGCACAGAGCCCCAGATTTTATCTTGTCCTGGAGAGCTTGCAGAGCACTGGGGAAAGGCAGGCAGAGAATTCCCTGCTAGCACCTTCTCTCTGCGCGGGAATGAGAAGTGTTCACATTGCTTCGCAGAATCGCTTTTGTGCAGAAAACACTAACACTTGTTCAGAACGAAAGAAAGCACAGAGCCCCAGATTTTATGTTGTCCTGGAGAGCTTGCAGAGCACTGGAGAAAGGCAGGCAGAGAATTCCCTGCTAGCACCTTCTCTCTGCGCGGGAATGAGAAGTGTTCACATTGCTTCGCAGAAGCTCTTTTGTGCAGTTAACACTAACACTTGTTCAGAACGAAAGAAAGCACAGAGCCCCAGATTTTATGTTGTCCTGGAGAGCTTGCAGAGCACTGGGGAAAGGCAGGCAGAGAATTCCCTGCTAGCACCTTCTCTCTGCGCGGGAATGAGAAGTGTTCACATTTTTTCGCAGAATCGCATTTGCGTCGCTTCAGAGGACACAAAAGCTTGTTCAGGAGGAAAGAAAGCACAGAGCCCCAGATTTGCTGTTACCCTGGAGAGCTTGCAGAGCACTGGGGAAAGCAGGCAGAGAATTGCCTGCTAGCACCTTCTCTGTGGGCGGGAAGGCAAATTGTTCACATTTCCTCGCAGAATCGCTTTTGTGCAGAAAACACTAACACTTGTTCAGAACGAAAGAAAGCACAGAGCCCCAGATTTGCTGTTGTCCTGGAGAGCTTGCAGAGCACTGGGGAAAGGCAGGCAGAGAATTCCCTGCTAGCACCTTCTCTGTGCCTGGGAAGCAGAAGTGTTCACATTGTTTCGCAGAATCGCTTTTGTGCAGAAAACACTAACACTTGTTCAGAACGAAAGAAAGCACAGAGACCCAGATTTTATGTTGTCCTGGAGAGCTTGCAGAGCACTGGGGAAAGGCAGGCAGAGAATTCCCTGCTAGCACCGTCTCTGTGCGCGGGAAGGAAAAGTGTTCACATTGCTTCGCAGAATCGCATTTGCGTCGCTGCAGAGAACACAAAAGCTTGTTCAGGACGAAAGAAAGCACAGAGCCCCAGATTTACTGTTACCCGGGAGAGCTTGCAGAGCACTGGGGAAAGCAGGCAGAGAATTCCCTGCTAGCACCTTCTCTGTGCGCGTAAAGGCAAAGTGTTCACATTTCCTCGCAGAATCGCTTTTGTGCGGAAAACACTAACACTTGTTCAGAACGAAAGAAAGCACAGAGACCCAGATTTTATGTTGTCCTGGAGAGCTTGCAGAGCACTGGGAAAGGCAGGCAGAGAATTCCCTGCTAGCACCTTCTCTCTGCGCGGGAATGAGAAGTGTTCACATTGCTTCGCAGAATCGCTTTTGTGCAGAAAACACTAACACTTGTTCAGAACGAAAGAAAGCACAGAGCCCCAGATTTTATGTTGTCCTGGAGAGCTTGCAGAGCACTGGGGAAAGGCAGGCAGAGAATTCCCTGCTAGCACCGTCTCTGTGCGCGGGAAGGAAAAGTGTTCACATTTTTTCGCAGAATCGCTTTTGTGCAGAAAACACTAACACTTGTCCAGAACGAAAGAAAGCACAGAGCCCCAGATTTGCTGTTACCCTGGAGAGCTTGCAGAGCACTGGGGAAAGGCAGGCAGAGAATTCCCTGCTAGCACCTTCTCGGTGCCTGGGAAGCAAAAGTGTTCACATTGCTTCGCAGAATCGCTTTTGTGCAGGAAACACTAACACTTGTTCAGAACGAAAGAAAGCACAGAGCCCCAGATTTTATCTTGTCCTGGAGAGCTTGCAGAGCACTGGGGAAAGGCAGGCAGAGAATTCCCTGCTAGCACCTCTGTGCCTGGGAAGCAGAAGTGTTCACATTGCTTCGCAGAATCGCTTTTGTGCAGAAAACACTAACACTTGTTCAGAACGAAAGAAAGCACAGAGCCCCAGATTTGTTGTTGTCCTGGAGAGCTTGCAGAGCACTGGGGAAAGGCAGGCAGAGAATTCCCTGCTAGCACCTTCTCTCTGCGCGGGAATGAGAAGTGTTCACATTGCTTCGCAGAATCGCTTTTGTGCAGAAAACACTAACACTTGTTCAGAACGAAAGAAAGCACAGAGCCCCAGATTTGCTGTTACCCTGGAGAGCTTGCAGAGCACTGGGGAAAGGCAGGCAGAGAATTCCCTGCTAGCACCTTCTCTCTGCGCGGGAATGAGAAGTGTTCACATTGCTTCGCAGAAGCTCTTTTGTGCAGTTAACACTAACACTTGTTCAGAACGAAAGAAAGCACAGAGCCCCAGATTTTATGTTGTCCTGGAGAGCTTGCAGAGCACTGGGGAAAGGCAGGCAGAGAATTCCCTGCTAGCACCTTCTCTCTGCGCGGGAATGAGAAGTGTTCACATTTTTTCGCAGAATCGCATTTGCGTCGCTTCAGAGAACACAAAAGCTTGTTCAGGAGGAAAGAAAGCACAGAGCCCCAGATTTGCTGTTACCCTGGAGAGCTTGCAGAGCACTGGGGAAAGCAGGCAGAGAATTCCCTGCTAGCACCTTCTCTGTGGGCGGGAAGGCAAAGTGTTCACATTTCCTCGCAGAATCGCTTTTGTGCAGAAAACACTAACACTTGTTCAGAACGAAAGAAAGCACAGAGCCCCAGATTTGCTGTTGTCCTGGAGAGCTTGCAGAGCACTGGGGAAAGGCAGGCAGAGAATTCCCTGCTAGCACCTTCTCGGTGCCTGGGAAGAAGAAGTGTTCACATTGCTTGGCAGAACCGCTTTTGTGCAGAAAACACTAACACTTGTTCAGAACGAAAGAAAGCACAGAGCCCCAGATTTGCTGTTGTCCTGGAAAGCTTGCAGAGCACTGGGGAACGGCAGGCAGAGAATTCCCTGCTAGCACCTTCTCTGTGCCTAGGAAGCAGAAGTGTTCACATTGCTTGGCAGAATCGCTTTTGTGCAGAAAACAGTAACACTTGTTCAGAACGAAAGAAAGCACAGAGCCCCACATTTTATGTTGTCCTGGAGAGCTTGCAGAGCACTGGGGAAAGGCAGGCAGAGAATTCCCTGCTAGCACCGTCTCTGTGCGCGGGAAGGAAAAGTGTTCACATTTTTTCGCAGAATCGCATTTGCGTCGCTGCAGAGAACACAAAAGCTTGTTCAGGACGAAAGAAAGCACAGAGCCCCAGATTTGCTGTTACCCTGGAGAGCTTGCAGAGCACTGGGGAAAGCAGGCAGAGAATTCCCTGCTAGCACCTTCTCTGTGCGCGGGAAGGCAAAGTGTTCACATTTCCTCGCAGAATAGCTTTTGTGCAGAAAACACTAACACTTGTTCAGAACGAAAGAAAGCACAGAGACCCAGATTTTATGTTGTCCTGGAGAGCTTGCAGAGCACTGGGGAAAGGCAGGCAGAGAATTCCGTGCTAGCACCTTCTCTGTGCCTGGGAAGCAGAAGTGTTCACATTGCTTCGCAGAATCGCTTTTGTGCAGAAAACACTAAAACTTGTTCAGAACGAAAGAAAGCACAGAGCCCCAGATTTGCTGTTGTCCTGGAGAGCTTGCAGAGCACTGGGGAAAGGCAGGCAGAGAATTCCCTGCTAGCACCTTCTCTGTGCCTGGGAAGCAGAAGTGTTCACATTGCTTCGCAGAATCGCTTTTGTGCAGAAAACACTAACACTTGTTCAGAACGAAAGAAAGCACAGAGCCCCAGATTTTATGTTGTCCTGGAGAGCTTGCAGAGCACTGGGGAAAGGCAGGCAGAGAATTCCCTGCTAGCACCTTCTCGGTGCCTGGGAAGAAGTGTTCACATTGCTTCGCAGAATCGCTTTTGTGCAGAAAACACTAACACTTGTTCAGAACGAAAGAAAGCACAGAGACCCAGATTTGCTGTTGTCCTGGAGAGCTTGCAGAGCACTGGGGAAAGGCAGGCAGAGAATTCCCTGCTAGCACCTTCTCTGTGCCTGGGAAGCAGAAGTGTTCACACTGCTTCGCAGAATCGCTTTTGTGCAGAAAACACTAACACTTGTTCAGAACGAAAGAAAGCACAGAGCCCCACATTTTATGTTGTCCTGGAGAGCTTGCAGAGCACTGGGGAAAGGCAGGCAGAGAATTCCCTGCTAGCACCGTCTCTCTGCGCGGGAAGGAAAAGTGTTCACATTTTTTCGCAGAATCGCATTTGCGTCGCTGCAGAGAACACAAAAGCTTGTTCAGAACGAAAGAAAGCACAGAGCCCCAGATTTGCTGTTACCCTGGAGAGCTTGCAGAGCACTGGAGAAAGGCAGGCAGAGAATTCCCTGCTAGCACCTTCTCTGTGTGCGGGAAGGCAAAGTGTTCACATTTCCTCGCAGAATCGCTTTTGTGCAGAAAACACTAACACTTGTTCAGAACGAAAGAAAGCACAGAGCCCCAGATTTTATGTTGTCCTGGAGAGCTTGCAGAGCACTGGGGAAAGGCAAGCAGAGAATTCCCTGCTAGCACCTTCTCTGTGCCTGGGAAGCAGAAGTGTTCACATTGCTTCGCAGAATCGCTTTTGTGCAGAAAACACTAACACTTGTTCAGAATGAAAGAAAGCACAGAGCCCCAGATTTTATGTTGTCCTGGAGAGCTTGCAGAGCACTGGGGAAAGGCAGGCAGAGAATTCCCTGCTAGCACCTTCTCTCTGCGCGGGAATGAGAAGTGTTCACATTTTTTCGCAGAATCGCATTTGCGTCGCTTCAGAGAACACAAAAGCTTGTTCAGGAGGAAAGAAAGCACAGAGCCCCAGATTTGCTGTTACCCTGGAGAGCTTGCAGAGCACTGGGGAAAGCAGGCAGAGAATTCCCTGCTAGCACCTTCTCTGTGCGCGGGAAGGCAAAGTGTTCACATTTCCTCGCAGAATCGCTTTTGTGCAGAAAACACTAACACTTGTTCAGAACGAAAGAAAGCACAGAGCCCCAGATTTTATGTTGTCCTGGAGAGCTTGCAGAGCACTGGGGAAAGGCAGGCAGAGAATTCCCTGCTAGCACCTTCTCTCTGCGCGGGAATGAGAAGTGTTCACATTTTTTCGCAGAATCGCATTTGCGTCGCTTCAGAGAACACAAAAGCTTGTTCAGGACGAAAGAAAGCACAGAGCCCCAGATTTGCTGTTACCCTGGAGAGCTTGCAGAGCACTGGGGAAAGCAGGCAGAGAATTCCCTGCTAGCACCTTCTCTGTGGGCGGGAAGGCAAATTGTTCACATTTCCTCGCAGAATCGCTTTTGTGCAGAAAACACTAACACTTGTTCAGAACGAAAGAAAGCACAGAGCCCCAGATTTTATGTTGTCCTGGAGAGCTTGCAGAGCACTGGAGAAAGGCAGGCAGAGAATTCCCTGCTAGCACCTTCTCTCTGCGCGGGAATGAGAAGTGTTCACATTGCTTCGCAGAAGCTCTTTTGTGCAGTTAACACTAACACTTGTTCAGAACGAAAGAAAGCACAGAGCCCCAGATTTTATGTTGTCCTGGAGAGCTTGCAGAGCACTGGGGAAAGGCAGGCAGAGAATTCCCTGCTAGCACCTTCTCTCTGCGCGGGAATGAGAAGTGTTCACATTTTTTCGCAGAATCGCATTTGCGTCGCTTCAGAGAACACAAAAGCTTGTTCAGGACGAAAGAAAGCACAGAGCCCCAGATTTGCTGTTACCCTGGAGAGCTTGCAGAGCACTGGGGAAAGCAGGCAGAGAATTCCCTGCTAGCACCTTCTCTGTGCGCGGGAAGGCAAAGTGTTCACATTTCCTCGCAGAATCGCTTTTGTGCGGAAAACACTAACACTTGTTCAGAACGAAAGAAAGCACAGAGACCCAGATTTTATGTTGTCCTGGAGAGCTTGCAGAGCACTGGGAAAGGCAGGCAGAGAATTCCCTGCTAGCACCTTCTCTCTGCGCGGGAATGAGAAGTGTTCACATTGCTTCGCAGAATCGCTTTTGTGCAGAAAACACTAACACTTGTTCAGAACGAAAGAAAGCACAGAGCCCCAGATTTTATGTTGTCCTGGAGAGCTTGCAGAGCACTGGGGAAAGGCAGGCAGAGAATTCCCTGCTAGCACCGTCTCTGTGCGCGGGAAGGAAAAGTGTTCACATTTTTTCGCAGAATCGCTTTTGTGCAGAAAACACTAACACTTGTTCAGAACGAAAGAAAGCACAGAGCCCCAGATTTGCTGTTACCCTGGAGAGCTTGCAGAGCACTGGGGAAAGGCAGGCAGAGAATTCCCTGCTAGCACCTTCTCGGTGCCTGGGAAGCAAAAGTGTTCACATTGCTTCGCAGAATCGCTTTTGTGCAGAAAACACTAACACTTGTTCAGAACGAAAGAAAGCACAGAGCCCCAGATTTGCTGTTGTCCTGGAGAGCTTGCAGAGCACTGGGGAAAGGCAGGCAGAGAATTCCCTGCTAGCACCTTCTCTGTGCCTGGGAAGCAGAAGTGTTCACATTGCTTCGCAGAATCGCTTTTGTGCAGAAAACACTAACACTTGTTCAGAATGAAAGAAAGCACAGAGCCCCAGATTTGTTGTTGTCCTGGAGAGCTTGCAGAGCACTGGGGAAAGGCAGGCAGAGAATTCCCTGCTAGCACCTTCTCTCTGCGCGGGAATGAGAAGTGTTCACATTGCTTCGCAGAATCGCTTTTGTGCAGAAAACACTAACACTTGTTCAGAACGAAAGAAAGCACAGAGCCCCAGATTTGCTGTTACCCTGGAGAGCTTGCAGAGCACTGGGGAAAGGCAGGCAGAGAATTCCCTGCTAGCACCTTCTCTCTGCGCGGGAATGAGAAGTGTTCACATTGCTTCGCAGAAGCTCTTTTGTGCAGTTAACACTAACACTTGTTCAGAACGAAAGAAAGCACAGAGCCCCAGATTTTATGTTGTCCTGGAGAGCTTGCAGAGCACTGGGGAAAGGCAGGCAGAGAATTCCCTGCTAGCACCTTCTCTCTGCGCGGGAATGAGAAGTGTTCACATTTTTTCGCAGAATCGCATTTGCGTCGCTTCAGAGAACACAAAAGCTTGTTCAGGACGAAAGAAAGCACAGAGCCCCAGATTTGCTGTTACCCTGGAGAGCTTGCAGAGCACTGGGGAAAGCAGGCAGAGAATTCCCTGCTAGCACCTTCTCTGTGTGCGGGAAGGCAAAGTGTTCACATTTCCTCGCAGAATAGCTTTTGTGCAGAAAACACTAACACTTGTTCAGAACGAAAGAAAGCACAGAGACCCAGATTTTATGTTGTCCTGGAGAGCTTGCAGAGCACTGGGGAAAGGCAGGCAGAGAATTCCCTGCTAGCACCTTCTCTGTGCCTGGGAAGCAGAAGTGTTCACATTGCTTCGCAGAATCGCTTTTGTGCAGAAAACACTAACACTTGTTCAGAACGAAAGAAAGCACAGAGCCCCAGATTTTATGTTGTCCTGGAGAGCTTGCAGAGCACTGGGGAAAGGCATGCAGAGAATTCCCTGCTAGCACCGTCTCTGTGCGCGGGAAGGAAAAGTGTTCACATTTTTTCGCAGAATCGCTTTTGTGCAGAAAACACTAACACTTGTTCAGAACGAAAGAAAGCACAGAGCCCCAGATTTGCTGTTACCCTGGAGAGCTTGCAGAGCACTGGGGAAAGGCAGGCAGAGAATTCCCTGCTAGCACCTTCTCGGTGCCTGGGAAGCAAAAGTGTTCACATTGCTTCGCAGAATCGCTTTTGTGCAGAAAACACTAACACTCGTTCAGAACGAAAGAAAGCACAGAGCCCCAGATTTGCTGTTACCCTGGAGAGCTTGCAGAGCACTGGGGAAAGGCAGGCAGAGAATTCCCTGCTAGCACCTTCTCTCTGCGCGGGAATGAGAAGTGTACACATTGCTTCGCAGAATCGCTTTTGTGCAGAAAACACTAACACTTGTTCAGAACGAAAGAAAGCACAGAGCCCCAGATTTGCTGTTACCCTGGAGAGCTTGCAGAGCACTGGGGAAAGGCAGGCAGAGAATTCCCTGCTAGCACCTTCTCTGTGCGCGGGAAGGCAAAGTGTTCACATTTCCTCGCAGAATCGCTTTTGTGCAGAAAACACTAACACTTGTTCAGAACGAAAGAAAGCACAGAGCCCCAGATTTTATGTTGTCCTGGAGAGCTTGCAGAGCACTGGGGAAAGGCAGGCAGAGAATTCCCTGCTAGCACCTTCTCTCTGCGCGGGAATGAGAAGTGTTCACATTGCTTCGCAGAATCGCTTTTGTGCAGAAAACACTAACACTTGTTCAGAACGAAAGAAAGCACAGAGACCCAGATTTTATGTTGTCCTGGAGAGCTTGCAGAGCACTGGAGAAAGGTAGGCAGAGAATTCCCTGCTAGCACCTTCTCTCTGCGCGGGAATGAGAAGTGTTCACATTGCTTCGCAGAAGCTCTTTTGTGCAGTTAACACTAACACTTGTTCAGAACGAAAGAAAGCACAGAGCCCCAGATTTTATGTTGTCCTGGAGAGCTTGCAGAGCACTGGGGAAAGGCAGGCAGAGAATTCCCTGCTAGCACCTTCTCTCTGCGCGGGAATGAGAAGTGTTCACATTTTTTCGCAGAATCGCATTTGCGTCGCTTCAGAGAACACAAAAGCTTGTTCAGGACGAAAGAAAGCACAGAGCCCCAGATTTGCTGTTACCCTGGAGAGCTTGCAGAGCACTGGGGAAAGCAGGCAGAGAATTCCCTGCTAGCACCTTCTCTGTGGGCGGGAAGGCAAAGTGTTCACATTTCCTCGCAGAATCGCTTTTGTGCAGAAAACACTAACACTTGTTCAGAACGAAAGAAAGCACAGAGCCCCAGATTTGCTGTTACCCTGGAGAGCTTGCAGAGCACTGGGGAAAGGCAGGCAGAGAATTCCCTGCTAGCACCTTCTCTGTGCGCGGGAAGGCAAAGTGTTCACATTTCCTCGCAGAATCGCTTTTGTGCAGAAAACACTAACACTTGTTCAGAACGAAAGAAAGCACAGAGCCCCAGATTTGCTGTTACCCTGGAGAGCTTGCAGAGCACTGGGGAAAGGCAGGCAGAGAATTCCCTGCTAGCACCTTCTCTGTGCGCGGGAAGGCAAAGAGTTCACATTTCCTCGCAGAATCGCTTTTGTGCAGAAAACACTAACACTTGTTCAGAACGAAAGAAAGCACAGAGCCCCAGATTTTATGTTGTCCTGGAGAGCTTGCAGAGCACTGGGGAAAGGCAGGCAGAGAATTCCCTGCTAGCACCTTCTCTCTGCGCGGGAATGAGAAGTGTTCACATTGCTTCGCAGAAGCTCTTTTGTGCAGTTAACACTAACACTTGTTCAGAACGAAAGAAAGCACAGAGCCCCAGATTTTATGTTGTCCTGGAGAGCTTGCAGAGCACTGGGGAAAGGCAGGCAGAGAATTCCCTGCTAGCACCTTCTCTCTGCGCGGGAATGAGAAGTGTTCACATTTTTTCGCAGAATCGCATTTGCGTCGCTTCAGAGAACACAAAAGCTTGTTCAGGACGAAAGAAAGCACAGAGCCCCAGATTTGCTGTTACCCTGGAGAGCTTGCAGAGCACTGGGGAAAGCAGGCAGAGAATTCCCTGCTAGCACCTTCTCTGTGGGCGGGAAGGCAAATTGTTCACATTTCCTCGCAGAATCGCTTTTGTGCAGAAAACACTAACACTTGTTCAGAACGAAAGAAAGCACAGAGCCCCAGATTTGCTGTTGTCCTGGAAAGCTTGCAGAGCACTGGGGAAAGGCAGGCAGAGAATTCCCTGCTAGCACCTTCTCTGTGCCTGGGAAGCAGAAGTGTTCACATTGCTTGGCAGAATCGCTTTTGTGCAGAAAACACTAACACTTGTTCAGAACGAAAGAAAGCACAGAGACCCAGATTTGCTGTTGTCCTGGAGAGCTTGCAGAGCACTGGGGAAAGGCAGGCAGAGAATTCCCTGCTAGCACCGTCTCTGTGCGCGGGAAGGAAAAGTGTTCACATTGCTTCGCAGAATCGCATTTGCGTCGCTGCAGAGAACACAAAAGCTTGTTCAGGACGAAAGAAAGCACAGAGCCCCAGATTTGCTGTTACCCTGGAGAGCTTGCAGAGCACTGGGGAAAGCAGGCAGAGAATTCCCTGCTAGCACCTTCTCTGTGCGCGGGAAGGCAAAGTGTTCACATTTCCTCGCAGAATCGCTTTTGTGCGGAAAACACTAACACTTGTTCAGAACGAAAGAAAGCACAGAGACCCAGATTTTATGTTGTCCTGGAGAGCTTGCAGAGCACTGGGAAAGGCAGGCAGAGAATTCCCTGCTAGCACCTTCTCTCTGCGCGGGAATGAGAAGTGTTCACATTGCTTCGCAGAATCGCTTTTGTGCAGAAAACACTAACACTTGTTCAGAACGAAAGAAAGCACAGAGCCCCAGATTTTATGTTGTCCTGGAGAGCTTGCAGAGCACTGGGGAAAGGCAGGCAGAGAATTCCCTGCTAGCACCGTCTCTGTGCGCGGGAAGGAAAAGTGTTCACATTTTTTCGCAGAATCGCTTTTGTGCAGAAAACACTAACACTTGTTCAGAACGAAAGAAAGCACAGAGCCCCAGATTTGCTGTTACCCTGGAGAGCTTGCAGAGCACTGGGGAAAGGCAGGCAGAGAATTCCCTGCTAGCACCTTCTCGGTGCCTGGGAAGCAAAAGTGTTCACATTGCTTCGCAGAATCGCTTTTGTGCAGAAAACACTAACACTTGTTCAGAACGAAAGAAAGCACAGAGCCCCAGATTTGCTGTTGTCCTGGAGAGCTTGCAGAGCACTGGGGAAAGGCAGGCAGAGAATTCCCTGCTAGCACCTTCTCTGTGCCTGGGAAGCAGAGTGTTCACATTGCTTCGCAGAATCGCTTTTGTGCAGAAAACACTAACACTTGTTCAGAATGAAAGAAAGCACAGAGCCCCAGATTTGTTGTTGTCCTGGAGAGCTTGCAGAGCACTGGGGAAAGGCAGGCAGAGAATTCCCTGCTAGCACCTTCTCTCTGCGCGGGAATGAGAAGTGTTCACATTGCTTGGCAGAATCGCTTTTGTGCAGAAAACACTAACACTTGTTCAGAACGAAAGAAAGCACAGAGCCCCAGATTTGCTGTTACCCTGGAGAGCTTGCAGAGCACTGGGGAAAGGCAGGCAGAGAATTCCCTGCTAGCACCTTCTCTCTGCGCGGGAATGAGAAGTGTTCACATTGCTTCGCAGAAGCTCTTTTGTGCAGTTAACACTAACACTTGTTCAGAACGAAAGAAAGCACAGAGCCCCAGATTTTATGTTGTCCTGGAGAGCTTGCAGAGCACTGGGGAAAGGCAGGCAGAGAATTCCCTGCTAGCACCTTCTCTCTGCGCGGGAATGAGAAGTGTTCACATTTTTTCGCAGAATCGCATTTGCGTCGCTTCAGAGAACACAAAAGCTTGTTCAGGACGAAAGAAAGCACAGAGCCCCAGATTTGCTGTTACCCTGGAGAGCTTGCAGAGCACTGGGGAAAGCAGGCAGAGAATTCCCTGCTAGCACCTTCTCTGTGTGCGGGAAGGCAAAGTGTTCACATTTCCTCGCAGAATAGCTTTTGTGCAGAAAACACTAACACTTGTTCAGAACGAAAGAAAGCACAGAGACCCAGATTTTATGTTGTCCTGGAGAGCTTGCAGAGCACTGGGGAAAGGCAGGCAGAGAATTCCCTGCTAGCACCTTCTCTGTGCCTGGGAAGCAGAAGTGTTCACATTGCTTCGCAGAATCGCTTTTGTGCAGAAAACACTAACACTTGTTCAGAACGAAAGAAAGCACAGAGCCCCAGATTTTATGTTGTCCTGGAGAGCTTGCAGAGCACTGGGGAAAGGCATGCAGAGAATTCCCTGCTAGCACCGTCTCTGTGCGCGGGAAGGAAAAGTGTTCACATTTTTTCGCAGAATCGCTTTTGTGCAGAAAACACTAACACTTGTTCAGAACGAAAGAAAGCACAGAGCCCCAGATTTGCTGTTACCCTGGAGAGCTTGCAGAGCACTGGGGAAAGGCAGGCAGAGAATTCCCTGCTAGCACCTTCTCGGTGCCTGGGAAGCAAAAGTGTTCACATTGCTTCGCAGAATCGCTTTTGTGCAGAAAACACTAACACTCGTTCAGAACGAAAGAAAGCACAGAGCCCCAGATTTGCTGTTACCCTGGAGAGCTTGCAGAGCACTGGGGAAAGGCAGGCAGAGAATTCCCTGCTAGCACCTTCTCTCTGCGCGGGAATGAGAAGTGTACACATTGCTTCGCAGAATCGCTTTTGTGCAGAAAACACTAACACTTGTTCAGAACGAAAGAAAGCACAGAGCCCCAGATTTGCTGTTACCCTGGAGAGCTTGCAGAGCACTGGGGAAAGGCAGGCAGAGAATTCCCTGCTAGCACCTTCTCTGTGCGCGGGAAGGCAAAGTGTTCACATTTCCTCGCAGAATCGCTTTTGTGCAGAAAACACTAACACTTGTTCAGAACGAAAGAAAGCACAGAGCCCCAGATTTTATGTTGTCCTGGAGAGCTTGCAGAGCACTGGGGAAAGGCAGGCAGAGAATTCCCTGCTAGCACCTTCTCTCTGCGCGGGAATGAGAAGTGTTCACATTGCTTCGCAGAATCGCTTTTGTGCAGAAAACACTAACACTTGTTCAGAACGAAAGAAAGCACAGAGACCCAGATTTTATGTTGTCCTGGAGAGCTTGCAGAGCACTGGAGAAAGGTAGGCAGAGAATTCCCTGCTAGCACCTTCTCTCTGCGCGGGAATGAGAAGTGTTCACATTGCTTCGCAGAAGCTCTTTTGTGCAGTTAACACTAACACTTGTTCAGAACGAAAGAAAGCACAGAGCCCCAGATTTTATGTTGTCCTGGAGAGCTTGCAGAGCACTGGGGAAAGGCAGGCAGAGAATTCCCTGCTAGCACCTTCTCTCTGCGCGGGAATGAGAAGTGTTCACATTTTTTCGCAGAATCGCATTTGCGTCGCTTCAGAGAACACAAAAGCTTGTTCAGGACGAAAGAAAGCACAGAGCCCCAGATTTGCTGTTACCCTGGAGAGCTTGCAGAGCACTGGGGAAAGCAGGCAGAGAATTCCCTGCTAGCACCTTCTCTGTGGGCGGGAAGGCAAAGTGTTCACATTTCCTCGCAGAATCGCTTTTGTGCAGAAAACACTAACACTTGTTCAGAACGAAAGAAAGCACAGAGCCCCAGATTTGCTGTTACCCTGGAGAGCTTGCAGAGCACTGGGGAAAGGCAGGCAGAGAATTCCCTGCTAGCACCTTCTCTGTGCGCGGGAAGGCAAAGTGTTCACATTTCCTCGCAGAATCGCTTTTGTGCAGAAAACACTAACACTTGTTCAGAACGAAAGAAAGCACAGAGCCCCAGATTTGCTGTTACCCTGGAGAGCTTGCAGAGCACTGGGGAAAGGCAGGCAGAGAATTCCCTGCTAGCACCTTCTCTGTGCGCGGGAAGGCAAAGTGTTCACATTTCCTCGCAGAATCGCTTTTGTGCAGAAAACACTAACACTTGTTCAGAACGAAAGAAAGCACAGAGCCCCAGATTTTATGTTGTCCTGGAGAGCTTGCAGAGCACTGGGGAAAGGCAGGCAGAGAATTCCCTGCTAGCACCTTCTCTCTGCGCGGGAATGAGAAGTGTTCACATTGCTTCGCAGAAGCTCTTTTGTGCAGTTAACACTAACACTTGTTCAGAACGAAAGAAAGCACAGAGCCCCAGATTTTATGTTGTCCTGGAGAGCTTGCAGAGCACTGGGGAAAGGCAGGCAGAGAATTCCCTGCTAGCACCTTCTCTCTGCGCGGGAATGAGAAGTGTTCACATTTTTTCGCAGAATCGCATTTGCGTCGCTTCAGAGAACACAAAAGCTTGTTCAGGACGAAAGAAAGCACAGAGCCCCAGATTTGCTGTTACCCTGGAGAGCTTGCAGAGCACTGGGGAAAGCAGGCAGAGAATTCCCTGCTAGCACCTTCTCTGTGGGCGGGAAGGCAAAGTGTTCACATTTCCTCGCAGAATCGCTTTTGTGCAGAAAACACTAACACTTGTTCAGAACGAAAGAAAGCACAGAGCCCCAGATTTGCTGTTGTCCTGGAAAGCTTGCAGAGCACTGGGGAAAGGCAGGCAGAGAATTCCCTGCTAGCACCTTCTCTGTGCCTGGGAAGCAGAAGTGTTCACATTGCTTCGCAGAACCGCTTTTGTGCAGAAAACACTAACACTTGTTCAGAACGAAAGAAAGCACAGAGCCCCAGATTTGCTGTTGTCCTGGAAAGCTTGCAGAGCACTGGGGAACGGCAGGCAGAGACTTCCCTGCTAGCACCTTCTCTGTGCCTGGGAAGCAGAAGTGTTCACATTGCTTGGCAGAATCGCTTTTGTGCAGAAAACAGTAACACTTGTTCAGAACGACAGAAAGCACAGAGCCCCACATTTTATGTTGTCCTGGAGAGCTTGCAGAGCACTGGGGAAAGGCAGGCAGAGAATTCCCTGCTAGCACCTTCTCTGTGCCTGGGAAGCAGAAGTGTTCACATTGCTTCGCAAAATCGCTTTTGTACAGAAAACAGTAACACTTGTTCAGAACGAAAGAAAGCACAGAGCCCCACATTTTATGTTGTCCTGGAGAGCTTGCAGAGCACTAGGGAAAGGCAGGCAGAGAATTCCCTGCTAGCACCTTCTCTGTGCCTGGGAAGCAGAAGTGTTCACATTGCTTCGCAGAATCGCTTTTGTGCAGAAAACAGTAACACTTCTTCAGAACAAAAGAAAGCACAGAGCCCCAGATTTTATGTTGTCCTGGAGAGCTTGCAGAGCACTGGGGAAAGGCAGGCAGAGAATTCCCTGCTAGCACCTTCTCTGTGCCTGGGAAGCAGAAGTGTTCACATTGCTTGGCAGAATCGCTTTTGTGCAGAAAACAGTAACACTTGTTCAGAACGAAAGAAAGCACAGAGCCCCACATTTTATGTTGTCCTGGAGAGCTTGCAGAGCACTGGGGAAAGGCAGGCAGAGAATTCCCTGCTAGCACCTTCTCTGTGCCTGGGAAGCAGAAGTGTTCACATTGCTTGGCAGAATCGCTTTTGTGCAGAAAACACTAACACTTGTTCAGAACGAAAGAAAGCACAGAGCCCCAGATTTTATGTTGTCCTGGAGAGCTTGCAGAGCACTGGGGAAAGGCATGCAGAGAATTCCCTGCTAGCACCGTCTCTGTGCGCGGGAAGGAAAAGTGTTCACATTTTTTCGCAGAATCGCTTTTGTGCAGAAAACACTAACACTTGTTCAGAACGAAAGAAAGCACAGAGCCCCAGATTTGCTGTTACCCTGGAGAGCTTGCAGAGCACTGGGGAAAGGCAGGCAGAGAATTCCCTGCTAGCACCTTCTCGGTGCCTGGGAAGCAAAAGTGTTCACATTGCTTCGCAGAATCGCTTTTGTGCAGAAAACACTAACACTTGTTCAGAACGAAAGAAAGCACAGAGCCCCAGATTTGCTGTTGTCCTGGAGAGCTTGCAGAGCACTGGGGAAAGGCAGGCAGAGAATTCCCTGCTAGCACCTTCTCTGTGCCTGGGAAGCAGAAGTGTTCACATTGCTTCGCAGAATCGCTTTTGTGCAGAAAACACTAACACTTGTTCAGAACGAAAGAAAGCACAGAGCCCCAGATTTGTTGTTGTCCTGGAGAGCTTGCAGAGCACTGGGGAAAGGCAGGCAGAGAATTCCCTGCTAGCACCTTCTCTCTGCGCGGGAATGAGAAGTGTACACATTGCTTCGCAGAATCGCTTTTGTGCAGAAAACACTAACACTTGTTCAGAACGAAAGAAAGCACAGAGCCCCAGATTTGCTGTTACCCTGGAGAGCTTGCAGAGCACTGGGGAAAGGCAGGCAGAGAATTCCCTGCTAGCACCTTCTCTGTGCGCGGGAAGGCAAAGTGTTCACATTTCCTCGCAGAATCGCTTTTGTGCAGAAAACACTAACACTTGTTCAGAACGAAAGAAAGCACAGAGCCCCAGATTTTATGTTGTCCTGGAGAGCTTGCAGAGCACTGGGGAAAGGCAGGCAGAGAATTCCCTGCTAGCACCTTCTCTCTGCGCGGGAATGAGAAGTGTTCACATTGCTTCGCAGAATCGCTTTTGTGCAGAAAACACTAACACTTGTTCAGAACGAAAGAAAGCACAGAGCCCCAGATTTGCTGTTGTCCTGGAGAGCTTGCAGAGCACTGGAGAAAGGTAGGCAGAGAATTCCCTGCTAGCACCTTCTCTCTGCGCGGGAATGAGAAGTGTTTACATTGCTTCGCAGAAGCTCTTTTGTGCAGTTAACACTAACACTTGTTCAGAACGAAAGAAAGCACAGAGCCCCAGATTTGTTGTTGTCCTGGAGAGCTTGCAGAGCACTGGGGAAAGGCAGGCAGAGAATTCCCTGCTAGCACCTTCTCTCTGCGCGGGAATGAGAAGTGTTCACATTTTTTCGCAGAATCGCATTTGCGTCGCTTCAGAGAACACAAAAGCTTGTTCAGGACGAAAGAAAGCACAGAGCCCCAGATTTGCTGTTACCCTGGAGAGCTTGCAGAGCACTGGGGAAAGCAGGCAGAGAATTCCCTGCTAGCACCTTCTCTGTGGGCGGGAAGGCAAAGTGTTCACATTTCCTCGCAGAATCGCTTTTGTGCAGAAAACACTAACACTTGTTCAGAACGAAAGAAAGCACAGAGCCCCAGATTTGCTGTTGTCCTGGAAAGCTTGCAGAGCACTGGGGAACGGCAGGCAGAGAATTCCCTGCTAGCACCTTCTCTGTGCCTGGGAAGCAGAAGTGTTCACATTGCTTCGCAAAATCGCTTTTGTACAGAAAACAGTAACACTTGTTCAGAACGAAAGAAAGCACAGAGCCCCACATTTTATGTTGTCCTGGAGAGCTTGCAGAGCACTAGGGAAAGGCAGGCAGAGAATTCCCTGCTAGCACCTTCTCTGTGCCTGGGAAGCAGAAGTGTTCACATTGCTTCGCAGAATCGCTTTTGTGCAGAAAACAGTAACACTTCTTCAGAACAAAAGAAAGCACAGAGCCCCAGATTTTATGTTGTCCTGGAGAGCTTGCAGAGCACTGGGGAAAGGCAGGCAGAGAATTCCCTGCTAGCACCTTCTCTGTGCCTGGGAAGCAGAAGTGTTCACATTGCTTCGCAGAATCGCTTTTGTGCAGACAACACTAACACTTGTTCAGAACGAAAGAAAGCACAGAGCCCCAGATTTTATGTTGTCCTGGAGAGCTTGCAGAGCAATGGGGAAGGGCATGCAGAGAATTCCCTGCTAGTACCTTCTCTGTGCCTGGGAAGCAGAAGTGTTCACATTGCTTCGCAGAATCGCTTTTTTGCAGAAAACAGTAACAATTGTTCAGACGAAAGAAAGCACAGAGCCCCAGATTTTATGTTGTCCTGGAGAGCTTGCAGAGCACTGGGGAAAGGCAGGCAGAGAATTCCCTGCTGGCACCTTCTCTCTGCGCGGGAATGAGAAGTGTTCACATTTTTTCGCAGAATCGCATTTGCGTCGCTTCAGAGAACACAAAAGCTTGTTCAGGACGAAAGAAAGCACAGAGCCCCAGATTTGCTGTTACCCTGGAGAGCTTGCAGAGCACTGGGGAAAGCAGGCAGAGAATTCCCTGCTAGCACCTTCTCTGTGGGCGGGAAGGCAAAGTGTTCACATTTCCTCGCAGAATCGCTTTTGTGCAGAAAACACTAACACTTGTTCAGAACGAAAGAAAGCACAGAGCCCCAGATTTGCTGTTGTCCTGGAAAGCTTGCAGAGCACTGGGGAAAGGCAGGCAGAGAATTCCCTGCTAGCACCTTCTCTGTGCCTGGGAAGCAGAAGTGTTCACATTGCTTCGCAGAACCGCTTTTGTGCAGAAAACAGTAACACTTGTTCAGAACGACAGAAAGCACAGAGCCCCACATTTTATGTTGTCCTGGAGAGCTTGCAGAGCACTGGGGAAAGGCAGGCAGAGAATTCCCTGCTAGCACCTTCTCTGTGCCTGGGAAGCAGAAGTGTTCACATTGCTTCGCAAAATCGCTTTTGTACAGAAAACAGTAACACTTGTTCAGAACGAAAGAAAGCACAGAGCCCCAGATTTTATGTTGTCCTGGAGAGCTTGCAGAGCACTAGGGAAAGGCAGGCAGAGAATTCCCTGCTAGCACCTTCTCTGTGCCTGGGAAGCAGAAGTGTTCACATTGCTTGGCAGAATCGCTTTTGTGCAGAAAACAGTAACACTTCTTCAGAACAAAAGAAAGCACAGAGCCCCAGATTTTATGTTGTCCTGGAGAGCTTGCAGAGCACTGGGGAAAGGCAGGCAGAGAATTCCCTGCTAGCACCTTCTCTGTGCCTGGGAAGCAGAAGTGTTCACATTGCTTGGCAGAATCGCTTTTGTGCAGAAAACAGTAACACTTGTTCAGAACGAAAGAAAGCACAGAGCCCCACATTTTATGTTGTCCTGGAGAGCTTGCAGAGCACTGGGGAAAGGCAGGCAGAGAATTCCCTGCTAGCACCTTCTCTGTGCCTGGGAAGCAGAAGTGTTCACATTGCTTGGCAGAATCGCTTTTGTGCAGAAAACACTAACACTTGTTCAGAACGAAAGAAAGCACAGAGCCCCAGATTTTATGTTGTCCTGGAGAGCTTGCAGAGCACTGGGGAAAGGCATGCAGAGAATTCCCTGCTAGCACCGTCTCTGTGCGCGGGAAGGAAAAGTGTTCACATTTTTTCGCAGAATCGCTTTTGTGCAGAAAACACTAACACTTGTTCAGAACGAAAGAAAGCACAGAGCCCCAGATTTGCTGTTACCCTGGAGAGCTTGCAGAGCACTGGGGAAAGGCAGGCAGAGAATTCCCTGCTAGCACCTTCTCGGTGCCTGGGAAGCAAAAGTGTTCACATTGCTTCGCAGAATCGCTTTTGTGCAGAAAACACTAACACTTGTTCAGAACGAAAGAAAGCACAGAGCCCCAGATTTGCTGTTGTCCTGGAGAGCTTGCAGAGCACTGGAGAAAGGTAGGCAGAGAATTCCCTGCTAGCACCTTCTCTCTGCGCGGGAATGAGAAGTGTTTACATTGCTTCGCAGAAGCTCTTTTGTGCAGTTAACACTAACACTTGTTCAGAACGAAAGAAAGCACAGAGCCCCAGATTTTATGTTGTCCTGGAGAGCTTGCAGAGCACTGGGGAAAGGCAGGCAGAGAATTCCCTGCTAGCACCTTCTCTGTGCCTGGGAAGCAGAAGTGTTCACATTGCTTGGCAGAATCGCTTTTGTGCAGAAAACAGTAACACTTGTTCAGAACGAAAGAAAGCACAGAGCCCCACATTTTATGTTGTCCTGGAGAGCTTGCAGAGCACTGGGGAAAGGCAGGCAGAGAATTCCCTGCTAGCACCTTCGCTGTGCCTGGGAAGCAGAAGTGTTCACATTGCTTGGCAGAATCGCTTTTGTGCAGAAAACACTAACACTTGTTCAGAACGAAAGAAAGCACAGAGCCCCAGATTTTATGTTGTCCTGGAGAGCTTGCAGAGCACTGGGGAAAGGCATGCAGAGAATTCCCTGCTAGCACCGTCTCTGTGCGCGGGAAGGAAAAGTGTTCACATTTTTTCGCAGAATCGCTTTTGTGCAGAAAACACTAACACTTGTTCAGAACGAAAGAAAGCACAGAGCCCCAGATTTGCTGTTACCCTGGAGAGCTTGCAGAGCACTGGGGAAAGGCAGGCAGAGAATTCCCTGCTAGCACCTTCTCGGTGCCTGGGAAGCAAAAGTGTTCACATTGCTTCGCAGAATCGCTTTTGTGCAGAAAACACTAACACTTGTTCAGAACGAAAGAAAGCACAGAGCCCCAGATTTGCTGTTGTCCTGGAGAGCTTGCAGAGCACTGGGGAAAGGCAGGCAGAGAATTCCCTGCTAGCACCTTCTCTGTGCCTGGGAAGCAGAAGTGTTCACATTGCTTCGCAGAATCGCTTTTGTGCAGAAAACACTAACACTTGTTCAGAACGAAAGAAAGCACAGAGCCCCAGATTTGTTGTTGTCCTGGAGAGCTTGCAGAGCACTGGGGAAAGGCAGGCAGAGAATTCCCTGCTAGCACCTTCTCTCTGCGCGGGAATGAGAAGTGTACACATTGCTTCGCAGAATCGCTTTTGTGCAGAAAACACTAACACTTGTTCAGAACGAAAGAAAGCACAGAGCCCCAGATTTGCTGTTACCCTGGAGAGCTTGCAGAGCACTGGGGAAAGGCAGGCAGAGAATTCCCTGCTAGCACCTTCTCTGTGCGCGGGAAGGCAAAGTGTTCACATTTCCTCGCAGAATCGCTTTTGTGCAGAAAACACTAACACTTGTTCAGAACGAAAGAAAGCACAGAGCCCCAGATTTTATGTTGTCCTGGAGAGCTTGCAGAGCACTGGGGAAAGGCAGGCAGAGAATTCCCTGCTAGCACCTTCTCTCTGCGCGGGAATGAGAAGTGTTCACATTGCTTCGCAGAATCGCTTTTGTGCAGAAAACACTAACACTTGTTCAGAACGAAAGAAAGCACAGAGCCCCAGATTTGCTGTTGTCCTGGAGAGCTTGCAGAGCACTGGAGAAAGGTAGGCAGAGAATTCCCTGCTAGCACCTTCTCTCTGCGCGGGAATGAGAAGTGTTTACATTGCTTCGCAGAAGCTCTTTTGTGCAGTTAACACTAACACTTGTTCAGAACGAAAGAAAGCACAGAGCCCCAGATTTTATGTTGTCCTGGAGAGCTTGCAGAGCACTGGGGAAAGGCAGGCAGAGAATTCCCTGCTAGCACCTTCTCTCTGCGCGGGAATGAGAAGTGTTCACATTTTTTCGCAGAATCGCATTTGCGTCGCTTCAGAGAACACAAAAGCTTGTTCAGGACGAAAGAAAGCACAGAGCCCCAGATTTGCTGTTACCCTGGAGAGCTTGCAGAGCACTGGGGAAAGCAGGCAGAGAATTCCCTGCTAGCACCTTCTCTGTGGGCGGGAAGGCAAAGTGTTCACATTTCCTCGCAGAATCGCTTTTGTGCAGAAAACACTAACACTTGTTCAGAACGAAAGAAAGCACAGAGCCCCAGATTTGCTGTTGTCCTGGAAAGCTTGCAGAGCACTGGGGAACGGCAGGCAGAGAATTCCCTGCTAGCACCTTCTCTGTGCCTGGGAAGCAGAAGTGTTCACATTGCTTCGCAAAATCGCTTTTGTACAGAAAACAGTAACACTTGTTCAGAACGAAAGAAAGCACAGAGCCCCACATTTTATGTTGTCCTGGAGAGCTTGCAGAGCACTAGGGAAAGGCAGGCAGAGAATTCCCTGCTAGCACCTTCTCTGTGCCTGGGAAGCAGAAGTGTTCACATTGCTTGGCAGAATCGCTTTTGTGCAGAAAACAGTAACACTTCTTCAGAACAAAAGAAAGCACAGAGCCCCAGATTTTATGTTGTCCTGGAGAGCTTGCAGAGCACTGGGGAAAGGCAGGCAGAGAATTCCCTGCTAGCACCTTCTCTGTGCCTGGGAAGCAGAAGTGTTCACATTGCTTCGCAGAATCGCTTTTGTGCAGACAACACTAACACTTGTTCAGAACGAAAGAAAGCACAGAGCCCCAGATTTTATGTTGTCCTGGAGAGCTTGCAGAGCAATGGGGAAGGGCATGCAGAGAATTCCCTGCTAGTACCTTCTCTGTGCCTGGGAAGCAGAAGTGTTCACATTGCTTCGCAGAATCGCTTTTTTGCAGAAAACAGTAACAATTGTTCAGACGAAAGAAAGCACAGAGCCCCAGATTTTATGTTGTCCTGGAGAGCTTGCAGAGCACTGGGGAAAGGCAGGCAGAGAATTCCCTGCTAGCACCTTCTCTCTGCGCGGGAATGAGAAGTGTTCACATTTTTTCGCAGAATCGCATTTGCGTCGCTTCAGAGAACACAAAAGCTTGTTCAGGACGAAAGAAAGCACAGAGCCCCAGATTTGCTGTTACCCTGGAGAGCTTGCAGAGCACTGGGGAAAGCAGGCAGAGAATTCCCTGCTAGCACCTTCTCTGTGGGCGGGAAGGCAAAGTGTTCACATTTCCTCGCAGAATCGCTTTTGTGCAGAAAACACTAACACTTGTTCAGAACGAAAGAAAGCACAGAGCCCCAGATTTGCTGTTGTCCTGGAAAGCTTGCAGAGCACTGGGGAAAGGCAGGCAGAGAATTCCCTGCTAGCACCTTCTCTGTGCCTGGGAAGCAGAAGTGTTCACATTGCTTCGCAGAACCGCTTTTGTGCAGAAAACAGTAACACTTGTTCAGAACGACAGAAAGCACAGAGCCCCACATTTTATGTTGTCCTGGAGAGCTTGCAGAGCACTGGGGAAAGGCAGGCAGAGAATTCCCTGCTAGCACCTTCTCTGTGCCTGGGAAGCAGAAGTGTTCACATTGCTTGGCAGAATCGCTTTTGTGCAGAAAACAGTAACACTTCTTCAGAACAAAAGAAAGCACAGAGCCCCAGATTTTATGTTGTCCTGGAGAGCTTGCAGAGCACTGGGGAAAGGCAGGCAGAGAATTCCCTGCTAGCACCTTCTCTGTGCCTGGGAAGCAGAAGTGTTCACATTGCTTGGCAGAATCGCTTTTGTGCAGAAAACAGTAACACTTGTTCAGAACGAAAGAAAGCACAGAGCCCCACATTTTATGTTGTCCTGGAGAGCTTGCAGAGCACTGGGGAAAGGCAGGCAGAGAATTCCCTGCTAGCACCTTCTCTGTGCCTGGGAAGCAGAAGTGTTCACATTGCTTGGCAGAATCGCTTTTGTGCAGAAAACACTAACACTTGTTCAGAACGAAAGAAAGCACAGAGCCCCAGATTTTATGTTGTCCTGGAGAGCTTGCAGAGCACTGGGGAAAGGCATGCAGAGAATTCCCTGCTAGCACCGTCTCTGTGCGCGGGAAGGAAAAGTGTTCACATTTTTTCGCAGAATCGCTTTTGTGCAGAAAACACTAACACTTGTTCAGAACGAAAGAAAGCACAGAGCCCCAGATTTGCTGTTACCCTGGAGAGCTTGCAGAGCACTGGGGAAAGGCAGGCAGAGAATTCCCTGCTAGCACCTTCTCGGTGCCTGGGAAGCAAAAGTGTTCACATTGCTTCGCAGAATCGCTTTTGTGCAGAAAACACTAACACTTGTTCAGAACGAAAGAAAGCACAGAGCCCCAGATTTGCTGTTGTCCTGGAGAGCTTGCAGAGCACTGGAGAAAGGTAGGCAGAGAATTCCCTGCTAGCACCTTCTCTCTGCGCGGGAATGAGAAGTGTTTACATTGCTTCGCAGAAGCTCTTTTGTGCAGTTAACACTAACACTTGTTCAGAACGAAAGAAAGCACAGAGCCCCAGATTTTATGTTGTCCTGGAGAGCTTGCAGAGCACTGGGGAAAGGCAGGCAGAGAATTCCCTGCTAGCACCTTCTCTCTGCGCGGGAATGAGAAGTGTTCACATTTTTTCGCAGAATCGCATTTGCGTCGCTTCAGAGAACACAAAAGCTTGTTCAGGACGAAAGAAAGCACAGAGCCCCAGATTTGCTGTTACCCTGGAGAGCTTGCAGAGCACTGGGGAAAGCAGGCAGAGAATTCCCTGCTAGCACCGTCTCTGTGGGCGGGAAGGCAAAGTGTTCACATTTCCTCGCAGAATCGCTTTTGTGCAGAAAACACTAACACTTGTTCAGAACGAAAGAAAGCACAGAGCCCCACATTTTATGTTGTCCTGGAGAGCTTGCAGAGCACTGGGGAAAGGCAGGCAGAGAATTCCCTGCTAGCACCTTCTCTGTGCCTGGGAAGCAGAAGTGTTCACATTGCTTCGCAAAATCGCTTTTGTACAGAAAACAGTAACACTTGTTCAGAACGAAAGAAAGCACAGAGCCCCAGATTTTATGTTGTCCTGGAGAGCTTGCAGAGCACTAGGGAAAGGCAGGCAGAGAATTCCCTGCTAGCACCTTCTCTGTGCCTGGGAAGCAGAAGTGTTCACATTGCTTGGCAGAATCGCTTTTGTGCAGAAAACAGTAACACTTCTTCAGAACAAAAGAAAGCACAGAGCCCCAGATTTTATGTTGTCCTGGAGAGCTTGCAGAGCACTGGGGAAAGGCAGGCAGAGAATTCCCTGCTAGCACCTTCTCTGTGCCTGGGAAGCAGAAGTGTTCACATTGCTTCGCAGAATCGCTTTTGTGCAGACAACACTAACACTTGTTCAGAACGAAAGAAAGCACAGAGCCCCAGATTTTATGTTGTCCTGGAGAGCTTGCAGAGCAATGGGGAAGGGCAGGCAGAGAATTCCCTGCTAGTACCTTCTCTGTGCCTGGGAAGCAGAAGTGTTCACATTGCTTCGCAGAATCGCTTTTTTGCAGAAAACAGTAACAATTGTTCAGACGAAAGAAAGCACAGAGCCCCAGATTTTATGTTGTCCTGGAGAGCTTGCAGAGCACTAGGGAAAGGCAGGCAGAGAATTCCCTGCTAGCACCTTCTCTGTGCCTGGGAAGCAGAAGTGTTCACATTGCTTGGCAGAATCGCTTTTGTGCAGAAAACAGTAACACTTCTTCAGAACAAAAGAAAGCACAGAGCCCCAGATTTTATGTTGTCCTGGAGAGCTTGCAGAGCACTGGGGAAAGGCAGGCAGAGAATTCCCTGCTAGCACCTTCTCTGTGCCTGGGAAGCAGAAGTGTTCACATTGCTTGGCAGAATCGCTTTTGTGCAGAAAACAGTAACACTTGTTCAGAACGAAAGAAAGCACAGAGCCCCACATTTTATGTTGTCCTGGAGAGCTTGCAGAGCACTGGGGAAAGGCAGGCAGAGAATTCCCTGCTAGCACCTTCTCTGTGCCTGGGAAGCAGAAGTGTTCACATTGCTTGGCAGAATCGCTTTTGTGAGAAAACACTAACACTTGTTCAGAACGAAAGAAAGCACAGAGCCCCAGATTTTATGTTGTCCTGGAGAGCTTGCAGAGCACTGGGGAAAGGCATGCAGAGAATTCCCTGCTAGCACCGTCTCTGTGCGCGGGAAGGAAAAGTGTTCACATTTTTTCGCAGAATCGCTTTTGTGCAGAAAACACTAACACTTGTTCAGAACGAAAGAAAGCACAGAGCCCCAGATTTGCTGTTACCCTGGAGAGCTTGCAGAGCACTGGGGAAAGGCAGGCAGAGAATTCCCTGCTAGCACCTTCTCGGTGCCTGGGAAGCAAAAGTGTTCACATTGCTTCGCAGAATCGCTTTTGTGCAGAAAACACTAACACTTGTTCAGAACGAAAGAAAGCACAGAGCCCCAGATTTGCTGTTGTCCTGGAGAGCTTGCAGAGCACTGGAGAAAGGTAGGCAGAGAATTCCCTGCTAGCACCTTCTCTCTGCGCGGGAATGAGAAGTGTTTACATTGCTTCGCAGAAGCTCTTTTGTGCAGTTAACACTAACACTTGTTCAGAACGAAAGAAAGCACAGAGCCCCAGATTTTATGTTGTCCTGGAGAGCTTGCAGAGCACTGGGGAAAGGCAGGCAGAGAATTCCCTGCTAGCACCTTCTCTGTGCCTGGGAAGCAGAAGTGTTCACATTGCTTGGCAGAATCGCTTTTGTGCAGAAAACAGTAACACTTGTTCAGAACGAAAGAAAGCACAGAGCCCCACATTTTATGTTGTCCTGGAGAGCTTGCAGAGCACTGGGGAAAGGCAGGCAGAGAATTCCCTGCTAGCACCTTCGCTGTGCCTGGGAAGCAGAAGTGTTCACATTGCTTGGCAGAATCGCTTTTGTGCAGAAAACACTAACACTTGTTCAGAACGAAAGAAAGCACAGAGCCCCAGATTTTATGTTGTCCTGGAGAGCTTGCAGAGCACTGGGGAAAGGCATGCAGAGAATTCCCTGCTAGCACCGTCTCTGTGCGCGGGAAGGAAAAGTGTTCACATTTTTTCGCAGAATCGCTTTTGTGCAGAAAACACTAACACTTGTTCAGAACGAAAGAAAGCACAGAGCCCCAGATTTGCTGTTACCCTGGAGAGCTTGCAGAGCACTGGGGAAAGGCAGGCAGAGAATTCCCTGCTAGCACCTTCTCGGTGCCTGGGAAGCAAAAGTGTTCACATTGCTTCGCAGAATCGCTTTTGTGCAGAAAACACTAACACTTGTTCAGAACGAAAGAAAGCACAGAGCCCCAGATTTGCTGTTGTCCTGGAGAGCTTGCAGAGCACTGGGGAAAGGCAGGCAGAGAATTCCCTGCTAGCACCTTCTCTGTGCCTGGGAAGCAGAAGTGTTCACATTGCTTCGCAGAATCGCTTTTGTGCAGAAAACACTAACACTTGTTCAGAACGAAAGAAAGCACAGAGCCCCAGATTTGTTGTTGTCCTGGAGAGCTTGCAGAGCACTGGGGAAAGGCAGGCAGAGAATTCCCTGCTAGCACCTTCTCTCTGCGCGGGAATGAGAAGTGTACACATTGCTTCGCAGAATCGCTTTTGTGCAGAAAACACTAACACTTGTTCAGAACGAAAGAAAGCACAGAGCCCCAGATTTGCTGTTACCCTGGAGAGCTTGCAGAGCACTGGGGAAAGGCAGGCAGAGAATTCCCTGCTAGCACCTTCTCTGTGCGCGGGAAGGCAAAGTGTTCACATTTCCTCGCAGAATCGCTTTTGTGCAGAAAACACTAACACTTGTTCAGAACGAAAGAAAGCACAGAGCCCCAGATTTTATGTTGTCCTGGAGAGCTTGCAGAGCACTGGGGAAAGGCAGGCAGAGAATTCCCTGCTAGCACCTTCTCTCTGCGCGGGAATGAGAAGTGTTCACATTGCTTCGCAGAATCGCTTTTGTGCAGAAAACACTAACACTTGTTCAGAACGAAAGAAAGCACAGAGCCCCAGATTTGCTGTTGTCCTGGAGAGCTTGCAGAGCACTGGAGAAAGGTAGGCAGAGAATTCCCTGCTAGCACCTTCTCTCTGCGCGGGAATGAGAAGTGTTTACATTGCTTCGCAGAAGCTCTTTTGTGCAGTTAACACTAACACTTGTTCAGAACGAAAGAAAGCACAGAGCCCCAGATTTTATGTTGTCCTGGAGAGCTTGCAGAGCACTGGGGAAAGGCAGGCAGAGAATTCCCTGCTAGCACCTTCTCTCTGCGCGGGAATGAGAAGTGTTCACATTTTTTCGCAGAATCGCATTTGCGTCGCTTCAGAGAACACAAAAGCTTGTTCAGGACGAAAGAAAGCACAGAGCCCCAGATTTGCTGTTACCCTGGAGAGCTTGCAGAGCACTGGGGAAAGCAGGCAGAGAATTCCCTGCTAGCACCTTCTCTGTGGGCGGGAAGGCAAAGTGTTCACATTTCCTCGCAGAATCGCTTTTGTGCAGAAAACACTAACACTTGTTCAGAACGAAAGAAAGCACAGAGCCCCAGATTTGCTGTTGTCCTGGAAAGCTTGCAGAGCACTGGGGAACGGCAGGCAGAGAATTCCCTGCTAGCACCTTCTCTGTGCCTGGGAAGCAGAAGTGTTCACATTGCTTCGCAAAATCGCTTTTGTACAGAAAACAGTAACACTTGTTCAGAACGAAAGAAAGCACAGAGCCCCACATTTTATGTTGTCCTGGAGAGCTTGCAGAGCACTAGGGAAAGGCAGGCAGAGAATTCCCTGCTAGCACCTTCTCTGTGCCTGGGAAGCAGAAGTGTTCACATTGCTTGGCAGAATCGCTTTTGTGCAGAAAACAGTAACACTTCTTCAGAACAAAAGAAAGCACAGAGCCCCAGATTTTATGTTGTCCTGGAGAGCTTGCAGAGCACTGGGGAAAGGCAGGCAGAGAATTCCCTGCTAGCACCTTCTCTGTGCCTGGGAAGCAGAAGTGTTCACATTGCTTCGCAGAATCGCTTTTGTGCAGACAACACTAACACTTGTTCAGAACGAAAGAAAGCACAGAGCCCCAGATTTTATGTTGTCCTGGAGAGCTTGCAGAGCAATGGGGAAGGGCATGCAGAGAATTCCCTGCTAGTACCTTCTCTGTGCCTGGGAAGCAGAAGTGTTCACATTGCTTCGCAGAATCGCTTTTTTGCAGAAAACAGTAACAATTGTTCAGACGAAAGAAAGCACAGAGCCCCAGATTTTATGTTGTCCTGGAGAGCTTGCAGAGCACTGGGGAAAGGCAGGCAGAGAATTCCCTGCTAGCACCTTCTCTCTGCGCGGGAATGAGAAGTGTTCACATTTTTTCGCAGAATCGCATTTGCGTCGCTTCAGAGAACACAAAAGCTTGTTCAGGACGAAAGAAAGCACAGAGCCCCAGATTTGCTGTTACCCTGGAGAGCTTGCAGAGCACTGGGGAAAGCAGGCAGAGAATTCCCTGCTAGCACCTTCTCTGTGGGCGGGAAGGCAAAGTGTTCACATTTCCTCGCAGAATCGCTTTTGTGCAGAAAACACTAACACTTGTTCAGAACGAAAGAAAGCACAGAGCCCCAGATTTGCTGTTGTCCTGGAAAGCTTGCAGAGCACTGGGGAAAGGCAGGCAGAGAATTCCCTGCTAGCACCTTCTCTGTGCCTGGGAAGCAGAAGTGTTCACATTGCTTCGCAGAACCGCTTTTGTGCAGAAAACAGTAACACTTGTTCAGAACGACAGAAAGCACAGAGCCCCACATTTTATGTTGTCCTGGAGAGCTTGCAGAGCACTGGGGAAAGGCAGGCAGAGAATTCCCTGCTAGCACCTTCTCTGTGCCTGGGAAGCAGAAGTGTTCACATTGCTTCGCAAAATCGCTTTTGTACAGAAAACAGTAACACTTGTTCAGAACGAAAGAAAGCACAGAGCCCCAGATTTTATGTTGTCCTGGAGAGCTTGCAGAGCACTGGGGAAAGGCAGGCAGAGAATTCCCTGCTAGCACCTTCTCTGTGCCTGGGAAGCAGAAGTGTTCACATTGCTTGGCAGAATCGCTTTTGTGCAGAAAACAGTAACACTTCTTCAGAACAAAAGAAAGCACAGAGCCCCAGATTTTATGTTGTCCTGGAGAGCTTGCAGAGCACTGGGGAAAGGCAGGCAGAGAATTCCCTGCTAGCACCTTCTCTGTGCCTGGGAAGCAGAAGTGTTCACATTGCTTGGCAGAATCGCTTTTGTGCAGAAAACAGTAACACTTGTTCAGAACGAAAGAAAGCACAGAGCCCCACATTTTATGTTGTCCTGGAGAGCTTGCAGAGCACTGGGGAAAGGCAGGCAGAGAATTCCCTGCTAGCACCTTCTCTGTGCCTGGGAAGCAGAAGTGTTCACATTGCTTCGCAAAATCGCTTTTGTACAGAAAACAGTAACACTTGTTCAGAACGAAAGAAAGCACAGAGCCCCACATTTTATGTTGTCCTGGAGAGCTTGCAGAGCACTAGGGAAAGGCAGGCAGAGAATTCCCTGCTAGCACCTTCTCTGTGCCTGGGAAGCAGAAGTGTTCACATTGCTTCGCAGAATCGCTTTTGTGCAGAAAACAGTAACACTTCTTCAGAACAAAAGAAAGCACAGAGCCCCAGATTTTATGTTGTCCTGGAGAGCTTGCAGAGCACTGGGGAAAGGCAGGCAGAGAATTCCCTGCTAGCACCTTCTCTGTGCCTGGGAAGCAGAAGTGTTCACATTGCTTGGCAGAATCGCTTTTGTGCAGAAAACAGTAACACTTGTTCAGAACGAAAGAAAGCACAGAGCCCCACATTTTATGTTGTCCTGGAGAGCTTGCAGAGCACTGGGGAAAGGCAGGCAGAGAATTCCCTGCTAGCACCTTCTCTGTGCCTGGGAAGCAGAAGTGTTCACATTGCTTGGCAGAATCGCTTTTGTGCAGAAAACACTAACACTTGTTCAGAACGAAAGAAAGCACAGAGCCCCAGATTTTATGTTGTCCTGGAGAGCTTGCAGAGCACTGGGGAAAGGCATGCAGAGAATTCCCTGCTAGCACCGTCTCTGTGCGCGGGAAGGAAAAGTGTTCACATTTTTTCGCAGAATCGCTTTTGTGCAGAAAACACTAACACTTGTTCAGAACGAAAGAAAGCACAGAGCCCCAGATTTGCTGTTACCCTGGAGAGCTTGCAGAGCACTGGGGAAAGGCAGGCAGAGAATTCCCTGCTAGCACCTTCTCGGTGCCTGGGAAGCAAAAGTGTTCACATTGCTTCGCAGAATCGCTTTTGTGCAGAAAACACTAACACTTGTTCAGAACGAAAGAAAGCACAGAGCCCCAGATTTGCTGTTGTCCTGGAGAGCTTGCAGAGCACTGGGGAAAGGCAGGCAGAGAATTCCCTGCTAGCACCTTCTCTGTGCCTGGGAAGCAGAAGTGTTCACATTGCTTCGCAGAATCGCTTTTGTGCAGAAAACACTAACACTTGTTCAGAACGAAAGAAAGCACAGAGCCCCAGATTTGTTGTTGTCCTGGAGAGCTTGCAGAGCACTGGGGAAAGGCAGGCAGAGAATTCCCTGCTAGCACCTTCTCTCTGCGCGGGAATGAGAAGTGTACACATTGCTTCGCAGAATCGCTTTTGTGCAGAAAACACTAACACTTGTTCAGAACGAAAGAAAGCACAGAGCCCCAGATTTGCTGTTACCCTGGAGAGCTTGCAGAGCACTGGGGAAAGGCAGGCAGAGAATTCCCTGCTAGCACCTTCTCTGTGCGCGGGAAGGCAAAGTGTTCACATTTCCTCGCAGAATCGCTTTTGTGCAGAAAACACTAACACTTGTTCAGAACGAAAGAAAGCACAGAGCCCCAGATTTTATGTTGTCCTGGAGAGCTTGCAGAGCACTGGGGAAAGGCAGGCAGAGAATTCCCTGCTAGCACCTTCTCTCTGCGCGGGAATGAGAAGTGTTCACATTGCTTCGCAGAATCGCTTTTGTGCAGAAAACACTAACACTTGTTCAGAACGAAAGAAAGCACAGAGCCCCAGATTTGCTGTTGTCCTGGAGAGCTTGCAGAGCACTGGAGAAAGGTAGGCAGAGAATTCCCTGCTAGCACCTTCTCTCTGCGCGGGAATGAGAAGTGTTTACATTGCTTCGCAGAAGCTCTTTTGTGCAGTTAACACTAACACTTGTTCAGAACGAAAGAAAGCACAGAGCCCCAGATTTGTTGTTGTCCTGGAGAGCTTGCAGAGCACTGGGGAAAGGCAGGCAGAGAATTCCCTGCTAGCACCTTCTCTCTGCGCGGGAATGAGAAGTGTTCACATTTTTTCGCAGAATCGCATTTGCGTCGCTTCAGAGAACACAAAAGCTTGTTCAGGACGAAAGAAAGCACAGAGCCCCAGATTTGCTGTTACCCTGGAGAGCTTGCAGAGCACTGGGGAAAGCAGGCAGAGAATTCCCTGCTAGCACCTTCTCTGTGGGCGGGAAGGCAAAGTGTTCACATTTCCTCGCAGAATCGCTTTTGTGCAGAAAACACTAACACTTGTTCAGAACGAAAGAAAGCACAGAGCCCCAGATTTGCTGTTGTCCTGGAAAGCTTGCAGAGCACTGGGGAACGGCAGGCAGAGAATTCCCTGCTAGCACCTTCTCTGTGCCTGGGAAGCAGAAGTGTTCACATTGCTTCGCAAAATCGCTTTTGTACAGAAAACAGTAACACTTGTTCAGAACGAAAGAAAGCACAGAGCCCCACATTTTATGTTGTCCTGGAGAGCTTGCAGAGCACTAGGGAAAGGCAGGCAGAGAATTCCCTGCTAGCACCTTCTCTGTGCCTGGGAAGCAGAAGTGTTCACATTGCTTCGCAGAATCGCTTTTGTGCAGAAAACAGTAACACTTCTTCAGAACAAAAGAAAGCACAGAGCCCCAGATTTTATGTTGTCCTGGAGAGCTTGCAGAGCACTGGGGAAAGGCAGGCAGAGAATTCCCTGCTAGCACCTTCTCTGTGCCTGGGAAGCAGAAGTGTTCACATTGCTTCGCAGAATCGCTTTTGTGCAGACAACACTAACACTTGTTCAGAACGAAAGAAAGCACAGAGCCCCAGATTTTATGTTGTCCTGGAGAGCTTGCAGAGCAATGGGGAAGGGCATGCAGAGAATTCCCTGCTAGTACCTTCTCTGTGCCTGGGAAGCAGAAGTGTTCACATTGCTTCGCAGAATCGCTTTTTTGCAGAAAACAGTAACAATTGTTCAGACGAAAGAAAGCACAGAGCCCCAGATTTTATGTTGTCCTGGAGAGCTTGCAGAGCACTGGGGAAAGGCAGGCAGAGAATTCCCTGCTGGCACCTTCTCTCTGCGCGGGAATGAGAAGTGTTCACATTTTTTCGCAGAATCGCATTTGCGTCGCTTCAGAGAACACAAAAGCTTGTTCAGGACGAAAGAAAGCACAGAGCCCCAGATTTGCTGTTACCCTGGAGAGCTTGCAGAGCACTGGGGAAAGCAGGCAGAGAATTCCCTGCTAGCACCTTCTCTGTGGGCGGGAAGGCAAAGTGTTCACATTTCCTCGCAGAATCGCTTTTGTGCAGAAAACACTAACACTTGTTCAGAACGAAAGAAAGCACAGAGCCCCAGATTTGCTGTTGTCCTGGAAAGCTTGCAGAGCACTGGGGAAAGGCAGGCAGAGAATTCCCTGCTAGCACCTTCTCTGTGCCTGGGAAGCAGAAGTGTTCACATTGCTTCGCAGAACCGCTTTTGTGCAGAAAACAGTAACACTTGTTCAGAACGACAGAAAGCACAGAGCCCCACATTTTATGTTGTCCTGGAGAGCTTGCAGAGCACTGGGGAAAGGCAGGCAGAGAATTCCCTGCTAGCACCTTCTCTGTGCCTGGGAAGCAGAAGTGTTCACATTGCTTCGCAAAATCGCTTTTGTACAGAAAACAGTAACACTTGTTCAGAACGAAAGAAAGCACAGAGCCCCAGATTTTATGTTGTCCTGGAGAGCTTGCAGAGCACTAGGGAAAGGCAGGCAGAGAATTCCCTGCTAGCACCTTCTCTGTGCCTGGGAAGCAGAAGTGTTCACATTGCTTGGCAGAATCGCTTTTGTGCAGAAAACAGTAACACTTCTTCAGAACAAAAGAAAGCACAGAGCCCCAGATTTTATGTTGTCCTGGAGAGCTTGCAGAGCACTGGGGAAAGGCAGGCAGAGAATTCCCTGCTAGCACCTTCTCTGTGCCTGGGAAGCAGAAGTGTTCACATTGCTTGGCAGAATCGCTTTTGTGCAGAAAACAGTAACACTTGTTCAGAACGAAAGAAAGCACAGAGCCCCACATTTTATGTTGTCCTGGAGAGCTTGCAGAGCACTGGGGAAAGGCAGGCAGAGAATTCCCTGCTAGCACCTTCTCTGTGCCTGGGAAGCAGAAGTGTTCACATTGCTTGGCAGAATCGCTTTTGTGCAGAAAACACTAACACTTGTTCAGAACGAAAGAAAGCACAGAGCCCCAGATTTTATGTTGTCCTGGAGAGCTTGCAGAGCACTGGGGAAAGGCATGCAGAGAATTCCCTGCTAGCACCGTCTCTGTGCGCGGGAAGGAAAAGTGTTCACATTTTTTCGCAGAATCGCTTTTGTGCAGAAAACACTAACACTTGTTCAGAACGAAAGAAAGCACAGAGCCCCAGATTTGCTGTTACCCTGGAGAGCTTGCAGAGCACTGGGGAAAGGCAGGCAGAGAATTCCCTGCTAGCACCTTCTCGGTGCCTGGGAAGCAAAAGTGTTCACATTGCTTCGCAGAATCGCTTTTGTGCAGAAAACACTAACACTTGTTCAGAACGAAAGAAAGCACAGAGCCCCAGATTTGCTGTTGTCCTGGAGAGCTTGCAGAGCACTGGAGAAAGGTAGGCAGAGAATTCCCTGCTAGCACCTTCTCTCTGCGCGGGAATGAGAAGTGTTTACATTGCTTCGCAGAAGCTCTTTTGTGCAGTTAACACTAACACTTGTTCAGAACGAAAGAAAGCACAGAGCCCCAGATTTTATGTTGTCCTGGAGAGCTTGCAGAGCACTGGGGAAAGGCAGGCAGAGAATTCCCTGCTAGCACCTTCTCTGTGCCTGGGAAGCAGAAGTGTTCACATTGCTTGGCAGAATCGCTTTTGTGCAGAAAACAGTAACACTTGTTCAGAACGAAAGAAAGCACAGAGCCCCACATTTTATGTTGTCCTGGAGAGCTTGCAGAGCACTGGGGAAAGGCAGGCAGAGAATTCCCTGCTAGCACCTTCGCTGTGCCTGGGAAGCAGAAGTGTTCACATTGCTTGGCAGAATCGCTTTTGTGCAGAAAACACTAACACTTGTTCAGAACGAAAGAAAGCACAGAGCCCCAGATTTTATGTTGTCCTGGAGAGCTTGCAGAGCACTGGGGAAAGGCATGCAGAGAATTCCCTGCTAGCACCGTCTCTGTGCGCGGGAAGGAAAAGTGTTCACATTTTTTCGCAGAATCGCTTTTGTGCAGAAAACACTAACACTTGTTCAGAACGAAAGAAAGCACAGAGCCCCAGATTTGCTGTTACCCTGGAGAGCTTGCAGAGCACTGGGGAAAGGCAGGCAGAGAATTCCCTGCTAGCACCTTCTCGGTGCCTGGGAAGCAAAAGTGTTCACATTGCTTCGCAGAATCGCTTTTGTGCAGAAAACACTAACACTTGTTCAGAACGAAAGAAAGCACAGAGCCCCAGATTTGCTGTTGTCCTGGAGAGCTTGCAGAGCACTGGGGAAAGGCAGGCAGAGAATTCCCTGCTAGCACCTTCTCTGTGCCTGGGAAGCAGAAGTGTTCACATTGCTTCGCAGAATCGCTTTTGTGCAGAAAACACTAACACTTGTTCAGAACGAAAGAAAGCACAGAGCCCCAGATTTGTTGTTGTCCTGGAGAGCTTGCAGAGCACTGGGGAAAGGCAGGCAGAGAATTCCCTGCTAGCACCTTCTCTCTGCGCGGGAATGAGAAGTGTACACATTGCTTCGCAGAATCGCTTTTGTGCAGAAAACACTAACACTTGTTCAGAACGAAAGAAAGCACAGAGCCCCAGATTTGCTGTTACCCTGGAGAGCTTGCAGAGCACTGGGGAAAGGCAGGCAGAGAATTCCCTGCTAGCACCTTCTCTGTGCGCGGGAAGGCAAAGTGTTCACATTTCCTCGCAGAATCGCTTTTGTGCAGAAAACACTAACACTTGTTCAGAACGAAAGAAAGCACAGAGCCCCAGATTTTATGTTGTCCTGGAGAGCTTGCAGAGCACTGGGGAAAGGCAGGCAGAGAATTCCCTGCTAGCACCTTCTCTCTGCGCGGGAATGAGAAGTGTTCACATTGCTTCGCAGAATCGCTTTTGTGCAGAAAACACTAACACTTGTTCAGAACGAAAGAAAGCACAGAGCCCCAGATTTGCTGTTGTCCTGGAGAGCTTGCAGAGCACTGGAGAAAGGTAGGCAGAGAATTCCCTGCTAGCACCTTCTCTCTGCGCGGGAATGAGAAGTGTTTACATTGCTTCGCAGAAGCTCTTTTGTGCAGTTAACACTAACACTTGTTCAGAACGAAAGAAAGCACAGAGCCCCAGATTTTATGTTGTCCTGGAGAGCTTGCAGAGCACTGGGGAAAGGCAGGCAGAGAATTCCCTGCTAGCACCTTCTCTCTGCGCGGGAATGAGAAGTGTTCACATTTTTTCGCAGAATCGCATTTGCGTCGCTTCAGAGAACACAAAAGCTTGTTCAGGACGAAAGAAAGCACAGAGCCCCAGATTTGCTGTTACCCTGGAGAGCTTGCAGAGCACTGGGGAAAGCAGGCAGAGAATTCCCTGCTAGCACCTTCTCTGTGGGCGGGAAGGCAAAGTGTTCACATTTCCTCGCAGAATCGCTTTTGTGCAGAAAACACTAACACTTGTTCAGAACGAAAGAAAGCACAGAGCCCCAGATTTGCTGTTGTCCTGGAAAGCTTGCAGAGCACTGGGGAACGGCAGGCAGAGAATTCCCTGCTAGCACCTTCTCTGTGCCTGGGAAGCAGAAGTGTTCACATTGCTTCGCAAAATCGCTTTTGTACAGAAAACAGTAACACTTGTTCAGAACGAAAGAAAGCACAGAGCCCCACATTTTATGTTGTCCTGGAGAGCTTGCAGAGCACTAGGGAAAGGCAGGCAGAGAATTCCCTGCTAGCACCTTCTCTGTGCCTGGGAAGCAGAAGTGTTCACATTGCTTGGCAGAATCGCTTTTGTGCAGAAAACAGTAACACTTCTTCAGAACAAAAGAAAGCACAGAGCCCCAGATTTTATGTTGTCCTGGAGAGCTTGCAGAGCACTGGGGAAAGGCAGGCAGAGAATTCCCTGCTAGCACCTTCTCTGTGCCTGGGAAGCAGAAGTGTTCACATTGCTTCGCAGAATCGCTTTTGTGCAGACAACACTAACACTTGTTCAGAACGAAAGAAAGCACAGAGCCCCAGATTTTATGTTGTCCTGGAGAGCTTGCAGAGCAATGGGGAAGGGCATGCAGAGAATTCCCTGCTAGTACCTTCTCTGTGCCTGGGAAGCAGAAGTGTTCACATTGCTTCGCAGAATCGCTTTTTTGCAGAAAACAGTAACAATTGTTCAGACGAAAGAAAGCACAGAGCCCCAGATTTTATGTTGTCCTGGAGAGCTTGCAGAGCACTGGGGAAAGGCAGGCAGAGAATTCCCTGCTAGCACCTTCTCTCTGCGCGGGAATGAGAAGTGTTCACATTTTTTCGCAGAATCGCATTTGCGTCGCTTCAGAGAACACAAAAGCTTGTTCAGGACGAAAGAAAGCACAGAGCCCCAGATTTGCTGTTACCCTGGAGAGCTTGCAGAGCACTGGGGAAAGCAGGCAGAGAATTCCCTGCTAGCACCTTCTCTGTGGGCGGGAAGGCAAAGTGTTCACATTTCCTCGCAGAATCGCTTTTGTGCAGAAAACACTAACACTTGTTCAGAACGAAAGAAAGCACAGAGCCCCAGATTTGCTGTTGTCCTGGAAAGCTTGCAGAGCACTGGGGAAAGGCAGGCAGAGAATTCCCTGCTAGCACCTTCTCTGTGCCTGGGAAGCAGAAGTGTTCACATTGCTTCGCAGAACCGCTTTTGTGCAGAAAACAGTAACACTTGTTCAGAACGACAGAAAGCACAGAGCCCCACATTTTATGTTGTCCTGGAGAGCTTGCAGAGCACTGGGGAAAGGCAGGCAGAGAATTCCCTGCTAGCACCTTCTCTGTGCCTGGGAAGCAGAAGTGTTCACATTGCTTCGCAAAATCGCTTTTGTACAGAAAACAGTAACACTTGTTCAGAACGAAAGAAAGCACAGAGCCCCAGATTTTATGTTGTCCTGGAGAGCTTGCAGAGCACTGGGGAAAGGCAGGCAGAGAATTCCCTGCTAGCACCTTCTCTGTGCCTGGGAAGCAGAAGTGTTCACATTGCTTGGCAGAATCGCTTTTGTGCAGAAAACAGTAACACTTCTTCAGAACAAAAGAAAGCACAGAGCCCCAGATTTTATGTTGTCCTGGAGAGCTTGCAGAGCACTGGGGAAAGGCAGGCAGAGAATTCCCTGCTAGCACCTTCTCTGTGCCTGGGAAGCAGAAGTGTTCACATTGCTTGGCAGAATCGCTTTTGTGCAGAAAACAGTAACACTTGTTCAGAACGAAAGAAAGCACAGAGCCCCACATTTTATGTTGTCCTGGAGAGCTTGCAGAGCACTGGGGAAAGGCAGGCAGAGAATTCCCTGCTAGCACCTTCTCTGTGCCTGGGAAGCAGAAGTGTTCACATTGCTTGGCAGAATCGCTTTTGTGCAGAAAACACTAACACTTGTTCAGAACGAAAGAAAGCACAGAGCCCCAGATTTTATGTTGTCCTGGAGAGCTTGCAGAGCACTGGGGAAAGGCATGCAGAGAATTCCCTGCTAGCACCGTCTCTGTGCGCGGGAAGGAAAAGTGTTCACATTTTTTCGCAGAATCGCTTTTGTGCAGAAAACACTAACACTTGTTCAGAACGAAAGAAAGCACAGAGCCCCAGATTTGCTGTTACCCTGGAGAGCTTGCAGAGCACTGGGGAAAGGCAGGCAGAGAATTCCCTGCTAGCACCTTCTCGGTGCCTGGGAAGCAAAAGTGTTCACATTGCTTCGCAGAATCGCTTTTGTGCAGAAAACACTAACACTTGTTCAGAACGAAAGAAAGCACAGAGCCCCAGATTTGCTGTTGTCCTGGAGAGCTTGCAGAGCACTGGAGAAAGGTAGGCAGAGAATTCCCTGCTAGCACCTTCTCTCTGCGCGGGAATGAGAAGTGTTTACATTGCTTCGCAGAAGCTCTTTTGTGCAGTTAACACTAACACTTGTTCAGAACGAAAGAAAGCACAGAGCCCCAGATTTTATGTTGTCCTGGAGAGCTTGCAGAGCACTGGGGAAAGGCAGGCAGAGAATTCCCTGCTAGCACCTTCTCTCTGCGCGGGAATGAGAAGTGTTCACATTTTTTCGCAGAATCGCATTTGCGTCGCTTCAGAGAACACAAAAGCTTGTTCAGGACGAAAGAAAGCACAGAGCCCCAGATTTGCTGTTACCCTGGAGAGCTTGCAGAGCACTGGGGAAAGCAGGCAGAGAATTCCCTGCTAGCACCGTCTCTGTGGGCGGGAAGGCAAAGTGTTCACATTTCCTCGCAGAATCGCTTTTGTGCAGAAAACACTAACACTTGTTCAGAACGAAAGAAAGCACAGAGCCCCACATTTTATGTTGTCCTGGAGAGCTTGCAGAGCACTGGGGAAAGGCAGGCAGAGAATTCCCTGCTAGCACCTTCTCTGTGCCTGGGAAGCAGAAGTGTTCACATTGCTTCGCAAAATCGCTTTTGTACAGAAAACAGTAACACTTGTTCAGAACGAAAGAAAGCACAGAGCCCCAGATTTTATGTTGTCCTGGAGAGCTTGCAGAGCACTAGGGAAAGGCAGGCAGAGAATTCCCTGCTAGCACCTTCTCTGTGCCTGGGAAGCAGAAGTGTTCACATTGCTTGGCAGAATCGCTTTTGTGCAGAAAACAGTAACACTTCTTCAGAACAAAAGAAAGCACAGAGCCCCAGATTTTATGTTGTCCTGGAGAGCTTGCAGAGCACTGGGGAAAGGCAGGCAGAGAATTCCCTGCTAGCACCTTCTCTGTGCCTGGGAAGCAGAAGTGTTCACATTGCTTCGCAGAATCGCTTTTGTGCAGACAACACTAACACTTGTTCAGAACGAAAGAAAGCACAGAGCCCCAGATTTTATGTTGTCCTGGAGAGCTTGCAGAGCAATGGGGAAGGGCAGGCAGAGAATTCCCTGCTAGTACCTTCTCTGTGCCTGGGAAGCAGAAGTGTTCACATTGCTTCGCAGAATCGCTTTTTTGCAGAAAACAGTAACAATTGTTCAGACGAAAGAAAGCACAGAGCCCCAGATTTTATGTTGTCCTGGAGAGCTTGCAGAGCACTAGGGAAAGGCAGGCAGAGAATTCCCTGCTAGCACCTTCTCTGTGCCTGGGAAGCAGAAGTGTTCACATTGCTTGGCAGAATCGCTTTTGTGCAGAAAACAGTAACACTTCTTCAGAACAAAAGAAAGCACAGAGCCCCAGATTTTATGTTGTCCTGGAGAGCTTGCAGAGCACTGGGGAAAGGCAGGCAGAGAATTCCCTGCTAGCACCTTCTCTGTGCCTGGGAAGCAGAAGTGTTCACATTGCTTGGCAGAATCGCTTTTGTGCAGAAAACAGTAACACTTGTTCAGAACGAAAGAAAGCACAGAGCCCCACATTTTATGTTGTCCTGGAGAGCTTGCAGAGCACTGGGGAAAGGCAGGCAGAGAATTCCCTGCTAGCACCTTCTCTGTGCCTGGGAAGCAGAAGTGTTCACATTGCTTGGCAGAATCGCTTTTGTGCAGAAAACACTAACACTTGTTCAGAACGAAAGAAAGCACAGAGCCCCAGATTTTATGTTGTCCTGGAGAGCTTGCAGAGCACTGGGGAAAGGCATGCAGAGAATTCCCTGCTAGCACCGTCTCTGTGCGCGGGAAGGAAAAGTGTTCACATTTTTTCGCAGAATCGCTTTTGTGCAGAAAACACTAACACTTGTTCAGAACGAAAGAAAGCACAGAGCCCCAGATTTGCTGTTACCCTGGAGAGCTTGCAGAGCACTGGGGAAAGGCAGGCAGAGAATTCCCTGCTAGCACCTTCTCGGTGCCTGGGAAGCAAAAGTGTTCACATTGCTTCGCAGAATCGCTTTTGTGCAGAAAACACTAACACTTGTTCAGAACGAAAGAAAGCACAGAGCCCCAGATTTGCTGTTGTCCTGGAGAGCTTGCAGAGCACTGGGGAAAGGCAGGCAGAGAATTCCCTGCTAGCACCTTCTCTGTGCCTGGGAAGCAGAAGTGTTCACATTGCTTCGCAGAATCGCTTTTGTGCAGAAAACACTAACACTTGTTCAGAACGAAAGAAAGCACAGAGCCCCAGATTTGTTGTTGTCCTGGAGAGCTTGCAGAGCACTGGGGAAAGGCAGGCAGAGAATTCCCTGCTAGCACCTTCTCTGTGCGCGGGAATGAGAAGTGTTCACATTGCTTCGCAGAATCGCTTTTGTGCAGAAAACACTAACACTTGTTCAGAACGAAAGAAAGCACAGAGCCCCAGATTTGCTGTTGTCCTGGAGAGCTTGCAGAGCACTGGAGAAGGGTAGGCAGAGAATTCCCTGCTAGCACCTTCTCTCTGCGCGGGAATGAGAAGTGTTCACATTGCTTCGCAGAAGCTCTTTTGTGCAGTTAACACTAACACTTGTTCAGAACGAAAGAAAGCACAGAGCCCCAGATTTTATGTTGTCCTGGAGAGCCTGCAGAGCACTGGGGAAAGGCAGGCAGAGAATTCCCTGCTAGCACCTTCTCTCTGCGCGGGAATGAGAAGTGTTCACATTTTTTCGCAGAATCGCATTTGCGTCGCTTCAGAGAACACAAAAGCTTGTTCAGGACGAAAGAAAGCACAGAGCCCCAGATTTGCTGTTACCCTGGAGAGCTTGCAGAGCACTGGGGAAAGCAGGCAGAGAATTCCCTGCTAGCACCTTCTCTGTGGGCGGGAAGGCAAAGTGTTCACATTTCCTCGCAGAATCGCTTTTGTGCAGAAAACACTAACACTTGTTCAGAACGAAAGAAAGCACAGAGCCCCAGATTTGCTGTTGTCCTGGAAAGCTTGCAGAGCACTGGGGAACGGCAGGCAGAGAATTCCCTGCTAGCACCTTCTCTGTGCGCGGGAATGAGAAGTGTTCACATTGCTTCGCAGAATCGCTTTTGTGCAGAAAACAGTAACACTTGTTCAGAACGAAAGAAAGCACAGAGCCCCACATTTTATGTTGTCCTGGAGAGCTTGCAGAGCACTGGGGAAAGGCAGGCAGAGAATTCCCTGCTAGCACCTTCTCTGTGCCTGGGAAGCAGAAGTGTTCACATTGCTTCGCAAAATCGCTTTTGTACAGAAAACAGTAACACTTGTTCAGAACGAAAGAAAGCACAGAGCCCCAGATTTTATGTTGTCCTGGAGAGCTTGCAGAGCACTAGGGAAAGGCAGGCAGAGAATTCCCTGCTAGCACCTTCTCTGTGCCTGGGAAGCAGAAGTGTTCACATTGCTTGGCAGAATCGCTTTTGTGCAGAAAACAGTAACACTTCTTCAGAACAAAAGAAAGCACAGAGCCCCAGATTTTATGTTGTCCTGGAGAGCTTGCAGAGCACTGGGGAAAGGCAGGCAGAGAATTCCCTGCTAGCACCTTCTCTGTGCCTGGGAAGCAGAAGTGTTCACATTGCTTCGCAGAATCGCTTTTGTGCAGACAACACTAACACTTGTTCAGAACGAAAGAAAGCACAGAGCCCCAGATTTTATGTTGTCCTGGAGAGCTTGCAGAGCAATGGGGAAGGGCAGGCAGAGAATTCCCTGCTAGTACCTTCTCTGTGCCTGGGAAGCAGAAGTGTTCACATTGCTTCGCAGAATCGCTTTTGTGCAGACAACACTAACACTTGTTCAGAACGAAAGAAAGCACAGAGCCCCAGATTTGCTGTTGTCCTGGAGAGCTTGCAGAGCACTGGGGAAAGGCAGGCAGAGAATTCCCTGCTAGCACCTTCTCTGTGCCTGGGAAGCAGAAGTGTTCACATTGCTTCGCAGAATCGCTTTTGTGCAGAAAACACTAACACTTGTTCAGAACGAAAGAAAGCACAGAGCCCCAGATTTGTTGTTGTCCTGGAGAGCTTGCAGAGCACTGGGGAAAGGCAGGCAGAGAATTCCCTGCTAGCACCTTCTCTGTGCGCGGGAATGAGAAGTGTTCACATTGCTTCGCAGAATCGCTTTTGTGCAGAAAACACTAACACTTGTTCAGAACGAAAGAAAGCACAGAGCCCCAGATTTGCTGTTGTCCTGGAGAGCTTGCAGAGCACTGGAGAAGGGTAGGCAGAGAATTCCCTGCTAGCACCTTCTCTCTGCGCGGGAATGAGAAGTGTTCACATTGCTTCGCAGAAGCTCTTTTGTGCAGTTAACACTAACACTTGTTCAGAACGAAAGAAAGCACAGAGCCCCAGATTTTATGTTGTCCTGGAGAGCCTGCAGAGCACTGGGGAAAGGCAGGCAGAGAATTCCCTGCTAGCACCTTCTCTCTGCGCGGGAATGAGAAGTGTTCACATTTTTTCGCAGAATCGCATTTGCGTCGCTTCAGAGAACACAAAAGCTTGTTCAGGACGAAAGAAAGCACAGAGCCCCAGATTTGCTGTTACCCTGGAGAGCTTGCAGAGCACTGGGGAAAGGCAGGCAGAGAATTCCCTGCTAGCACCTTCTCTGTGGGCGGGAAGGCAAAGTGTTCACATTTCCTCGCAGAATCGCTTTTGTGCAGAAAACACTAACACTTGTTCAGAACGAAAGAAAGCACAGAGCCCCAGATTTGTTGTTGTCCTGGAAAGCTTGCAGAGCACTGGGGAACGGCAGGCAGAGAATTCCCTGCTAGCACCTTCTCTGTGCCTGGGAAGCAGAAGTGTTCACATTGCTTGGCAGAATCGCTTTTGTGCAGAAAACAGTAACACTTGTTCAGAACGAAAGAAAGCACAGAGCCCCAGATTTGTTGTTGTCCTGGAGAGCTTGCAGAGCACTGGGGAAAGGCAGGCAGAGAATTCCCTGCTAGCACCTTCTCTGTGCCTGGGAAGCAGAAGTGTTCACATTGCTTCGCAAAATCACTTTTGTACAGAAAACAGTAACACTTGTTCAGAACGAAAGAAAGCACAGAGCACCAGATTTTATGTTGTCCTGGAGAGCTTGCAGAGCACTGGGGAAAGGCAGGCAGAGAATTCCCTGCTAGCACCTTCTCGGTGCCTGGGAAGCAAAAGTGTTCACATTGCTTCGCAGAATCGCTTTTGTGCAGAAAACACTAACACTTGTTCAGAACGAAAGAAAGCACAGAGCCCCAGATTTGCTGTTGTCCTGGAGAGCTTGCAGAGCACTGGGGAAAGGCAGGCAGAGAATTCCCTGCTAGCACCTTCTCTGTGCCTGGGAAGCAGAAGTGTTCACATTGCTTCGCAGAATCGCTTTTGTGCAGAAAACACTAACACTTGTTCAGAACGAAAGAAAGCACAGAGCCCCAGATTTGTTGTTGTCCTGGAGAGCTTGCAGAGCACTGGGGAAAGGCAGGCAGAGAATTCCCTGTTAGCACCTTCTCTGTGCGCGGGAATGAGAAGTGTTCACATTGCTTCGCAGAATCGCTTTTGTGCAGAAAACACTAACACTTGTTCAGAACGAAAGAAAGCACAGAGCCCCAGATTTTATGTTGTCCTGGAGAGCTTGCAGTGCACTGGGGAAAGGCAGGCAGAGAATTCCCTGCTAGCACCTTCTCTGTGCCTGGGAAGCAGAAGTGTTCACATTGCTTGGCAGAATCGCTTTTGTGCAGAAAACAGTAACACTTGTTCAGAACGAAAGAAAGCACAGAGCCCCAGATTTTATGTTGTCCTGGAGAGCTTGCAGAGCACTGGGGAAAGGCAGGCAGAGAATTCCCTGCTAGCACCTTCTCTGTGCCTGGGAAGCAGAAGTGTTCACATTGCTTGGCAGAATCGCTTTTGTGCAGAAAACAGTAACACTTCTTCAGAACAAAAGAAAGCACAGAGCCCCAGATTTTATGTTGTCCTGGAGAGCTTGCAGAGCACTGGGGAAAGGCAGGCAGAGAATTCCCTGCTAGCACCTTCTCTCTGCGCGGGAATGAGAAGTGTTCACATTTTTTCGCAGAATCGCATTTGCGTCGCTTCAGAGAACACAAAAGCTTGTTCAGGACGAAAGAAAGCACAGAGCCCCAGATTTGCTGTTACCCTGGAGAGCTTGCAGAGCACTGGGGAAAGCAGGCAGAGAATTCCCTGCTAGCACCTTCTCTGTGGGCGGGAAGGCAAAGTGTTCACATTTCCTCGCAGAATCGCTTTTGTGCAGAAAACACTAACACTTGTTCAGAACGAAAGAAAGCACAGAGCCCCAGATTTGCTGTTGTCCTGGAAAGCTTGCAGAGCACTGGGGAACGGCAGGCAGAGAATTCCCTGCTAGCACCTTCTCTGTGCCTGGGAAGCAGAAGTGTTCACATTGCTTGGCAGAATCGCTTTTGTGCAGAAAACAGTAACACTTGTTCAGAACGAAAGAAAGCACAGAGCCCCACATTTTATGTTGTCCTGGAGAGCTTGCAGAGCACTGGGGAAAGGCAGGCAGAGAATTCCCTGCTAGCACCTTCTCTGTGCCTGGGAAGCAGAAGTGTTCACATTGCTTCGCAAAATCGCTTTTGTACAGAAAACAGTAACACTTGTTCAGAACGAAAGAAAGCACAGAGCCCCAGATTTTATGTTGTCCTGGAGAGCTTGCAGAGCACTAGGGAAAGGCAGGCAGAGAATTCCCTGCTAGCACCTTCTCTGTGCCTGGGAAGCAGAAGTGTTCACATTGCTTGGCAGAATCGCTTTTGTGCAGAAAACAGTAACACTTCTTCAGAACAAAAGAAAGCACAGAGCCCCAGATTTTATGTTGTCCTGGAGAGCTTGCAGAGCACTGGGGAAAGGCAGGCAGAGAATTCCCTGCTAGCACCTTCTCTGTGCCTGGGAAGCAGAAGTGTTCACATTGCTTCGCAGAATCGCTTTTGTGCAGACAACACTAACACTTGTTCAGAACGAAAGAAAGCACAGAGCCCCAGATTTTATGTTGTCCTGGAGAGCTTGCAGAGCAATGGGGAAGGGCAGGCAGAGAATTCCCTGCTAGTACCTTCTCTGTGCCTGGGAAGCAGAAGTGTTCACATTGCTTCGCAGAATCGCTTTTGTGCAGACAACACTAACACTTGTTCAGAACGAAAGAAAGCACAGAGCCCCAGATTTGCTGTTGTCCTGGAGAGCTTGCAGAGCACTGGGGAAAGGCAGGCAGAGAATTCCCTGCTAGCACCTTCTCTGTGCCTGGGAAGCAGAAGTGTTCACATTGCTTCGCAGAATCGCTTTTGTGCAGAAAACACTAACACTTGTTCAGAACGAAAGAAAGCACAGAGCCCCAGATTTGTTGTTGTCCTGGAGAGCTTGCAGAGCACTGGGGAAAGGCAGGCAGAGAATTCCCTGCTAGCACCTTCTCTGTGCGCGGGAATGAGAAGTGTTCACATTGCTTCGCAGAATCGCTTTTGTGCAGAAAACACTAACACTTGTTCAGAACGAAAGAAAGCACAGAGCCCCAGATTTGCTGTTGTCCTGGAGAGCTTGCAGAGCACTGGAGAAGGGTAGGCAGAGAATTCCCTGCTAGCACCTTCTCTCTGCGCGGGAATGAGAAGTGTTCACATTGCTTCGCAGAAGCTCTTTTGTGCAGTTAACACTAACACTTGTTCAGAACGAAAGAAAGCACAGAGCCCCAGATTTTATGTTGTCCTGGAGAGCCTGCAGAGCACTGGGGAAAGGCAGGCAGAGAATTCCCTGCTAGCACCTTCTCTCTGCGCGGGAATGAGAAGTGTTCACATTTTTTCGCAGAATCGCATTTGCGTCGCTTCAGAGAACACAAAAGCTTGTTCAGGACGAAAGAAAGCACAGAGCCCCAGATTTGCTGTTACCCTGGAGAGCTTGCAGAGCACTGGGGAAAGGCAGGCAGAGAATTCCCTGCTAGCACCTTCTCTGTGGGCGGGAAGGCAAAGTGTTCACATTTCCTCGCAGAATCGCTTTTGTGCAGAAAACACTAACACTTGTTCAGAACGAAAGAAAGCACAGAGCCCCAGATTTGCTGTTGTCCTGGAAAGCTTGCAGAGCACTGGGGAACGGCAGGCAGAGAATTCCCTGCTAGCACCTTCTCTGTGCCTGGGAAGCAGAAGTGTTCACATTGCTTGGCAGAATCGCTTTTGTGCAGAAAACAGTAACACTTGTTCAGAACGAAAGAAAGCACAGAGCCCCACATTTTATGTTGTCCTGGAGAGCTTGCAGAGCACTGGGGAAAGGCAGGCAGAGAATTCCCTGCTAGCACCTTCTCTGTGCCTGGGAAGCAGAAGTGTTCACATTGCTTCGCAAAATCACTTTTGTACAGAAAACAGTAACACTTGTTCAGAACGAAAGAAAGCACAGAGCACCAGATTTTATGTTGTCCTGGAGAGCTTGCAGAGCACTGGGGAAAGGCAGGCAGAGAATTCCCTGCTAGCACCTTCTCGGTGCCTGGGAAGCAAAAGTGTTCACATTGCTTCGCAGAATCGCTTTTGTGCAGAAAACACTAACACTTGTTCAGAACGAAAGAAAGCACAGAGCCCCAGATTTGCTGTTGTCCTGGAGAGCTTGCAGAGCACTGGGGAAAGGCAGGCAGAGAATTCCCTGCTAGCACCTTCTCTGTGCCTGGGAAGCAGAAGTGTTCACATTGCTTCGCAGAATCGCTTTTGTGCAGAAAACACTAACACTTGTTCAGAACGAAAGAAAGCACAGAGCCCCAGATTTGTTGTTGTCCTGGAGAGCTTGCAGAGCACTGGGGAAAGGCAGGCAGAGAATTCCCTGTTAGCACCTTCTCTGTGCGCGGGAATGAGAAGTGTTCACATTGCTTCGCAGAATCGCTTTTGTGCAGAAAACACTAACACTTGTTCAGAACGAAAGAAAGCACAGAGCCCCAGATTTGCTGTTGTCCTGGAGAGCTTGCAGAGCACTGGAGAAGGGTAGGCAGAGAATTCCCTGCTAGCACCTTCTCTCTGCGCGGGAATGAGAAGTGTTCACATTGCTTCGCAGAAGCTCTTTTGTGCAGTTAACACTAACACTTGTTCAGAACGAAAGAAAGCACAGAGCCCCAGATTTTATGTTGTCCTGGAGAGCCTGCAGAGCACTGGGGAAAGGCAGGCAGAGAATTCCCTGCTAGCACCTTCTCTGTGCCTGGGAAGCAGAAGTGTTCACATTGCTTGGCAGAATCGCTTTTGTGCAGAAAACAGTAACACTTCTTCAGAACAAAAGAAAGCACAGAGCCCCAGATTTTATGTTGTCCTGGAGAGCTTGCAGAGCACTGGGGAAAGGCAGGCAGAGAATTCCCTGCTAGCACCTTCTCTGTGCCTGGGAAGCAGAAGTGTTCACATTGCTTCGCAGAATCGCTTTTGTGCAGACAACACTAACACTTGTTCAGAACGAAAGAAAGCACAGAGCCCCAGATTTTATGTTGTCCTGGAGAGCTTGCAGAGCAATGGGGAAGGGCAGGCAGAGAATTCCCTGCTAGTACCTTCTCTGTGCCTGGGAAGCAGAAGTGTTCACATTGCTTCGCAGAATCGCTTTTTTGCAGAAAACAGTAACAATTGTTCAGACGAAAGAAAGCACAGAGCCCCAGATTTTATGTTGTCCTGGAGAGCTTGCAGAGCACTAGGGAAAGGCAGGCAGAGAATTCCCTGCTAGCACCTTCTCTGTGCCTGGGAAGCAGAAGTGTTCACATTGCTTGGCAGAATCGCTTTTGTGCAGAAAACAGTAACAATTGTTCAGAAGAAAGAAAGCACAGAGCCCCATATTTTATGTTGTCCTGGAGAGCTTGCAGAGCACTAGGGAAAGGCAGGCAGAGAATTCCCTGCTAGCACCTTCTCTGTGCCTGGGAAGCAGAAGTGTTCACATTGCTTCGCAGAATCGCTTTTGTGCAGACAACACTAACACTTGTTCAGAACGAAAGAAAGCACAGAGCCCCAGATTTTATGTTGTCCTGGAGAGCTTGCAGAGCAATGGGGAAGGGCAGGCAGAGAATTCCCTGCTAGTACCTTCTCTGTGCCTGGGAAGCAGAAGTGTTCACATTGCTTCGCAGAATCGCTTTTTTGCAGAAAACAGTAACAATTGTTCAGACGAAAGAAAGCACAGAGCCCCAGATTTTATGTTGTCCTGGAGAGCTTGCAGAGCACTAGGGAAAGGCAGGCAGAGAATTCCCTGCTAGCACCTTCTCTGTGCCTGGGAAGCAGAAGTGTTCACATTGCTTGGCAGAATCGCTTTTGTGCAGAAAACAGTAACACTTCTTCAGAACAAAAGAAAGCACAGAGCCCCAGATTTTATGTTGTCCTGGAGAGCTTGCAGAGCACTGGGGAAAGGCAGGCAGAGAATTCCCTGCTAGCACCTTCTCTGTGCCTGGGAAGCAGAAGTGTTCACATTGCTTGGCAGAATCGCTTTTGTGCAGAAAACAGTAACACTTGTTCAGAACGAAAGAAAGCACAGAGCCCCACATTTTATGTTGTCCTGGAGAGCTTGCAGAGCACTGGGGAAAGGCAGGCAGAGAATTCCCTGCTAGCACCTTCTCTGTGCCTGGGAAGCAGAAGTGTTCACATTGCTTGGCAGAATCGCTTTTGTGCAGAAAACACTAACACTTGTTCAGAACGAAAGAAAGCACAGAGCCCCAGATTTTATGTTGTCCTGGAGAGCTTGCAGAGCACTGGGGAAAGGCATGCAGAGAATTCCCTGCTAGCACCGTCTCTGTGCGCGGGAAGGAAAAGTGTTCACATTTTTTCGCAGAATCGCTTTTGTGCAGAAAACACTAACACTTGTTCAGAACGAAAGAAAGCACAGAGCCCCAGATTTGCTGTTACCCTGGAGAGCTTGCAGAGCACTGGGGAAAGGCAGGCAGAGAATTCCCTGCTAGCACCTTCTCGGTGCCTGGGAAGCAAAAGTGTTCACATTGCTTCGCAGAATCGCTTTTGTGCAGAAAACACTAACACTTGTTCAGAACGAAAGAAAGCACAGAGCCCCAGATTTGCTGTTGTCCTGGAGAGCTTGCAGAGCACTGGGGAAAGGCAGGCAGAGAATTCCCTGCTAGCACCTTCTCTGTGCCTGGGAAGCAGAAGTGTTCACATTGCTTCGCAGAATCGCTTTTGTGCAGAAAACACTAACACTTGTTCAGAACGAAAGAAAGCACAGAGCCCCAGATTTGTTGTTGTCCTGGAGAGCTTGCAGAGCACTGGGGAAAGGCAGGCAGAGAATTCCCTGCTAGCACCTTCACTGTGCGCGGGAATGAGAAGTGTTCACATTGCTTCGCAGAATCGCTTTTGTGCAGAAAACACTAACACTTGTTCAGAACGAAAGAAAGCACAGAGCCCCAGATTTGCTGTTGTCCTGGAGAGCTTGCAGAGCACTGGAGAAGGGTAGGCAGAGAATTCCCTGCTAGCACCTTCTCTCTGCGCGGGAATGAGAAGTGTTCACATTGCTTCGCAGAAGCTCTTTTGTGCAGTTAACACTAACACTTGTTCAGAACGAAAGAAAGCACAGAGCCCCAGATTTTATGTTGTCCTGGAGAGCCTGCAGAGCACTGGGGAAAGGCAGGCAGAGAATTCCCTGCTAGCACCTTCTCTCTGCGCGGGAATGAGAAGTGTTCACATTTTTTCGCAGAATCGCATTTGCGTCGCTTCAGAGAACACAAAAGCTTGTTCAGGACGAAAGAAAGCACAGAGCCCCAGATTTGCTGTTACCCTGGAGAGCTTGCAGAGCACTGGGGAAAGCAGGCAGAGAATTCCCTGCTAGCACCTTCTCTGTGGGCGGGAAGGCAAAGTGTTCACATTTCCTCGCAGAATCGCTTTTGTGCAGAAAACACTAACACTTGTTCAGAACGAAAGAAAGCACAGAGCCCCAGATTTGCTGTTGTCCTGGAAAGCTTGCAGAGCACTGGGGAACGGCAGGCAGAGAATTCCCTGCTAGCACCTTCTCTGTGCCTGGGAAGCAGAAGTGTTCACATTGCTTGGCAGAATCGCTTTTGTGCAGAAAACAGTAACACTTGTTCAGAACGAAAGAAAGCACAGAGCCCCACATTTTATGTTGTCCTGGAGAGCTTGCAGAGCACTGGGGAAAGGCAGGCAGAGAATTCCCTGCTAGCACCTTCTCTGTGCCTGGGAAGCAGAAGTGTTCACATTGCTTCGCAAAATCGCTTTTGTACAGAAAACAGTAACACTTGTTCAGAACGAAAGAAAGCACAGAGCCCCAGATTTTATGTTGTCCTGGAGAGCTTGCAGAGCACTGGGGAAAGGCAGGCAGAGAATTCCCTGCTAGCACCTTCTCTGTGCCTGGGAAGCAGAAGTGTTCACATTGCTTCGCAGAATCGCTTTTGTGCAGAAAACACTAACACTTGTTCAGAACGAAAGAAAGCACAGAGCCCCAGATTTGTTGTTGTCCTGGAGAGCTTGCAGAGCACTGGGGAAAGGCAGGCAGAGAATTCCCTGCTAGCACCTTCTCTGTGCGCGGGAATGAGAAGTGTTCACATTGCTTCGCAGAATCGCTTTTGTGCAGAAAACACTAACACTTGTTCAGAACGAAAGAAAGCACAGAGCCCCAGATTTGCTGTTGTCCTGGAGAGCTTGCAGAGCACTGGAGAAGGGTAGGCAGAGAATTCCCTGCTAGCACCTTCTCTCTGCGCGGGAATGAGAAGTGTTCACATTGCTTCGCAGAAGCTCTTTTGTGCAGTTAACACTAACACTTGTTCAGAACGAAAGAAAGCACAGAGCCCCAGATTTTATGTTGTCCTGGAGAGCCTGCAGAGCACTGGGGAAAGGCAGGCAGAGAATTCCCTGCTAGCACCTTCTCTCTGCGCGGGAATGAGAAGTGTTCACATTTTTTCGCAGAATCGCATTTGCGTCGCTTCAGAGAACACAAAAGCTTGTTCAGGACGAAAGAAAGCACAGAGCCCCAGATTTGCTGTTACCCTGGAGAGCTTGCAGAGCACTGGGGAAAGCAGGCAGAGAATTCCCTGCTAGCACCTTCTCTGTGGGCGGGAAGGCAAAGTGTTCACATTTCCTCGCAGAATCGCTTTTGTGCAGAAAACACTAACACTTGTTCAGAACGAAAGAAAGCACAGAGCCCCAGATTTGCTGTTGTCCTGGAAAGCTTGCAGAGCACTGGGGAACGGCAGGCAGAGAATTCCCTGCTAGCACCTTCTCTGTGCCTGGGAAGCAGAAGTGTTCACATTGCTTGGCAGAATCGCTTTTGTGCAGAAAACAGTAACACTTGTTCAGAACGAAAGAAAGCACAGAGCCCCACATTTTATGTTGTCCTGGAGAGCTTGCAGAGCACTGGGGAAAGGCAGGCAGAGAATTCCCTGCTAGCACCTTCTCTGTGCCTGGGAAGCAGAAGTGTTCACATTGCTTCGCAAAATCGCTTTTGTACAGAAAACAGTAACACTTGTTCAGAACGAAAGAAAGCACAGAGCCCCAGATTTTATGTTGTCCTGGAGAGCTTGCAGAGCACTAGGGAAAGGCAGGCAGAGAATTCCCTGCTAGCACCTTCTCTGTGCCTGGGAAGCAGAAGTGTTCACATTGCTTGGCAGAATCGCTTTTGTGCAGAAAACAGTAACACTTCTTCAGAACAAAAGAAAGCACAGAGCCCCAGATTTTATGTTGTCCTGGAGAGCTTGCAGAGCACTGGGGAAAGGCAGGCAGAGAATTCCCTGCTAGCACCTTCTCTGTGCCTGGGAAGCAGAAGTGTTCACATTGCTTCGCAGAATCGCTTTTGTGCAGACAACACTAACACTTGTTCAGAACGAAAGAAAGCACAGAGCCCCAGATTTTATGTTGTCCTGGAGAGCTTGCAGAGCAATGGGGAAGGGCAGGCAGAGAATTCCCTGCTAGTACCTTCTCTGTGCCTGGGAAGCAGAAGTGTTCACATTGCTTCGCAGAATCGCTTTTGTGCAGACAACACTAACACTTGTTCAGAACGAAAGAAAGCACAGAGCCCCAGATTTGCTGTTGTCCTGGAGAGCTTGCAGAGCACTGGGGAAAGGCAGGCAGAGAATTCCCTGCTAGCACCTTCTCTGTGCCTGGGAAGCAGAAGTGTTCACATTGCTTCGCAGAATCGCTTTTGTGCAGAAAACACTAACACTTGTTCAGAACGAAAGAAAGCACAGAGCCCCAGATTTGTTGTTGTCCTGGAGAGCTTGCAGAGCACTGGGGAAAGGCAGGCAGAGAATTCCCTGCTAGCACCTTCTCTGTGCGCGGGAATGAGAAGTGTTCACATTGCTTCGCGGAATCGCTTTTGTGCAGAAAACACTAACACTTGTTCAGAACGAAAGAAAGCACAGAGCCCCAGATTTGCTGTTGTCCTGGAGAGCTTGCAGAGCACTGGAGAAGGGTAGGCAGAGAATTCCCTGCTAGCACCTTCTCTCTGCGCGGGAATGAGAAGTGTTCACATTGCTTCGCAGAAGCTCTTTTGTGCAGTTAACACTAACACTTGTTCAGAACGAAAGAAAGCACAGAGCCCCAGATTTTATGTTGTCCTGGAGAGCCTGCAGAGCACTGGGGAAAGGCAGGCAGAGAATTCCCTGCTAGCACCTTCTCTCTGCGCGGGAATGAGAAGTGTTCACATTTTTTCGCAGAATCGCATTTGCGTCGCTTCAGAGAACACAAAAGCTTGTTCAGGACGAAAGAAAGCACAGAGCCCCAGATTTGCTGTTACCCTGGAGAGCTTGCAGAGCACTGGGGAAAGCAGGCAGAGAATTCCCTGCTAGCACCTTCTCTGTGGGCGGGAAGGCAAAGTGTTCACATTTCCTCGCAGAATCGCTTTTGTGCAGAAAACACTAACACTTGTTCAGAACGAAAGAAAGCACAGAGCCCCAGATTTGCTGTTGTCCTGGAAAGCTTGCAGAGCACTGGGGAACGGCAGGCAGAGAATTCCCTGCTAGCACCTTCTCTGTGCCTGGGAAGCAGAAGTGTTCACATTGCTTGGCAGAATCGCTTTTGTGCAGAAAACAGTAACACTTGTTCAGAACGAAAGAAAGCACAGAGCCCCACATTTTATGTTGTCCTGGAGAGCTTGCAGAGCACTGGGGAAAGGCAGGCAGAGAATTCCCTGCTAGCACCTTCTCTGTGCCTGGGAAGCAGAAGTGTTCACATTGCTTCGCAAAATCACTTTTGTACAGAAAACAGTAACACTTGTTCAGAACGAAAGAAAGCACAGAGCACCAGATTTTATGTTGTCCTGGAGAGCTTGCAGAGCACTGGGGAAAGGCAGGCAGAGAATTCCCTGCTAGCACCTTCTCGGTGCCTGGGAAGCAAAAGTGTTCACATTGCTTCGCAGAATCGCTTTTGTGCAGAAAACACTAACACTTGTTCAGAACGAAAGAAAGCACAGAGCCCCAGATTTGCTGTTGTCCTGGAGAGCTTGCAGAGCACTGGGGAAAGGCAGGCAGAGAATTCCCTGCTAGCACCTTCTCTGTGCCTGGGAAGCAGAAGTGTTCACATTGCTTCGCAGAATCGCTTTTGTGCAGAAAACACTAACACTTGTTCAGAACGAAAGAAAGCACAGAGCCCCAGATTTGTTGTTGTCCTGGAGAGCTTGCAGAGCACTGGGGAAAGGCAGGCAGAGAATTCCCTGTTAGCACCTTCTCTGTGCGCGGGAATGAGAAGTGTTCACATTGCTTCGCAGAATCGCTTTTGTGCAGAAAACACTAACACTTGTTCAGAACGAAAGAAAGCACAGAGCCCCAGATTTGCTGTTGTCCTGGAGAGCTTGCAGAGCACTGGAGAAGGGTAGGCAGAGAATTCCCTGCTAGCACCTTCTCTCTGCGCGGGAATGAGAAGTGTTCACATTGCTTCGCAGAAGCTCTTTTGTGCAGTTAACACTAACACTTGTTCAGAACGAAAGAAAGCACAGAGCCCCAGATTTTATGTTGTCCTGGAGAGCCTGCAGAGCACTGGGGAAAGGCAGGCAGAGAATTCCCTGCTAGCACCTTCTCTCTGCGCGGGAATGAGAAGTGTTCACATTTTTTCGCAGAATCGCATTTGCGTCGCTTCAGAGAACACAAAAGCTTGTTCAGGACGAAAGAAAGCACAGAGCCCCAGATTTGCTGTTACCCTGGAGAGCTTGCAGAGCACTGGGGAAAGCAGGCAGAGAATTCCCTGCTAGCACCTTCTCTGTGGGCGGGAAGGCAAAGTGTTCACATTTCCTCGCAGAATCGCTTTTGTGCAGAAAACACTAACACTTGTTCAGAACGAAAGAAAGCACAGAGCCCCAGATTTGCTGTTGTCCTGGAAAGCTTGCAGAGCACTGGGGAACGGCAGGCAGAGAATTCCCTGCTAGCACCTTCTCTGTGCCTGGGAAGCAGAAGTGTTCACATTGCTTGGCAGAATCGCTTTTGTGCAGAAAACAGTAACACTTGTTCAGAACGAAAGAAAGCACAGAGCCCCACATTTTATGTTGTCCTGGAGAGCTTGCAGAGCACTGGGGAAAGGCAGGCAGAGAATTCCCTGCTAGCACCTTCTCTGTGCCTGGGAAGCAGAAGTGTTCACATTGCTTCGCAAAATCACTTTTGTACAGAAAACAGTAACACTTGTTCAGAACGAAAGAAAGCACAGAGCACCAGATTTTATGTTGTCCTGGAGAGCTTGCAGAGCACTGGGGAAAGGCAGGCAGAGAATTCCCTGCTAGCACCTTCTCGGTGCCTGGGAAGCAAAAGTGTTCACATTGCTTCGCAGAATCGCTTTTGTGCAGAAAACACTAACACTTGTTCAGAACGAAAGAAAGCACAGAGCCCCAGATTTGCTGTTGTCCTGGAGAGCTTGCAGAGCACTGGGGAAAGGCAGGCAGAGAATTCCCTGCTAGCACCTTCTCTGTGCCTGGGAAGCAGAAGTGTTCACATTGCTTCGCAGAATCGCTTTTGTGCAGAAAACACTAACACTTGTTCAGAACGAAAGAAAGCACAGAGCCCCAGATTTGTTGTTGTCCTGGAGAGCTTGCAGAGCACTGGGGAAAGGCAGGCAGAGAATTCCCTGTTAGCACCTTCTCTGTGCGCGGGAATGAGAAGTGTTCACATTGCTTCGCAGAATCGCTTTTGTGCAGAAAACACTAACACTTGTTCAGAACGAAAGAAAGCACAGAGCCCCAGATTTGCTGTTGTCCTGGAGAGCTTGCAGAGCACTGGAGAAGGGTAGGCAGAGAATTCCCTGCTAGCACCTTCTCTCTGCGCGGGAATGAGAAGTGTTCACATTGCTTCGCAGAAGCTCTTTTGTGCAGTTAACACTAACACTTGTTCAGAACGAAAGAAAGCACAGAGCCCCAGATTTTATGTTGTCCTGGAGAGCCTGCAGAGCACTGGGGAAAGGCAGGCAGAGAATTCCCTGCTAGCACCTTCTCTCTGCGCGGGAATGAGAAGTGTTCACATTTTTTCGCAGAATCGCATTTGCGTCGCTTCAGAGAACACAAAAGCTTGTTCAGGACGAAAGAAAGCACAGAGCCCCAGATTTGCTGTTACCCTGGAGAGCTTGCAGAGCACTGGGGAAAGCAGGCAGAGAATTCCCTGCTAGCACCTTCTCTGTGGGCGGGAAGGCAAAGTGTTCACATTTCCTCGCAGAATCGCTTTTGTGCAGAAAACACTAACACTTGTTCAGAACGAAAGAAAGCACAGAGCCCCAGATTTGCTGTTGTCCTGGAAAGCTTGCAGAGCACTGGGGAACGGCAGGCAGAGAATTCCCTGCTAGCACCTTCTCTGTGCCTGGGAAGCAGAAGTGTTCACATTGCTTGGCAGAATCGCTTTTGTGCAGAAAACAGTAACACTTGTTCAGAACGAAAGAAAGCACAGAGCCCCACATTTTATGTTGTCCTGGAGAGCTTGCAGAGCACTGGGGAAAGGCAGGCAGAGAATTCCCTGCTAGCACCTTCTCTGTGCCTGGGAAGCAGAAGTGTTCACATTGCTTCGCAAAATCGCTTTTGTACAGAAAACAGTAACACTTGTTCAGAACGAAAGAAAGCACAGAGCCCCAGATTTTATGTTGTCCTGGAGAGCTTGCAGAGCACTAGGGAAAGGCAGGCAGAGAATTCCCTGCTAGCACCTTCTCTGTGCCTGGGAAGCAGAAGTGTTCACATTGCTTGGCAGAATCGCTTTTGTGCAGAAAACAGTAACACTTCTTCAGAACAAAAGAAAGCACAGAGCCCCAGATTTTATGTTGTCCTGGAGAGCTTGCAGAGCACTGGGGAAAGGCAGGCAGAGAATTCCCTGCTAGCACCTTCTCTGTGCCTGGGAAGCAGAAGTGTTCACATTGCTTGGCAGAATCGCTTTTGTGCAGAAAACAGTAACACTTGTTCAGAACGAAAGAAAGCACAGAGCCCCACATTTTATGTTGTCCTGGAGAGCTTGCAGAGCACTGGGGAAAGGCAGGCAGAGAATTCCCTGCTAGCACCTTCTCTGTGCCTGGGAAGCAGAAGTGTTCACATTGCTTGGCAGAATCGCTTTTGTGCAGAAAACACTAACACTTGTTCAGAACGAAAGAAAGCACAGAGCCCCAGATTTTATGTTGTCCTGGAGAGCTTGCAGAGCACTGGGGAAAGGCATGCAGAGAATTCCCTGCTAGCACCGTCTCTGTGCGCGGGAAGGAAAAGTGTTCACATTTTTTCGCAGAATCGCTTTTGTGCAGAAAACACTAACACTTGTTCAGAACGAAAGAAAGCACAGAGCCCCAGATTTGCTGTTACCCTGGAGAGCTTGCAGAGCACTGGGGAAAGGCAGGCAGAGAATTCCCTGCTAGCACCTTCTCGGTGCCTGGGAAGCAAAAGTGTTCACATTGCTTCGCAGAATCGCTTTTGTGCAGAAAACACTAACACTTGTTCAGAACGAAAGAAAGCACAGAGCCCCAGATTTGCTGTTGTCCTGGAGAGCTTGCAGAGCACTGGGGAAAGGCAGGCAGAGAATTCCCTGCTAGCACCTTCTCTGTGCCTGGGAAGCAGAAGTGTTCACATTGCTTCGCAGAATCGCTTTTGTGCAGAAAACACTAACACTTGTTCAGAACGAAAGAAAGCACAGAGCCCCAGATTTGTTGTTGTCCTGGAGAGCTTGCAGAGCACTGGGGAAAGGCAGGCAGAGAATTCCCTGCTAGCACCTTCACTGTGCGCGGGAATGAGAAGTGTTCACATTGCTTCGCAGAATCGCTTTTGTGCAGAAAACACTAACACTTGTTCAGAACGAAAGAAAGCACAGAGCCCCAGATTTGCTGTTGTCCTGGAGAGCTTGCAGAGCACTGGAGAAGGGTAGGCAGAGAATTCCCTGCTAGCACCTTCTCTCTGCGCGGGAATGAGAAGTGTTCACATTGCTTCGCAGAAGCTCTTTTGTGCAGTTAACACTAACACTTGTTCAGAACGAAAGAAAGCACAGAGCCCCAGATTTTATGTTGTCCTGGAGAGCCTGCAGAGCACTGGGGAAAGGCAGGCAGAGAATTCCCTGCTAGCACCTTCTCTCTGCGCGGGAATGAGAAGTGTTCACATTTTTTCGCAGAATCGCATTTGCGTCGCTTCAGAGAACACAAAAGCTTGTTCAGGACGAAAGAAAGCACAGAGCCCCAGATTTGCTGTTACCCTGGAGAGCTTGCAGAGCACTGGGGAAAGCAGGCAGAGAATTCCCTGCTAGCACCTTCTCTGTGGGCGGGAAGGCAAAGTGTTCACATTTCCTCGCAGAATCGCTTTTGTGCAGAAAACACTAACACTTGTTCAGAACGAAAGAAAGCACAGAGCCCCAGATTTGCTGTTGTCCTGGAAAGCTTGCAGAGCACTGGGGAACGGCAGGCAGAGAATTCCCTGCTAGCACCTTCTCTGTGCCTGGGAAGCAGAAGTGTTCACATTGCTTGGCAGAATCGCTTTTGTGCAGAAAACAGTAACACTTGTTCAGAACGAAAGAAAGCACAGAGCCCCACATTTTATGTTGTCCTGGAGAGCTTGCAGAGCACTGGGGAAAGGCAGGCAGAGAATTCCCTGCTAGCACCTTCTCTGTGCCTGGGAAGCAGAAGTGTTCACATTGCTTCGCAAAATCGCTTTTGTACAGAAAACAGTAACACTTGTTCAGAACGAAAGAAAGCACAGAGCCCCAGATTTTATGTTGTCCTGGAGAGCTTGCAGAGCACTGGGGAAAGGCAGGCAGAGAATTCCCTGCTAGCACCTTCTCTGTGCCTGGGAAGCAGAAGTGTTCACATTGCTTCGCAGAATCGCTTTTGTGCAGAAAACACTAACACTTGTTCAGAACGAAAGAAAGCACAGAGCCCCAGATTTGTTGTTGTCCTGGAGAGCTTGCAGAGCACTGGGGAAAGGCAGGCAGAGAATTCCCTGCTAGCACCTTCTCTGTGCGCGGGAATGAGAAGTGTTCACATTGCTTCGCAGAATCGCTTTTGTGCAGAAAACACTAACACTTGTTCAGAACGAAAGAAAGCACAGAGCCCCAGATTTGCTGTTGTCCTGGAGAGCTTGCAGAGCACTGGAGAAGGGTAGGCAGAGAATTCCCTGCTAGCACCTTCTCTCTGCGCGGGAATGAGAAGTGTTCACATTGCTTCGCAGAAGCTCTTTTGTGCAGTTAACACTAACACTTGTTCAGAACGAAAGAAAGCACAGAGCCCCAGATTTTATGTTGTCCTGGAGAGCCTGCAGAGCACTGGGGAAAGGCAGGCAGAGAATTCCCTGCTAGCACCTTCTCTCTGCGCGGGAATGAGAAGTGTTCACATTTTTTCGCAGAATCGCATTTGCGTCGCTTCAGAGAACACAAAAGCTTGTTCAGGACGAAAGAAAGCACAGAGCCCCAGATTTGCTGTTACCCTGGAGAGCTTGCAGAGCACTGGGGAAAGCAGGCAGAGAATTCCCTGCTAGCACCTTCTCTGTGGGCGGGAAGGCAAAGTGTTCACATTTCCTCGCAGAATCGCTTTTGTGCAGAAAACACTAACACTTGTTCAGAACGAAAGAAAGCACAGAGCCCCAGATTTGCTGTTGTCCTGGAAAGCTTGCAGAGCACTGGGGAACGGCAGGCAGAGAATTCCCTGCTAGCACCTTCTCTGTGTCTGGGAAGCAGAAGTGTTCACATTGCTTGGCAGAATCGCTTTTGTGCAGAAAACAGTAACACTTGTTCAGAACGAAAGAAAGCACAGAGCCCCACATTTTATGTTGTCCTGGAGAGCTTGCAGAGCACTGGGGAAAGGCAGGCAGAGAATTCCCTGCTAGCACCTTCTCTGTGCCTGGGAAGCAGAAGTGTTCACATTGCTTCGCAAAATCGCTTTTGTACAGAAAACAGTAACACTTGTTCAGAACGAAAGAAAGCACAGAGCCCCAGATTTTATGTTGTCCTGGAGAGCTTGCAGAGCACTAGGGAAAGGCAGGCAGAGAATTCCCTGCTAGCACCTTCTCTGTGCCTGGGAAGCAGAAGTGTTCACATTGCTTGGCAGAATCGCTTTTGTGCAGAAAACAGTAACACTTCTTCAGAACAAAAGAAAGCACAGAGCCCCAGATTTTATGTTGTCCTGGAGAGCTTGCAGAGCACTGGGGAAAGGCAGGCAGAGAATTCCCTGCTAGCACCTTCTCTGTGCCTGGGAAGCAGAAGTGTTCACATTGCTTCGCAGAATCGCTTTTGTGCAGACAACACTAACACTTGTTCAGAACGAAAGAAAGCACAGAGCCCCAGATTTTATGTTGTCCTGGAGAGCTTGCAGAGCAATGGGGAAGGGCAGGCAGAGAATTCCCTGCTAGTACCTTCTCTGTGCCTGGGAAGCAGAAGTGTTCACATTGCTTCGCAGAATCGCTTTTGTGCAGACAACACTAACACTTGTTCAGAACGAAAGAAAGCACAGAGCCCCAGATTTGCTGTTGTCCTGGAGAGCTTGCAGAGCACTGGGGAAAGGCAGGCAGAGAATTCCCTGCTAGCACCTTCTCTGTGCCTGGGAAGCAGAAGTGTTCACATTGCTTCGCAGAATCGCTTTTGTGCAGAAAACACTAACACTTGTTCAGAACGAAAGAAAGCACAGAGCCCCAGATTTGTTGTTGTCCTGGAGAGCTTGCAGAGCACTGGGGAAAGGCAGGCAGAGAATTCCCTGCTAGCACCTTCTCTGTGCGCGGGAATGAGAAGTGTTCACATTGCTTCGCAGAATCGCTTTTGTGCAGAAAACACTAACACTTGTTCAGAACGAAAGAAAGCACAGAGCCCCAGATTTGCTGTTGTCCTGGAGAGCTTGCAGAGCACTGGAGAAGGGTAGGCAGAGAATTCCCTGCTAGCACCTTCTCTCTGCGCGGGAATGAGAAGTGTTCACATTGCTTAGCAGAAGCTCTTTTGTGCAGTTAACACTAACACTTGTTCAGAACGAAAGAAAGCACAGAGCCCCAGATTTTATGTTGTCCTGGAGAGCCTGCAGAGCACTGGGGAAAGGCAGGCAGAGAATTCCCTGCTAGCACCTTCTCTCTGCGCGGGAATGAGAAGTGTTCACATTTTTTCGCAGAATCGCATTTGCGTCGCTTCAGAGAACACAAAAGCTTGTTCAGGACGAAAGAAAGCACAGAGCCCCAGATTTGCTGTTACCCTGGAGAGCTTGCAGAGCACTGGGGAAAGCAGGCAGAGAATTCCCTGCTAGCACCTTCTCTGTGGGCGGGAAGGCAAAGTGTTCACATTTCCTCGCAGAATCGCTTTTGTGCAGAAAACACTAACACTTGTTCAGAACGAAAGAAAGCACAGAGCCCCAGATTTGCTGTTGTCCTGGAAAGCTTGCAGAGCACTGGGGAACGGCAGGCAGAGAATTCCCTGCTAGCACCTTCTCTGTGCCTGGGAAGCAGAAGTGTTCACATTGCTTGGCAGAATCGCTTTTGTGCAGAAAACAGTAACACTTGTTCAGAACGAAAGAAAGCACAGAGCCCCACATTTTATGTTGTCCTGGAGAGCTTGCAGAGCACTGGGGAAAGGCAGGCAGAGAATTCCCTGCTAGCACCTTCTCTGTGCCTGGGAAGCAGAAGTGTTCACATTGCTTCGCAAAATCACTTTTGTACAGAAAACAGTAACACTTGTTCAGAACGAAAGAAAGCACAGAGCACCAGATTTTATGTTGTCCTGGAGAGCTTGCAGAGCACTGGGGAAAGGCAGGCAGAGAATTCCCTGCTAGCACCTTCTCGGTGCCTGGGAAGCAAAAGTGTTCACATTGCTTCGCAGAATCGCTTTTGTGCAGAAAACACTAACACTTGTTCAGAACGAAAGAAAGCACAGAGCCCCAGATTTGCTGTTGTCCTGGAGAGCTTGCAGAGCACTGGGGAAAGGCAGGCAGAGAATTCCCTGCTAGCACCTTCTCTGTGCCTGGGAAGCAGAAGTGTTCACATTGCTTCGCAGAATCGCTTTTGTGCAGAAAACACTAACACTTGTTCAGAACGAAAGAAAGCACAGAGCCCCAGATTTGTTGTTGTCCTGGAGAGCTTGCAGAGCACTGGGGAAAGGCAGGCAGAGAATTCCCTGCTAGCACCTTCTCTGTGCGCGGGAATGAGAAGTGTTCACATTGCTTCGCAGAATCGCTTTTGTGCAGAAAACACTAACACTTGTTCAGAACGAAAGAAAGCACAGAGCCCCAGATTTGCTGTTGTCCTGGAGAGCTTGCAGAGCACTGGAGAAGGGTAGGCAGAGAATTCCCTGCTAGCACCTTCTCTCTGCGCGGGAATGAGAAGTGTTCACATTGCTTCGCAGAAGCTCTTTTGTGCAGTTAACACTAACACTTGTTCAGAACGAAAGAAAGCACAGAGCCCCAGATTTTATGTTGTCCTGGAGAGCCTGCAGAGCACTGGGGAAAGGCAGGCAGAGAATTCCCTGCTAGCACCTTCTCTCTGCGCGGGAATGAGAAGTGTTCACATTTTTTCGCAGAATCGCATTTGCGTCGCTTCAGAGAACACAAAAGCTTGTTCAGGACGAAAGAAAGCACAGAGCCCCAGATTTGCTGTTACCCTGGAGAGCTTGCAGAGCACTGGGGAAAGCAGGCAGAGAATTCCCTGCTAGCACCTTCTCTGTGGGCGGGAAGGCAAAGTGTTCACATTTCCTCGCAGAATCGCTTTTGTGCAGAAAACACTAACACTTGTTCAGAACGAAAGAAAGCACAGAGCCCCAGATTTGCTGTTGTCCTGGAAAGCTTGCAGAGCACTGGGGAACGGCAGGCAGAGAATTCCCTGCTAGCACCTTCTCTGTGCCTGGGAAGCAGAAGTGTTCACATTGCTTGGCAGAATCGCTTTTGTGCAGAAAACAGTAACACTTGTTCAGAACGAAAGAAAGCACAGAGCCCCACATTTTATGTTGTCCTGGAGAGCTTGCAGAGCACTGGGGAAAGGCAGGCAGAGAATTCCCTGCTAGCACCTTCTCTGTGCCTGGGAAGCAGAAGTGTTCACATTGCTTCGCAAAATCGCTTTTGTACAGAAAACAGTAACACTTGTTCAGAACGAAAGAAAGCACAGAGCCCCAGATTTTATGTTGTCCTGGAGAGCTTGCAGAGCACTAGGGAAAGGCAGGCAGAGAATTCCCTGCTAGCACCTTCTCTGTGCCTGGGAAGCAGAAGTGTTCACATTGCTTGGCAGAATCGCTTTTGTGCAGAAAACAGTAACACTTCTTCAGAACAAAAGAAAGCACAGAGCCCCAGATTTTATGTTGTCCTGGAGAGCTTGCAGAGCACTGGGGAAAGGCAGGCAGAGAATTCCCTGCTAGCACCTTCTCTGTGCCTGGGAAGCAGAAGTGTTCACATTGCTTCGCAGAATCGCTTTTGTGCAGACAACACTAACACTTGTTCAGAACGAAAGAAAGCACAGAGCCCCAGATTTTATGTTGTCCTGGAGAGCTTGCAGAGCAATGGGGAAGGGCAGGCAGAGAATTCCCTGCTAGTACCTTCTCTGTGCCTGGGAAGCAGAAGTGTTCACATTGCTTCGCAGAATCGCTTTTTTGCAGAAAACAGTAACAATTGTTCAGAAGAAAGAAAGCACAGAGCCCCAGATTTTATGTTGTCCTGGAGAGCTTGCAGAGCACTGGGGAAAGGCAGGCAGAGAATTCCCTGCTAGCACCTTCTCTGTGCCTGTTCACATTGCTTGGCAGAATCGCTTTTGTGCAGAAAACAGTAACACTTGTTCAGAACGAAAGAAAGCACAGAGCCCCACATTTTATGTTGTCCTGGAGAGCTTGCAGAGCACTGGGGAACGGCAGGCAGAGAATTCCCTGCTAGCACCTTCTCTGTGCCTGGGAAGCAGAAGTGTTCACATTGCTTGGCAGAATCGCTTTTGTGCAGAAAACAGTAACACTTCTTCAGAACAAAAGAAAGCACAGAGCCCCAGATTTTATGTTGTCCTGGAGAGCTTGCAGAGCACTGGGGAAAGGCAGGCAGAGAATTCCCTGCTAGCACCTTCTCTGTGCCTGGGAAGCAGAAGTGTTCACATTGCTTGGCAGAATCGCTTTTGTGCAGAAAACAGTAACACTTGTTCAGAACGAAAGAAAGCACAGAGCCCCACATTTTATGTTGTCCTGGAGAGCTTGCAGAGCACTGGGGAAAGGCAGGCAGAGAATTCCCTGCTAGCACCTTCTCTGTGCCTGGGAAGCAGAAGTGTTCACATTGCTTGGCAGAATCGCTTTTGTGCAGAAAACAGTAACACTTGTTCAGAAGGAAAGAAAGCACAGAGCCCCAGATTTGCTGTTGTCCTGGAGAGCTTGCAGTGCACTGGGGAAAGGCAGGCAGAGAATTCCCTGCTAGCACCTTCTCTGTGCCTGGGAAGCAGAAGTGTTCACATTGCTTGGCAGAATCGCTTTTGTGCAGAAAACAGTAACACTTGTTCAGAAGGAAAGAAAGCACAGAGCCCCAGATTTGCTGTTGTCCTGGAGAGCTTGCAGTGCACTGGGGAAAGGCAGGCAGAGAATTCCCTGCTAGCACCTTCTCTGTGCCTGGGAAGCAGAAGTGTTCACATTGCTTCGCAGAATCGCTTTTGTGCAGAAAACACTAACACTTGTTCAGAACGAAAGAAAGCACAGAGCCCCAGATTTGTTGTTGTCCTGGAGAGCTTGCAGAGCACTGGGGAAAGGCAGGCAGAGAATTCCCTGCTAGCACCTTCTCTGTGCGCGGGAATGAGAAGTGTTCACATTGCTTCGCAGAATCGCTTTTGTGCAGAAAACACTAACACTTGTTCAGAACGAAAGAAAGCACAGAGCCCCAGATTTGCTGTTGTCCTGGAGAGCTTGCAGAGCACTGGAGAAGGGTAGGCAGAGAATTCCCTGCTAGCACCTTCTCTCTGCGCGGGAATGAGAAGTGTTCACATTGCTTAGCAGAAGCTCTTTTGTGCAGTTAACACTAACACTTGTTCAGAACGAAAGAAAGCACAGAGCCCCAGATTTTATGTTGTCCTGGAGAGCCTGCAGAGCACTGGGGAAAGGCAGGCAGAGAATTCCCTGCTAGCACCTTCTCTCTGCGCGGGAATGAGAAGTGTTCACATTTTTTCGCAGAATCGCATTTGCGTCGCTTCAGAGAACACAAAAGCTTGTTCAGGACGAAAGAAAGCACAGAGCCCCAGATTTGCTGTTACCCTGGAGAGCTTGCAGAGCACTGGGGAAAGCAGGCAGAGAATTCCCTGCTAGCACCTTCTCTGTGGGCGGGAAGGCAAAGTGTTCACATTTCCTCGCAGAATCGCTTTTGTGCAGAAAACACTAACACTTGTTCAGAACGAAAGAAAGCACAGAGCCCCAGATTTGCTGTTGTCCTGGAAAGCTTGCAGAGCACTGGGGAACGGCAGGCAGAGAATTCCCTGCTAGCACCTTCTCTGTGCCTGGGAAGCAGAAGTGTTCACATTGCTTGGCAGAATCGCTTTTGTGCAGAAAACAGTAACACTTGTTCAGAACGAAAGAAAGCACAGAGCCCCACATTTTATGTTGTCCTGGAGAGCTTGCAGAGCACTGGGGAAAGGCAGGCAGAGAATTCCCTGCTAGCACCTTCTCTGTGCCTGGGAAGCAGAAGTGTTCACATTGCTTCGCAAAATCACTTTTGTACAGAAAACAGTAACACTTGTTCAGAACGAAAGAAAGCACAGAGCACCAGATTTTATGTTGTCCTGGAGAGCTTGCAGAGCACTGGGGAAAGGCAGGCAGAGAATTCCCTGCTAGCACCTTCTCGGTGCCTGGGAAGCAAAAGTGTTCACATTGCTTCGCAGAATCGCTTTTGTGCAGAAAACACTAACACTTGTTCAGAACGAAAGAAAGCACAGAGCCCCAGATTTGCTGTTGTCCTGGAGAGCTTGCAGAGCACTGGGGAAAGGCAGGCAGAGAATTCCCTGCTAGCACCTTCTCTGTGCCTGGGAAGCAGAAGTGTTCACATTGCTTCGCAGAATCGCTTTTGTGCAGAAAACACTAACACTTGTTCAGAACGAAAGAAAGCACAGAGCCCCAGATTTGTTGTTGTCCTGGAGAGCTTGCAGAGCACTGGGGAAAGGCAGGCAGAGAATTCCCTGTTAGCACCTTCTCTGTGCGCGGGAATGAGAAGTGTTCACATTGCTTCGCAGAATCGCTTTTGTGCAGAAAACACTAACACTTGTTCAGAACGAAAGAAAGCACAGAGCCCCAGATTTGCTGTTGTCCTGGAGAGCTTGCAGAGCACTGGAGAAGGGTAGGCAGAGAATTCCCTGCTAGCACCTTCTCTCTGCGCGGGAATGAGAAGTGTTCACATTGCTTCGCAGAAGCTCTTTTGTGCAGTTAACACTAACACTTGTTCAGAACGAAAGAAAGCACAGAGCCCCAGATTTTATGTTGTCCTGGAGAGCCTGCAGAGCACTGGGGAAAGGCAGGCAGAGAATTCCCTGCTAGCACCTTCTCTCTGCGCGGGAATGAGAAGTGTTCACATTTTTTCGCAGAATCGCATTTGCGTCGCTTCAGAGAACACAAAAGCTTGTTCAGGACGAAAGAAAGCACAGAGCCCCAGATTTGCTGTTACCCTGGAGAGCTTGCAGAGCACTGGGGAAAGCAGGCAGAGAATTCCCTGCTAGCACCTTCTCTGTGGGCGGGAAGGCAAAGTGTTCACATTTCCTCGCAGAATCGCTTTTGTGCAGAAAACACTAACACTTGTTCAGAACGAAAGAAAGCACAGAGCCCCAGATTTGCTGTTGTCCTGGAAAGCTTGCAGAGCACTGGGGAACGGCAGGCAGAGAATTCCCTGCTAGCACCTTCTCTGTGCCTGGGAAGCAGAAGTGTTCACATTGCTTGGCAGAATCGCTTTTGTGCAGAAAACAGTAACACTTGTTCAGAACGAAAGAAAGCACAGAGCCCCACATTTTATGTTGTCCTGGAGAGCTTGCAGAGCACTGGGGAAAGGCAGGCAGAGAATTCCCTGCTAGCACCTTCTCTGTGCCTGGGAAGCAGAAGTGTTCACATTGCTTCGCAAAATCGCTTTTGTACAGAAAACAGTAACACTTGTTCAGAACGAAAGAAAGCACAGAGCCCCAGATTTTATGTTGTCCTGGAGAGCTTGCAGAGCACTAGGGAAAGGCAGGCAGAGAATTCCCTGCTAGCACCTTCTCTGTGCCTGGGAAGCAGAAGTGTTCACATTGCTTGGCAGAATCGCTTTTGTGCAGAAAACAGTAACACTTCTTCAGAACAAAAGAAAGCACAGAGCCCCAGATTTTATGTTGTCCTGGAGAGCTTGCAGAGCACTGGGGAAAGGCAGGCAGAGAATTCCCTGCTAGCACCTTCTCTGTGCCTGGGAAGCAGAAGTGTTCACATTGCTTCGCAGAATCGCTTTTGTGCAGACAACACTAACACTTGTTCAGAACGAAAGAAAGCACAGAGCCCCAGATTTTATGTTGTCCTGGAGAGCTTGCAGAGCAATGGGGAAGGGCAGGCAGAGAATTCCCTGCTAGTACCTTCTCTGTGCCTGGGAAGCAGAAGTGTTCACATTGCTTCGCAGAATCGCTTTTTTGCAGAAAACAGTAACAATTGTTCAGAAGAAAGAAAGCACAGAGCCCCAGATTTTATGTTGTCCTGGAGAGCTTGCAGAGCACTGGGGAAAGGCAGGCAGAGAATTCCCTGCTAGCACCTTCTCTGTGCCTGTTCACATTGCTTGGCAGAATCGCTTTTGTGCAGAAAACAGTAACACTTGTTCAGAACGAAAGAAAGCACAGAGCCCCACATTTTATGTTGTCCTGGAGAGCTTGCAGAGCACTGGGGAACGGCAGGCAGAGAATTCCCTGCTAGCACCTTCTCTGTGCCTGGGAAGCAGAAGTGTTCACATTGCTTGGCAGAATCGCTTTTGTGCAGAAAACAGTAACACTTCTTCAGAACAAAAGAAAGCACAGAGCCCCAGATTTTATGTTGTCCTGGAGAGCTTGCAGAGCACTGGGGAAAGGCAGGCAGAGAATTCCCTGCTAGCACCTTCTCTGTGCCTGGGAAGCAGAAGTGTTCACATTGCTTGGCAGAATCGCTTTTGTGCAGAAAACAGTAACACTTGTTCAGAAGGAAAGAAAGCACAGAGCCCCAGATTTGCTGTTGTCCTGGAGAGCTTGCAGTGCACTGGGGAAAGGCAGGCAGAGAATTCCCTGCTAGCACCTTCTCTGTGCCTGGGAAGCAGAAGTGTTCACATTGCTTCGCAAAATCGCTTTTGTACAGAAAACAGTAACACTTGTTCAGAACGAAAGAAAGCACAGAGCCCCACATTTTATGTTGTCCTGGAGAGCTTGCAGAGCACTGGGGAAAGGCAGGCAGAGAATTCCCTGCTAGCACCTTCTCTGTGCCTGGGAAGCAGAAGTGTTCACATTGCTTGGCAGAATCGCTTTTGTGCAGAAAACAGTAACACTTGTTCAGAACGAAAGAAAGCACAGAGCCCCACATTTTATGTTGTCCTGGAGAGCTTGCAGAGCACTGGGGAAAGGCAGGCAGAGAATTCCCTGCTAGCACCTTCTCTGTGCCTGGGAAGCAGAAGTGTTCACATTGCTTCGCAGAATCGCTTTTGTGCAGAAAACACTAACACTTGTTCAGAACGAAAGAAAGCACAGAGCCCCAGATTTGCTGTTGTCCTGGAGAGCTTGCAGAGCACTGGGGAAAGGCAGGCAGAGAATTCCCTGCTAGCACCTTCTCTGTGCCTGGGAAGCAGAAGTGTTCACATTGCTTCGCAGAATCGCTTTTGTGCAGAAAACACTAACACTTGTTCAGAACGAAAGAAAGCACAGAGCCCCAGATTTGTTGTTGTCCTGGAGAGCTTGCAGAGCACTGGGGAAAGGCAGGCAGAGAATTCCCTGCTAGCACCTTCTCTCTGCGCGGGAATGAGAAGTGTACACATTGCTTCGCAGAATCGCTTTTGTGCAGAAAACACTAACACTTGTTCAGAACGAAAGAAAGCACAGAGCCCCAGATTTGCTGTTACCCTGGAGAGCTTGCAGAGCACTGGGGAAAGGCAGGCAGAGAATTCCCTGCTAGCACCTTCTCTCTGCGCGGGAATGAGAAGTGTTCACATTGCTTCGCAGAAGCTCTTTTGTGCAGTTAACACTAACACTTGTTCAGAACGAAAGAAAGCACAGAGCCCCAGATTTTATGTTGTCCTGGAGAGCTTGCAGAGCACTGGGGAAAGGCAGGCAGAGAATTCCCTGCTAGCACCTTCTCTCTGCGCGGGAATGAGGAGTGTTCACATTTTTTCGCAGAATCGCATTTGCGTCGCTTCAGAGAACACAAAAGCTTGTTCAGGAGGAAAGAAAGCACAGAGCCCCAGATTTGCTGTTACCCTGGAGAGCTTGCAGAGCACTGGGGAAAGCAGGCAGAGAATTCCCTGCTAGCACCTTCTCTGTGGGCGGGAAGGCAAAGTGTTCACATTTCCTCGCAGAATCGCTTTTGTGCAGAAAACACTAACACTTGTTCAGAACGAAAGAAAGCACAGAGCCCCAGATTTGCTGTTGTCCTGGAAAGCTTGCAGAGCACTGGGGAACGGCAGGCAGAGAATTCCCTGCTAGCACCTTCTCTGTGCCTGGGAAGCAGAAGTGTTCACATTGCTTGGCAGAACCGCTTTTGTACAGAAAACAGTAACACTTGTTCAGAACGAAAGAAAGCACAGAGCCCCAGATTTGCTGTTGTCCTGGAAAGCTTGCAGAGCACTGGGGAACGGCAGGCAGAGAATTCCCTGCTAGCACCTTCTCTGTGCCTGGGAAGCAGAAGTGTTCACATTGCTTGGCAGAATCGCTTTTGTGCAGAAAACAGTAACACTTGTTCAGAACGAAAGAAAGCACAGAGCCCCACATTTTATGTTGTCCTGGAGAGCTTGCAGAGCACTGGGGAAAGGCAGGCAGAGAATTCCCTGCTAGCACCGTCTCTGTGCGCGGGAAGGAAAAGTGTTCACATTTTTTCGCAGAATCGCATTTGCGTCGCTGCAGAGAACACAAAAGCTTGTTCAGGACGAAAGAAAGCACAGAGCCCCAGATTTGCTGTTACCCTGGAGAGCTTGCAGAGCACTGGGGAAAGCAGGCAGAGAATTCCCTGCTAGCACCTTCTCTGTGCGCGGGAAGGCAAAGTGTTCACATTTCCTCGCAGAATCGCTTTTGTGCAGAAAACACTAACACTTGTTCAGAACGAAAGAAAGCACAGAGCCCCAGATTTGCTGTTACCCTGGAGAGCTTGCAGAGCACTGGGGAAAGGCAGGCAGAGAATTCCCTGCTAGCACCTTCTCGGTGCCTGGGAAGCAAAACTGTTCACATTGCTTCGCAGAATCGCTTTTGTGCAGAAAACACTAACACTTGTTCAGAACGAAAGAAAGCACAGAGCCCCAGATTTGCTGTTGTCCTGGAGAGCTTGCAGAGCACTGGGGAAAGGCAGGCAGAGAATTCCCTGCTAGCACCTTCTCTGTGCCTGGGAAGCAGAAGTGTTCACATTGCTTCGCAGAATCGCTTTTGTGCAGAAAACACTAACACTTGTTCAGAACGAAAGAAAGCACAGAGCCCCAGATTTGCTGTTGTCCTGGAGAGCTTGCAGAGCACTGGGGAAAGGCAGGCAGAGAATTCCCTGCTAGCACCTTCTCTGTGCCTGGGAAGCAGAAGTGTTCACATTGCTTCGCAGAATCGCTTTTGTGCAGAAAACACTAACACTTGTTCAGAACGAAAGAAAGCACAGAGCCCCAGATTTGTTGTTGTCCTGGAGAGCTTGCAGAGCACTGGGGAAAGGCAGGCAGAGAATTCCCTGCTAGCACCTTCTCTCTGCGCGGGAATGAGAAGTGTACACATTGCTTCGCAGAATCGCTTTTGTGCAGAAAACACTAACACTTGTTCAGAACGAAAGAAAGCACAGAGCCCCAGATTTGCTGTTACCCTGGAGAGCTTGCAGAGCACTGGGGAAAGGCAGGCAGAGAATTCCCTGCTAGCACCTTCTCTCTGCGCGGGAATGAGAAGTGTTCACATTGCTTCGCAGAAGCTCTTTTGTGCAGTTAACACTAACACTTGTTCAGAACGAAAGAAAGCACAGAGCCCCAGATTTTATGTTGTCCTGGAGAGCTTGCAGAGCACTGGGGAAAGGCAGGCAGAGAATTCCCTGCTAGCACCTTCTCTCTGCGCGGGAATGAGGAGTGTTCACATTTTTTCGCAGAATCGCATTTGCGTCGCTTCAGAGAACACAAAAGCTTGTTCAGGAGGAAAGAAAGCACAGAGCCCCAGATTTGCTGTTACCCTGGAGAGCTTGCAGAGCACTGGGGAAAGCAGGCAGAGAATTCCCTGCTAGCACCTTCTCTGTGGGCGGGAAGGCAAAGTGTTCACATTTCCTCGCAGAATCGCTTTTGTGCAGAAAACACTAACACTTGTTCAGAACGAAAGAAAGCACAGAGCCCCAGATTTGCTGTTGTCCTGGAAAGCTTGCAGAGCACTGGGGAACGGCAGGCAGAGAATTCCCTGCTAGCACCTTCTCTGTGCCTGGGAAGCAGAAGTGTTCACATTGCTTGGCAGAACCGCTTTTGTACAGAAAACAGTAACACTTGTTCAGAACGAAAGAAAGCACAGAGCCCCAGATTTGCTGTTGTCCTGGAAAGCTTGCAGAGCACTGGGGAACGGCAGGCAGAGAATTCCCTGCTAGCACCTTCTCTGTGCCTGGGAAGCAGAAGTGTTCACATTGCTTGGCAGAATCGCTTTTGTGCAGAAAACAGTAACACTTGTTCAGAACGAAAGAAAGCACAGAGCCCCACATTTTATGTTGTCCTGGAGAGCTTGCAGAGCACTGGGGAAAGGCAGGCAGAGAATTCCCTGCTAGCACCGTCTCTGTGCGCGGGAAGGAAAAGTGTTCACATTTTTTCGCAGAATCGCATTTGCGTCGCTGCAGAGAACACAAAAGCTTGTTCAGGACGAAAGAAAGCACAGAGCCCCAGATTTGCTGTTACCCTGGAGAGCTTGCAGAGCACTGGGGAAAGCAGGCAGAGAATTCCCTGCTAGCACCTTCTCTGTGCGCGGGAAGGCAAAGTGTTCACATTTCCTCGCAGAATCGCTTTTGTGCAGAAAACACTAACACTTGTTCAGAACGAAAGAAAGCACAGAGCCCCAGATTTGCTGTTGTCCTGGAGAGCTTGCAGAGCACTGGGGAAAGGCAGGCAGAGAATTCCCTGCTAGCACCTTCTCTCTGCGCGGGAATGAGAAGTGTTCACATTGCTTCGCAGAATCGCTTTTGTGCAGAAAACACTAACACTTGTTCAGAACGAAAGAAAGCACAGAGCCCCAGATTTGCTGTTGTCCTGGAGAGCTTGCAGAGCACTGGAGAAGGGTAGGCAGAGAATTCCCTGCTAGCACCTTCTCTCTGCGCGGGAATGAGAAGTGTTCACATTGCTTCGCAGAAGCTCTTTTGTGCAGTTAACACTAACACTTGTTCAGAACGAAAGAAAGCACAGAGCCCCAGATTTTATGTTGTCCTGGAGAGCCTGCAGAGCACTGGGGAAAGGCAGGCAGAGAATTCCCTGCTAGCACCTTCTCTCTGCGCGGGAATGAGAAGTGTTCACATTTTTTCGCAGAATCGCATTTGCGTCGCTTCAGAGAACACAAAAGCTTGTTCAGGACGAAAGAAAGCACAGAGCCCCAGATTTGCTGTTACCCTGGAGAGCTTGCAGAGCACTGGGGAAAGCAGGCAGAGAATTCCCTGCTAGCACCTTCTCTGTGGGCGGGAAGGCAAAGTGTTCACATTTCCTCGCAGAATCGCTTTTGTGCAGAAAACACTAACACTTGTTCAGAACGAAAGAAAGCACAGAGCCCCAGATTTGCTGTTGTCCTGGAGAGCTTGCAGAGCACTGGGGAAAGGCAGGCAGAGAATTCCCTGCTAGCACCTTCTCTGTGCCTGGGAAGCAGAAGTGTTCACATTGCTTGGCAGAATCGCTTTTGTGCAGAAAACAGTAACACTTGTTCAGAACGAAAGAAAGCACAGAGCCCCACATTTTATGTTGTCCTGGAGAGCTTGCAGAGCACTGGGGAAAGGCAGGCAGAGAATTCCCTGCTAGCACCTTCTCTGTGCCTGGGAAGCAGAAGTGTTCACATTGCTTCGCAAAATCGCTTTTGTACAGAAAACAGTAACACTTGTTCAGAACGAAAGAAAGCACAGAGCCCCAGATTTTATGTTGTCCTGGAGAGCTTGCAGAGCACTGGGGAAAGGCAGGCAGAGAATTCCCTGCTAGCACCTTCTCTGTGCCTGGGAAGCAGAAGTGTTCACATTGCTTCGCAGAATCGCTTTTGTGCAGAAAACACTAACACTTGTTCAGAACGAAAGAAAGCACAGAGCCCCAGATTTGCTGTTGTCCTGGAGAGCTTGCAGAGCACTGGGGAAAGGCAGGCAGAGAATTCCCTGCTAGCACCTTCTCTGTGCCTGGGAAGCAGAAGTGTTCACATTGCTTGGCAGAATCGCTTTTGTGCAGAAAACAGTAACACTTGTTCAGAACGAAAGAAAGCACAGAGCCCCACATTTTATGTTGTCCTGGAGAGCTTGCAGAGCACTGGGGAAAGGCAGGCAGAGAATTCCCTGCTAGCACCTTCTCTGTGCCTGGGAAGCAGAAGTGTTCACATTGCTTCGCAAAATCGCTTTTGTACAGAAAACAGTAACACTTGTTCAGAACGAAAGAAAGCACAGAGCCCCAGATTTTATGTTGTCCTGGAGAGCTTGCAGAGCACTGGGGAAAGGCAGGCAGAGAATTCCCTGCTAGCACCTTCTCTGTGCCTGGGAAGCAGAAGTGTTCACATTGCTTCGCAGAATCGCTTTTGTGCAGAAAACACTAACACTTGTTCAGAACGAAAGAAAGCACAGAGCCCCAGATTTGCTGTTACCCTGGAGAGCTTGCAGAGCACTGGGGAAAGGCAGGCAGAGAATTCCCTGCTAGCACCTTCTCTGTGCGCGGGAATGAGAAGTGTTCACATTGCTTCGCAGAATCGCTTTTGTGCAGAAAACACTAACACTTGTTCAGAACGAAAGAAAGCACAGAGCCCCAGATTTGCTGTTGTCCTGGAGAGCTTGCAGAGCACTGGAGAAGGGTAGGCAGAGAATTCCCTGCTAGCACCTTCTCTCTGCGCGGGAATGAGAAGTGTTCACATTGCTTCGCAGAAGCTCTTTTGTGCAGTTAACACTAACACTTGTTCAGAACGAAAGAAAGCACAGAGCCCCAGATTTTATGTTGTCCTGGAGAGCCTGCAGAGCACTGGGGAAAGGCAGGCAGAGAATTCCCTGCTAGCACCTTCTCTCTGCGCGGGAATGAGAAGTGTTCACATTTTTTCGCAGAATCGCATTTGCGTCGCTTCAGAGAACACAAAAGCTTGTTCAGGACGAAAGAAAGCACAGAGCCCCAGATTTGCTGTTACCCTGGAGAGCTTGCAGAGCACTGGGGAAAGCAGGCAGAGAATTCCCTGCTAGCACCTTCTCTGTGGGCGGGAAGGCAAAGTGTTCACATTTCCTCGCAGAATCGCTTTTGTGCAGAAAACACTAACACTTGTTCAGAACGAAAGAAAGCACAGAGCCCCAGATTTGCTGTTGTCCTGGAAAGCTTGCAGAGCACTGGGGAACGGCAGGCAGAGAATTCCCTGCTAGCACCTTCTCTGTGCCTGGGAAGCAGAAGTGTTCACATTGCTTGGCAGAATCGCTTTTGTGCAGAAAACAGTAACACTTGTTCAGAACGAAAGAAAGCACAGAGCCCCACATTTTATGTTGTCCTGGAGAGCTTGCAGAGCACTGGGGAAAGGCAGGCAGAGAATTCCCTGCTAGCACCTTCTCTGTGCCTGGGAAGCAGAAGTGTTCACATTGCTTCGCAGAATCGCTTTTGTACAGAAAACAGTAACACTTGTTCAGAACGAAAGAAAGCACAGAGCCCCAGATTTTATGTTGTCCTGGAGAGCTTGCAGAGCACTAGGGAAAGGCAGGCAGAGAATTCCCTGCTAGCACCTTCTCTGTGCCTGGGAAGCAGAAGTGTTCACATTGCTTGGCAGAATCGCTTTTGTGCAGAAAACAGTAACACTTCTTCAGAACAAAAGAAAGCACAGAGCCCCAGATTTTATGTTGTCCTGGAGAGCTTGCAGAGCACTGGGGAAAGGCAGGCAGAGAATTCCCTGCTAGCACCTTCTCTGTGCCTGGGAAGCAGAAGTGTTCACATTGCTTCGCAGAATCGCTTTTGTGCAGACAACACTAACACTTGTTCAGAACGAAAGAAAGCACAGAGCCCCAGATTTTATGTTGTCCTGGAGAGCTTGCAGAGCAATGGGGAAGGGCAGGCAGAGAATTCCCTGCTAGTACCTTCTCTGTGCCTGGGAAGCAGAAGTGTTCACATTGCTTCGCAGAATCGCTTTTGTGCAGACAACACTAACACTTGTTCAGAACGAAAGAAAGCACAGAGCCCCAGATTTGCTGTTGTCCTGGAGAGCTTGCAGAGCACTGGGGAAAGGCAGGCAGAGAATTCCCTGCTAGCACCTTCTCTGTGCCTGGGAAGCAGAAGTGTTCACATTGCTTCGCAGAATCGCTTTTGTGCAGAAAACACTAACACTTGTTCAGAACGAAAGAAAGCACAGAGCCCCAGATTTGTTGTTGTCCTGGAGAGCTTGCAGAGCACTGGGGAAAGGCAGGCAGAGAATTCCCTGCTAGCACCTTCTCTGTGCGCGGGAATGAGAAGTGTTCACATTGCTTCGCAGAATCGCTTTTGTGCAGAAAACACTAACACTTGTTCAGAACGAAAGAAAGCACAGAGCCCCAGATTTGCTGTTGTCCTGGAGAGCTTGCAGAGCACTGGAGAAGGGTAGGCAGAGAATTCCCTGCTAGCACCTTCTCTCTGCGCGGGAATGAGAAGTGTTCACATTTTTTCGCAGAATCGCATTTGCGTCGCTTCAGAGAACACAAAAGCTTGTTCAGGACGAAAGAAAGCACAGAGCCCCAGATTTGCTGTTACCCTGGAGAGCTTGCAGAGCACTGGGGAAAGCAGGCAGAGAATTCCCTGCTAGCACCTTCTCTGTGGGCGGGAAGGCAAAGTGTTCACATTTCCTCGCAGAATCGCTTTTGTGCAGAAAACACTAACACTTGTTCAGAACGAAAGAAAGCACAGAGCCCCAGATTTGCTGTTGTCCTGGAAAGCTTGCAGAGCACTGGGGAAAGCAGGCAGAGAATTCCCTGCTAGCACCTTCTCTGTGCCTGGGAAGCAGAAGTGTTCACATTGCTTGGCAGAATCGCTTTTGTGCAGAAAACAGTAACACTTGTTCAGAACGAAAGAAAGCACAGAGCCCCACATTTTATGTTGTCCTGGAGAGCTTGCAGAGCACTGGGGAAAGGCAGGCAGAGAATTCCCTGCTAGCACCTTCTCTGTGCCTGGGAAGCAGAAGTGTTCACATTGCTTCGCAAAATCGCTTTTGTACAGAAAACAGTAACACTTGTTCAGAACGAAAGAAAGCACAGAGCCCCAGATTTTATGTTGTCCTGGAGAGCTTGCAGAGCACTAGGGAAAGGCAGGCAGAGAATTCCCTGCTAGCACCTTCTCTGTGCCTGGGAAGCAGAAGTGTTCACATTGCTTGGCAGAATCGCTTTTGTGCAGAAAACAGTAACACTTCTTCAGAACAAAAGAAAGCACAGAGCCCCAGATTTTATGTTGTCCTGGAGAGCTTGCAGAGCACTGGGGAAAGGCAGGCAGAGAATTCCCTGCTAGCACCTTCTCTGTGCCTGGGAAGCAGAAGTGTTCACATTGCTTCGCAGAATCGCTTTTGTGCAGACAACACTAACACTTGTTCAGAACGAAAGAAAGCACAGAGCCCCAGATTTTATGTTGTCCTGGAGAGCTTGCAGAGCAATGGGGAAGGGCAGGCAGAGAATTCCCTGCTAGTACCTTCTCTGTGCCTGGGAAGCAGAAGTGTTCACATTGCTTCGCAGAATCGCTTTTTTGCAGAAAACAGTAACAATTGTTCAGAAGAAAGAAAGCACAGAGCCCCAGATTTTATGTTGTCCTGGAGAGCTTGCAGAGCACTGGGGAAAGGCAGGCAGAGAATTCCCTGCTAGCACCTTCTCTGTGCCTGTTCACATTGCTTGGCAGAATCGCTTTTGTGCAGAAAACAGTAACACTTGTTCAGAACGAAAGAAAGCACAGAGCCCCACATTTTATGTTGTCCTGGAGAGCTTGCAGAGCACTGGGGAACGGCAGGCAGAGAATTCCCTGCTAGCACCTTCTCTGTGCCTGGGAAGCAGAAGTGTTCACATTGCTTGGCAGAATCGCTTTTGTGCAGAAAACAGTAACACTTCTTCAGAACAAAAGAAAGCACAGAGCCCCAGATTTTATGTTGTCCTGGAGAGCTTGCAGAGCACTGGGGAAAGGCAGGCAGAGAATTCCCTGCTAGCACCTTCTCTGTGCCTGGGAAGCAGAAGTGTTCACATTGCTTGGCAGAATCGCTTTTGTGCAGAAAACAGTAACACTTGTTCAGAACGAAAGAAAGCACAGAGCCCCACATTTTATGTTGTCCTGGAGAGCTTGCAGAGCACTGGGGAAAGGCAGGCAGAGAATTCCCTGCTAGCACCTTCTCTGTGCCTGGGAAGCAGAAGTGTTCACATTGCTTGGCAGAATCGCTTTTGTGCAGAAAACAGTAACACTTGTTCAGAAGGAAAGAAAGCACAGAGCCCCAGATTTGCTGTTGTCCTGGAGAGCTTGCAGTGCACTGGGGAAAGGCAGGCAGAGAATTCCCTGCTAGCACCTTCTCTGTGCCTGGGAAGCAGAAGTGTTCACATTGCTTCGCAAAATCGCTTTTGTACAGAAAACAGTAACACTTGTTCAGAACGAAAGAAAGCACAGAGCCCCACATTTTATGTTGTCCTGGAGAGCTTGCAGAGCACTGGGGAAAGGCAGGCAGAGAATTCCCTGCTAGCACCTTCTCTGTGCCTGGGAAGCAGAAGTGTTCACATTGCTTGGCAGAATCGCTTTTGTGCAGAAAACAGTAACACTTGTTCAGAACGAAAGAAAGCACAGAGCCCCACATTTTATGTTGTCCTGGAGAGCTTGCAGAGCACTGGGGAAAGGCAGGCAGAGAATTCCCTGCTAGCACCTTCTCTGTGCCTGGGAAGCAGAAGTGTTCACATTGCTTCGCAGAATCGCTTTTGTGCAGAAAACACTAACACTTGTTCAGAACGAAAGAAAGCACAGAGCCCCAGATTTGCTGTTGTCCTGGAGAGCTTGCAGAGCACTGGGGAAAGGCAGGCAGAGAATTCCCTGCTAGCACCTTCTCTGTGCCTGGGAAGCAGAAGTGTTCACATTGCTTCGCAGAATCGCTTTTGTGCAGAAAACACTAACACTTGTTCAGAACGAAAGAAAGCACAGAGCCCCAGATTTGTTGTTGTCCTGGAGAGCTTGCAGAGCACTGGGGAAAGGCAGGCAGAGAATTCCCTGCTAGCACCTTCTCTCTGCGCGGGAATGAGAAGTGTACACATTGCTTCGCAGAATCGCTTTTGTGCAGAAAACACTAACACTTGTTCAGAACGAAAGAAAGCACAGAGCCCCAGATTTGCTGTTACCCTGGAGAGCTTGCAGAGCACTGGGGAAAGGCAGGCAGAGAATTCCCTGCTAGCACCTTCTCTCTGCGCGGGAATGAGAAGTGTTCACATTGCTTCGCAGAAGCTCTTTTGTGCAGTTAACACTAACACTTGTTCAGAACGAAAGAAAGCACAGAGCCCCAGATTTTATGTTGTCCTGGAGAGCTTGCAGAGCACTGGGGAAAGGCAGGCAGAGAATTCCCTGCTAGCACCTTCTCTCTGCGTGGGAATGAGGAGTGTTCACATTTTTTCGCAGAATCGCATTTGCGTCGCTTCAGAGAACACAAAAGCTTGTTCAGGAGGAAAGAAAGCACAGAGCCCCAGATTTGCTGTTACCCTGGAGAGCTTGCAGAGCACTGGGGAAAGCAGGCAGAGAATTCCCTGCTAGCACCTTCTCTGTGGGCGGGAAGGCAAAGTGTTCACATTTCCTCGCAGAATCGCTTTTGTGCAGAAAACACTAACACTTGTTCAGAACGAAAGAAAGCACAGAGCCCCAGATTTGCTGTTGTCCTGGAAAGCTTGCAGAGCACTGGGGAACGGCAGGCAGAGAATTCCCTGCTAGCACCTTCTCTGTGCCTGGGAAGCAGAAGTGTTCACATTGCTTCGCAGAATCGCTTTTGTGCAGAAAACACTAACACTTGTTCAGAACGAAAGAAAGCACAGAGCCCCAGATTTGCTGTTGTCCTGGAAAGCTTGCAGAGCACTGGGGAACGGCAGGCAGAGAATTCCCTGCTAGCACCTTCTCTGTGCCTGGGAAGCAGAAGTGTTCACATTGCTTGGCAGAATCGCTTTTGTGCAGAAAACAGTAACACTTGTTCAGAACGAAAGAAAGCACAGAGCCCCACATTTTATGTTGTCCTGGAGAGCTTGCAGAGCACTGGGGAAAGGCAGGCAGAGAATTCCCTGCTAGCACCGTCTCTGTGCGCGGGAAGGAAAAGTGTTCACATTTTTTCGCAGAATCGCATTTGCGTCGCTGCAGAGAACACAAAAGCTTGTTCAGGACGAAAGAAAGCACAGAGCCCCAGATTTGCTGTTACCCTGGAGAGCTTGCAGAGCACTGGGGAAAGCAGGCAGAGAATTCCCTGCTAGCACCTTCTCTGTGCGCGGGAAGGCAAAGTGTTCACATTGCTTCGCAGAATCGCTTTTGTGCAGAAAACACTAACACTTGTTCAGAACGAAAGAAAGCACAGAGCCCCAGATTTGCTGTTGTCCTGGAGAGCTTGCAGAGCACTGGGGAAAGGCAGGCAGAGAATTCCCTGCTAGCACCGTCTCTGTGCGCGGGAAGGAAAAGTGTTCACATTTTTTCGCAGAATCGCTTTTGTGCAGAAAACACTAACACTTGTTCAGAACGAAAGAAAGCACAGAGCCCCAGATTTGCTGTTACCCTGGAGAGCTTGCAGAGCACTGGGGAAAGGCAGGCAGAGAATTCCCTGCTAGCACCTTCTCGGTGCCTGGGAAGCAAAACTGTTCACATTGCTTCGCAGAATCGCTTTTGTGCAGAAAACACTAACACTTGTTCAGAACGAAAGAAAGCACAGAGCCCCAGATTTGCTGTTGTCCTGGAGAGCTTGCAGAGCACTGGGGAAAGGCAGGCAGAGAATTCCCTGCTAGCACCTTCTCTGTGCCTGGGAAGCAGAAGTGTTCACATTGCTTCGCAGAATCGCTTTTGTGCAGAAAACACTAACACTTGTTCAGAACGAAAGAAAGCACAGAGCCCCAGATTTGCTGTTGTCCTGGAGAGCTTGCAGAGCACTGGGGAAAGGCAGGCAGAGAATTCCCTGCTAGCACCTTCTCTGTGCCTGGGAAGCAGAAGTGTTCACATTGCTTCGCAGAATCGCTTTTGTGCAGAAAACACTAACACTTGTTCAGAACGAAAGAAAGCACAGAGCCCCAGATTTGTTGTTGTCCTGGAGAGCTTGCAGAGCACTGGGGAAAGGCAGGCAGAGAATTCCCTGCTAGCACCTTCTCTCTGCGCGGGAATGAGAAGTGTACACATTGCTTCGCAGAATCGCTTTTGTGCAGAAAACACTAACACTTGTTCAGAACGAAAGAAAGCACAGAGCCCCAGATTTGCTGTTACCCTGGAGAGCTTGCAGAGCACTGGGGAAAGGCAGGCAGAGAATTCCCTGCTAGCACCTTCTCTCTGCGCGGGAATGAGAAGTGTTCACATTGCTTCGCAGAAGCTCTTTTGTGCAGTTAACACTAACACTTGTTCAGAACGAAAGAAAGCACAGAGCCCCAGATTTTATGTTGTCCTGGAGAGCTTGCAGAGCACTGGGGAAAGGCAGGCAGAGAATTCCCTGCTAGCACCTTCTCTCTGCGCGGGAATGAGGAGTGTTCACATTTTTTCGCAGAATCGCATTTGCGTCGCTTCAGAGAACACAAAAGCTTGTTCAGGAGGAAAGAAAGCACAGAGCCCCAGATTTGCTGTTACCCTGGAGAGCTTGCAGTGCACTGGGGAAAGGCAGGCAGAGAATTCCCTGCTAGCACCTTCTCTGTGCCTGGGAAGCAGAAGTGTTCACATTGCTTGGCAGAATCGCTTTTGTGCAGAAAACAGTAACACTTGTTCAGAACGAAAGAAAGCACAGAGCCCCACATTTTATGTTGTCCTGGAGAGCTTGCAGAGCACTGGGGAAAGGCAGGCAGAGAATTCCCTGCTAGCACCTTCTCTGTGCCTGGGAAGCAGAAGTGTTCACATTGCTTGGCAGAATCGCTTTTGTGCAGAAAACAGTAACACTTGTTCAGAAGGAAAGAAAGCACAGAGCCCCAGATTTGCTGTTGTCCTGGAGAGCTTGCAGTGCACTGGGGAAAGGCAGGCAGAGAATTCCCTGCTAGCACCTTCTCTGTGCCTGGGAAGCAGAAGTGTTCACATTGCTTCGCAAAATCGCTTTTGTACAGAAAACAGTAACACTTGTTCAGAACGAAAGAAAGCACAGAGCCCCACATTTTATGTTGTCCTGGAGAGCTTGCAGAGCACTGGGGAAAGGCAGGCAGAGAATTCCCTGCTAGCACCTTCTCTGTGCCTGGGAAGCAGAAGTGTTCACATTGCTTGGCAGAATCGCTTTTGTGCAGAAAACAGTAACACTTGTTCAGAACGAAAGAAAGCACAGAGCCCCACATTTTATGTTGTCCTGGAGAGCTTGCAGAGCACTGGGGAAAGGCAGGCAGAGAATTCCCTGCTAGCACCTTCTCTGTGCCTGGGAAGCAGAAGTGTTCACATTGCTTCGCAGAATCGCTTTTGTGCAGAAAACAGTAACACTTGTTCAGAACGAAAGAAAGCACAGAGCCCCAGATTTGCTGTTGTCCTGGAGAGCTTGCAGAGCACTGGGGAAAGGCAGGCAGAGAATTCCCTGCTAGCACCTTCTCTGTGCCTGGGAAGCAGAAGTGTTCACATTGCTTCGCAGAATCGCTTTTGTGCAGAAAACACTAACACTTGTTCAGAACGAAAGAAAGCACAGAGCCCCAGATTTGTTGTTGTCCTGGAGAGCTTGCAGAGCACTGGGGAAAGGCAGGCAGAGAATTCCCTGCTAGCACCTTCTCTCTGCGCGGGAATGAGAAGTGTACACATTGCTTCGCAGAATCGCTTTTGTGCAGAAAACACTAACACTTGTTCAGAACGAAAGAAAGCACAGAGCCCCAGATTTGCTGTTACCCTGGAGAGCTTGCAGAGCACTGGGGAAAGGCAGGCAGAGAATTCCCTGCTAGCACCTTCTCTCTGCGCGGGAATGAGAAGTGTTCACATTGCTTCGCAGAAGCTCTTTTGTGCAGTTAACACTAACACTTGTTCAGAACGAAAGAAAGCACAGAGCCCCAGATTTTATGTTGTCCTGGAGAGCTTGCAGAGCACTGGGGAAAGGCAGGCAGAGAATTCCCTGCTAGCACCTTCTCTCTGCGCGGGAATGAGGAGTGTTCACATTTTTTCGCAGAATCGCATTTGCGTCGCTTCAGAGAACACAAAAGCTTGTTCAGGAGGAAAGAAAGCACAGAGCCCCAGATTTGCTGTTACCCTGGAGAGCTTGCAGAGCACTGGGGAAAGCAGGCAGAGAATTCCCTGCTAGCACCTTCTCTGTGGGCGGGAAGGCAAAGTGTTCACATTTCCTCGCAGAATCGCTTTTGTGCAGAAAACACTAACACTTGTTCAGAACGAAAGAAAGCACAGAGCCCCAGATTTGCTGTTGTCCTGGAAAGCTTGCAGAGCACTGGGGAACGGCAGGCAGAGAATTCCCTGCTAGCACCTTCTCTGTGCCTGGGAAGCAGAAGTGTTCACATTGCTTGGCAGAACCGCTTTTGTACAGAAAACAGTAACACTTGTTCAGAACGAAAGAAAGCACAGAGCCCCAGATTTGCTGTTGTCCTGGAAAGCTTGCAGAGCACTGGGGAACGGCAGGCAGAGAATTCCCTGCTAGCACCTTCTCTGTGCCTGGGAAGCAGAAGTGTTCACATTGCTTGGCAGAATCGCTTTTGTGCAGAAAACAGTAACACTTGTTCAGAACGAAAGAAAGCACAGAGCCCCACATTTTATGTTGTCCTGGAGAGCTTGCAGAGCACTGGGGAAAGGCAGGCAGAGAATTCCCTGCTAGCACCGTCTCTGTGCGCGGGAAGGAAAAGTGTTCACATTTTTTCGCAGAATCGCATTTGCGTCGCTGCAGAGAACACAAAAGCTTGTTCAGGACGAAAGAAAGCACAGAGCCCCAGATTTGCTGTTACCCTGGAGAGCTTGCAGAGCACTGGGGAAAGCAGGCAGAGAATTCCCTGCTAGCACCTTCTCTGTGCGCGGGAAGGCAAAGTGTTCACATTTCCTCGCAGAATCGCTTTTGTGCAGAAAACACTAACACTTGTTCAGAACGAAAGAAAGCACAGAGCCCCAGATTTGCTGTTGTCCTGGAGAGCTTGCAGAGCACTGGGGAAAGGCAGGCAGAGAATTCCCTGCTAGCACCGTCTCTGTGCGCGGGAAGGAAAAGTGTTCACATTTTTTCGCAGAATCGCTTTTGTGCAGAAAACACTAACACTTGTTCAGAACGAAAGAAAGCACAGAGCCCCAGATTTGCTGTTACCCTGGAGAGCTTGCAGAGCACTGGGGAAAGGCAGGCAGAGAATTCCCTGCTAGCACCTTCTCGGTGCCTGGGAAGCAAAACTGTTCACATTGCTTCGCAGAATCGCTTTTGTGCAGAAAACACTAACACTTGTTCAGAACGAAAGAAAGCACAGAGCCCCAGATTTGCTGTTGTCCTGGAGAGCTTGCAGAGCACTGGGGAAAGGCAGGCAGAGAATTCCCTGCTAGCACCTTCTCTGTGCCTGGGAAGCAGAAGTGTTCACATTGCTTCGCAGAATCGCTTTTGTGCAGAAAACAGTAACACTTGTTCAGAACGAAAGAAAGCACAGAGCCCCAGATTTGCTGTTGTCCTGGAGAGCTTGCAGAGCACTGGGGAAAGGCAGGCAGAGAATTCCCTGCTAGCACCTTCTCTGTGCCTGGGAAGCAGAAGTGTTCACATTGCTTCGCAGAATCGCTTTTGTGCAGAAAACACTAACACTTGTTCAGAACGAAAGAAAGCACAGAGCCCCAGATTTGTTGTTGTCCTGGAGAGCTTGCAGAGCACTGGGGAAAGGCAGGCAGAGAATTCCCTGCTAGCACCTTCTCTCTGCGCGGGAATGAGAAGTGTACACATTGCTTCGCAGAATCGCTTTTGTGCAGAAAACACTAACACTTGTTCAGAACGAAAGAAAGCACAGAGCCCCAGATTTGCTGTTACCCTGGAGAGCTTGCAGAGCACTGGGGAAAGGCAGGCAGAGAATTCCCTGCTAGCACCTTCTCTCTGCGCGGGAATGAGAAGTGTTCACATTGCTTCGCAGAAGCTCTTTTGTGCAGTTAACACTAACACTTGTTCAGAACGAAAGAAAGCACAGAGCCCCAGATTTTATGTTGTCCTGGAGAGCTTGCAGAGCACTGGGGAAAGGCAGGCAGAGAATTCCCTGCTAGCACCTTCTCTCTGCGCGGGAATGAGGAGTGTTCACATTTTTTCGCAGAATCGCATTTGCGTCGCTTCAGAGAACACAAAAGCTTGTTCAGGAGGAAAGAAAGCACAGAGCCCCAGATTTGCTGTTACCCTGGAGAGCTTGCAGAGCACTGGGGAAAGCAGGCAGAGAATTCCCTGCTAGCACCGTCTCTGTGGGCGGGAAGGCAAAGTGTTCACATTTCCTCGCAGAATCGCTTTTGTGCAGAAAACACTAACACTTGTTCAGAACGAAAGAAAGCACAGAGCCCCAGATTTGCTGTTGTCCTGGAAAGCTTGCAGAGCACTGGGGAACGGCAGGCAGAGAATTCCCTGCTAGCACCTTCTCTGTGCCTGGGAAGCAGAAGTGTTCACATTGCTTGGCAGAACCGCTTTTGTACAGAAAACAGTAACACTTGTTCAGAACGAAAGAAAGCACAGAGCCCCAGATTTGCTGTTGTCCTGGAAAGCTTGCAGAGCACTGGGGAACGGCAGGCAGAGAATTCCCTGCTAGCACCTTCTCTGTGCCTGGGAAGCAGAAGTGTTCACATTGCTTGGCAGAATCGCTTTTGTGCAGAAAACAGTAACACTTGTTCAGAACGAAAGAAAGCACAGAGCCCCAGATTTTATGTTGTCCTGGAGAGCTTGCAGAGCACTGGGGAAAGGCAGGCAGAGAATTCCCTGCTAGCACCGTCTCTGTGCGCGGGAAGGAAAAGTGTTCACATTTTTTCGCAGAATCGCATTTGCGTCGCTGCAGAGAACACAAAAGCTTGTTCAGGACGAAAGAAAGCACAGAGCCCCAGATTTGCTGTTACCCTGGAGAGCTTGCAGAGCACTGGGGAAAGCAGGCAGAGAATTCCCTGCTAGCACCTTCTCTGTGCGCGGGAAGGCAAAGTGTTCACATTTCCTCGCAGAATCGCTTTTGTGCAGAAAACACTAACACTTGTTCAGAAGGAAAGAAAGCACAGAGCCCCAGATTTGCTGTTGTCCTGGAGAGCTTGCAGAGCACTGGGGAAAGGCAGGCAGAGAATTCCCTGCTAGCACCTTCTCTCTGCGCGGGAATGAGAAGTGTTCACATTGCTTCGCAGAATCGCTTTTGTGCAGAAAACACTAACACTTGTTCAGAACGAAAGAAAGCACAGAGCCCCAGATTTGCTGTTGTCCTGGAGAGCTTGCAGAGCACTGGAGAAGGGTAGGCAGAGAATTCCCTGCTAGCACCTTCTCTCTGCGCGGGAATGAGAAGTGTTCACATTGCTTCGCAGAAGCTCTTTTGTGCAGTTAACACTAACACTTGTTCAGAACGAAAGAAAGCACAGAGCCCCAGATTTTATGTTGTCCTGGAGAGCCTGCAGAGCACTGGGGAAAGGCAGGCAGAGAATTCCCTGCTAGCACCTTCTCTCTGCGCGGGAATGAGAAGTGTTCACATTTTTTCGCAGAATCGCATTTGCGTCGCTTCAGAGAACACAAAAGCTTGTTCAGGACGAAAGAAAGCACAGAGCCCCAGATTTGCTGTTACCCTGGAGAGCTTGCAGAGCACTGGGGAAAGCAGGCAGAGAATTCCCTGCTAGCACCTTCTCTGTGGGCGGGAAGGCAAAGTGTTCACATTTCCTCGCAGAATCGCTTTTGTGCAGAAAACACTAACACTTGTTCAGAACGAAAGAAAGCACAGAGCCCCAGATTTGCTGTTGTCCTGGAAAGCTTGCAGAGCACTGGGGAACGGCAGGCAGAGAATTCCCTGCTAGCACCTTCTCTGTGCCTGGGAAGCAGAAGTGTTCACATTGCTTGGCAGAATCGCTTTTGTGCAGAAAACAGTAACACTTGTTCAGAACGAAAGAAAGCACAGAGCCCCACATTTTATGTTGTCCTGGAGAGCTTGCAGAGCACTGGGGAAAGGCAGGCAGAGAATTCCCTGCTAGCACCTTCTCTGTGCCTGGGAAGCAGAAGTGTTCACATTGCTTCGCAAAATCGCTTTTGTACAGAAAACAGTAACACTTGTTCAGAACGAAAGAAAGCACAGAGCCCCAGATTTTATGTTGTCCTGGAGAGCTTGCAGAGCACTAGGGAAAGGCAGGCAGAGAATTCCCTGCTAGCACCTTCTCTGTGCCTGGGAAGCAGAAGTGTTCACATTGCTTGGCAGAATCGCTTTTGTGCAGAAAACAGTAACACTTCTTCAGAACAAAAGAAAGCACAGAGCCCCAGATTTTATGTTGTCCTGGAGAGCTTGCAGAGCACTGGGGAAAGGCAGGCAGAGAATTCCCTGCTAGCACCTTCTCTGTGCCTGGGAAGCAGAAGTGTTCACATTGCTTCGCAGAATCGCTTTTGTGCAGACAACACTAACACTTGTTCAGAACGAAAGAAAGCACAGAGCCCCAGATTTTATGTTGTCCTGGAGAGCTTGCAGAGCAATGGGGAAGGGCAGGCAGAGAATTCCCTGCTAGTACCTTCTCTGTGCCTGGGAAGCAGAAGTGTTCACATTGCTTCGCAGAATCGCTTTTTTGCAGAAAACAGTAACAATTGTTCAGAAGAAAGAAAGCACAGAGCCCCAGATTTTATGTTGTCCTGGAGAGCTTGCAGAGCACTGGGGAAAGGCAGGCAGAGAATTCCCTGCTAGCACCTTCTCTGTGCCTGTTCACATTGCTTGGCAGAATCGCTTTTGTGCAGAAAACAGTAACACTTGTTCAGAACGAAAGAAAGCACAGAGCCCCACATTTTATGTTGTCCTGGAGAGCTTGCAGAGCACTGGGGAACGGCAGGCAGAGAATTCCCTGCTAGCACCTTCTCTGTGCCTGGGAAGCAGAAGTGTTCACATTGCTTGGCAGAATCGCTTTTGTGCAGAAAACAGTAACACTTCTTCAGAACAAAAGAAAGCACAGAGCCCCAGATTTTATGTTGTCCTGGAGAGCTTGCAGAGCACTGGGGAAAGGCAGGCAGAGAATTCCCTGCTAGCACCTTCTCTGTGCCTGGGAAGCAGAAGTGTTCACATTGCTTGGCAGAATCGCTTTTGTGCAGAAAACAGTAACACTTGTTCAGAACGAAAGAAAGCACAGAGCCCCACATTTTATGTTGTCCTGGAGAGCTTGCAGAGCACTGGGGAAAGGCAGGCAGAGAATTCCCTGCTAGCACCTTCTCTGTGCCTGGGAAGCAGAAGTGTTCACATTGCTTGGCAGAATCGCTTTTGTGCAGAAAACAGTAACACTTGTTCAGAAGGAAAGAAAGCACAGAGCCCCAGATTTGCTGTTGTCCTGGAGAGCTTGCAGTGCACTGGGGAAAGGCAGGCAGAGAATTCCCTGCTAGCACCTTCTCTGTGCCTGGGAAGCAGAAGTGTTCACATTGCTTCGCAAAATCGCTTTTGTACAGAAAACAGTAACACTTGTTCAGAACGAAAGAAAGCACAGAGCCCCACATTTTATGTTGTCCTGGAGAGCTTGCAGAGCACTGGGGAAAGGCAGGCAGAGAATTCCCTGCTAGCACCTTCTCTGTGCCTGGGAAGCAGAAGTGTTCACATTGCTTGGCAGAATCGCTTTTGTGCAGAAAACAGTAACACTTGTTCAGAACGAAAGAAAGCACAGAGCCCCACATTTTATGTTGTCCTGGAGAGCTTGCAGAGCACTGGGGAAAGGCAGGCAGAGAATTCCCTGCTAGCACCTTCTCTGTGCCTGGGAAGCAGAAGTGTTCACATTGCTTCGCAGAATCGCTTTTGTGCAGAAAACACTAACACTTGTTCAGAACGAAAGAAAGCACAGAGCCCCAGATTTGCTGTTGTCCTGGAGAGCTTGCAGAGCACTGGGGAAAGGCAGGCAGAGAATTCCCTGCTAGCACCTTCTCTGTGCCTGGGAAGCAGAAGTGTTCACATTGCTTCGCAGAATCGCTTTTGTGCAGAAAACACTAACACTTGTTCAGAACGAAAGAAAGCACAGAGCCCCAGATTTGTTGTTGTCCTGGAGAGCTTGCAGAGCACTGGGGAAAGGCAGGCAGAGAATTCCCTGCTAGCACCTTCTCTCTGCGCGGGAATGAGAAGTGTACACATTGCTTCGCAGAATCGCTTTTGTGCAGAAAACACTAACACTTGTTCAGAACGAAAGAAAGCACAGAGCCCCAGATTTGCTGTTACCCTGGAGAGCTTGCAGAGCACTGGGGAAAGGCAGGCAGAGAATTCCCTGCTAGCACCTTCTCTCTGCGCGGGAATGAGAAGTGTTCACATTGCTTCGCAGAAGCTCTTTTGTGCAGTTAACACTAACACTTGTTCAGAACGAAAGAAAGCACAGAGCCCCAGATTTTATGTTGTCCTGGAGAGCTTGCAGAGCACTGGGGAAAGGCAGGCAGAGAATTCCCTGCTAGCACCTTCTCTCTGCGCGGGAATGAGGAGTGTTCACATTTTTTCGCAGAATCGCATTTGCGTCGCTTCAGAGAACACAAAAGCTTGTTCAGGAGGAAAGAAAGCACAGAGCCCCAGATTTGCTGTTACCCTGGAGAGCTTGCAGAGCACTGGGGAAAGCAGGCAGAGAATTCCCTGCTAGCACCTTCTCTGTGGGCGGGAAGGCAAAGTGTTCACATTTCCTCGCAGAATCGCTTTTGTGCAGAAAACACTAACACTTGTTCAGAACGAAAGAAAGCACAGAGCCCCAGATTTGCTGTTGTCCTGGAAAGCTTGCAGAGCACTGGGGAACGGCAGGCAGAGAATTCCCTGCTAGCACCTTCTCTGTGCCTGGGAAGCAGAAGTGTTCACATTGCTTGGCAGAACCGCTTTTGTACAGAAAACAGTAACACTTGTTCAGAACGAAAGAAAGCACAGAGCCCCAGATTTGCTGTTGTCCTGGAAAGCTTGCAGAGCACTGGGGAACGGCAGGCAGAGAATTCCCTGCTAGCACCTTCTCTGTGCCTGGGAAGCAGAAGTGTTCACATTGCTTGGCAGAATCGCTTTTGTGCAGAAAACAGTAACACTTGTTCAGAACGAAAGAAAGCACAGAGCCCCACATTTTATGTTGTCCTGGAGAGCTTGCAGAGCACTGGGGAAAGGCAGGCAGAGAATTCCCTGCTAGCACCGTCTCTGTGCGCGGGAAGGAAAAGTGTTCACATTTTTTCGCAGAATCGCATTTGCGTCGCTGCAGAGAACACAAAAGCTTGTTCAGGACGAAAGAAAGCACAGAGCCCCAGATTTGCTGTTACCCTGGAGAGCTTGCAGAGCACTGGGGAAAGCAGGCAGAGAATTCCCTGCTAGCACCTTCTCTGTGGGCGGGAAGGCAAAGTGTTCACATTTCCTCGCAGAATCGCTTTTGTGCAGAAAACACTAACACTTGTTCAGAACGAAAGAAAGCACAGAGCCCCAGATTTGCTGTTGTCCTGGAGAGCTTGCAGAGCACTGGGGAAAGGCAGGCAGAGAATTCCCTGCTAGCACCGTCTCTGTGCGCGGGAAGGAAAAGTGTTCACATTTTTTCGCAGAATCGCTTTTGTGCAGAAAACACTAACACTTGTTCAGAACGAAAGAAAGCACAGAGCCCCAGATTTGCTGTTACCCTGGAGAGCTTGCAGAGCACTGGGGAAAGGCAGGCAGAGAATTCCCTGCTAGCACCTTCTCGGTGCCTGGGAAGCAAAACTGTTCACATTGCTTCGCAGAATCGCTTTTGTGCAGAAAACACTAACACTTGTTCAGAACGAAAGAAAGCACAGAGCCCCAGATTTGCTGTTGTCCTGGAGAGCTTGCAGAGCACTGGGGAAAGGCAGGCAGAGAATTCCCTGCTAGCACCTTCTCTGTGCCTGGGAAGCAGAAGTGTTCACATTGCTTCGCAGAATCGCTTTTGTGCAGACAACACTAACACTTGTTCAGAACGAAAGAAAGCACAGAGCCCCAGATTTGTTGTTGTCCTGGAGAGCTTGCAGAGCACTGGGGAAAGGCAGGCAGAGAATTCCCTGCTAGCACCTTCTCTCTGCGCGGGAATGAGAAGTGTACACATTGCTTCGCAGAATCGCTTTTGTGCAGAAAACACTAACACTTGTTCAGAACGAAAGAAAGCACAGAGCCCCAGATTTGCTGTTACCCTGGAGAGCTTGCAGAGCACTGGGGAAAGGCAGGCAGAGAATTCCCTGCTAGCACCTTCTCTCTGCGCGGGAATGAGAAGTGTTCACATTGCTTCGCAGAAGCTCTTTTGTGCAGTTAACACTAACACTTGTTCAGAACGAAAGAAAGCACAGAGCCCCAGATTTTATGTTGTCCTGGAGAGCTTGCAGAGCACTGGGGAAAGGCAGGCAGAGAATTCCCTGCTAGCACCTTCTCTCTGCGCGGGAATGAGAAGTGTTCACATTTTTTCGCAGAATCGCATTTGCGTCGCTTCAGAGAACACAAAAGCTTGTTCAGGAGGAAAGAAAGCACAGAGCCCCAGATTTGCTGTTACCCTGGAGAGCTTGCAGAGCACTGGGGAAAGCAGGCAGAGAATTCCCTGCTAGCACCTTCTCTGTGGGCGGTAAGGCAAAGTGTTCACATTTCCTCGCAGAATCGCTTTTGTGCAGAAAACACTAACACTTGTTCAGAACGAAAGAAAGCACAGAGCCCCAGATTTGCTGTTGTCCTGGAAAGCTTGCAGAGCACTGGGGAACGGCAGGCAGAGAATTCCCTGCTAGCACCTTCTCTGTGCCTGGGAAGCAGAAGTGTTCACATTGCTTCGCAGAATCGCTTTTGTGCAGAAAACACTAACACTTGTTCAGAACGAAAGAAAGCACAGAGCCCCAGATTTGCTGTTGTCCTGGAAAGCTTGCAGAGCACTGGGGAACGGCAGGCAGAGAATTCCCTGCTAGCACCTTCTCTGTGCCTGGGAAGCAGAAGTGTTCACATTGCTTGGCAGAATCGCTTTTGTGCAGAAAACAGTAACACTTGTTCAGAACGACAGAAAGCACAGAGCCCCACATTTTATGTTGTCCTGGAGAGCTTGCAGAGCACTGGGGAAAGGCAGGCAGAGAATTCCCTGCTAGCACCTTCTCTGTGCCTGGGAAGCAGAAGTGTTCACATTGCTTCGCAAAATCGCTTTTGTACAGAAAACAGTAACACTTGTTCAGAACGAAAGAAAGCACAGAGCCCCACATTTTATGTTGTCCTGGAGAGCTTGCAGAGCACTAGGGAAAGGCAGGCAGAGAATTCCCTGCTAGCACCTTCTCTGTGCCTGGGAAGCAGAAGTGTTCACATTGCTTGGCAGAATCGCTTTTGTGCAGAAAACAGTAACACTTCTTCAGAACAAAAGAAAGCACAGAGCCCCAGATTTTATGTTGTCCTGGAGAGCTTGCAGAGCACTGGGGAAAGGCAGGCAGAGAATTCCCTGCTAGCACCTTCTCTGTGCCTGGGAAGCAGAAGTGTTCACATTGCTTGGCAGAATCGCTTTTGTGCAGAAAACAGTAACACTTGTTCAGAACGAAAGAAAGCACAGAGCCCCACATTTTATGTTGTCCTGGAGAGCTTGCAGAGCACTGGGGAAAGGCAGGCAGAGAATTCCCTGCTAGCACCTTCTCTGTGCCTGGGAAGCAGAAGTGTTCACATTGCTTGGCAGAATCGCTTTTGTGCAGAAAACACTAACACTTGTTCAGAACGAAAGAAAGCACAGAGCCCCAGATTTGCTGTTGTCCTGGAGAGCTTGCAGAGCACTGGGGAAAGGCATGCAGAGAATTACCTGCTAGCACCTTCTCTGTGCGCGGGAAGGAAAAGTGTTCACATTTTTTCGCAGAATCGCTTTTGTGCAGAAAACACTAACACTTGTTCAGAACGAAAGAAAGCACAGAGCCCCAGATTTGCTGTTACCCTGGAGAGCTTGCAGAGCACTGGGGAAAGGCAGGCAGAGAATTCCCTGCTAGCACCTTCTCGGTGCCTGGGAAGCAAAAGTGTTCACATTGCTTCGCAGAATCGCTTTTGTGCAGAAAACACTAACACTTGTTCAGAACGAAAGAAAGCACAGAGCCCCAGATTTGCTGTTGTCCTGGAGAGCTTGCAGAGCACTGGAGAAAGGTAGGCAGAGAATTCCCTGCTAGCACCTTCTCTCTGCGCGGGAATGAGAAGTGTTCACATTTTTTCGCAGAATCGCATTTGCGTCGCTTCAGAGAACACAAAAGCTTGTTCAGGAGGAAAGAAAGCACAGAGCCCCAGATTTGCTGTTACCCTGGAGAGCTTGCAGAGCACTGGGGAAAGCAGGCAGAGAATTCCCTGCTAGCACCTTCTCTGTGGGCGGTAAGGCAAAGTGTTCACATTTCCTCGCAGAATCGCTTTTGTGCAGAAAACACTAACACTTGTTCAGAACGAAAGAAAGCACAGAGCCCCAGATTTGCTGTTGTCCTGGAAAGCTTGCAGAGCACTGGGGAACGGCAGGCAGAGAATTCCCTGCTAGCACCTTCTCTGTGCCTGGGAAGCAGAAGTGTTCACATTGCTTCGCAGAATCGCTTTTGTGCAGAAAACACTAACACTTGTTCAGAACGAAAGAAAGCACAGAGCCCCAGATTTGCTGTTGTCCTGGAAAGCTTGCAGAGCACTGGGGAACGGCAGGCAGAGAATTCCCTGCTAGCACCTTCTCTGTGCCTGGGAAGCAGAAGTGTTCACATTGCTTGGCAGAATCGCTTTTGTGCAGAAAACAGTAACACTTGTTCAGAACGACAGAAAGCACAGAGCCCCAGATTTTATGTTGTCCTGGAGAGCTTGCAGAGCACTGGGGAAAGGCAGGCAGAGAATTCCCTGCTAGCACCTTCTCTGTGCCTGGGAAGCAGAAGTGTTCACATTGCTTCGCAAAATCGCTTTTGTACAGAAAACAGTAACACTTGTTCAGAACGAAAGAAAGCACAGAGCCCCACATTTTATGTTGTCCTGGAGAGCTTGCAGAGCACTAGGGAAAGGCAGGCAGAGAATTCCCTGCTAGCACCTTCTCTGTGCCTGGGAAGCAGAAGTGTTCACATTGCTTGGCAGAATCGCTTTTGTGCAGAAAACAGTAACACTTCTTCAGAACAAAAGAAAGCACAGAGCCCCAGATTTTATGTTGTCCTGGAGAGCTTGCAGAGCACTGGGGAAAGGCAGGCAGAGAATTCCCTGCTAGCACCTTCTCTGTGCCTGGGAAGCAGAAGTGTTCACATTGCTTGGCAGAATCGCTTTTGTGCAGAAAACAGTAACACTTGTTCAGAACGAAAGAAAGCACAGAGCCCCACATTTTATGTTGTCCTGGAGAGCTTGCAGAGCACTGGGGAAAGGCAGGCAGAGAATTCCCTGCTAGCACCTTCTCTGTGCCTGGGAAGCAGAAGTGTTCACATTGCTTGGCAGAATCGCTTTTGTGCAGAAAACACTAACACTTGTTCAGAACGAAAGAAAGCACAGAGCCCCAGATTTGCTGTTGTCCTGGAGAGCTTGCAGAGCACTGGGGAAAGGCATGCAGAGAATTCCCTGCTAGCACCTTCTCTGTGCGCGGGAAGGAAAAGTGTTCACATTTTTTCGCAGAATCGCTTTTGTGCAGAAAACACTAACACTTGTTCAGAACGAAAGAAAGCACAGAGCCCCAGATTTGCTGTTACCCTGGAGAGCTTGCAGAGCACTGGGGAAAGGCAGGCAGAGAATTCCCTGCTAGCACCTTCTCGGTGCCTGGGAAGCAAAAGTGTTCACATTGCTTCGCAGAATCGCTTTTGTGCAGAAAACACTAACACTTGTTCAGAACGAAAGAAAGCACAGAGCCCCAGATTTGCTGTTGTCCTGGAGAGCTTGCAGAGCACTGGAGAAAGGTAGGCAGAGAATTCCCTGCTAGCACCTTCTCTCTGCGCGGGAATGAGAAGTGTTTACATTGCTTCGCAGAAGCTCTTTTGTGCAGTTAACACTAACACTTGTTCAGAACGAAAGAAAGCACAGAGCCCCACATTTTATGTTGTCCTGGAGAGCTTGCAGAGCACTGGGGAAAGGCAGGCAGAGAATTCCCTGCTAGCACCTTCTCTCTGCGCGGGAATGAGAAGTGTTCACATTTTTTCGCAGAATCGCATTTGCGTCGCTTCAGAGAACACAAAAGCTTGTTCAGGACGAAAGAAAGCACAGAGCCCCAGATTTGCTGTTACCCTGGAGAGCTTGCAGAGCACTGGGGAAAGCAGGCAGAGAATTCCCTGCTAGCACCTTCTCTGTGGGCGGGAAGGCAAAGTGTTCACATTTCCTCGCAGAATCGCTTTTGTGCAGAAAACACTAACACTTGTTCAGAACGAAAGAAAGCACAGAGCCCCAGATTTGCTGTTGTCCTGGAAAGCTTGCAGAGCACTGGGGAACGGCAGGCAGAGAATTCCCTGCTAGCACCTTCTCTGTGCCTGGGAAGCAGAAGTGTTCACATTGCTTGGCAGAATCGCTTTTGTGCAGAAAACAGTAACACTTGTTCAGAACGAAAGAAAGCACAGAGCCCCACATTTTATGTTGTCCTGGAGAGCTTGCAGAGCACTGGGGAAAGGCAGGCAGAGAATTCCCTGCTAGCACCTTCTCTGTGCCTGGGAAGCAGAAGTGTTCACATTGCTTCGCAAAATCGCTTTTGTACAGAAAACAGTAACACTTGTTCAGAACGAAAGAAAGCACAGAGCCCCAGATTTTATGTTGTCCTGGAGAGCTTGCAGAGCACTAGGGAAAGGCAGGCAGAGAATTCCCTGCTAGCACCTTCTCTGTGCCTGGGAAGCAGAAGTGTTCACATTGCTTGGCAGAATCGCTTTTGTGCAGAAAACAGTAACACTTCTTCAGAACAAAAGAAAGCACAGAGCCCCAGATTTTATGTTGTCCTGGAGAGCTTGCAGAGCACTGGGGAAAGGCAGGCAGAGAATTCCCTGCTAGCACCTTCTCTGTGCCTGGGAAGCAGAAGTGTTCACATTGCTTCGCAGAATCGCTTTTGTGCAGACAACACTAACACTTGTTCAGAACGAAAGAAAGCACAGAGCCCCAGATTTTATGTTGTCCTGGAGAGCTTGCAGAGCAATGGGGAAGGGCAGGCAGAGAATTCCCTGCTAGTACCTTCTCTGTGCCTGGGAAGCAGAAGTGTTCACATTGCTTCGCAGAATCGCTTTTTTGCAGAAAACAGTAACAATTGTTCAGACGAAAGAAAGCACAGAGCCCCAGATTTGCTGTTGTCCTGGAGAGCTTGCAGAGCACTAGGGAAAGGCAGGCAGAGAATTCCCTGCTAGCACCTTCTCTGTGCCTGGGAAGCAGAAGTGTTCACATTGCTTGGCAGAATCGCTTTTGTGCAGAAAACACTAACACTTGTTCAGAACGAAAGAAAGCACAGAGCCCCAGATTTGTTGTTGTCCTGGAGAGCTTGCAGAGCACTGGGGAAAGGCATGCAGAGAATTCCCTGCTAGCACCTTCTCTGTGCGCGGGAAGGAAAAGTGTTCACATTTTTTCGCAGAATCGCTTTTGTGCAGAAAACACTAACACTTGTTCAGAACGAAAGAAAGCACAGAGCCCCAGATTTGCTGTTACCCTGGAGAGCTTGCAGAGCACTGGGGAAAGGCAGGCAGAGAATTCCCTGCTAGCACCTTCTCGGTGCCTGGGAAGCAAAAGTGTTCACATTGCTTCGCAGAATCGCTTTTGTGCAGAAAACACTAACACTTGTTCAGAACGAAAGAAAGCACAGAGCCCCAGATTTGCTGTTGTCCTGGAGAGCTTGCAGAGCACTGGAGAAAGGTAGGCAGAGAATTCCCTGCTAGCACCTTCTCTCTGCGCGGGAATGAGAAGTGTTTACATTGCTTCGCAGAAGCTCTTTTGTGCAGTTAACACTAACACTTGTTCAGAACGAAAGAAAGCACAGAGCCCCACATTTTATGTTGTCCTGGAGAGCTTGCAGAGCACTGGGGAAAGGCAGGCAGAGAATTCCCTGCTAGCACCTTCTCTCTGCGCGGGAATGAGAAGTGTTCACATTTTTTCGCAGAATCGCATTTGCGTCGCTTCAGAGAACACAAAAGCTTGTTCAGGACGAAAGAAAGCACAGAGCCCCAGATTTGCTGTTACCCTGGAGAGCTTGCAGAGCACTGGGGAAAGCAGGCAGAGAATTCCCTGCTAGCACCTTCTCTGTGGGCGGGAAGGCAAAGTGTTCACATTTCCTCGCAGAATCGCTTTTGTGCAGAAAACACTAACACTTGTTCAGAACGAAAGAAAGCACAGAGCCCCAGATTTGCTGTTGTCCTGGAAAGCTTGCAGAGCACTGGGGAACGGCAGGCAGAGAATTCCCTGCTAGCACCTTCTCTGTGCCTGGGAAGCAGAAGTGTTCACATTGCTTGGCAGAATCGCTTTTGTGCAGAAAACAGTAACACTTGTTCAGAACGAAAGAAAGCACAGAGCCCCACATTTTATGTTGTCCTGGAGAGCTTGCAGAGCACTGGGGAAAGGCAGGCAGAGAATTCCCTGCTAGCACCTTCTCTGTGCCTGGGAAGCAGAAGTGTTCACATTGCTTCGCAAAATCGCTTTTGTACAGAAAACAGTAACACTTGTTCAGAACGAAAGAAAGCACAGAGCCCCAGATTTTATGTTGTCCTGGAGAGCTTGCAGAGCACTAGGGAAAGGCAGGCAGAGAATTCCCTGCTAGCACCTTCTCTGTGCCTGGGAAGCAGAAGTGTTCACATTGCTTGGCAGAATCGCTTTTGTGCAGAAAACAGTAACACTTCTTCAGAACAAAAGAAAGCACAGAGCCCCAGATTTTATGTTGTCCTGGAGAGCTTGCAGAGCACTGGGGAAAGGCAGGCAGAGAATTCCCTGCTAGCACCTTCTCTGTGCCTGGGAAGCAGAAGTGTTCACATTGCTTCGCAGAATCGCTTTTGTGCAGACAACACTAACACTTGTTCAGAACGAAAGAAAGCACAGAGCCCCAGATTTTATGTTGTCCTGGAGAGCTTGCAGAGCAATGGGGAAGGGCAGGCAGAGAATTCCCTGCTAGTACCTTCTCTGTGCCTGGGAAGCAGAAGTGTTCACATTGCTTCGCAGAATCGCTTTTTTGCAGAAAACAGTAACAATTGTTCAGACGAAAGAAAGCACAGAGCCCCAGATTTGCTGTTGTCCTGGAGAGCTTGCAGAGCACTAGGGAAAGGCAGGCAGAGAATTCCCTGCTAGCACCTTCTCTGTGCCTGGGAAGCAGAAGTGTTCACATTGCTTGGCAGAATCGCTTTTGTGCAGAAAACAGTAACACTTGTTCAGAACAAAAGAAAGCACAGAGCCCCAGATTTTATGTTGTCCTGGAGAGCTTGCAGAGCACTGGGGAAAGGCAGGCAGAGAATTCCCTGCTAGCACCTTCTCTGTGCCTGGGAAGCAGAAGTGTTCACATTGCTTGGCAGAATCGCTTTTGTGCAGAAAACAGTAACACTTGTTCAGAACGAAAGAAAGCACAGAGCCCCAGATTTGTTGTTGTCCTGGAGAGCTTGCAGAGCACTGGGGAAAGGCAGGCAGAGAATTCCCTGCTAGCACCTTCTCTCTGCGCGGGAATGAGAAGTGTACACATTGCTTCGCAGAATCGCTTTTGTGCAGAAAACACTAACACTTGTTCAGAACGAAAGAAAGCACAGAGCCCCAGATTTGCTGTTACCCTGGAGAGCTTGCAGAGCACTGGGGAAAGGCAGGCAGAGAATTCCCTGCTAGCACCTTCTCTCTGCGCGGGAATGAGAAGTGTTCACATTGCTTCGCAGAAGCTCTTTTGTGCAGTTAACACTAACACTTGTTCAGAACGAAAGAAAGCACAGAGCCCCAGATTTTATGTTGTCCTGGAGAGCTTGCAGAGCACTGGGGAAAGGCAGGCAGAGAATTCCCTGCTAGCACCTTCTCTCTGCGCGGGAATGAGAAGTGTTCACATTTTTTCGCAGAATCGCATTTGCGTCGCTTCAGAGAACACAAAAGCTTGTTCAGGAGGAAAGAAAGCACAGAGCCCCAGATTTGCTGTTACCCTGGAGAGCTTGCAGAGCACTGGGGAAAGCAGGCAGAGAATTCCCTGCTAGCACCTTCTCTGTGGGCGGGAAGGCAAAGTGTTCACATTGCTTCGCAGAATCGCTTTTGTGCAGAAAACACTAACACTTGTTCAGAACGAAAGAAAGCACAGAGCCCCAGATTTGCTGTTGTCCTGGAGAGCTTGCAGAGCACTGGGGAAAGGCAGGCAGAGAATTCCCTGCTAGCACCTTCTCTGTGCCTGGGAAGCAGAAGTGTTCACATTGCTTCGCAGAATCGCTTTTGTGCAGAAAACACTAACACTTGTTCAGAACGAAAGAAAGCACAGAGCCCCAGATTTGTTGTTGTCCTGGAGAGCTTGCAGAGCACTGGGGAAAGGCAGGCAGAGAATTCCCTGCTAGCACCTTCTCTGTGCGCGGGAATGAGAAGTGTACACATTGCTTCGCAGAATCGCTTTTGTGCAGAAAACACTAACACTTGTTCAGAACGAAAGAAAGCACAGAGCCCCAGATTTTATGTTGTCCTGGAGAGCTTGCAGAGCACTGGGGAAAGGCAGGCAGAGAATTCCCTGCTAGCACCTTCTCTCTGCGCGGGAATGAGAAGTGTTCACATTGCTTCGCAGAATCGCTTTTGTGCAGAAAACACTAACACTTGTTCAGAACGAAAGAAAGCACAGAGCCCCAGATTTGCTGTTGTCCTGGAGAGCTTGCAGAGCACTGGGGAAAGGCAGGCAGAGAATTCCCTGCTAGCACCTTCTCTGTGCCTGGGAAGCAGAAGTGTTCACATTGCTTGGCAGAATCGCTTTTGTGCAGAAAACAGTAACACTTGTTCAGAACGAAAGAAAGCACAGAGCCCCAGATTTTATGTTGTCCTGGAGAGCTTGCAGAGCACTGGGGAAAGGCAGGCAGAGAATTCCCTGCTAGCACCGTCTCTGTGCGCGGGAAGGAAAAGTGTTCACATTTTTTCGCAGAATCGCTTTTGTGCAGAAAACACTAACACTTGTTCAGAACGAAAGAAAGCACAGAGCCCCAGATTTTATGTTGTCCTGGAGAGCTTGCAGAGCACTGGGGAAAGGCATGCAGAGAATTCCCTGCTAGCACCGTCTCTGTGCGCGGGAAGGAAAAGTGTTCACATTTTTTCGCAGAATCGCTTTTGTGCAGAAAACACTAACACTTGTTCAGAACGAAAGAAAGCACAGAGCCCCAGATTTGCTGTTACCCTGGAGAGCTTGCAGAGCACTGGGGAAAGGCAGGCAGAGAATTCCCTGCTAGCACCTTCTCGGTGCCTGGGAAGCAAAAGTGTTCACATTGCTTCGCAGAATCGCTTTTGTGCAGAAAACACTAACACTTGTTCAGAACGAAAGAAAGCACAGAGCCCCAGATTTGCTGTTGTCCTGGAGAGCTTGCAGAGCACTGGAGAAAGGTAGGCAGAGAATTCCCTGCTAGCACCTTCTCTCTGCGCGGGAATGAGAAGTGTTTACATTGCTTCGCAGAAGCTCTTTTGTGCAGTTAACACTAACACTTGTTCAGAACGAAAGAAAGCACAGAGCCCCAGATTTTATGTTGTCCTGGAGAGCTTGCAGAGCACTGGGGAAAGGCAGGCAGAGAATTCCCTGCTAGCACCTTCTCTCTGCGCGGGAATGAGAAGTGTTCACATTTTTTCGCAGAATCGCATTTGCGTCGCTTCAGAGAACACAAAAGCTTGTTCAGGACGAAAGAAAGCACAGAGCCCCAGATTTGCTGTTACCCTGGAGAGCTTGCAGAGCACTGGGGAAAGGCAGGCAGAGAATTCCCTGCTAGCACCTTCTCTGTGCGCGGGAAGGCAAAGTGTTCACATTTCCTCGCAGAATCGCTTTTGTGCAGAAAACAGTAACACTTGTTCAGAACGAAAGAAAGCACAGAGCCCCAGATTTGCTGTTGTCCTGGAAAGCTTGCAGAGCACTGGGGAACGGCAGGCAGAGAATTCCCTGCTAGCACCTTCTCTGTGCCTGGGAAGCAGAAGTGTTCACATTGCTTGGCAGAATCGCTTTTGTGCAGAAAACACTAACACTTGTTCAGAACGAAAGAAAGCACAGAGCCCCAGATTTTATGTTGTCCTGGAGAGCTTGCAGAGCACTGGGGAAAGGCATGCAGAGAATTCCCTGCTAGCACCGTCTCTGTGCGCGGGAAGGAAAAGTGTTCACATTTTTTCGCAGAATCGCTTTTGTGCAGAAAACACTAACACTTGTTCAGAACGAAAGAAAGCACAGAGCCCCAGATTTGCTGTTACCCTGGAGAGCTTGCAGAGCACTGGGGAAAGGCAGGCAGAGAATTCCCTGCTAGCACCTTCTCGGTGCCTGGGAAGCAAAAGTGTTCACATTGCTTCGCAGAATCGCTTTTGTGCAGAAAACACTAACACTTGTTCAGAACGAAAGAAAGCACAGAGCCCCAGATTTGCTGTTGTCCTGGAGAGCTTGCAGAGCACTGGAGAAAGGTAGGCAGAGAATTCCCTGCTAGCACCTTCTCTCTGCGCGGGAATGAGAAGTGTTTACATTGCTTCGCAGAAGCTCTTTTGTGCAGTTAACACTAACACTTGTTCAGAACGAAAGAAAGCACAGAGCCCCAGATTTTATGTTGTCCTGGAGAGCTTGCAGAGCACTGGGGAAAGGCAGGCAGAGAATTCCCTGCTAGCACCTTCTCTCTGCGCGGGAATGAGAAGTGTTCACATTTTTTCGCAGAATCGCATTTGCGTCGCTTCAGAGAACACAAAAGCTTGTTCAGGACGAAAGAAAGCACAGAGCCCCAGATTTGCTGTTACCCTGGAGAGCTTGCAGAGCACTGGGGAAAGCAGGCAGAGAATTCCCTGCTAGCACCTTCTCTGTGGGCGGGAAGTCAAAGTGTTCACATTTCCTCGCAGAATCGCTTTTGTGCAGAAAACACTAACACTTGTTCAGAACGAAAGAAAGCACAGAGCCCCAGATTTGCTGTTGTCCTGGAAAGCTTGCAGAGCACTGGGGAACGGCAGGCAGAGAATTCCCTGCTAGCACCTTCTCTGTGCCTGGGAAGCAGAAGTGTTCACATTGCTTGGCAGAATCGCTTTTGTGCAGAAAACAGTAACACTTGTTCAGAACGAAAGAAAGCACAGAGCCCCACATTTTATGTTGTCCTGGAGAGCTTGCAGAGCACTGGGGAAAGGCAGGCAGAGAATTCCCTGCTAGCACCTTCTCTGTGCCTGGGAAGCAGAAGTGTTCACATTGCTTCGCAAAATCGCTTTTGTACAGAAAACAGTAACACTTGTTCAGAACGAAAGAAAGCACAGAGCCCCAGATTTTATGTTGTCCTGGAGAGCTTGCAGAGCACTAGGGAAAGGCAGGCAGAGAATTCCCTGCTAGCACCTTCTCTGTGCCTGGGAAGCAGAAGTGTTCACATTGCTTGGCAGAATCGCTTTTGTGCAGAAAACAGTAACACTTCTTCAGAACAAAAGAAAGCACAGAGCCCCAGATTTTATGTTGTCCTGGAGAGCTTGCAGAGCACTGGGGAAAGGCAGGCAGAGAATTCCCTGCTAGCACCTTCTCTGTGCCTGGGAAGCAGAAGTGTTCACATTGCTTGGCAGAATCGCTTTTGTGCAGAAAACAGTAACACTTGTTCAGAACGAAAGAAAGCACAGAGCCCCACATTTTATGTTGTCCTGGAGAGCTTGCAGAGCACTGGGGAAAGGCAGGCAGAGAATTCCCTGCTAGCACCTTCTCTGTGCCTGGGAAGCAGAAGTGTTCACATTGCTTGGCAGAATCGCTTTTGTGCAGAAAACACTAACACTTGTTCAGAACGAAAGAAAGCACAGAGCCCCAGATTTTATGTTGTCCTGGAGAGCTTGCAGAGCACTGGGGAAAGGCATGCAGAGAATTCCCTGCTAGCACCGTCTCTGTGCGCGGGAAGGAAAAGTGTTCACATTTTTTCGCAGAATCGCTTTTGTGCAGAAAACACTAACACTTGTTCAGAACGAAAGAAAGCACAGAGCCCCAGATTTGCTGTTACCCTGGAGAGCTTGCAGAGCACTGGGGAAAGGCAGGCAGAGAATTCCCTGCTAGCACCTTCTCTGTGCCTGGGAAGCAGAAGTGTTCACATTGCTTCGCAGAATCGCTTTTGTGCAGAAAACACTAACACTTGTTCAGAACGAAAGAAAGCACAGAGCCCCAGATTTGTTGTTGTCCTGGAGAGCTTGCAGAGCACTGGGGAAAGGCAGGCAGAGAATTCCCTGCTAGCACCTTCTCTGTGCGCGGGAATGAGAAGTGTACACATTGCTTCGCAGAATCGCTTTTGTGCAGAAAACACTAACACTTGTTCAGAACGAAAGAAAGCACAGAGCCCCAGATTTTATGTTGTCCTGGAGAGCTTGCAGAGCACTGGGGAAAGGCAGGCAGAGAATTCCCTGCTAGCACCTTCTCTCTGCGCGGGAATGAGAAGTGTTCACATTGCTTCGCAGAATCGCTTTTGTGCAGAAAACACTAACACTTGTTCAGAACGAAAGAAAGCACAGAGCCCCAGATTTGCTGTTGTCCTGGAGAGCTTGCAGAGCACTGGAGAAAGGTAGGCAGAGAATTCCCTGCTAGCACCTTCTCTCTGCGCGGGAATGAGAAGTGTTCACATTGCTTCGCAGAAGCTCTTTTGTGCAGTTAACACTAACACTTGTTCAGAACGAAAGAAAGCACAGAGCCCCAGATTTTATGTTGTCCTGGAGAGCTTGCAGAGCACTGGGGAAAGGCAGGCAGAGAATTCCCTGCTAGAACCTTCTCTCTGCGCGGGAATTAGAAGTGTTCACATTTTTTCGCAGAATCGCATTTGCGTCGCTTCAGAGAACACAAAAGCTTGTTCAGGACGAAAGAAAGCACAGAGCCCCAGATTTGCTGTTACCCTGGAGAGCTTGCAGAGCACTGGGGAAAGCAGGCAGAGAATTCCCTGCTAGCACCTTCTCTGTGGGCGGGAAGGCAAAGTGTTCACATTTCCTCGCAGAATCGCTTTTGTGCAGAAAACACTAACACTTGTTCAGAACGAAAGAAAGCACAGAGCCCCAGATTTGCTGTTGTCCTGGAAAGCTTGCAGAGCACTGGGGAACGGCAGGCAGAGAATTCCCTGCTAGCACCTTCTCTGTGCCTGGGAAGCAGAAGTGTTCACATTGCTTGGCAGAATCGCTTTTGTGCAGAAAACAGTAACACTTGTTCAGAACGAAAGAAAGCACAGAGCCCCACATTTTATGTTGTCCTGGAGAGCTTGCAGAGCACTGGGGAAAGGCAGGCAGAGAATTCCCTGCTAGCACCTTCTCTGTGCCTGGGAAGCAGAAGTGTTCACATTGCTTCGCAGAATCGCTTTTGTGCAGACAACACTAACACTTGTTCAGAACGAAAGAAAGCACAGAGCCCCAGATTTTATGTTGTCCTGGAGAGCTTGCAGAGCAATGGGGAAGGGCAGGCAGAGAATTCCCTGCTAGTACCTTCTCTGTGCCTGGGAAGCAGAAGTGTTCACATTGCTTCGCAGAATCGCTTTTTTGCACAAAACAGTAACAATTGTTCAGAAGAAAGAAAGCACAGAGCCCCAGATTTTATGTTGTCCTGGAGAGCTTGCAGAGCACTGGGGAAAGGCAGGCAGAGAATTCCCTGCTAGCACCTTCTCTGTGCCTGTTCACATTGCTTGGCAGAATCGCTTTTGTGCAGAAAACACTAACAGTTGTTCAGAACGAAAGAAAGGACAGAGCCCCAGATTTTATGTTGTCCTGGAGAGCTTGCAGAGCACTGGGGAACGGCAGGCAGAGAATTCCCTGCTAGCACCTTCTCTGTGCCTGGGAAGCAGAAGTGTTCACATTGCTTGGCAGAATCGCTTTTGTGCAGAAAACAGTAACACTTCTTCAGAACAAAAGAAAGCACAGAGCCCCAGATTTTATGTTGTCCTGGAGAGCTTGCAGAGCACTGGGGAAAGGCAGGCAGAGAATTCCCTGCTAGCACCTTCTCTGTGCCTGGGAAGCAGAAGTGTTCACATTGCTTGGCAGAATCGCTTTTGTGCAGAAAACAGTAACACTTGTTCAGAACGAAAGAAAGCACAGAGCCCCACATTTTATGTTGTCCTGGAGAGCTTGCAGAGCACTGGGGAAAGGCAGGCAGAGAATTCCCTGCTAGCACCTTCTCTGTGCCTGGGAAGCAGAAGTGTTCACATTGCTTGGCAGAATCGCTTTTGTGCAGAAAACAGTAACACTTGTTCAGAAGGAAAGAAAGCACAGAGCCCCAGATTTGCTGTTGTCCTGGAGAGCTTGCAGTGCACTGGGGAAAGGCAGGCAGAGAATTCCCTGCTAGCACCTTCTCTGTGCCTGGGAAGCAGAAGTGTTCACATTGCTTGGCAGACTCGCTTTTGTACAGAAAACAGTAACACTTGTTCAGAACGAAAGAAAGCACAGAGCCCCAGATTTTATGTTGTCCTGGAGAGCTTGCAGAGCACTAGGGAAAGGCAGGCAGAGAATTCCCTGCTAGCACCTTCTCTGTGCCTGGGAAGCAGAAGTGTTCACATTGCTTCGCAGAATCGCTTTTGTGCAGAAAACAGTAACACTTCTTCAGAACAAAAGAAAGCACAGAGCCCCAGATTTTATGTTGTCCTGGAGAGCTTGCAGAGCACTGGGGAAAGGCAGGCAGAGAATTCCCTGCTAGCACCTTCTCTCTGCGCGGGAATGAGAAGTGTTCACATTGCTTCGCAGAATCGCTTTTGTGCAGACAACACTAACACTTGTTCAGAACGAAAGAAAGCACAGAGCCCCAGATTTTATGTTGTCCTGGAGAGCTTGCAGAGCAATGGGGAAGGGCAGGCAGAGAATTCCCTGCTAGTACCTTCTCTGTGCCTGGGAAGCAGAAGTGTTCACATTGCTTCGCAGAATCGCTTTTGTGCAGAAAACAGTAACAATTGTTCAGACGAAAGAAAGCACAGAGCCCCAGATTTTATGTTGTCCTGGAGAGCTTGCAGAGCACTAGGGAAAGGCAGGCAGAGAATTCCCTGCTAGCACCTTCTCTGTGCCTGGGAAGCAGAAGTGTTCACATTGCTTCGCAGAATCGCTTTTGTGCAGAAAACAGTAACACTTCTTCAGAACAAAAGAAAGCACAGAGCCCCAGATTTTATGTTGTCCTGGAGAGCTTGCAGAGCACTGGGGAAAGGCAGGCAGAGAATTCCCTGCTAGCACCTTCTCTGTGCCTGGGAAGCAGAAGTGTTCACATTGCTTGGCAGAATCGCTTTTGTGCAGAAAACAGTAACACTTGTTCAGAACGAAAGAAAGCACAGAGCCCCACATTTTATGTTGTCCTGGAGAGCTTGCAGAGCACTGGGGAAAGGCAGGCAGAGAATTCCCTGCTAGCACCTTCTCTGTGCCTGGGAAGCAGAAGTGTTCACATTGCTTGGCAGAATCGCTTTTGTGCAGAAAACACTAACACTTGTTCAGAACGAAAGAAAGCACAGAGCCCCAGATTTTATGTTGTCCTGGAGAGCTTGCAGAGCACTGGGGAAAGGCATGCAGAGAATTCCCTGCTAGCACCGTCTCTGTGCGCGGGAAGGAAAAGTGTTCACATTTTTTCGCAGAATCGCTTTTGTGCAGAAAACACTAACACTTGTTCAGAACGAAAGAAAGCACAGAGCCCCAGATTTGCTGTTACCCTGGAGAGCTTGCAGAGCACTGGGGAAAGGCAGGCAGAGAATTCCCTGCTAGCACCTTCTCGGTGCCTGGGAAGCAAAAGTGTTCACATTGCTTCGCAGAATCGCTTTTGTGCAGAAAACACTAACACTTGTTCAGAACGAAAGAAAGCACAGAGCCCCAGATTTGCTGTTGTCCTGGAGAGCTTGCAGAGCACTGGAGAAAGGTAGGCAGAGAATTCCCTGCTAGCACCTTCTCTCTGCGCGGGAATGAGAAGTGTTTACATTGCTTCGCAGAAGCTCTTTTGTGCAGTTAACACTAACACTTGTTCAGAACGAAAGAAAGCACAGAGCCCCAGATTTTATGTTGTCCTGGAGAGCTTGCAGAGCACTGGGGAAAGGCAGGCAGAGAATTCCCTGCTAGCACCTTCTCTCTGCGCGGGAATGAGAAGTGTTCACATTTTTTCGCAGAATCGCATTTGCGTCGCTTCAGAGAACACAAAAGCTTGTTCAGGACGAAAGAAAGCACAGAGCCCCAGATTTGCTGTTACCCTGGAGAGCTTGCAGAGCACTGGGGAAAGCAGGCAGAGAATTCCCTGCTAGCACCTTCTCTGTGGGCGGGAAGTCAAAGTGTTCACATTTCCTCGCAGAATCGCTTTTGTGCAGAAAACACTAACACTTGTTCAGAACGAAAGAAAGCACAGAGCCCCAGATTTGCTGTTGTCCTGGAAAGCTTGCAGAGCACTGGGGAACGGCAGGCAGAGAATTCCCTGCTAGCACCTTCTCTGTGCCTGGGAAGCAGAAGTGTTCACATTGCTTGGCAGAATCGCTTTTGTGCAGAAAACAGTAACACTTGTTCAGAACGAAAGAAAGCACAGAGCCCCACATTTTATGTTGTCCTGGAGAGCTTGCAGAGCACTGGGGAAAGGCAGGCAGAGAATTCCCTGCTAGCACCTTCTCTGTGCCTGGGAAGCAGAAGTGTTCACATTGCTTCGCAAAATCGCTTTTGTACAGAAAACAGTAACACTTGTTCAGAACGAAAGAAAGCACAGAGCCCCAGATTTTATGTTGTCCTGGAGAGCTTGCAGAGCACTAGGGAAAGGCAGGCAGAGAATTCCCTGCTAGCACCTTCTCTGTGCCTGGGAAGCAGAAGTGTTCACATTGCTTGGCAGAATCGCTTTTGTGCAGAAAACAGTAACACTTCTTCAGAACAAAAGAAAGCACAGAGCCCCAGATTTTATGTTGTCCTGGAGAGCTTGCAGAGCACTGGGGAAAGGCAGGCAGAGAATTCCCTGCTAGCACCTTCTCTGTGCCTGGGAAGCAGAAGTGTTCACATTGCTTGGCAGAATCGCTTTTGTGCAGAAAACAGTAACACTTGTTCAGAACGAAAGAAAGCACAGAGCCCCACATTTTATGTTGTCCTGGAGAGCTTGCAGAGCACTGGGGAAAGGCAGGCAGAGAATTCCCTGCTAGCACCTTCTCTGTGCCTGGGAAGCAGAAGTGTTCACATTGCTTGGCAGAATCGCTTTTGTGCAGAAAACACTAACACTTGTTCAGAACGAAAGAAAGCACAGAGCCCCAGATTTTATGTTGTCCTGGAGAGCTTGCAGAGCACTGGGGAAAGGCATGCAGAGAATTCCCTGCTAGCACCGTCTCTGTGCGCGGGAAGGAAAAGTGTTCACATTTTTTCGCAGAATCGCTTTTGTGCAGAAAACACTAACACTTGTTCAGAACGAAAGAAAGCACAGAGCCCCAGATTTGCTGTTACCCTGGAGAGCTTGCAGAGCACTGGGGAAAGGCAGGCAGAGAATTCCCTGCTAGCACCTTCTCTGTGCCTGGGAAGCAGAAGTGTTCACATTGCTTCGCAGAATCGCTTTTGTGCAGAAAACACTAACACTTGTTCAGAACGAAAGAAAGCACAGAGCCCCAGATTTGTTGTTGTCCTGGAGAGCTTGCAGAGCACTGGGGAAAGGCAGGCAGAGAATTCCCTGCTAGCACCTTCTCTGTGCGCGGGAATGAGAAGTGTACACATTGCTTCGCAGAATCGCTTTTGTGCAGAAAACACTAACACTTGTTCAGAACGAAAGAAAGCACAGAGCCCCAGATTTTATGTTGTCCTGGAGAGCTTGCAGAGCACTGGGGAAAGGCAGGCAGAGAATTCCCTGCTAGCACCTTCTCTCTGCGCGGGAATGAGAAGTGTTCACATTGCTTCGCAGAATCGCTTTTGTGCAGAAAACACTAACACTTGTTCAGAACGAAAGAAAGCACAGAGCCCCAGATTTGCTGTTGTCCTGGAGAGCTTGCAGAGCACTGGAGAAAGGTAGGCAGAGAATTCCCTGCTAGCACCTTCTCTCTGCGCGGGAATGAGAAGTGTTCACATTGCTTCGCAGAAGCTCTTTTGTGCAGTTAACACTAACACTTGTTCAGAACGAAAGAAAGCACAGAGCCCCAGATTTTATGTTGTCCTGGAGAGCTTGCAGAGCACTGGGGAAAGGCAGGCAGAGAATTCCCTGCTAGAACCTTCTCTCTGCGCGGGAATTAGAAGTGTTCACATTTTTTCGCAGAATCGCATTTGCGTCGCTTCAGAGAACACAAAAGCTTGTTCAGGACGAAAGAAAGCACAGAGCCCCAGATTTGCTGTTACCCTGGAGAGCTTGCAGAGCACTGGGGAAAGCAGGCAGAGAATTCCCTGCTAGCACCTTCTCTGTGGGCGGGAAGGCAAAGTGTTCACATTTCCTCGCAGAATCGCTTTTGTGCAGAAAACACTAACACTTGTTCAGAACGAAAGAAAGCACAGAGCCCCAGATTTGCTGTTGTCCTGGAAAGCTTGCAGAGCACTGGGGAACGGCAGGCAGAGAATTCCCTGCTAGCACCTTCTCTGTGCCTGGGAAGCAGAAGTGTTCACATTGCTTGGCAGAATCGCTTTTGTGCAGAAAACAGTAACACTTGTTCAGAACGAAAGAAAGCACAGAGCCCCACATTTTATGTTGTCCTGGAGAGCTTGCAGAGCACTGGGGAAAGGCAGGCAGAGAATTCCCTGCTAGCACCTTCTCTGTGCCTGGGAAGCAGAAGTGTTCACATTGCTTCGCAGAATCGCTTTTGTGCAGACAACACTAACACTTGTTCAGAACGAAAGAAAGCACAGAGCCCCAGATTTTATGTTGTCCTGGAGAGCTTGCAGAGCAATGGGGAAGGGCAGGCAGAGAATTCCCTGCTAGTACCTTCTCTGTGCCTGGGAAGCAGAAGTGTTCACATTGCTTCGCAGAATCGCTTTTTTGCACAAAACAGTAACAATTGTTCAGAAGAAAGAAAGCACAGAGCCCCAGATTTTATGTTGTCCTGGAGAGCTTGCAGAGCACTGGGGAAAGGCAGGCAGAGAATTCCCTGCTAGCACCTTCTCTGTGCCTGTTCACATTGCTTGGCAGAATCGCTTTTGTGCAGAAAACACTAACAGTTGTTCAGAACGAAAGAAAGGACAGAGCCCCAGATTTTATGTTGTCCTGGAGAGCTTGCAGAGCACTGGGGAACGGCAGGCAGAGAATTCCCTGCTAGCACCTTCTCTGTGCCTGGGAAGCAGAAGTGTTCACATTGCTTGGCAGAATCGCTTTTGTGCAGAAAACAGTAACACTTCTTCAGAACAAAAGAAAGCACAGAGCCCCAGATTTTATGTTGTCCTGGAGAGCTTGCAGAGCACTGGGGAAAGGCAGGCAGAGAATTCCCTGCTAGCACCTTCTCTGTGCCTGGGAAGCAGAAGTGTTCACATTGCTTGGCAGAATCGCTTTTGTGCAGAAAACAGTAACACTTGTTCAGAACGAAAGAAAGCACAGAGCCCCACATTTTATGTTGTCCTGGAGAGCTTGCAGAGCACTGGGGAAAGGCAGGCAGAGAATTCCCTGCTAGCACCTTCTCTGTGCCTGGGAAGCAGAAGTGTTCACATTGCTTGGCAGAATCGCTTTTGTGCAGAAAACAGTAACACTTGTTCAGAAGGAAAGAAAGCACAGAGCCCCAGATTTGCTGTTGTCCTGGAGAGCTTGCAGTGCACTGGGGAAAGGCAGGCAGAGAATTCCCTGCTAGCACCTTCTCTGTGCCTGGGAAGCAGAAGTGTTCACATTGCTTGGCAGACTCGCTTTTGTACAGAAAACAGTAACACTTGTTCAGAACGAAAGAAAGCACAGAGCCCCAGATTTTATGTTGTCCTGGAGAGCTTGCAGAGCACTGGGGAAAGGCAGGCAGAGAATTCTCTGCTAGCACCTTCTCTGTGCCTGGGAAGCAGAAGTGTTCACATTGCTTCGCAGAATCGCTTTTGTGCAGAAAACACTAACACTTGTTCAGAACGAAAGAAAGCACAGAGCCCCACATTTTATGTTGTCCTGGAGAGCTTGCAGAGCACTGGGGAAAGGCAGGCAGAGAATTCCCTGCTAGCACCTTCTCTGTGCCTGGGAAGCAGAAGTGTTCACATTGCTTCGCAGAATCGCTTTTGTGCAGAAAACACTAACACTTGTTCAGGACGAAAGAAAGCACAGAGCCCCACATTTTATGTTGTCCTGGAGAGCTTGCAGTGCACTGGGGAAATGCAGGCAGAGAATTCCCTGCTAGCACCTTCTCTGTGCCTGGGAAGCAGAAGTGTTCACATTGCTTCGCAGAATCGCTTTTGTGCAGAAAACAGTAACAATTGTTCAGACGAAAGAAAGCACAGAGCCCCAGATTTTATGTTGTCCTGGAGAGCTTGCAGAGCACTAGGGAAAGGCAGGCAGAGAATTCCCTGCTAGCACCTTCTCTGTGCCTGGGAAGCAGAAGTGTTCACATTGCTTCGCAGAATCGCTTTTGTGCAGAAAACAGTAACACTTCTTCAGAACAAAAGAAAGCACAGAGCCCCAGATTTTATGTTGTCCTGGAGAGCTTGCAGAGCACTGGGGAAAGGCAGGCAGAGAATTCCCTGCTAGCACCTTCTCTGTGCCTGGGAAGCAGAAGTGTTCACATTGCTTGGCAGAATCGCTTTTGTGCAGAAAACAGTAACACTTGTTCAGAACGAAAGAAAGCACAGAGCCCCACATTTTATGTTGTCCTGGAGAGCTTGCAGAGCACTGGGGAAAGGCAGGCAGAGAATTCCCTGCTAGCACCTTCTCTGTGCCTGGGAAGCAGAAGTGTTCACATTGCTTGGCAGAATCGCTTTTGTGCAGAAAACACTAACACTTGTTCAGAACGAAAGAAAGCACAGAGCCCCAGATTTTATGTTGTCCTGGAGAGCTTGCAGAGCACTGGGGAAAGGCATGCAGAGAATTCCCTGCTAGCACCGTCTCTGTGCGCGGGAAGGAAAAGTGTTCACATTTTTTCGCAGAATCGCTTTTGTGCAGAAAACACTAACACTTGTTCAGAACGAAAGAAAGCACAGAGCCCCAGATTTGCTGTTACCCTGGAGAGCTTGCAGAGCACTGGGGAAAGGCAGGCAGAGAATTCCCTGCTAGCACCTTCTCGGTGCCTGGGAAGCAAAAGTGTTCACATTGCTTCGCAGAATCGCTTTTGTGCAGAAAACACTAACACTTGTTCAGAACGAAAGAAAGCACAGAGCCCCAGATTTGCTGTTGTCCTGGAGAGCTTGCAGAGCACTGGAGAAAGGTAGGCAGAGAATTCCCTGCTAGCACCTTCTCTCTGCGCGGGAATGAGAAGTGTTTACATTGCTTCGCAGAAGCTCTTTTGTGCAGTTAACACTAACACTTGTTCAGAACGAAAGAAAGCACAGAGCCCCAGATTTTATGTTGTCCTGGAGAGCTTGCAGAGCACTGGGGAAAGGCAGGCAGAGAATTCCCTGCTAGCACCTTCTCTCTGCGCGGGAATGAGAAGTGTTCACATTTTTTCGCAGAATCGCATTTGCGTCGCTTCAGAGAACACAAAAGCTTGTTCAGGACGAAAGAAAGCACAGAGCCCCAGATTTGCTGTTACCCTGGAGAGCTTGCAGAGCACTGGGGAAAGCAGGCAGAGAATTCCCTGCTAGCACCTTCTCTGTGGGCGGGAAGTCAAAGTGTTCACATTTCCTCGCAGAATCGCTTTTGTGCAGAAAACACTAACACTTGTTCAGAACGAAAGAAAGCACAGAGCCCCAGATTTGCTGTTGTCCTGGAAAGCTTGCAGAGCACTGGGGAACGGCAGGCAGAGAATTCCCTGCTAGCACCTTCTCTGTGCCTGGGAAGCAGAAGTGTTCACATTGCTTGGCAGAATCGCTTTTGTGCAGAAAACAGTAACACTTGTTCAGAACGAAAGAAAGCACAGAGCCCCACATTTTATGTTGTCCTGGAGAGCTTGCAGAGCACTGGGGAAAGGCAGGCAGAGAATTCCCTGCTAGCACCTTCTCTGTGCCTGGGAAGCAGAAGTGTTCACATTGCTTCGCAAAATCGCTTTTGTACAGAAAACAGTAACACTTGTTCAGAACGAAAGAAAGCACAGAGCCCCAGATTTTATGTTGTCCTGGAGAGCTTGCAGAGCACTAGGGAAAGGCAGGCAGAGAATTCCCTGCTAGCACCTTCTCTGTGCCTGGGAAGCAGAAGTGTTCACATTGCTTGGCAGAATCGCTTTTGTGCAGAAAACAGTAACACTTCTTCAGAACAAAAGAAAGCACAGAGCCCCAGATTTTATGTTGTCCTGGAGAGCTTGCAGAGCACTGGGGAAAGGCAGGCAGAGAATTCCCTGCTAGCACCTTCTCTGTGCCTGGGAAGCAGAAGTGTTCACATTGCTTGGCAGAATCGCTTTTGTGCAGAAAACAGTAACACTTGTTCAGAACGAAAGAAAGCACAGAGCCCCACATTTTATGTTGTCCTGGAGAGCTTGCAGAGCACTGGGGAAAGGCAGGCAGAGAATTCCCTGCTAGCACCTTCTCTGTGCCTGGGAAGCAGAAGTGTTCACATTGCTTGGCAGAATCGCTTTTGTGCAGAAAACACTAACACTTGTTCAGAACGAAAGAAAGCACAGAGCCCCAGATTTTATGTTGTCCTGGAGAGCTTGCAGAGCACTGGGGAAAGGCATGCAGAGAATTCCCTGCTAGCACCGTCTCTGTGCGCGGGAAGGAAAAGTGTTCACATTTTTTCGCAGAATCGCTTTTGTGCAGAAAACACTAACACTTGTTCAGAACGAAAGAAAGCACAGAGCCCCAGATTTGCTGTTACCCTGGAGAGCTTGCAGAGCACTGGGGAAAGGCAGGCAGAGAATTCCCTGCTAGCACCTTCTCGGTGCCTGGGAAGCAGAAGTGTTCACATTGCTTCGCAGAATCGCTTTTGTGCAGAAAACACTAACACTTGTTCAGAACGAAAGAAAGCACAGAGCCCCAGATTTGTTGTTGTCCTGGAGAGCTTGCAGAGCACTGGGGAAAGGCAGGCAGAGAATTCCCTGCTAGCACCTTCTCTGTGCGCGGGAATGAGAAGTGTACACATTGCTTCGCAGAATCGCTTTTGTGCAGAAAACACTAACACTTGTTCAGAACGAAAGAAAGCACAGAGCCCCAGATTTTATGTTGTCCTGGAGAGCTTGCAGAGCACTGGGGAAAGGCAGGCAGAGAATTCCCTGCTAGCACCTTCTCTCTGCGCGGGAATGAGAAGTGTTCACATTGCTTCGCAGAATCGCTTTTGTGCAGAAAACACTAACACTTGTTCAGAACGAAAGAAAGCACAGAGCCCCAGATTTGCTGTTGTCCTGGAGAGCTTGCAGAGCACTGGAGAAAGGTAGGCAGAGAATTCCCTGCTAGCACCTTCTCTCTGCGCGGGAATGAGAAGTGTTCACATTGCTTCGCAGAAGCTCTTTTGTGCAGTTAACACTAACACTTGTTCAGAACGAAAGAAAGCACAGAGCCCCAGATTTTATGTTGTCCTGGAGAGCTTGCAGAGCACTGGGGAAAGGCAGGCAGAGAATTCCCTGCTAGAACCTTCTCTCTGCGCGGGAATTAGAAGTGTTCACATTTTTTCGCAGAATCGCATTTGCGTCGCTTCAGAGAACACAAAAGCTTGTTCAGGACGAAAGAAAGCACAGAGCCCCAGATTTGCTGTTACCCTGGAGAGCTTGCAGAGCACTGGGGAAAGCAGGCAGAGAATTCCCTGCTAGCACCTTCTCTGTGGGCGGGAAGGCAAAGTGTTCACATTTCCTCGCAGAATCGCTTTTGTGCAGAAAACACTAACACTTGTTCAGAACGAAAGAAAGCACAGAGCCCCAGATTTGCTGTTGTCCTGGAAAGCTTGCAGAGCACTGGGGAACGGCAGGCAGAGAATTCCCTGCTAGCACCTTCTCTGTGCCTGGGAAGCAGAAGTGTTCACATTGCTTGGCAGAATCGCTTTTGTGCAGAAAACAGTAACACTTGTTCAGAACGAAAGAAAGCACAGAGCCCCACATTTTATGTTGTCCTGGAGAGCTTGCAGAGCACTGGGGAAAGGCAGGCAGAGAATTCCCTGCTAGCACCTTCTCTGTGCCTGGGAAGCAGAAGTGTTCACATTGCTTCGCAGAATCGCTTTTGTGCAGACAACACTAACACTTGTTCAGAACGAAAGAAAGCACAGAGCCCCAGATTTTATGTTGTCCTGGAGAGCTTGCAGAGCAATGGGGAAGGGCAGGCAGAGAATTCCCTGCTAGTACCTTCTCTGTGCCTGGGAAGCAGAAGTGTTCACATTGCTTCGCAGAATCGCTTTTTTGCACAAAACAGTAACAATTGTTCAGAAGAAAGAAAGCACAGAGCCCCAGATTTTATGTTGTCCTGGAGAGCTTGCAGAGCACTGGGGAAAGGCAGGCAGAGAATTCCCTGCTAGCACCTTCTCTGTGCCTGTTCACATTGCTTGGCAGAATCGCTTTTGTGCAGAAAACACTAACAGTTGTTCAGAACGAAAGAAAGGACAGAGCCCCAGATTTTATGTTGTCCTGGAGAGCTTGCAGAGCACTGGGGAACGGCAGGCAGAGAATTCCCTGCTAGCACCTTCTCTGTGCCTGGGAAGCAGAAGTGTTCACATTGCTTGGCAGAATCGCTTTTGTGCAGAAAACAGTAACACTTCTTCAGAACAAAAGAAAGCACAGAGCCCCAGATTTTATGTTGTCCTGGAGAGCTTGCAGAGCACTGGGGAAAGGCAGGCAGAGAATTCCCTGCTAGCACCTTCTCTGTGCCTGGGAAGCAGAAGTGTTCACATTGCTTGGCAGAATCGCTTTTGTGCAGAAAACAGTAACACTTGTTCAGAACGAAAGAAAGCACAGAGCCCCACATTTTATGTTGTCCTGGAGAGCTTGCAGAGCACTGGGGAAAGGCAGGCAGAGAATTCCCTGCTAGCACCTTCTCTGTGCCTGGGAAGCAGAAGTGTTCACATTGCTTGGCAGAATCGCTTTTGTGCAGAAAACAGTAACACTTGTTCAGAAGGAAAGAAAGCACAGAGCCCCAGATTTGCTGTTGTCCTGGAGAGCTTGCAGTGCACTGGGGAAAGGCAGGCAGAGAATTCCCTGCTAGCACCTTCTCTGTGCCTGGGAAGCAGAAGTGTTCACATTGCTTGGCAGACTCGCTTTTGTACAGAAAACAGTAACACTTGTTCAGAACGAAAGAAAGCACAGAGCCCCAGATTTTATGTTGTCCTGGAGAGCTTGCAGAGCACTGGGGAAAGGCAGGCAGAGAATTCTCTGCTAGCACCTTCTCTGTGCCTGGGAAGCAGAAGTGTTCACATTGCTTCGCAGAATCGCTTTTGTGCAGAAAACACTAACACTTGTTCAGAACGAAAGAAAGCACAGAGCCCCACATTTTATGTTGTCCTGGAGAGCTTGCAGAGCACTGGGGAAAGGCAGGCAGAGAATTCCCTGCTAGCACCTTCTCTGTGCCTGGGAAGCAGAAGTGTTCACATTGCTTCGCAGAATCGCTTTTGTGCAGAAAACACTAACACTTGTTCAGGACGAAAGAAAGCACAGAGCCCCAGATTTTATGTTGTCCTGGAGAGCTTGCAGTGCACTGGGGAAATGCAGGCAGAGAATTCCCTGCTAGCACCTTCTCTGTGCCTGGGAAGCAGAAGTGTTCACATTGCTTCGCAGAATCGCTTTTGTGCAGAAAACACTAACACTTGTTCAGAACGAAAGAAAGCACAGAGCCCCACATTTTATGTTGTCCTGGAGAGCTTGCAGAGCACTGGGGAAAGGCAGGCAGAGAATTCCCTGCTAGCACCGTCTCTGTGCGCGGGAAGGAAAAGTGTTCACATTTCCTCGCAGAATCGCTTTTGTGCAGAAAACACTAACACTTGTTCAGAACGAAAGAAAGCACAGAGCCCCAGATTTGCTGTTGTCCTGGAAAGCTTGCAGAGCACTGGGGAACGGCAGGCAGAGAATTCCCTGCTAGCACCTTCTCTGTGCCTGGGAAGCAGAAGTGTTCACATTGCTTGGCAGAATCGCTTTTGTGCAGAAAACAGTAACACTTGTTCAGAACGAAAGAAAGCACAGAGCCCCACATTTTATGTTGTCCTGGAGAGCTTGCAGAGCACTGGGGAAAGGCAGGCAGAGAATTCCCTGCTAGCACCTTCTCTGTGCCTGGGAAGCAGAAGTGTTCACATTGCTTCGCAAAATCGCTTTTGTACAGAAAACAGTAACACTTGTTCAGAACGAAAGAAAGCACAGAGCCCCAGATTTTATGTTGTCCTGGAGAGCTTGCAGAGCACTAGGGAAAGGCAGGCAGAGAATTCCCTGCTAGCACCTTCTCTGTGCCTGGGAAGCAGAAGTGTTCACATTGCTTGGCAGAATCGCTTTTGTGCAGAAAACAGTAACACTTCTTCAGAACAAAAGAAAGCACAGAGCCCCAGATTTTATGTTGTCCTGGAGAGCTTGCAGAGCACTGGGGAAAGGCAGGCAGAGAATTCCCTGCTAGCACCTTCTCTGTGCCTGGGAAGCAGAAGTGTTCACATTGCTTGGCAGAATCGCTTTTGTGCAGAAAACAGTAACACTTGTTCAGAACGAAAGAAAGCACAGAGCCCCACATTTTATGTTGTCCTGGAGAGCTTGCAGAGCACTGGGGAAAGGCAGGCAGAGAATTCCCTGCTAGCACCTTCTCTGTGCCTGGGAAGCAGAAGTGTTCACATTGCTTGGCAGAATCGCTTTTGTGCAGAAAACACTAACACTTGTTCAGAACGAAAGAAAGCACAGAGCCCCAGATTTTATGTTGTCCTGGAGAGCTTGCAGAGCACTGGGGAAAGGCATGCAGAGAATTCCCTGCTAGCACCGTCTCTGTGCGCGGGAAGGAAAAGTGTTCACATTTTTTCGCAGAATCGCTTTTGTGCAGAAAACACTAACACTTGTTCAGAACGAAAGAAAGCACAGAGCCCCAGATTTGCTGTTACCCTGGAGAGCTTGCAGAGCACTGGGGAAAGGCAGGCAGAGAATTCCCTGCTAGCACCTTCTCGGTGCCTGGGAAGCAAAAGTGTTCACATTGCTTCGCAGAATCGCTTTTGTGCAGAAAACACTAACACTTGTTCAGAACGAAAGAAAGCACAGAGCCCCAGATTTGCTGTTGTCCTGGAGAGCTTGCAGAGCACTGGGGAAAGGCAGGCAGAGAATTCCCTGCTAGCACCTTCTCTGTGCCTGGGAAGCAGAAGTGTTCACATTGCTTCGCAGAATCGCTTTTGTGCAGAAAACACTAACACTTGTTCAGAACGAAAGAAAGCACAGAGCCCCAGATTTGTTGTTGTCCTGGAGAGCTTGCAGAGCACTGGGGAAAGGCAGGCAGAGAATTCCCTGCTAGCACCTTCTCTGTGCGCGGGAATGAGAAGTGTACACATTGCTTCGCAGAATCGCTTTTGTGCAGAAAACACTAACACTTGTTCAGAACGAAAGAAAGCACAGAGCCCCAGATTTTATGTTGTCCTGGAGAGCTTGCAGAGCACTGGGGAAAGGCAGGCAGAGAATTCCCTGCTAGCACCTTCTCTCTGCGCGGGAATGAGAAGTGTTCACATTGCTTCGCAGAATCGCTTTTGTGCAGAAAACACTAACACTTGTTCAGAACGAAAGAAAGCACAGAGCCCCAGATTTGCTGTTGTCCTGGAGAGCTTGCAGAGCACTGGAGAAAGGTAGGCAGAGAATTCCCTGCTAGCACCTTCTCTCTGCGCGGGAATGAGAAGTGTTCACATTGCTTCGCAGAAGCTCTTTTGTGCAGTTAACACTAACACTTGTTCAGAACGAAAGAAAGCACAGAGCCCCAGATTTTATGTTGTCCTGGAGAGCTTGCAGAGCACTGGGGAAAGGCAGGCAGAGAATTCCCTGCTAGAACCTTCTCTCTGCGCGGGAATTAGAAGTGTTCACATTTTTTCGCAGAATCGCATTTGCGTCGCTTCAGAGAACACAAAAGCTTGTTCAGGACGAAAGAAAGCACAGAGCCCCAGATTTGCTGTTACCCTGGAGAGCTTGCAGAGCACTGGGGAAAGCAGGCAGAGAATTCCCTGCTAGCACCTTCTCTGTGGGCGGGAAGGCAAAGTGTTCACATTTCCTCGCAGAATCGCTTTTGTGCAGAAAACACTAACACTTGTTCAGAACGAAAGAAAGCACAGAGCCCCAGATTTGCTGTTGTCCTGGAAAGCTTGCAGAGCACTGGGGAACGGCAGGCAGAGAATTCCCTGCTAGCACCTTCTCTGTGCCTGGGAAGCAGAAGTGTTCACATTGCTTGGCAGAATCGCTTTTGTGCAGAAAACAGTAACACTTGTTCAGAACGAAAGAAAGCACAGAGCCCCACATTTTATGTTGTCCTGGAGAGCTTGCAGAGCACTGGGGAAAGGCAGGCAGAGAATTCCCTGCTAGCACCTTCTCTGTGCCTGGGAAGCAGAAGTGTTCACATTGCTTCGCAGAATCGCTTTTGTGCAGACAACACTAACACTTGTTCAGAACGAAAGAAAGCACAGAGCCCCAGATTTTATGTTGTCCTGGAGAGCTTGCAGAGCAATGGGGAAGGGCAGGCAGAGAATTCCCTGCTAGTACCTTCTCTGTGCCTGGGAAGCAGAAGTGTTCACATTGCTTCGCAGAATCGCTTTTTTGCACAAAACAGTAACAATTGTTCAGAAGAAAGAAAGCACAGAGCCCCAGATTTTATGTTGTCCTGGAGAGCTTGCAGAGCACTGGGGAAAGGCAGGCAGAGAATTCCCTGCTAGCACCTTCTCTGTGCCTGTTCACATTGCTTGGCAGAATCGCTTTTGTGCAGAAAACACTAACAGTTGTTCAGAACGAAAGAAAGGACAGAGCCCCAGATTTTATGTTGTCCTGGAGAGCTTGCAGAGCACTGGGGAACGGCAGGCAGAGAATTCCCTGCTAGCACCTTCTCTGTGCCTGGGAAGCAGAAGTGTTCACATTGCTTGGCAGAATCGCTTTTGTGCAGAAAACAGTAACACTTCTTCAGAACAAAAGAAAGCACAGAGCCCCAGATTTTATGTTGTCCTGGAGAGCTTGCAGAGCACTGGGGAAAGGCAGGCAGAGAATTCCCTGCTAGCACCTTCTCTGTGCCTGGGAAGCAGAAGTGTTCACATTGCTTGGCAGAATCGCTTTTGTGCAGAAAACAGTAACACTTGTTCAGAACGAAAGAAAGCACAGAGCCCCACATTTTATGTTGTCCTGGAGAGCTTGCAGAGCACTGGGGAAAGGCAGGCAGAGAATTCCCTGCTAGCACCTTCTCTGTGCCTGGGAAGCAGAAGTGTTCACATTGCTTGGCAGAATCGCTTTTGTGCAGAAAACAGTAACACTTGTTCAGAAGGAAAGAAAGCACAGAGCCCCAGATTTGCTGTTGTCCTGGAGAGCTTGCAGTGCACTGGGGAAAGGCAGGCAGAGAATTCCCTGCTAGCACCTTCTCTGTGCCTGGGAAGCAGAAGTGTTCACATTGCTTGGCAGACTCGCTTTTGTACAGAAAACAGTAACACTTGTTCAGAACGAAAGAAAGCACAGAGCCCCAGATTTTATGTTGTCCTGGAGAGCTTGCAGAGCACTGGGGAAAGGCAGGCAGAGAATTCTCTGCTAGCACCTTCTCTGTGCCTGGGAAGCAGAAGTGTTCACATTGCTTCGCAGAATCGCTTTTGTGCAGAAAACACTAACACTTGTTCAGAACGAAAGAAAGCACAGAGCCCCACATTTTATGTTGTCCTGGAGAGCTTGCAGAGCACTGGGGAAAGGCAGGCAGAGAATTCCCTGCTAGCACCTTCTCTGTGCCTGGGAAGCAGAAGTGTTCACATTGCTTCGCAGAATCGCTTTTGTGCAGAAAACACTAACACTTGTTCAGGACGAAAGAAAGCACAGAGCCCCAGATTTTATGTTGTCCTGGAGAGCTTGCAGTGCACTGGGGAAATGCAGGCAGAGAATTCCCTGCTAGCACCTTCTCTGTGCCTGGGAAGCAGAAGTGTTCACATTGCTTCGCAGAATCGCTTTTGTGCAGAAAACACTAACACTTGTTCAGAACGAAAGAAAGCACAGAGCCCCAGATTTTATGTTGTCCTGGAGAGCTTGCAGAGCACTGGGGAAAGGCAGGCAGAGAATTCCCTGCTAGCACCGTCTCTGTGCGCGGGAAGGAAAAGTGTTCACATTTTTTCGCAGAATCGCTTTTGTGCAGAAAACACTAACACTTGTTCAGAACGAAAGAAAGCACAGAGCCCCAGATTTGCTGTTACCCTGGAGAGCTTGCAGAGCACTGGGGAAAGGCAGGCAGAGAATTCCCTGCTAGCACCTTCTCGGTGCCTGGGAAGCAAAAGTGTTCACATTGCTTCGCAGAATCGCTTTTGTGCAGAAAACACTAACACTTGTTCAGAACGAAAGAAAGCACAGAGCCCCAGATTTGCTGTTGTCCTGGAGAGCTTGCAGAGCACTGGGGAAAGGCAGGCAGAGAATTCCCTGCTAGCACCTTCTCTGTGCCTGGGAAGCAGAAGTGTTCACATTGCTTCGCAGAATCGCTTTTGTGCAGAAAACACTAACACTTGTTCAGAACGAAAGAAAGCACAGAGCCCCAGATTTGTTGTTGTCCTGGAGAGCTTGCAGAGCACTGGGGAAAGGCAGGCAGAGAATTCCCTGCTAGCACCTTCTCTCTGCGCGGGAATGAGAAGTGTACACATTGCTTCGCAGAATCGCTTTTGTGCAGAAAACACTAACACTTGTTCAGAACGAAAGAAAGCACAGAGCCCCAGATTTGCTGTTACCCTGGAGAGCTTGCAGAGCACTGGGGAAAGGCAGGCAGAGAATTCCCTGCTAGCACCTTCTCTCTGCGCGGGAATGAGAAGTGTTCACATTGCTTCGCAGAAGCTCTTTTGTGCAGTTAACACTAACACTTGTTCAGAACGAAAGAAAGCACAGAGCCCCAGATTTTATGTTGTCCTGGAGAGCTTGCAGAGCACTGGGGAAAGGCAGGCAGAGAATTCCCTGCTAGCACCTTCTCTCTGCGCGGGAATGAGGAGTGTTCACATTTTTTCGCAGAATCGCATTTGCGTCGCTTCAGAGAACACAAAAGCTTGTTCAGGAGGAAAGAAAGCACAGAGCCCCAGATTTGCTGTTACCCTGGAGAGCTTGCAGAGCACTGGGGAAAGCAGGCAGAGAATTCCCTGCTAGCACCTTCTCTGTGGGCGGGAAGGCAAAGTGTTCACATTTCCTCGCAGAATCGCTTTTGTGCAGAAAACACTAACACTTGTTCAGAATGAAAGAAAGCACAGAGACCCAGATTTGCTGTTGTCCTGGAAAGCTTGCAGAGCACTGGGGAACGGCAGGCAGAGAATTCCCTGCTAGCACCTTCTCTGTGCCTGGGAAGCAGAAGTGTTCACATTGCTTGGCAGAATCGCTTTTGTGCAGAAAACAGTAACACTTGTTCAGAACGAAAGAAAGCACAGAGCCCCACATTTTATGTTGTCCTGGAGAGCTTGCAGAGCACTGGGGAAAGGCAGGCAGAGAATTCCCTGCTAGCACCGTCTCTGTGCGCGGGAAGGAAAAGTGTTCACATTTTTTCGCAGAATCGCATTTGCGTCGCTGCAGAGAACACAAAAGCTTGTTCAGGACGAAAGAAAGCACAGAGCCCCAGATTTGCTGTTACCCTGGAGAGCTTGCAGAGCACTGGGGAAAGCAGGCAGAGAATTCCCTGCTAGCACCTTCTCTGTGCGCGGGAAGGCAAAGTGTTCACATTTCCTCGCAGAATAGCTTTTGTGCAGAAAACACTAACACTTGTTCAGAACGAAAGAAAGCACAGAGACCCAGATTTTATGTTGTCCTGGAGAGCTTGCAGAGCACTGGGGAAAGGCAGGCAGAGAATTCCCTGCTAGCACCTTCTCTGTGCCTGGGAAGCAGAAGTGTTCACATTGCTTCGCAGAATCGCTTTTGTGCAGAAAACACTAACACTTGTTCAGAACGAAAGAAAGCACAGAGCCCCAGATTTGCTGTTACCCTGGAAAGCTTGCAGAGCACTGGGGAAAGGCAGGCAGAGAATTCCCTGCTAGCACCTTCTCGGTGCCTGGGAAGCAAAAGTGTTCACATTGCTTCGCAGAATCGCTTTTGTGCAGAAAACACTAACACTTGTTCAGAACGAAAGAAAGCACAGAGCCCCAGATTTGCTGTTGTCCTGGAGAGCTTGCAGAGCACTGGGGAAAGGCAGGCAGAGAATTCCCTGCTAGCACCTTCTCTCTGCGCGGGAATGAGAAGTGTACACATTGCTTCGCAGAATCGCTTTTGTGCAGAAAACACTAACACTTGTTCAGAACGAAAGAAAGCACAGAGCCCCAGATTTGCTGTTACCCTGGAGAGCTTGCAGAGCACTGGGGAAAGGCAGGCAGAGAATTCCCTGCTAGCACCTTCTCTGTGCGCGGGAAGGCAAAGTGTTCACATTGCTTCGCAGAATCGCTTTTGTGCAGAAAACACTAACACTTGTTCAGAACGAAAGAAAGCACAGAGCCCCAGATTTTATGTTGTCCTGGAGAGCTTGCAGAGCACTGGGGAAAGGCAGGCAGAGAATTCCCTGCTAGCACCTTCTCTCTGCGCGGGAATGAGGAGTGTTCACATTTTGTCGCAGAATCGCATTTGCGTCGCTTCAGAGAACACAAAAGCTTGTTCAGGAGGAAAGAAAGCACAGAGCCCCAGATTTGCTGTTACCCTGGAGAGCTTGCAGAGCACTGGGGAAAGGCAGGCAGAGAATTCCCTGCTAGCACCTTCTCTGTGCCTGGGAAGCAGAAGTGTTCACATTGCTTGGCAGAATCGCTTTTGTGCAGAAAACAGTAACACTTGTTCAGAACGAAAGAAAGCACAGAGCCCCACATTTTATGTTGTCCTGGAGAGCTTGCAGAGCACTGGGGAAAGGCAGGCAGAGAATTCCCTGCTAGCACCTTCTCTGTGCCTGGGAAGCAGAAGTGTTCACATTGCTTCGCAGAATCGCTTTTGTGCAGAAAACACTAACACTTGTTCAGGACGAAAGAAAGCACAGAGCCCCAGATTTTATGTTGTCCTGGAGAGCTTGCAGTGCACTGGGGAAATGCAGGCAGAGAATTCCCTGCTAGCACCTTCTCTGTGCCTGGGAAGCAGAAGTGTTCACATTGCTTCGCAGAATCGCTTTTGTGCAGAAAACACTAACACTTGTTCAGAACGAAAGAAAGCACAGAGCCCCAGATTTTATGTTGTCCTGGAGAGCTTGCAGAGCACTGGGGAAAGGCAGGCAGAGAATTCCCTGCTAGCACCGTCTCTGTGCGCGGGAAGGAAAAGTGTTCACATTTTTTCGCAGAATCGCTTTTGTGCAGAAAACACTAACACTTGTTCAGAACGAAAGAAAGCACAGAGCCCCAGATTTGCTGTTACCCTGGAGAGCTTGCAGAGCACTGGGGAAAGGCAGGCAGAGAATTCCCTGCTAGCACCTTCTCGGTGCCTGGGAAGCAAAAGTGTTCACATTGCTTCGCAGAATCGCTTTTGTGCAGAAAACACTAACACTTGTTCAGAACGAAAGAAAGCACAGAGCCCCAGATTTGCTGTTGTCCTGGAGAGCTTGCAGAGCACTGGGGAAAGGCAGGCAGAGAATTCCCTGCTAGCACCTTCTCTGTGCCTGGGAAGCAGAAGTGTTCACATTGCTTCGCAGAATCGCTTTTGTGCAGAAAACACTAACACTTGTTCAGAACGAAAGAAAGCACAGAGCCCCAGATTTGTTGTTGTCCTGGAGAGCTTGCAGAGCACTGGGGAAAGGCAGGCAGAGAATTCCCTGCTAGCACCTTCTCTCTGCGCGGGAATGAGAAGTGTACACATTGCTTCGCAGAATCGCTTTTGTGCAGAAAACACTAACACTTGTTCAGAACGAAAGAAAGCACAGAGCCCCAGATTTGCTGTTACCCTGGAGAGCTTGCAGAGCACTGGGGAAAGGCAGGCAGAGAATTCCCTGCTAGCACCTTCTCTCTGCGCGGGAATGAGAAGTGTTCACATTGCTTCGCAGAAGCTCTTTTGTGCAGTTAACACTAACACTTGTTCAGAACGAAAGAAAGCACAGAGCCCCAGATTTTATGTTGTCCTGGAGAGCTTGCAGAGCACTGGGGAAAGGCAGGCAGAGAATTCCCTGCTAGCACCTTCTCTCTGCGCGGGAATGAGGAGTGTTCACATTTTTTCGCAGAATCGCATTTGCGTCGCTTCAGAGAACACAAAAGCTTGTTCAGGAGGAAAGAAAGCACAGAGCCCCAGATTTGCTGTTACCCTGGAGAGCTTGCAGAGCACTGGGGAAAGCAGGCAGAGAATTCCCTGCTAGCACCTTCTCTGTGGGCGGGAAGGCAAAGTGTTCACATTTCCTCGCAGAATCGCTTTTGTGCAGAAAACACTAACACTTGTTCAGAATGAAAGAAAGCACAGAGCCCCAGATTTGCTGTTGTCCTGGAAAGCTTGCAGAGCACTGGGGAACGGCAGGCAGAGAATTCCCTGCTAGCACCTTCTCTGTGCCTGGGAAGCAGAAGTGTTCACATTGCTTGGCAGAACCGCTTTTGTGCAGAAAACACTAACACTTGTTCAGAACGAAAGAAAGCACAGAGCCCCAGATTTGCTGTTGTCCTGGAAAGCTTGCAGAGCACTGGGGAACGGCAGGCAGAGAATTCCCTGCTAGCACCTTCTCTGTGCCTGGGAAGCAGAAGTGTTCACATTGCTTGGCAGAATCGCTTTTGTGCAGAAAACAGTAACACTTGTTCAGAACGAAAGAAAGCACAGAGCCCCACATTTTATGTTGTCCTGGAGAGCTTGCAGAGCACTGGGGAAAGGCAGGCAGAGAATTCCCTGCTAGCACCGTCTCTGTGCGCGGGAAGGAAAAGTGTTCACATTTTTTCGCAGAATCGCATTTGCGTCGCTGCAGAGAACACAAAAGCTTGTTCAGGACGAAAGAAAGCACAGAGCCCCAGATTTGCTGTTACCCTGGAGAGCTTGCAGAGCACTGGGGAAAGCAGGCAGAGAATTCCCTGCTAGCACCTTCTCTGTGCGCGGGAAGGCAAAGTGTTCACATTTCCTCGCAGAATCGCTTTTGTGCAGAAAACACTAACACTTGTTCAGAACGAAAGAAAGCACAGAGCCCCAGATTTTATGTTGTCCTGGAGAGCTTGCAGAGCACTGGGGAAAGGCAAGCAGAGAATTCCGTGCTAGCACCTTCTCTGTGCCTGGGAAGCAGAAGTGTTCACATTGCTTGGCAGAATCGCTTTTGTGCAGAAAACACTAACACTTGTTCAGAACGAAAGAAAGCACAGAGCCCCAGATTTTATGTTGTCCTGGAGAGCTTGCAGAGCACTGGGGAAAGGCAGGCAGAGAATTCCCTGCTAGCACCGTCTCTGTGCGCGGGAAGGAAAAGTGTTCACATTTCCTCGCAGAATCGCTTTTGTGCAGAAAACACTAACACTTGTTCAGAACGAAAGAAAGCACAGAGCCCCAGATTTGCTGTTACCCTGGAGAGCTTGCAGAGCACTGGGGAAAGGCAGGCAGAGAATTCCCTGCTAGCACCTTCTCGGTGCCTGGGAAGCAAAAGTGTTCACATTGCTTCGCAGAATCGCTTTTGTGCAGAAAACACTAACACTTGTTCAGAACGAAAGAAAGCACAGAGCCCCAGATTTGCTGTTGTCCTGGAGAGCTTGCAGAGCACTGGGGAAAGGCAGGCAGAGAATTCCCTGCTAGCACCTTCTCTGTGCCTGGGAAGCAGAAGTGTTCACATTGCTTCGCAGAATCGCTTTTGTGCAGAAAACACTAACACTTGTTCAGAACGAAAGAAAGCACAGAGCCCCAGATTTGTTGTTGTCCTGGAGAGCTTGCAGAGCACTGGGGAAAGGCAGGCAGAGAATTCCCTGCTAGCACCTTCTCTCTGCGCGGGAATGAGAAGTGTACACATTGCTTCGCAGAATCGCTTTTGTGCAGAAAACACTAACACTTGTTCAGAACGAAAGAAAGCACAGAGCCCCAGATTTGCTGTTACCCTGGAGAGCTTGCAGAGCACTGGGGAAAGGCAGGCAGAGAATTCCCTGCTAGCACCTTCTCTCTGCGCGGGAATGAGAAGTGTTCACATTGCTTCGCAGAAGCTCTTTTGTGCAGTTAACACTAACACTTGTTCAGAACGAAAGAAAGCACAGAGCCCCAGATTTTATGTTGTCCTGGAGAGCTTGCAGAGCACTGGGGAAAGGCAGGCAGAGAATTCCCTGCTAGCACCTTCTCTCTGCGCGGGAATGAGGAGTGTTCACATTTTTTCGCAGAATCGCATTTGCGTCGCTTCAGAGAACACAAAAGCTTGTTCAGGAGGAAAGAAAGCACAGAGCCCCAGATTTGCTGTTACCCTGGAGAGCTTGCAGAGCACTGGGGAAAGGCAGGCAGAGAATTCCCTGCTAGCACCTTCTCGGTGCCTGGGAAGCAAAAGTGTTCACATTGCTTCGCAGAATCGCTTTTGTGCAGAAAACACTAACACTTGTTCAGAACGAAAGAAAGCACAGAGCCCCAGATTTGCTGTTGTCCTGGAGAGCTTGCAGAGCACTGGGGAAAGGCAGGCAGAGAATTCCCTGCTAGCACCTTCTCTGTGCCTGGGAAGCAGAAGTGTTCACATTGCTTCGCAGAATCGCTTTTGTGCAGAAAACACTAACACTTGTTCAGAACGAAAGAAAGCACAGAGCCCCAGATTTGTTGTTGTCCTGGAGAGCTTGCAGAGCACTGGGGAAAGGCAGGCAGAGAATTCCCTGCTAGCACCTTCTCTCTGCGCGGGAATGAGAAGTGTACACATTGCTTCGCAGAATCGCTTTTGTGCAGAAAACACTAACACTTGTTCAGAACGAAAGAAAGCACAGAGCCCCAGATTTGCTGTTACCCTGGAGAGCTTGCAGAGCACTGGGGAAAGGCAGGCAGAGAATTCCCTGCTAGCACCTTCTCTCTGCGCGGGAATGAGAAGTGTTCACATTGCTTCGCAGAAGCTCTTTTGTGCAGTTAACACTAACACTTGTTCAGAACGAAAGAAAGCACAGAGCCCCAGATTTTATGTTGTCCTGGAGAGCTTGCAGAGCACTGGGGAACGGCAGGCAGAGAATTCCCTGCTAGCACCTTCTCTGTGCCTGGGAAGCAGAAGTGTTCACATCGCTTGGCAGAACCGCTTTTGTGCAGAAAACACTAACACTTGTTCAGAACGAAAGAAAGCACAGAGCCCCAGATTTGCTGTTGTCCTGGAAAGCTTGCAGAGCACTGGGGAACGGCAGGCAGAGAATTCCCTGCTAGCACCTTCTCTGTGCCTGGGAAGCAGAAGTGTTCACATTGCTTGGCAGAATCGCTTTTGTGCAGAAAACACTAACACTTGTTCAGAACGAAAGAAAGCACAGAGCCCCACATTTTATGTTGTCCTGGAGAGCTTGCAGAGCACTGGGGAAAGGCAGGCAGAGAATTCCCTTCTAGCACCGTCTCTGTGCGCGGGAAGGAAAAGTGTTCACATTTTTTCGCAGAATCGCATTTGCGTCGCTGCAGAGAACACAAAAGCTTGTTCAGGACGAAAGAAAGCACAGAGCCCCAGATTTGCTGTTACCCTGGAGAGCTTGCAGAGCACTGGGGAAAGCAGGCAGAGAATTCCCTGCTAGCACCTTCTCTGTGCGCGGGAAGGCAAAGTGTTCACATTTCCTCGCAGAATAGCTTTTGTGCAGAAAACACTAACACTTGTTCAGAACGAAAGAAAGCACAGAGACCCAGATTTTATGTTGTCCTGGAGAGCTTGCAGAGCACTGGGGAAAGGCAGGCAGAGAATTCCCTGCTAGCACCTTCTCTGTGCCTGGGAAGCAGAAGTGTTCACATTGCTTCGCAGAATCGCTTTTGTGCAGAAAACACTAACACTTGTTCAGAACGAAAGAAAGCACAGAGCCCCAGATTTGCTGTTGTCCTGGAAAGCTTGCAGAGCACTGGGGAACGGCAGGCAGAGAATTCCCTGCTAGCACCTTCTCTGTGCCTGGGAAGCAGAAGTGTTCACATTGCTTGGCAGAACCGCTTTTGTGCAGAAAACACTAACACTTGTTCAGAACGAAAGAAAGCACAGAGCCCCAGATTTGCTGTTGTCCTGGAAAGCTTGCAGAGCACTGGGGAACGGCAGGCAGAGAATTCCCTGCTAGCACCTTCTCTGTGCCTGGGAAGCAGAAGTGTTCACATTGCTTGGCAGAATCGCTTTTGTGCAGAAAACACTAACACTTGTTCAGAACGAAAGAAAGCACAGAGCCCCACATTTTATGTTGTCCTGGAGAGCTTGCAGAGCACTGGGGAAAGGCAGGCAGAGAATTCCCTGCTAGCACCGTCTCTGTGCGCGGGAAGGAAAAGTGTTCACATTTTTTCGCAGAATCGCATTTGCGTCGCTGCAGAGAACACAAAAGCTTGTTCAGGACGAAAGAAAGCACAGAGCCCCAGATTTGCTGTTACCCTGGAGAGCTTGCAGAGCACTGGGGAAAGGCAGGCAGAGAATTCCCTGCTAGCACCTTCTCTGTGCCTGTTCACATTGCTTGGCAGAATCGCTTTTGTGCAGAAAACACTAACACTTGTTCAGAACGAAAGAAAGCACAGAGCCCCAGATTTGCTGTTACCCTGGAGAGCTTGCAGAGCACTGGGGAAAGGCAGGCAGAGAATTCCCTGCTAGCACCTTCTCTCTGCGCGGGAATGAGAAGTGTTCACATTGCTTCGCAGAAGCTCTTTTGTGCAGTTAACACTAACACTTGTTCAGAACGAAAGAAAGCACAGAGCCCCAGATTTTATGTTGTCCTGGAGAGCTTGCAGAGCACTGGGGAAAGGCAGGCAGAGAATTCCCTGCTAGCACCTTCTCTCTGCGCGGGAATGAGGAGTGTTCACATTTTTTCGCAGAATCGCATTTGCGTCGCTTCAGAGAACACAAAAGCTTGTTCAGGAGGAAAGAAAGCACAGAGCCCCAGATTTGCTGTTACCCTGGAGAGCTTGCAGAGCACTGGGGAAAGCAGGCAGAGAATTCCCTGCTAGCACCTTCTCTGTGGGCGGGAAGGCAAAGTGTTCACATTTCCTCGCAGAATCGCTTTTGTGCAGAAAACACTAACACTTGTTCAGAATGAAAGAAAGCACAGAGCCCCAGATTTGCTGTTGTCCTGGAAAGCTTGCAGAGCACTGGGGAACGGCAGGCAGAGAATTCCCTGCTAGCACCTTCTCTGTGCCTGGGAAGCAGAAGTGTTCACATTGCTTGGCAGAATCGCTTTTGTGCAGAAAACAGTAACACTTGTTCAGAACGAAAGAAAGCACAGAGCCCCACATTTTATGTTGTCCTGGAGAGCTTGCAGAGCACTGGGGAAAGGCAGGCAGAGAATTCCCTGCTAGCACCGTCTCTGTGCGCGGGAAGGAAAAGTGTTCACATTTTTTCGCAGAATCGCATTTGCGTCGCTGCAGAGAACACAAAAGCTTGTTCAGGACGAAAGAAAGCACAGAGCCCCAGATTTGCTGTTACCCTGGAGAGCTTGCAGAGCACTGGGGAAAGCAGGCAGAGAATTCCCTGCTAGCACCTTCTCTGTGCGCGGGAAGGCAAAGTGTTCACATTTCCTCGCAGAATAGCTTTTGTGCAGAAAACACTAACACTTGTTCAGAACGAAAGAAAGCACAGAGACCCAGATTTTATGTTGTCCTGGAGAGCTTGCAGAGCACTGGGGAAAGGCAGGCAGAGAATTCCCTGCTAGCACCTTCTCTGTGCCTGGGAAGCAGAAGTGTTCACATTGCTTGGCAGAATCGCTTTTGTGCAGAAAACACTAACACTTGTTCAGAACGAAAGAAAGCACAGAGCCCCAGATTTGCTGTTACCCTGGAAAGCTTGCAGAGCACTGGGGAAAGGCAGGCAGAGAATTCCCTGCTAGCACCTTCTCGGTGCCTGGGAAGCAAAAGTGTTCACATTGCTTCGCAGAATCGCTTTTGTGCAGAAAACACTAACACTTGTTCAGAACGAAAGAAAGCACAGAGCCCCAGATTTGCTGTTGTCCTGGAGAGCTTGCAGAGCACTGGGGAAAGGCAGGCAGAGAATTCCCTGCTAGCACCTTCTCTCTGCGCGGGAATGAGAAGTGTACACATTGCTTCGCAGAATCGCTTTTGTGCAGAAAACACTAACACTTGTTCAGAACGAAAGAAAGCACAGAGCCCCAGATTTGCTGTTACCCTGGAGAGCTTGCAGAGCACTGGGGAAAGGCAGGCAGAGAATTCCCTGCTAGCACCTTCTCTGTGCGCGGGAAGGCATAGTGTTCACATTGCTTCGCAGAATCGCTTTTGTGCAGAAAACACTAACACTTGTTCAGAACGAAAGAAAGCACAGAGCCCCAGATTTTATGTTGTCCTGGAGAGCTTGCAGAGCACTGGGGAAAGGCAGGCAGAGAATTCCCTGCTAGCACCTTCTCTCTGCGCGGGAATGAGGAGTGTTCACATTTTTTCGCAGAATCGCATTTGCGTCGCTTCAGAGAACACAAAAGCTTGTTCAGGAGGAAAGAAAGCACAGAGCCCCAGATTTGCTGTTACCCTGGAGAGCTTGCAGAGCACTGGGGAAAGGCAGGCAGAGAATTCCCTGCTAGCACCTTCTCTGTGCCTGGGAAGCAGAAGTGTTCACATTGCTTGGCAGAATCGCTTTTGTGCAGAAAACAGTAACACTTGTTCAGAACGAAAGAAAGCACAGAGCCCCACATTTTATGTTGTCCTGGAGAGCTTGCAGAGCACTGGGGAAAGGCAGGCAGAGAATTCCCTGCTAGCACCTTCTCTGTGCCTGGGAAGCAGAAGTGTTCACATTGCTTCGCAGAATCGCTTTTGTGCAGAAAACACTAACACTTGTTCAGGACGAAAGAAAGCACAGAGCCCCAGATTTTATGTTGTCCTGGAGAGCTTGCAGAGCACTGGGGAAAGGCAGGCAGAGAATTCCCTGCTAGCACCTTCTCTGTGCCTGGGAAGCAGAAGTGTTCACATTGCTTCGCAGAATCGCTTTTGTGCAGAAAACACTAACACTTGTTCAGAACGAAAGAAAGCACAGAGCCCCAGATTTTATGTTGTCCTGGAGAGCTTGCAGAGCACTGGGGAAAGGCAGGCAGAGAATTCCCTGCTAGCACCGTCTCTGTGCGCGGGAAGGAAAAGTGTTCACATTTTTTCGCAGAATCGCTTTTGTGCAGAAAACACTAACACTTGTTCAGAACGAAAGAAAGCACAGAGCCCCAGATTTGCTGTTACCCTGGAGAGCTTGCAGAGCACTGGGGAAAGGCAGGCAGAGAATTCCCTGCTAGCACCTTCTCGGTGCCTGGGAAGCAAAAGTGTTCACATTGCTTCGCAGAATCGCTTTTGTGCAGAAAACACTAACACTTGTTCAGAACGAAAGAAAGCACAGAGCCCCAGATTTGCTGTTGTCCTGGAGAGCTTGCAGAGCACTGGGGAAAGGCAGGCAGAGAATTCCCTGCTAGCACCTTCTCTGTGCCTGGGAAGCAGAAGTGTTCACATTGCTTCGCAGAATCGCTTTTGTGCAGAAAACACTAACACTTGTTCAGAACGAAAGAAAGCACAGAGCCCCAGATTTGTTGTTGTCCTGGAGAGCTTGCAGAGCACTGGGGAAAGGCAGGCAGAGAATTCCCTGCTAGCACCTTCTCTCTGCGCGGGAATGAGAAGTGTACACATTGCTTCGCAGAATCGCTTTTGTGCAGAAAACACTAACACTTGTTCAGAACGAAAGAAAGCACAGAGCCCCAGATTTGCTGTTACCCTGGAGAGCTTGCAGAGCACTGGGGAAAGGCAGGCAGAGAATTCCCTGCTAGCACCTTCTCTCTGCGCGGGAATGAGAAGTGTTCACATTGCTTCGCAGAAGCTCTTTTGTGCAGTTAACACTAACACTTGTTCAGAACGAAAGAAAGCACAGAGCCCCAGATTTTATGTTGTCCTGGAGAGCTTGCAGAGCACTGGGGAAAGGCAGGCAGAGAATTCCCTGCTAGCACCTTCTCTCTGCGCGGGAATGAGGAGTGTTCACATTTTTTCGCAGAATCGCATTTGCGTCGCTTCAGAGAACACAAAAGCTTGTTCAGGAGGAAAGAAAGCACAGAGCCCCAGATTTGCTGTTACCCTGGAGAGCTTGCAGAGCACTGGGGAAAGCAGGCAGAGAATTCCCTGCTAGCACCTTCTCTGTGGGCGGGAAGGCAAAGTGTTCACATTTCCTCGCAGAATCGCTTTTGTGCAGAAAACACTAACACTTGTTCAGAATGAAAGAAAGCACAGAGCCCCAGATTTGCTGTTGTCCTGGAAAGCTTGCAGAGCACTGGGGAACGGCAGGCAGAGAATTCCCTGCTAGCACCTTCTCTGTGCCTGGGAAGCAGAAGTGTTCACATTGCTTGGCAGAACCGCTTTTGTACAGAAAACACTAACACTTGTTCAGAACGAAAGAAAGCACAGAGCCCCAGATTTGCTGTTGTCCTGGAAAGCTTGCAGAGCACTGGGGAACGGCAGGCAGAGAATTCCCTGCTAGCACCTTCTCTGTGCCTGGGAAGCAGAAGTGTTCACATTGCTTGGCAGAATCGCTTTTGTGCAGAAAACAGTAACACTTGTTCAGAACGAAAGAAAGCACAGAGCCCCACATTTTATGTTGTCCTGGAGAGCTTGCAGAGCACTGGGGAAAGGCAGGCAGAGAATTCCCTGCTAGCACCGTCTCTGTGCGCGGGAAGGAAAAGTGTTCACATTTTTTCGCAGAATCGCATTTGCGTCGCTGCAGAGAACACAAAAGCTTGTTCAGGACGAAAGAAAGCACAGAGCCCCAGATTTGCTGTTACCCTGGAGAGCTTGCAGAGCACTGGGGAAAGCAGGCAGAGAATTCCCTGCTAGCACCTTCTCTGTGCGCGGGAAGGCAAAGTGTTCACATTTCCTCGCAGAATCGCTTTTGTGCAGAAAACACTAACACTTGTTCAGAACGAAAGAAAGCACAGAGCCCCAGATTTTATGTTGTCCTGGAGAGCTTGCAGAGCACTGGGGAAAGGCAAGCAGAGAATTCCGTGCTAGCACCTTCTCTGTGCCTGGGAAGCAGAAGTGTTCACATTGCTTGGCAGAATCGCTTTTGTGCAGAAAACACTAACACTTGTTCAGAACGAAAGAAAGCACAGAGCCCCAGATTTTATGTTGTCCTGGAGAGCTTGCAGAGCACTGGGGAAAGGCAGGCAGAGAATTCCCTGCTAGCACCGTCTCTGTGCGCGGGAAGGAAAAGTGTTCACATTTCCTCGCAGAATCGCTTTTGTGCAGAAAACACTAACACTTGTTCAGAACGAAAGAAAGCACAGAGCCCCAGATTTGCTGTTACCCTGGAGAGCTTGCAGAGCACTGGGGAAAGGCAGGCAGAGAATTCCCTGCTAGCACCTTCTCGGTGCCTGGGAAGCAAAAGTGTTCACATTGCTTCGCAGAATCGCTTTTGTGCAGAAAACACTAACACTTGTTCAGAACGAAAGAAAGCACAGAGCCCCAGATTTGCTGTTGTCCTGGAGAGCTTGCAGAGCACTGGGGAAAGGCAGGCAGAGAATTCCCTGCTAGCACCTTCTCTGTGCCTGGGAAGCAGAAGTGTTCACATTGCTTCGCAGAATCGCTTTTGTGCAGAAAACACTAACACTTGTTCAGAACGAAAGAAAGCACAGAGCCCCAGATTTGTTGTTGTCCTGGAGAGCTTGCAGAGCACTGGGGAAAGGCAGGCAGAGAATTCCCTGCTAGCACCTTCTCTCTGCGCGGGAATGAGAAGTGTACACATTGCTTCGCAGAATCGCTTTTGTGCAGAAAACACTAACACTTGTTCAGAACGAAAGAAAGCACAGAGCCCCAGATTTGCTGTTACCCTGGAGAGCTTGCAGAGCACTGGGGAAAGGCAGGCAGAGAATTCCCTGCTAGCACCTTCTCTCTGCGCGGGAATGAGAAGTGTTCACATTGCTTCGCAGAAGCTCTTTTGTGCAGTTAACACTAACACTTGTTCAGAACGAAAGAAAGCACAGAGCCCCAGATTTTATGTTGTCCTGGAGAGCTTGCAGAGCACTGGGGAAAGGCAGGCAGAGAATTCCCTGCTAGCACCTTCTCTCTGCGCGGGAATGAGAAGTGTTCACATTTTTTCGCAGAATCGCATTTGCGTCGCTTCAGAGAACACAAAAGCTTGTTCAGGAGGAAAGAAAGCACAGAGCCCCAGATTTGCTGTTACCCTGGAGAGCTTGCAGAGCACTGGGGAAAGCAGGCAGAGAATTCCCTGCTAGCACCTTCTCTGTGGGCGGGAAGGCAAAGTGTTCACATTTCCTCGCAGAATCGCTTTTGTGCAGAAAACACTAACACTTGTTCAGAACGAAAGAAAGCACAGAGCCCCAGATTTGCTGTTGTCCTGGAAAGCTTGCAGAGCACTGGGGAACGGCAGGCAGAGAATTCCCTGCTAGCACCTTCTCTGTGCCTGGGAAGCAGAAGTGTTCACATCGCTTGGCAGAACCGCTTTTGTGCAGAAAACACTAACACTTGTTCAGAACGAAAGAAAGCACAGAGCCCCAGATTTGCTGTTGTCCTGGAAAGCTTGCAGAGCACTGGGGAACGGCAGGCAGAGAATTCCCTGCTAGCACCTTCTCTGTGCCTGGGAAGCAGAAGTGTTCACATTGCTTGGCAGAATCGCTTTTGTGCAGAAAACACTAACACTTGTTCAGAACGAAAGAAAGCACAGAGCCCCACATTTTATGTTGTCCTGGAGAGCTTGCAGAGCACTGGGGAAAGGCAGGCAGAGAATTCCCTGCTAGCACCGTCTCTGTGCGCGGGAAGGAAAAGTGTTCACATTTTTTCGCAGAATCGCATTTGCGTCGCTGCAGAGAACACAAAAGCTTGTTCAGGACGAAAGAAAGCACAGAGCCCCAGATTTGCTGTTACCCTGGAGAGCTTGCAGAGCACTGGGGAAAGCAGGCAGAGAATTCCCTGCTAGCACCTTCTCTGTGCGCGGGAAGGCAAAGTGTTCACATTTCCTCGCAGAATAGCTTTTGTGCAGAAAACACTAACACTTGTTCAGAACGAAAGAAAGCACAGAGACCCAGATTTTATGTTGTCCTGGAGAGCTTGCAGAGCACTGGGGAAAGGCAGGCAGAGAATTCCCTGCTAGCACCTTCTCTGTGCCTGGGAAGCAGAAGTGTTCACATTGCTTCGCAGAATCGCTTTTGTGCAGAAAACACTAACACTTGTTCAGAACGAAAGAAAGCACAGAGCCCCAGATTTGCTGTTGTCCTGGAAAGCTTGCAGAGCACTGGGGAACGGCAGGCAGAGAATTCCCTGCTAGCACCTTCTCTGTGCCTGGGAAGCAGAAGTGTTCACATTGCTTGGCAGAACCGCTTTTGTGCAGAAAACACTAACACTTGTTCAGAACGAAAGAAAGCACAGAGCCCCAGATTTGCTGTTGTCCTGGAAAGCTTGCAGAGCACTGGGGAACGGCAGGCAGAGAATTCCCTGCTAGCACCTTCTCTGTGCCTGGGAAGCAGAAGTGTTCACATTGCTTGGCAGAATCGCTTTTGTGCAGAAAACACTAACACTTGTTCAGAACGAAAGAAAGCACAGAGCCCCACATTTTATGTTGTCCTGGAGAGCTTGCAGAGCACTGGGGAAAGGCAGGCAGAGAATTCCCTGCTAGCACCGTCTCTGTGCGCGGGAAGGAAAAGTGTTCACATTTTTTCGCAGAATCGCATTTGCGTCGCTGCAGAGAACACAAAAGCTTGTTCAGGACGAAAGAAAGCACAGAGCCCCAGATTTGCTGTTACCCTGGAGAGCTTGCAGAGCACTGGGGAAAGCAGGCAGAGAATTCCCTGCTAGCACCTTCTCTGTGCGCGGGAAGGCAAAGTGTTCACATTTCCTCGCAGAATAGCTTTTGTGCAGAAAACACTAACACTTGTTCAGAACGAAAGAAAGCACAGAGACCCAGATTTTATGTTGTCCTGGAGAGCTTGCAGAGCACTGGGGAAAGGCAGGCAGAGAATTCCCTGCTAGCACCTTCTCTGTGCCTGGGAAGCAGAAGTGTTCACATTGCTTCGCAGAATCGCTTTTGTGCAGAAAACACTAACACTTGTTCAGGACGAAAGAAAGCACAGAGCCCCAGATTTTATGTTGTCCTGGAGAGCTTGCAGAGCACTGGGGAAAGGCATGCAGAGAATTCCCTGCTAGCACCGTCTCTGTGCGCGGGAAGGAAAAGTGTTCACATTTTTTCGCAGAATCGCTTTTGTGCAGAAAACACTAACACTTGTTCAGAACGAAAGAAAGCACAGAGCCCCAGATTTGCTGTTACCCTGGAAAGCTTGCAGAGCACTGGGGAAAGGCAGGCAGAGAATTCCCTGCTAGCACCTTCTCGGTGCCTGGGAAGCAAAAGTGTTCACATTGCTTCGCAGAATCGCTTTTGTGCAGAAAACACTAACACTTGTTCAGAACGAAAGAAAGCACAGAGCCCCAGATTTGCTGTTGTCCTGGAGAGCTTGCAGAGCACTGGGGAAAGGCAGGCAGAGAATTCCCTGCTAGCACCTTCTCTCTGCGCGGGAATGAGAAGTGTACACATTGCTTCGCAGAATCGCTTTTGTGCAGAAAACACTAACACTTGTTCAGAACGAAAGAAAGCACAGAGCCCCAGATTTGCTGTTACCCTGGAGAGCTTGCAGAGCACTGGGGAAAGGCAGGCAGAGAATTCCCTGCTAGCACCTTCTCTGTGCGCGGGAAGGCAAAGTGTTCACATTTCCTCGCAGAATCGCTTTTGTGCAGAAAACACAAAAGCTTGTTCAGGACGAAAGAAAGCACAGAGCCCCAGATTTTATGTTGTCCTGGAGAGCTTGCAGAGCACTGGGGAAAGGCAGGCAGAGAATTCCCTGCTAGCACCTTCTCTCTGCGCGGGAATGAGGAGTGTTCACATTTTTTCGCAGAATCGCATTTGCGTCGCTTCAGAGAACACAAAAGCTTGTTCAGGACGAAAGAAAGCACAGAGCCCCAGATTTGCTGTTACCCTGGAGAGCTTGCAGAGCACTGGGGAAAGGCAGGCAGAGAATTCCCTGCTAGCACCTTCTCTGTGCCTGGGAAGCAGAAGTGTTCACATTGCTTGGCAGAATCGCTTTTGTGCAGAAAACAGTAACACTTGTTCAGAACGAAAGAAAGCACAGAGCCCCACATTTTATGTTGTCCTGGAGAGCTTGCAGAGCACTGGGGAAAGGCAGGCAGAGAATTCCCTGCTAGCACCTTCTCTGTGCCTGGGAAGCAGAAGTGTTCACATTGCTTCGCAGAATCGCTTTTGTGCAGAAAACACTAACACTTGTTCAGGACGAAAGAAAGCACAGAGCCCCAGATTTTATGTTGTCCTGGAGAGCTTGCAGTGCACTGGGGAAATGCAGGCAGAGAATTCCCTGCTAGCACCTTCTCTGTGCCTTGGAAGCAGAAGTGTTCACATTGCTTCGCAGAATCGCTTTTGTGCAGAAAACACTAACACTTGTTCAGAACGAAAGAAAGCACAGAGCCCCAGATTTTATGTTGTCCTGGAGAGCTTGCAGAGCACTGGGGAAAGGCAGGCAGAGAATTCCCTGCTAGCACCGTCTCTGTGCGCGGGAAGGAAAAGTGTTCACATTTTTTCGCAGAATCGCTTTTGTGCAGAAAACACTAACACTTGTTCAGAACGAAAGAAAGCACAGAGCCCCAGATTTGCTGTTACCCTGGAGAGCTTGCAGAGCACTGGGGAAAGGCAGGCAGAGAATTCCCTGCTAGCACCTTCTCGGTGCCTGGGAAGCAAAAGTGTTCACATTGCTTCGCAGAATCGCTTTTGTGCAGAAAACACTAACACTTGTTCAGAACGAAAGAAAGCACAGAGCCCCAGATTTGCTGTTGTCCTGGAGAGCTTGCAGAGCACTGGGGAAAGGCAGGCAGAGAATTCCCTGCTAGCACCTTCTCTGTGCCTGGGAAGCAGAAGTGTTCACATTGCTTCGCAGAATCGCTTTTGTGCAGAAAACACTAACACTTGTTCAGAACGAAAGAAAGCACAGAGCCCCAGATTTGTTGTTGTCCTGGAGAGCTTGCAGAGCACTGGGGAAAGGCAGGCAGAGAATTCCCTGCTAGCACCTTCTCTCTGCGCGGGAATGAGAAGTGTACACATTGCTTCGCAGAATCGCTTTTGTGCAGAAAACACTAACACTTGTTCAGAACGAAAGAAAGCACAGAGCCCCAGATTTGCTGTTACCCTGGAGAGCTTGCAGAGCACTGGGGAAAGGCAGGCAGAGAATTCCCTGCTAGCACCTTCTCTCTGCGCGGGAATGAGAAGTGTTCACATTGCTTCGCAGAAGCTCTTTTGTGCAGTTAACACTAACACTTGTTCAGAACGAAAGAAAGCACAGAGCCCCAGATTTTATGTTGTCCTGGAGAGCTTTCAGAGCACTGGGGAAAGGCAGGCAGAGAATTCCCTGCTAGCACCTTCTCTGTGCGCGGGAATGAGAAGTGTTCACATTTTTTCGCAGAATCGCATTTGCGTCGCTTCAGAGAACACAAAAGCTTGTTCAGGAGGAAAGAAAGCACAGAGCCCCAGATTTGCTGTTACCCTGGAGAGCTTGCAGAGCACTGGGGAAAGCAGGCAGAGAATTCCCTGCTAGCACCTTCTCTGTGGGCGGGAAGGCAAAGTGTTCACATTTCCTCGCAGAATCGCTTTTGTGCAGAAAACACTAACACTTGTTCAGAACGAAAGAAAGCACAGAGCCCCAGATTTGCTGTTGTCCTGGAAAGCTTGCAGAGCACTGGGGAACGGCAGGCAGAGAATTCCCTGCTAGCACCTTCTCTGTGCCTGGGAAGCAGAAGTGTTCACATTGCTTGGCAGAACCGCTTTTGTGCAGAAAACACTAACACTTGTTCAGAACGAAAGAAAGCACAGAGCCCCAGATTTGCTGTTGTCCTGGAAAGCTTGCAGAGCACTGGGGAACGGCAGGCAGAGAATTCCCTGCTAGCACCTTCTCTGTGCCTGGGAAGCAGAAGTGTTCACATTGCTTGGCAGAATCGCTTTTGTGCAGAAAACACTAACACTTGTTCAGAACGAAAGAAAGCACAGAGCCCCACATTTTATGTTGTCCTGGAGAGCTTGCAGAGCACTGGGGAAAGGCAGGCAGAGAATTCCCTGCTAGCACCGTCTCTGTGCGCGGGAAGGAAAAGTGTTCACATTTTTTCGCAGAATCGCATTTGCGTCGCTGCAGAGAACACAAAAGCTTGTTCAGGACGAAAGAAAGCACAGAGCCCCAGATTTGCTGTTACCCTGGAGAGCTTGCAGAGCACTGGGGAAAGCAGGCAGAGAATTCCCTGCTAGCACCTTCTCTGTGCGCGGGAAGGCAAAGTGTTCACATTTCCTCGCAGAATAGCTTTTGTGCAGAAAACACTAACACTTGTTCAGAACGAAAGAAAGCACAGAGACCCAGATTTTATGTTGTCCTGGAGAGCTTGCAGAGCACTGGGGAAAGGCAGGCAGAGAATTCCCTGCTAGCACCTTCTCTGTGCCTGGGAAGCAGAAGTGTTCACATTGCTTCGCAGAATCGCTTTTGTGCAGAAAACACTAACACTTGTTCAGAACGAAAGAAAGCACAGAGCCCCAGATTTTATGTTGTCCTGGAGAGCTTGCAGAGCACTGGGGAAAGGCATGCAGAGAATTCCCTGCTAGCACCGTCTCTGTGCGCGGGAAGGAAAAGTGTTCACATTTTTTCGCAGAATCGCTTTTGTGCAGAAAACACTAACACTTGTTCAGAACGAAAGAAAGCACAGAGCCCCAGATTTGCTGTTACCCTGGAAAGCTTGCAGAGCACTGGGGAAAGGCAGGCAGAGAATTCCCTGCTAGCACCTTCTCGGTGCCTGGGAAGCAAAAGTGTTCACATTGCTTCGCAGAATCGCTTTTGTGCAGAAAACACTAACACTTGTTCAGAACGAAAGAAAGCACAGAGCCCCAGATTTGCTGTTGTCCTGGAGAGCTTGCAGAGCACTGGGGAAAGGCAGGCAGAGAATTCCCTGCTAGCACCTTCTCTCTGCGCGGGAATGAGAAGTGTACACATTGCTTCGCAGAATCGCTTTTGTGCAGAAAACACTAACACTTGTTCAGAACGAAAGAAAGCACAGAGCCCCAGATTTGCTGTTACCCTGGAGAGCTTGCAGAGCACTGGGGAAAGGCAGGCAGAGAATTCCCTGCTAGCACCTTCTCTGTGCGCGGGAAGGCAAAGTGTTCACATTTCCTCGCAGAATCGCTTTTGTGCAGAAAACACTAACACTTGTTCAGAACGAAAGAAAGCACAGAGCCCCAGATTTTATGTTGTCCTGGAGAGCTTGCAGAGCACTGGGGAAAGGCAGGCAGAGAATTCCCTGCTAGCACCTTCTCTCTGCGCGGGAATGAGAAGTGTTCACATTGCTTCGCAGAATCGCTTTTGTGCAGAAAACACTAACACTTGTTCAGAACGAAAGAAAGCACAGAGACCCAGATTTTATGTTGTCCTGGAGAGCTTGCAGAGCACTGGGGAAAGGCAGGCAGAGAATTCCCTGCTAGCACCTTCTCTCTGCGCGGGAATGAGAAGTGTTCACATTGCTTCGCAGAAGCTCTTTTGTGCAGTTAACACTAACACTTGTTCAGAACGAAAGAAAGCACAGAGCCCCAGATTTTATGTTGTCCTGGAGAGCTTGCAGAGCACTGGGGAAAGGCAGGCAGAGAATTCCCTGCTAGCACCTTCTCTCTGCGCGGGAATGAGAAGTGTTCACATTTTTTCGCAGAATCGCATTTGCGTCGCTTCAGAGAACACAAAAGCTTGTTAAGAACGAAAGAAAGCACAGAGCCCCAGATTTGCTGTTACCCTGGAGAGCTTGCAGAGCACTGGGGAAAGCAGGCAGAGAATTCCCTGCTAGCACCTTCTCTGTGGGCGGGAAGGCAAAGTGTTCACATTTCCTCGCAGAATCGCTTTTGTGCAGAAAACACTAACACTTGTTCAGAACGAAAGAAAGCACAGAGCCCCAGATTTGCTGTTGTCCTGGAAAGCTTGCAGAGCACTGGGGAACGGCAGGCAGAGAATTCCCTGCTAGCACCTTCTCTGTGCCTGGGAAGCAGAAGTGTTCACATTGCTTCGCAGAATCGCTTTTGTGCAGAAAACACTAACACTTGTTCAGAAGGAAAGAAAGCACAGAGCCCCAGATTTGCTGTTACCCTGGAGAGCTTGCAGAGCACTGGGGAAAGGCAGGCAGAGAATTCCCTGCTAGCACCTTCTCTCTGCGCGGGAATGAGAAGTGTACACATTGCTTCGCAGAATCGCTTTTGTGCAGAAAACACTAACACTTGTTCAGAACGAAAGAAAGCACAGAGCCCCAGATTTGCTGTTACCCTGGAGAGCTTGCAGAGCACTGGGGAAAGGCAGGCAGAGAATTCCCTGCTAGCACCTTCTCTGTGCGCGGGAAGGCAAAGTGTTCACATTTCCTCGCAGAATCGCTTTTGTGCAGAAAACACTAACACTTGTTCAGAACGAAAGAAAGCACAGAGCCCCAGATTTTATGTTGTCCTGGAGAGCTTGCAGAGCACTGGGGAAAGGCAGGCAGAGAATTCCCTGCTAGCACCTTCTCTCTGCGCGGGAATGAGAAGTGTTCACATTGCTTCGCAGAATCGCATTTGCGTCGCTTCAGAGAACACAAAAGCTTGTTAAGAACGAAAGAAAGCACAGAGCCCCAGATTTGCTGTTACCCTGGAGAGCTTGCAGAGCACTGGGGAAAGCAGGCAGAGAATTCCCTGCTAGCACCTTCTCTGTGGGCGGGAAGGCAAAGTGTTCACATTTCCTCGCAGAATCGCTTTTGTGCAGAAAACACTAACACTTGTTCAGAACGAAAGAAAGCACAGAGCCCCAGATTTGCTGTTGTCCTGGAAAGCTTGCAGAGCACTGGGGAACGGCAGGCAGAGAATTCCCTGCTAGCACCTTCTCTGTGCCTGGGAAGCAGAAGTGTTCACATTGCTTGGCAGAACCGCTTTTGTGCAGAAAACACTAACACTTGTTCAGAACGAAAGAAAGCACAGAGCCCCAGATTTGCTGTTGTCCTGGAAAGCTTGCAGAGCACTGGGGAACGGCAGGCAGAGAATTCCCTGCTAGCACCTTCTCTGTGCCTGGGAAGCAGAAGTGTTCACATTGCTTGGCAGAATCGCTTTTGTGCAGAAAACAGTAACACTTGTTCAGAACGAAAGAAAGCACAGAGCCCCACATTTTATGTTGTCCTGGAGAGCTTGCAGAGCACTGGGGAAAGGCAGGCAGAGAATTCCCTGCTAGCACCTTCTCTGTGCCTGGGAAGCAGAAGTGTTCACATTGCTTCGCAAAATCGCTTTTGTACAGAAAACACTAACACTTGTTCAGAACGAAAGAAAGCACAGAGCCCCAGATTTTATGTTGTCCTGGAGAGCTTGCAGAGCACTGGGGAAAGGCAGGCAGAGAATTCCCTGCTAGCACCTTCTCTGTGCCTGGGAAGCAGAAGTGTTCACATTGCTTCGCAGAATCGCTTTTGTGCAGAAAACAGTAACACTTCTTCAGAACAAAAGAAAGCACAGAGCCCCAGATTTTATGTTGTCCTGGAGAGCTTGCAGAGCACTGGGGAAAGGCAGGCAGAGAATTCCCTGCTAGCACCTTCTCTGTGCCTGGGAAGCAGAAGTGTTCACATTGCTTGGCAGAATCGCTTTTGTGCAGAAAACACTAACACTTGTTCAGAACGAAAGAAACCACAGAGCCCCAGATTTTATGTTGTCCTGGAGAGCTTGCAGAGCAATGGGGAAGGGCAGGCAGAGAATTCCCTGCTAGTACCTTCTCTGTGCCTGGGAAGCAGAAGTGTTCACATTGCTTCGCAGAATCGCTTTTTTGCAGAAAACAGTAACAATTGTTCAGACGAAAGAAAGCACAGAGCCCCAGATTTTATGTTGTCCTGGAGAGCTTGCAGAGCACTGGGGAAAGGCAGGCAGAGAATTCCCTGCTAGCACCTTCTCTGTGCCTGTTCACATTGCTTGGCAGAATCGCTTTTGTGCAGAAAACACTAACAGTTGTTCAGAACGAAAGAAAGGACAGAGCCCCAGATTTTATGTTGTCCTGGAGAGCTTGCAGAGCACTGGGGAACGGCAGGCAGAGAATTCCCTGCTAGCACCTTCTCTGTGCCTGGGAAGCAGAAGTGTTCACATTGCTTGGCAGAATCGCTTTTGTGCAGAAAACAGTAACACTTCTTCAGAACAAAAGAAAGCACAGAGCCCCAGATTTTATGTTGTCCTGGAGAGCTTGCAGAGCACTGGGGAAAGGCAGGCAGAGAATTCCCTGCAAGCACCTTCTCTGTGCCTGGGAAGCAGAAGTGTTCACATTGCTTGGCAGACTCGCTTTTGTGCAGAAAACAGTAACACTTGTTCAGAACGAAAGAAAGCACAGAGCCCCACATTTTATGTTGTCCTGGAGAGCTTGCAGAGCACTGGGGAAAGGCAGGCAGAGAATTCCCTGCTAGCACCTTCTCTGTGCCTGGGAAGCAGAAGTGTTCACATTGCTTGGCAGAATCGCTTTTGTGCAGAAAACAGTAACACTTGTTCAGAAGGAAAGGAAGCACAGAGCCCCAGATTTGCTGTTGTCCTGGAGAGCTTGCAGTGCACTGGGGAAAGGCAGGCAGAGAATTCCCTGCTAGCACCTTCTCTGTGCCTGGGAAGCAGAAGTGTTCACATTGCTTCGCAAAATCGCTTTTGTACAGAAAACACTAACACTTATTCAGAACGAAAGAAAGCACAGAGCCCCAGATTTTATGTTGTCCTGGAGAGCTTGCAGAGCACTGGGGAAAGGCAGGCAGAGAATTCCCTGCTAGCACCTTCTCTGTGCCTGGGAAGCAGAAGTGTTCACATTGCTTGGCAGAATCGCTTTTGTGCAGAAAACAGTAACACTTGTTCAGAACGAAAGAAAGCACAGAGCCCCACATTTTATGTTGTCCTGGAGAGCTTGCAGAGCACTGGGGAAAGGCAGGCAGAGAATTCCCTGCTAGCACCTTCTCTGTGCCTGGGAAGCAGAAGTGTTCACATTGCTTCGCAGAATCGCTTTTGTGCAGAAAACACTAACACTTGTTCAGAACGAAAGAAAGCACAGAGCCCCAGATTTTATGTTGTCCTGGAGAGCTTGCAGTGCACTGGGGAAATGCAGGCAGAGAATTCCCTGCTAGCACCTTCTCTGTGCCTGGGAAGCAGAAGTGTTCACATTGCTTCGCAGAATCGCTTTTGTGCAGAAAACACTAACACTTGTTCAGAACGAAAGAAAGCACAGAGCCCCAGATTTTATGTTGTCCTGGAGAGCTTGCAGAGCACTGGGGAAAGGCAGGCAGAGAATTCCCTGCTAGCACCGTCTCTGTGCGCGGGAAGGAAAAGTGTTCACATTTTTTCGCAGAATCGCTTTTGTGCAGAAAACACTAACACTTGTTCAGAACGAAAGAAAGCACAGAGCCCCAGATTTGCTGTTACCCTGGAGAGCTTGCAGAGCACTGGGGAAAGGCAGGCAGAGAATTCCCTGCTAGCACCTTCTCGGTGCCTGGGAAGCAAAAGTGTTCACATTGCTTGGCAGAATCGCTTTTGTGCAGAAAACACTAACACTTGTTCAGAACGAAAGAAAGCACAGAGCCCCAGATTTGCTGTTGTCCTGGAGAGCTTGCAGAGCACTGGGGAAAGGCAGGCAGAGAATTCCCTGCTAGCACCTTCTCTGTGCCTGGGAAGCAGAAGTGTTCACATTGCTTGGCAGAATCGCTTTTGTGCAGAAAACACTAACACTTGTTCAGAACGAAAGAAAGCACAGAGCCCCAGATTTTATGTTGTCCTGGAGAGCTTGCAGAGCACTGGGGAAAGGCAGGCAGAGAATTCCCTGCTAGCACCTTTTCTCTGCGCGGGAATGAGAAGTGTACACATTGCTTCGCAGAATCGCTTTTGTGCAGAAAACACTAACACTTGTTCAGAAGGAAAGAAAGCACAGAGCCCCAGATTTGCTGTTACCCTGGAGAGCTTGCAGAGCACTGGGGAAAGGCAGGCAGAGAATTCCCTGCTAGCACCTTCTCTGTGCGCGGGAAGGCAAAGTGTTCACATTTCCTCGCAGAATCGCTTTTGTGCAGAAAACACTAACACTTGTTCAGAACGAAAGAAAGCACAGAGCCCCAGATTTTATGTTGTCCTGGAGAGCTTGCAGAGCACTGGGGAAAGGCAGGCAGAGAATTCCCTGCTAGCACCTTCTCTCTGCGCGGGAATGAGAAGTGTTCACATTGCTTCGCAGAATCGCTTTTGTGCAGAAAACACTAACACTTGTTCAGAACGAAAGAAAGCACAGAGCCCCAGATTTTATGTTGTCCTGGAGAGCTTGCAGAGCACTGGAGAAAGGCAGGCAGAGAATTCCCTGCTAGCACCTTCTCTCTGCGCGGGAATGAGAAGTGTTCACATTGCTTCGCAGAAGCTCTTTTGTGCAGTTAACACTAACACTTGTTCAGAACGAAAGAAAGCACAGAGCCCCAGATTTTATGTTGTCCTGGAGAGCTTGCAGAGCACTGGGGAAAGGCAGGCAGAGAATTCCCTGCTAGCACCTTCTCTCTGCGCGGGAATGAGAAGTGTTCACATTTTTTCGCAGAATCGCATTTGCGTCGCTTCAGAGAACACAAAAGCTTGTTCAGGAGGAAAGAAAGCACAGAGCCCCAGATTTGCTGTTACCCTGGAGAGCTTGCAGAGCACTGGGGAAAGCAGGCAGAGAATTCCCTGCTAGCACCTTCTCTGTGCCTGGGAAGCAGAAGTGTTCACATTGCTTGGCAGAATCGCTTTTGTGCAGAAAACACTAACACTTGTTCAGAACGAAAGAAAGCACAGAGCCCCAGATTTTATGTTGTCCTGGAGAGCTTGCAGAGCACTGGGGAAAGGCAGGCAGAGAATTCCCTGCTAGCACCTTCTCTGTGCCTGGGAAGCAGAAGTGTTCACATTGCTTCGCAAAATCGCTTTTGTACAGAAAACAGTAACACTTGTTCAGAACGAAAGAAAGCACAGAGCCCCAGATTTTATGTTGTCCTGGAGAGCTTGCAGAGCACTAGGGAAAGGCAGGCAGAGAATTCCCTGCTAGCACCTTCTCTGTGCCTGGGAAGCAGAAGTGTTCACATTGCTTCGCAGAATCGCTTTTGTGCAGAAAACAGTAACACTTCTTCAGAACAAAAGAAAGCACAGAGCCCCAGATTTTATGTTGTCCTGGAGAGCTTGCAGAGCACTGGGGAAAGGCAGGCAGAGAATTCCCTGCTAGCACCTTCTCTGTGCCTGGGAAGCAGAAGTGTTCACATTGCTTGGCAGAATCGCTTTTGTGCAGACAACACTAACACTTGTTCAGAACGAAAGAAAGCACAGAGCCCCAGATTTTATGTTGTCCTGGAGAGCTTGCAGAGCAATGGGGAAGGGCAGGCAGAGAATTCCCTGCTAGTACCTTCTCTGTGCCTGGGAAGCAGAAGTGTTCACATTGCTTCGCAGAATCGCTTTTTTGCAGAAAACAGTAACAATTGTTCAGACGAAAGAAAGCACAGAGCCCCAGATTTTATGTTGTCCTGGAGAGCTTGCAGTGCACTGGGGAAAGGCAGGCAGAGAATTCCCTGCTAGCACCTTCTCTGTGCCTGTTCACATTGCTTGGCAGAATCGCTTTTGTGCAGAAAACACTAACAGTTGTTCAGAACGAAAGAAAGGACAGAGCCCCAGATTTTATGTTGTCCTGGAGAGCTTGCAGAGCACTGGGGAACGGCAGGCAGAGAATTCCCTGCTAGCACCTTCTCTGTGCCTGGGAAGCAGAAGTGTTCACATTGCTTGGCAGAATCGCTTTTGTGCAGAAAACAGTAACACTTCTTCAGAACAAAAGAAAGCACAGAGCCCCAGATTTTATGTTGTCCTGGAGAGCTTGCAGAGCACTGGGGAAAGGCAGGCAGAGAATTCCCTGCTAGCACCTTCTCTGTGCCTGGGAAGCAGAAGTGTTCACATTGCTTGGCAGACTCGCTTTTGTGCAGAAAACAGTAACACTTGTTCAGAACGAAAGAAAGCACAGAGCCCCACATTTTATGTTGTCCTGGAGAGCTTGCAGAGCACTGGGGAAAGGCAGGCAGAGAATTCCCTGCTAGCACCTTCTCTGTGCCTGGGAAGCAGAAGTGTTCACATTGCTTGGCAGAATCGCTTTTGTGCAGAAAACAGTAACACTTGTTCAGAAGGAAAGAAAGCACAGAGCCCCAGATTTGCTGTTGTCCTGGAGAGCTTGCAGTGCACTGGGGAAAGGCAGGCAGAGAATTCCCTGCTAGCACCTTCTCTGTGCCTGGGAAGCAGAAGTGTTCACATTGCTTCGCAAAATCGCTTTTGTACAGAAAACACTAACACTTATTCAGAACGAAAGAAAGCACAGAGCCCCAGATTTTATGTTGTCCTGGAGAGCTTGCAGAGCACTGGGGAAAGGCAGGCAGAGAATTCCCTGCTAGCACCTTCTCTGTGCCTGGGAAGCAGAAGTGTTCACATTGCTTGGCAGAATCGCTTTTGTGCAGAAAACAGTAACACTTGTTCAGAACGAAAGAAAGCACAGAGCCCCACATTTTATGTTGTCCTGGAGAGCTTGCAGAGCACTGGGGAAAGGCAGGCAGAGAATTCCCTGCTAGCACCTTCTCTGTGCCTGGGAAGCAGAAGTGTTCACATTGCTTGGCAGACTCGCTTTTGTGCAGAAAACAGTAACACTTGTTCAGAACGAAAGAAAGCACAGAGCCCCACATTTTATGTTGTCCTGGAGAGCTTGCAGAGCACTGGGGAAAGGCAGGCAGAGAATTCCCTGCTAGCACCTTCTCTGTGCCTGGGAAGCAGAAGTGTTCACATTGCTTGGCAGAATGGCTTTTGTGCAGAAAACAGTAACACTTGTTCAGAAGGAAAGAAAGCACAGAGCCCCAGATTTGCTGTTGTCCTGGAGAGCTTGCAGTGCACTGGGGAAAGGCAGGCAGAGAATTCCCTGCTAGCACCTTCTCTGTGCCTGGGAAGCAGAAGTGTTCACATTGCTTCGCAAAATCGCTTTTGTACAGAAAACACTAACACTTATTCAGAACGAAAGAAAGCACAGAGCCCCAGATTTTATGTTGTCCTGGAGAGCTTGCAGAGCACTGGGGAAAGGCAGGCAGAGAATTCCCTGCTAGCACCTTCTCTGTGCCTGGGAAGCAGAAGTGTTCACATTGCTTGGCAGAATCGCTTTTGTGCAGAAAACAGTAACACTTGTTCAGAACGAAAGAAAGCACAGAGCCCCACATTTTATGTTGTCCTGGAGAGCTTGCAGAGCACTGGGGAAAGGCAGGCAGAGAATTCCCTGCTAGCACCTTCTCTGTGCCTGGGAAGCAGAAGTGTTCACATTGCTTCGCAGAATCGCTTTTGTGCAGAAAACACTAACACTTGTTCAGGACGAAAGAAAGCACAGAGCCCCACATTTTATGTTGTCCTGGAGAGCTTGCAGAGCACTGGGGAAAGGCAGGCAGAGAATTCCCTGCTAGCACCTTCTCTGTGCCTGGGAAGCAGAAGTGTTCACATTGCTTGGCAGAATCGCTTTTGTGCAGAAAACAGTAACACTTGTTCAGAACGAAAGAAAGCACAGAGCCCCAGATTTTATGTTGTCCTGGAGAGCTTGCAGAGCACTGGGGAAAGGCAGGCAGAGAATTCCCTGCTAGCACCTTCTCTGTGCCTGGGAAGCAGAAGTGTTCACATTGCTTGGCAGACTCGCTTTTGTGCAGAAAACAGTAACACTTGTTCAGAACGAAAGAAAGCACAGAGCCCCACATTTTATGTTGTCCTGGAGAGCTTGCAGAGCACTGGGGAAAGGCAGGCAGAGAATTCCCTGCTAGCACCTTCTCTGTGCCTGGGAAGCAGAAGTGTTCACATTGCTTGGCAGAATCGCTTTTGTGCAGAAAACAGTAACACTTGTTCAGAAGGAAAGAAAGCACAGAGCCCCAGATTTGCTGTTGTCCTGGAGAGCTTGCAGTGCACTGGGGAAAGGCAGGCAGAGAATTCCCTGCTAGCACCTTCTCTGTGCCTGGGAAGCAGAAGTGTTCACATTGCTTCGCAAAATCGCTTTTGTACAGAAAACACTAACACTTATTCAGAACGAAAGAAAGCACAGAGCCCCAGATTTTATGTTGTCCTGGAGAGCTTGCAGAGCACTGGGGAAAGGCAGGCAGAGAATTCCCTGCTAGCACCTTCTCTGTGCCTGGGAAGCAGAAGTGTTCACATTGCTTGGCAGAATCGCTTTTGTGCAGAAAACAGTAACACTTGTTCAGAACGAAAGAAAGCACAGAGCCCCACATTTTATGTTGTCCTGGAGAGCTTGCAGAGCACTGGGGAAAGGCAGGCAGAGAATTCCCTGCTAGCACCTTCTCTGTGCCTGGGAAGCAGAAGTGTTCACATTGCTTCGCAGAATCGCTTTTGTGCAGAAAACACTAACACTTGTTCAGGACGAAAGAAAGCACAGAGCCCCAGATTTTATGTTGTCCTGGAGAGCTTGCAGTGCACTGGGGAAATGCAGGCAGAGAATTCCCTGCTAGCACCTTCTCTGTGCCTGGGAAACAGAAGTGTTCACATTGCTTCGCAGAATCGCTTTTGTGCAGAAAACACTAACACTTGTTCAGAACGAAAGAAAGCACAGAGCCCCAGATTTTATGTTGTCCTGGAGAGCTTGCAGAGCACTGGGGAAAGGCAGGCAGAGAATTCCCTGCTAGCACCGTCTCTGTGCGCGGGAAGGAAAAGTGTTCACATTTTTTCGCAGAATCGCTTTTGTGCAGAAAACACTAACACTTGTTCAGAACGAAAGAAAGCACAGAGCCCCAGATTTGCTGTTACCCTGGAGAGCTTGCAGAGCACTGGGGAAAGGCAGGCAGAGAATTCCCTGCTAGCACCTTCTCGGTGCCTGGGAAGCAAAAGTGTTCACATTGCTTCGCAGAATCGCTTTTGTGCAGAAAACACTAACACTTGTTCAGAACGAAAGAAAGCACAGAGCCCCAGATTTGCTGTTGTCCTGGAGAGCTTGCAGAGCACTGGGGAAAGGCAGGCAGAGAATTCCCTGCTAGCACCTTCTCGGTGCCTGGGAAGCAGAAGTGTTCACATTGCTTGGCAGAATCGCTTTTGTGCAGACAACACTAACACTTGTTCAGAACGAAAGAAAGCACAGAGCCCCAGATTTTATGTTGTCCTGGAGAGCTTGCAGAGCACTGGGGAAAGGCAGGCAGAGAATTCCCTGCTAGCACCTTTTCTCTGCGCGGGAATGAGAAGTGTACACATTGCTTCGCAGAATCGCTTTTGTGCAGAAAACACTAACACTTGTTCAGAAGGAAAGAAAGCACAGAGCCCCAGATTTGCTGTTACCCTGGAGAGCTTGCAGAGCACTGGGGAAAGGCAGGCAGAGAATTCCCTGCTAGCACCTTCTCTGTGCCTGGGAAGCAGAAGTGTTCACATTGCTTGGCAGACTCGCTTTTGTGCAGAAAACAGTAACACTTGTTCAGAACGAAAGAAAGCACAGAGCCCCACATTTTATGTTGTCCTGGAGAGCTTGCAGAGCACTGGGGAAAGGCAGGCAGAGAATTCCCTGCTAGCACCTTCTCTGTGCCTGGGAAGCAGAAGTGTTCACATTGCTTGGCAGAATCGCTTTTGTGCAGAAAACAGTAACACTTGTTCAGAAGGAAAGAAAGCACAGAGCCCCAGATTTGCTGTTGTCCTGGAGAGCTTGCAGTGCACTGGGGAAAGGCAGGCAGAGAATTCCCTGCTAGCACCTTCTCTGTGCCTGGGAAGCAGAAGTGTTCACATTGCTTCGCAAAATCGCTTTTGTACAGAAAACACTAACACTTATTCAGAACGAAAGAAAGCACAGAGCCCCAGATTTTATGTTGTCCTGGAGAGCTTGCAGAGCACTGGGGAAAGGCAGGCAGAGAATTCCCTGCTAGCACCTTCTCTGTGCCTGGGAAGCAGAAGTGTTCACATTGCTTGGCAGAATCGCTTTTGTGCAGAAAACAGTAACACTTGTTCAGAACGAAAGAAAGCACAGAGCCCCACATTTTATGTTGTCCTGGAGAGCTTGCAGAGCACTGGGGAAAGGCAGGCAGAGAATTCCCTGCTAGCACCTTCTCTGTGCCTGGGAAGCAGAAGTGTTCACATTGCTTCGCAGAATCGCTTTTGTGCAGAAAACACTAACACTTGTTCAGGACGAAAGAAAGCACAGAGCCCCAGATTTTATGTTGTCCTGGAGAGCTTGCAGTGCACTGGGGAAATGCAGGCAGAGAATTCCCTGCTAGCACCTTCTCTGTGCCTGGGAAACAGAAGTGTTCACATTGCTTCGCAGAATCGCTTTTGTGCAGAAAACACTAACACTTGTTCAGAACGAAAGAAAGCACAGAGCCCCAGATTTTATGTTGTCCTGGAGAGCTTGCAGAGCACTGGGGAAAGGCAGGCAGAGAATTCCCTGCTAGCACCGTCTCTGTGCGCGGGAAGGAAAAGTGTTCACATTGCTTCGCAGAATCGCTTTTGTGCAGAAAACACTAACACTTGTTCAGAACGAAAGAAAGCACAGAGCCCCAGATTTGTTGTTGTCCTGGAGAGCTTGCAGAGCACTGGGGAAAGGCAGGCAGAGAATTCCCTGCTAGCACCTTCTCTCTGCGCGGGAATGAGAAGTGTACACATTGCTTCGCAGAATCGCTTTTGTGCAGAAAACACTAACACTTGTTCAGAACGAAAGAAAGCACAGAGCCCCAGATTTGCTGTTGTCCTGGAGAGCTTGCAGAGCACTGGGGAAAGGCAGGCAGAGAATTCCCTGCTAGCACCTTCTCTGTGCCTGGGAAGCAGAAGTGTTCACATTGCTTGGCAGAATCGCTTTTGTGCAGAAAACACTAACACTTGTTCAGAACGAAAGAAAGCACAGAGCCCCAGATTTTATGTTGTCCTGGAGAGCTTGCAGAGCACTGGGGAAAGGCAGGCAGAGAATTCCCTGCTAGCACCTTTTCTCTGCGCGGGAATGAGAAGTGTACACATTGCTTCGCAGAATCGCTTTTGTGCAGAAAACACTAACACTTGTTCAGAAGGAAAGAAAGCACAGAGCCCCAGATTTGCTGTTACCCTGGAGAGCTTGCAGAGCACTGGGGAAAGGCAGGCAGAGAATTCCCTGCTAGCACCTTCTCTGTGCGCGGGAAGGCAAAGTGTTCACATTTCCTCGCAGAATCGCTTTTGTGCAGAAAACACTAACACTTGTTCAGAACGAAAGAAAGCACAGAGCCCCAGATTTTATGTTGTCCTGGAGAGCTTGCAGAGCACTGGGGAAAGGCAGGCAGAGAATTCCCTGCTAGCACCTTCTCTCTGCGCGGGAATGAGAAGTGTTCACATTGCTTCGCAGAAGCTCTTTTGTGCAGTTAACACTAACACTTGTTCAGAACGAAAGAAAGCACAGAGCCCCAGATTTTATGTTGTCCTGGAGAGCTTGCAGAGCACTGGGGAAAGGCAGGCAGAGAATTCCCTGCTAGCACCTTCTCTCTGCGCGGGAATGAGAAGTGTTCACATTTTTTCGCAGAATCGCATTTGCGTCGCTTCAGAGAACACAAAAGCTTGTTCAGGAGGAAAGAAAGCACAGAGCCCCAGATTTGCTGTTACCCTGGAGAGCTTGCAGAGCACTGGGGAAAGCAGGCAGAGAATTCCCTGCTAGCACCTTCTCTGTGGGCGGGAAGGCAAAGTGTTCACATTTCCTCGCAGAATCGCTTTTGTGCAGAAAACACTAACACTTGTTCAGAACGAAAGAAAGCACAGAGCCCCAGATTTGCTGTTGTCCTGGAGAGCTTGCAGAGCACTGGGGAACGGCAGGCAGAGAATTCCCTGCTAGCACCTTCTCTGTGCCTGGGAAGCAGAAGTGTTCACATTGCTTGGCAGAACCGCTTTTGTGCAGAAAACACTAACACTTGTTCAGAACGAAAGAAAGCACAGAGCCCCAGATTTTCTGTTGTCCTGGAAAGCTTGCAGAGCACTGGGGAACGGCAGGCAGAGAATTCCCTGCTAGCACCTTCTCTGTGCCTGGGAAGCAGAAGTGTTCACATTGCTTGGCAGAATCGCTTTTGTGCAGAAAACAGTAACACTTGTTCAGAACGAAAGAAAGCACAGAGCCCCACATTTTATGTTGTCCTGGAGAGCTTGCAGAGCAATGGGGAAGGGCAGGCAGAGAATTCCCTGCTAGCACCTTCTCTGTGCCTGGGAAGCAGAAGTGTTCACATTGCTTCGCAAAATCGCTTTTGTACAGAAAACAGTAACACTTGTTCAGAACGAAAGAAAGCACAGAGCCCCAGATTTTATGTTGTCCTGGAGAGCTTGCAGAGCACTGGGGAAAGGCAGGCAGAGAATTCCCTGCTAGCACCTTCTCTGTGCCTGGGAAGCAGAAGTGTTCACATTGCTTCGCAGAATCGCTTTTGTGCAGAAAACAGTAACACTTCTTCAGAACAAAAGAAAGCACAGAGCCCCAGATTTTATGTTGTCCTGGAGAGCTTGCAGAGCACTGGGGAAAGGCAGGCAGAGAATTCCCTGCTAGCACCTTCTCTGTGCCTGGGAAGCAGAAGTGTTCACATTGCTTCGCAGAATCGCTTTTGTGCAGACAACACTAACACTTGTTCAGAACGAAAGAAAGCACAGAGCCCCAGATTTTATGTTGTCCTGGAGAGCTTGCAGAGCAATGGGGAAGGGCAGGCAGAGAATTCCCTGCTAGCACCTTCTCTGTGCCTGGGAAGCAGAAGTGTTCACATTGCTTCGCAGAATCGCTTTTTTGCAGAAAACAGTAACAATTGTTCAGACGAAAGAAAGCACAGAGCCCCAGATTTTATGTTGTCCTGGAGAGCTTGCAGAGCAATGGGGAAAGGCAGGCAGAGAATTCCCTGCTAGCACCTTCTCTGTGCCTGTTCACATTGCTTGGCAGAATCGCTTTTGTGCAGAAAACACTAACAGTTGTTCAGAACGAAAGAAAGGACAGAGCCCCAGATTTTATGTTGTCCTGGAGAGCTTGCAGAGCACTGGGGAACGGCAGGCAGAGAATTCCCTGCTAGCACCTTCTCTGTGCCTGGGAAGCAGAAGTGTTCACATTGCTTGGCAGAATCGCTTTTGTGCAGAAAACAGTAACACTTCTTCAGAACAAAAGAAAGCACAGAGCCCCAGATTTTATGTTGTCCTGGAGAGCTTGCAGAGCACTGGGGAAAGGCAGGCAGAGAATTCCCTGCTAGCACCTTCTCTGTGCCTGGGAAGCAGAAGTGTTCACATTGCTTCGCAAAATCGCTTTTGTGCAGAAAACACTAACACTTGTTCAGAACGAAAGAAAGCACAGAGCCCCAGATTTGTTGTTGTCCTGGAGAGCTTGCAGAGCACTGGGGAAAGGCAGGCAGAGAATTCCCTGCTAGCACCTTTTCTCTGCGCGGGAATGAGAAGTGTACACATTGCTTCGCAGAATCGCTTTTGTGCAGAAAACACTAACACTTCTTCAGAAGGAAAGAAAGCACAGAGCCCCAGATTTGCTGTTACCCTGGAGAGCTTGCAGAGCACTGGGGAAAGGCAGGCAGAGAATTCCCTGCTAGCACCTTCTCTGTGCGCGGGAAGGCAAAGTGTTCACATTTCCTCGCAGAATCGCTTTTGTGCAGAAAACACTAACACTTGTTCAGAACGAAAGAAAGCACAGAGCCCCAGATTTGTTGTTGTCCTGGAGAGCTTGCAGAGCACTGGGGAAAGGCAGGCAGAGAATTCCCTGCTAGCACCTTTTCTCTGCGCGGGAATGAGAAGTGTACACATTGCTTCGCAGAATCGCTTTTGTGCAGAAAACACTAACACTTGTTCAGAACGAAAGAAAGCACAGAGCCCCAGATTTGCTGTTGTGCTGGAGAGCTTGCAGAGCACTGGGGAAAGGCAGGCAGAGAATTCCCTGCTAGCACCTTCTCTGTGCGCGGGAAGGCAAAGTGTTCACATTTCCTCGCAGAATCGCTTTTGTGCAGAAAACACTAACACTTGTTCAGAACGAAAGAAAGCACAGAGCCCCACATTTTATGTTGTCCTGGAGAGCTTGCAGAGCACTGGGGAAAGGCAGGCAGAGAATTCCCTGCTAGCACCTTCTCTCTGCGCGGGAATGAGAAGTGTTCACATTGCTTCGCAGAAGCTCTTTTGTGCAGTTAACACTAACACTTGTTCAGAACGAAAGAAAGCACAGAGCCCCAGATTTTATGTTGTCCTGGAGAGCTTGCAGAGCACTGGGGAAAGGCAGGCAGAGAATTCCCTGCTAGCACCTTCTCTCTGCGCGGGAATGAGAAGTGTTCACATTTTTTCGCAGAATCGCATTTGCGTCGCTTCAGAGAACACAAAAGCTTGTTCAGGAGGAAAGAAAGCACAGAGCCCCAGATTTGCTGTTACCCTGGAGAGCTTGCAGAGCACTGGGGAAAGCAGGCAGAGAATTCCCTGCTAGCACCTTCTCTGTGGGCGGGAAGGCAAAGTGTTCACATTTCCTCGCAGAATCGCTTTTGTGCAGAAAACACTAACACTTGTTCAGAACGAAAGAAAGCACAGAGCCCCAGATTTGCTGTTGTCCTGGAAAGCTTGCAGAGCACTGGGGAACGGCAGGCAGAGAATTCCCTGCTAGCACCTTCTCTGTGCCTGGGAAGCAGAAGTGTTCACATTGCTTGGCAGAACCGCTTTTGTGCAGAAAACACTAACACTTGTTCAGAACGAAAGAAAGCACAGAGCCCCAGATTTGCTGTTGTCCTGGAGAGCTTGCAGAGCACTGGGGAACGGCAGGCAGAGAATTCCCTGCTAGCACCTTCTCTGTGCCTGGGAAGCAGAAGTGTTCACATTGCTTGGCAGAATCGCTTTTGTGCAGAAAACAGTAACACTTGTTCAGAACGAAAGAAAGCACAGAGCCCCACATTTTATGTTGTCCTGGAGAGCTTGCAGAGCACTGGGGAAAGGCAGGCAGAGAATTCCCTGCTAGCACCTTCTCTGTGCCTGGGAAGCAGAAGTGTTCACATTGCTTCGCAAAATCGCTTTTGTACAGAAAACAGTAACACTTGTTCAGAACGAAAGAAAGCACAGAGCCCCAGATTTTATGTTGTCCTGGAGAGCTTGCAGAGCACTAGGGAAAGGCAGGCAGAGAATTCCCTGCTAGCACCTTCTCTGTGCCTGGGAAGCAGAAGTGTTCACATTGCTTCGCAGAATCGCTTTTGTGCAGAAAACAGTAACACTTCTTCAGAACAAAAGAAAGCACAGAGCCCCAGATTTTATGTTGTCCTGGAGAGCTTGCAGAGCACTGGGGAAAGGCAGGCAGAGAATTCCCTGCTAGCACCTTCTCTCTGCGCGGGAATGAGAAGTGTTCACATTGCTTCGCAGAATCGCTTTTGTGCAGACAACACTAACACTTGTTCAGAACGAAAGAAAGCACAGAGCCCCAGATTTTATGTTGTCCTGGAGAGCTTGCAGAGCAATGGGGAAGGGCAGGCAGAGAATTCCCTGCTAGTACCTTCTCTGTGCCTGGGAAGCAGAAGTGTTCACATTGCTTCGCAGAATCGCTTTTTTGCAGAAAACAGTAACAATTGTTCAGACGAAAGAAAGCACAGAGCCCCAGATTTTATGTTGTCCTGGAGAGCTTGCAGAGCACTGGGGAAAGGCAGGCAGAGAATTCCCTGCTAGCACCTTCTCTGTGCCTGTTCACATTGCTTGGCAGAATCGCTTTTGTGCAGAAAACACTAACAGTTGTTCAGAACGAAAGAAAGGACAGAGCCCCAGATTTTATGTTGTCCTGGAGAGCTTGCAGAGCACTGGGGAACGGCAGGCAGAGAATTCCCTGCTAGCACCTTCTCTGTGCCTGGGAAGCAGAAGTGTTCACATTGCTTGGCAGAATCGCTTTTGTGCAGAAAACAGTAACACTTCTTCAGAACAAAAGAAAGCACAGAGCCCCAGATTTTATGTTGTCCTGGAGAGCTTGCAGAGCACTGGGGAAAGGCAGGCAGAGAATTCCCTGCTAGCACCTTCTCTGTGCCTGGGAAGCAGAAGTGTTCACATTGCTTGGCAGAATCGCTTTTGTGCAGAAAACAGTAACACTTGTTCAGAACGAAAGAAAGCACAGAGCCCCACATTTTATGTTGTCCTGGAGAGCTTGCAGAGCACTGGGGAAAGGCAGGCAGAGAATTCCCTGCTAGCACCTTCTCTGTGCCTGGGAAGCAGAAGTGTTCACATTGCTTGGCAGAATCGCTTTTGTGCAGAAAACAGTAACACTTGTTCAGAAGGAAAGAAAGCACAGAGCCCCAGATTTGCTGTTGTCCTGGAGAGCTTGCAGTGCACTGGGGAAAGGCAGGCAGAGAATTCCCTGCTAGCACCTTCTCTGTGCCTGGGAAGCAGAAGTGTTCACATTGCTTGGCAGAATCGCTTTTGTGCAGAAAACAGTAACACTTGTTCAGAACGAAAGAAAGCACAGAGCCCCACATTTTATGTTGTCCTGGAGAGCTTGCAGAGCACTGGGGAAAGGCAGGCAGAGAATTCCCTGCTAGCACCTTCTCTGTGCCTGGGAAGCAGAAGTGTTCACATTGCTTCGCAGAATCGCTTTTGTGCAGAAAACACTAACACTTGTTCAGGACGAAAGAAAGCACAGAGCCCCAGATTTTATGTTGTCCTGGAGAGCTTGCAGAGCACTGGGGAAAGGCAGGCAGAGAATTCCCTGCTAGCACCGTCTCTGTGCGCGGGAAGGAAAAGTGTTCACATTTTTTCGCAGAATCGCTTTTGTGCAGAAAACACTAACACTTGTTCAGAACGAAAGAAAGCACAGAGCCCCAGATTTGCTGTTACCCTGGAGAGCTTGCAGAGCACTGGGGAAAGGCAGGCAGAGAATTCCCTGCTAGCACCTTCTCGGTGCCTGGGAAGCAAAAGTGTTCACATTGCTTCGCAGAATCGCTTTTGTGCAGAAAACACTAACACTTGTTCAGAACGAAAGAAAGCACAGAGCCCCAGATTTGCTGTTGTCCTGGAGAGCTTGCAGAGCACTGGGGAAAGGCAGGCAGAGAATTCCCTGCTAGCACCTTCTCTGTGCCTGGGAAGCAGAAGTGTTCACATTGCTTCGCAGAATCGCTTTTGTGCAGAAAACACTAACACTTGTTCAGAACGAAAGAAAGCACAGAGCCCCAGATTTGTTGTTGTCCTGGAGAGCTTGCAGAGCACTGGGGAAAGGCAGGCAGAGAATTCCCTGCTAGCACCTTTTCTCTGCGCGGGAATGAGAAGTGTACACATTGCTTCGCAGAATGGCTTTTGTGCAGAAAACACTAACACTTCTTCAGAAGGAAAGAAAGCACAGAGCCCCAGATTTGCTGTTACCCTGGAGAGCTTGCAGAGCACTGGGGAAAGGCAGGCAGAGAATTCCCTGCTAGCACCTTCTCTGTGCGCGGGAAGGCAAAGTGTTCACATTTCCTCGCAGAATCGCTTTTGTGCAGAAAACACTAACACTTGTTCAGAACGAAAGAAAGCACAGAGCCCCAGATTTTATGTTGTCCTGGAGAGCTTGCAGAGCACTGGGGAAAGGCAGGCAGAGAATTCCCTGCTAGCACCTTCTCTCTGCGCGGGAATGAGAAGTGTTCACATTGCTTCGCAGAAACGCTTTTGTGCAGAAAACACTAACACTTGTTCAGAACGAAAGAAAGCACAGAGCCCCAGATTTTATGTTGTCCTGGAGAGCTTGCAGAGCACTGGAGAAAGGCAGGCAGAGAATTCCCTGCTAGCACCTTCTCTCTGCGCGGGAATGAGAAGTGTTCACATTGCTTCGCAGAAGCTCTTTTGTGCAGTTAACACTAACAGTTGTTCAGAACGAAAGAAAGCACAGAGCCCCAGATTTTATGTTGTCCTGGAGAGCTTGCAGAGCACTGGGGAAAGGCAGGCAGAGAATTCCCTGCTAGCACCTTCTCTCTGCGCGGGAATGAGAAGTGTTCACATTTTTTCGCAGAATCGCATTTGCGTCGCTTCAGAGAACACAAAAGCTTGTTCAGGAGGAAAGAAAGCACAGAGCCCCAGATTTGCTGTTACCCTGGAGAGCTTGCAGAGCACTGGGGAAAGCAGGCAGAGAATTCCCTGCTAGCACCTTCTCTGTGGGCGGGAAGGCAAAGTGTTCACATTTCCTCGCAGAATCGCTTTTGTGCAGAAAACACTAACACTTGTTCAGAACGAAAGAAAGCACAGAGCCCCAGATTTGCTGTTGTCCTGGAAAGCTTGCAGAGCACTGGGGAACGGCAGGCAGAGAATTCCCTGCTAGCACCTTCTCTGTGCCTGGGAAGCAGAAGTGTTCACATTGCTTGGCAGAACCGCTTTTGTGCAGAAAACACTAACACTTGTTCAGAACGAAAGAAAGCACAGAGCCCCAGATTTGCTGTTGTCCTGGAAAGCTTGCAGAGCACTGGGGAACGGCAGGCAGAGAATTCCCTGCTAGCACCTTCTCTGTGCCTGGGAAGCAGAAGTGTTCACATTGCTTGGCAGAATCGCTTTTGTGCAGAAAACAGTAACACTTGTTCAGAACGAAAGAAAGCACAGAGCCCCACATTTTATGTTGTCCTGGAGAGCTTGCAGAGCACTGGGGAAAGGCAGGCAGAGAATTCCCTGCTAGCACCTTCTCTGTGCCTGGGAAGCAGAAGTGTTCACATTGCTTCGCAAAATCGCTTTTGTACAGAAAACAGTAACACTTGTTCAGAACGAAAGAAAGCACAGAGCCCCAGATTTTATGTTGTCCTGGAGAGCTTGCAGAGCACTAGGGAAAGGCAGGCAGAGAATTCCCTGCTAGCACCTTCTCTGTGCCTGGGAAGCAGAAGTGTTCACATTGCTTCGCAGAATCGCTTTTGTGCAGAAAACAGTAACACTTCTTCAGAACAAAAGAAAGCACAGAGCCCCAGATTTTATGTTGTCCTGGAGAGCTTGCAGAGCACTGGGGAAAGGCAGGCAGAGAATTCCCTGCTAGCACCTTCTCTCTGCCCGGGAATGAGAAGTGTTCACATTGCTTCGCAGAATCGCTTTTGTGCAGACAACACTAACACTTGTTCAGAACGAAAGAAAGCACAGAGCCCCAGATTTTATGTTGTCCTGGAGAGCTTGCAGAGCAATGGGGAAGGGCAGGCAGAGAATTCCCTGCTAGTACCTTCTCTGTGCCTGGGAAGCAGAAGTGTTCACATTGCTTCGCAGAATCGCTTTTTTGCAGAAAACAGTAACAATTGTTCAGACGAAAGAAAGCACAGAGCCCCAGATTTTATGTTGTCCTGGAGAGCTTGCAGAGCACTGGGGAAAGGCAGGCAGAGAATTCCCTGCTAGCACCTTCTCTGTGCCTGTTCACATTGCTTGGCAGAATCGCTTTTGTGCAGAAAACACTAACAGTTGTTCAGAACGAAAGAAAGGACAGAGCCCCAGATTTTATGTTGTCCTGGAGAGCTTGCAGAGCACTGGGGAACGGCAGGCAGAGAATTCCCTGCTAGCACCTTCTCTGTGCCTGGGAAGCAGAAGTGTTCACATTGCTTGGCAGAATCGCTTTTGTGCAGAAAACAGTAACACTTCTTCAGAACAAAAGAAAGCACAGAGCCCCAGATTTTATGTTGTCCTGGAGAGCTTGCAGAGCTCTGGGGAAAGGCAGGCAGAGAATTCCCTGCTAGCACCTTCTCTGTGCCTGGGAAGCAGAAGTGTTCACATTGCTTGGCAGAATCGCTTTTGTGCAGAAAACAGTAACACTTGTTCAGAAGGAAAGAAAGCACAGAGCCCCAGATTTGCTGTTGTCCTGGAGAGCTTGCAGTGCACTGGGGAAAGGCAGGCAGAGAATTCCCTGCTAGCACCTTCTCTGTGCCTGGGAAGCAGAAGTGTTCACATTGCTTGGCAGAATCGCTTTTGTGCAGAAAACAGTAACACTTGTTCAGAAGGAAAGAAAGCACAGAGCCCCAGATTTGCTGTTGTCCTGGAGAGCTTGCAGTGCACTGGGGAAAGGCAGGCAGAGAATTCCCTGCTAGCACCTTCTCTGTGCCTGGGAAGCAGAAGTGTTCACATTGCTTCGCAAAATCGCTTTTGTACAGAAAACACTAACACTTATTCAGAACGAAAGAAAGCACAGAGCCCCAGATTTTATGTTGTCCTGGAGAGCTTGCAGAGCACTGGGGAAAGGCAGGCAGAGAATTCCCTGCTAGCACCTTCTCTGTGCCTGGGAAGCAGAAGTGTTCACATTGCTTCGCAGAATCGCTTTTGTGCAGAAAACAGTAACACTTGTTCAGAACGAAAGAAAGCACAGAGCCCCACATTTTATGTTGTCCTGGAGAGCTTGCAGAGCACTGGGGAAAGGCAGGCAGAGAATTCCCTGCTAGCACCTTCTCTGTGCCTGGGAAGCAGAAGTGTTCACATTGCTTCGCAGAATCGCTTTCGTGCAGAAAACACTAACACTTGTTCAGGACGAAAGAAAGCACAGAGCCCCAGATTTTATGTTGTCCTGGAGAGCTTGCAGAGCACTGGGGAAAGGCAGGCAGAGAATTCCCTGCTAGCACCGTCTCTGTGCGCGGGAAGGAAAAGTGTTCACATTTTTTCGCAGAATCGCTTTTGTGCAGAAAACACTAACACTTGTTCAGAACGAAAGAAAGCACAGAGCCCCAGATTTGCTGTTACCCTGGAGAGCTTGCAGAGCACTGGGGAAAGGCAGGCAGAGAATTCCCTGCTAGCACCTTCTCGGTGCCTGGGAAGCAAAAGTGTTCACATTGCTTCGCAGAATCGCTTTTGTGCAGAAAACACTAACACTTGTTCAGAACGAAAGAAAGCACAGAGCCCCAGATTTGCTGTTGTCCTGGAGAGCTTGCAGAGCACTGGGGAAAGGCAGGCAGAGAATTCCCTGCTAGCACCTTCTCTGTGCCTGGGAAGCAGAAGTGTTCACATTGCTTCGCAGAATCGCTTTTGTGCAGAAAACACTAACACTTGTTCAGAACGAAAGAAAGCACAGAGCCCCAGATTTGTTGTTGTCCTGGAGAGCTTGCAGAGCACTGGGGAAAGGCAGGCAGAGAATTCCCTGCTAGCACCTTTTCTCTGCACGGGAATGAGAAGTGTACACATTGCTTCGCAGAATCGCTTTTGTGCAGAAAACACTAACACTTCTTCAGAAGGAAAGAAAGCACAGAGCCCCAGATTTGCTGTTACCCTGGAGAGCTTGCAGAGCACTGGGGAAAGGCAGGCAGAGAATTCCCTGCTAGCACCTTCTCTGTGCGCGGGAAGGCAAAGTGTTCACATTTCCTCGCAGAATCGCTTTTGTGCAGAAAACACTAACACTTGTTCAGAACGAAAGAAAGCACAGAGCCCCAGATTTTATGTTGTCCTGGAGAGCTTGCAGAGCACTGGGGAAAGGCAGGCAGAGAATTCCCTGCTAGCACCTTCTCTCTGCGCGGGAATGAGAAGTGTTCACATTGCTTCGCAGAATCGCTTTTGTGCAGAAAACACTAACACTTGTTCAGAACGAAAGAAAGCACAGAGCCCCAGATTTTATGTTGTCCTGGAGAGCTTGCAGAGCACTGGAGAAAGGCAGGCAGAGAATTCCCTGCTAGCACCTTCTCTCTGCGCGGGAATGAGAAGTGTTCACATTGCTTCGCAGAAGCTCTTTTGTGCAGTTAACACTAACACTTGTTCAGAACGAAAGAAAGCACAGAGCCCCAGATTTTATGTTGTCCTGGAGAGCTTGCAGAGCACTGGGGAAAGGCAGGCAGAGAATTCCCTGCTAGCACCTTCTCTCTGCGCGGGAATGAGAAGTGTTCACATTTTTTCGCAGAATCGCATTTGCGTCGCTTCAGAGAACACAAAAGCTTGTTCAGGAGGAAAGAAAGCACAGAGCCCCAGATTTGCTGTTACCCTGGAGAGCTTGCAGAGCACTGGGGAAAGCAGGCAGAGAATTCCCTGCTAGCACCTTCTCTGTGGGCGGGAAGGCAAAGTGTTCACATTTCCTCGCAGAATCGCTTTTGTGCAGAAAACACTAACACTTGTTCAGAACGAAAGAAAGCACAGAGCCCCAGATTTGCTGTTGTCCTGGAAAGCTTGCAGAGCACTGGGGAACGGCAGGCAGAGAATTCCCTGCTAGCACCTTCTCTGTGCCTGGGAAGCAGAAGTGTTCACATTGCTTGGCAGAACCGCTTTTGTGCAGAAAACACTAACACTTGTTCAGAACGAAAGAAAGCACAGAGCCCCAGATTTGCTGTTGTCCTGGAAAGCTTGCAGAGCACTGGGGAACGGCAGGCAGAGAATTCCCTGCTAGCACCTTCTCTGTGCCTGGGAAGCAGAAGTGTTCACATTGCTTGGCAGAATCGCTTTTGTGCAGAAAACAGTAACACTTGTTCAGAACGAAAGAAAGCACAGAGCCCCACATTTTATGTTGTCCTGGAGAGCTTGCAGAGCACTGGGGAAAGGCAGGCAGAGAATTCCCTGCTAGCACCTTCTCTGTGCCTGGGAAGCAGAAGTGTTCACATTGCTTCGCAAAATCGCTTTTGTACAGAAAACAGTAACACTTGTTCAGAACGAAAGAAAGCACAGAGCCCCAGATTTTATGTTGTCCTGGAGAGCTTGCAGAGCACTAGGGAAAGGCAGGCAGAGAATTCCCTGCTAGCACCTTCTCTGTGCCTGGTAAGCAGAAGTGTTCACATTGCTTCGCAGAATCGCTTTTGTGCAGAAAACAGTAACACTTCTTCAGAACAAAAGAAAGCACAGAGCCCCAGATTTTATGTTGTCCTGGAGAGCTTGCAGAGCACTGGGGAAAGGCAGGCAGAGAATTCCCTGCTAGCACCTTCTCTCTGCGCGGGAATGAGAAGTGTTCACATTGCTTCGCAGAATCGCTTTTGTGCAGACAACACTAACAGTTGTTCAGAACGAAAGAAAGCACAGAGCCCCAGATTTTATGTTGTCCTGGAGAGCTTGCAGAGCAATGGGGAAGGGCAGGCAGAGAATTCCCTGCTAGTACCTTCTCTGTGCCTGGGAAGCAGAAGTGTTCACATTGCTTCGCAGAATCGCTTTTTTGCAGAAAACAGTAACAATTGTTCAGACGAAAGAAAGCACAGAGCCCCAGATTTTATGTTGTCCTGGAGAGCTTGCAGAGCACTGGGGAACGGCAGGCAGAGAATTCCCTGCTAGCACCTTCTCTGTGCCTGGGAAGCAGAAGTGTTCACATTGCTTGGCAGAATCGCTTTTGTGCAGAAAACAGTAACACTTCTTCAGAACAAAAGAAAGCACAGAGCCCCAGATTTTATGTTGTCCTGGAGAGCTTGCAGAGCACTGGGGAAAGGCAGGCAGAGAATTCCCTGCTAGCACCTTCTCTGTGCCTGGGAAGCAGAAGTGCTCACATTGCTTGGCAGAATCGCTTTTGTGCAGAAAACAGTAACACTTGTTCAGAACGAAAGAAAGCACAGAGCCCCAGATTTTATGTTGTCCTGGAGAGCTTGCAGAGCACTGGGGAAAGGCAGGCAGAGAATTCCCTGCTAGCACCTTCTCTGTGCCTGGGAAGCAGAAGTGTTCACATTGCTTGGCAGAATCGCTTTTGTGCAGAAAACAGTAACACTTGTTCAGAAGGAAAGAAAGCACAGAGCCCCAGATTTGCTGTTGTCCTGGAGAGCTTGCAGTGCACTGGGGAAAGGCAGGCAGAGAATTCCCTGCTAGCACCTTCTCTGTGCCTGGGAAGCAGAAGTGTTCACATTGCTTCGCAAAATCGCTTTTGTACAGAAAACACTAACACTTATTCAGAACGAAAGAAAGCACAGAGCCCCAGATTTTATGTTGTCCTGGAGAGCTTGCAGAGCACTGGGGAAAGGCAGGCAGAGAATTCCCTGCTAGCACCTTCTCTGTGCCTGGGAAGCAGAAGTGTTCACATTGCTTGGCAGAATCGCTTTTGTGCAGAAAACAGTAACACTTGTTCAGAACGAAAGAAAGCACAGAGCCCCACATTTTATGTTGTCCTGGAGAGCTTGCAGAGCACTGGGGAAAGGCAGGCAGAGAATTCCCTGCTAGCACCTTCTCTGTGCCTGGGAAGCAGAAGTGTTCACATTGCTTCGCAGAATCGCTTTTGTGCAGAAAACACTAACACTTGTTCAGGACGAAAGAAAGCACAGAGCCCCAGATTTTATGTTGTCCTGGAGAGCTTGCAGAGCACTGGGGAAAGGCAGGCAGAGAATTCCCTGCTAGCACCGTCTCTGTGCGCGGGAAGGAAAAGTGTTCACATTTTTTCGCAGAATCGCTTTTGTGCAGAAAACACTAACACTTGTTCAGAACGAAAGAAAGCACAGAGCCCCAGATTTGCTGTTACCCTGGAGAGCTTGCAGAGCACTGGGGAAAGGCAGGCAGAGAATTCCCTGCTAGCACCTTCTCGGTGCCTGGGAAGCAAAAGTGTTCACATTGCTTCGCAGAATCGCTTTTGTGCAGAAAACACTAACACTTGTTCAGAACGAAAGAAAGCACAGAGCCCCAGATTTGCTGTTGTCCTGGAGAGCTTGCAGAGCACTGGGGAAAGGCAGGCAGAGAATTCCCTGCTAGCACCTTCTCTGTGCCTGGGAAGCAGAAGTGTTCACATTGCTTCGCAGAATCGCTTTTGTGCAGAAAACACTAACACTTGTTCAGAACGAAAGAAAGCACAGAGCCCCAGATTTGTTGTTGTCCTGGAGAGCTTGCAGAGCACTGGGGAAAGGCAGGCAGAGAATTCCCTGCTAGCACCTTTTCTCTGCGCGGGAATGAGAAGTGTACACATTGCTTCGCAGAATCGCTTTTGTGCAGAAAACACTAACACTTCTTCAGAAGGAAAGAAAGCACAGAGCCCCAGATTTGCTGTTACCCTGGAGAGCTTGCAGAGCACTGGGGAAAGGCAGGCAGAGAATTCCCTGCTAGCACCTTCTCTGTGCGCGGGAAGGCAAAGTGTTCACATTTCCTCGCAGAATCGCTTTTGTGCAGAAAACACTAACACTTGTTCAGAACGAAAGAAAGCACAGAGCCCCAGATTTTATGTTGTCCTGGAGAGCTTGCAGAGCACTGGAGAAAGGCAGGCAGAGAATTCCCTGCTAGCACCTTCTCTCTGCGCGGGAATGAGAAGTGTTCACATTGCTTTGCAGAAGCTCTTTTGTGCAGTTAACACTAACACTTGTTCAGAACGAAAGAAAGCACAGAGCCCCAGATTTTATGTTGTCCTGGAGAGCTTGCAGAGCACTGGGGAAAGGCAGGCAGAGAATTCCCTGCTAGCACCTTCTCTCTGCGCGGGAATGAGAAGTGTTCACATTTTTTCGCAGAATCGCATTTGCGTCGCTTCAGAGAACACAAAAGCTTGTTCAGGAGGAAAGAAAGCACAGAGCCCCAGATTTGCTGTTACCCTGGAGAGCTTGCAGAGCACTGGGGAAAGCAGGCAGAGAATTCCCTGCTAGCACCTTCTCTGTGGGCGGGAAGGCAAAGTGTTCACATTTCCTCGCAGAATCGCTTTTGTGCAGAAAACACTAACACTTGTTCAGAACGAAAGAAAGCACAGAGCCCCAGATTTGCTGTTGTCCTGGAAAGCTTGCAGAGCACTGGGGAACGGCAGGCAGAGAATTCCCTGCTAGCACCTTCTCTGTGCCTGGGAAGCAGAAGTGTTCACATTGCTTGGCAGAATCGCTTTTGTGCAGAAAACACTAACACTTGTTCAGAACGAAAGAAAGCACAGAGCCCCAGATTTGCTGTTGTCCTGGAAAGCTTGCAGAGCACTGGGGAACGGCAGGCAGAGAATTCCCTGCTAGCACCTTCTCTGTGCCTGGGAAGCAGAAGTGTTCACATTGCTTGGCAGAATCGCTTTTGTGCAGAAAACAGTAACACTTGTTCAGAACGAAAGAAAGCACAGAGCCCCACATTTTATGTTGTCCTGGAGAGCTTGCAGAGCACTGGGGAAAAGCAGGCAGAGAATTCCCTGCTAGCACCTTCTCTGTGCCTGGGAAGCAGAAGTGTTCACATTGCTTCGCAAAATTGCTTTTGTACAGAAAACATTAACACTTGTTCAGAACGAAAGAAAGCACAGAGCCCCAGATTTTATGTTGTCCTGGAGAGCTTGCAGAGCACTAGGGAAAGGCAGGCAGAGAATTCCCTGCTAGCACCTTCTCTGTGCCTGGGAAGCAGAAGTGTTCACATTGCTTCGCAGAATCGCTTTTGTGCAGACAACACTAACACTTGTTCAGAACGAAAGAAAGCACAGAGCCCCAGATTTTATGTTGTCCTGGAGAGCTTGCAGAGCAATGGGGAAGGGCAGGCAGAGAATTCCCTGCTAGTACCTTCTCTGTGCCTGGGAAGCAGAAGTGTTCACATTGCTTGGCAGAATCGCTTTTGTGCAGAAAACAGTAACAATTGTTCAGACGAAAGAAAGCACAGAGCCCCACATTTTATGTTGTCCTGGAGAGCTTGCAGAGCACTGGGGAAAGGCAGGCAGAGAATTCCCTGCTAGCACCTTCTCTGTGCCTGTTCACATTGCTTGGCAGAATCGCTTTTGTGCAGAAAACACTAACAGTTGTTCAGAACGAAAGAAAGGACAGAGCCCCAGATTTTATGTTGTCCTGGAGAGCTTGCAGAGCACTGGGGAACGGCAGGCAGAGAATTCCCTGCTAGCACCTTCTCTGTGCCTGGGAAGCAGAAGTGTTCACATTGCTTGGCAGAATCGCTTTTGTGCAGAAAACAGTAACACTTATTCAGAACGAAAGAAAGCACAGAGCCCCAGATTTTATGTTGTCCTGGAGAGCTTGCAGAGCACTGGGGAAAGGCAGGCAGAGAATTCCCTGCTAGCACCTTCTCTGTGCCTGGGAAGCAGAAGTGTTCACATTGCTTGGCAGAATCGCTTTTGTGCAGAAAACAGTAACACTTGTTCAGAACGAAAGAAAGCACAGAGCCCCAGATTTTATGTTGTCCTGGAGAGCTTGCAGAGCACTGGGGAAAGGCAGGCAGAGAATTCCCTGCTAGCACCTTCTCTGTGCCTGGGAAGCAGAAGTGTTCACATTGCTTGGCAGAATCGCTTTTGTGCAGAAAACAGTAACACTTGTTCAGAAGGAAAGAAAGCACAGAGCCCCAGATTTGCTGTTGTCCTGGAGAGCTTGCAGTGCACTGGGGAAAGGCAGGCAGAGAATTCCCTGCTAGCACCTTCTCTGTGCCTGGGAAGCAGAAGTGTTCACATTGCTTGGCAGAATCGCTTTTGTGCAGAAAACAGTAACACTTGTTCAGAAGGAAAGAAAGCACAGAGCCCCAGATTTGCTGTTGTCCTGGAGAGCTTGCAGTGCACTGGGGAAAGGCAGGCAGAGAATTCCCTGCTAGCACCTTCTCTGTGCCTGGGAAGCAGAAGTGTTCACATTGCTTCGCAAAATCGCTTTTGTACAGAAAACACTAACACTTGTTCAGAACGAAAGAAAGCACAGAGCCCCAGATTTTATGTTGTCCTGGAGAGCTTGCAGAGCACTGGGGAAAGGCAGGCAGAGAATTCCCTGCTAGCACCTTCTCTGTGCCTGGGAAGCAGAAGTGTTCACATTGCTTGGCAGAATCGCTTTTGTGCAGAAAACACTAACACTTGTTCAGAACGAAAGAAAGCACAGAGCCCCACATTTTATGTTGTCCTGGAGAGCTTGCAGAGCACTGGGGAAAGGCAGGCAGAGAATTCCCTGCTAGCACCTTCTCTGTGCCTGGGAAGCAGAAGTGTTCACATTGCTTGGCAGAATCGCTTTTGTGCAGAAAACACTAACACTTGTTCAGGACGAAAGAAAGCACAGAGCCCCAGATTTTATGTTGTCCTGGAGAGCTTGCAGAGCACTGGGGAAAGGCAGGCAGAGAATTCCCTGCTAGCACCGTCTCTGTGCGCGGGAAGGAAAAGTGTTCACATTTTTTCGCAGAATCGCTTTTGTGCAGAAAACACTAACACTTGTTCAGAACGAAAGAAAGCACAGAGCCCCAGATTTGCTGTTACCCTGGAGAGCTTGCAGAGCACTGGGGAAAGGCAGGCAGAGAATTCCCTGCTAGCACCTTCTCTGTGCCTGGGAAGCAAAAGTGTTCACATTGCTTCGCAGAATCGCTTTTGTGCAGAAAACACTAACACTTGTTCAGAACGAAAGAAAGCACAGAGCCCCAGATTTGCTGTTGTCCTGGAGAGCTTGCAGAGCACTGGGGAAAGGCAGGCAGAGAAGTCCCTGCTAGCACCTTCTCTGTGCCTGGGAAGCAGAAGTGTTCACATTGCTTCGCAGAATCGCTTTTGTGCAGAAAACACTAACACTTGTTCAGAACGAAAGAAAGCACAGAGCCCCAGATTTGTTGTTGTCCTGGAGAGCTTGCAGAGCACTGGGGAAAGGCAGGCAGAGAATTCCCTGCTAGCACCTTTTCTCTGCGCGGGAATGAGAAGTGTACACATTGCTTCGCAGAATCGCTTTTGTGCAGAAAACACTAACACTTCTTCAGAAGGAAAGAAAGCACAGAGCCCCAGATTTGCTGTTACCCTGGAGAGCTTGCAGAGCACTGGGGAAAGGCAGGCAGAGAATTCCCTGCTAGCACCTTCTCTGTGGGCGGGAAGGCAAAGTGTTCACATTTCCTCGCAGAATCGCTTTTGTGCAGAAAACACTAACACTTGTTCAGAACGAAAGAAAGCACAGAGCCCCAGATTTTATGTTGTCCTGGAGAGCTTGCAGAGCACTGGGGAAAGGCAGGCAGAGAATTCCCTGCTAGCACCTTCTCTCTGCGCGGGAATGAGAAGTGTTCACATTGCTTCGCAGAATCGCTTTTGTGCAGAAAACACTAACACTTGTTCAGAACGAAAGAAAGCACAGAGCCCCAGATTTTATGTTGTCCTGGAGAGCTTGCAGAGCACTGGAGAAAGGCAGGCAGAGAATTCCCTGCTAGCACCTTCTCTCTGCGCGGGAATGAGAAGTGTTCACATTGCTTCGCAGAAGCTCTTTTGTGCAGTTAACACTAACACTTGTTCAGAACGAAAGAAAGCACAGAGCCCCAGATTTTATGTTGTCCTGGAGAGCTTGCAGAGCACTGGGGAAAGGCAGGCAGAGAATTCCCTGCTAGCACCTTCTCTCTGCGCGGGAATGAGAAGTGTTCACATTTTTTCGCAGAATCGCATTTGCGTCGCTTCAGAGAACACAAAAGCTTGTTCAGGAGGAAAGAAAGCACAGAGCCCCAGATTTGCTGTTACCCTGGAGAGCTTGCAGAGCACTGGGGAAAGCAGGCAGAGAATTCCCTGCTAGCACCTTCTCTGTGGGCGGGAAGGCAAAGTGTTCACATTTCCTCGCAGAATCGCTTTTGTGCAGAAAACACTAACACTTGTTCAGAACGAAAGAAAGCACAGAGCCCCAGATTTGCTGTTGTCCTGGAAAACTTGCAGAGCACTGGGGAACGGCAGGCAGAGAATTCCCTGCTAGCACCTTCTCTGTGCCTGGGAAGCAGAAGTGTTCACATTGCTTGGCAGAATCGCTTTTGTGCAGAAAACAGTAACACTTGTTCAGAACAAAAGAAAGCACAGAGCCCCACATTTTATGTTGTCCTGGAGAGCTTGCAGAGCACTGGGGAAAGGCAGGCAGAGAATTCCCTGCTAGCACCTTCTCTGTGCCTGGGAAGCAGAAGTGTTCACATTGCTTCGCAAAATCGCTTTTGTACAGAAAACAGTAACACTTGTTCAGAACGAAAGAAAGCACAGAGCCCCAGATTTTATGTTGTCCTGGAGAGCTTGCAGAGCACTAGGGAAAGGCAGGCAGAGAATTCCCTGCTAGCACCTTCTCTGTGCCTGGGAAGCAGAAGTGTTCACATTGCTTCGCAGAATCGCTTTTGTGCAGACAACACTAACACTTGTTCAGAACGAAAGAAAGCACAGAGCCCCAGATTTTATGTTGTCCTGGAGAGCTTGCAGAGCAATGGGGAAGGGCAGGCAGAGAATTCCCTGCTAGTACCTTCTCTGTGCCTGGGAAGCAGAAGTGTTCACATTGCTTCGCAGAATCGCTTTTTTGCAGAAAACAGTAACAATTGTTCAGACGAAAGAAAGCACAGAGCCCCAGATTTTATGTTGTCCTGGAGAGCTTGCAGAGCACTGGGGAAAGGCAGGCAGAGAATTCCCTGCTAGCACCTTCTCTGTGCCTGTTCACATTGCTTGGCAGAATCGCTTTTGTGCAGAAAACACTAACAGTTGTTCAGAACGAAAGAAAGGACAGAGCCCCAGATTTTATGTTGTCCTGGAGAGCTTGCAGAGCACTGGGGAACGGCAGGCAGAGAATTCCCTGCTAGCACCTTCTCTGTGCCTGGGAAGCAGAAGTGTTCACATTGCTTGGCAGAATCGCTTTTGTGCAGAAAACAGTAACACTTCTTCAGAACAAAAGAAAGCACAGAGCCCCAGATTTTATGTTGTCCTGGAGAGCTTGCAGAGCACTGGGGAAAGGCAGGCAGAGAATTCCCTGCTAGCACCTTCTCTGTGCCTGGGAAGCAGAAGTGTTCACATTGCTTGGCAGAATCGCTTTTGTGCAGAAAACAGTAACACTTGTTCAGAACGAAAGAAAGCACAGAGCCCCACATTTTATGTTGTCCTGGAGAGCTTGCAGAGCACTGGGGAAAGGCAGGCAGAGAATTCCCTGCTAGCACCTTCTCTGTGCCTGGGAAGCAGAAGTGTTCACATTGCTTGGCAGAATCGCTTTTGTGCAGAAAACAGTAACACTTGTTCAGAAGGAAAGAAAGCACAGAGCCCCAGATTTGCTGTTGTCCTGGAGAGCTTGCAGTGCACTGGGGAAAGGCAGGCAGAGAATTCCCTGCTAGCACCTTCTCTGTGCCTGGGAAGCAGAAGTGTTCACATTGCTTCGCAAAATCGCTTTTGTACAGAAAACACTAACACTTATTCAGAACGAAAGAAAGCACAGAGCCCCAGATTTTATGTTGTCCTGGAGAGCTTGCAGAGCACTGGGGAAAGGCAGGCAGAGAATTCCCTGCTAGCACCTTCTCTGTGCCTGGGAAGCAGAAGTGTTCACATTGCTTGGCAGAATCGCTTTTGTGCAGAAAACAGTAACACTTGTTCAGAACGAAAGAAAGCACAGAGCCCCACATTTTATGTTGTCCTGGAGAGCTTGCAGAGCACTGGGGAAAGGCAGGCAGAGAATTCCCTGCTAGCACCTTCTCTGTGCCTGGGAAGCAGAAGTGTTCACATTGCTTCGCAGAATCGCTTTTGTGCAGAAAACACTAACACTTGTTCAGGACGAAAGAAAGCACAGAGCCCCAGATTTTATGTTGTCCTGGAGAGCTTGCAGTGCACTGGGGAAATGCAGGCAGAGAATTCCCTGCTAGCACCTTCTCTGTGCCTGGGAAGCAGAAGTGTTCACATTGCTTCGCAGAATCGCTTTTGTGCAGAAAACACTAACACTTGTTCAGAACGAAAGAAAGCACAGAGCCCCAGATTTTATGTTGTCCTGGAGAGCTTGCAGAGCACTGGGGAAGGGCAGGCAGAGAATTCCCTGCTAGTACCTTCTCTGTGCCTGGGAAGCAGAAGTGTTCACATTGCTTCGCAGAATCGCTTTTTTGCAGAAAACAGTAACAATTGTTCAGACGAAAGAAAGCACAGAGCCCCAGATTTTATGTTGTCCTGGAGAGCTTGCAGAGCACTGGGGAAAGGCAGGCAGAGAATTCCCTGCTAGCACCTTCTCTGTGCCTGTTCACATTGCTTGGCAGAATCGCTTTTGTGCAGAAAACACTAACAGTTGTTCAGAACGAAAGAAAGGACAGAGCCCCAGATTTTATGTTGTCCTGGAGAGCTTGCAGAGCACTGGGGAACGGCAGGCAGAGAATTCCCTGCTAGCACCTTCTCTGTGCCTGGGAAGCAGAAGTGTTCACATTGCTTGGCAGAATCGCTTTTGTGCAGAAAACAGTAACACTTGTTCAGAACGAAAGAAAGCACAGAGCCCCAGATTTTATGTTGTCCTGGAGAGCTTGCAGAGCACTGGGGAAAGGCAGGCAGAGAATTCCCTGCTAGCACCTTCTCTCTGCGCGGGAATGAGAAGTGTTCACATTGCTTCGCAGAATCGCTTTTGTGCAGAAAACACTAACACTTGTTCAGAACGAAAGAAAGCACAGAGCCCCAGATTTTATGTTGTCCTGGAGAGCTTGCAGAGCACTGGGGAAAGGCAGGCAGAGAATTCCCTGCTAGCACCTTCTCTCTGCGCGGGAATGAGAAGTGTTCACATTTTTTCGCAGAATCGCATTAGCGTCGCTTCAGAGAACACAAAAGCTTGTTCAGGAGGAAAGAAAGCACAGAGCCCCAGATTTGCTGTTACCCTGGAGAGCTTGCAGAGCACTGGGGAAAGCAGGCAGAGAATTCCCTGCTAGCACCTTCTCTGTGGGCGGGAAGGCAAAGTGTTCACATTTCCTCGCAGAATCGCTTTTGTGCAGAAAACACTAACACTTGTTCAGAACGAAAGAAAGCACAGAGCCCCAGATTTGCTGTTGTCCTGGAAAGCTTGCAGAGCACTGGGGAACGGCAGGCAGAGAATTCCCTGCTAGCACCTTCTCTGTGCCTGGGAAGCAGAAGTGTTCACATTGCTTGGCAGAATCGCTTTTGTGCAGAAAACAGTAACACTTGTTCAGAAGGAAAGAAAGCACAGAGCCCCAGATTTGCTGTTGTCCTGGAGAGCTTGCAGTGCACTGGGGAAAGGCAGGCAGAGAATTCCCTGCTAGCACCTTCTCTGTGCCTGGGAAGCAGAAGTGTTCACATTGCTTCGCAGAATCGCTTTTGTACAGAAAACACTAACACTTATTCAGAACGAAAGAAAGCACAGAGCCCCAGATTTTATGTTGTCCTGGAGAGCTTGCAGAGCACTGGGGAAAGGCAGGCAGAGAATTCCCTGCTAGCACCTTCTCTGTGCCTGTTCACATTGCTTCGCAGAATCGCTTTTGTGCAGAAAACACTAACACTTGTTCAGAACGAAAGAAAGCACAGAGCCCCAGATTTGCTGTTGTCCTGGAGAGCTTGCAGAGCACTGGGGAACGGCAGGCAGAGAATTCCCTGCTAGCACCTTCTCTGTGCCTGGGAAGCAGAAGTGTTCACATTGCTTGGCAGAATCGCTTTTGTGCAGAAAACAGTAACACTTGTTCAGAACGAAAGAAAGCACAGAGCCCCAGATTTGCTGTTGTCCTGGAAAGCTTGCAGAGCACTGGGGAACGGCAGGCAGAGAATTCCCTGCTAGCACCTTCTCTGTGCCTGGGAAGCAGAAGTGTTCACATTGCTTCGCAGAATCGCTTTTGTACAGAAAACACTAACACTTGTTCAGAGCGAAAGAAAGCACAGAGCCCCAGATTTTATGTTGTCCTGGAGAGCTTGCAGAGCACTGGGGAAAGGCAGGCAGAGAATTCCCTGCTAGCACCTTCTCTGTGCCTGGGAAGCAGAAGTGTTCACATTGCTTCGCAAAATCGCTTTTGTACAGAAAACAGTAACACTTGTTCAGAACGAAAGAAAGCACAGAGCCCCAGATTTTATGTTGTCCTGGAGAGCTTGCAGAGCACTGGGGAAAGGCAGGCAGAGAATTCCCTGCTAGCACCTTCTCTGTGCCTGGGAAGCAGAAGTGTTCACATTGCTTCGCAGAATCGCTTTTGTGCAGAAAACAGTAACACTTCTTCAGAACAAAAGAAAGCACAGAGCCCCAGATTTTATGTTGTCCTGGAGAGCTTGCAGAGCACTGGGGAAAGGCAGGCAGAGAATTCCCTGCTAGCACCTTCTCTGTGCCTGGGAAGCAGAAGTGTTCACATTGCTTCGCAGAATCGCTTTTGTGCAGACAACACTAACACTTGTTCAGAACGAAAGAAAGCACAGAGCCCCAGATTTTATGCTGTCCTGGAGAGCTTGCAGAGCAATGGGGAAGGGCAGGCAGAGAATTCCCTGCTAGTACCTTCTCTGTGCCTGGGAAGCAGAAGTGTTCACATTGCTTCGCAGAATCGCTTTTTTGCAGAAAACAGTAACAATTGTTCAGACGAAAGAAAGCACAGAGCCCCAGATTTTATGTTGTCCTGGAGAGCTTGCAGAGCACTGGGGAAAGGCAGGCAGAGAATTCCCTGCTAGCACCTTCTCTGTGCCTGTTCACATTGCTTGGCAGAATCGCTTTTGTGCAGAAAACACTAACAGTTGTTCAGAACGAAAGAAAGGACAGAGCCCCAGATTTTATGTTGTCCTGGAGAGCTTGCAGAGCACTGGGGAACGGCAGGCAGAGAATTCCCTGCTAGCACCTTCTCTGTGCCTGGGAAGCAGAAGTGTTCACATTGCTTGGCAGAATCGCTTTTGTGCAGAAAACAGTAACACTTCTTCAGAACAAAAGAAAGCACAGAGCCCCAGATTTTATGTTGTCCTGGAGAGCTTGCAGAGCACTGGGGAAAGGCAGGCAGAGAAGTCCCTGCTAGCACCTTCTCTGTGCCTGGGAAGCAGAAGTGTTCACATTGCTTCGCAGAATCGCTTTTGTGCAGAAAACAGTAACACTTGTTCAGAAGGAAAGAAAGCACAGAGCCCCACATTTTATGTTGTCCTGGAGAGCTTGCAGAGCACTGGGGAAAGGCAGGCAGAGAATTCCCTGCTAGCACCTTCTCTGTGCCTGGGAAGCAGAAGTGTTCACATTGCTTGGCAGAATCGCTTTTGTGCAGAAAACAGTAACACTTGTTCAGAACGAAAGAAAGCACAGAGCCCCACAATTTATGTTGTCCTGGAGAGCTTGCAGAGCACTGGGGAAAGGCAGGCAGAGAATTCCCTGCTAGCACCTTCTCTGTGCCTGGGAAGCAGAAGTGTTCACATTGCTTGGCAGAATCGCTTTTGTGCAGAAAACAGTAACACTTGTTCAGAAGGAAAGAAAGCACAGAGCCCCAGATTTGCTGTTGTCCTGGAGAGCTTGCAGTGCACTGGGGAAAGGCAGGCAGAGAATTCCCTGCTAGCACCTTCTCTGTGCCTGGGAAGCAGAAGTGTTCACATTGCTTCGCAAAATCGCTTTTGTACAGAAAACACTAACACTTATTCAGAACGAAAGAAAGCACAGAGCCCCAGATTTTATGTTGTCCTGGAGAGCTTGCAGAGCACTGGGGAAAGGCAGGCAGAGAATTCCCTGCTAGCACCTTCTCTGTGCCTGGGAAGCAGAAGTGTTCACATTGCTTGGCAGAATCGCTTTTGTGCAGAAAACAGTAACACTTGTTCAGAACGAAAGAAAGCACAGAGCCCCACATTTTATGTTGTCCTGGAGAGCTTGCAGAGCACTGGGGAAAGGCAGGCAGAGAATTCCCTGCTAGCACCTTCTCTGTGCCTGGGAAGCAGAAGTGTTCACATTGCTTCGCAGAATCGCTTTTGTGCAGAAAACACTAACACTTGTTCAGGACGAAAGAAAGCACAGAGCCCCAGATTTTATGTTGTCGTGGAGAGCTTGCAGTGCACTGGGGAAATGCAGGCAGAGAATTCCCTGCTAGCACCTTCTCTGTGCCTGGGAAGCAGAAGTGTTCACATTGCTTCGCAGAATCGTTTTGGGCAGAAAACCCTAACACTTGTTCAGGACGAAAGAAAGCACAGAGCCCCAGATTTTATGTTGTCCTGGAGAGCTTTCAGAGCACTGGGGAAAGGCAGGCAGAGAATTCCCTGCTAGCACCTTCTCTGTGCCGGTTCACATTGCTTGGCAGAATCGCTTTTGTGCAGGAAACACTAACAGTTGTTCAGAACGAAAGAAAGGACAGAGCCCCAGATTTTATGTTGTCCTGGAGAGCTTGCAGAGCACTGGGGAAAGGCAGGCAGAGAATTCCCTGCTAGCACCTTCTCTGTGCCTGGTAAGCAGAAGTGTTCACATTGCTTGGCAGAATCGCTTTTGTGCAGAATACAGTAACAATTGTTCAGACGAAAGAAAGCACAGAGACCCAGATTTGCTGTTGTCCTGGAGAGCTTGCAGAGCACTGGGGAAAGGCAGGCAGAGAATTCCCTGCTAGCACCTTCTCTGTGCCTGGGAAGCAGAAGTGTTCACATTGCTTGGCAGAATCACTTTTGTGCAGAAAACACTAACACTTGTTCAGAACGAAAGAAAGCACAGAGCCCCAGACTTTATGTTGTCCTGGAGAGCTTGCAGTGCACTGGGGAAATGCAGGCAGAGAATTCCCTGCTAGCACCTTCTCTGTGCCTGGGAAGCAGAAGTGTTCACATTGCTTCGCAGAATCGCTTTTGTACAGAAAACAGTAACACTTCTTCAGAACAAAAGAAAGCACAGAGCCCCAGATTTTATGTTGTCCTGGAGAGCTTGCAGAGCACTGGGGAAAGGCAGGCAGAGAATTCCCTGCTAGCACCTTCTCTGTGCCTGGGAAGCAGAAGTGTTCACATTGCTTCGCAGAATCGCTTTTGTGCAGACAACACTAACACTTGTTCAGAAGGAAAGAAAGCACAGAGCCCCAGATCTGCTGTTGTCTTGGAGAGCTTGCAGAGCACTGGGGAAAGGCAGGCAGAGAATTCCCTGCTAGCACCTTTTCTGTGCCTGTTCACATTGCTTGGCAGAATCGCTTTTGTGCAGAAAACAGTAACACTTGTTCAGAACGAAAGAAAGCACAGAGCCCCACATTTTATGTTGTCCTGGAGAGCTTGCAGAGCACTGGGGAAAGGCAGGCAGAGAATTCCCTGCTAGCACCTTCTCTGTGCGCGGGAATGAGAAGTGTTCACATTGCTTCGCAGAATCGCTTTTGTGCAGAAAACACTAACACTTGTTCAGAACGAAAGAAAGCACAGAGCCCCAGATTTTATGTTGTCCTGGAGAGCTTGCAGAGCACTGGGGAAAGGCAGGCAGAGAATTCCCTGCTAGCACCTTCTCTGTGCCTGGGAAGCAGAAGTGTTCACATTGCTTGGCAGAATCGCTTTTGTACAGAAAACACTAACACTTCTTCAGAACAAAAGAAAGCACAGAGCCCCAGATTTTATGTTGTCCTGGAGAGCTTGCAGAGCACTGGGGAAAGGCAGGCAGAGAATTCCCTGCTAGCACCTTCTCTGTGCCTGGGAAGCAGAAGTGTTCACATTGCTTCGCAGAAACGCTTTTGTGCAGACAACACTAACACTTGTTCAGAACGAAAGAAAGCACAGAGCCCCAGGTTTTATGTTGTCCTGGAGAGCTTGCAGAGCACTGGGGAAAGGCAGGCAGAGAATTCACTGCTAGCACCTTTTCTATGCCTGTTCACATTGCTTGGCAGAATCGCTTTTGTGCAGAAAACACTAACACTTGTTCAGAACGAAAGAAAGCACAGAGCCCCAGATTTGCTGTTGTCCTGGAGAGCTTGCAGAGCAATGGGGAAAGGCAGGCAGAGAATTCCCTGCTAGCACCTTCTCTGTGCCTGGGAAGCAGAAGTGTTCACATTGCTTGGCAGAATCGCTTTTTTGCAGAAAACAGTAACAATTGTTCAGACGAAAGAAAGCACAGAGCCCCAGATTTTATGTTGTCCTGGAGAGCTTTCAGAGCACTGGGGAAAGGCAGGCAGAGAATTCCCTGCTAGCACCTTCTCTGTGCCTGGGAAGCAGAAGTGTTCACATTGCTTGGCAGAATCACTTTTGTGCAGAAAACACTAACACTTGTTCAGAACGAAAGAAAGCACAGAGCCCCAGATTTTATGTTGTCCTGGAGAGCTTGCAGTGCACTGGGGAAATGCAGGCAGAGAATTCCCTGCTAGCACCTTCTCTGTGCCTGGGAAGCAGAAGTGTTCACATTGCTTCGCAGAATCGCTTTTGTGCAGAAAACACTAACACTTGTTCAGGACGAAAGAAAGCACAGAGCCCCAGATTTTATGTTGTCCTGGAGAGCTTGCAGAGCACTGGGGAAAGGCAGGCAGAGAATTCCCTGCTAGCACCTTCTCTGTGCCTGTTCACATTGCTTGGCTGAATCGCTTTTGTGCAGAAAACACTAACACTTGTTCAGAACGAAAGAAAGGACAGAGCCCCAGATTTTATGTTGTCCTGGAGAGCTTGCAGAGCACTGGGGAAAGGCAGGCAGAGAATTCCCTGCTAGCACCTTCTCTGTGCCTGTTCACATTGCTTGGCAGAATCGCTTTTGTGCAGAAAACACTAACACTTGTTCAGAACGAAAGAAAGCACAGAGCCCCAGATTTGCTGTTGTCCTGGAAAGCTTGCAGAGCACTGGGGAACGGCAGGCAGAGAATTCCCTGCTAGCACCTTCTCTGTGCCTGGGAAGCAGAAGTGTTCACATTGCTTGGCAGAATCGCTTTTGTGCAGAAAACAGTAACACTTGTTCAGAACGAAAGAAAGCACAGAGCCCCACATTTTATGTTGTCCTGGAGAGCTTGCAGAGCACTGGGGAAAGGCAGGCAGAGAATTCCCTGCTAGCACCTTCTCTGTGCCTGGGAAGCAGAAGTGTTCACATTGCTTCGCAAAATCGCTTTTGTACAGAAAACAGTAACACTTGTTCAGAACGAAAGAAAGCACAGAGTCCCAGATTTTATGTTGTCCTGGAGAGCTTGCAGAGCACTAGGGAAAGGCAGGCAGAGAATTCCCTGCTAGCACCTTCTCTGTGCCTGGGAAGCAGAAGTGTTCACATTGCTTCGCAGAATCGCTTTTGTGCAGAAAACAGTAACACTTCTTCAGAACAAAAGAAAGCACAGAGCCCCAGATTTTATGTTGTCCTGGAGAGCTTGCAGAGCACTGGGGAAAGGCAGGCAGAGAATTCCCTGCTAGCACCTTCTCTGTGCCTGGGAAGCAGAAGTGTTCACATTGCTTCGCAGAATCGCTTTTGTGCAGACAACACTAACACTTGTTCAGAACGAAAGAAAGCACAGAGCCCCAGATTTTATGTTGTCCTGGAGAGCTTGCAGAGCAATGGGGAAGGGCAGGCAGAGAATTCCCTGCTAGTACCTTCTCTGTGCCTGGGAAGCAGAAGTGTTCACATTGCTTCGCAGAATCGCTTTTTTGCAGAAAACAGTAACAATTGTTCAGACGAAAGAAAGCACAGAGCCCCAGATTTTATGTTGTCCTGGAGAGCTTGCAGAGCACTGGGGAAAGGCAGGCAGAGAATTCCCTGCTAGCACCTTCTCTGTGCCTGTTCACATTGCTTGGCAGAATCGCTTTTGTGCAGAAAACACTAACACTTGTTCAGAACGAAAGAAAGGACAGAGCCCCAGATTTTATGTTGTCCTGGAGAGCTTGCAGAGCACTGGGGAACGGCAGGCAGAGAATTCCCTGCTAGCACCTTCTCTGTGCCTGGGAAGCAGAAGTGTTCACATTGCTTCGCAGAATCGCTTTTGTGCAGAAAACAGTAACACTTCTTCAGAACAAAAGAAAGCACAGAGCCCCACATTTTATGTTGTCCTGGAGAGCTTGCAGAGCACTGGGGAAAGGCAGGCAGAGAAGTCCCTGCTAGCACCTTCTCTGTGCCTGGGAAGCAGAAGTGTTCACATTGCTTGGCAGAATCGCTTTTGTGCAGAAAACAGTAACACTTATTCAGAACGAAAGAAAGCACAGAGCCCCAGATTTTATGTTGTCCTGGAGAGCTTGCAGAGCACTGGGGAAAGGCAGGCAGAGAATTCCCTGCTAGCACCTTCTCTGTGCCTGGGAAGCAGAAGTGTTCACATTGCTTGGCAGAATCGCTTTTGTGCAGAAAACAGTAACACTTGTTCAGAACGAAAGAAAGCACAGAGCCCCACATTTTATGTTGTCCTGGAGAGCTTGCAGAGCACTGGGGAAAGGCAGGCAGAGAATTCCCTGCTAGCACCTTCTCTGTGCCTGGGAAGCAGAAGTGTTCACATTGCTTCGCAGAATCGCTTTTGTGCAGAAAACAGTAACACTTGTTCAGAACGAAAGAAAGCACAGAGCCCCACATTTTATGTTGTCCTGGAGAGCTTGCAGAGCACTGGGGAAAGGCAGGCAGAGAATTCCCTGCTAGCACCTTCTCTGTGCCTGGGAAGCAGAAGTGTTCACATTGCTTGGCAGAATCGCTTTTGTGCAGAAAACAGTAACACTTGTTCAGAACGAAAGAAAGCACAGAGCCCCACATTTTATGTTGTCCTGGAGAGCTTGCAGAGCACTGGGGAAAGGCAGGCAGAGAATTCCCTGCTAGCACCTTCTCTGTGCCTGGGAAGCAGAAGTGTTCACATTGCTTGGCAGAATCGCTTTTGTACAGAAAACACTAACACTTGTTCAGAACGAAAGAAAGCACAGAGCCCCAGATTTTATGTTGTCCTGGAGAGCTTGCAGAGCACTGGGGAAAGGCAGGCAGAGAATTCCCTGCTAGCACCTTCTCTGTGCCTGGGAAGCAGAAGTGTTCACATTGCTTGGCAGAATCGCTTTTGTGCAGAAAACAGTAACACTTGTTCAGAATGAAAGAAAGCACAGAGCCCCAGATTTTATGTTGTCCTGGAGAGCTTGCAGAGCACTGGGGAAAGGCAGGCAGAGAATTCCCTGCTAGCACCTTCTCTGTGCCTGGGAAGCAGAAGTGTTCACATTGCTTCGCAGAATCGCTTTTTTGCAGAAAACAGTAACAATTGTTCAGACGAAAGAAAGCACAGAGCCCCAGATTTTATGTTGTCCTGGAGAGCTTGCAGAGCACTGGGGAAAGGCAGGCAGAGAATTCCCTGCTAGCACCTTCTCTGTGCCTGTTCACATTGCTTGGCAGAATCGCTTTTGTGCAGAAAACACTAACAGTTGTTCAGAACGAAAGAAAGGACAGAGCCCCAGATTTTATGTTGTCCTGGAGAGCTTGCAGAGCACTGGGGAACGGCAGGCAGAGAATTCCCTGCTAGCACCTTCTCTGTGCCTGGGAAGCAGAAGTGTTCACATTGCTTGGCAGAATCGCTTTTGTGCAGAAAACAGTAACACTTCTTCAGAACAAAAGAAAGCACAGAGCCCCAGATTTTATGTTGTCCTGGAGAGCTTGCAGAGCACTGGGGAAAGGCAGGCAGAGAATTCCCTGCTAGCACCTTCTCTGTGCCTGGGAAGCAGAAGTGTTCACATTGCTTGGCAGAATCGCTTTTGTGCAGAAAACAGTAACACTTGTTCAGAAGGAAAGAAAGCACAGAGCCCCACATTTTATGTTGTCCTGGAGAGCTTGCAGAGCACTGGGGAAAGGCAGGCAGAGAATTCCCTGCTAGCACCTTCTCTGTGCCTGGGAAGCAGAAGTGTTCACATTGCTTGGCAGAATCGCTTTTGTGCAGAAAACAGTAACACTTGTTCAGAAGGAAAGAAAGCACAGAGCCCCAGATTTGCTGTTGTCCTGGAGAGCTTGCAGTGCACTGGGGAAAGGCAGGCAGAGAATTCCCTGCTAGCACCTTCTCTGTGCCTGGGAAGCAGAAGTGTTCACATTGCTTCGCAAAATCGCTTTTGTACAGAAAACACTAACACTTATTCAGAACGAAAGAAAGCACAGAGCCCCAGATTTTATGTTGTCCTGGAGAGCTTGCAGAGCACTGGGGAAAGGCAGGCAGAGAATTCCCTGCTAGCACCTTCTCTGTGCCTGGGAAGCAGAAGTGTTCACATTGCTTGGCAGAATCGCTTTTGTGCAGAAAACAGTAACACTTGTTCAGAACGAAAGAAAGCACAGAGCCCCACATTTTATGTTGTCCTGGAGAGCTTGCAGAGCACTGGGGAAAGGCAGGCAGAGAATTCCCTGCTAGCACCTTCTCTGTGCCTGGGAAGCAGAAGTGTTCACATTGCTTCGCAGAATCGCTTTTGTGCAGAAAACACTAACACTTGTTCAGGACGAAAGAAAGCACAGAGCCCCAGATTTTATGTTGTCCTGGAGAGCTTGCAGTGCACTGGGGAAATGCAGGCAGAGAATTCCCTGCTAGCACCTTCTCTGTGCCTGGGAAGCAGAAGTGTTCACATTGCTTCGCAGAATCGCTTTTGTGCAGAAAACACTAACACTTGTTCAGAACGAAAGAAAGCACAGAGCCCCAGATTTTATGTTGTCCTGGAGAGCTTGCAGAGCACTGGGGAAGGGCAGGCAGAGAATTCCCTGCTAGTACCTTCTCTGTGCCTGGGAAGCAGAAGTGTTCACATTGCTTCGCAGAATCGCTTTTTTGCAGAAAACAGTAACAATTGTTCAGACGAAAGAAAGCACAGAGCCCCAGATTTTATGTTGTCCTGGAGAGCTTGCAGAGCACTGGGGAAAGGCAGGCAGAGAATTCCCTGCTAGCACCTTCTCTGTGCCTGTTCACATTGCTTGGCAGAATCGCTTTTGTGCAGAAAACACTAACACTTGTTCAGAACGAAAGAAAGGACAGAGCCCCAGATTTTATGTTGTCCTGGAGAGCTTGCAGAGCACTGGGGAACGGCAGGCAGAGAATTCCCTGCTAGCACCTTCTCTGTGCCTGGGAAGCAGAAGTGTTCACATTGCTTCGCAGAATCGCTTTTGTGCAGAAAACACTAACACTTGTTCAGAACGAAAGAAAGCACAGAGCCCCAGATTTTATGTTGTCCTGGAGAGCTTGCAGAGCACTGGGGAAAGGCAGGCAGAGAATTCCCTGCTAGCACCTTCTCTCTGCGCGGGAATGAGAAGTGTTCACATTGCTTCGCAGAATCGCTTTTGTGCAGAAAACACTAACACTTGTTCAGAACGAAAGAAAGCACAGAGCCCCAGATTTTATGTTGTCCTGGAGAGCTTGCAGAGCACTGGGGAAAGGCAGGCAGAGAATTCCCTGCTAGCACCTTCTCTCTGCGCGGGAATGAGAAGTGTTCACATTTTTTCGCAGAATCGCATTTGCGTCGCTTCAGAGAACACAAAAGCTTGTTCAGGAGGAAAGAAAGCACAGAGCCCCAGATTTGCTGTTACCCTGGAGAGCTTGCAGAGCACTGGGGAAAGCAGGCAGAGAATTCCCTGCTAGCACCTTCTCTGTGGGCGGGAAGGCAAAGTGTTCACATTTCCTCGCAGAATCGCTTTTGTGCAGAAAACACTAACACTTGTTCAGGACGAAAGAAAGCACAGAGCCCCAGATTTGCTGTTGTCCTGGAAAGCTTGCAGAGCACTGGGGAACGGCAGGCAGAGAATTCCCTGCTAGCACCTTCTCTGTGCCTGGGAAGCAGAAGTGTTCACATTGCTTGGCAGAATCGCTTTTGTGCAGAAAACAGTAACACTTGTTCAGAAGGAAAGAAAGCACAGAGCCCCAGATTTGCTGTTGTCCTGGAGAGCTTGCAGTGCACTGGGGAAAGGCAGGCAGAGAATTCCCTGCTAGCACCTTCTCTGTGCCTGGGAAGCAGAAGTGTTCACATTGCTTCGCAGAATCGCTTTTGTACAGAAAACACTAACACTTATTCAGAACGAAAGAAAGCACAGAGCCCCAGATTTTATGTTGTCCTGGAGAGCTTGCAGAGCACTGGGGAAAGGCAGGCAGAGAATTCCCTGCTAGCACCTTCTCTGTGCCTGTTCACATTGCTTCGCAGAATCGCTTTTGTGCAGAAAACACTAACACTTGTTCAGAACGAAAGAAAGCACAGAGCCCCAGATTTGCTGTTGTCCTGGAGAGCTTGCAGAGCACTGGGGAACGGCAGGCAGAGAATTCCCTGCTAGCACCTTCTCTGTGCCTGGGAAGCAGAAGTGTTCACATTGCTTGGCAGAACCGCTTTTGTGCAGAAAACACTAACACTTGTTCAGAACGAAAGAAAGCACAGAGCCCCAGATTTGCTGTTGTCCTGGAAAGCTTGCAGAGCACTGGGGAACGGCAGGCAGAGAATTCCCTGCTAGCACCTTCTCTGTGCCTGGGAAGCAGAAGTGTTCACATTGCTTGGCAGAATCGCTTTTGTGCAGAAAACAGTAACACTTCTTCAGAACAAAAGAAAGCACAGAGCCCCAGATTTTATGTTGTCCTGGAGAGCTTGCAGAGCACTGGGGAAAGGCAGGCAGAGAATTCCCTGCTAGCACCTTCTCTGTGCCTGGGAAGCAGAAGTGTTCACATTGCTTGGCAGAATCGCTTTTGTGCAGAAAACAGTAACACTTGTTCAGAACGAAAGAAAGCACAGAGCCCCACATTTTATGTTGTCCTGGAGAGCTTGCAGAGCACTGGGGAAAGGCAGGCAGAGAATTCCCTGCTAGCACCTTCTCTGTGCCTGGGAAGCAGAAGTGTTCACATTGCTTGGCAGAATCGCTTTTGTGCAGAAAACAGTAACACTTGTTCAGAAGGAAAGAAAGCACAGAGCCCCAGATTTGCTGTTGTCCTGGAGAGCTTGCAGTGCACTGGGGAAAGGCAGGCAGAGAATTCCCTGCTAGCACCTTCTCTGTGCCTGGGAAGCAGAAGTGTTCACATTGCTTCGCAAAATCGCTTTTGTACAGAAAACACTAACACTTATTCAGAACGAAAGAAAGCACAGAGCCCCAGATTTTATGTTGTCCTGGAGAGCTTGCAGAGCACTGGGGAAAGGCAGGCAGAGAATTCCCTGCTAGCACCTTCTCTGTGCCTGGGAAGCAGAAGTGTTCACATTGCTTGGCAGAATCGCTTTTGTGCAGAAAACAGTAACACTTGTTCAGAACGAAAGAAAGCACAGAGCCCCACATTTTATGTTGTCCTGGAGAGCTTGCAGAGCACTGGGGAAAGGCAGGCAGAGAATTCCCTGCTAGCACCTTCTCTGTGCCTGGGAAGCAGAAGTGTTCACATTGCTTCGCAGAATCGCTTTTGTGCAGAAAACACTAACACTTGTTCAGGACGAAAGAAAGCACAGAGCCCCAGATTTTATGTTGTCCTGGAGAGCTTGCAGTGCACTGGGGAAATGCAGGCAGAGAATTCCCTGCTAGCACCTTCTCTGTGCCTGGGAAGCAGAAGTGTTCACATTGCTTCGCAGAATCGCTTTTGTGCAGAAAACACTAACACTTGTTCAGAACGAAAGAAAGCACAGAGCCCCAGATTTTATGTTGTCCTGGAGAGCTTGCAGAGCACTGGGGAAGGGCAGGCAGAGAATTCCCTGCTAGTACCTTCTCTGTGCCTGGGAAGCAGAAGTGTTCACATTGCTTCGCAGAATCGCTTTTTTGCAGAAAACAGTAACAATTGTTCAGACGAAAGAAAGCACAGAGCCCCAGATTTTATGTTGTCCTGGAGAGCTTGCAGAGCACTGGGGAAAGGCAGGCAGAGAATTCCCTGCTAGCACCTTCTCTGTGCCTGTTCACATTGCTTGGCAGAATCGCTTTTGTGCAGAAAACACTAACACTTGTTCAGAACGAAAGAAAGGACAGAGCCCCAGATTTTATGTTGTCCTGGAGAGCTTGCAGAGCACTGGGGAACGGCAGGCAGAGAATTCCCTGCTAGCACCTTCTCTGTGCCTGGGAAGCAGAAGTGTTCACATTGCTTCGCAGAATCGCTTTTGTGCAGAAAACACTAACACTTGTTCAGAACGAAAGAAAGCACAGAGCCCCAGATTTTATGTTGTCCTGGAGAGCTTGCAGAGCACTGGGGAAAGGCAGGCAGAGAATTCCCTGCTAGCACCTTCTCTCTGCGCGGGAATGAGAAGTGTTCACATTGCTTCGCAGAATCGCTTTTGTGCAGAAAACACTAACACTTGTTCAGAACGAAAGAAAGCACAGAGCCCCAGATTTTATGTTGTCCTGGAGAGCTTGCAGAGCACTGGGGAAAGGCAGGCAGAGAATTCCCTGCTAGCACCTTCTCTCTGCGCGGGAATGAGAAGTGTTCACATTTTTTCGCAGAATCGCATTTGCGTCGCTTCAGAGAACACAAAAGCTTGTTCAGGAGGAAAGAAAGCACAGAGCCCCAGATTTGCTGTTACCCTGGAGAGCTTGCAGAGCACTGGGGAAAGCAGGCAGAGAATTCCCTGCTAGCACCTTCTCTGTGGGCGGGAAGGCAAAGTGTTCACATTTCCTCGCAGAATCGCTTTTGTGCAGAAAACACTAACACTTGTTCAGGACGAAAGAAAGCACAGAGCCCCAGATTTTATGTTGTCCTGGAGTGCTTGCAGAGCACTGGGGAAAGGCAGGCAGAGAATTCCCTGCTAGCACCTTCTCTGTGCCTGTTCACATTGCTTCGCAGAATCGCTTTTGTGCAGAAAACACTAACACTTGTTCAGAACGAAAGAAAGCACAGAGCCCCAGATTTGCTGTTGTCCTGGAGAGCTTGCAGAGCACTGGGGAACGGCAGGCAGAGAATTCCCTGCTAGCACCTTCTCTGTGCCTGGGAAGCAGAAGTGTTCACATTGCTTGGCAGAACCGCTTTTGTGCAGAAAACACTAACACTTGTTCAGAACGAAAGAAAGCACAGAGCCCCAGATTTGCTGTTGTCCTGGAAAGCTTGCAGAGCACTGGGGAACGGCAGGCAGAGAATTCCCTGCTAGCACCTTCTCTGTGCCTGGGAAGCAGAAGTGTTCACATTGCTTGGCAGAATCGCTTTTGTGCAGAAAACAGTAACACTTGTTCAGAAGGAAAGAAAGCACAGAGCCCCAGATTTGCTGTTGTCCTGGAGAGCTTGCAGTGCACTGGGGAAAGGCAGGCAGAGAATTCCCTGCTAGCACCTTCTCTGTGCCTGGGAAGCAGAAGTGTTCACATTGCTTCGCAGAATCGCTTTTGTACAGAAAACACTAACACTTATTCAGAACGAAAGAAAGCACAGAGCCCCAGATTTTATGTTGTCCTGGAGAGCTTGCAGAGCACTGGGGAAAGGCAGGCAGAGAATTCCCTGCTAGCACCTTCTCTGTGCCTGTTCACATTGCTTCGCAGAATCGCTTTTGTGCAGAAAACACTAACACTTGTTCAGAACGAAAGAAAGCACAGAGCCCCAGATTTGTTGTTGTCCTGGAGAGCTTGCAGAGCACTGGGGAAAGGCAGGCAGAGAATTCCCTGCTAGCACCTTTTCTCTGCACGGGAATGAGAAGTGTACACATTGCTTGGCAGAACCGCTTTTGTGCAGAAAACACTAACACTTGTTCAGAACGAAAGAAAGCACAGAGCCCCAGATTTGCTGTTGTCCTGGAAAGCTTGCAGAGCACTGGGGAACGGCAGGCAGAGAATTCCCTGCTAGCACCTTCTCTGTGCCTGGGAAGCAGAAGTGTTCACATTGCTTCGCAGAATCGCTTTTGTACAGAAAACACTAACACTTGTTCAGAGCGAAAGAAAGCACAGAGCCCCAGATTTTATGGTGTCCTGGAGAGCTTGCAGAGCACTGGGGAAAGGCAGGCAGAGAATTCCCTGCTAGCACCTTCTCTGTGCCTGGGAAGCAGAAGTGTTCACATTGCTTCGCAAAATCGCTTTTGTACAGAAAACAGTAACACTTGTTCAGAACGAAAGAAAGCACAGAGCCCCAGATTTTATGTTGTCCTGGAGAGCTTGCAGAGCACTGGGGAAAGGCAGGCAGAGAATTCCCTGCTAGCACCTTCTCTGTGCTTGGGAAGCAGAAGTGTTCACATTGCTTCGCAGAATCGCTTTTGTGCAGAAAACAGTAACACTTCTTCAGAACAAAAGAAAGCACAGAGCCCCAGATTTTATGTTGTCCTGGAGAGCTTGCAGAGCACTGGGGAAAGGCAGGCAGAGAATTCCCTGCTAGCACCTTCTCTGTGCCTGGGAAGCAGAAGTGTTCACATTGCTTCGCAGAATCGCTTTTGTGCAGACAACACTAACACTTGTTCAGAACGAAAGAAAGCACAGAGCCCCAGATTTTATGCTGTCCTGGAGAGCTTGCAGAGCAATGGGGAAGGGCAGGCAGAGAATTCCCTGCTAGTACCTTCTCTGTGCCTGGGAAGCAGAAGTGTTCACATTGCTTCGCAGAATCGCTTTTTTGCAGAAAACAGTAACAATTGTTCAGACGAAAGAAAGCACAGAGCCCCAGATTTTATGTTGTCCTGGAGAGCTTGCAGAGCACTGGGGAAAGGCAGGCAGAGAATTCCCTGCTAGCACCTTCTCTGTGCCTGTTCACATTGCTTGGCAGAATCGCTTTTGTGCAGAAAACACTAACAGTTGTTCAGAACGAAAGAAAGGACAGAGCCCCAGATTTTATGTTGTCCTGGAGAGCTTGCAGAGCACTGGGGAACGGCAGGCAGAGAATTCCCTGCTAGCACCTTCTCTGTGCCTGGGAATGAGAAGTGTTCACATTGCTTGGCAGAATCGCTTTTGTGCAGAAAACAGTAACACTTCTTCAGAACAAAAGAAAGCACAGAGCCCCAGATTTTATGTTGTCCTGGAGAGCTTGCAGAGCACTGGGGAAAGGCAGGCAGAGAAGTCCCTGCTAGCACCTTCTCTGTGCCTGGGAAGCAGAAGTGTTCACATTGCTTCGCAGAATCGCTTTTGTACAGAAAACAGTAACACTTGTTCAGAAGGAAAGAAAGCACAGAGCCCCACATTTTATGTTGTCCTGGAGAGCTTGCAGAGCACTGGGGAAAGGCAGGCAGAGAATTCCCTGCTAGCACCTTCTCTGTGCCTGGGAAGCAGAAGTGTTCACATTGCTTCGCAGAATCGCTTTTGTGCAGAAAACAGTAACACTTGTTCAGAACGAAAGAAAGCACAGAGCCCCACATTTTATGTTGTCCTGGAGAGCTTGCAGAGCACTGGGGAAAGGCAGGCAGAGAATTCCCTGCTAGCACCTTCTCTGTGCCTGGGAAGCAGAAGTGTTCACATTGCTTGGCAGAATCGCTTTTGTGCAGAAAACAGTAACACTTGTTCAGAAGGAAAGAAAGCACAGAGCCCCAGATTTGCTGTTGTCCTGGAGAGCTTGCAGTGCACTGGGGAAAGGCAGGCAGAGAATTCCCTGCTAGCACCTTCTCTGTGCCTGGGAAGCAGAAGTGTTCACATTGCTTCGCAAAATCGCTTTTGTACAGAAAACACTAACACTTATTCAGAACGAAAGAAAGCACAGAGCCCCAGATTTTATGTTGTCCTGGAGAGCTTGCAGAGCACTGGGGAAAGGCAGGCAGAGAATTCCCTGCTAGCACCTTCTCTGTGCCTGGGAAGCAGAAGTGTTCACATTGCTTGGCAGAATCGCTTTTGTGCAGAAAACAGTAACACTTGTTCAGAACGAAAGAAAGCACAGAGCCCCACATTTTATGTTGTCCTGGAGAGCTTGCAGAGCACTGGGGAAAGGCAGGCAGAGAATTCCCTGCTAGCACCTTCTCTGTGCCTGGGAAGCAGAAGTGTTCACATTGCTTCGCAGAATCGCTTTTGTGCAGAAAACACTAACACTTGTTCAGGACGAAAGAAAGCACAGAGCCCCAGATTTTATGTTGTCCTGGAGAGCTTGCAGTGCACTGGGGAAATGCAGGCAGAGAATTCCCTGCTAGCACCTTCTCTGTGCCTGGGAAGCAGAAGTGTTCACATTGCTTCGCAGAATCGTTTTGGGCAGAAAACACTAACACTTGTTCAGGACGAAAGAAAGCACAGAGCCCCAGATTTTATGTTGTCCTGGAGAGCTTTCAGAGCACTGGGGAAAGGCAGGCAGAGAATTCCCTGCTAGCACCTTCTCTGTGCCGGTTCACATTGCTTGGCAGAATCGCTTTTGTGCAGGAAACACTAACAGTTGTTCAGAACGAAAGAAAGGACAGAGCCCCAGATTTTATGTTGTCCTGGAGAGCTTGCAGAGCACTGGGGAAAGGCAGGCAGAGAATTCCCTGCTAGCACCTTCTCTGTGCCTGGTAAGCAGAAGTGTTCACATTGCTTGGCAGAATCGCTTTTGTGCAGAATACAGTAACAATTGTTCAGACGAAAGAAAGCACAGAGACCCAGATTTGCTGTTGTCCTGGAGAGCTTGCAGAGCACTGGGGAAAGGCAGGCAGAGAATTCCCTGCTAGCACCTTCTCTGTGCCTGGGAAGCAGAAGTGTTCACATTGCTTCGCAGAATCGCTTTTGTGCAGAAAACAGTAACACTTGTTCAGAACGAAAGAAAGCACAGAGCCCCACATTTTATGTTGTCCTGGAGAGCTTGCAGAGCACTGGGGAAAGGCAGGCAGAGAATTCCCTGCTAGCACCTTCTCTGTGCCTGGGAAGCAGAAGTGTTCACATTGCTTGGCAGAATCGCTTTTGTGCAGAAAACAGTAACACTTGTTCAGAAGGAAAGAAAGCACAGAGCCCCAGATTTGCTGTTGTCCTGGAGAGCTTGCAGTGCACTGGGGAAAGGCAGGCAGAGAATTCCCTGCTAGCACCTTCTCTGTGCCTGGGAAGCAGAAGTGTTCACATTGCTTCGCAAAATCGCTTTTGTACAGAAAACACTAACACTTATTCAGAACGAAAGAAAGCACAGAGCCCCACATTTTATGTTGTCCTGGAGAGCTTGCAGAGCACTGGGGAAAGGCAGGCAGAGAATTCCCTGCTAGCACCTTCTCTGTGCCTGGGAAGCAGAAGTGTTCACATTGCTTGGCAGAATCGCTTTTGTGCAGAAAACAGTAACACTTGTTCAGAACGAAAGAAAGCACAGAGCCCCACATTTTATGTTGTCCTGGAGAGCTTGCAGAGCACTGGGGAAAGGCAGGCAGAGAATTCCCTGCTAGCACCTTCTCTGTGCCTGGGAAGCAGAAGTGTTCACATTGCTTCGCAGAATCGCTTTTGTGCAGAAAACACTAACACTTGTTCAGGACGAAAGAAAGCACAGAGCCCCAGATTTTATGTTGTCCTGGAGAGCTTGCAGTGCACTGGGGAAATGCAGGCAGAGAATTCCCTGCTAGCACCTTCTCTGTGCCTGGGAAGCAGAAGTGTTCACATTGCTTCGCAGAATCGTTTTGGGCAGAAAACACTAACACTTGTTCAGGACGAAAGAAAGCACAGAGCCCCAGATTTTATGTTGTCCTGGAGAGCTTTCAGAGCACTGGGGAAAGGCAGGCAGAGAATTCCCTGCTAGCACCTTCTCTGTGCCGGTTCACATTGCTTGGCAGAATCGCTTTTGTGCAGGAAACACTAACAGTTGTTCAGAACGAAAGAAAGGACAGAGCCCCAGATTTTATGTTGTCCTGGAGAGCTTGCAGAGCACTGGGGAAAGGCAGGCAGAGAATTCCCTGCTAGCACCTTCTCTGTGCCTGGTAAGCAGAAGTGTTCACATTGCTTGGCAGAATCGCTTTTGTGCAGAATACAGTAACAATTGTTCAGACGAAAGAAAGCACAGAGACCCAGATTTGCTGTTGTCCTGGAGAGCTTGCAGAGCACTGGGGAAAGGCAGGCAGAGAATTCCCTGCTAGCACCTTCTCTGTGCCTGGGAAGCAGAAGTGTTCACATTGCTTCGCAAAATCGCTTTTGTACAGAAAACAGTAACACTTGTTCAGAACGAAAGAAAGCACAGAGCCCCAGATTTTATGTTGTCCTGGAGAGCTTGCAGAGCACTGGGGAAAGGCAGGCAGAGAATTCCCTGCTAGCACCTTCTCTGTGCCTGGTAAGCAGAAGTGTTCACATTGCTTGGCAGAATCGCTTTTGTGCAGAATACAGTAACAATTGTTCAGACGAAAGAAAGCACAGAGCCCCAGATTTGCTGTTACCCTGGAGAGCTTGCAGAGCACTGGGGAAAGGCAGGCAGAGAATTCCCTGCTAGCACCTTCTCTGTGCCTGGGAAGCAGAAGTGTTCACATTGCTTCGCAGAATCGCTTTTGTACAGAAAACACTAACACTTGTTCAGAGCGAAAGAAAGCACAGAGCCCCAGATTTTATGTTGTCCTGGAGAGCTTGCAGAGCACTGGGGAAAGGCAGGCAGAGAATTCCCTGCTAGCACCTTCTCTGTGCCTGGGAAGCAGAAGTGTTCACATTGCTTCGCAAAATCGCTTTTGTACAGAAAACAGTAACACTTGTTCAGAACGAAAGAAAGCACAGAGCCCCAGATTTTATGTTGTCCTGGAGAGCTTGCAGAGCACTGGGGAAAGGCAGGCAGAGAATTCCCTGCTAGCACCTTCTCTGTGCTTGGGAAGCAGAAGTGTTCACATTGCTTCGCAGAATCGCTTTTGTGCAGAAAACAGTAACACTTCTTCAGAACAAAAGAAAGCACAGAGCCCCAGATTTTATGTTGTCCTGGAGAGCTTGCAGAGCACTGGGGAAAGGCAGGCAGAGAATTCCCTGCTAGCACCTTCTCTGTGCCTGGGAAGCAGAAGTGTTCACATTGCTTCGCAGAATCGCTTTTGTGCAGACAACACTAACACTTGTTCAGAACGAAAGAAAGCACAGAGCCCCAGATTTTATGCTGTCCTGGAGAGCTTGCAGAGCAATGGGGAAGGGCAGGCAGAGAATTCCCTGCTAGTACCTTCTCTGTGCCTGGGAAGCAGAAGTGTTCACATTGCTTCGCAGAATCGCTTTTTTGCAGAAAACAGTAACAATTGTTCAGACGAAAGAAAGCACAGAGCCCCAGATTTTATGTTGTCCTGGAGAGCTTGCAGAGCACTGGGGAAAGGCAGGCAGAGAATTCCCTGCTAGCACCTTCTCTGTGCCTGTTCACATTGCTTGGCAGAATCGCTTTTGTGCAGAAAACACTAACAGTTGTTCAGAACGAAAGAAAGGACAGAGCCCCAGATTTTATGTTGTCCTGGAGAGCTTGCAGAGCACTGGGGAACGGCAGGCAGAGAATTCCCTGCTAGCACCTTCTCTGTGCCTGGGAATGAGAAGTGTTCACATTGCTTGGCAGAATCGCTTTTGTGCAGAAAACAGTAACACTTCTTCAGAACAAAAGAAAGCACAGAGCCCCAGATTTTATGTTGTCCTGGAGAGCTTGCAGAGCACTGGGGAAAGGCAGGCAGAGAAGTCCCTGCTAGCACCTTCTCTGTGCCTGGGAAGCAGAAGTGTTCACATTGCTTCGCAGAATCGCTTTTGTGCAGAAAACAGTAACACTTGTTCAGAAGGAAAGAAAGCACAGAGCCCCACATTTTATGTTGTCCTGGAGAGCTTGCAGAGCACTGGGGAAAGGCAGGCAGAGAATTCCCTGCTAGCACCTTCTCTGTGCCTGGGAAGCAGAAGTGTTCACATTGCTTCGCAGAATCGCTTTTGTGCAGAAAACAGTAACACTTGTTCAGAACGAAAGAAAGCACAGAGCCCCACATTTTATGTTGTCCTGGAGAGCTTGCAGAGCACTGGGGAAAGGCAGGCAGAGAATTCCCTGCTAGCACCTTCTCTGTGCCTGGGAAGCAGAAGTGTTCACATTGCTTGGCAGAATCGCTTTTGTGCAGAAAACAGTAACACTTGTTCAGAAGGAAAGAAAGCACAGAGCCCCAGATTTGCTGTTGTCCTGGAGAGCTTGCAGTGCACTGGGGAAAGGCAGGCAGAGAATTCCCTGCTAGCACCTTCTCTGTGCCTGGGAAGCAGAAGTGTTCACATTGCTTCGCAAAATCGCTTTTGTACAGAAAACACTAACACTTATTCAGAACGAAAGAAAGCACAGAGCCCCAGATTTTATGTTGTCCTGGAGAGCTTGCAGAGCACTGGGGAAAGGCAGGCAGAGAATTCCCTGCTAGCACCTTCTCTGTGCCTGGGAAGCAGAAGTGTTCACATTGCTTGGCAGAATCGCTTTTGTGCAGAAAACAGTAACACTTGTTCAGAACGAAAGAAAGCACAGAGCCCCACATTTTATGTTGTCCTGGAGAGCTTGCAGAGCACTGGGGAAAGGCAGGCAGAGAATTCCCTGCTAGCACCTTCTCTGTGCCTGGGAAGCAGAAGTGTTCACATTGCTTCGCAGAATCGCTTTTGTGCAGAAAACACTAACACTTGTTCAGGACGAAAGAAAGCACAGAGCCCCAGATTTTATGTTGTCCTGGAGAGCTTGCAGTGCACTGGGGAAATGCAGGCAGAGAATTCCCTGCTAGCACCTTCTCTGTGCCTGGGAAGCAGAAGTGTTCACATTGCTTCGCAGAATCGTTTTGGGCAGAAAACACTAACACTTGTTCAGGACGAAAGAAAGCACAGAGCCCCAGATTTTATGTTGTCCTGGAGAGCTTTCAGAGCACTGGGGAAAGGCAGGCAGAGAATTCCCTGCTAGCACCTTCTCTGTGCCGGTTCACATTGCTTGGCAGAATCGCTTTTGTGCAGGAAACACTAACAGTTGTTCAGAACGAAAGAAAGGACAGAGCCCCAGATTTTATGTTGTCCTGGAGAGCTTGCAGAGCACTGGGGAAAGGCAGGCAGAGAATTCCCTGCTAGCACCTTCTCTGTGCCTGGTAAGCAGAAGTGTTCACATTGCTTGGCAGAATCGCTTTTGTGCAGAATACAGTAACAATTGTTCAGACGAAAGAAAGCACAGAGACCCAGATTTGCTGTTGTCCTGGAGAGCTTGCAGAGCACTGGGGAAAGGCAGGCAGAGAATTCCCTGCTAGCACCTTCTCTGTGCCTGGGAAGCAGAAGTGTTCACATTGCTTCGCAGAATCGCTTTTGTGCAGAAAACAGTAACACTTGTTCAGAACGAAAGAAAGCACAGAGCCCCACATTTTATGTTGTCCTGGAGAGCTTGCAGAGCACTGGGGAAAGGCAGGCAGAGAATTCCCTGCTAGCACCTTCTCTGTGCCTGGGAAGCAGAAGTGTTCACATTGCTTGGCAGAATCGCTTTTGTGCAGAAAACAGTAACACTTGTTCAGAAGGAAAGAAAGCACAGAGCCCCAGATTTGCTGTTGTCCTGGAGAGCTTGCAGTGCACTGGGGAAAGGCAGGCAGAGAATTCCCTGCTAGCACCTTCTCTGTGCCTGGGAAGCAGAAGTGTTCACATTGCTTCGCAAAATCGCTTTTGTACAGAAAACACTAACACTTATTCAGAACGAAAGAAAGCACAGAGCCCCAGATTTTATGTTGTCCTGGAGAGCTTGCAGAGCACTGGGGAAAGGCAGGCAGAGAATTCCCTGCTAGCACCTTCTCTGTGCCTGGGAAGCAGAAGTGTTCACATTGCTTGGCAGAATCGCTTTTGTGCAGAAAACAGTAACACTTGTTCAGAACGAAAGAAAGCACAGAGCCCCACATTTTATGTTGTCCTGGAGAGCTTGCAGAGCACTGGGGAAAGGCAGGCAGAGAATTCCCTGCTAGCACCTTCTCTGTGCCTGGGAAGCAGAAGTGTTCACATTGCTTCGCAGAATCGCTTTTGTGCAGAAAACACTAACACTTGTTCAGGACGAAAGAAAGCACAGAGCCCCAGATTTTATGTTGTCCTGGAGAGCTTGCAGTGCACTGGGGAAATGCAGGCAGAGAATTCCCTGCTAGCACCTTCTCTGTGCCTGGGAAGCAGAAGTGTTCACATTGCTTCGCAGAATCGTTTTGGGCAGAAAACACTAACACTTGTTCAGGACGAAAGAAAGCACAGAGCCCCAGATTTTATGTTGTCCTGGAGAGCTTTCAGAGCACTGGGGAAAGGCAGGCAGAGAATTCCCTGCTAGCACCTTCTCTGTGCCGGTTCACATTGCTTGGCAGAATCGCTTTTGTGCAGGAAACACTAACAGTTGTTCAGAACGAAAGAAAGGACAGAGCCCCAGATTTTATGTTGTCCTGGAGAGCTTGCAGAGCACTGGGGAAAGGCAGGCAGAGAATTCCCTGCTAGCACCTTCTCTGTGCCTGGTAAGCAGAAGTGTTCACATTGCTTGGCAGAATCGCTTTTGTGCAGAATACAGTAACAATTGTTCAGACGAAAGAAAGCACAGAGACCCAGATTTGCTGTTGTCCTGGAGAGCTTGCAGAGCACTGGGGAAAGGCAGGCAGAGAATTCCCTGCTAGCACCTTCTCTGTGCCTGGGAAGCAGAAGTGTTCACATTGCTTGGCAGAATCACTTTTGTGCAGAAAACACTAACACTTGTTCAGAACGAAAGAAAGCACAGAGCCCCAGATTTTATGTTGTCCTGGAGAGCTTGCAGTGCACTGGGGAAATGCAGGCAGAGAATTCCCTGCTAGCACCTTCTCTGTGCCTGGGAAGCAGAAGTGTTCACATTGCTTCGCAGAATCGCTTTTGTACAGAAAACAGTAACACTTCTTCAGAACAAAAGAAAGCACAGAGCCCCAGATTTTATGTTGTCCTGGAGAGCTTGCAGAGCACTGGGGAAAGGCAGGCAGAGAATTCCCTGCTAGCACCTTCTCTGTGCCTGGGAAGCAGAAGTGTTCACATTGCTTCGCAGAATCGCTTTTGTGCAGACAACACTAACACTTGTTCAGAAGGAAAGAAAGCACAGAGCCCCAGATCTGCTGTTGTCTTGGAGAGCTTGCAGAGCACTGGGGAAAGGCAGGCAGAGAATTCCCTGCTAGCACCTTTTCTGTGCCTGTTCACATTGCTTGGCAGAATCGCTTTTGTGCAGAAAACAGTAACACTTGTTCAGAACGAAAGAAAGCACAGAGCCCCACATTTTATGTTGTCCTGGAGAGCTTGCAGAGCACTGGGGAAAGGCAGGCAGAGAATTCCCTGCTAGCACCTTCTCTGTGCGCGGGAATGAGAAGTGTTCACATTGCTTCGCAGAATCGCTTTTGTGCAGAAAACACTAACACTTGTTCAGAACGAAAGAAAGCACAGAGCCCCAGATTTTATGTTGTCCTGGAGAGCTTGCAGAGCACTGGGGAAAGGCAGGCAGAGAATTCCCTGCTAGCACCTTCTCTGTGCCTGGGAAGCAGAAGTGTTCACATTGCTTGGCAGAATCGCTTTTGTACAGAAAACACTAACACTTCTTCAGAACAAAAGAAAGCACAGAGCCCCAGATTTTATGTTGTCCTGGAGAGCTTGCAGAGCACTGGGGAAAGGCAGGCAGAGAATTCCCTGCTAGCACCTTCTCTGTGCCTGGGAAGCAGAAGTGTTCACATTGCTTCGCAGAAACGCTTTTGTGCAGACAACACTAACACTTGTTCAGAACGAAAGAAAGCACAGAGCCCCAGGTTTTATGTTGTCCTGGAGAGCTTGCAGAGCACTGGGGAAAGGCAGGCAGAGAATTCACTGCTAGCACCTTTTCTATGCCTGTTCACATTGCTTGGCAGAATCGCTTTTGTGCAGAAAACACTAACACTTGTTCAGAACGAAAGAAAGCACAGAGCCCCAGATTTGCTGTTGTCCTGGAGAGCTTGCAGAGCAATGGGGAAAGGCAGGCAGAGAATTCCCTGCTAGCACCTTCTCTGTGCCTGGGAAGCAGAAGTGTTCACATTGCTTGGCAGAATCGCTTTTTTGCAGAAAACAGTAACAATTGTTCAGACGAAAGAAAGCACAGAGCCCCAGATTTTATGTTGTCCTGGAGAGCTTGCAGAGCACTGGGGAAAGGCAGGCAGAGAATTCCCTGCTAGCACCTTCTCTGTGCCTGTTCACATTGCTTGGCAGAATCGCTTTTGTGCAGAAAACACTAACACTTGTTCAGAACGAAAGAAAGCACAGAGCCCCAGATTTGCTGTTGTCCTGGAAAGCTTGCAGAGCACTGGGGAACGGCAGGCAGAGAATTCCCTGCTAGCACCTTCTCTGTGCCTGGGAAGCAGAAGTGTTCACATTGCTTGGCAGAATCGCTTTTGTGCAGAAAACAGTAACACTTGTTCAGAACGAAAGAAAGCACAGAGCCCCACATTTTATGTTGTCCTGGAGAGCTTGCAGAGCACTGGGGAAAGGCAGGCAGAGAATTCCCTGCTAGCACCTTCTCTGTGCCTGGGAAGCAGAAGTGTTCACATTGCTTCGCAAAATCGCTTTTGTACAGAAAACAGTAACACTTGTTCAGAACGAAAGAAAGCACAGAGTCCCAGATTTTATGTTGTCCTGGAGAGCTTGCAGAGCACTAGGGAAAGGCAGGCAGAGAATTCCCTGCTAGCACCTTCTCTGTGCCTGGGAAGCAGAAGTGTTCACATTGCTTCGCAGAATCGCTTTAGTGCAGACAACACTAACACTTGTTCAGAACGAAAGAAAGCACAGAGCCCCAGATTTTATGTTGTCCTGGAGAGCTTGCAGAGCAATGGGGAAGGGCAGGCAGAGAATTCCCTGCTAGTACCTTCTCTGTGCCTGGGAAGCAGAAGTGTTCACATTGCTTCGCAGAATCGCTTTTTTGCAGAAAACAGTAACAATTGTTCAGACGAAAGAAAGCACAGAGCCCCAGATTTTATGTTGTCCTGGAGAGCTTGCAGAGCACTGGGGAAAGGCAGGCAGAGAATTCCCTGCTAGCACCTTCTCTGTGCCTGTTCACATTGCTTGGCAGAATCGCTTTTGTGCAGAAAACACTAACACTTGTTCAGAACGAAAGAAAGGACAGAGCCCCAGATTTTATGTTGTCCTGGAGAGCTTGCAGAGCACTGGGGAACGGCAGGCAGAGAATTCCCTGCTAGCACCTTCTCTGTGCCTGGGAAGCAGAAGTGTTCACATTGCTTGGCAGAATCGCTTTTGTGCAGAAAACAGTAACACTTCTTCAGAACAAAAGAAAGCACAGAGCCCCACATTTTATGTTGTCCTGGAGAGCTTGCAGAGCACTGGGGAAAGGCAGGCAGAGAAGTCCCTGCTAGCACCTTCTCTGTCCCTGGAAGCAGAAGTGTTCACATTGCTTGGCAGAATCGCTTTTGTGCAGAAAACAGTAACACTTATTCAGAACGAAAGAAAGCACAGAGCCCCAGATTTTATGTTGTCCTGGAGAGCTTGCAGAGCACTGGGGAAAGGCAGGCAGAGAATTCCCTGCTAGCACCTTCTCTGTGCCTGGGAAGCAGAAGTGTTCACATTGCTTGGCAGAATCGCTTTTGTGCAGAAAACAGTAACACTTGTTCAGAACGAAAGAAAGCACAGAGCCCCACATTTTATGTTGTCCTGGAGAGCTTGCAGAGCACTGGGGAAAGGCAGGCAGAGAATTCCCTGCTAGCACCTTCTCTGTGCCTGGGAAGCAGAAGTGTTCACATTGCTTCGCAGAATCGCTTTTGTGCAGAAAACAGTAACACTTGTTCAGAACGAAAGAAAGCACAGAGCCCCACATTTTATGTTGTCCTGGAGAGCTTGCAGAGCACTGGGGAAAGGCAGGCAGAGAATTCCCTGCTAGCACCTTCTCTGTGCCTGGGAAGCAGAAGTGTTCACATTGCTTGGCAGAATCGCTTTTGTGCAGAAAACAGTAACACTTGTTCAGAACGAAAGAAAGCACAGAGCCCCACATTTTATGTTGTCCTGGAGAGCTTGCAGAGCACTGGGGAAAGGCAGGCAGAGAATTCCCTGCTAGCACCTTCTCTGTGCCTGGGAAGCAGAAGTGTTCACATTGCTTGGCAGAATCGCTTTTGTACAGAAAACACTAACACTTGTTCAGAACGAAAGAAAGCACAGAGCCCCAGATTTTATGTTGTCCTGGAGAGCTTGCAGAGCACTGGGGAAAGGCAGGCAGAGAATTCCCTGCTAGCACCTTCTCTGTGCCTGGGAAGCAGAAGTGTTCACATTGCTTGGCAGAATCGCTTTTGTGCAGAAAACAGTAACACTTGTTCAGAATGAAAGAAAGCACAGAGCCCCAGATTTTATGTTGTCCTGGAGAGCTTGCAGAGCACTGGGGAAAGGCAGGCAGAGAATTCCCTGCTAGCACCTTCTCTGTGCCTGTTCACATTGCTTGGCAGAATCGCTTTTGTGCAGAAAACACTAACACTTGTTCAGAACGAAAGAAAGCACAGAGCCCCAGATTTTATGTTGTCCAGGAAAGCTTGCAGAGCACTGGGGAACGGCAGGCAGAGAATTCCCTGCTAGCACCTTCTCTGTGCCTGGGAAGCAGAAGTGTTCACATTGCTTGGCAGAATCGCTTTTGTGCAGAAAACAGTAACACTTGTTCAGAGCGAAAGAAAGCACAGAGCCCCAGATTTTATGTTGTCCTGGAGAGCTTGCAGAGCACTGGGGAACGGCAGGCAGAGAATTCCCTGCTAGCACCTTCTCTGTGCCTGGGAAGCAGAAGTGTTCACATTGCTTGGCAGAATCGCTTTTGTGCAGAAAACAGTAACACTTGTTCAGAAGGAAAGAAAGCACAGAGCCCCAGATTTTATGTTGTCCTGGAGAGCTTGCAGTGCACTGGGGAAAGGCAGGCAGAGAATTCCCTGCTAGCACCTTTTCTGTGCCTGGGAAGCAGAAGTGTTCACATTGCTTCGCAAAATCGCTTTTGTGCAGAAAACACTAACACTTGTTCAGAACGAAAGAAAGCACAGAGCCCCACATTTTATGTTGTCCTGGAGAGCTTGCAGAGCACTGGGGAAAGGCAGGCAGAGAATTCCCTGCTAGCACCTTCTCTGTGCCTGGGAAGCAGAAGTGTTCACATTGCTTCGCAGAATCGCTTTTGTACAGAAAACACTAACACTTATTCAGAACAAAAGAAAGCACAGAGCCCCAGATTTTATGTTGTCCTGGAGAGCTTGCAGAGCACTGGGGAAAGGCAGGCAGAGAATTCCCTGCTAGCACCTTCTCTGTGCCTGGGAAGCAGAAGTGTTCACATTGCTTCGCAGAATCACTTTTGTGCAGAAAACAGTAACACTTGTTCAGAAGGAAAGAAAGCACAGAGCCCCACATTTTATGTTGTCCTGGAGAGCTTGCAGAGCACTGGGGAAAGGCAGGCAGAGAATTCCCTGCTAGCACCTTCTCTGTGCCTGGGAAGCAGAAGTGTTCACATTGCTTGGCAGAATCGCTTTTGTGCAGAAAACAGTAACACTTGTTCAGAACGAAAGAAAGCACAGAGCCCCACATTTTATGTTGTCCTGGAGAGCTTGCAGAGCACTGGGGAAAGGCAGGCAGAGAATTCCCTGCTAGCACCTTCTCTGTGCCTGGGAAGCAGAAGTGTTCACATTGCTTGGCAGAATCGCTTTTGTGCAGAAAACAGTAACACTTGTTCAGAACGAAAGAAAGCACAGAGCCCCAGATTTGTTGTTGTCCTGGAGAGCTTGCAGTGCACTGGGGAAAGGCAGGCAGAGAATTCCCTGCTAGCACCTTCTCTGTGCCTGGGAAGCAGAAGTGTTCACATTGCTTCGCAAAATCGCTTTTGTACAGAAAACACTAACACTTATTCAGAAGGAAAGAAAGCACAGAGCCCCAGATTTTATGTTGTCCTGGAGAGCTTGCAGAGCACTGGGGAAAGGCAGGCAGAGAATTCCCTGCTAGCACCTTCTCTGTGCCTGGGAAGCAGAAGTGTTCACATTGCTTGGCAGAATCGCTTTTGTGCAGAAAACAGTAACACTTGTTCAGAACGAAAGAAAGCACAGAGCCCCAGATTTTATGTTGTCCTGGAGAGCTTGCAGAGCACTGGGGAAAGGCAGGCAGAGAATTCCCTGCTAGCACCTTCTCTGTGCCTGGGAAGCAGAAGTGTTCACATTGCTTGGCAGAATCGCTTTTGTGCAGAAAACAGTAACACTTGTTCAGAACGAAAGAAAGCACAGAGCCCCACATTTTATGTTGTCCTGGAGAGCTTGCAGAGCACTGGGGAAAGGCAGGCAGAGAATTCCCTGCTAGCACCTTCTCTGTGCCTGGGAAGCAGAAGTGTTCACATTGCTTCGCAGAATCGCTTTTGTACAGAAAACACTAACACTTGTTCAGAACGAAAGAAAGCACAGAGCCCCAGATTTTATGTTGTCCTGGAGAGCTTGCAGAGCACTGGGGAAAGGCAGGCAGAGAATTCCCTGCTAGCACCTTCTCTGTGCCTGGGAAGCAGAAGTGTTCACATTGCTTGGCAGAATCGCTTTTGTGCAGAAAACAGTAACACTTGTTCAGAGCGAAAGAAAGCACAGAGCCCCAGATTTTATGTTGTCCTGGAGAGCTTGCAGAGCACTGGGGAAAGGCAGGCAGAGAATTCCCTGCTAGCACCTTCTCTGTGCCTGTTCACATTGCTTGGCAGAATCGCTTTTTTGCAGAAAACACTAACACTTGTTCAGAACGAAAGAAAGCACAGAGCCCCAGATTTTATGTTGTCCAGGAAAGCTTGCAGAGCACTGGGGAACGGCAGGCAGAGAATTCCCTGCTAGCACCTTCTCTGTGCCTGGGAAGCAGAAGTGTTCACATTGCTTGGCAGAATCGCTTTTGTGCAGAAAACAGTAACACTTGTTCAGAGCGAAAGAAAGCACAGAGCCCCAGATTTTATGTTGTCCTGGAGAGCTTGCAGAGCACTGGGGAAAGGCAGGCAGAGAATTCCCTGCTAGCACCTTCTCTGTGCCTGGGAAGCAGAAGTGTTCACATTGCTTGGCAGAATCGCTTTTGTGCAGAAAACAGTAACACTTGTTCAGAATGAAAGAAAGCACAGAGCCCCAGATTTGCTGTTGTCCTGGAGAGCTTGCAGAGCACTGGGGAAAGGCAGGCAGAGAATTCCCTGCTAGCACCTTCTCTGTGCCTGTTCACATTGCTTGGCAGAATCGCTTTTGTGCAGAAAACACTAACACTTGTTCAGAACGAAAGAAAGCACAGAGCCCCAGATTTTATGTTGTCCAGGAAAGCTTGCAGAGCACTGGGGAACGGCAGGCAGAGAATTCCCTGCTAGCACCTTCTCTGTGCCTGGGAAGCAGAAGTGTTCACATTGCTTGGCAGAATCGCTTTTGTGCAGAAAACAGTAACACTTGTTCAGAGCGAAAGAAAGCACAGAGCCCCAGATTTTATGTTGTCCTGGAGAGCTTGCAGAGCACTGGGGAACGGCAGGCAGAGAATTCCCTGCTAGCACCTTCTCTGTGCCTGGGAAGCAGAAATGTTCACATTGCTTGGCAGAATCGCTTTTGTGCAGAAAACAGTAACACTTGTTCAGAAGGAAAGAAAGCACAGAGCCCCAGATTTTATGTTGTCCTGGAGAGCTTGCAGTGCACTGGGGAAAGGCAGGCAGAGAATTCCCTGCTAGCACCTTTTCTGTGCCTGGGAAGCAGAAGTGTTCACATTGCTTCGCAAAATCGCTTTTGTGCAGAAAACAGTAACACTTGTTCAGAACGAAAGAAAGCACAGAGCCCCACATTTTATGTTGTCCTGGAGAGCTTGCAGAGCACTGGGGAAAGGCAGGCAGAGAATTCCCTGCTAGCACCTTCTCTGTGCCTGGGAAGCAGAAGTGTTCACATTGCTTCGCAGAATCGCTTTTGTACAGAAAACACTAACACTTATTCAGAAGGAAAGAAAGCACAGAGCCCCAGATTTTATGTTGTCCTGGAGAGCTTGCAGAGCACTGGGGAAAGGCAGGCAGAGAATTCCCTGCTAGCACCTTCTCTGTGCCTGGGAAGCAGAAGTGTTCACATTGCTTGGCAGAATCGCTTTTGTGCAGAAAACAGTAACACTTGTTCAGAACAAAAGAAAGCACAGAGCCCCAGATTTTATGTTGTCCTGGAGAGCTTGCAGAGCACTGGGGAAAGGCAGGCAGAGAAGTCCCTGCTAGCACCTTCTCTGTGCCTGGGAAGCAGAAGTGTTCACATTGCTTCGCAGAATCGCTTTTGTGCAGAAAACAGTAACACTTGTTCAGAACGAAAGAAAGCACAGAGCCCCACATTTTATGTTGTCCTGGAGAGCTTGCAGAGCACTGGGGAAAGGCAGGCAGAGAATTCCCTGCTAGCACCTTCTCTGTGCCTGGGAAGCAGAAGTGTTCACATTGCTTGGCAGAATCGCTTTTGTGCAGAAAACAGTAACACTTGTTCAGAAGGAAAGAAAGCACAGAGCCCCAGATTTGTTGTTGTCCTGGAGAGCTTGCAGTGCACTGGGGAAAGGCAGGCAGAGAATTCCCTGCTAGCACCTTCTCTGTGCCTGGGAAGCAGAAGTGTTCACATTGCTTCGCAAAATCGCTTTTGTACAGAAAACAGTAACACTTGTTCAGAAGGAAAGAAAGCACAGAGCCCCAGATTTTATGTTGTCCTGGAGAGCTTGCAGAGCACTGGGGAAAGGCAGGCAGAGAATTCCCTGCTAGCACCTTCTCTGTGCCTGGGAAGCAGAAGTGTTCACATTGCTTGGCAGAATCGCTTTTGTGCAGAAAACAGTAACACTTGTTCAGAAGGAAAGAAAGCACAGAGCCCCAGATTTTATGTTGTCCTGGAGAGCTTGCAGTGCACTGGGGAAAGGCAGGCAGAGAATTCCCTGCTAGCACCTTTTCTGTGCCTGGGAAGCAGAAGTGTTCACATTGCTTCGCAAAATCGCTTTTGTGCAGAAAACAGTAACACTTGTTCAGAACGAAAGAAAGCACAGAGCCCCACATTTTATGTTGTCCTGGAGAGCTTGCAGAGCACTGGGGAAAGGCAGGCAGAGAATTCCCTGCTAGCACCTTCTCTGTGCCTGGGAAGCAGAAGTGTTCACATTGCTTGGCAGAATCGCTTTTGTGCAGAAAACAGTAACACTTGTTCAGAACAAAAGAAAGCACAGAGCCCCAGATTTTATGTTGTCCTGGAGAGCTTGCAGAGCACTGGGGAAAGGCAGGCAGAGAAGTCCCTGCTAGCACCTTCTCTGTGCCTGGGAAGCAGAAGTGTTCACATTGCTTCGCAGAATCGCTTTTGTGCAGAAAACAGTAACACTTGTTCAGAACGAAAGAAAGCACAGAGCCCCACATTTTATGTTGTCCTGGAGAGCTTGCAGAGCACTGGGGAAAGGCAGGCAGAGAATTCCCTGCTAGCACCTTCTCTGTGCCTGGGAAGCAGAAGTGTTCACATTGCTTGGCAGAATCGCTTTTGTGCAGAAAACAGTAACACTTGTTCAGAAGGAAAGAAAGCACAGAGCCCCAGATTTGTTGTTGTCCTGGAGAGCTTGCAGTGCACTGGGGAAAGGCAGGCAGAGAATTCCCTGCTAGCACCTTCTCTGTGCCTGGGAAGCAGAAGTGTTCACATTGCTTCGCAAAATCGCTTTTGTACAGAAAACACTAACACTTGTTCAGAACGAAAGAAAGCACAGAGCCCCAGATTTTATGTTGTCCTGGAGAGCTTGCAGAGCACTGGGGAAAGGCAGGCAGAGAATTCCCTGCTAGCACCTTCTCTGTGCCTGGGAAGCAGAAGTGTTCACATTGCTTGGCAGAATCGCTTTTGTGCAGAAAACAGTAACACTTGTTCAGAACGAAAGAAAGCACAGAGCCCCAGATTTTATGTTGTCCTGGAGAGCTTGCAGAGCACTGGGGAAAGGCAGGCAGAGAATTCCCTGCTAGCACCTTCTCTGTGCCTGGGAAGCAGAAGTGTTCACATTGCTTGGCAGAATCGCTTTTGTGCAGAAAACAGTAACACTTGTTCAGAACGAAAGAAAGCACAGAGCCCCACATTTTATGTTGTCCTGGAGAGCTTGCAGAGCACTGGGGAAAGGCAGGCAGAGAATTCCCTGCTAGCACCTTCTCTGTGCCTGGGAAGCAGAAGTGTTCACATTGCTTCGCAGAATCGCTTTTGTACAGAAAACACTAACACTTATTCAGAACGAAAGAAAGCACAGAGCCCCAGATTTTATGTTGTCCTGGAGAGCTTGCAGAGCACTGGGGAAAGGCAGGCAGAGAATTCCCTGCTAGCACCTTCTCTGTGCCTGGGAAGCAGAAGTGTTCACATTGCTTGGCAGAATCGCTTTTGTGCAGAAAACAGTAACACTTGTTCAGAATGAAAGAAAGCACAGAGCCCCAGATTTGCTGTTGTCCTGGAGAGCTTGCAGAGCACTGGGGAAAGGCAGGCAGAGAATTCCCTGCTAGCACCTTCTCTGTGCCTGTTCACATTGCTTGGCAGAATCGCTTTTGTGCAGAAAACACTAACACTTGTTCAGAACGAAAGAAAGCACAGAGCCCCAGATTTTATGTTGTCCAGGAAAGCTTGCAGAGCACTGGGGAACGGCAGGCAGAGAATTCCCTGCTAGCACCTTCTCTGTGCCTGGGAAGCAGAAGTGTTCACATTGCTTGGCAGAATCGCTTTTGTGCAGAAAACAGTAACACTTGTTCAGAGCGAAAGAAAGCACAGAGCCCCAGATTTTATGTTGTCCTGGAGAGCTTGCAGAGCACTGGGGAACGGCAGGCAGAGAATTCCCTGCTAGCACCTTCTCTGTGCCTGGGAAGCAGAAGTGTTCACATTGCTTGGCAGAATCGCTTTTGTACAGAAAACAGTAACACTTGTTCAGAACGAAAGAAAGCACAGAGTCCCAGATTTTATGTTGTCCTGGAGAGCTTGCAGAGCACTAGGGAAAGGCAGGCAGAGAATTCCCTGCTAGCACCTTCTCTGTGCCTGGGAAGCAGAAGTGTTCACATTGCTTCGCAGAATCGCTTTTGTGCAGAAAACAGTAACACTTCTTCAGAACAAAAGAAAGCACAGAGCCCCAGATTTTATGTTGTCCTGGAGAGCTTGCAGAGCACTGGGGAAAGGCAGGCAGAGAATTCCCTGCTAGCACCTTCTCTGTGCCTGGGAAGCAGAAGTGTTCACATTGCTTCGCAGAATCGCTTTTGTGCAGACAACACTAACACTTGTTCAGAATGAAAGAAAGCACAGAGCCCCAGATTTGCTGTTGTCCTGGAGAGCTTGCAGAGCACTGGGGAAAGGCAGGCAGAGAATTCCCTGCTAGTACCTTCTCTGTGCCTGGGAAGCAGAAGTGTTCACATTGCTTCGCAGAATCGCTTTTTTGCAGAAAACAGTAACAATTGTTCAGACGAAAGAAAGCACAGAGCCCCAGATTTTATGTTGTCCTGGAGAGCTTGCAGAGCACTGGGGAAAGGCAGGCAGAGAATTCCCTGCTAGCACCTTCTCTGTGCCTGGGAAGCAGAAGTGTTCACATTGCTTGGCAGAATCGCTTTTGTGCAGAAAACAGTAACACTTGTTCAGAACGAAAGAAAGCACAGAGCCCCAGATTTTATGTTGTCCTGGAGAGCTTGCAGAGCACTGGGGAAAGGCAGGCAGAGAATTCCCTGCTAGCACCTTCTCTGTGCCTGGGAAGCAGAAGTGTTCACATTGCTTGGCAGAATCGCTTTTGTACAGAAAACACTAACACTTGTTCAGAACGAAAGAAAGCACAGAGCCCCAGATTTTATGTTGTCCTGGAGAGCTTGCAGAGCACTGGGGAAAGGCAGGCAGAGAATTCCCTGCTAGCACCTTCTCTGTGCCTGGGAAGCAGAAGTGTTCACATTGCTTGGCAGAATCGCTTTTGTGCAGAAAACAGTAACACTTGTTCAGAAGGAAAGAAAGCACAGAGCCCCAGATTTGCTGTTGTCCTGGAGAGCTTGCAGAGCACTGGGGAAAGGCAGGCAGAGAATTCCCTGCTAGCACCTTCTCTGTGCCTGTTCACATTGCTTGGCAGAATCGCTTTTGTGCAGAAAACACTAACAGTTGTTCAGAACGAAAGAAAGCACAGAGCCCCAGATTTTATGTTGTCCAGGAAAGCTTGCAGAGCACTGGGGAACGGCAGACAGAGAATTCCCTGCTAGCACCTTCTCTGTGCCTGGGAAGCAGAAGTGTTCACATTGCTTGGCAGAATCGCTTTTGTGCAGAAAACAGTAACACTTGTTCAGAGCGAAAGAAAGCACAGAGCCCCAGATTTTATGTTGTCCTGGAGAGCTTGCAGAGCACTGGGGAACGGCAGGCAGAGAATTCCCTGCTAGCACCTTCTCTGTGCCTGGGAAGCAGAAGTGTTCACATTGCTTGGCAGAATCGCTTTTGTGCAGAAAACAGTAACACTTGTTCAGAAGGAAAGAAAGCACAGAGCCCCACATTTTATGTTGTCCTGGAGAGCTTGCAGAGCACTGGGGAAAGGCAGGCAGAGAATTCCCTGCTAGCACCTTCTCTGTGCCTGGGAAGCAGAAGTGTTCACATTGCTTCGCAGAATCGCTTTTGTACAGAAAACACTAACACTTATTCAGAACGAAAGAAAGCACAGAGCCCCAGATTTTATGTTGTCCTGGAGAGCTTGCAGAGCACTGGGGAAAGGCAGGCAGAGAATTCCCTGCTAGCACCTTCTCTGTGCCTGGGAAGCAGAAGTGTTCACATTGCTTGGCAGAATCGCTTTTGTGCAGAAAACAGTAACACTTGTTCAGAACGAAAGAAAGCACAGAGCCCCAGATTTTATGTTGTCCTGGAGAGCTTGCAGAGCACTGGGGAAAGGCAGGCAGAGAATTCCCTGCTAGCACCTTCTCTGTGCCTGGGAAGCAGAAGTGTTCACATTGCTTCGCAGAATCGCTTTTGTACAGAAAACACTAACACTTGTTCAGAACGAAAGAAAGCACAGAGCCCCAGATTTTATGTTGTCCTGGAGAGCTTGCAGAGCACTGGGGAAAGGCAGGCAGAGAATTCCCTGCTAGCACCTTCTCTGTGCCTGGGAAGCAGAAGTGTTCACATTGCTTGGCAGAATCGCTTTTGTGCAGAAAACAGTAACACTTGTTCAGAAGGAAAGAAAGCACAGAGCCCCAGATTTTATGTTGTCCTGGAGAGCTTGCAGAGCACTGGGGAAAGGCAGGCAGAGAATTCCCTGCTAGCACCTTCTCTGTGCCTGTTCACATTGCTTGGCAGAATCGCTTTTGTGCAGAAAACACTAACAGTTGTTCAGAACGAAAGAAAGGACAGAGCCCCAGATTTTATGTTGTCCTGGAGAGCTTGCAGAGCACTGGGGAACGGCAGGCAGAGAATTCCCTGCTAGCACCTTCTCTGTGCCTGGGAAGCAGAAGTGTTCACATTGCTTGGCAGAATCGCTTTTGTGCAGAAAACAGTAACACTTCTTCAGAACAAAAGAAAGCACAGAGCCCCAGATTTTATGTTGTCCTGGAGAGCTTGCAGAGCACTGGGGAAAGGCAGGCAGAGAATTCCCTGCTAGCACCTTCTCTGTGCCTGTTCACATTGCTTGGCAGAATCGCTTTTGTGTGACGAAAACACTAACACTTGTTCAGAACGAAAGAAAGCACAGAGCCCCAGATTTTATGTTGTCCAGGAAAGCTTGCAGAGCACTGGGGAACGGCAGGCAGAGAATTCCCTGCTAGCACCTTCTCTGTGCCTGGGAAGCAGAAGTGTTCACATTGCTTGGCAGAATCGCTTTTGTGCAGAAAACAGTAACACTTGTTCGGAGCGAAAGAAAGCACAGAGCCCCAGATTTTATGTTGTCCTGGAGAGCTTGCAGAGCACTGGGGAAAGGCAGGCAGAGAATTCCCTGCTAGCACCTTCTCTGTGCCTGGGAAGCAGAAGTGTTCACATTGCTTGGCAGAATCGCTTTTGTGCAGAAAACAGTAACACTTGTTCAGAATGAAAGAAAGCACAGAGCCCCAGATTTGCTGTTGTCCTGGAGAGCTTGCAGAGCACTGGGGAAAGGCAGGCAGAGAATTCCCTGCTAGCACCTTCTCTGTGCCTGTTCACATTGCTTGGCAGAATCGCTTTTGTGCAGAAAACACTAACACTTGTTCAGAACGAAAGAAAGCACAGAGCCCCAGATTTTATGTTGTCCAGGAAAGCTTGCAGAGCACTGGGGAACGGCAGGCAGAGAATTCCCTGCTAGCACCTTCTCTGTGCCTGGGAAGCAGAAGTGTTCACATTGCTTGGCAGAATCGCTTTTGTGCAGAAAACAGTAACACTTGTTCAGAGCGAAAGAAAGCACAGAGCCCCAGATTTTATGTTGTCCTGGAGAGCTTGCAGAGCACTGGGGAACGGCAGGCAGAGAATTCCCTGCTAGCACCTTCTCTGTGCCTGGGAAGCAGAAGTGTTCACATTGCTTGGCAGAATCGCTTTTGTGCAGAAAACAGTAACACTTGTTCAGAAGGAAAGAAAGCACAGAGCCCCAGATTTTATGTTGTCCTGGAGAGCTTGCAGTGCACTGGGGAAAGGCAGGCAGAGAATTCCCTGCTAGCACCTTTTCTGTGCCTGGGAAGCAGAAGTGTTCACATTGCTTCGCAAAATCGCTTTTGTGCAGAAAACAGTAACACTTGTTCAGAACGAAAGAAAGCACAGAGCCCCACATTTTATGTTGTCCTGGAGAGCTTGCAGAGCACTGGGGAAAGGCAGGCAGAGAATTCCCTGCTAGCACCTTCTCTGTGCCTGGGAAGCAGAAGTGTTCACATTGCTTCGCAGAATCGCTTTTGTACAGAAAACACTAACACTTGTTCAGAACGAAAGAAAGCACAGAGCCCCAGATTTTATGTTGTCCTGGAGAGCTTGCAGAGCACTGGGGAAAGGCAGGCAGAGAATTCCCTGCTAGCACCTTCTCTGTGCCTGGGAAGCAGAAGTGTTCACATTGCTTGGCAGAATCGCTTTTGTGCAGAAAACAGTAACACTTGTTCAGAACAAAAGAAAGCACAGAGCCCCAGATTTTATGTTGTCCTGGAGAGCTTGCAGAGCACTGGGGAAAGGCAGGCAGAGAAGTCCCTGCTAGCACCTTCTCTGTGCCTGGGAAGCAGAAGTGTTCACATTGCTTCGCAGAATCGCTTTTGTGCAGAAAACAGTAACACTTGTTCAGAACGAAAGAAAGCACAGAGCCCCACATTTTATGTTGTCCTGGAGAGCTTGCAGAGCACTGGGGAAAGGCAGGCAGAGAATTCCCTGCTAGCACCTTCTCGGTGCCTGGGAAGCAGAAGTGTTCACATTGCTTGGCAGAATCGCTTTTGTGCAGAAAACAGTAACACTTGTTCAGAAGGAAAGAAAGCACAGAGCCCCAGATTTGTTGTTGTCCTGGAGAGCTTGCAGTGCACTGGGGAAAGGCAGGCAGAGAATTCCCTGCTAGCACCTTCTCTGTGCCTGGGAAGCAGAAGTGTTCACATTGCTTCGCAAAATCGCTTTTGTACAGAAAACACTAACACTTATTCAGAAGGAAAGAAAGCACAGAGCCCCAGATTTTATGTTGTCCTGGAGAGCTTGCAGAGCACTGGGGAAAGGCAGGCAGAGAATTCCCTGCTAGCACCTTCTCTGTGCCTGGGAAGCAGAAGTGTTCACATTGCTTGGCAGAATCGCTTTTGTGCAGAAAACAGTAACACTTGTTCAGAACGAAAGAAAGCACAGAGCCCCAGATTTTATGTTGTCCTGGAGAGCTTGCAGAGCACTGGGGAAAGGCAGGCAGAGAATTCCCTGCTAGCACCTTCTCTGTGCCTGGGAAGCAGAAGTGTTCACATTGCTTGGCAGAATCGCTTTTGTGCAGAAAACAGTAACACTTGTTCAGAACGAAAGAAAGCACAGAGCCCCACATTTTATGTTGTCCTGGAGAGCTTGCAGAGCACTGGGGAAAGGCAGGCAGAGAATTCCCTGCTAGCACCTTCTCTGTGCCTGGGAAGCAGAAGTGTTCACATTGCTTCGCAGAATCGCTTTTGTACAGAAAACACTAACACTTGTTCAGAACGAAAGAAAGCACAGAGCCCCAGATTTTATGTTGTCCTGGAGAGCTTGCAGAGCACTGGGGAAAGGCAGGCAGAGAATTCCCTGCTAGCACCTTCTCTGTGCCTGGGAAGCAGAAGTGTTCACATTGCTTCGCAGAATCGCTTTTGTGCAGAAAACAGTAACACTTGTTCAGAATGAAAGAAAGCACAGAGCCCCAGATTTGCTGTTGTCCTGGAGAGCTTGCAGAGCACTGGGGAAAGGCAGGCAGAGAATTCCCTGCTAGCACCTTCTCTGTGCCTGTTCACATTGCTTGGCAGAATCGCTTTTGTGCAGAAAACACTAACAGTTGTTCAGAACGAAAGAAAGCACAGAGCCCCAGATTTTATGTTGTCCAGGAAAGCTTGCAGAGCACTGGGGAACGGCAGGCAGAGAATTCCCTGCTAGCACCTTCTCTGTGCCTGGGAAGCAGAAGTGTTCACATTGCTTGGCAGAATCGCTTTTGTGCAGAAAACAGTAACACTTGTTCAGAGCGAAAGAAAGCACAGAGCCCCAGATTTTATGTTGTCCTGGAGAGCTTGCAGAGCACTGGGGAACGGCAGGCAGAGAATTCCCTGCTAGCACCTTCTCTGTGCCTGGGAAGCAGAAGTGTTCACATTGCTTCGCAGAATCGCTTTTGTGCAGAAAACAGTAACACTTGTTCAGAACGAAAGAAAGCACAGAGCCCCACATTTTATGTTGTCCTGGAGAGCTTGCAGAGCACTGGGGAAAGGCAGGCAGAGAATTCCCTGCTAGCACCTTCTCTGTGCCTGGGAAGCAGAAGTGTTCACATTGCTTGGCAGAATCGCTTTTGTGCAGAAAACACTAACACTTGTTCAGAACGAAAGAAAGCACAGAGCCCCACATTTTATGTTGTCCTGGAGAGCTTGCAGAGCACTGGGGAAAGGCAGGCAGAGAATTCCCTGCTAGCACCTTCTCTGTGCCTGGGAAGCAGAAGTGTTCACATTGCTTGGCAGAATCGCTTTTGTACAGAAAACACTAACACTTGTTCAGAACGAAAGAAAGCACAGAGCCCCAGATTTTATGTTGTCCTGGAGAGCTTGCAGAGCACTGGGGAAAGGCAGGCAGAGAATTCCCTGCTAGCACCTTCTCTGTGCCTGTTCACATTGCTTGGCAGAATCGCTTTTGTGCAGAAAACACTAACACTTGTTCAGAACGAAAGAAAGCACAGAGCCCCAGATTTTATGTTGTCCAGGAAAGCTTGCAGAGCACTGGGGAACGGCAGGCAGAGAATTCCCTGCTAGCACCTTCTCTGTGCCTGGGAAGCAGAAGTGTTCACATTGCTTGGCAGAATCGCTTTTGTGCAGAAAACAGTAACACTTGTTCAGAGCGAAAGAAAGCACAGAGCCCCAGATTTTATGTTGTCCTGGAGAGCTTGCAGAGCACTGGGGAACGGCAGGCAGAGAATTCCCTGCTAGCACCTTCTCTGTGCCTGGGAAGCAGAAGTGTTCACATTGCTTGGCAGAATCGCTTTTGTGCAGAAAACAGTAACACTTGTTCAGAAGGAAAGAAAGCACAGAGCCCCACATTTTATGTTGTCCTGGAGAGCTTGCAGAGCACTGGGGAAAGGCAGGCAGAGAATTCCCTGCTAGCACCTTCTCTGTGCCTGGGAAGCAGAAGTGTTCACATTGCTTCGCAGAATCGCTTTTGTACAGAAAACACTAACACTTATTCAGAACGAAAGAAAGCACAGAGCCCCAGATTTTATGTTGTCCTGGAGAGCTTGCAGAGCACTGGGGAAAGGCAGGCAGAGAATTCCCTGCTAGCACCTTCTCTGTGCCTGGGAAGCAGAAGTGTTCACATTGCTTGGCAGAATCGCTTTTGTGCAGAAAACAGTAACACTTGTTCAGAACGAAAGAAAGCACAGAGCCCCACATTTTATGTTGTCCTGGAGAGCTTGCAGAGCACTGGGGAAAGGCAGGCAGAGAATTCCCTGCTAGCACCTTCTCTGTGCCTGGGAAGCAGAAGTGTTCACATTGCTTCGCAGAATCGCTTTTGTACAGAAAACACTAACACTTGTTCAGAACGAAAGAAAGCACAGAGCCCCAGATTTTATGTTGTCCTGGAGAGCTTGCAGAGCACTGGGGAAAGGCAGGCAGAGAATTCCCTGCTAGCACCTTCTCTGTGCCTGGGAAGCAGAAGTGTTCACATTGCTTGGCAGAATCGCTTTTGTGCAGAAAACAGTAACACTTGTTCAGAAGGAAAGAAAGCACAGAGCCCCAGATTTTATGTTGTCCTGGAGAGCTTGCAGAGCACTGGGGAAAGGCAGGCAGAGAATTCCCTGCTAGCACCTTCTCTGTGCCTGTTCACATTGCTTGGCAGAATCGCTTTTGTGCAGAAAACACTAACAGTTGTTCAGAACGAAAGAAAGGACAGAGCCCCAGATTTTATGTTGTCCTGGAGAGCTTGCAGAGCACTGGGGAACGGCAGGCAGAGAATTCCCTGCTAGCACCTTCTCTGTGCCTGGGAAGCAGAAGTGTTCACATTGCTTGGCAGAATCGCTTTTGTGCAGAAAACAGTAACACTTCTTCAGAACAAAAGAAAGCACAGAGCCCCAGATTTTATGTTGTCCTGGAGAGCTTGCAGAGCACTGGGGAAAGGCAGGCAGAGAAGTCCCTGCTAGCACCTTCTCTGTGCCTGGGAAGCAGAAGTGTTCACATTGCTTCGCAGAATCACTTTTGTGCAGAAAACAGTAACACTTGTTCAGAAGGAAAGAAAGCACAGAGCCCCAGATTTTATGTTGTCCTGGAGAGCTTGCAGAGCACTGGGGAAAGGCAGGCAGAGAATTCCCTGCTAGCACCTTCTCTGTGCCTGGGAAGCAGAAGTGTTCACATTGCTTGGCAGAATCGCTTTTGTGCAGAAAACAGTAACACTTGTTCAGAACGAAAGAAAGCACAGAGCCCCACATTTTATGTTGTCCTGGAGAGCTTGCAGAGCACTGGGGAAAGGCAGGCAGAGAATTCCCTGCTAGCACCTTCTCTGTGCCTGGGAAGCAGAAGTGTTCACATTGCTTCGCAGAATCGCTTTTGTACAGAAAACACTAACACTTGTTCAGAACGAAAGAAAGCACAGAGCCCCAGATTTTATGTTGTCCTGGAGAGCTTGCAGAGCACTGGGGAAAGGCAGGCAGAGAATTCCCTGCTAGCACCTTCTCTGTGCCTGGGAAGCAGAAGTGTTCACATTGCTTGGCAGAATCGCTTTTGTGCAGAAAACAGTAACACTTGTTCAGAAGGAAAGAAAGCACAGAGCCCCAGATTTTATGTTGTCCTGGAGAGCTTGCAGAGCACTGGGGAAAGGCAGGCAGAGAATTCCCTGCTAGCACCTTCTCTGTGCCTGTTCACATTGCTTGGCAGAATCGCTTTTGTGCAGAAAACACTAACAGTTGTTCAGAACGAAAGAAAGGACAGAGCCCCAGATTTTATGTTGTCCTGGAGAGCTTGCAGAGCACTGGGGAAAGGCAGGCAGAGAATTCCCTGCTAGCACCTTCTCTGTGCCTGGGAAGCAGAAGTGTTCACATTGCTTGGCAGAATCGCTTTTGTGCAGAAAACAGTAACACTTCTTCAGAACAAAAGAAAGCACAGAGCCCCAGATTTTATTTTGACCTGGAGAGCTTGCAGAGCACTGGGGAAAGGCAGGCAGAGAAGTCCCTGCTAGCACCTTCTCTGTGCCTGGGAAGCAGAAGTGTTCACATTGCTTCGCAGAATCGCTTTTGTGCAGACAACACTAACACTTGTTCAGAACGAAAGAAAGCACAGAGCCCCACATTTTATGTTGTCCTGGAGAGCTTGCAGAGCACTGGGGAAAGGCAGGCAGAGAATTCCCTGCTAGCACCTTCTCTGTGCCTGGGAAGCAGAAGTGTTCACATTGCTTGGCAGAATCGCTTTTGTGCAGAAAACAGTAACACTTGTTCAGAACGAAAGAAAGCACAGAGCCCCACATTTTATGTTGTCCTGGAGAGCTTGCAGAGCACTGGGGAAAGGCAGGCAGAATATTCCCTGCTAGCACCTTCTCTGTGCCTGGGAAGCAGAAGTGTTCACATTGCTTGGCAGAATCGCTTTTGTGCAGAAAACAGTAACACTTGTTCAGAAGGAAAGAAAGCACAGAGCCCCAGATTTTATGTTGTCCTGGAGAGCTTGCAGTGCACTGGGGAAAGGCAGGCAGAGAATTCCCTGCTAGCACCTTCTCTGTGCCTGGGAAGCAGAAGTGTTCACATTGCTTCGCAAAATCGCTTTTGTACAGAAAACACTAACACTTATTCAGAACGAAAGAAAGCACAGAGCCCCAGATTTTATGTTGTCCTGGAGAGCTTGCAGAGCACTGGGGAAAGGCAGGCAGAGAATTCCCTGCTAGCACCTTCTCTGTGCCTGGGAAGCAGAAGTGTTCACATTGCTTCGCAGAATCGCTTTTGTGCAGAAAACAGTAACACTTGTTCAGAACGAAAGAAAGCACAGAGCCCCACATTTTATGTTGTCCTGGAGAGCTTGCAGAGCACTGGGGAAAGGCAGGCAGAGAATTCCCTGCTAGCACCTTCTCTGTGCCTGGGAAGCAGAAGTGTTCACATTGCTTCGCAGAATCGCTTTTGTACAGAAAACACTAACACTTGTTCAGAACGAAAGAAAGCACAGAGCCCCAGATTTTATGTTGTCCTGGAGAGCTTGCAGAGCACTGGGGAAAGGCAGGCAGAGAATTCCCTGCTAGCACCTTCTCTGTGCCTGGGAAGCAGAAGTGTTCACATTGCTTGGCAGAATCGCTTTTGTGCAGAAAACAGTAACACTTGTTCAGAATGAAAGAAAGCACAGAGCCCCAGATTTGCTGTTGTCCTGGAGAGCTTGCAGAGCACTGGGGAAAGGCAGGCAGAGAATTCCCTGCTAGCACCTTCTCTGTGCCTGTTCACATTGCTTGGCAGAATCGCTTTTGTGCAGAAAACACTAACACTTGTTCAGAACGAAAGAAAGCACAGAGCCCCAGATTTTATGTTGTCCAGGAAAGCTTGCAGAGCACTGGGGAACGGCAGGCAGAGAATTCCCTGCTAGCACCTTCTCTGTGCCTGGGAAGCAGAAGTGTTCACATTGCTTGGCAGAATCGCTTTTGTGCAGAAAACAGTAACACTTGTTCAGAGCGAAAGAAAGCACAGAGCCCCAGATTTTATGTTGTCCTGGAGAGCTTGCAGAGCACTGGGGAACGGCAGGCAGAGAATTCCCTGCTAGCACCTTCTCTGTGCCTGGGAAGCAGAAGTGTTCACATTGCTTGGCAGAATCGCTTTTGTGCAGAAAACAGTAACACTTGTTCAGAAGGAAAGAAAGCACAGAGCCCCAGATTTTATGTTGTCCTGGAGAGCTTGCAGTGCACTGGGGAAAGGCAGGCAGAGAATTCCCTGCTAGCACCTTCTCTGTGCCTGGGAAGCAGAAGTGTTCACATTGCTTGGCAGAATCGCTTTTGTGCAGAAAACAGTAACACTTGTTCAGAACGAAAGAAAGCACAGAGCCCCACATTTTATGTTGTCCTGGAGAGCTTGCAGAGCACTGGGGAAAGGCAGGCAGAGAATTCCCTGCTAGCACCTTCTCTGTGCCTGGGAAGCAGAAGTGTTCACATCGCTTCGCAGAATCGCTTTTGTACAGAAAACACTAACACTTATTCAGAACGAAAGAAAGCACAGAGCCCCAGATTTTATGTTGTCCTGGAGAGCTTGCAGAGCACTGGGGAAAGGCAGGCAGAGAATTCCCTGCTAGCACCTTCTCTGTGCCTGGGAAGCAGAAGTGTTCACATTGCTTGGCAGAATCGCTTTTGTGCAGAAAACAGTAACACTTGTTCAGAAGGAAAGAAAGCACAGAGCCCCAGATTTTATGTTGTCCTGGAGAGCTTGCAGAGCACTGGGGAAAGGCAGGCAGAGAATTCCCTGCTAGCACCTTCTCTGTGCCTGGGAAGCAGAAGTGTTCACATTGCTTGGCAGAATCGCTTTTGTGCAGAAAACAGTAACACTTGTTCAGAGCGAAAGAAAGCACAGAGCCCCAGATTTTATGTTGTCCTGGAGAGCTTGCAGAGCACTGGGGAAAGGCAGGCAGAGAATTCCCTGCTAGCACCTTCTCTGTGCCTGGGAAGAAGAAGTGTTCACATTGCTTGGCAGAATCGCTTTTGTGCAGAAAACAGTAACACTTGTTCAGAAGGAAAGAAAGCACAGAGCCCCAGATTTGCTGTTGTCCTGGAGAGCTTGCAGAGCACTGGGGAAAGGCAGGCAGAGAATTCCCTGCTAGCACCTTCTCTGTGCCTGTTCACATTGCTTGGCAGAATCGCTTTTGTGCAGAAAACACTAACACTTGTTCAGAACGAAAGAAAGCACAGAGCCCCAGATTTTATGTTGTCCAGGAAAGCTTGCAGAGCACTGGGGAACGGCAGGCAGAGAATTCCCTGCTAGCACCTTCTCTGTGCCTGGGAAGCAGAAGTGTTCACATTGCTTGGCAGAATCGCTTTTGTGCAGAAAACAGTAACACTTGTTCAGAACGAAAGAAAGCACAGAGCCCCAGATTTTATGTTGTCCTGGAGAGCTTGCAGAGCACTGGGGAAAGGCAGGCAGAGAATTCCCTGCTAGCACCTTCTCTGTGCCTGTTCACATTGCTTGGCAGAATCGCTTTTGTGCAGAAAACACTAACAGTTGTTCAGAACGAAAGAAAGGACAGAGCCCCAGATTTTATGTTGTCCTGGAGAGCTTGCAGAGCACTGGGGAACGGCAGGCAGAGAATTCCCTGCTAGCACCTTCTCTGTGCCTGGGAAGCAGAAGTGTTCACATTGCTTCGCAGAATCGCTTTTGTGCAGAAAACAGTAACACTTCTTCAGAACAAAAGAAAGCACAGAGCCCCAGATTTTATGTTGTCCTGGAGAGCTTGCAGAGCACTGGGGAAAGGCAGGCAGAGAATTCCCTGCTAGCACCTTCTCTGTGCCTGGGAAGCAGAAGTGTTCACATTGCTTCGCAAAATCGCTTTTGTACAGAAAACACTAACACTTATTCAGAACGAAAGAAAGCACAGAGCCCCAGATTTTATGTTGTCCTGGAGAGCTTGCAGAGCACTGGGGAACGGCAGGCAGAGAATTCCCTGCTAGCACCTTCTCTGTGCCTGGGAAGCAGAAGTGTTCACATTGCTTGGCAGAATCGCTTTTGTGCAGAAAACAGTAACACTTGTTCAGAACGAAAGAAAGCACAGAGCCCCACATTTTATGTTGTCCTGGAGAGCTTGCAGAGCACTGGGGAACGGCAGGCAGAGAATTCCCTGCTAGCACCTTCTCTGTGCCTGGGAAGCAGAAGTGTTCACATTGCTTCGCAGAATCGCTTTTGTACAGAAAACACTAACACTTATTCAGAACGAAAGAAAGCACAGAGCCCCAGATTTTATGTTGTCCTGGAGAGCTTGCAGAGCACTGGGGAAAGGCAGGCAGAGAATTCCCTGCTAGCACCTTCTCTGTGCCTGGGAAGCAGAAGTGTTCACATTGCTTGGCAGAATCGCTTTTGTGCAGAAAACAGTAACACTTGTTCAGAACGAAAGAAAGCACAGAGCCCCACATTTTATGTTGTCCTGGAGAGCTTGCAGAGCACTGGGGAAAGGCAGGCAGAGAATTCCCTGCTAGCACCTTCTCTGTGCCTGGGAAGCAGAAGTGTTCACATTGCTTCGCAGAATCGCTTTTGTACAGAAAACACTAACACTTGTTCAGAACGAAAGAAAGCACAGAGCCCCAGATTTTATGTTGTCCTGGAGAGCTTGCAGTGCACTGGGGAAAGGCAGGCAGAGAATTCCCTGCTAGCACCTTTTCTATGCCTGTTCACATTGCTTGGCAGAATCGCTTTTGTGCAGAAAACACTAACACTTGTTCAGAACGAAAGAAAGCACAGAGCCCCAGATTTGCTGTTGTCCTGGAGAGCTTGCAGAGCAATGGGGAAAGGCAGGCAGAGAATTCCCTGCTAGCACCTTCTCTGTGCCTGGGAAGCAGAAGTGTTCACATTGCTTGGCAGAATCGCTTTTTTGCAGAAAACAGTAACAATTGTTCAGACGAAAGAAAGCACAGAGCCCCAGATTTTATGTTGTCCTGGAGAGCTTTCAGAGCACTGGGGAAAGGCAGGCAGAGAATTCCCTGCTAGAACCTTCTCTGTGCCTGGGAAGCAGAAGTGTTCACATTGCTTGGCAGAATCACTTTTGTGCAGAAAACAGTAACACTTGTTCAGAACGAAAGAAAGCACAGAGCCCCAGATTTTATGTTGTCCTGGAGAGCTTGCAGTGCACTGGGGAAATGCAGGCAGAGAATTCCCTGCTAGCACCTTCTCTGTGCCTGGGAAGCAGAAGTGTTCACATTGCTTCGCAGAATCGCTTTTGTGCAGAAAACACTAACAGTTGTTCAGGACGAAAGAAAGCACAGAGCCCCAGATTTTATGTTGTCCTGGAGAGCTTTCAGAGCACTGGGGAAAGGCAGGCAGAGAATTCCCTGCTAGCACCTTCTCTGTGCCTGTTCACATTGCTTGGCTGAATCGCTTTTGTGCAGAAAACACTAACACTTGTTCAGAACGAAAGAAAGGACAGAGCCCCAGATTTTATGTTGTCCTGGAGAGCTTGCAGAGCACTGGGGAAAGGCAGGCAGAGAATTCCCTGCTAGCACCTTCTCTGTGCCTGTTCACATTGCTTGGCAGAATCGCTTTTGTGCAGAAAACACTAACACTTGTTCAGAACGAAAGAATGCACAGAGCCCCAGATTTGCTGTTGTCCTGGAAAGCTTGCAGAGCACTGGGGAACGGCAGGCAGAGAATTCCCTGCTAGCACCTTCTCTGTGCCTGGGAAGCAGAAGTGTTCACATTGCTTGGCAGAATCGCTTTTGTGCAGAAAACAGTAACACTTGTTCAGAACGAAAGAAAGCACAGAGCCCCACATTTTATGTTGTCCTGGAGAGCTTGCAGAGCACTGGGGAAAGGCAGGCAGAGAATTCCCTGCTAGCACCTTCTCTGTGCCTGGGAAGCAGAAGTGTTCACATTGCTTCGCAAAATCGCTTTTGTACAGAAAACAGTAACACTTGTTCAGAACGAAAGAAAGCACAGAGTCCCAGATTTTATGTTGTCCTGGAGAGCTTGCAGAGCACTAGGGAAAGGCAGGCAGAGAATTCCCTGCTAGCACCTTCTCTGTGCCTGGGAAGCAGAAGTGTTCACATTGCTTCGCAGAATCGCTTTTGTGCAGAAAACAGTAACACTTCTTCAGAACAAAAGAAAGCACAGAGCCCCAGATTTTATGTTGTCCTGGAGAGCTTGCAGAGCACTGGGGAAAGGCAGGCAGAGAATTCCCTGCTAGCACCTTCTCTGTGCCTGGGAAGCAGAAGTGTTCACATTGCTTCGCAGAATCGCTTTTGTGCAGAAAACACTAACACTTGTTCAGAACGAAAGAAAGCACAGAGCCCCAGATTTGCTGTTGTCCTGGAGAGCTTGCAGAGCACTGGGGAAAGGCAGGCAGAGAATTCCCTGCTAGCACCTTCTCTCTGCGCGGGAATGAGAAGTGTTCACATTGCTTCGCAGAATCGCTTTTGTGCAGAAAACACTAACACTTGTTCAGAACGAAAGAAAGCACAGAGCCCCAGATTTTATGTTGTCCTGGAGAGCTTGCAGAGCACTGGGGAAAGGCATGCAGAGAATTCCCTGCTAGCACCTTCTCTCTGCGCGGGAATGAGAAGTGTTCATATTTTTTCGCAGAATCGCATTTGCGTCGCTTCAGAGAACACAAAAGCTTGTTCAGGACGAAAGAAAGCACAGAGCCCCAGATTTGCTGTTGTCCTGGAGAGCTTGCAGAGCACTGGGGAAAGGCAGGCAGAGAATTCCCTGCTAGCACCTTCTCTGTGCGCGGGAAGGCAAAGTGTTCACATTTCCTCGCAGAATCGCTTTTGTGCAGAAAACACTAACACTTGTTCAGAACGAAAGAAAGCACAGAGCCCCAGATTTTATGTTGTCCTGGAGAGCTTGCAGAGCACTGGGGAAAGCCAGGCAGAGAATTCCCTGCTAGCACCTTCTCTGTGCCTGGGAAGAAGAAGTGTTCACATTGCTTCGCAGAATCGCTTTTGTGCAGAAAACACTAACACTTGTTCAGAACGAAAGAAAGCACAGAGCCCCAGATTTTATGTTGTCCTGGAGAGCTTGCAGAGCACTGGGGAAAGGCAGGCAGAGAATTCCCTGCTAGCACCTTCTCTCTGCGCGGGAATGAGAAGTGTTCACATTGCTTCGCAGAATCGCTTTTGTGCAGAAAACACTAACACTTGTTCAGAACGAAAGAAAGCACAGAGACCCAGATTTTATGTTGTCCTGGAGAGCTTGCAGAGCACTGGGGAAAGGCAGGCAGAGAATTCCCTGCTAGCACCTTCTCTCTGCGCGGGAATGAGAAGTGTTCACATTGCTTCGCAGAATCGCTTTTGTGCAGAAAACACTAACACTTGTTCAGAACGAAAGAAAGCACAGAGCCCCAGATTTTATGTTGTCCTGGAGAGCTTGCAGAGCACTGGGGAAAGGCAGGCAGAGAATTCCCTGCTAGCACCTTCTCTCTGCGCGGGAATGAGAAGTGTTCACATTTTTTCGCAGAATCGCATTTGCGTCGCTTCAGAGAACACAAAAGCTTGTTCAGGACGAAAGAAAGCACAGAGCCCCAGATTTGCTGTTACCCTGGAGAGCTTGCAGAGCACTGGGGAAAGGCAGGCAGAGAATTCCCTGCTAGCACCTTCTCTGTGCGCGGGAAGGCAAAGTGTTCACATTTCCTCGCAGAATCGCTTTTGTGCAGAAAACACTAACACTTGTTCAGAACGAAAGAAAGCACAGAGCCCCAGATTTTATGTTGTCCTGGAGAGCTTGCAGAGCACTGGGGAAAGGCAGGCAGAGAATTCCCTGCTAGCACCTTCTCTGTGCCTGGGAAGAAGAAGTGTTCACATTGCTTCGCAGAATCGCTTTTGTGCAGAAAACACTAACACTTGTTCAGAACGAAAGAAAGCACAGAGCCCCAGATTTGCTGTTACCCTGGAGAGCTTGCAGAGCACTGGGGAAAGGCAGGCAGAGAATTCCCTGCTAGCACCTTCTCTGTGCCTGGGAAGAAGAAGTGTTCACATTGCTTCACAGAATCGCTTTTGTGCAGAAAACACTAACACTTGTTCAGAACGAAAGAAAGCACAGAGCCCCACATTTTATGTTGTCCTGGAGAGCTTGCAGAGCACTGGGGAAAGGCAGGCAGAGAATTCCCTGCTAGCACCTTCTCTGTGCCTGGGAAGCAGAAGTGTTCACATTGCTTCGCAGAATCGCTTTTGTGCAGAAAACACTAACACTTGTTCAGAACGAAAGAAAGCACAGAGCCCCAGATTTGCTGTTGTCCTGGAGAGCTTGCAGAGCACTGGGGAAAGGCAGGCAGAGAATTCCCTGCTAGCACCTTCTCTCTGCGCGGGAATGAGAAGTGTTCACATTGCTTCGCAGAATCGCTTTTGTGCAGAAAACACTAACACTTGTTCAGAACGAAAGAAAGCACAGAGCCCCAGATTTTATGTTGTCCTGGAGAGCTTGCAGAGCACTGGGGAAAGGCATGCAGAGAATTCCCTGCTAGCACCTTCTCTCTGCGCGGGAATGAGAAGTGTTCATATTTTTTCGCAGAATCGCATTTGCGTCGCTTCAGAGAACACAAAAGCTTGTTCAGGACGAAAGAAAGCACAGAGCCCCAGATTTGCTGTTGTCCTGGAGAGCTTGCAGAGCACTGGGGAAAGGCAGGCAGAGAATTCCCTGCTAGCACCTTCTCTGTGCGCGGGAAGGCAAAGTGTTCACATTTCCTCGCAGAATCGCTTTTGTGCAGAAAACACTAACACTTGTTCAGAACGAAAGAAAGCACAGAGCCCCAGATTTTATGTTGTCCTGGAGAGCTTGCAGAGCACTGGGGAAAGGCAGGCAGAGAATTCCCTGCTAGCACCTTCTCTGTGCCTGGGAAGAAGAAGTGTTCACATTGCTTCGCAGAATCGCTTTTGTGCAGAAAACACTAACACTTGTTCAGAACGAAAGAAAGCACAGAGCCCCAGATTTTATGTTGTCCTGGAGAGCTTGCAGAGCACTGGGGAAAGGCAGGCAGAGAATTCCCTGCTAGCACCTTCTCTGTGCCTGGGAAGCAGAAGTGTTCACATTGCTTCGCAGAATCGCTTTTGTGCAGAAAACACTAACACTTGTTCAGAACGAAAGAAAGCACAGAGCCCCAGATTTGCTGTTGTCCTGGAGAGCTTGCAGAGCACTGGGGAAAGGCAGGCAGAGAATTCCCTGCTAGCACCTTCTCTCTGCGCGGGAATGAGAAGTGTTCACATTGCTTCGCAGAATCGCTTTTGTGCAGAAAACACTAACACTTGTTCAGAACGAAAGAAAGCACAGAGCCCCAGATTTGATGTTACCCTGGAGAGCTTGCAGAGCACTGGGGAAAGCAGGCAGAGAATTCCCTGCTAGCACCTTCTCTGTGCGCGGGAAGGCAAAGTGTTCACATTTCCTCGCAGAATCGCTTTTGTGCAGAAAACACTAACACTTGTTCAGAACGAAAGAAAGCACAGAGCCCCAGATTTGCTGTTGTGCTGGAGAGCTTGCAGAGCACTGGGGAAAGGCAGGCAGAGAATTCCCTGCTAGCACCTTCTCGGTGCCTGGGAAGAAGAAGTGTTCACATTGCTTCGCAGAATCGCTTTTGTGCAGAAAACACTAACACTTGTTCAGAACGAAAGAAAGCACAGAGCCCCAGATTTGCTGTTGTCCTGGAGAGCTTGCAGAGCACTGGGGAAAGGCAGGCAGAGAATTCCCTGCTAGCACCTTCTCGGTGCCTGGGAAGAAGAAGTGTTCACATTGCTTCGCAGAATCGCTTTTGTGCAGAAAACACTAACACTTGTTCAGAACGAAAGAAAGCACAGAGCCCCAGATTTTATGTTGTCCTGGAGAGCTTGCAGAGCACTGGGGAAAGGCAGGCAGAGAATTCCCTGCTAGCACCTTCTCTGTGCCTGGGAAGCAGAAGTGTTCACATTGCTTCGCAGAATCGCTTTTGTGCAGAAAACACTAACACTTGTTCAGAACGAAAGAAAGCACAGAGACCCAGATTTTATGTTGTCCTGGAGAGCTTGCAGAGCACTGGGGAAAGGCAGGCAGAGAATTCCCTGCTAGCACCTTCTCGGTGCCTGGGAAGAAGAAGTGTTCACATTGCTTCGCAGAATCGCTTTTGTGCAGAAAACACTAACACTTGTTCAGAACGAAAGAAAGCACAGAGCCCCAGATTTGCTGTTGTCCTGGAGAGCTTGCAGAGCACTGGGGAAAGGCAGGCAGAGAATTCCCTGCTAGCACCTTCTCTCTGCGCGGGAATGAGAAGTGTTCAATTGCTTCGCAGAATCGCATTTGCGTCGCTTCAGAGAACACAAAAGCTTGTTCCGGACGAAAGAAAGCACAGAGCCCCAGATTTGCTGTTACCCTGGAGAGCTTGCAGAGCACTGGGGAAAGGCAGGCAGAGAATTCCCTGCTAGCACCTTCTCTCTGCGCGGGAATGAGAAGTGTTCACATTGCTTCGCAGAATCGCTTTTGTGCAGAAAACACTAACACTTGTTCAGAACGAAAGAAAGCACAGAGCCCCAGATTTTATGTTGTCCTGGAGAGCTTGCAGAGCACTGGGGAAAGGCAGGCAGAGAATTCCCTGCTAGCACCTTCTCTCTGCGCGGGAATGAGAAGTGTTCACATTTTTTCGCAGAATCGCATTTGCGTCGCTTCAGAGAACACAAAAGCTTGTTCAGGACGAAAGAAAGCACAGAGCCCCAGATTTGCTGTTACCCTGGAGAGCTTGCAGAGCACTGGGGAAAGGCAGGCAGAGAATTCCCTGCTAGCACCTTCTCTGTGCGCGGGAAGGCAAAGTGTTCACATTTCCTCGCAGAATCGCTTTTGTGCAGAAAACACTAACACTTGTTCAGAACGAAAGAAAGCACAGAGCCCCAGATTTTATGTTGTCCTGGAGAGCTTGCAGAGCACTGGGGAAAGGCAGGCAGAGAATTCCCTGCTAGCACCTTCTCTGTGCCTGGGAAGAAGAAGTGTTCACATTGCTTCGCAGAATCGCTTTTGTGCAGAAAACACTAACACTTGTTCAGAACGAAAGAAAGCACAGAGCCCCAGATTTGCTGTTACCCTGGAGAGCTTGCAGAGCACTGGGGAAAGGCAGGCAGAGAATTCCCTGCTAGCACCTTCTCTGTGCCTGGGAAGAAGAAGTGTTCACATTGCTTCACAGAATCGCTTTTGTGCAGAAAACACTAACACTTGTTCAGAACGAAAGAAAGCACAGAGCCCCAGATTTTATGTTGTCCTGGAGAGCTTGCAGAGCACTGGGGAAAGGCAGGCAGAGAATTCCCTGCTAGCACCTTCTCTGTGCCTGGGAAGCAGAAGTGTTCACATTGCTTCGCAGAATCGCTTTTGTGCAGAAAACACTAACACTTGTTCAGAACGAAAGAAAGCACAGAGCCCCAGATTTGCTGTTGTCCTGGAGAGCTTGCAGAGCACTGGGGAAAGGCAGGCAGAGAATTCCCTGCTAGCACCTTCTCTCTGCGCGGGAATGAGAAGTGTTCACATTGCTTCGCAGAATCGCTTTTGTGCAGAAAACACTAACACTTGTTCAGAACGAAAGAAAGCACAGAGCCCCAGATTTTATGTTGTCCTGGAGAGCTTGCAGAGCACTGGGGAAAGGCATGCAGAGAATTCCCTGCTAGCACCTTCTCTCTGCGCGGGAATGAGAAGTGTTCATATTTTTTCGCAGAATCGCATTTGCGTCGCTTCAGAGAACACAAAAGCTTGTTCAGGACGAAAGAAAGCACAGAGCCCCAGATTTGCTGTTGTCCTGGAGAGCTTGCAGAGCACTGGGGAAAGGCAGGCAGAGAATTCCCTGCTAGCACCTTCTCTGTGCGCGGGAAGGCAAAGTGTTCACATTTCCTCGCAGAATCGCTTTTGTGCAGAAAACACTAACACTTGTTCAGAACGAAAGAAAGCACAGAGCCCCAGATTTTATGTTGTCCTGGAGAGCTTGCAGAGCACTGGGGAAAGGCAGGCAGAGAATTCCCTGCTAGCACCTTCTCTGTGCCTGGGAAGAAGAAGTGTTCACATTGCTTCGCAGAATCGCTTTTGTGCAGAAAACACTAACACTTGTTCAGAACGAAAGAAAGCACAGAGCCCCAGATTTTATGTTGTCCTGGAGAGCTTGCAGAGCACTGGGGAAAGGCAGGCAGAGAATTCCCTGCTAGCACCTTCTCTGTGCCTGGGAAGCAGAAGTGTTCACATTGCTTCGCAGAATCGCTTTTGTGCAGAAAACACTAACACTTGTTCAGAACGAAAGAAAGCACAGAGCCCCAGATTTGCTGTTGTGCTGGAGAGCTTGCAGAGCACTGGGGAAAGGCAGGCAGAGAATTCCCTGCTAGCACCTTCTCGGTGCCTGGGAAGAAGAAGTGTTCACATTGCTTCGCAGAATCGCTTTTGTGCAGAAAACACTAACACTTGTTCAGAACGAAAGAAAGCACAGAGCCCCAGATTTGCTGTTGTCCTGGAGAGCTTGCAGAGCACTGGGGAAAGGCAGGCAGAGAATTCCCTGCTAGCACCTTCTCGGTGCCTGGGAAGAAGAAGTGTTCACATTGCTTCGCAGAATCGCTTTTGTGCAGAAAACACTAACACTTGTTCAGAACGAAAGAAAGCACAGAGCCCCAGATTTTATGTTGTCCTGGAGAGCTTGCAGAGCACTGGGGAAAGGCAGGCAGAGAATTCCCTGCTAGCACCTTCTCTGTGCCTGGGAAGCAGAAGTGTTCACATTGCTTCGCAGAATCGCTTTTGTGCAGAAAACACTAACACTTGTTCAGAACGAAAGAAAGCACAGAGACCCAGATTTTATGTTGTCCTGGAGAGCTTGCAGAGCACTGGGGAAAGGCAGGCAGAGAATTCCCTGCTAGCACCTTCTCGGTGCCTGGGAAGAAGAAGTGTTCACATTGCTTCGCAGAATCGCTTTTGTGCAGAAAACACTAACACTTGTTCAGAACGAAAGAAAGCACAGAGCCCCAGATTTGCTGTTGTCCTGGAGAGCTTGCAGAGCACTGGGGAAAGGCAGGCAGAGAATTCCCTGCTAGCACCTTCTCTCTGCGCGGGAATGAGAAGTGTTCAATTGCTTCGCAGAATCGCATTTGCGTCGCTTCAGAGAACACAAAAGCTTGTTCAGGACGAAAGAAAGCACAGAGCCCCAGATTTGCTGTTACCCTGGAGAGCTTGCAGAGCACTGGGGAAAGGCAGGCAGAGAATTCCCTGCTAGCACCTTCTCTGTGCCTGGGAAGCAGAAGTGTTCACATTGCTTCGCAGAATCGCTTTTGTGCAGAAAACACTAACACTTGTTCAGAACGAAAGAAAGCACAGAGCCCCAGATTTTATGTTGTCCTGGAGAGCTTGCAGAGCACTGGGGAAAGGCAGGCAGAGAATTCCCTGCTAGCACCTTCTCTGTGCGCGGGAAGGCAAAGTGTTCACATTTCCTCGCAGAATCGCTTTTGTGCAGAAAACACTAACACTTGTTCAGAACGAAAGAAAGCACAGAGCCCCAGATTTTATGTTGTCCTGGAGAGCTTGCAGAGCACTGGGGAAAGGCAGGCAGAGAATTCCCTGCTAGCACCTTCTCGGTGCCTGGGAAGAAGAAGTGTTCACATTGCTTCGCAGAATCGCTTTTGTGCAGAAAACACTAACACTTGTTCAGAACGAAAGAAAGCACAGAGCCCCAGATTTGCTGTTGTGCTGGAGAGCTTGCAGAGCACTGGGGAAAGGCAGGCAGAGAATTCCCTGCTAGCACCTTCTCTCTGCGCGGGAATGAGAAGTGTTCACATTGCTTCGCAGAATCGCTTTTGTGCAGAAAACACTAACACTTGTTCAGAACGAAAGAAAGCACAGAGCCCCAGATTTTATGTTGTCCTGGAGAGCTTGCAGAGCACTGGGGAAAGGCAGGCAGAGAATTCCCTGCTAGCACCTTCTCTCTGCGCGGGAATGAGAAGTGTTCACATTGCTTCGCAGAATCGCTTTTGTGCAGAAAACACTAACACTTGTTCAGAACGAAAGAAAGCACAGAGCCCCAGATTTGCTGTTGTCCTGGAGAGCTTGCAGAGCACTGGGGAAAGGCAGGCAGAGAATTCCCTGCTAGCACCTTCTCTCTGCGCGGGAATGAGTAGTGTTCACATTGCTTCGCAGAATCGCTTTTGTGCAGAAAACACTAACACTTGTTCAGAACGAAAGAAAGCACAGAGCCCCAGATTTTATGTTGTCCTGGAGAGCTTGCAGAGCACTGGGGAAAGGCAGGCAGAGAATTCCCTGCTAGCACCTTCTCTCTGCGCGGGAATGAGAAGTGTTCATATTTTTTCGCAGAATCGCATTTGCGTCGCTTCAGAGAACACAAAAGCTTGTTCAGGACGAAAGAAAGCACAGAGCCCCAGATTTGCTGTTGTCCTGGAGAGCTTGCAGAGCACTGGGGAAAGGCAGGCAGAGAATTCCCTGCTAGCACCTTCTCTGTGCCTGGGAAGCAGAAGTGTTCACATTGCTTCGCAGAATCGCTTTTGTGCAGAAAACACTAACACTTGTTCAGAACGAAAGAAAGCACAGAGCCCCAGATTTTATGTTGTCCTGGAGAGCTTGCAGAGCACTGGGGAAAGGCAGGCAGAGAATTCCCTGCTAGCACCTTCTCTGTGCCTGGGAAGAAGAAGTGTTCACATTTCCTCGCAGAATCGCTTTTGTGCAGAAAACACTAACACTTGTTCAGAACGAAAGAAAGCACAGAGCCCCAGATTTTATGTTGTCCTGGAGAGCTTGCAGAGCACTGGGGAAAGGCAGGCAGAGAATTCCCTGCTAGCACCTTCTCGGTGCCTGGGAAGAAGAAGTGTTCACATTGCTTCGCAGAATCGCTTTTGTGCAGAAAACACTAACACTTGTTCAGAACGAAAGAAAGCACAGAGCCCCAGATTTGCTGTTGTCCTGGAGAGCTTGCAGAGCACTGGGGAAAGGCAGGCAGAGAATTCCCTGCTAGCACCTTCTCTGTGCGCGGGAAGGCAAAGTGTTCACATTTCCTCGCAGAATCGCTTTTGTGCAGAAAACACTAACACTTGTTCAGAACGAAAGAAAGCACAGAGCCCCAGATTTTATGTTGTCCTGGAGAGCTTGCAGAGCACTGGGGAAAGGCAGGCAGAGAATTCCCTGCTAGCACCTTCTCTGTGCCTGGGAAGAAGAAGTGTTCACATTGCTTCGCAGAATCGCTTTTGTGCAGAAAACACTAACACTTGTTCAGAACGAAAGAAAGCACAGAGCCCCAGATTTTATGTTGTCCTGGAGAGCTTGCAGAGCACTGGGGAAAGGCAGGCAGAGAATTCCCTGCTAGCACCTTCTCTCTGCGCGGGAATGAGAAGTGTTCACATTGCTTCGCAGAATCGCTTTTGTGCAGAAAACACTAACACTTGTTCAGAACGAAAGAAAGCACAGAGACCCAGATTTTATGTTGTCCTGGAGAGCTTGCAGAGCACTGGGGAAAGGCAGGCAGAGAATTCCCTGCTAGCACCTTCTCTGTGCGCGGGAAGGCAAAGTGTTCACATTTCCTCGCAGAATCGCTTTTGTGCAGAAAACACTAACACTTGTTCAGAACGAAAGAAAGCACAGAGCCCCAGATTTTATGTTGTCCTGGAGAGCTTGCAGAGCACTGGGGAAAGGCAGGCAGAGAATTCCCTGCTAGCACCTTCTCTCTGCGCGGGAATGAGAAGTGTTCACATTTTTTCGCAGAATTTCATTTGCGTCGCTTCAGAGAACACAAAAGCTTGTTCAGGATGAAAGAAAGCACAGAGCCCCAGATTTGCTGTTACCCTGGAGAGCTTGCAGAGCACTGGGGAAAGGCAGGCAGAGAATTCCCTGCTAGCACCTTCTCTGTGCGCGGGAAGGCAAAGTGTTCACATTTCCTCGCAGAATCGCTTTTGTGCAGAAAACACTAACACTTGTTCAGAACGAAAGAAAGCACAGAGCCCCAGATTTTATGTTGTCCTGGAGAGCTTGCAGAGCACTGGGGAAAGCCAGGCAGAGAATTCCCTGCTAGCACCTTCTCTGTGCCTGGGAAGAAGAAGTGTTCACATTGCTTCGCAGAATCGCTTTTGTGCAGAAAACACTAACACTTGTTCAGAACGAAAGAAAGCACAGAGCCCCAGATTTTATGTTGTCCTGGAGAGCTTGCAGAGCACTGGGGAAAGGCAGGCAGAGAATTCCCTGCTAGCACCTTCTCTCTGCGCGGGAATGAGAAGTGTTCACATTGCTTCGCAGAATCGCTTTTGTGCAGAAAACACTAACACTTGTTCAGAACGAAAGAAAGCACAGAGACCCAGATTTTATGTTGTCCTGGAGAGCTTGCAGAGCACTGGGGAAAGGCAGGCAGAGAATTCCCTGCTAGCACCTTCTCTCTGCGCGGGAATGAGAAGTGTTCACATTGCTTCGCAGAATCGCTTTTGTGCAGAAAACACTAACACTTGTTCAGAACGAAAGAAAGCACAGAGCCCCAGATTTTATGTTGTCCTGGAGAGCTTGCAGAGCACTGGGGAAAGGCAGGCAGAGAATTCCCTGCTAGCACCTTCTCTCTGCGCGGGAATGAGAAGTGTTCACATTTTTTCGCAGAATCGCATTTGCGTCGCTTCAGAGAACACAAAAGCTTGTTCAGGACGAAAGAAAGCACAGAGCCCCAGATTTGCTGTTACCCTGGAGAGCTTGCAGAGCACTGGGGAAAGGCAGGCAGAGAATTCCCTGCTAGCACCTTCTCTGTGCGCGGGAAGGCAAAGTGTTCACATTTCCTCGCAGAATCGCTTTTGTGCAGAAAACACTAACACTTGTTCAGAACGAAAGAAAGCACAGAGCCCCAGATTTTATGTTGTCCTGGAGAGCTTGCAGAGCACTGGGGAAAGGCAGGCAGAGAATTCCCTGCTAGCACCTTCTCTGTGCCTGGGAAGAAGAAGTGTTCACATTGCTTCGCAGAATCGCTTTTGTGCAGAAAACACTAACACTTGTTCAGAACGAAAGAAAGCACAGAGCCCCAGATTTGCTGTTACCCTGGAGAGCTTGCAGAGCACTGGGGAAAGGCAGGCAGAGAATTCCCTGCTAGCACCTTCTCTGTGCCTGGGAAGAAGAAGTGTTCACATTGCTTCGCAGAATCGCTTTTGTGCAGAAAACACTAACACTTGTTCAGAACGAAAGAAAGCACAGAGCCCCAGATTTTATGTTGTCCTGGAGAGCTTGCAGAGCACTGGGGAAAGGCAGGCAGAGAATTCCCTGCTAGCACCTTCTCTGTGCCTGGGAAGCAGAAGTGTTCACATTGCTTCGCAGAATCGCTTTTGTGCAGAAAACACTAACACTTGTTCAGAACGAAAGAAAGCACAGAGCCCCAGATTTGCTGTTGTCCTGGAGAGCTTGCAGAGCACTGGGGAAAGGCAGGCAGAGAATTCCCTGCTAGCACCTTCTCTCTGCGCGGGAATGAGAAGTGTTCACATTGCTTCGCAGAATCGCTTTTGTGCAGAAAACACTAACACTTGTTCAGAACGAAAGAAAGCACAGAGCCCCAGATTTTATGTTGTCCTGGAGAGCTTGCAGAGCACTGGGGAAAGGCATGCAGAGAATTCCCTGCTAGCACCTTCTCTCTGCGCGGGAATGAGAAGTGTTCATATTTTTTCGCAGAATCGCATTTGCGTCGCTTCAGAGAACACAAAAGCTTGTTCAGGACGAAAGAAAGCACAGAGCCCCAGATTTGCTGTTGTCCTGGAGAGCTTGCAGAGCACTGGGGAAAGGCAGGCAGAGAATTCCCTGCTAGCACCTTCTCTGTGCGCGGGAAGGCAAAGTGTTCACATTTCCTCGCAGAATCGCTTTTGTGCAGAAAACACTAACACTTGTTCAGAACGAAAGAAAGCACAGAGCCCCAGATTTTATGTTGTCCTGGAGAGCTTGCAGAGCACTGGGGAAAGGCAGGCAGAGAATTCCCTGCTAGCACCTTCTCTGTGCCTGGGAAGAAGAAGTGTTCACATTGCTTCGCAGAATCGCTTTTGTGCAGAAAACACTAACACTTGTTCAGAACGAAAGAAAGCACAGAGCCCCAGATTTTATGTTGTCCTGGAGAGCTTGCAGAGCACTGGGGAAAGGCAGGCAGAGAATTCCCTGCTAGCACCTTCTCTGTGCCTGGGAAGCAGAAGTGTTCACATTGCTTCGCAGAATCGCTTTTGTGCAGAAAACACTAACACTTGTTCAGAACGAAAGAAAGCACAGAGCCCCAGATTTGCTGTTGTCCTGGAGAGCTTGCAGAGCACTGGGGAAAGGCAGGCAGAGAATTCCCTGCTAGCACCTTCTCTCTGCGCGGGAATGAGAAGTGTTCACATTGCTTCGCAGAATCGCTTTTGTGCAGAAAACACTAACACTTGTTCAGAACGAAAGAAAGCACAGAGCCCCAGATTTGATGTTACCCTGGAGAGCTTGCAGAGCACTGGGGAAAGCAGGCAGAGAATTCCCTGCTAGCACCTTCTCTGTGCGCGGGAAGGCAAAGTGTTCACATTTCCTCGCAGAATCGCTTTTGTGCAGAAAACACTAACACTTGTTCAGAACGAAAGAAAGCACAGAGCCCCAGATTTGCTGTTGTGCTGGAGAGCTTGCAGAGCACTGGGGAAAGGCAGGCAGAGAATTCCCTGCTAGCACCTTCTCGGTGCCTGGGAAGCAGAAGTGTTCACATTGCTTCGCAGAATCGCTTTTGTGCAGAAAACACTAACACTTGTTCAGGACGAAAGAAAGCACAGAGCCCCAGATTTTATGTTGTCCTGGAGAGCTTGCAGAGCACTGGGGAAAGGCAGGCAGAGAATTCCCTGCTAGCACCTTCTCGGTGCCTGGGAAGAAGAAGTGTTCACATTGCTTCGCAGAATCGCTTTTGTGCAGAAAACACTAACACTTGTTCAGAACGAAAGAAAGCACAGAGCCCCAGATTTTATGTTGTCCTGGAGAGCTTGCAGAGCACTGGGGAAAGGCAGGCAGAGAATTCCCTGCTAGCACCTTCTCTGTGCCTGGGAAGCAGAAGTGTTCACATTGCTTCGCAGAATCGCTTTTGTGCAGAAAACACTAACACTTGTTCAGAACGAAAGAAAGCACAGAGCCCCAGATTTTATGTTGTCCTGGAGAGCTTGCAGAGCACTGGGGAAAGGCAGGCAGAGAATTCCCTGCTAGCACCTTCTCGGTGCCTGGGAAGAAGAAGTGTTCACATTGCTTCGCAGAATCGCTTTTGTGCAGAAAACACTAACACTTGTTCAGAACGAAAGAAAGCACAGAGCCCCAGATTTGCTGTTGTCCTGGAGAGCTTGCAGAGCACTGGGGAAAGGCAGGCAGAGAATTCCCTGCTAGCACCTTCTCTCTGCGCGGGAATGAGAAGTGTTCAATTGCTTCGCAGAATCGCATTTGCGTCGCTTCAGAGAACACAAAAGCTTGTTCAGGACGAAAGAAAGCACAGAGCCCCAGATTTGCTGTTACCCTGGAGAGCTTGCAGAGCACTGGGGAAAGGCAGGCAGAGAATTCCCTGCTAGCACCTTCTCTGTGCCTGGGAAGCAGAAGTGTTCACATTGCTTCGCAGAATCGCTTTTGTGCAGAAAACACTAACACTTGTTCAGAACGAAAGAAAGCACAGAGACCCAGATTTTATGTTGTCCTGGAGAGCTTGCAGAGCACTGGGGAAAGGCAGGCAGAGAATTCCCTGCTAGCACCTTCTCTGTGCGCGGGAAGGCAAAGTGTTCACATTTCCTCGCAGAATCGCTTTTGTGCAGAAAACACTAACACTTGTTCAGAACGAAAGAAAGCACAGAGCCCCAGATTTTATGTTGTCCTGGAGAGCTTGCAGAGCACTGGGGAAAGGCAGGCAGAGAATTCCCTGCTAGCACCTTCTCGGTGCCTGGGAAGAAGAAGTGTTCACATTGCTTCGCAGAATCGCTTTTGTGCAGAAAACACTAACACTTGTTCAGAACGAAAGAAAGCACAGAGCCCCAGATTTGCTGTTGTGCTGGAGAGCTTGCAGAGCACTGGGGAAAGGCAGGCAGAGAATTCCCTGCTAGCACCTTCTCTCTGCGCGGGAATGAGAAGTGTTCACATTGCTTCGCAGAATCGCTTTTGTGCAGAAAACACTAACACTTGTTCAGAACGAAAGAAAGCACAGAGCCCCAGATTTTATGTTGTCCTGGAGAGCTTGCAGAGCACTGGGGAAAGGCAGGCAGAGAATTCCCTGCTAGCACCTTCTCTCTGCGCGGGAATGAGAAGTGTTCACATTGCTTCGCAGAATCGCTTTTGTGCAGAAAACACTAACACTTGTTCAGAACGAAAGAAAGCACAGAGCCCCAGATTTGCTGTTGTCCTGGAGAGCTTGCAGAGCACTGGGGAAAGGCAGGCAGAGAATTCCCTGCTAGCACCTTCTCTCTGCGCGGGAATGAGTAGTGTTCACATTGCTTCGCAGAATCGCTTTTGTGCAGAAAACACTAACACTTGTTCAGAACGAAAGAAAGCACAGAGCCCCAGATTTTATGTTGTCCTGGAGAGCTTGCAGAGCACTGGGGAAAGGCAGGCAGAGAATTCCCTGCTAGCACCTTCTCTCTGCGCGGGAATGAGAAGTGTTCATATTTTTTCGCAGAATCGCATTTGCGTCGCTTCAGAGAACACAAAAGCTTGTTCAGGACGAAAGAAAGCACAGAGCCCCAGATTTGCTGTTGTCCTGGAGAGCTTGCAGAGCACTGGGGAAAGGCAGGCAGAGAATTCCCTGCTAGCACCTTCTCTGTGCCTGGGAAGCAGAAGTGTTCACATTGCTTCGCAGAATCGCTTTTGTGCAGAAAACACTAACACTTGTTCAGAACGAAAGAAAGCACAGAGCCCCAGATTTTATGTTGTCCTGGAGAGCTTGCAGAGCACTGGGGAAAGGCAGGCAGAGAATTCCCTGCTAGCACCTTCTCTGTGCCTGGGAAGAAGAAGTGTTCACATTTCCTCGCAGAATCGCTTTTGTGCAGAAAACACTAACACTTGTTCAGAACGAAAGAAAGCACAGAGCCCCAGATTTTATGTTGTCCTGGAGAGCTTGCAGAGCACTGGGGAAAGGCAGGCAGAGAATTCCCTGCTAGCACCTTCTCGGTGCCTGGGAAGAAGAAGTGTTCACATTGCTTCGCAGAATCGCTTTTGTGCAGAAAACACTAACACTTGTTCAGAACGAAAGAAAGCACAGAGCCCCAGATTTGCTGTTGTCCTGGAGAGCTTGCAGAGCACTGGGGAAAGGCAGGCAGAGAATTCCCTGCTAGCACCTTCTCTGTGCGCGGGAAGGCAAAGTGTTCACATTTCCTCGCAGAATCGCTTTTGTGCAGAAAACACTAACACTTGTTCAGAACGAAAGAAAGCACAGAGCCCCAGATTTTATGTTGTCCTGGAGAGCTTGCAGAGCACTGGGGAAAGGCAGGCAGAGAATTCCCTGCTAGCACCTTCTCTGTGCCTGGGAAGAAGAAGTGTTCACATTGCTTCGCAGAATCGCTTTTGTGCAGAAAACACTAACACTTGTTCAGAACGAAAGAAAGCACAGAGCCCCAGATTTTATGTTGTCCTGGAGAGCTTGCAGAGCACTGGGGAAAGGCAGGCAGAGAATTCCCTGCTAGCACCTTCTCTCTGCGCGGGAATGAGAAGTGTTCACATTGCTTCGCAGAATCGCTTTTGTGCAGAAAACACTAACACTTGTTCAGAACGAAAGAAAGCACAGAGACCCAGATTTTATGTTGTCCTGGAGAGCTTGCAGAGCACTGGGGAAAGGCAGGCAGAGAATTCCCTGCTAGCACCTTCTCTGTGCGCGGGAAGGCAAAGTGTTCACATTTCCTCGCAGAATCGCTTTTGTGCAGAAAACACTAACACTTGTTCAGAACGAAAGAAAGCACAGAGCCCCAGATTTTATGTTGTCCTGGAGAGCTTGCAGAGCACTGGGGAAAGGCAGGCAGAGAATTCCCTGCTAGCACCTTCTCTCTGCGCGGGAATGAGAAGTGTTCACATTTTTTCGCAGAATCGCATTTGCGTCGCTTCAGAGAACACAAAAGCTTGTTCAGGACGAAAGAAAGCACAGAGCCCCAGATTTGCTGTTACCCTGGAGAGCTTGCAGAGCACTGGGGAAAGGCAGGCAGAGAATTCCCTGCTAGCACCTTCTCTGTGCGCGGGAAGGCAAAGTGTTCACATTTCCTCGCAGAATCGCTTTTGTGCAGAAAACACTAACACTTGTTCAGAACGAAAGAAAGCACAGAGCCCCAGATTTTATGTTGTCCTGGAGAGCTTGCAGAGCACTGGGGAAAGGCAGGCAGAGAATTCCCTGCTAGCACCTTCTCTGTGCCTGGGAAGAAGAAGTGTTCACATTGCTTCGCAAAATCGCTTTTGTGCAGAAAACACTAACACTTGTTCAGAACGAAAGAAAGCACAGAGCCCCAGATTTGCTGTTGTCCTGGAGAGCTTGCAGAGCACTGGGGAAAGGCAGGCAGAGAATTCCCTGCTAGCACCTTCTCTGTGCCTGGGAAGAAGAAGTGTTCACATTGCTTCGCAGAATCGCTTTTGTGCAGAAAACACTAACACTTGTTCAGAACGAAAGAAAGCACAGAGCCCCAGATTTTATGTTGTCCTGGAGAGCTTGCAGAGCACTGGGGAAAGGCAGGCAGAGAATTCCCTGCTAGCACCTTCTCTGTGCCTGGGAAGCAGAAGTGTTCACATTGCTTCGCAGAATCGCTTTTGTGCAGAAAACACTAACACTTGTTCAGAACGAAAGAAAGCACAGAGCCCCAGATTTGCTGTTGTCCTGGAGAGCTTGCAGAGCACTGGGGAAAGGCAGGCAGAGAATTCCCTGCTAGCACCTTCTCTCTGCGCGGGAATGAGAAGTGTTCACATTGCTTCGCAGAATCGCTTTTGTGCAGAAAACACTAACACTTGTTCAGAACGAAAGAAAGCACAGAGCCCCAGATTTTATGTTGTCCTGGAGAGCTTGCAGAGCACTGGGGAAAGGCATGCAGAGAATTCCCTGCTAGCACCTTCTCTCTGCGCGGGAATGAGAAGTGTTCATATTTTTTCGCAGAATCGCATTTGCGTCGCTTCAGAGAACACAAAAGCTTGTTCAGGACGAAAGAAAGCACAGAGCCCCAGATTTGCTGTTGTCCTGGAGAGCTTGCAGAGCACTGGGGAAAGGCAGGCAGAGAATTCCCTGCTAGCACCTTCTCTGTGCGCGGGAAGGCAAAGTGTTCACATTTCCTCGCAGAATCGCTTTTGTGCAGAAAACACTAACACTTGTTCAGAACGAAAGAAAGCACAGAGCCCCAGATTTTATGTTGTCCTGGAGAGCTTGCAGAGCACTGGGGAAAGGCAGGCAGAGAATTCCCTGCTAGCACCTTCTCTGTGCGCGGGAAGGCAAAGTGTTCACATTTCCTCGCAGAATCGCTTTTGTGCAGAAAACACTAACACTTGTTCAGAACGAAAGAAAGCACAGAGCCCCAGATTTTATGTTGTCCTGGAGAGCTTGCAGAGCACTGGGGAAAGGCAGGCAGAGAATTCCCTGCTAGCACCTTCTCGGTGCCTGGGAAGAAGAAGTGTTCACATTGCTTCGCAGAATCGCTTTTGTGCAGAAAACACTAACACTTGTTCAGAACGAAAGAAAGCACAGAGACCCAGATTTTATGTTGTCCTGGAGAGCTTGCAGAGCACTGGGGAAAGGCAGGCAGAGAATTCCCTGCTAGCACCTTCTCTCTGCGCGGGAATGAGAAGTGTTCACATTGCTTCGCAGAATCGCTTTTGTGCAGAAAACACTAACACTTGTTCAGAACGAAAGAAAGCACAGAGACCCAGATTTTATGTTGTCCTGGAGAGCTTGCAGAGCACTGGGGAAAGGCAGGCAGAGAATTCCCTGCTAGCACCTTCTCTGTGCGCGGGAAGGCAAAGTGTTCACATTTCCTCGCAGAATCGCTTTTGTGCAGAAAACACTAACACTTGTTCAGAACGAAAGAAAGCACAGAGCCCCAGATTTTATGTTGTCCTGGAGAGCTTGCAGAGCACTGGGGAAAGGCAGGCAGAGAATTCCCTGCTAGCACCTTCTCTCTGCGCGGGAATGAGAAGTGTTCACATTTTTTCGCAGAATCGCATTTGCGTCGCTTCAGAGAACACAAAAGCTTGTTCAGGACGAAAGAAAGCACAGAGCCCCAGATTTGCTGTTACCCTGGAGAGCTTGCAGAGCACTGGGGAAAGGCAGGCAGAGAATTCCCTGCTAGCACCTTCTCTGTGCGCGGGAAGGCAAAGTGTTCACATTTCCTCGCAGAATCGCTTTTGTGCAGAAAACAGTAACACTTGTTCAGAACGAAAGAAAGCACAGAGCCCCAGATTTTATGTTGTCCTGGAGAGCTTGCAGAGCACTGGGGAAAGGCAGGCAGAGAATTCCCTGCTAGCACCTTCTCTGTGCCTGGGAAGAAGAAGTGTTCACATTGCTTCGCAAAATCGCTTTTGTGCAGAAAACACTAACACTTGTTCAGAACGAAAGAAAGCACAGAGCCCCAGATTTGCTGTTGTCCTGGAGAGCTTGCAGAGCACTGGGGAAAGGCAGGCAGAGAATTCCCTGCTAGCACCTTCTCTGTGCCTGGGAAGAAGAAGTGTTCACATTGCTTCGCAGAATCGCTTTTGTGCAGAAAACACTAACACTTGTTCAGAACGAAAGAAAGCACAGAGCCCCAGATTTTATGTTGTCCTGGAGAGCTTGCAGAGCACTGGGGAAAGGCAGGCAGAGAATTCCCTGCTAGCACCTTCTCTGTGCCTGGGAAGAAGAAGTGTTCACATTGCTTCGCAGAATCGCTTTTGTGCAGAAAACACTAACACTTGTTCAGAACGAAAGAAAGCACAGAGCCCCAGATTTGCTGTTGTCCTGGAGAGCTTGCAGAGCACTGGGGAAAGGCAGGCAGAGAATTCCCTGCTAGCACCTTCTCTCTGCGCGGGAATGAGAAGTGTTCACATTGCTTCGCAGAATCGCTTTTGTGCAGAAAACACTAACACTTGTTCAGAACGAAAGAAAGCACAGAGCCCCAGATTTTATGTTGTCCTGGAGAGCTTGCAGAGCACTGGGGAAAGGCATGCAGAGAATTCCCTGCTAGCACCTTCTCTCTGCGCGGGAATGAGAAGTGTTCATATTTTTTCGCAGAATCGCATTTGCGTCGCTTCAGAGAACACAAAAGCTTGTTCAGGACGAAAGAAAGCACAGAGCCCCAGATTTGCTGTTGTCCTGGAGAGCTTGCAGAGCACTGGGGAAAGGCAGGCAGAGAATTCCCTGCTAGCACCTTCTCTGTGCGCGGGAAGGCAAAGTGTTCACATTTCCTCGCAGAATCGCTTTTGTGCAGAAAACACTAACACTTGTTCAGAACGAAAGAAAGCACAGAGCCCCAGATTTTATGTTGTCCTGGAGAGCTTGCAGAGCACTGGGGAAAGGCAGGCAGAGAATTCCCTGCTAGCACCTTCTCTGTGCGCGGGAAGGCAAAGTGTTCACATTTCCTCGCAGAATCGCTTTTGTGCAGAAAACACTAACACTTGTTCAGAACGAAAGAAAGCACAGAGCCCCAGATTTTATGTTGTCCTGGAGAGCTTGCAGAGCACTGGGGAAAGGCAGGCAGAGAATTCCCTGCTAGCACCTTCTCGGTGCCTGGGAAGAAGAAGTGTTCACATTGCTTCGCAGAATCGCTTTTGTGCAGAAAACACTAACACTTGTTCAGAACGAAAGAAAGCACAGAGACCCAGATTTTATGTTGTCCTGGAGAGCTTGCAGAGCACTGGGGAAAGGCAGGCAGAGAATTCCCTGCTAGCACCTTCTCTCTGCGCGGGAATGAGAAGTGTTCACATTGCTTCGCAGAATCGCTTTTGTGCAGAAAACACTAACACTTGTTCAGAACGAAAGAAAGCACAGAGCCCCAGATTTTATGTTGTCCTGGAGAGCTTGCAGAGCACTGGGGAAAGGCAGGCAGAGAATTCCCTGCTAGCACCTTCTCTCTGCGCGGGAATGAGAAGTGTTCACATTTTTTCGCAGAATCGCATTTGCGTCGCTTCAGAGAACACAAAAGCTTGTTCAGGACGAAAGAAAGCACAGAGCCCCAGATTTGCTGTTACCCTGGAGAGCTTGCAGAGCACTGGGGAAAGGCAGGCAGAGAATTCCCTGCTAGCACCTTCTCTGTGCCTGGGAAGCAGAAGTGTTCACATTGCTTCGCAGAATCGCTTTTGTGCAGAAAACACTAACACTTGTTCAGAACGAAAGAAAGCACAGAGCCCCAGATTTTATGTTGTCCTGGAGAGCTTGCAGAGCACTGGGGAAAGGCAGGCAGAGAATTCCCTGCTAGCACCTTCTCTGTGCGCGGGAAGGCAAAGTGTTCACATTTCCTCGCAGAATCGCTTTTGTGCAGAAAACACTAACACTTGTTCAGAACGAAAGAAAGCACAGAGCCCCAGATTTTATGTTGTCCTGGAGAGCTTGCAGAGCACTGGGGAAAGGCAGGCAGAGAATTCCCTGCTAGCACCTTCTCGGTGCCTGGGAAGAAGAAGTGTTCACATTGCTTCGCAGAATCGCTTTTGTGCAGAAAACACTAACACTTGTTCAGAACGAAAGAAAGCACAGAGCCCCAGATTTGCTGTTGTGCTGGAGAGCTTGCAGAGCACTGGGGAAAGGCAGGCAGAGAATTCCCTGCTAGCACCTTCTCTCTGCGCGGGAATGAGAAGTGTTCACATTGCTTCGCAGAATCGCTTTTGTGCAGAAAACACTAACACTTGTTCAGAACGAAAGAAAGCACAGAGCCCCAGATTTTATGTTGTCCTGGAGAGCTTGCAGAGCACTGGGGAAAGGCAGGCAGAGAATTCCCTGCTAGCACCTTCTCTCTGCGCGGGAATGAGAAGTGTTCACATTGCTTCGCAGAATCGCTTTTGTGCAGAAAACACTAACACTTGTTCAGAACGAAAGAAAGCACAGAGCCCCAGATTTGCTGTTGTCCTGGAGAGCTTGCAGAGCACTGGGGAAAGGCAGGCAGAGAATTCCCTGCTAGCACCTTCTCTCTGTGCGGGAATGAGTAGTGTTCACATTGCTTCGCAGAATCGCTTTTGTGCAGAAAACACTAACACTTGTTCAGAACGAAAGAAAGCACAGAGCCCCAGATTTTATGTTGTCCTGGAGAGCTTGCAGAGCACTGGGGAAAGGCATGCAGAGAATTCCCTGCTAGCACCTTCTCTCTGCGCGGGAATGAGAAGTGTTCATATTTTTTCGCAGAATCGCATTTGCGTCGCTTCAGAGAACACAAAAGCTTGTTCAGGACGAAAGAAAGCACAGAGCCCCAGATTTGCTGTTGTCCTGGAGAGCTTGCAGAGCACTGGGGAAAGGCAGGCAGAGAATTCCCTGCTAGCACCTTCTCTGTGCCTGGGAAGCAGAAGTGTTCACATTGCTTCGCAGAATCGCTTTTGTGCAGAAAACACTAACACTTGTTCAGAACGAAAGAAAGCACAGAGCCCCAGATTTTATGTTGTCCTGGAGAGCTTGCAGAGCACTGGGGAAAGGCAGGCAGAGAATTCCCTGCTAGCACCTTCTCTGTGCCTGGGAAGAAGAAGTGTTCACATTTCCTCGCAGAATCGCTTTTGTGCAGAAAACACTAACACTTGTTCAGAACGAAAGAAAGCACAGAGCCCCAGATTTTATGTTGTCCTGGAGAGCTTGCAGAGCACTGGGGAAAGGCAGGCAGAGAATTCCCTGCTAGCACCTTCTCGGTGCCTGGGAAGAAGAAGTGTTCACATTGCTTCGCAGAATCGCTTTTGTGCAGAAAACACTAACACTTGTTCAGAACGAAAGAAAGCACAGAGCCCCAGATTTGCTGTTGTCCTGGAGAGCTTGCAGAGCACTGGGGAAAGGCAGGCAGAGAATTCCCTGCTAGCACCTTCTCTGTGCGCGGGAAGGCAAAGTGTTCACATTTCCTCGCAGAATCGCTTTTGTGCAGAAAACACTAACACTTGTTCAGAACGAAAGAAAGCACAGAGCCCCAGATTTTATGTTGTCCTGGAGAGCTTGCAGAGCACTGGGGAAAGGCAGGCAGAGAATTCCCTGCTAGCACCTTCTCTGTGCCTGGGAAGAAGAAGTGTTCACATTGCTTCGCAGAATCGCTTTTGTGCAGAAAACACTAACACTTGTTCAGAACGAAAGAAAGCACAGAGCCCCAGATTTTATGTTGTCCTGGAGAGCTTGCAGAGCACTGGGGAAAGGCAGGCAGAGAATTCCCTGCTAGCACCTTCTCTCTGCGCGGGAATGAGAAGTGTTCACATTGCTTCGCAGAATCGCTTTTGTGCAGAAAACACTAACACTTGTTCAGAACGAAAGAAAGCACAGAGCCCCAGATTTTATGTTGTCCTGGAGAGCTTGCAGAGCACTGGGGAAAGGCAGGCAGAGAATTCCCTGCTAGCACCTTCTCTGTGCGCGGGAAGGCAAAGTGTTCACATTTCCTCGCAGAATCGCTTTTGTGCAGAAAACACTAACACTTGTTCAGAACGAAAGAAAGCAAAGAGCCCCAGATTTTATGTTGTCCTGGAGAGCTTGCAGAGCACTGGGGAAAGGCAGGCAGAGAATTCCCTGCTAGCACCTTCTCTCTGCGCGGGAATGAGAAGTGTTCACATTTTTTCGCAGAATCGCATTTGCGTCGCTTCAGAGAACACAAAAGCTTGTTCAGGACGAAAGAAAGCACAGAGCCCCAGATTTGCTGTTACCCTGGAGAGCTTGCAGAGCACTGGGGAAAGGCAGGCAGAGAATTCCCTGCTAGCACCTTCTCTGTGCGCGGGAAGGCAAAGTGTTCACATTTCCTCGCAGAATCGCTTTTGTGCAGAAAACACTAACACTTGTTCAGAACGAAAGAAAGCACAGAGCCCCAGATTTTATGTTGTCCTGGAGAGCTTGCAGAGCACTGGGGAAAGGCAGGCAGAGAATTCCCTGCTAGCACCTTCTCTGTGCCTGGGAAGAAGAAGTGTTCACATTGCTTCGCAAAATCGCTTTTGTGCAGAAAACACTAACACTTGTTCAGAACGAAAGAAAGCACAGAGCCCCAGATTTGCTGTTGTCCTGGAGAGCTTGCAGAGCACTGGGGAAAGGCAGGCAGAGAATTCCCTGCTAGCACCTTCTCTGTGCCTGGGAAGAAGAAGTGTTCACATTGCTTCGCAGAATCGCTTTTGTGCAGAAAACACTAACACTTGTTCAGAACGAAAGAAAGCACAGAGCCCCAGATTTTATGTTGTCCTGGAGAGCTTGCAGAGCACTGGGGAAAGGCAGGCAGAGAATTCCCTGCTAGCACCTTCTCTGTGCCTGGGAAGCAGAAGTGTTCACATTGCTTGGCAGAATCGCTTTTGTGCAGAAAACAGTAACACTTGTTCAGAACGAAAGAAAGCACAGAGCCCCAGATTTGCTGTTGTCCTGGAGAGCTTGCAGAGCACTGGGGAAAGGCAGGCAGAGAATTCCCTGCTAGCACCTTCTCTCTGCGCGGGAATGAGAAGTGTTCACATTGCTTCGCAGAATCGCTTTTGTGCAGAAAACACTAACACTTGTTCAGAACGAAAGAAAGCACAGAGCCCCAGATTTTATGTTGTCCTGGAGAGCTTGCAGAGCACTGGGGAAAGGCATGCAGAGAATTCCCTGCTAGCACCTTCTCTCTGCGCGGGAATGAGAAGTGTTCATATTTTTTCGCAGAATCGCATTTGCGTCGCTTCAGAGAACACAAAAGCTTGTTCAGGACGAAAGAAAGCACAGAGCCCCAGATTTGCTGTTGTCCTGGAGAGCTTGCAGAGCACTGGGGAAAGGCAGGCAGAGAATTCCCTGCTAGCACCTTCTCTGTGCGCGGGAAGGCAAAGTGTTCACATTTCCTCGCAGAATCGCTTTTGTGCAGAAAACACTAACACTTGTTCAGAACGAAAGAAAGCACAGAGCCCCAGATTTTATGTTGTCCTGGAGAGCTTGCAGAGCACTGGGGAAAGGCAGGCAGAGAATTCCCTGCTAGCACCTTCTCTGTGCGCGGGAAGGCAAAGTGTTCACATTTCCTCGCAGAATCGCTTTTGTGCAGAAAACACTAACACTTGTTCAGAACGAAAGAAAGCACAGAGCCCCAGATTTTATGTTGTCCTGGAGAGCTTGCAGAGCACTGGGGAAAGGCAGGCAGAGAATTCCCTGCTAGCACCTTCTCTCTGCGCGGGAATGAGAAGTGTTCACATTGCTTCGCAGAATCGCTTTTGTGCAGAAAACACTAACACTTGTTCAGAACGAAAGAAAGCACAGAGACCCAGATTTTATGTTGTCCTGGAGAGCTTGCAGAGCACTGGGGAAAGGCAGGCAGAGAATTCCCTGCTAGCACCTTCTCTGTGCGCGGGAAGGCAAAGTGTTCACATTTCCTCGCAGAATCGCTTTTGTGCAGAAAACACTAACACTTGTTCAGAACGAAAGAAAGCACAGAGCCCCAGATTTGCTGTTGTCCTGGAGAGCTTGCAGAGCACTGGGGAAAGGCAGGCAGAGAATTCCCTGCTAGCACCTTCTCTCTGCGCGGGAATGAGAAGTGTTCACATTTTTTCGCAGAATCGCATTTGCGTCGCTTCAGAGAACACAAAAGCTTGTTCAGGACGAAAGAAAGCACAGAGCCCCAGATTTGCTGTTACCCTGGAGAGCTTGCAGAGCACTGGGGAAAGGCAGGCAGAGAATTCCCTGCTAGCACCTTCTCTGTGCGCGGGAAGGCAAAGTGTTCACATTTCCTCGCAGAATCGCTTTTGTGCAGAAAACACTAACACTTGTTCAGAACGAAAGAAAGCACAGAGCCCCAGATTTTATGTTGTCCTGGAGAGCTTGCAGAGCACTGGGGAAAGGCAGGCAGAGAATTCCCTGCTAGCACCTTCTCTGTGCCTGGGAAGAAGAAGTGTTCACATTGCTTCGCAGAATCGCTTTTGTGCAGAAAACACTAACACTTGTTCAGAACGAAAGAAAGCACAGAGCCCCAGATTTGCTGTTACCCTGGAGAGCTTGCAGAGCACTGGGGAAAGGCAGGCAGAGAATTCCCTGCTAGCACCTTCTCTGTGCCTGGGAAGAAGAAGTGTTCACATTGCTTCGCAGAATCGCTTTTGTGCAGAAAACACTAACACTTGTTCAGAACGAAAGAAAGCACAGAGCCCCAGATTTTATGTTGTCCTGGAGAGCTTGCAGAGCACTGGGGAAAGGCAGGCAGAGAATTCCCTGCTAGCACCTTCTCTGTGCCTGGGAAGCAGAAGTGTTCACATTGCTTCGCAGAATCGCTTTTGTGCAGAAAACACTAACACTTGTTCAGAACGAAAGAAAGCACAGAGCCCCAGATTTGCTGTTGTCCTGGAGAGCTTGCAGAGCACTGGGGAAAGGCAGGCAGAGAATTCCCTGCTAGCACCTTCTCTGTGCGCGGGAAGGCAAAGTGTTCACATTTCCTCGCAGAATCGCTTTTGTGCAGAAAACACTAACACTTGTTCAGAACGAAAGAAAGCACAGAGCCCCAGATTTTATGTTGTCCTGGAGAGCTTGCAGAGCACTGGGGAAAGGCAGGCAGAGAATTCCCTGCTAGCACCTTCTCGGTGCCTGGGAAGAAGAAGTGTTCACATTGCTTCGCAGAATCGCTTTTGTGCAGAAAACACTAACACTTGTTCAGAACGAAAGAAAGCACAGAGCCCCAGATTTGCTGTTGTCCTGGAGAGCTTGCAGAGCACTGGGGAAAGGCAGGCAGAGAATTCCCTGCTAGCACCTTCTCTCTGCGCGGGAATGAGAAGTGTTCAATTGCTTCGCAGAATCGCATTTGCGTCGCTTCAGAGAACACAAAAGCTTGTTCAGGACGAAAGAAAGCACAGAGCCCCAGATTTGCTGTTACCCTGGAGAGCTTGCAGAGCACTGGGGAAAGGCAGGCAGAGAATTCCCTGCTAGCACCTTCTCTGTGCCTGGGAAGCAGAAGTGTTCACATTGCTTCGCAGAATCGCTTTTGTGCAGAAAACACTAACACTTGTTCAGAACGAAAGAAAGCACAGAGCCCCAGATTTGCTGTTGTCCTGGAGAGCTTGCAGAGCACTGGGGAAAGGCAGGCAGAGAATTCCCTGCTAGCACCTTCTCTGTGCGCGGGAAGGCAAAGTGTTCACATTTCCTCGCAGAATCGCTTTTGTGCAGAAAACACTAACACTTGTTCAGAACGAAAGAAAGCACAGAGCCCCAGATTTTATGTTGTCCTGGAGAGCTTGCAGAGCACTGGGGAAAGGCAGGCAGAGAATTCCCTGCTAGCACCTTCTCGGTGCCTGGGAAGAAGAAGTGTTCACATTGCTTCGCAGAATCGCTTTTGTGCAGAAAACACTAACACTTGTTCAGAACGAAAGAAAGCACAGAGCCCCAGATTTGCTGTTGTGCTGGAGAGCTTGCAGAGCACTGGGGAAAGGCAGGCAGAGAATTCCCTGCTAGCACCTTCTCTCTGCGCGGGAATGAGAAGTGTTCACATTGCTTCGCAGAATCGCTTTTGTGCAGAAAACACTAACACTTGTTCAGAACGAAAGAAAGCACAGAGCCCCAGATTTTATGTTGTCCTGGAGAGCTTGCAGAGCACTGGGGAAAGGCAGGCAGAGAATTCCCTGCTAGCACCTTCTCTCTGCGCGGGAATGAGAAGTGTTCACGTTGCTTCGCAGAATCGCTTTTGTGCAGAAAACACTAACACTTGTTCAGAACGAAAGAAAGCACAGAGCCCCAGATTTGCTGTTGTCCTGGAGAGCTTGCAGAGCACTGGGGAAAGGCAGGCAGAGAATTCCCTGCTAGCACCTTCTCTCTGCGCGGGAATGAGTAGTGTTCACATTGCTTCGCAGAATCGCTTTTGTGCAGAAAACACTAACACTTGTTCAGAACGAAAGAAAGCACAGAGCCCCAGATTTTATGTTGTCCTGGAGAGCTTGCAGAGCACTGGGGAAAGGCATGCAGAGAATTCCCTGCTAGCACCTTCTCTCTGCGCGGGAATGAGAAGTGTTCATATTTTTTCGCAGAATCGCATTTGCGTCGCTTCAGAGAACACAAAAGCTTGTTCAGGACGAAAGAAAGCACAGAGCCCCAGATTTGCTGTTGTCCTGGAGAGCTTGCAGAGCACTGGGGAAAGGCAGGCAGAGAATTCCCTGCTAGCACCTTCTCTGTGCCTGGGAAGAAGAAGTGTTCACATTGCTTCGCAGAATCGCTTTTGTGCAGAAAACACTAACACTTGTTCAGAACGAAAGAAAGCACAGAGCCCCAGATTTGCTGTTGTCCTGGAGAGCTTGCAGAGCACTGGGGAAAGGCAGGCAGAGAATTCCCTGCTAGCACCTTCTCTGTGCCTGGGAAGAAGAAGTGTTCACATTGCTTCGCAGAATCGCTTTTGTGCAGAAAACAGTAACACTTGTTCAGAACGAAAGAAAGCACAGAGCCCCAGATTTTATGTTGTCCTGGAGAGCTTGCAGAGCACTGGGGAAAGGCAGGCAGAGAATTACCTGCTAGCACCTTCTCTGTGCGCGGGAAGGCAAAGTGTTCACATTTCCTCGCAGAATCGCTTTTGTGCAGAAAACACTAACACTTGTTCAGAACGAAAGAAAGCACAGAGCCCCAGATTTTATGTTGTCCTGGAGAGCTTGCAGAGCACTGGGGAAAGGCAGGCAGAGAATTCCCTGCTAGCACCTTCTCTGTGCCTGGGAAGAAGAAGTGTTCACATTGCTTCGCAGAATCGCTTTTGTGCAGAAAACACTAACACTTGTTCAGAACGAAAGAAAGCACAGAGCCCCAGATTTTATGTTGTCCTGGAGAGCTTGCAGAGCACTGGGGAAAGGCAGGCAGAGAATTCCCTGCTAGCACCTTCTCTGTGCCTGGGAAGCAGAAGTGTTCACATTGCTTCGCAGAATCGCTTTTGTGCAGAAAACACTAACACTTGTTCAGAACGAAAGAAAGCACAGAGCCCCAGATTTGCTGTTGTCCTGGAGAGCTTGCAGAGCACTGGGGAAAGGCAGGCAGAGAATTCCCTGCTAGCACCTTCTCTCTGCGCGGGAATGAGAAGTGTTCACATTGCTTCGCAGAATCGCTTTTGTGCAGAAAACACTAACACTTGTTCAGAACGAAAGAAAGCACAGAGCCCCAGATTTGATGTTACCCTGGAGAGCTTGCAGAGCACTGGGGAAAGCAGGCAGAGAATTCCCTGCTAGCACCTTCTCTGTGCGCGGGAAGGCAAAGTGTTCACATTTCCTCGCAGAATCGCTTTTGTGCAGAAAACACTAACACTTGTTCAGAACGAAAGAAAGCACAGAGCCCCAGATTTGCTGTTGTGCTGGAGAGCTTGCAGAGCACTGGGGAAAGGCAGGCAGAGAATTCCCTGCTAGCACCTTCTCGGTGCCTGGGAAGAAGAAGTGTTCACATTGCTTCGCAGAATCGCTTTTGTGCAGAAAACACTAACACTTGTTCAGGACGAAAGAAAGCACAGAGCCCCAGATTTTATGTTGTCCTGGAGAGCTTGCAGAGCACTGGGGAAAGGCAGGCAGAGAATTCCCTGCTAGCACCTTCTCGGTGCCTGGGAAGAAGAAGTGTTCACATTGCTTCGCAGAATCGCTTTTGTGCAGAAAACACTAACACTTGTTCAGAACGAAAGAAAGCACAGAGCCCCAGATTTTATGTTGTCCTGGAGAGCTTGCAGAGCACTGGGGAAAGGCAGGCAGAGAATTCCCTGCTAGCACCTTCTCTGTGCCTGGGAAGCAGAAGTGTTCACATTGCTTCGCAGAATCGCTTTTGTGCAGAAAACACTAACACTTGTTCAGAACGAAAGAAAGCACAGAGCCCCAGATTTTATGTTGTCCTGGAGAGCTTGCAGAGCACTGGGGAAAGGCAGGCAGAGAATTCCCTGCTAGCACCTTCTCGGTGCCTGGGAAGAAGAAGTGTTCACATTGCTTCGCAGAATCGCTTTTGTGCAGAAAACACTAACACTTGTTCAGAACGAAAGAAAGCACAGAGCCCCAGATTTGCTGTTGTCCTGGAGAGCTTGCAGAGCACTGGGGAAAGGCAGGCAGAGAATTCCCTGCTAGCACCTTCTCTCTGCGCGGGAATGAGAAGTGTTCAATTGCTTCGCAGAATCGCATTTGCGTCGCTTCAGAGAACACAAAAGCTTGTTCAGGACGAAAGAAAGCACAGAGCCCCAGATTTGCTGTTACCCTGGAGAGCTTGCAGAGCACTGGGGAAAGGCAGGCAGAGAATTCCCTGCTAGCACCTTCTCTGTGCCTGGGAAGCAGAAGTGTTCACATTGCTTCGCAGAATCGCTTTTGTGCAGAAAACACTAACACTTGTTCAGAACGAAAGAAAGCACAGAGACCCAGATTTTATGTTGTCCTGGAGAGCTTGCAGAGCACTGGGGAAAGGCAGGCAGAGAATTCCCTGCTAGCACCTTCTCTGTGCGCGGGAAGGCAAAGTGTTCACATTTCCTCGCAGAATCGCTTTTGTGCAGAAAACACTAACACTTGTTCAGAACGAAAGAAAGCACAGAGCCCCAGATTTTATGTTGTCCTGGAGAGCTTGCAGAGCACTGGGGAAAGGCAGGCAGAGAATTCCCTGCTAGCACCTTCTCGGTGCCTGGGAAGAAGAAGTGTTCACATTGCTTCGCAGAATCGCTTTTGTGCAGAAAACACTAACACTTGTTCAGAACGAAAGAAAGCACAGAGCCCCAGATTTGCTGTTGTGCTGGAGAGCTTGCAGAGCACTGGGGAAAGGCAGGCAGAGAATTCCCTGCTAGCACCTTCTCTCTGCGCGGGAATGAGAAGTGTTCACATTGCTTCGCAGAATCGCTTTTGTGCAGAAAACACTAACACTTGTTCAGAACGAAAGAAAGCACAGAGCCCCAGATTTTATGTTGTCCTGGAGAGCTTGCAGAGCACTGGGGAAAGGCAGGCAGAGAATTCCCTGCTAGCACCTTCTCTCTGCGCGGGAATGAGAAGTGTTCACGTTGCTTCGCAGAATCGCTTTTGTGCAGAAAACACTAACACTTGTTCAGAACGAAAGAAAGCACAGAGCCCCAGATTTGCTGTTGTCCTGGAGAGCTTGCAGAGCACTGGGGAAAGGCAGGCAGAGAATTCCCTGCTAGCACCTTCTCTCTGCGCGGGAATGAGTAGTGTTCACATTGCTTCGCAGAATCGCTTTTGTGCAGAAAACACTAACACTTGTTCAGAACGAAAGAAAGCACAGAGCCCCAGATTTTATGTTGTCCTGGAGAGCTTGCAGAGCACTGGGGAAAGGCATGCAGAGAATTCCCTGCTAGCACCTTCTCTCTGCGCGGGAATGAGAAGTGTTCATATTTTTTCGCAGAATCGCATTTGCGTCGCTTCAGAGAACACAAAAGCTTGTTCAGGACGAAAGAAAGCACAGAGCCCCAGATTTGCTGTTGTCCTGGAGAGCTTGCAGAGCACTGGGGAAAGGCAGGCAGAGAATTCCCTGCTAGCACCTTCTCTGTGCCTGGGAAGAAGAAGTGTTCACATTGCTTCGCAGAATCGCTTTTGTGCAGAAAACACTAACACTTGTTCAGAACGAAAGAAAGCACAGAGCCCCAGATTTTATGTTGTCCTGGAGAGCTTGCAGAGCACTGGGGAAAGGCAGGCAGAGAATTCCCTGCTAGCACCTTCTCTCTGCGCGGGAATGAGAAGTGTTCACATTGCTTCGCAGAATCGCTTTTGTGCAGAAAACACTAACACTTGTTCAGAACGAAAGAAAGCACAGAGACCCAGATTTTATGTTGTCCTGGAGAGCTTGCAGAGCACTGGGGAAAGGCAGGCAGAGAATTCCCTGCTAGCACCTTCTCTGTGCCTGGGAAGCAGAAGTGTTCACATTGCTTCGCAGAATCGCTTTTGTGCAGAAAACACTAACACTTGTTCAGAACGAAAGAAAGCACAGAGCCCCAGATTTGCTGTTGTCCTGGAGAGCTTGCAGAGCACTGGGGAAAGGCAGGCAGAGAATTCCCTGCTAGCACCTTCTCTCTGCGCGGGAATGAGAAGTGTTCACATTGCTTCGCAGAATCGCTTTTGTGCAGAAAACACTAACACTTGTTCAGAACGAAAGAAAGCACAGAGACCCAGATTTTATGTTGTCCTGGAGAGCTTGCAGAGCACTGGGGAAAGGCAGGCAGAGAATTCCCTGCTAGCACCTTCTCGGTGCCTGGGAAGAAGAAGTGTTCACATTGCTTCGAGAATCGCTTTTGTGCAGAAAACACTAACACTTGTTCAGAACGAAAGAAAGCACAGAGCCCCAAATTTGCTGTTGTCCTGGAGAGCTTGCAGAGCACTGGGGAAAGGCAGGCAGAGAATTCCCTGCTAGCACCTTCTCTGTGCGCGGGAAGGCAAAGTGTTCACATTTCCTCGCAGAATCGCTTTTGTGCAGAAAACACTAACACTTGTTCAGAACGAAAGAAAGCACAGAGACCCAGATTTTATGTTGTCCTGGAGAGCTTGCAGAGCACTGGGGAAAGGCAGGCAGAGAATTCCCTGCTAGCACCTTCTCTGTGCGCGGGAAGGCAAAGTGTTCACATTTCCTCGCAGAATCGCTTTTGTGCAGAAAACACTAACACTTGTTCAGAACGAAAGAAAGCACAGAGCCCCAGATTTTATGTTGTCCTGGAGAGCTTGCAGAGCACTGGGGAAAGGCAGGCAGAGAATTCCCTGCTAGCACCTTCTCGGTGCCTGGGAAGAAGAAGTGTTCACATTGCTTCGCAGAATCGCTTTTGTGCAGAAAACACTAACACTTGTTCAGAACGAAAGAAAGCACAGAGCCCCAGATTTGCTGTTGTCCTGGAGAGCTTGCAGAGCACTGGGGAAAGGCAGGCAGAGAATTCCCTGCTAGCACCTTCTCTCTGCGCGGGAATGAGAAGTGTTCAATTGCTTCGCAGAATCGCATTTGCGTCGCTTCAGAGAACACAAAAGCTTGTTCAGGACGAAAGAAAGCACAGAGCCCCAGATTTGCTGTTACCCTGGAGAGCTTGCAGAGCACTGGGGAAAGGCAGGCAGAGAATTCCCTGCTAGCACCTTCTCTGTGCCTGGGAAGCAGAAGTGTTCACATTTCCTCGCAGAATCGCTTTTGTGCAGAAAACACTAACACTTGTTCAGAACGAAAGAAAGCACAGAGCCCCAGATTTTATGTTGTCCTGGAGAGCTTGCAGAGCACTGGGGAAAGGCAGGCAGAGAATTCCCTGCTAGCACCTTCTCGGTGCCTGGGAAGAAGAAGTGTTCACATTTTTTCGCAGAATCGCTTTTGTGCAGAAAACACTAACACTTGTTCAGAACGAAAGAAAGCACAGAGCCCCAGATTTGCTGTTGTCCTGGAGAGCTTGCAGAGCACTGGGGAAAGGCAGGCAGAGAATTCCCTGCTAGCACCTTCTCGGTGCCTGGGAAGAAGAAGTGTTCACATTGCTTCGCAGAATCGCTTTTGTGCAGAAAACACTAACACTTGTTCAGAACGAAAGAAAGCACAGAGCCCCAGATTTGCTGTTGTGCTGGAGAGCTTGCAGAGCACTGGGGAAAGGCAGGCAGAGAATTCCCTGCTAGCACCTTCTCTCTGCGCGGGAATGAGAAGTGTTCACATTGCTTCGCAGAATCGCTTTTGTGCAGAAAACACTAACACTTGTTCAGAACGAAAGAAAGCACAGAGACCCAGATTTTATGTTGTCCTGGAGAGCTTGCAGAGCACTGGGGAAAGGCAGGCAGAGAATTCCCTGCTAGCACCTTCTCTCTGCGCGGGAATGAGAAGTGTTCACATTGCTTCGCAGAATCGCTTTTGTGCAGAAAACACTAACACTTGTTCAGAACGAAAGAAAGCACAGAGCCCCAGATTTTATGTTGTCCTGGAGAGCTTGCAGAGCACTGGGGAAAGGCAGGCAGAGAATTCCCTGCTAGCACCTTCTCGGTGCCTGGGAAGAAGAAGTGTTTACATTGCTTCGAGAATCGCTTTTGTGCAGAAAACACTAACACTTGTTCAGAACGAAAGAAAGCACAGAGCCCCAGATTTGCTGTTGTCCTGGAGAGATTGCAGAGCACTGGGGAATGGCAAGGAGAGAATTCCCTGCTAGCACCTTCTCTCTGCGCGGGAATGAGAAGTGTTGACATTGCTTCGCAGAATCGCTTTTGTGCAGAAAACACTAACACTTATTCAGAACGAAAGAAAGCACAGAGCCCCAAATTTGCTGTTGTCCTGGAGAGCTTGCAGAGCACTGGGGAAAGGCAGGCAGAGAATTCCCTGCTAGCACCTTCTCTGTGCGCGGGAAGGCAAAGTGTTCACATTTCCTCGCAGAATCGCTTTTGTGCAGAAAACACTAACACTTGTTCAGAACGAAAGAAAGCACAGAGCCCCAGATTTTATGTTGTCCTGGAGAGCTTGCAGAGCACTGGGGAAAGGCAGGCAGAGAATTCCCTGCTAGCACCTTCTCTGTGCGCGGGAAGGCAAAGTGTTCACATTTCCTCGCAGAATCGCTTTTGTGCAGAAAACACTAACACTTGTTCAGAACGAAAGAAAGCACAGAGCCCCAGATTTTATGTTGTCCTGGAGAGCTTGCAGAGCACTGGGGAAAGGCAGGCAGAGAATTCCCTGCTAGCACCTTCTCGGTGCCTGGGAAGAAGAAGTGTTCACATTGCTTCGCAGAATCGCTTTTGTGCAGAAAACACTAACACTTGTTCAGAACGAAAGAAAGCACAGAGCCCCAGATTTGCTGTTGTCCTGGAGAGCTTGCAGAGCACTGGGGAAAGGCAGGCAGAGAATTCCCTGCTAGCACCTTCTCTCTGCGCGGGAATGAGAAGTGTTCACATTGCTTCGCAGAATCGCTTTTGTGCAGAAAACACTAACACTTGTTCAGAACGAAAGAAAGCACAGAGCCCCAGATTTGCTGTTGTCCTGGAGAGCTTGCAGAGCACTGGGGAAAGGCAGGCAGAGAATTCCCTGCTAGCACCTTCTCTCTGCGCGGGAATGAGAAGTGTTCACATTGCTTCGCAGAATCGCTTTTGCGCAGAAAACACTAACACTTGTTCAGAACGAAAGAAAGCACAGAGCCCCAGATTTTATGTTGTCCTGGAGAGCTTGCAGAGCACTGGGGAAAGGCAGGCAGAGAATTCCCTGCTAGCACCTTCTCTCTGCGCGGGAATGAGAAGTGTTCACATTTTTTCGCAGAATCGCATTTGCGTCGCTTCAGAGAACACAAAAGCTTGTTCAGGACGAAAGAAAGCACAGAGCCCCAGATTTGCTGTTACCCTGGAGAGCTTGCAGAGCACTGGGGAAAGGCAGGCAGAGAATTCCCTGCTAGCACCTTCTCTGTGCCTGGGAAGCAGAAGTGTTCACATTGCTTCGCAGAATCGCTTTTGTGCAGAAAACACTAACACTTGTTCAGAACGAAAGAAAGCACAGAGCCCCAGATTTTATGTTGTCCTGGAGAGCTTGCAGAGCACTGGGGAAAGGCAGGCAGAGAATTCCCTGCTAGCACCTTCTCTCTGCGCGGGAAGGCAAAGTGTTCACATTTCCTCGCAGAATCGCTTTTGTGCAGAAAACACTAACACTTGTTCAGAACGAAAGAAAGCACAGAGCCCCACATTTTATGTTGTCCTGGAGAGCTTGCAGAGCACTGGGGAAAGGCAGGCAGAGAATTCCCTGCTAGCACCTTCTCGGTGCCTGGGAAGAAGAAGTGTTCACATTGCTTCGCAGAATCGCTTTTGTGCAGAAAACACTAACACTTGTTCAGAACGAAAGAAAGCACAGAGCCCCAGATTTGCTGTTGTCCTGGAGAGCTTGCAGAGCACTGGGGAAAGGCAGGCAGAGAATTCCCTGCTAGCACCTTCTCTGTGCGCGGGAAGGCAAAGTGTTCACATTTCCTCGCAGAATCGCTTTTGTGCAGAAAACACTAACACTTGTTCAGAACGAAAGAAAGCACAGAGCCCCAGATTTTATGTTGTCCTGGAGAGCTTGCAGAGCACTGGGGAAAGGCAGGCAGAGAATTCCCTGCTAGCACCTTCTCTCTGCGCGGGAATGAGAAGTGTTCACATTGCTTCGCAGAATCGCTTTTGTGCAGAAAACACTAACACTTGTTCAGAACGAAAGAAAGCACAGAGACCCAGATTTTATGTTGTCCTGGAGAGCTTGCAGAGCACTGGGGAAAGGCAGGCAGAGAATTCCCTGCTAGCACCTTCTCTCTGCGCGGGAATGAGAAGTGTTCACATTGCTTCGCAGAATCGCTTTTGTGCAGAAAACACTAACACTTGTTCAGAACGAAAGAAAGCACAGAGACCCAGATTTTATGTTGTCCTGGAGAGCTTGCAGAGCACTGGGGAAAGGCAGGCAGAGAATTCCCTGCTAGCACCTTCTCTCTGCGCGGGAATGAGAAGTGTTCACATTTTTTCGCAGAATCGCATTTGCGTCGCTTCAGAGAACACAAAAGCTTGTTCAGGACGAAAGAAAGCACAGAGCCCCAGATTTGCTGTTACCCTGGAGAGCTTGCAGAGCACTGGGGAAAGGCAGGCAGAGAATTCCCTGCTAGCACCTTCTCTGTGCGCGGGAAGGCAAAGTGTTCACATTTCCTCGCAGAATCGCTTTTGTGCAGAAAACACTAACACTTGTTCAGAACGAAAGAAAGCACAGAGCCCCAGATTTTATGTTGTCCTGGAGAGCTTGCAGAGCACTGGGGAAAGGCAGGCAGAGAATTCCCTGCTAGCACCTTCTCTGTGCCTGGGAAGCAGAAGTGTTCACATTGCTTCGCAGAATCGCTTTTGTGCAGAAAACACTAACACTTGTTCAGAACGAAAGAAAGCACAGAGCCCCAGATTTGCTGTTGTCCTGGAGAGCTTGCAGAGCACTGGGGAAAGGCAGGCAGAGAATTCCCTGCTAGCACCTTCTCTGTGCCTGGGAAGCAGAAGTGTTCACATTGCTTCGCAGAATCGCTTTTGTGCAGAAAACACTAACACTTGTTCAGAACGAAAGAAAGCACAGAGCCCCAGATTTGCTGTTGTGCTGGAGAGCTTGCAGAGCACTGGGGAAAGGCAGGCAGAGAATTCCCTGCTAGCACCTTCTCTCTGCACAGGAATGAGAAGTGTTCACATTGCTTCGCAGAATCGCTTTTGTGCAGAAAACACTAACACTTGTTCAGGACGAAAGAAAGCACAGAGCCCCAGATTTGCTGTTACCCTGGAGAACTTGCAGAGCACTGGGGAAAGCAGGCAGAGAATTCCCTGCTAGCACCTTCTCTGTGCGCGGGAAGGCAAAGTGTTCACATTTCCTCGCAGAATCGCTTTTGTGCAGAAAACACTAACACTTGTTCAGAACGAAAGAAAGCACAGAGACCCAGATTTTATGTTGTCCTGGAGAGCTTGCAGAGCACTGGGGAAAGGCAGGCAGAGAATTCCCTGCTAGCACCTTCTCTGTGCGCGGGAATGAGAAGTGTTCACATTGCTTCGCAGAATCGCTTTTGTGCAGAAAACAGTAACACTTGTTCAGAAGGAAAGAAAGCACAGAGCCCCAGATTTTATGTTGTCCTGGAGAGCTTGCAGAGCACTGGGGAAAGGCAGGCAGAGAATTCCCTGCTAGCACCTTCTCTCTGCGCGGGAATGAGAAGTGTTCACATTTTTTCGCAGAATCGCATTTGCGTCGCTTCAGAGAACACAAAAGCTTGTTCAGGACGAAAGAAAGCACAGAGCCCCAGATTTGCTGTTACCCTGGAGAGCTTGCAGAGCACTGGGGAAAGGCAGGCAGAGAATTCCCTGCTAGCACCTTCTAATGTGCGCGGGAAGGCAAAGTGTTCACATTTCCTCGCAGAATCGCTTTTGTGCAGAAAACACTAACACTTGTTCAGAACGAAAGAAAGCACAGAGCCCCAGATTTTATGTTGTCCTGGAGAGCTTGCAGAGCACTGGGGAAAGGCAGGCAGAGAATTCCCTGCTAGCACCTTCTCTGTGCCTGGGAAGCAGAAGTGTTCACATTGCTTCGCAGAATCGCTTTTGTGCAGAAAACACTAACACTTGTTCAGAACGAAAGAAAGCACAGAGCCCCAGATTTTATGTTGTCCTGGAGAGCTTGCAGAGCACTGGGGAAAGGCAGGCAGAGAATTCCCTGCTAGCACCTTCTCTGTGCCTGGGAAGCAGAAGTGTTCACATTGCTTCGCAGAATCGCTTTTGTGCAGAAAACACTAACACTTGTTCAGAACGAAAGAAAGCACAGAGCCCCAGATTTGCTGTTGTCCTGGAGAGCTTGCAGAGCACTGGGGAAAGGCAGGCAGAGAATTCCCTGCTAGCACCTTCTCTGTGCGCGGGAAGGCAAAGTGTTCACATTTCCTCGCAGAATCGCTTTTGTGCAGAAAACACTAACACTTGTTCAGAACGAAAGAAAGCACAGAGCCCCAGATTTTATGTTGTCCTGGAGAGCTTGCAGAGCACTGGGGAAAGGCAGGCAGAGAATTCCCTGCTAGCACCTTCTCTGTGCGCGGGAAGGCAAAGTGTTCACATTTCCTCGCAGAATCGCTTTTGTGCAGAAAACACTAACACTTGTTCAGAACGAAAGAAAGCACAGAGCCCCAGATTTTATGTTGTCCTGGAGAGCTTGCAGAGCACTGGGGAAAGGCAGGCAGAGAATTCCCTGCTAGCACCTTCTCTGTGCGCGGGAAGGCAAAGTGTTCACATTTCCTCGCAGAATCGCTTTTGTGCAGAAAACACTAACACTTGTTCAGAACGAAAGAAAGCACAGAGCCCCAGATTTGCTGTTGTCCTGGAGAGCTTGCAGAGCACTGGGGAAAGGCAGGCAGAGAATTCCCTGCTAGCACCTTCTCTGTGCGCGGGAAGGCAAAGTGTTCACATTTCCTCGCAGAATCGCTTTTGTGCAGAAAACACTAACACTTGTTCAGAACGAAAGAAAGCACAGAGCCCCAGATTTTATGTTGTCCTGGAGAGCTTGCAGAGCACTGGGGAAAGGCAGGCAGAGAATTCCCTGCTAGCACCTTCTCTCTGCGCGGGAATGAGAAGTGTTCACATTGCTTCGCAGAATCGCTTTTGTGCAGAAAACACTAACACTTGTTCAGAACGAAAGAAAGCACAGAGACCCAGATTTTATGTTGTCCTGGAGAGCTTGCAGAGCACTGGGGAAAGGCAGGCAGAGAATTCCCTGCTAGCACCTTCTCTCTGCGCGGGAATGAGAAGTGTTCACATTGCTTCGCAGAATCGCTTTTGTGCAGAAAACACTAACACTTGTTCAGAACGAAAGAAAGCACAGAGACCCAGATTTTATGTTGTCCTGGAGAGCTTGCAGAGCACTGGGGAAAGGCAGGCAGAGAATTCCCTGCTAGCACCTTCTCTCTGCGCGGGAATGAGAAGTGTTCACATTTTTTCGCAGAATCGCATTTGCGTCGCTTCAGAGAACACAAAAGCTTGTTCAGGACGAAAGAAAGCACAGAGCCCCAGATTTGCTGTTACCCTGGAGAGCTTGCAGAGCACTGGGGAAAGGCAGGCAGAGAATTCCCTGCTAGCACCTTCTCTGTGCGCGGGAAGGCAAAGTGTTCACATTTCCTCGCAGAATCGCTTTTGTGCAGAAAACACTAACACTTGTTCAGAACGAAAGAAAGCACAGAGCCCCAGATTTTATGTTGTCCTGGAGAGCTTGCAGAGCACTGGGGAAAGGCAGGCAGAGAATTCCCTGCTAGCACCTTCTCTGTGCCTGGGAAGCAGAAGTGTTCACATTGCTTCGCAGAATCGCTTTTGTGCAGAAAACACTAACACTTGTTCAGAACGAAAGAAAGCACAGAGCCCCAGATTTTATGTTGTCCTGGAGAGCTTGCAGAGCACTGGGGAAAGGCAGGCAGAGAATTCCCTGCTAGCACCTTCTCTGTGCCTGGGAAGCAGAAGTGTTCACATTGCTTCGCAGAATCGCTTTTGTGCAGAAAACACTAACACTTGTTCAGAACGAAAGAAAGCACAGAGCCCCAGATTTTATGTTGTCCTGGAGAGCTTGCAGAGCACTGGGGAAAGGCAGGCAGAGAATTCCCTGCTAGCACCTTCTCTGTGCCTGGGAAGCAGAAGTGTTCACATTGCTTCGCAGAATCGCTTTTGTGCAGAAAACACTAACACTTGTTCAGAACGAAAGAAAGCACAGAGCCCCAGATTTGCTGTTGTCCTGGAGAGCTTGCAGAGCACTGGGGAAAGGCAGGCAGAGAATTCCCTGCTAGCACCTTCTCTGTGCGCGGGAAGGCAAAGTGTTCACATTTCCTCGCAGAATCGCTTTTGTGCAGAAAACACTAACACTTGTTCAGAACGAAAGAAAGCACAGAGCCCCAGATTTTATGTTGTCCTGGAGAGCTTGCAGAGCACTGGGGAAAGGCAGGCAGAGAATTCCCTGCTAGCACCTTCTCTGTGCGCGGGAAGGCAAAGTGTTCACATTTCCTCGCAGAATCGCTTTTGTGCAGAAAACACTAACACTTGTTCAGAACGAAAGAATGCACAGAGCCCCAGATTTTATGTTGTCCTGGAGAGCTTGCAGAGCACTGGGGAAAGGCAGGCAGAGAATTCCCTGCTAGCACCTTCTCTGTGCGCGGGAATGAGAAGTGTTCACATTTCCTCGCAGAATCGCTTTTGTGCAGAAAACACTAACACTTGTTCAGAACGAAAGAAAGCACAGAGCCCCAGATTTTATGTTGTCCTGGAGAGCTTGCAGAGCACTGGGGAAAGGCAGGCAGAGAATTCCCTGCTAGCACCTTCTCTCTGCGCGGGAAGGCAAAGTGTTCACATTTCCTCGCAGAATCGCTTTTGTGCAGAAAACACTAACACTTGTTCAGAACGAAAGAAAGCACAGAGCCCCAGATTTTATGTTGTCCTGGAGAGCTTGCAGAGCACTGGGGAAAGGCAGGCAGAGAATTCCCTGCTAGCACCTTCTCGGTGCCTGGGAAGAAGAAGTGTTCACATTGCTTCGCAGAATCGCTTTTGTGCAGAAAACACTAACACTTGTTCAGAACGAAAGAAAGCACAGAGACCCAGATTTTATGTTGTCCTGGAGAGCTTGCAGAGCACTGGGGAAAGGCAGGCAGAGAATTCCCTGCTAGCACCTTCTCTGTGCCTGGGAAGAAGAAGTGTTCACATTGCTTCGCAGAATCGCTTTTGTGCAGAAAACACTAACACTTGTTCAGAACGAAAGAAAGCACAGAGCCCCAGATTTGCTGTTGTCCTGGAGAGCTTGCAGAGCACTGGGGAAAGGCAGGCAGAGAATTCCCTGCTAGCACCTTCTCGGTGCCTGGGAAGAAGAAGTGTTCACATTGCTTCGCAGAATCGCTTTTGTGCAGAAAACACTAACACTTGTTCAGAACGAAAGAAAGCACAGAGCCCCAGATTTGCTGTTGTGCTGGAGAGCTTGCAGAGCACTGGGGAAAGGCAGGCAGAGAATTCCCTGCTAGCACCTTCTCTCTGCGCGGGAATGAGAAGTGTTCACATTGCTTCGCAGAATCGCTTTTGTGCAGAAAACACTAACACTTGTTCAGAACGAAAGAAAGCACAGAGACCCAGATTTTATGTTGTCCTGGAGAGCTTGCAGAGCACTGGGGAAAGGCAGGCAGAGAATTCCCTGCTAGCACCTTCTCTCTGCGCGGGAATGAGAAGTGTTCACATTGCTTCGCAGAATCGCTTTTGTGCAGAAAACACTAACACTTGTTCAGAACGAAAGAAAGCACAGAGCCCCAGATTTTATGTTGTCCTGGAGAGCTTGCAGAGCACTGGGGAAAGGCAGGCAGAGAATTCCCTGCTAGCACCTTCTCGGTGCCTGGGAAGAAGAAGTGTTCACATTGCTTCGAGAATCGCTTTTGTGCAGAAAACACTAACACTTGTTCAGAACGAAAGAAAGCACAGAGCCCCAGATTTGCTGTTGTCCTGGAGAGATTGCAGAGCACTGGGGAATGGCAAGGAGAGAATTCCCTGCTAGCACCTTCTCTCTGCGCGGGAATGAGAAGTGTTGACATTGCTTCGCAGAATCGCTTTTGTGCAGAAAACACTAACACTTATTCAGAACGAAAGAAAGCACAGAGCCCCAAATTTGCTGTTGTCCTGGAGAGCTTGCAGAGCACTGGGGAAAGGCAGGCAGAGAATTCCCTGCTAGCACCTTCTCTGTGCGCGGGAAGGCAAAGTGTTCACATTTCCTCGCAGAATCGCTTTTGTGCAGAAAACACTAACACTTGTTCAGAACGAAAGAAAGCACAGAGCCCCAGATTTTATGTTGTCCTGGAGAGCTTGCAGAGCACTGGGGAAAGGCAGGCAGAGAATTCCCTGCTAGCACCTTCTCTGTGCGCGGGAAGGCAAAGTGTTCACATTTCCTCGCAGAATCGCTTTTGTGCAGAAAACACTAACACTTGTTCAGAACGAAAGAAAGCACAGAGCCCCAGATTTTATGTTGTCCTGGAGAGCTTGCAGAGCACTGGGGAAAGGCAGGCAGAGAATTCCCTGCTAGCACCTTCTCGGTGCCTGGGAAGAAGAAGTGTTCACATTGCTTCGCAGAATCGCTTTTGTGCAGAAAACACTAACACTTGTTCAGAACGAAAGAAAGCACAGAGCCCCAGATTTGCTGTTGTCCTGGAGAGCTTGCAGAGCACTGGGGAAAGGCAGGCAGAGAATTCCCTGCTAGCACCTTCTCTCTGCGCGGGAATGAGAAGTGTTCAATTGCTTCGCAGAATCGCATTTGCGTCGCTTCAGAGAACACAAAAGCTTGTTCAGGACGAAAGAAAGCACAGAGCCCCAGATTTGCTGTTGTGCTGGAGAGCTTGCAGAGCACTGGGGAAAGGCAGGCAGAGAATTCCCTGCTAGCACCTTCTCTGTGCCTGGGAAGCAGAAGTGTTCACATTTCCTCGCAGAATCGCTTTTGTGCAGAAAACACTAACACTTGTTCAGAACGAAAGAAAGCACAGAGCCCCAGATTTTATGTTGTCCTGGAGAGCTTGCAGAGCACTGGGGAAAGGCAGGCAGAGAATTCCCTGCTAGCACCTTCTCTGTGCCTGGGAAGAAGAAGTGTTCACATTGCTTCGCAGAATCGCTTTTGTGCAGAAAACACTAACACTTGTTCAGAACGAAAGAAAGCACAGAGCCCCAGATTTTATGTTGTCCTGGAGAGCTTGCAGAGCACTGGGGAAAGGCAGGCAGAGAATTCCCTGCTAGCACCTTCTCTCTGCGCGGGAATGAGAAGTGTTCACATTGCTTCGCAGAATCGCTTTTGTGCAGAAAACACTAACACTTGTTCAGAACGAAAGAAAGCACAGAGCCCCAGATTTGCTGTTGTGCTGGAGAGCTTGCAGAGCACTGGGGAAAGCAGGCAGAGAATTCCCTGCTAGCACCTTCTCTGTGCGCGGGAAGGCAAAGTGTTCACATTTCCTCGCAGAATCGCTTTTGTGCAGAAAACACTAACACTTGTTCAGAACGAAAGAAAGCACAGAGCCCCAGATTTGCTGTTGTGCTAGAGAGCTTGCAGAGCACTGGGGAAAGGCAGGCAGAGAATTCCCTGCTAGCACCTTCTCTGTGCGCGGGAAGGCAAAGTGTTCACATTGCTTCGCAGAATCGCTTTTGTGCAGAAAACACTAACACTTGTTCAGGACGAAAGAAAGCACAGAGCCCCAGATTTTATGTTGTCCTGGAGAGCTTGCAGAGCACTGGGGAAAGGCAGGCAGAGAATTCCCTGCTAGCACCTTCTCGGTGCCTGGGAAGAAGAAGTGTTCACATTGCTTCGCAGAATCGCTTTTGTGCAGAAAACACTAACACTTGTTCAGAACGAAAGAAAGCACAGAGCCCCAGATTTTATGTTGTCCTGGAGAGCTTGCAGAGCACTGGGGAAAGGCAGGCAGAGAAGTCCCTGCTAGCACCTTCTCTGTGCCTGGGAAGCAGAAGTGTTCACATTGCTTCGCAGAATCGCTTTTGTGCAGAAAACACTAACACTTGTTCAGAACGAAAGAAAGCACAGAGACCCAGATTTTATGTTGTCCTGGAGAGCTTGCAGAGCACTGGGGAAAGGCAGGCAGAGAATTCCCTGCTAGCACCTTCTCGGTGCCTGGGAAGAAGAAGTGTTCACATTGCTTCGAGAATCGCTTTTGTGCAGAAAACACTAACACTTGTTCAGAACGAAAGAAAGCACAGAGCCCCAGATTTGCTGTTGTCCTGGAGAGATTGCAGAGCACTGGGAATGGCAAGGAGAGAATTCCCTGCTAGCACCTTCTCTCTGCGCGGGAATGAGAAGTGTTGACATTGCTTCGCAGAATCGCTTTTGTGCAGAAAACACTAACACTTGTTCAGAACGAAAGAAAGCACAGAGCCCCAGATTTGCTGTTGTCCTGGAGAGCTTGCAGAGCACTGGGGAAAGGCAGGCAGAGAATTCCCTGCTAGCACCTTCTCTGTGCGCGGGAAGGCAAAGTGTTCACATTTCCTCGCAGAATCGCTTTTGTGCAGAAAACACTAACACTTGTTCAGAACGAAAGAAAGCACAGAGCCCCAGATTTTATGTTGTCCTGGAGAGCTTGCAGAGCACTGGGGAAAGGCAGGCAGAGAATTCCCTGCTAGCACCTTCTCTGTGCGCGGGAAGGCAAAGTGTTCACATTTCCTCGCAGAATCGCTTTTGTGCAGAAAACACTAACACTTGTTCAGAACGAAAGAAAGCACAGAGCCCCAGATTTTATGTTGTCCTGGAGAGCTTGCAGAGCACTGGGGAAAGGCAGGCAGAGAATTCCCTGCTAGCACCTTCTCGGTGCCTGGGAAGAAGAAGTGTTCACATTGCTTCGCAGAATCGCTTTTGTGCAGAAAACACTAACACTTGTTCAGAACGAAAGAAAGCACAGAGCCCCAGATTTGCTGTTGTCCTGGAGAGCTTGCAGAGCACTGGGGAAAGGCAGGCAGAGAATTCCCTGCTAGCACCTTCTCTCTGCGCGGGAATGAGAAGTGTTCACATTGCTTCGCAGAATCGCATTTGCGTCGCTTCAGAGAACACAAAAGCTTGTTCAGGACGAAAGAAAGCACAGAGCCCCAGATTTGCTGTTACCCTGGAGAGCTTGCAGAGCACTGGGGAAAGGCAGGCAGAGAATTCCCTGCTAGCACCTTCTCTGTGCCTGGGAAGCAGAAGTGTTCACATTTCCTCGCAGAATCGCTTTTGTGCAGAAAACACTAACACTTGTTCAGAACGAAAGAAAGCACAGAGCCCCAGATTTTATGTTGTCCTGGAGAGCTTGCAGAGCACTGGGGAAAGGCAGGCAGAGAATTCCCTGCTAGCACCTTCTCTGTGCCTGGGAAGAAGAAGTGTTCACATTGCTTCGCAGAATCGCTTTTGTGCAGAAAACACTAACACTTGTTCAGAACGAAAGAAAGCACAGAGCCCCAGATTTGCTGTTGTCCTGGAGAGCTTGCAGAGCACTGGGGAAAGGCAGGCAGAGAATTCCCTGCTAGCACCTTCTCTGTGCGCGGGAAGGCAAAGTGTTCACATTTCCTCGCAGAATCGCTTTTGTGCAGAAAACACTAACACTTGTTCAGAACGAAAGAAAGCACAGAGCCCCAGATTTTATGTTGTGCTGGAGAGCTTGCAGAGCACTGGGGAAAGGCAGGCAGAGAATTCCCTGCTAGCACCTTCTCTCTGCGCGGGAATGAGAAGTGTTCACATTGCTTCGCAGAATCGCTTTTGTGCAGAAAACACTAACACTTGTTCAGAACGAAAGAAAGCACAGAGCCCCACATTTTATGTTGTCCTGGAGAGCTTGCAGAGCACTGGGGAAAGGCAGGCAGAGAATTCCCTGCTAGCACCTTCTCTCTGCGCGGGAATGAGAAGTGTTCACATTGCTTCGCAGAATCGCTTTTGTGCAGAAAACACTAACACTTGTTCAGAACGAAAGAAAGCACAGAGCCCCAGATTTTATGTTGTCCTGGAGAGCTTGCAGAGCACTGGGGAAAGGCAGGCAGAGAAGTCCCTGCTAGCACCTTCTCTGTGCCTGGGAAGCAGAAGTGTTCACATTGCTTCGCAGAATCGCTTTTGTGCAGAAAACACTAACACTTGTTCAGAACGAAAGAAAGCACAGAGACCCAGATTTTATGTTGTCCTGGAGAGCTTGCAGAGCACTGGGGAAAGGCAGGCAGAGAATTCCCTGCTAGCACCTTCTCGGTGCCTGGGAAGAAGAAGTGTTCACATTGCTTCGAGAATCGCTTTTGTGCAGAAAACACTAACACTTGTTCAGAACGAAAGAAAGCACAGAGCCCCAGATTTGCTGTTGTCCTGGAGAGATTGCAGAGCACTGGGAATGGCAAGGAGAGAATTCCCTGCTAGCACCTTCTCTCTGCGCGGGAATGAGAAGTGTTGACATTGCTTCGCAGAATCGCTTTTGTGCAGAAAACACTAACACTTGTTCAGAACGAAAGAAAGCACAGAGCCCCAGATTTGCTGTTGTCCTGGAGAGCTTGCAGAGCACTGGGGAAAGGCAGGCAGAGAATTCCCTGCTAGCACCTTCTCTGTGCGCGGGAAGGCAAAGTGTTCACATTTCCTCGCAGAATCGCTTTTGTGCAGAAAACACTAACACTTGTTCAGAACGAAAGAAAGCACAGAGCCCCAGATTTTATGTTGTCCTGGAGAGCTTGCAGAGCACTGGGGAAAGGCAGGCAGAGAATTCCCTGCTAGCACCTTCTCTGTGCGCGGGAAGGCAAAGTGTTCACATTTCCTCGCAGAATCGCTTTTGTGCAGAAAACACTAACACTTGTTCAGAACGAAAGAAAGCACAGAGCCCCAGATTTTATGTTGTCCTGGAGAGCTTGCAGAGCACTGGGGAAAGGCAGGCAGAGAATTCCCTGCTAGCACCTTCTCGGTGCCTGGGAAGAAGAAGTGTTCACATTGCTTCGCAGAATCGCTTTTGTGCAGAAAACACTAACACTTGTTCAGAACGAAAGAAAGCACAGAGCCCCAGATTTGCTGTTGTCCTGGAGAGCTTGCAGAGCACTGGGGAAAGGCAGGCAGAGAATTCCCTGCTAGCACCTTCTCTCTGCGCGGGAATGAGAAGTGTTCACATTGCTTCGCAGAATCGCATTTGCGTCGCTTCAGAGAACACAAAAGCTTGTTCAGGACGAAAGAAAGCACAGAGCCCCAGATTTGCTGTTACCCTGGAGAGCTTGCAGAGCACTGGGGAAAGGCAGGCAGAGAATTCCCTGCTAGCACCTTCTCTGTGCCTGGGAAGCAGAAGTGTTCACATTTCCTCGCAGAATCGCTTTTGTGCAGAAAACACTAACACTTGTTCAGAACGAAAGAAAGCACAGAGCCCCAGATTTTATGTTGTCCTGGAGAGCTTGCAGAGCACTGGGGAAAGGCAGGCAGAGAATTCCCTGCTAGCACCTTCTCTGTGCCTGGGAAGAAGAAGTGTTCACATTGCTTCGCAGAATCGCTTTTGTGCAGAAAACACTAACACTTGTTCAGAACGAAAGAAAGCACAGAGCCCCAGATTTGCTGTTGTCCTGGAGAGCTTGCAGAGCACTGGGGAAAGGCAGGCAGAGAATTCCCTGCTAGCACCTTCTCTGTGCGCGGGAAGGCAAAGTGTTCACATTTCCTCGCAGAATCGCTTTTGTGCAGAAAACACTAACACTTGTTCAGAACGAAAGAAAGCACAGAGCCCCAGATTTTATGTTGTGCTGGAGAGCTTGCAGAGCACTGGGGAAAGGCAGGCAGAGAATTCCCTGCTAGCACCTTCTCTCTGCGCGGGAATGAGAAGTGTTCACATTGCTTCGCAGAATCGCTTTTGTGCAGAAAACACTAACACTTGTTCAGAACGAAAGAAAGCACAGAGCCCCACATTTTATGTTGTCCTGGAGAGCTTGCAGAGCACTGGGGAAAGGCAGGCAGAGAATTCCCTGCTAGCACCTTCTCTCTGCGCGGGAATGAGAAGTGTTCACATTGCTTCGCAGAATCGCTTTTGTGCAGAAAACACTAACACTTGTTCAGAACGAAAGAAAGCACAGAGCCCCAGATTTTATGTTGTCCTGGAGAGCTTGCAGAGCACTGGGGAAAGGCAGGCAGAGAATTCCCTGCTAGCACCGTCTCTGTGCGCGGGAAGGAAAAGTGTTCACATTTTTTCGCAGAATCGCATTTGCGTCGCTTCAGAGAACACAAAAGCTTGTTCAGGACGAAAGAAAGCACAGAGCCCCAGATTTGCTGTTACCCTGGAGAGCTTGCAGAGCACTGGGGAAAGGCAGGCAGAGAATTCCCTGCTAGCACCTTCTCTGTGCGCGGGAAGGCAAAGTGTTCACATTTCCTCGCAGAATCGCTTTTGTGCAGAAAACACTAACACTTGTTCAGAACGAAAGAAAGCACAGAGCCCCAGATTTTATGTTGTCCTGGAGAGCTTGCAGAGCACTGGGGAAAGGCAGGCAGAGAATTCCCTGCTAGCACCTTCTCGGTGCCTGGGAAGAAGAAGTGTTCACATTGCTTCGCAGAATCGCTTTTGTGCAGAAAACACTAACACTTGTTCAGAACGAAAGAAAGCACAGAGCCCCAGATTTGCTGTTGTCCTGGAGAGCTTGCAGAGCACTGGGGAAAGGCAGGCAGAGAATTCCCTGCTAGCACCTTCTCTGTGCCTGGGAAGAAGAAGTGTTCACATTGCTTCGCAGAATCGCTTTTGTGCAGAAAACACTAACACTTGTTCAGAACGAAAGAAAGCACAGAGCCCCAGATTTTATGTTGTCCTGGAGAGCTTGCAGAGCACTGGGGAAAGGCAGGCAGAGAATTCCCTGCTAGCACCTTCTCTGTGCCTGGGAAGAAGAAGTGTTCACATTGCTTCGCAGAATCGCTTTTGTGCAGAAAACACTAACACTTGTTCAGAACGAAAGAAAGCACAGAGCCCCAGATTTGCTGTTGTCCTGGAGAGCTTGCAGAGCACTGGGGAAAGGCAGGCAGAGAATTCCCTGCTAGCACCTTCTCTCTGCGCGGGAATGAGAAGTGTTCACATTGCTTCGCAGAATCGCTTTTGTGCAGAAAACACTAACACTTGTTCAGAACGAAAGAAAGCACAGAGCCCCAGATTTTATGTTGTCCTGGAGAGCTTGCAGAGCACTGGGGAAAGGCATGCAGAGAATTCCCTGCTAGCACCTTCTCTCTGCGCGGGAATGAGAAGTGTTCATATTTTTTCGCAGAATCGCATTTGCGTCGCTTCAGAGAACACAAAAGCTTGTTCAGGACTAAAGAAAGCACAGAGCCCCAGATTTGCTGTTGTCCTGGAGAGCTTGCAGAGCACTGGGGAAAGGCAGGCAGAGAATTCCCTGCTAGCACCTTCTCTGTGCGCGGGAAGGCAAAGTGTTCACATTTCCTCGCAGAATCGCTTTTGTGCAGAAAACACTAACACTTGTTCAGAACGAAAGAAAGCACAGAGCCCCAGATTTTATGTTGTCCTGGAGAGCTTGCAGAGCACTGGGGAAAGGCAGGCAGAGAATTCCCTGCTAGCACCTTCTCTGTGCCTGGGAAGAAGAAGTGTTCACATTGCTTCGCAGAATCGCTTTTGTGCAGAAAACAGTAACAATTGTTCAGAAGGAAAGAAAGCACAGAGCCCCAGATTTTATGTTGTCCTGGAGAGCTTGCAGAGCACTGGGGAAAGGCAGGCAGAGAATTCCCTGCTAGCACCTTCTCGGTGCCTGGGAAGAAGAAGTGTTCACATTGCTTCGCAGAATCGCTTTTGTGCAGAAAACACTAACACTTGTTCAGAACGAAAGAAAGCACAGAGCCCCAGATTTGCTGTTGTCCTGGAGAGCTTGCAGAGCACTGGGGAAAGGCAGGCAGAGAATTCCCTGCTAGCACCTTCTCTGTGCGCGGGAATGAGAAGTGTTCACATTGCTTCGCAGAATCGCTTTTGTGCAGAAAACACTAACACTTGTTCAGAACGAAAGAAAGCACAGAGCCCCAGATTTGCTGTTACCCTGGAGAGCTTGCAGAGCACTGGGGAAAGCAGGCAGAGAATTCCCTGCTAGCACCTTCTCTGTGCGCGGGAAGGCAAAGTGTTCACATTTCCTCGCAGAATCGCTTTTGTGCAGAAAACACTAACACTTGTTCAGAACGAAAGAAAGCACAGAGCCCCAGATTTGCTGTTGTGCTGGAGAGCTTGCAGAGCACTGGGGAAAGGCAGGCAGAGAATTCCCTGCTAGCACCTTCTCGGTGCCTGGGAAGAAGAAGTGTTCACATTGCTTCGCAGAATCGCTTTTGCGCAGAAAACACTAACACTTGTTCAGGACGAAAGAAAGCACAGAGCCCCAGATTTGCTGTTGTCCTGGAGAGCTTGCAGAGCACTGGGGAAAGGCAGGCAGAGAATTCCCTGCTAGCACCTTCTCGGTGCCTGGGAAGAAGAAGTGTTCACATTGCTTCGCAGAATCGCTTTTGTGCAGAAAACACTAACACTTGTTCAGAACGAAAGAAAGCACAGAGCCCCAGATTTTATGTTGTCCTGGAGAGCTTGCAGAGCACTGGGGAAAGGCAGGCAGAGAATTCCCTGCTAGCACCTTCTCGGTGCCTGGGAAGAAGAAGTGTTCACATTGCTTCGCAGAATCGCTTTTGTGCAGAAAACACTAACACTTGTTCAGAACGAAAGAAAGCACAGAGACCCAGATTTTATGTTGTCCTGGAGAGCTTGCAGAGCACTGGGGAAAGGCAGGCAGAGAATTCCCTGCTAGCACCTTCTCGGTGCCTGGGAAGAAGAAGTGTTCACATTGCTTCGAGAATCGCTTTTGTGCAGAAAACACTAACACTTGTTCAGAACGAAAGAAAGCACAGAGCCCCAAATTTGCTGTTGTCCTGGAGAGCTTGCAGAGCACTGGGGAAAGGCAGGCAGAGAATTCCCTGCTAGCACCTTCTCTGTGCGCGGGAAGGCAAAGTGTTCACATTTCCTCGCAGAATCGCTTTTGTGCAGAAAACACTAACACTTGTTCAGAAGGAAAGAAAGCACAGAGCCCCAGATTTTATGTTGTCCTGGAGAGCTTGCAGAGCACTGGGGAAAGGCAGGCAGAGAATTCCCTGCTAGCACCTTCTCTGTGCGCGGGAAGGCAAAGTGTTCACATTTCCTCGCAGAATCGCTTTTGTGCAGAAAACACTAACACTTGTTCAGAACGAAAGAAAGCACAGAGCCCCAGATTTTATGTTGTCCTGGAGAGCTTGCAGAGCACTGGGGAAAGGCAGGCAGAGAATTCCCTGCTAGCACCTTCTCGGTGGCTGGGAAGAAGAAGTGTTCACATTGCTTCGCAGAATCGCTTTTGTGCAGAAAACACTAACACTTGTTCAGAACGAAAGAAAGCACAGAGCCCCAGATTTGCTGTTGTCCTGGAGAGCTTGCAGAGCACTGGGGAAAGGCAGGCAGAGAATTCCCTGCTAGCACCTTCTCTGTGCCTGGGAAGCAGAAGTGTTCACATTGCTTGGCAGAATCGCTTTTGTGCAGAAAACACTAACACTTGTTCAGAACGAAAGAAAGCACAGAGCCCCAGATTTTATGTTGTCCTGGAGAGCTTGCAGAGCACTGGGGAAAGGCAGGCAGAGAATTCCCTGCTAGCACCTTCTCTCTGCGCGGGAAGGCAAAGTGTTCACATTTCCTCGCAGAATCGCTTTTGTGCAGAAAACACTAACACTTGTTCAGAACGAAAGAAAGCACAGAGCCCCAGATTTTATGTTGTCCTGGAGAGCTTGCAGAGCACTGGGGAAAGGCAGGCAGAGAATTCCCTGCTAGCACCTTCTCGGTGCCTGGGAAGAAGAAGTGTTCACATTGCTTCGCAGAATCGCTTTTGTGCAGAAAACACTAACACTTGTTCAGAACGAAAGAAAGCACAGAGCCCCAGATTTTATGTTGTCCTGGAGAGCTTGCAGAGCACTGGGGAAAGGCAGGCAGAGAATTCCCTGCTAGCACCTTCTCTGTGCGCGGGAAGGCAAAGTGTTCACATTTCCTCGCAGAATCGCTTTTGTGCAGAAAACACTAACACTTGTTCAGAACGAAAGAAAGCACAGAGACCCAGATTTTATGTTGTCCTGGAGAGCTTGCAGAGCACTGGGGAAAGGCAGGCAGAGAATTCCCTGCTAGCACCTTCTCTGTGCCTGGGAAGAAGAAGTGTTCACATTGCTTCGCAGAATCGCTTTTGTGCAGAAAACACTAACACTTGTTCAGAACGAAAGAAAGCACAGAGCCCCAGATTTGCTGTTGTCCTGGAGAGCTTGCAGAGCACTGGGGAAAGGCAGGCAGAGAATTCCCTGCTAGCACCTTCTCGGTGCCTGGGAAGAAGAAGTGTTCACATTGCTTCGCAGAATCGCTTTTGTGCAGAAAACACTAACACTTGTTCAGAACGAAAGAAAGCACAGAGCCCCAGATTTGCTGTTGTGCTGGAGAGCTTGCAGAGCACTGGGGAAAGGCAGGCAGAGAATTCCCTGCTAGCACCTTCTCTCTGCGCGGGAATGAGAAGTGTTCACATTGCTTCGCAGAATCGCTTTTGTGCAGAAAACACTAACACTTGTTCAGAACGAAAGAAAGCACAGAGACCCAGATTTTATGTTGTCCTGGAGAGCTTGCAGAGCACTGGGGAAAGGCAGGCAGAGAATTCCCTGCTAGCACCTTCTCTCTGCGCGGGAATGAGAAGTGTTCACATTGCTTCGCAGAATCGCTTTTGTGCAGAAAACACTAACACTTGTTCAGAACGAAAGAAAGCACAGAGCCCCAGATTTTATGTTGTCCTGGAGAGCTTGCAGAGCACTGGGGAAAGGCAGGCAGAGAATTCCCTGCTAGCACCTTCTCTGTGCCTGGGAAGAAGAAGTGTTCACATTGCTTCGAGAATCGCTTTTGTGCAGAAAACACTAACACTTGTTCAGAACGAAAGAAAGCACAGAGCCCCAGATTTGCTGTTGTCCTGGAGAGATTGCAGAGCACTGGGGAATGGCAAGGAGAGAATTCCCTGCTAGCACCTTCTCTCTGTGCGGGAATGAGAAGTGTTGACATTGCTTCGCAGAATCGCTTTTGTGCAGAAAACACTAACACTTATTCAGAACGAAAGAAAGCACAGAGCCCCAAATTTGCTGTTGTCCTGGAGAGCTTGCAGAGCACTGGGGAAAGGCAGGCAGAGAATTCCCTGCTAGCACCTTCTCTGTGCGCGGGAAGGCAAAGTGTTCACATTTCCTCGCAGAATCGCTTTTGTGCAGAAAACACTAACACTTGTTCAGAACGAAAGAAAGCACAGAGCCCCAGATTTTATGTTGTCCTGGAGAGCTTGCAGAGCACTGGGGAAAGGCAGGCAGAGAATTCCCTGCTAGCACCTTCTCTGTGCGCGGGAAGGCAAAGTGTTCACATTTCCTCGCAGAATCGCTTTTGTGCAGAAAACACTAACACTTGTTCAGAACGAAAGAAAGCACAGAGCCCCAGATTTTATGTTGTCCTGGAGAGCTTGCAGAGCACTGGGGAAAGGCAGGCAGAGAATTCCCTGCTAGCACCTTCTCGGTGCCTGGGAAGAAGAAGTGTTCACATTGCTTCGCAGAATCGCTTTTGTGCAGAAAACACTAACACTTGTTCAGAACGAAAGAAAGCACAGAGCCCCAGATTTGCTGTTGTCCTGGAGAGCTTGCAGAGCACTGGGGAAAGGCAGGCAGAGAATTCCCTGCTAGCACCTTCTCTCTGCGCGGGAATGAGAAGTGTTCAATTGCTTCGCAGAATCGCATTTGCGTCGCTTCAGAGAACACAAAAGCTTGTTCAGGACGAAAGAAAGCACAGAGCCCCAGATTTGCTGTTACCCTGGAGAGCTTGCAGAGCACTGGGGAAAGGCAGGCAGAGAATTCCCTGCTAGCACCTTCTCTGTGCCTGGGAAGCAGAAGTGTTCACATTTCCTCGCAGAATCGCTTTTGTGCAGAAAACACTAACACTTGTTCAGAACGAAAGAAAGCACAGAGCCCCAGATTTTATGTTGTCCTGGAGAGCTTGCAGAGCACTGGGGAAAGGCAGGCAGAGAATTCCCTGCTAGCACCTTCTCTGTGCCTGGGAAGAAGAAGTGTTCACATTGCTTCGCAGAATCGCTTTTGTGCAGAAAACACTAACACTTGTTCAGAACGAAAGAAAGCACAGAGCCCCAGATTTTATGTTGTCCTGGAGAGCTTGCAGAGCACTGGGGAAAGGCAGGCAGAGAATTCCCTGCTAGCACCTTCTCGGTGCCTGGGAAGAAGAAGTGTTCACATTTCCTCGCAGAATCGCTTTTGTGCAGAAAACACTAACACTTGTTCAGAACGAAAGAAAGCACAGAGCCCCAGATTTTATGTTGTCCTGGAGAGCTTGCAGAGCACTGGGGAAAGGCAGGCAGAGAATTCCCTGCTAGCACCTTCTCTCTGCGCGGGAATGAGAAGTGTTCACATTGCTTCGCAGAATCGCTTTTGTGCAGAAAACACTAACACTTGTTCAGAACGAAAGAAAGCACAGAGCCCCAGATTTGCTGTTACCCTGGAGAGCTTGCAGAGCACTGGGGAAAGCAGGCAGAGAATTCCCTGCTAGCACCTTCTCTGTGCGCGGGAAGGCAAAGTGTTCACATTTCCTCGCAGAATCGCTTTTGTGCAGAAAACACTAACACTTGTTCAGAACGAAAGAAAGCACAGAGCCCCAGATTTGCTGTTGTGCTAGAGAGCTTGCAGAGCACTGGGGAAAGGCAGGCAGAGAATTCCCTGCTAGCACCTTCTCTGTGCGCGGGAAGGCAAAGTGTTCACATTGCTTCGCAGAATCGCTTTTGTGCAGAAAACACTAACACTTGTTCAGGACGAAAGAAAGCACAGAGCCCCAGATTTTATGTTGTCCTGGAGAGCTTGCAGAGCACTGGGGAAAGGCAGGCAGAGAATTCCCTGCTAGCACCTTCTCGGTGCCTGGGAAGCAGAAGTGTTCACATTGCTTCGCAGAATCGCTTTTGTGCAGAAAACACTAACACTTGTTCAGAACGAAAGAAAGCACAGAGACCCAGATTTTATGTTGTCCTGGAGAGCTTGCAGAGCACTGGGGAAAGGCAGGCAGAGAATTCCCTGCTAGCACCTTCTCGGTGCCTGGGAAGAAGAAGTGTTCACATTGCTTCGAGAATCGCTTTTGTGCAGAAAACACTAACACTTGTTCAGAACGAAAGAAAGCACAGAGCCCCAGATTTGCTGTTGTCCTGGAGAGATTGCAGAGCACTGGGAATGGCAAGGAGAGAATTCCCTGCTAGCACCTTCTCTCTGCGCGGGAATGAGAAGTGTTGACATTGCTTCGCAGAATCGCTTTTGTGCAGAAAACACTAACACTTGTTCAGAACGAAAGAAAGCACAGAGCCCCAGATTTGCTGTTGTCCTGGAGAGCTTGCAGAGCACTGGGGAAAGGCAGGCAGAGAATTCCCTGCTAGCACCTTCTCTGTGCGCGGGAAGGCAAAGTGTTCACATTTCCTCGCAGAATCGCTTTTGTGCAGAAAACACTAACACTTGTTCAGAACGAAAGAAAGCACAGAGCCCCAGATTTTATGTTGTCCTGGAGAGCTTGCAGAGCACTGGGGAAAGGCAGGCAGAGAATTCCCTGCTAGCACCTTCTCTGTGCGCGGGAAGGCAAAGTGTTCACATTTCCTCGCAGAATCGCTTTTGTGCAGAAAACACTAACACTTGTTCAGAACGAAAGAAAGCACAGAGCCCCAGATTTTATGTTGTCCTGGAGAGCTTGCAGAGCACTGGGGAAAGGCAGGCAGAGAATTCCCTGCTAGCACCTTCTCGGTGCCTGGGAAGAAGAAGTGTTCACATTGCTTCGCAGAATCGCTTTTGTGCAGAAAACACTAACACTTGTTCAGAACGAAAGAAAGCACAGAGCCCCAGATTTGCTGTTGTCCTGGAGAGCTTGCAGAGCACTGGGGAAAGGCAGGCAGAGAATTCCCTGCTAGCACCTTCTCTCTGCGCGGGAATGAGAAGTGTTCACATTGCTTCGCAGAATCGCATTTGCGTCGCTTCAGAGAACACAAAAGCTTGTTCAGGACGAAAGAAAGCACAGAGCCCCAGATTTGCTGTTACCCTGGAGAGCTTGCAGAGCACTGGGGAAAGGCAGGCAGAGAATTCCCTGCTAGCACCTTCTCTGTGCCTGGGAAGCAGAAGTGTTCACATTTCCTCGCAGAATCGCTTTTGTGCAGAAAACACTAACACTTGTTCAGAACGAAAGAAAGCACAGAGCCCCAGATTTTATGTTGTCCTGGAGAGCTTGCAGAGCACTGGGGAAAGGCAGGCAGAGAATTCCCTGCTAGCACCTTCTCTGTGCCTGGGAAGAAGAAGTGTTCACATTGCTTCGCAGAATCGCTTTTGTGCAGAAAACACTAACACTTGTTCAGAACGAAAGAAAGCACAGAGCCCCAGATTTGCTGTTGTCCTGGAGAGCTTGCAGAGCACTGGGGAAAGGCAGGCAGAGAATTCCCTGCTAGCACCTTCTCTGTGCGCGGGAAGGCAAAGTGTTCACATTTCCTCGCAGAATCGCTTTTGTGCAGAAAACACTAACACTTGTTCAGAACGAAAGAAAGCACAGAGCCCCAGATTTTATGTTGTGCTGGAGAGCTTGCAGAGCACTGGGGAAAGGCAGGCAGAGAATTCCCTGCTAGCACCTTCTCTCTGCGCGGGAATGAGAAGTGTTCACATTGCTTCGCAGAATCGCTTTTGTGCAGAAAACACTAACACTTGTTCAGAACGAAAGAAAGCACAGAGCCCCACATTTTATGTTGTCCTGGAGAGCTTGCAGAGCACTGGGGAAAGGCAGGCAGAGAATTCCCTGCTAGCACCTTCTCTCTGCGCGGGAATGAGAAGTGTTCACATTGCTTCGCAGAATCGCTTTTGTGCAGAAAACACTAACACTTGTTCAGAACGAAAGAAAGCACAGAGCCCCAGATTTTATGTTGTCCTGGAGAGCTTGCAGAGCACTGGGGAAAGGCAGGCAGAGAATTCCCTGCTAGCACCTTCTCTCTGCGCGGGAATGAGAAGTGTTCACATTGCTTCGCAGAATCGCATTTGCGTCGCTTCAGAGAACACAAAAGCTTGTTCAGGACGAAAGAAAGCACAGAGCCCCAGATTTGCTGTTACCCTGGAGAGCTTGCAGAGCACTGGGGAAAGGCAGGCAGAGAATTCCCTGCTAGCACCTTCTCTGTGCCTGGGAAGCAGAAGTGTTCACATTTCCTCGCAGAATCGCTTTTGTGCAGAAAACACTAACACTTGTTCAGAACGAAAGAAAGCACAGAGCCCCAGATTTTATGTTGTCCTGGAGAGCTTGCAGAGCACTGGGGAAAGGCAGGCAGAGAATTCCCTGCTAGCACCTTCTCTGTGCCTGGGAAGAAGAAGTGTTCACATTGCTTCGCAGAATCGCTTTTGTGCAGAAAACACTAACACTTGTTCAGAACGAAAGAAAGCACAGAGCCCCAGATTTGCTGTTGTCCTGGAGAGCTTGCAGAGCACTGGGGAAAGGCAGGCAGAGAATTCCCTGCTAGCACCTTCTCTGTGCGCGGGAAGGCAAAGTGTTCACATTTCCTCGCAGAATCGCTTTTGTGCAGAAAACACTAACACTTGTTCAGAACGAAAGAAAGCACAGAGCCCCAGATTTTATGTTGTGCTGGAGAGCTTGCAGAGCACTGGGGAAAGGCAGGCAGAGAATTCCCTGCTAGCACCTTCTCTCTGCGCGGGAATGAGAAGTGTTCACATTGCTTCGCAGAATCGCTTTTGTGCAGAAAACACTAACACTTGTTCAGAACGAAAGAAAGCACAGAGCCCCACATTTTATGTTGTCCTGGAGAGCTTGCAGAGCACTGGGGAAAGGCAGGCAGAGAATTCCCTGCTAGCACCTTCTCTCTGCGCGGGAATGAGAAGTGTTCACATTGCTTCGCAGAATCGCTTTTGTGCAGAAAACACTAACACTTGTTCAGAACGAAAGAAAGCACAGAGCCCCAGATTTTATGTTGTCCTGGAGAGCTTGCAGAGCACTGGGGAAAGGCAGGCAGAGAATTCCCTGCTAGCACCTTCTCTCTGCGCGGGAATGAGAAGTGTTCACATTGCTTCGCAGAATCGCATTTGCGTCGCTTCAGAGAACACAAAAGCTTGTTCAGGACGAAAGAAAGCACAGAGCCCCAGATTTGCTGTTACCCTGGAGAGCTTGCAGAGCACTGGGGAAAGGCAGGCAGAGAATTCCCTGCTAGCACCTTCTCTGTGCCTGGGAAGCAGAAGTGTTCACATTGCTTCGCAGAATCGCTTTTGTGCAGAAAACACTAACACTTGTTCAGAACGAAAGAAAGCACAGAGCCCCAGATTTTATGTTGTCCTGGAGAGCTTGCAGAGCACTGGGGAAAGGCAGGCAGAGAATTCCCTGCTAGCACCTTCTCTCTGCGCGGGAAGGCAAAGTGTTCACATTTCCTCGCAGAATCGCTTTTGTGCAGAAAACACTAACACTTGTTCAGAACGAAAGAAAGCACAGAGCCCCAGATTTTATGTTGTCCTGGAGAGCTTGCAGAGCACTGGGGAAAGGCAGGCAGAGAATTCCCTGCTAGCACCTTCTCGGTGCCTGGGAAGAAGAAGTGTTCACATTGCTTCGCAGAATCGCTTTTGTGCAGAAAACACTAACACTTGTTCAGAACGAAAGAAAGCACAGAGCCCCAGATTTTATGTTGTCCTGGAGAGCTTGCAGAGCACTGGGGAAAGGCAGGCAGAGAATTCCCTGCTAGCACCTTCTCTGTGCGCGGGAAGGCAAAGTGTTCACATTTCCTCGCAGAATCGCTTTTGTGCAGAAAACACTAACACTTGTTCAGAACGAAAGAAAGCACAGAGACCCAGATTTTATGTTGTCCTGGAGAGCTTGCAGAGCACTGGGGAAAGGCAGGCAGAGAATTCCCTGCTAGCACCTTCTCTCTGCGCGGGAATGAGAAGTGTTCACATTGCTTCGCAGAATCGCTTTTGTGCAGAAAACACTAACACTTGTTCAGAACGAAAGAAAGCACAGAGCCCCAGATTTTATGTTGTCCTGGAGAGCTTGCAGAGCACTGGGGAAAGGCAGGCAGAGAATTCCCTGCTAGCACCTTCTCTCTGCGCGGGAATGAGAAGTGTTCACATTTTTTCGCAGAATCGCATTTGCGTCGCTTCAGAGAACACAAAAGCTTGTTCAGGACGAAAGAAAGCACAGAGCCCCAGATTTGCTGTTACCCTGGAGAGCTTGCAGAGCACTGGGGAAAGGCAGGCAGAGAATTCCCTGCTAGCACCTTCTCTGTGCGCGGGAAGGCAAAGTGTTCACATTTCCTCGCAGAATCGCTTTTGTGCAGAAAACACTAACACTTGTTCAGAACGAAAGAAAGCACAGAGCCCCAGATTTTATGTTGTCCTGGAGAGCTTGCAGAGCACTGGGGAAAGGCAGGCAGAGAATTCCCTGCTAGCACCTTCTCTGTGCCTGGGAAGAAGAAGTGTTCACATTGCTTCGCAGAATCGCTTTTGTGCAGAAAACACTAACACTTGTTCAGAACGAAAGAAAGCACAGAGCCCCAGATTTGCTGTTACCCTGGAGAGCTTGCAGAGCACTGGGGAAAGCAGGCAGAGAATTCCCTGCTAGCACCTTCTCTGTGCGCGGGAAGGCAAAGTGTTCACATTTCCTCGCAGAATCGCTTTTGTGCAGAAAACACTAACACTTGTTCAGAACGAAAGAAAGCACAGAGCCCCAGATTTGCTGTTGTGCTAGAGAGCTTGCAGAGCACTGGGGAAAGGCAGGCAGAGAATTCCCTGCTAGCACCTTCTCTGTGCGCGGGAAGGCAAAGTGTTCACATTGCTTCGCAGAATCGCTTTTGTGCAGAAAACACTAACACTTGTTCAGGACGAAAGAAAGCACAGAGCCCCAGATTTTATGTTGTCCTGGAGAGCTTGCAGAGCACTGGGGAAAGGCAGGCAGAGAATTCCCTGCTAGCACCTTCTCGGTGCCTGGGAAGAAGAAGTGTTCACATTGCTTCGCAGAATCGCTTTTGTGCAGAAAACACTAACACTTGTTCAGAACGAAAGAAAGCACAGAGCCCCAGATTTTATGTTGTCCTGGAGAGCTTGCAGAGCACTGGGGAAAGGCAGGCAGAGAAGTCCCTGCTAGCACCTTCTCTGTGCCTGGGAAGCAGAAGTGTTCACATTGCTTCGCAGAATCGCTTTTGTGCAGAAAACACTAACACTTGTTCAGAACGAAAGAAAGCACAGAGACCCAGATTTTATGTTGTCCTGGAGAGCTTGCAGAGCACTGGGGAAAGGCAGGCAGAGAATTCCCTGCTAGCACCTTCTCTGTGCCTGGGAAGAAGAAGTGTTCACATTGCTTCGAGAATCGCTTTTGTGCAGAAAACACTAACACTTGTTCAGAACGAAAGAAAGCACAGAGCCCCAGATTTGCTGTTGTCCTGGAGAGATTGCAGAGCACTGGGAATGGCAAGGAGAGAATTCCCTGCTAGCACCTTCTCTCTGCGCGGGAATGAGAAGTGTTGACATTGCTTCGCAGAATCGCTTTTGTGCAGAAAACACTAACACTTGTTCAGAACGAAAGAAAGCACAGAGCCCCAGATTTGCTGTTGTCCTGGAGAGCTTGCAGAGCACTGGGGAAAGGCAGGCAGAGAATTCCCTGCTAGCACCTTCTCTGTGCGCGGGAAGGCAAAGTGTTCACATTTCCTCGCAGAATCGCTTTTGTGCAGAAAACACTAACACTTGTTCAGAACGAAAGAAAGCACAGAGCCCCAGATTTTATGTTGTCCTGGAGAGCTTGCAGAGCACTGGGGAAAGGCAGGCAGAGAATTCCCTGCTAGCACCTTCTCTGTGCGCGGGAAGGCAAAGTGTTCACATTTCCTCGCAGAATCGCTTTTGTGCAGAAAACACTAACACTTGTTCAGAACGAAAGAAAGCACAGAGCCCCAGATTTTATGTTGTCCTGGAGAGCTTGCAGAGCACTGGGGAAAGGCAGGCAGAGAATTCCCTGCTAGCACCTTCTCGGTGCCTGGGAAGAAGAAGTGTTCACATTGCTTCGCAGAATCGCTTTTGTGCAGAAAACACTAACACTTGTTCAGAACGAAAGAAAGCACAGAGCCCCAGATTTGCTGTTGTCCTGGAGAGCTTGCAGAGCACTGGGGAAAGGCAGGCAGAGAATTCCCTGCTAGCACCTTCTCTCTGCGCGGGAATGAGAAGTGTTCACATTGCTTCGCAGAATCGCATTTGCGTCGCTTCAGAGAACACAAAAGCTTGTTCAGGACGAAAGAAAGCACAGAGCCCCAGATTTGCTGTTACCCTGGAGAGCTTGCAGAGCACTGGGGAAAGGCAGGCAGAGAATTCCCTGCTAGCACCTTCTCTGTGCCTGGGAAGCAGAAGTGTTCACATTTCCTCGCAGAATCGCTTTTGTGCAGAAAACACTAACACTTGTTCAGAACGAAAGAAAGCACAGAGCCCCAGATTTTATGTTGTCCTGGAGAGCTTGCAGAGCACTGGGGAAAGGCAGGCAGAGAATTCCCTGCTAGCACCTTCTCTGTGCCTGGGAAGAAGAAGTGTTCACATTGCTTCGCAGAATCGCTTTTGTGCAGAAAACACTAACACTTGTTCAGAACGAAAGAAAGCACAGAGCCCCAGATTTGCTGTTGTCCTGGAGAGCTTGCAGAGCACTGGGGAAAGGCAGGCAGAGAATTCCCTGCTAGCACCTTCTCTGTGCGCGGGAAGGCAAAGTGTTCACATTTCCTCGCAGAATCGCTTTTGTGCAGAAAACACTAACACTTGTTCAGAACGAAAGAAAGCACAGAGCCCCAGATTTTATGTTGTGCTGGAGAGCTTGCAGAGCACTGGGGAAAGGCAGGCAGAGAATTCCCTGCTAGCACCTTCTCTCTGCGCGGGAATGAGAAGTGTTCACATTGCTTCGCAGAATCGCTTTTGTGCAGAAAACACTAACACTTGTTCAGAACGAAAGAAAGCACAGAGCCCCACATTTTATGTTGTCCTGGAGAGCTTGCAGAGCACTGGGGAAAGGCAGGCAGAGAATTCCCTGCTAGCACCTTCTCTCTGCGCGGGAATGAGAAGTGTTCACATTGCTTCGCAGAATCGCTTTTGTGCAGAAAACACTAACACTTGTTCAGAACGAAAGAAAGCACAGAGCCCCAGATTTTATGTTGTCCTGGAGAGCTTGCAGAGCACTGGGGAAAGGCAGGCAGAGAATTCCCTGCTAGCACCTTCTCTGTGCCTGGGAAGAAGAAGTGTTCACATTGCTTCGAGAATCGCTTTTGTGCAGAAAACACTAACACTTGTTCAGAACGAAAGAAAGCACAGAGCCCCAGATTTGCTGTTGTCCTGGAGAGATTGCAGAGCACTGGGGAATGGCAAGGAGAGAATTCCCTGCTAGCACCTTCTCTCTGTGCGGGAATGAGAAGTGTTGACATTGCTTCGCAGAATCGCTTTTGTGCAGAAAACACTAACACTTATTCAGAACGAAAGAAAGCACAGAGCCCCAAATTTGCTGTTGTCCTGGAGAGCTTGCAGAGCACTGGGGAAAGGCAGGCAGAGAATTCCCTGCTAGCACCTTCTCTGTGCGCGGGAAGGCAAAGTGTTCACATTTCCTCGCAGAATCGCTTTTGTGCAGAAAACACTAACACTTGTTCAGAACGAAAGAAAGCACAGAGCCCCAGATTTTATGTTGTCCTGGAGAGCTTGCAGAGCACTGGGGAAAGGCAGGCAGAGAATTCCCTGCTAGCACCTTCTCTGTGCGCGGGAAGGCAAAGTGTTCACATTTCCTCGCAGAATCGCTTTTGTGCAGAAAACACTAACACTTGTTCAGAACGAAAGAAAGCACAGAGCCCCAGATTTTATGTTGTCCTGGAGAGCTTGCAGAGCACTGGGGAAAGGCAGGCAGAGAATTCCCTGCTAGCACCTTCTCGGTGCCTGGGAAGAAGAAGTGTTCACATTGCTTCGCAGAATCGCTTTTGTGCAGAAAACACTAACACTTGTTCAGAACGAAAGAAAGCACAGAGCCCCAGATTTGCTGTTGTCCTGGAGAGCTTGCAGAGCACTGGGGAAAGGCAGGCAGAGAATTCCCTGCTAGCACCTTCTCTCTGCGCGGGAATGAGAAGTGTTCAATTGCTTCGCAGAATCGCATTTGCGTCGCTTCAGAGAACACAAAAGCTTGTTCAGGACGAAAGAAAGCACAGAGCCCCAGATTTGCTGTTACCCTGGAGAGCTTGCAGAGCACTGGGGAAAGGCAGGCAGAGAATTCCCTGCTAGCACCTTCTCTGTGCCTGGGAAGCAGAAGTGTTCACATTTCCTCGCAGAATCGCTTTTGTGCAGAAAACACTAACACTTGTTCAGAACGAAAGAAAGCACAGAGCCCCAGATTTTATGTTGTCCTGGAGAGCTTGCAGAGCACTGGGGAAAGGCAGGCAGAGAATTCCCTGCTAGCACCTTCTCTGTGCCTGGGAAGAAGAAGTGTTCACATTGCTTCGCAGAATCGCTTTTGTGCAGAAAACACTAACACTTGTTCAGAACGAAAGAAAGCACAGAGCCCCAGATTTTATGTTGTCCTGGAGAGCTTGCAGAGCACTGGGGAAAGGCAGGCAGAGAATTCCCTGCTAGCACCTTCTCGGTGCCTGGGAAGAAGAAGTGTTCACATTTCCTCGCAGAATCGCTTTTGTGCAGAAAACACTAACACTTGTTCAGAACGAAAGAAAGCACAGAGCCCCAGATTTTATGTTGTCCTGGAGAGCTTGCAGAGCACTGGGGAAAGGCAGGCAGAGAATTCCCTGCTAGCACCTTCTCTCTGCGCGGGAATGAGAAGTGTTCACATTGCTTCGCAGAATCGCTTTTGTGCAGAAAACACTAACACTTGTTCAGAACGAAAGAAAGCACAGAGCCCCAGATTTGCTGTTACCCTGGAGAGCTTGCAGAGCACTGGGGAAAGCAGGCAGAGAATTCCCTGCTAGCACCTTCTCTGTGCGCGGGAAGGCAAAGTGTTCACATTTCCTCGCAGAATCGCTTTTGTGCAGAAAACACTAACACTTGTTCAGAACGAAAGAAAGCACAGAGCCCCAGATTTGCTGTTGTGCTAGAGAGCTTGCAGAGCACTGGGGAAAGGCAGGCAGAGAATTCCCTGCTAGCACCTTCTCTGTGCGCGGGAAGGCAAAGTGTTCACATTGCTTCGCAGAATCGCTTTTGTGCAGAAAACACTAACACTTGTTCAGGACGAAAGAAAGCACAGAGCCCCAGATTTTATGTTGTCCTGGAGAGCTTGCAGAGCACTGGGGAAAGGCAGGCAGAGAATTCCCTGCTAGCACCTTCTCGGTGCCTGGGAAGCAGAAGTGTTCACATTGCTTCGCAGAATCGCTTTTGTGCAGAAAACACTAACACTTGTTCAGAACGAAAGAAAGCACAGAGACCCAGATTTTATGTTGTCCTGGAGAGCTTGCAGAGCACTGGGGAAAGGCAGGCAGAGAATTCCCTGCTAGCACCTTCTCGGTGCCTGGGAAGAAGAAGTGTTCACATTGCTTCGAGAATCGCTTTTGTGCAGAAAACACTAACACTTGTTCAGAACGAAAGAAAGCACAGAGCCCCAGATTTGCTGTTGTCCTGGAGAGATTGCAGAGCACTGGGAATGGCAAGGAGAGAATTCCCTGCTAGCACCTTCTCTCTGCGCGGGAATGAGAAGTGTTGACATTGCTTCGCAGAATCGCTTTTGTGCAGAAAACACTAACACTTGTTCAGAACGAAAGAAAGCACAGAGCCCCAGATTTGCTGTTGTCCTGGAGAGCTTGCAGAGCACTGGGGAAAGGCAGGCAGAGAATTCCCTGCTAGCACCTTCTCTGTGCGCGGGAAGGCAAAGTGTTCACATTTCCTCGCAGAATCGCTTTTGTGCAGAAAACACTAACACTTGTTCAGAACGAAAGAAAGCACAGAGCCCCAGATTTTATGTTGTCCTGGAGAGCTTGCAGAGCACTGGGGAAAGGCAGGCAGAGAATTCCCTGCTAGCACCTTCTCTGTGCGCGGGAAGGCAAAGTGTTCACATTTCCTCGCAGAATCGCTTTTGTGCAGAAAACACTAACACTTGTTCAGAACGAAAGAAAGCACAGAGCCCCAGATTTTATGTTGTCCTGGAGAGCTTGCAGAGCACTGGGGAAAGGCAGGCAGAGAATTCCCTGCTAGCACCTTCTCGGTGCCTGGGAAGAAGAAGTGTTCACATTGCTTCGCAGAATCGCTTTTGTGCAGAAAACACTAACACTTGTTCAGAACGAAAGAAAGCACAGAGCCCCAGATTTGCTGTTGTCCTGGAGAGCTTGCAGAGCACTGGGGAAAGGCAGGCAGAGAATTCCCTGCTAGCACCTTCTCTCTGCGCGGGAATGAGAAGTGTTCACATTGCTTCGCAGAATCGCATTTGCGTCGCTTCAGAGAACACAAAAGCTTGTTCAGGACGAAAGAAAGCACAGAGCCCCAGATTTGCTGTTACCCTGGAGAGCTTGCAGAGCACTGGGGAAAGGCAGGCAGAGAATTCCCTGCTAGCACCTTCTCTGTGCCTGGGAAGCAGAAGTGTTCACATTTCCTCGCAGAATCGCTTTTGTGCAGAAAACACTAACACTTGTTCAGAACGAAAGAAAGCACAGAGCCCCAGATTTTATGTTGTCCTGGAGAGCTTGCAGAGCACTGGGGAAAGGCAGGCAGAGAATTCCCTGCTAGCACCTTCTCTGTGCCTGGGAAGAAGAAGTGTTCACATTGCTTCGCAGAATCGCTTTTGTGCAGAAAACACTAACACTTGTTCAGAACGAAAGAAAGCACAGAGCCCCAGATTTGCTGTTGTCCTGGAGAGCTTGCAGAGCACTGGGGAAAGGCAGGCAGAGAATTCCCTGCTAGCACCTTCTCTGTGCGCGGGAAGGCAAAGTGTTCACATTTCCTCGCAGAATCGCTTTTGTGCAGAAAACACTAACACTTGTTCAGAACGAAAGAAAGCACAGAGCCCCAGATTTTATGTTGTGCTGGAGAGCTTGCAGAGCACTGGGGAAAGGCAGGCAGAGAATTCCCTGCTAGCACCTTCTCTCTGCGCGGGAATGAGAAGTGTTCACATTGCTTCGCAGAATCGCTTTTGTGCAGAAAACACTAACACTTGTTCAGAACGAAAGAAAGCACAGAGCCCCACATTTTATGTTGTCCTGGAGAGCTTGCAGAGCACTGGGGAAAGGCAGGCAGAGAATTCCCTGCTAGCACCTTCTCTCTGCGCGGGAATGAGAAGTGTTCACATTGCTTCGCAGAATCGCTTTTGTGCAGAAAACACTAACACTTGTTCAGAACGAAAGAAAGCACAGAGCCCCAGATTTTATGTTGTCCTGGAGAGCTTGCAGAGCACTGGGGAAAGGCAGGCAGAGAATTCCCTGCTAGCACCTTCTCTCTGCGCGGGAATGAGAAGTGTTCACATTGCTTCGCAGAATCGCATTTGCGTCGCTTCAGAGAACACAAAAGCTTGTTCAGGACGAAAGAAAGCACAGAGCCCCAGATTTGCTGTTACCCTGGAGAGCTTGCAGAGCACTGGGGAAAGGCAGGCAGAGAATTCCCTGCTAGCACCTTCTCTGTGCCTGGGAAGCAGAAGTGTTCACATTTCCTCGCAGAATCGCTTTTGTGCAGAAAACACTAACACTTGTTCAGAACGAAAGAAAGCACAGAGCCCCAGATTTTATGTTGTCCTGGAGAGCTTGCAGAGCACTGGGGAAAGGCAGGCAGAGAATTCCCTGCTAGCACCTTCTCTGTGCCTGGGAAGAAGAAGTGTTCACATTGCTTCGCAGAATCGCTTTTGTGCAGAAAACACTAACACTTGTTCAGAACGAAAGAAAGCACAGAGCCCCAGATTTGCTGTTGTCCTGGAGAGCTTGCAGAGCACTGGGGAAAGGCAGGCAGAGAATTCCCTGCTAGCACCTTCTCTGTGCGCGGGAAGGCAAAGTGTTCACATTTCCTCGCAGAATCGCTTTTGTGCAGAAAACACTAACACTTGTTCAGAACGAAAGAAAGCACAGAGCCCCAGATTTTATGTTGTGCTGGAGAGCTTGCAGAGCACTGGGGAAAGGCAGGCAGAGAATTCCCTGCTAGCACCTTCTCTCTGCGCGGGAATGAGAAGTGTTCACATTGCTTCGCAGAATCGCTTTTGTGCAGAAAACACTAACACTTGTTCAGAACGAAAGAAAGCACAGAGCCCCACATTTTATGTTGTCCTGGAGAGCTTGCAGAGCACTGGGGAAAGGCAGGCAGAGAATTCCCTGCTAGCACCTTCTCTCTGCGCGGGAATGAGAAGTGTTCACATTGCTTCGCAGAATCGCTTTTGTGCAGAAAACACTAACACTTGTTCAGAACGAAAGAAAGCACAGAGCCCCAGATTTTATGTTGTCCTGGAGAGCTTGCAGAGCACTGGGGAAAGGCAGGCAGAGAATTCCCTGCTAGCACCTTCTCTCTGCGCGGGAATGAGAAGTGTTCACATTGCTTCGCAGAATCGCATTTGCGTCGCTTCAGAGAACACAAAAGCTTGTTCAGGACGAAAGAAAGCACAGAGCCCCAGATTTGCTGTTACCCTGGAGAGCTTGCAGAGCACTGGGGAAAGGCAGGCAGAGAATTCCCTGCTAGCACCTTCTCTGTGCCTGGGAAGCAGAAGTGTTCACATTGCTTCGCAGAATCGCTTTTGTGCAGAAAACACTAACACTTGTTCAGAACGAAAGAAAGCACAGAGCCCCAGATTTTATGTTGTCCTGGAGAGCTTGCAGAGCACTGGGGAAAGGCAGGCAGAGAATTCCCTGCTAGCACCTTCTCTCTGCGCGGGAAGGCAAAGTGTTCACATTTCCTCGCAGAATCGCTTTTGTGCAGAAAACACTAACACTTGTTCAGAACGAAAGAAAGCACAGAGCCCCAGATTTTATGTTGTCCTGGAGAGCTTGCAGAGCACTGGGGAAAGGCAGGCAGAGAATTCCCTGCTAGCACCTTCTCGGTGCCTGGGAAGAAGAAGTGTTCACATTGCTTCGCAGAATCGCTTTTGTGCAGAAAACACTAACACTTGTTCAGAACGAAAGAAAGCACAGAGCCCCAGATTTTATGTTGTCCTGGAGAGCTTGCAGAGCACTGGGGAAAGGCAGGCAGAGAATTCCCTGCTAGCACCTTCTCTGTGCGCGGGAAGGCAAAGTGTTCACATTTCCTCGCAGAATCGCTTTTGTGCAGAAAACACTAACACTTGTTCAGAACGAAAGAAAGCACAGAGACCCAGATTTTATGTTGTCCTGGAGAGCTTGCAGAGCACTGGGGAAAGGCAGGCAGAGAATTCCCTGCTAGCACCTTCTCTCTGCGCGGGAATGAGAAGTGTTCACATTGCTTCGCAGAATCGCTTTTGTGCAGAAAACACTAACACTTGTTCAGAACGAAAGAAAGCACAGAGCCCCAGATTTTATGTTGTCCTGGAGAGCTTGCAGAGCACTGGGGAAAGGCAGGCAGAGAATTCCCTGCTAGCACCTTCTCTCTGCGCGGGAATGAGAAGTGTTCACATTTTTTCGCAGAATCGCATTTGCGTCGCTTCAGAGAACACAAAAGCTTGTTCAGGACGAAAGAAAGCACAGAGCCCCAGATTTGCTGTTACCCTGGAGAGCTTGCAGAGCACTGGGGAAAGGCAGGCAGAGAATTCCCTGCTAGCACCTTCTCTGTGCGCGGGAAGGCAAAGTGTTCACATTTCCTCGCAGAATCGCTTTTGTGCAGAAAACACTAACACTTGTTCAGAACGAAAGAAAGCACAGAGCCCCAGATTTTATGTTGTCCTGGAGAGCTTGCAGAGCACTGGGGAAAGGCAGGCAGAGAATTCCCTGCTAGCACCTTCTCTGTGCCTGGGAAGAAGAAGTGTTCACATTGCTTCGCAGAATCGCTTTTGTGCAGAAAACACTAACACTTGTTCAGAACGAAAGAAAGCACAGAGCCCCAGATTTGCTGTTACCCTGGAGAGCTTGCAGAGCACTGGGGAAAGCAGGCAGAGAATTCCCTGCTAGCACCTTCTCTGTGCGCGGGAAGGCAAAGTGTTCACATTTCCTCGCAGAATCGCTTTTGTGCAGAAAACACTAACACTTGTTCAGAACGAAAGAAAGCACAGAGCCCCAGATTTGCTGTTGTGCTAGAGAGCTTGCAGAGCACTGGGGAAAGGCAGGCAGAGAATTCCCTGCTAGCACCTTCTCTGTGCGCGGGAAGGCAAAGTGTTCACATTGCTTCGCAGAATCGCTTTTGTGCAGAAAACACTAACACTTGTTCAGGACGAAAGAAAGCACAGAGCCCCAGATTTTATGTTGTCCTGGAGAGCTTGCAGAGCACTGGGGAAAGGCAGGCAGAGAATTCCCTGCTAGCACCTTCTCGGTGCCTGGGAAGAAGAAGTGTTCACATTGCTTCGCAGAATCGCTTTTGTGCAGAAAACACTAACACTTGTTCAGAACGAAAGAAAGCACAGAGCCCCAGATTTTATGTTGTCCTGGAGAGCTTGCAGAGCACTGGGGAAAGGCAGGCAGAGAAGTCCCTGCTAGCACCTTCTCTGTGCCTGGGAAGCAGAAGTGTTCACATTGCTTCGCAGAATCGCTTTTGTGCAGAAAACACTAACACTTGTTCAGAACGAAAGAAAGCACAGAGACCCAGATTTTATGTTGTCCTGGAGAGCTTGCAGAGCACTGGGGAAAGGCAGGCAGAGAATTCCCTGCTAGCACCTTCTCTGTGCCTGGGAAGAAGAAGTGTTCACATTGCTTCGAGAATCGCTTTTGTGCAGAAAACACTAACACTTGTTCAGAACGAAAGAAAGCACAGAGCCCCAGATTTGCTGTTGTCCTGGAGAGATTGCAGAGCACTGGGAATGGCAAGGAGAGAATTCCCTGCTAGCACCTTCTCTCTGCGCGGGAATGAGAAGTGTTGACATTGCTTCGCAGAATCGCTTTTGTGCAGAAAACACTAACACTTGTTCAGAACGAAAGAAAGCACAGAGCCCCAGATTTGCTGTTGTCCTGGAGAGCTTGCAGAGCACTGGGGAAAGGCAGGCAGAGAATTCCCTGCTAGCACCTTCTCTGTGCGCGGGAAGGCAAAGTGTTCACATTTCCTCGCAGAATCGCTTTTGTGCAGAAAACACTAACACTTGTTCAGAACGAAAGAAAGCACAGAGCCCCAGATTTTATGTTGTCCTGGAGAGCTTGCAGAGCACTGGGGAAAGGCAGGCAGAGAATTCCCTGCTAGCACCTTCTCTGTGCGCGGGAAGGCAAAGTGTTCACATTTCCTCGCAGAATCGCTTTTGTGCAGAAAACACTAACACTTGTTCAGAACGAAAGAAAGCACAGAGCCCCAGATTTTATGTTGTCCTGGAGAGCTTGCAGAGCACTGGGGAAAGGCAGGCAGAGAATTCCCTGCTAGCACCTTCTCGGTGCCTGGGAAGAAGAAGTGTTCACATTGCTTCGCAGAATCGCTTTTGTGCAGAAAACACTAACACTTGTTCAGAACGAAAGAAAGCACAGAGCCCCAGATTTGCTGTTGTCCTGGAGAGCTTGCAGAGCACTGGGGAAAGGCAGGCAGAGAATTCCCTGCTAGCACCTTCTCTCTGCGCGGGAATGAGAAGTGTTCACATTGCTTCGCAGAATCGCATTTGCGTCGCTTCAGAGAACACAAAAGCTTGTTCAGGACGAAAGAAAGCACAGAGCCCCAGATTTGCTGTTACCCTGGAGAGCTTGCAGAGCACTGGGGAAAGGCAGGCAGAGAATTCCCTGCTAGCACCTTCTCTGTGCCTGGGAAGCAGAAGTGTTCACATTTCCTCGCAGAATCGCTTTTGTGCAGAAAACACTAACACTTGTTCAGAACGAAAGAAAGCACAGAGCCCCAGATTTTATGTTGTCCTGGAGAGCTTGCAGAGCACTGGGGAAAGGCAGGCAGAGAATTCCCTGCTAGCACCTTCTCTGTGCCTGGGAAGAAGAAGTGTTCACATTGCTTCGCAGAATCGCTTTTGTGCAGAAAACACTAACACTTGTTCAGAACGAAAGAAAGCACAGAGCCCCAGATTTGCTGTTGTCCTGGAGAGCTTGCAGAGCACTGGGGAAAGGCAGGCAGAGAATTCCCTGCTAGCACCTTCTCTGTGCGCGGGAAGGCAAAGTGTTCACATTTCCTCGCAGAATCGCTTTTGTGCAGAAAACACTAACACTTGTTCAGAACGAAAGAAAGCACAGAGCCCCAGATTTTATGTTGTGCTGGAGAGCTTGCAGAGCACTGGGGAAAGGCAGGCAGAGAATTCCCTGCTAGCACCTTCTCTCTGCGCGGGAATGAGAAGTGTTCACATTGCTTCGCAGAATCGCTTTTGTGCAGAAAACACTAACACTTGTTCAGAACGAAAGAAAGCACAGAGCCCCACATTTTATGTTGTCCTGGAGAGCTTGCAGAGCACTGGGGAAAGGCAGGCAGAGAATTCCCTGCTAGCACCTTCTCTCTGCGCGGGAATGAGAAGTGTTCACATTGCTTCGCAGAATCGCTTTTGTGCAGAAAACACTAACACTTGTTCAGAACGAAAGAAAGCACAGAGCCCCAGATTTTATGTTGTCCTGGAGAGCTTGCAGAGCACTGGGGAAAGGCAGGCAGAGAATTCCCTGCTAGCACCTTCTCTCTGCGCGGGAATGAGAAGTGTTCACATTGCTTCGCAGAATCGCATTTGCGTCGCTTCAGAGAACACAAAAGCTTGTTCAGGACGAAAGAAAGCACAGAGCCCCAGATTTGCTGTTACCCTGGAGAGCTTGCAGAGCACTGGGGAAAGGCAGGCAGAGAATTCCCTGCTAGCACCTTCTCTGTGCCTGGGAAGCAGAAGTGTTCACATTGCTTCGCAGAATCGCTTTTGTGCAGAAAACACTAACACTTGTTCAGAACGAAAGAAAGCACAGAGCCCCAGATTTGCTGTTGTCCTGGAGAGCTTGCAGAGCACTGGGGAAAGGCAGGCAGAGAATTCCCTGCTAGCACCTTCTCTCTGCGCGGGAAGGCAAAGTGTTCACATTTCCTCGCAGAATCGCTTTTGTGCAGAAAACACTAACACTTGTTCAGAACGAAAGAAAGCACAGAGCCCCAGATTTTATGTTGTCCTGGAGAGCTTGCAGAGCACTGGGGAAAGGCAGGCAGAGAATTCCCTGCTAGCACCTTCTCGGTGCCTGGGAAGAAGAAGTGTTCACATTGCTTCGCAGAATCGCTTTTGTGCAGAAAACACTAACACTTGTTCAGAACGAAAGAAAGCACAGAGCCCCAGATTTGCTGTTGTCCTGGAGAGCTTGCAGAGCACTGGGGAAAGGCAGGCAGAGAATTCCCTGCTAGCACCTTCTCTGTGCCTGGGAAGAAGAAGTGTTCACATTGCTTCGCAGAATCGCTTTTGTGCAGAAAACACTAACACTTGTTCAGAACGAAAGAAAGCACAGAGCCCCAGATTTTATGTTGTCCTGGAGAGCTTGCAGAGCACTGGGGAAAGGCAGGCAGAGAATTCCCTGCTAGCACCTTCTCTGTGCCTGGGAAGCAGAAGTGTTCACATTGCTTCGCAGAATCGCTTTTGTGCAGAAAACACTAACACTTGTTCAGAACGAAAGAAAGCACAGAGCCCCAGATTTGCTGTTGTCCTGGAGAGCTTGCAGAGCACTGGGGAAAGGCAGGCAGAGAATTCCCTGCTAGCACCTTCTCTCTGCGCGGGAATGAGAAGTGTTCACATTGCTTCGCAGAATCGCATTTGCGTCGCTTCAGAGAACACAAAAGCTTGTTCAGGACGAAAGAAAGCACAGAGCCCCAGATTTGCTGTTACCCTGGAGAGCTTGCAGAGCACTGGGGAAAGGCAGGCAGAGAATTCCCTGCTAGCACCTTCTCTGTGCCTGGGAAGCAGAAGTGTTCACATTTCCTCGCAGAATCGCTTTTGTGCAGAAAACACTAACACTTGTTCAGAACGAAAGAAAGCACAGAGCCCCAGATTTTATGTTGTCCTGGAGAGCTTGCAGAGCACTGGGGAAAGGCAGGCAGAGAATTCCCTGCTAGCACCTTCTCTGTGCCTGGGAAGAAGAAGTGTTCACATTGCTTCGCAGAATCGCTTTTGTGCAGAAAACACTAACACTTGTTCAGAACGAAAGAAAGCACAGAGCCCCAGATTTGCTGTTGTCCTGGAGAGCTTGCAGAGCACTGGGGAAAGGCAGGCAGAGAATTCCCTGCTAGCACCTTCTCTGTGCGCGGGAAGGCAAAGTGTTCACATTTCCTCGCAGAATCGCTTTTGTGCAGAAAACACTAACACTTGTTCAGAACGAAAGAAAGCACAGAGCCCCAGATTTTATGTTGTGCTGGAGAGCTTGCAGAGCACTGGGGAAAGGCAGGCAGAGAATTCCCTGCTAGCACCTTCTCTCTGCGCGGGAATGAGAAGTGTTCACATTGCTTCGCAGAATCGCTTTTGTGCAGAAAACACTAACACTTGTTCAGAACGAAAGAAAGCACAGAGCCCCACATTTTATGTTGTCCTGGAGAGCTTGCAGAGCACTGGGGAAAGGCAGGCAGAGAATTCCCTGCTAGCACCTTCTCTCTGCGCGGGAATGAGAAGTGTTCACATTGCTTCGCAGAATCGCTTTTGTGCAGAAAACACTAACACTTGTTCAGAACGAAAGAAAGCACAGAGCCCCAGATTTTATGTTGTCCTGGAGAGCTTGCAGAGCACTGGGGAAAGGCAGGCAGAGAATTCCCTGCTAGCACCTTCTCTCTGCGCGGGAATGAGAAGTGTTCACATTGCTTCGCAGAATCGCATTTGCGTCGCTTCAGAGAACACAAAAGCTTGTTCAGGACGAAAGAAAGCACAGAGCCCCAGATTTGCTGTTACCCTGGAGAGCTTGCAGAGCACTGGGGAAAGGCAGGCAGAGAATTCCCTGCTAGCACCTTCTCTGTGCCTGGGAAGCAGAAGTGTTCACATTGCTTCGCAGAATCGCTTTTGTGCAGAAAACACTAACACTTGTTCAGAACGAAAGAAAGCACAGAGCCCCAGATTTGCTGTTGTCCTGGAGAGCTTGCAGAGCACTGGGGAAAGGCAGGCAGAGAATTCCCTGCTAGCACCTTCTCTCTGCGCGGGAAGGCAAAGTGTTCACATTTCCTCGCAGAATCGCTTTTGTGCAGAAAACACTAACACTTGTTCAGAACGAAAGAAAGCACAGAGCCCCAGATTTTATGTTGTCCTGGAGAGCTTGCAGAGCACTGGGGAAAGGCAGGCAGAGAATTCCCTGCTAGCACCTTCTCGGTGCCTGGGAAGAAGAAGTGTTCACATTGCTTCGCAGAATCGCTTTTGTGCAGAAAACACTAACACTTGTTCAGAACGAAAGAAAGCACAGAGCCCCAGATTTGCTGTTGTCCTGGAGAGCTTGCAGAGCACTGGGGAAAGGCAGGCAGAGAATTCCCTGCTAGCACCTTCTCTGTGCCTGGGAAGAAGAAGTGTTCACATTGCTTCGCAGAATCGCTTTTGTGCAGAAAACACTAACACTTGTTCAGAACGAAAGAAAGCACAGAGCCCCAGATTTTATGTTGTCCTGGAGAGCTTGCAGAGCACTGGGGAAAGGCAGGCAGAGAATTCCCTGCTAGCACCTTCTCTGTGCCTGGGAAGCAGAAGTGTTCACATTGCTTCGCAGAATCGCTTTTGTGCAGAAAACACTAACACTTGTTCAGAACGAAAGAAAGCACAGAGCCCCAGATTTGCTGTTGTCCTGGAGAGCTTGCAGAGCACTGGGGAAAGGCAGGCAGAGAATTCCCTGCTAGCACCTTCTCTCTGCGCGGGAATGAGAAGTGTTCACATTGCTTCGCAGAATCGCTTTTGTGCAGAAAACACTAACACTTGTTCAGAACGAAAGAAAGCACAGAGCCCCAGATTTTATGTTGTCCTGGAGAGCTTGCAGAGCACTGGGGAAAGGCATGCAGAGAATTCCCTGCTAGCACCTTCTCTCTGCGCGGGAATGAGAAGTGTTCATATTTTTTCGCAGAATCGCATTTGCGTCGCTTCAGAGAACACAAAAGCTTGTTCAGGACGAAAGAAAGCACAGAGCCCCAGATTTGCTGTTGTCCTGGAGAGCTTGCAGAGCACTGGGGAAAGGCAGGCAGAGAATTCCCTGCTAGCACCTTCTCTGTGCGCGGGAAGGCAAAGTGTTCACATTTCCTCGCAGAATCGCTTTTGTGCAGAAAACACTAACACTTGTTCAGAACGAAAGAAAGCACAGAGCCCCAGATTTTATGTTGTCCTGGAGAGCTTGCAGAGCACTGGGGAAAGGCAGGCAGAGAATTCCCTGCTAGCACCTTCTCTGTGCCTGCGAAGAAGAAGTGTTCACATTGCTTCGCAGAATCGCTTTTGTGCAGAAAACAGTAACAATTGTTCAGAAGGAAAGAAAGCACAGAGCCCCAGATTTTATGTTGTCCTGGAGAGCTTGCAGAGCACTGGGGAAAGGCAGGCAGAGAATTCCCTGCTAGCACCTTCTCGGTGCCTGGGAAGAAGAAGTGTTCACATTGCTTCGCAGAATCGCTTTTGTGCAGAAAACACTAACACTTGTTCAGAACGAAAGAAAGCACAGAGCCCCAGATTTGCTGTTGTCCTGGAGAGCTTGCAGAGCACTGGGGAAAGGCAGGCAGAGAATTCCCTGCTAGCACCTTCTCTCTGCGCGGGAATGAGAAGTGTTCACATTGCTTCGCAGAATCGCTTTTGTGCAGAAAACACTAACACTTGTTCAGAACGAAAGAAAGCACAGAGCCCCAGATTTGCTGTTACCCTGGAGAGCTTGCAGAGCACTGGGGAAAGCAGGCAGAGAATTCCCTGCTAGCACCTTCTCTGTGCGCGGGAAGGCAAAGTGTTCACATTTCCTCGCAGAATCGCTTTTGTGCAGAAAACACTAACACTTGTTCAGAACGAAAGAAAGCACAGAGCCCCAGATTTGCTGTTGTGCTGGAGAGCTTGCAGAGCACTGGGGAAAGGCAGGCAGAGAATTCCCTGCTAGCACCTTCTCGGTGCCTGGGAAGAAGAAGTGTTCACATTGCTTCGCAGAATCGCTTTTGCGCAGAAAACACTAACACTTGTTCAGGACGAAAGAAAGCACAGAGCCCCAGATTTGCTGTTGTCCTGGAGAGCTTGCAGAGCACTGGGGAAAGGCAGGCAGAGAATTCCCTGCTAGCACCTTCTCGGTGCCTGGGAAGAAGAAGTGTTCACATTGCTTCGCAGAATCGCTTTTGTGCAGAAAACACTAACACTTGTTCAGAACGAAAGAAAGCACAGAGCCCCAGATTTTATGTTGTCCTGGAGAGCTTGCAGAGCACTGGGGAAAGGCAGGCAGAGAATTCCCTGCTAGCACCTTCTCTGTGCCTGGGAAGCAGAAGTGTTCACATTGCTTCGCAGAATCGCTTTTGTGCAGAAAACACTAACACTTGTTCAGAACGAAAGAAAGCACAGAGACCCAGATTTTATGTTGTCCTGGAGAGCTTGCAGAGCACTGGGGAAAGGCAGGCAGAGAATTCCCTGCTAGCACCTTCTCGGTGCCTGGGAAGAAGAAGTGTTCACATTGCTTCGAGAATCGCTTTTGTGCAGAAAACACTAACACTTGTTCAGAACGAAAGAAAGCACAGAGCCCCAAATTTGCTGTTGTCCTGGAGAGCTTGCAGAGCACTGGGGAAAGGCAGGCAGAGAATTCCCTGCTAGCACCTTCTCTGTGCGCGGGAAGGCAAAGTGTTCACATTTCCTCGCAGAATCGCTTTTGTGCAGAAAACACTAACACTTGTTCAGAAGGAAAGAAAGCACAGAGCCCCAGATTTTATGTTGTCCTGGAGAGCTTGCAGAGCACTGGGGAAAGGCAGGCAGAGAATTCCCTGCTAGCACCTTCTCGGTGCCTGGGAAGAAGAAGTGTTCACATTGCTTCGCAGAATCGCTTTTGTGCAGAAAACACTAACACTTGTTCAGAACGAAAGAAAGCACAGAGCCCCAGATTTGCTGTTGTCCTGGAGAGCTTGCAGAGCACTGGGGAAAGGCAGGCAGAGAATTCCCTGCTAGCACCTTCTCTCTGCGCGGGAATGAGAAGTGTTCAATTGCTTCGCAGAATCGCATTTGCGTCGCTTCAGAGAACACAAAAGCTTGTTCAGGACGAAAGAAAGCACAGAGCCCCAGATTTGCTGTTACCCTGGAGAGCTTGCAGAGCACTGGGGAAAGGCAGGCAGAGAATTCCCTGCTAGCACCTTCTCTGTGCCTGGGAAGCAGAAGTGTTCACATTGCTTCGCAGAATCGCTTTTGTGCAGAAAACACTAACACTTGTTCAGAACGAAAGAAAGCACAGAGACCCAGATTTTATGTTGTCCTGGAGAGCTTGCAGAGCACTGGGGAAAGGCAGGCAGAGAATTCCCTGCTAGCACCTTCTCTGTGCGCGGGAAGGCAAAGTGTTCACATTTCCTCGCAGAATCGCTTTTGTGCAGAAAACACTAACACTTGTTCAGAACGAAAGAAAGCACAGAGCCCCAGATTTTATGTTGTCCTGGAGAGCTTGCAGAGCACTGGGGAAAGGCAGGCAGAGAATTCCCTGCTAGCACCTTCTCTGTGCCTGGGAAGAAGAAGTGTTCACATTGCTTCGCAGAATCGCTTTTGTGCAGAAAACACTAACACTTGTTCAGAACGAAAGAAAGCACAGAGCCCCAGATTTGCTGTTGTGCTGGAGAGCTTGCAGAGCACTGGGGAAAGGCAGGCAGAGAATTCCCTGCTAGCACCTTCTCTCTGCGCGGGAATGAGGAGTGTTCACATTGCTTCGCAGAATCGCTTTTGTGCAGAAAACACTAACACTTGTTCAGAACGAAAGAAAGCACAGAGCCCCAGATTTGCTGTTGTCCTGGAGAGCTTGCAGAGCACTGGGGAAAGGCAGGCAGAGAATTCCCTGCTAGCACCTTCTCTGTGCCTGGGAAGCAGAAGTGTTCACATTGCTTCGCAGAATCGCTTTTGTGCAGAAAACACTAACACTTGTTCAGAACGAAAGAAAGCACAGAGCCCCAGATTTGCTGTTGTCCTGGAGAGCTTGCAGAGCACTGGGGAAAGGCAGGCAGAGAATTCCCTGCTAGCACCTTCTCTCTGCGCGGGAATGAGAAGTGTTCACATTGCTTCGCAGAATCGCTTTTGTGCAGAAAACACTAACACTTGTTCAGAACGAAAGAAAGCACAGAGCCCCAGATTTTATGTTGTCCTGGAGAGCTTGCAGAGCACTGGGGAAAGGCATGCAGAGAATTCCCTGCTAGCACCTTCTCTCTGCGCGGGAATGAGAAGTGTTCATATTTTTTCGCAGAATCGCATTTGCGTCGCTTCAGAGAACACAAAAGCTTGTTCAGGACGAAAGAAAGCACAGAGCCCCAGATTTGCTGTTGTCCTGGAGAGCTTGCAGAGCACTGGGGAAAGGCAGGCAGAGAATTCCCTGCTAGCACCTTCTCTGTGCCTGGGAAGAAGAAGTGTTCACATTGCTTCGCAGAATCGCTTTTGTGCAGAAAACACTAACACTTGTTCAGAACGAAAGAAAGCACAGAGACCCAGATTTTATGTTGTCCTGGAGAGCTTGCAGAGCACTGGGGAAAGGCAGGCAGAGAATTCCCTGCTAGCACCTTCTCTGTGCCTGGGAAGGCAAAGTGTTCACATTGCTTCGCAGAATCGCTTTTGTGCAGAAAACAGTAACACTTGTTCAGAAGGAAAGAAAGCACAGAGCCCCAGATTTTATGTTGTCCTGGAGAGCTTGCAGAGCACTGGGGAAAGGCAGGCAGAGAATTCCCTGCTAGCACCTTCTCTGTGCCTGGGAAGCAGAAGTGTTCACATTGCTTCGCAGAATCGCTTTTGTGCAGAAAACACTAACACTTGTTCAGAACGAAAGAAAGCACAGAGCCCCAGATTTGCTGTTGTCCTGGAGAGCTTGCAGAGCACTGGGGAAAGGCAGGCAGAGAATTCCCTGCTAGCACCTTCTCTCTGCGCGGGAATGAGAAGTGTTCACATTGCTTCGCAGAATCGCTTTTGTGCAGAAAACACTAACACTTGTTCAGAACGAAAGAAAGCACAGAGCCCCAGATTTGCTGTTACCCTGGAGAGCTTGCAGAGCACTGGGGAAAGCAGGCAGAGAATTCCCTGCTAGCACCTTCTCTGTGCGCGGGAAGGCAAAGTGTTCACATTTCCTCGCAGAATCGCTTTTGTGCAGAAAACACTAACACTTGTTCAGAACGAAAGAAAGCACAGAGCCCCAGATTTGCTGTTGTGCTGGAGAGCTTGCAGAGCACTGGGGAAAGGCAGGCAGAGAATTCCCTGCTAGCACCTTCTCGGTGCCTGGGAAGAAGAAGTGTTCACATTGCTTCGCAGAATCGCTTTTGTGCAGAAAACACTAACACTTGTTCAGGACGAAAGAAAGCACAGAGCCCCAGATTTTATGTTGTCCTGGAGAGCTTGCAGAGCACTGGGGAAAGGCAGGCAGAGAATTCCCTGCTAGCACCTTCTCGGTGCCTGGGAAGAAGAAGTGTTCACATTGCTTCGCAGAATCGCTTTTGTGCAGAAAACACTAACACTTGTTCAGAACGAAAGAAAGCACAGAGCCCCAGATTTTATGTTGTCCTGGAGAGCTTGCAGAGCACTGGGGAAAGGCAGGCAGAGAATTCCCTGCTAGCACCTTCTCTGTGCCTGGGAAGCAGAAGTGTTCACATTGCTTCGCAGAATCGCTTTTGTGCAGAAAACACTAACACTTGTTCAGAACGAAAGAAAGCACAGAGACCCAGATTTTATGTTGTCCTGGAGAGCTTGCAGAGCACTGGGGAAAGGCAGGCAGAGAATTCCCTGCTAGCACCTTCTCGGTGCCTGGGAAGAAGAAGTGTTCACATTGCTTCGAGAATCGCTTTTGTGCAGAAAACACTAACACTTGTTCAGAACGAAAGAAAGCACAGAGCCCCAAATTTGCTGTTGTCCTGGAGAGCTTGCAGAGCACTGGGGAAAGGCAGGCAGAGAATTCCCTGCTAGCACCTTCTCTGTGCGCGGGAAGGCAAAGTGTTCACATTTCCTCGCAGAATCGCTTTTGTGCAGAAAACACTAACACTTGTTCAGAACGAAAGAAAGCACAGAGACCCAGATTTTATGTTGTCCTGGAGAGCTTGCAGAGCACTGGGGAAAGGCAGGCAGAGAATTCCCTGCTAGCACCTTCTCTCTGCGCGGGAATGAGAAGTGTTCAATTGCTTCGCAGAATCGCATTTGCGTCGCTTCAGAGAACACAAACACTTGTTCAGAACGAAAGAAAGCACAGAGCCCCAGATTTGCTGTTGTCCTGGAGAGCTTGCAGAGCACTGGGGAAAGGCAGGCAGAGAATTCCCTGCTAGCACCTTCTCTGTGCGCGGGAAGGCAAAGTGTTCACATTTCCTCGCAGAATCGCTTTTGTGCAGAAAACACTAACACTTGTTCAGAACGAAAGAAAGCACAGAGACCCAGATTTTATGTTGTCCTGGAGAGCTTGCAGAGCACTGGGGAAAGGCAGGCAGAGAATTCCCTGCTAGCACCTTCTCTGTGCCTGGGAAGAAGAAGTGTTCACATTGCTTCGCAGAATCGCTTTTGTGCAGAAAACACTAACACTTGTTCAGAACGAAAGAAAGCACAGAGCCCCAGATTTGCTGTTGTCCTGGAGAGCTTGCAGAGCACTGGGGAAAGGCAGGCAGAGAATTCTCTGCTAGCACCTTCTCGGTGCCTGGGAAGAAGAAGTGTTCACATTGCTTCGCAGAATCGCTTTTGTGCAGAAAACACTAACACTTGTTCAGAACGAAAGAAAGCACAGAGCCCCAGATTTGCTGTTGTCCTGGAGAGCTTGCAGAGCACTGGGGAAAGGCAGGCAGAGAATTCCCTGCTAGCACCTTCTCTGTGCCTGGGAAGGCAAAGTGTTCACATTGCTTCGCAGAATCGCTTTTGTGCAGAAAACAGTAACACTTGTTCAGAAGGAAAGAAAGCACAGAGCCCCAGATTTTATGTTGTCCTGGAGAGCTTGCAGAGCACTGGGGAAAGGCAGGCAGAGAATTCCCTGCTAGCACCTTCTCTGTGCCTGGGAAGCAGAAGTGTTCACATTGCTTCGCAGAATCGCTTTTGTGCAGAAAACACTAACACTTGTTCAGAACGAAAGAAAGCACAGAGCCCCAGATTTGCTGTTGTCCTGGAGAGCTTGCAGAGCACTGGGGAAAGGCAGGCAGAGAATTCCCTGCTAGCACCTTCTCTCTGCGCGGGAATGAGAAGTGTTCACATTGCTTCGCAGAATCGCTTTTGTGCAGAAAACACTAACACTTGTTCAGAACGAAAGAAAGCACAGAGCCCCAGATTTGCTGTTACCCTGGAGAGCTTGCAGAGCACTGGGGAAAGCAGGCAGAGAATTCCCTGCTAGCACCTTCTCTGTGCGCGGGAAGGCAAAGTGTTCACATTTCCTCGCAGAATCGCTTTTGTGCAGAAAACACTAACACTTGTTCAGAACGAAAGAAAGCACAGAGCCCCAGATTTGCTGTTGTGCTGGAGAGCTTGCAGAGCACTGGGGAAAGGCAGGCAGAGAATTCCCTGCTAGCACCTTCTCGGTGCCTGGGAAGAAGAAGTGTTCACATTGCTTCGCAGAATCGCTTTTGTGCAGAAAACACTAACACTTGTTCAGGACGAAAGAAAGCACAGAGCCCCAGATTTTATGTTGTCCTGGAGAGCTTGCAGAGCACTGGGGAAAGGCAGGCAGAGAATTCCCTGCTAGCACCTTCTCGGTGCCTGGGAAGAAGAAGTGTTCACATTGCTTCGCAGAATCGCTTTTGTGCAGAAAACACTAACACTTGTTCAGAACGAAAGAAAGCACAGAGCCCCAGATTTTATGTTGTCCTGGAGAGCTTGCAGAGCACTGGGGAAAGGCAGGCAGAGAATTCCCTGCTAGCACCTTCTCTGTGCCTGGGAAGCAGAAGTGTTCACATTGCTTCGCAGAATCGCTTTTGTGCAGAAAACACTAACACTTGTTCAGAACGAAAGAAAGCACAGAGACCCAGATTTTATGTTGTCCTGGAGAGCTTGCAGAGCACTGGGGAAAGGCAGGCAGAGAATTCCCTGCTAGCACCTTCTCGGTGCCTGGGAAGAAGAAGTGTTCACATTGCTTCGAGAATCGCTTTTGTGCAGAAAACACTAACACTTGTTCAGAACGAAAGAAAGCACAGAGCCCCAAATTTGCTGTTGTCCTGGAGAGCTTGCAGAGCACTGGGGAAAGGCAGGCAGAGAATTCCCTGCTAGCACCTTCTCTGTGCGCGGGAAGGCAAAGTGTTCACATTTCCTCGCAGAATCGCTTTTGTGCAGAAAACACTAACACTTGTTCAGAACGAAAGAAAGCACAGAGACCCAGATTTTATGTTGTCCTGGAGAGCTTGCAGAGCACTGGGGAAAGGCAGGCAGAGAATTCCCTGCTAGCACCTTCTCTCTGCGCGGGAATGAGAAGTGTTCAATTGCTTCGCAGAATCGCATTTGCGTCGCTTCAGAGAACACAAACACTTGTTCAGAACGAAAGAAAGCACAGAGCCCCAGATTTGCTGTTGTCCTGGAGAGCTTGCAGAGCACTGGGGAAAGGCAGGCAGAGAATTCCCTGCTAGCACCTTCTCTGTGCGCGGGAAGGCAAAGTGTTCACATTTCCTCGCAGAATCGCTTTTGTGCAGAAAACACTAACACTTGTTCAGAACGAAAGAAAGCACAGAGACCCAGATTTTATGTTGTCCTGGAGAGCTTGCAGAGCACTGGGGAAAGGCAGGCAGAGAATTCCCTGCTAGCACCTTCTCTGTGCCTGGGAAGAAGAAGTGTTCACATTGCTTCGCAGAATCGCTTTTGTGCAGAAAACACTAACACTTGTTCAGAACGAAAGAAAGCACAGAGCCCCAGATTTGCTGTTGTCCTGGAGAGCTTGCAGAGCACTGGGGAAAGGCAGGCAGAGAATTCTCTGCTAGCACCTTCTCGGTGCCTGGGAAGAAGAAGTGTTCACATTGCTTCGCAGAATCGCTTTTGTGCAGAAAACACTAACACTTGTTCAGAACGAAAGAAAGCACAGAGCCCCAGATTTGCTGTTGTGCTGGAGAGCTTGCAGAGCACTGGGGAAAGGCAGGCAGAGAATTCCCTGCTAGCACCTTCTCTCTGCGCGGGAATGAGAAGTGTTCACATTGCTTCGCAGAATCGCTTTTGTGCAGAAAACACTAACACTTGTTCAGAACGAAAGAAAGCACAGAGACCCAGATTTTATGTTGTCCTGGAGAGCTTGCAGAGCACTGGGGAAAGGCAGGCAGAGAATTCCCTGCTAGCACCTTCTCTCTGCGCGGGAATGAGAAGTGTTCACATTGCTTCGCAGAATCGCTTTTGTGCAGAAAACACTAACACTTGTTCAGAACGAAAGAAAGCACAGAGCCCCAGATTTTATGTTGTCCTGGAGAGCTTGCAGAGCACTGGGGAAAGGCAGGCAGAGAATTCCCTGCTAGCACCTTCTCGGTGCCTGGGAAGAAGAAGTGTTCACATTGCTTCGAGAATCGCTTTTGTGCAGAAAACACTAACACTTGTTCAGAACGAAAGAAAGCACAGAGCCCCAGATTTGCTGTTGTCCTGGAGAGATTGCAGAGCACTGGGGAATGGCAAGGAGAGAATTCCCTGCTAGCACCTTCTCTCTGCGCGGGAATGAGAAGTGTTGACATTGCTTCGCAGAATCGCTTTTGTGCAGAAAACACTAACACTTATTCAGAACGAAAGAAAGCACAGAGCCCCAAATTTGCTGTTGTCCTGGAGAGCTTGCAGAGCACTGGGGAAAGGCAGGCAGAGAATTCCCTGCTAGCACCTTCTCTGTGCGCGGGAAGGCAAAGTGTTCACATTTCCTCGCAGAATCGCTTTTGTGCAGAAAACACTAACACTTGTTCAGAAGGAAAGAAAGCACAGAGCCCCAGATTTTATGTTGTCCTGGAGAGCTTGCAGAGCACTGGGGAAAGGCAGGCAGAGAATTCCCTGCTAGCACCTTCTCTGTGCGCGGGAAGGCAAAGTGTTCACATTTCCTCGCAGAATCGCTTTTGTGCAGAAAACACTAACACTTGTTCAGAACGAAAGAAAGCACAGAGCCCCAGATTTTATGTTGTCCTGGAGAGCTTGCAGAGCACTGGGGAAAGGCAGGCAGAGAATTCCCTGCTAGCACCTTCTCGGTGCCTGGGAAGAAGAAGTGTTCACATTGCTTCGCAGAATCGCTTTTGTGCAGAAAACACTAACACTTGTTCAGAACGAAAGAAAGCACAGAGCCCCAGATTTGCTGTTGTCCTGGAGAGCTTGCAGAGCACTGGGGAAAGGCAGGCAGAGAATTCCCTGCTAGCACCTTCTCTCTGCGCGGGAATGAGAAGTGTTCAATTGCTTCGCAGAATCGCATTTGCGTCGCTTCAGAGAACACAAAAGCTTGTTCAGGACGAAAGAAAGCACAGAGCCCCAGATTTGCTGTTGTCCTGGAGAGCTTGCAGAGCACTGGGGAAAGGCAGGCAGAGAATTCCCTGCTAGCACCTTCTCTGTGCCTGGGAAGCAGAAGTGTTCACATTGCTTCGCAGAATCGCTTTTGTGCAGAAAACACTAACACTTGTTCAGAACGAAAGAAAGCACAGAGACCCAGATTTTATGTTGTCCTGGAGAGCTTGCAGAGCACTGGGGAAAGGCAGGCAGAGAATTCCCTGCTAGCACCTTCTCTGTGCGCGGGAAGGCAAAGTGTTCACATTTCCTCGCAGAATCGCTTTTGTGCAGAAAACACTAACACTTGTTCAGAACGAAAGAAAGCACAGAGCCCCAGATTTTATGTTGTCCTGGAGAGCTTGCAGAGCACTGGGGAAAGGCAGGCAGAGAATTCCCTGCTAGCACCTTCTCGGTGCCTGGGAAGAAGAAGTGTTCACATTGCTTCGCAGAATCGCTTTTGTGCAGAAAACACTAACACTTGTTCAGAACGAAAGAAAGCACAGAGCCCCAGATTTGCTGTTGTCCTGGAGAGCTTGCAGAGCACTGGGGAAAGGCAGGCAGAGAATTCCCTGCTAGCACCTTCTCTGTGCGCGGGAAGGCAAAGTGTTCACATTTCCTCGCAGAATCGCTTTTGTGCAGAAAACACTAACACTTGTTCAGAACGAAAGAAAGCACAGAGACCCAGATTTTATGTTGTCCTGGAGAGCTTGCAGAGCACTGGGGAAAGGCAGGCAGAGAATTCCCTGCTAGCACCTTCTCTCTGCGCGGGAATGAGAAGTGTTCACATTGCCTCGCAGAATCGCTTTTGTGCAGAAAACACTAACACTTGTTCAGAACGAAAGAAAGCACAGAGACCCAGATTTTATGTTGTCCTGGAGAGCTTGCAGAGCACTGGGGAAAGGCAGGCAGAGAATTCCCTGCTAGCACCTTCTCTCTGCGCGGGAATGAGAAGTGTTCACATTTTTTCGCAGAATCGCATTTGCGTCGCTTCAGAGAACACAAAAGCTTGTTCAGGACGAAAGAAAGCACAGAGCCCCAGATTTGCTGTTACCCTGGAGAGCTTGCAGAGCACTGGGGAAAGGCAGGCAGAGAATTCCCTGCTAGCACCTTCTCTGTGCGCGGGAAGGCAAAGTGTTCACATTTCCTCGCAGAATCGCTTTTGTGCAGAAAACACTAACACTTGTTCAGAACGAAAGAAAGCACAGAGCCCCAGATTTTATGTTGTCCTGGAGAGCTTGCAGAGCACTGGGGAAAGGCAGGCAGAGAATTCCCTGCTAGCACCTTCTCTGTGCCTGGGAAGAAGAAGTGTTCACATTGCTTCGCAGAATCGCTTTTGTGCAGAAAACACTAACACTTGTTCAGAACGAAAGAAAGCACAGAGCCCCAGATTTGCTGTTACCCTGGAGAGCTTGCAGAGCACTGGGGAAAGCAGGCAGAGAATTCCCTGCTAGCACCTTCTCTGTGCGCGGGAAGGCAAAGTGTTCACATTTCCTCGCAGAATCGCTTTTGTGCAGAAAACACTAACACTTGTTCAGAACGAAAGAAAGCACAGAGCCCCAGATTTGCTGTTGTGCTAGAGAGCTTGCAGAGCACTGGGGAAAGGCAGGCAGAGAATTCCCTGCTAGCACCTTCTCTGTGCGCGGGAAGGCAAAGTGTTCACATTGCTTCGCAGAATCGCTTTTGTGCAGAAAACACTAACACTTGTTCAGGACGAAAGAAAGCACAGAGCCCCAGATTTTATGTTGTCCTGGAGAGCTTGCAGAGCACTGGGGAAAGGCAGGCAGAGAATTCCCTGCTAGCACCTTCTCGGTGCCTGGGAAGAAGAAGTGTTCACATTGCTTCGCAGAATCGCTTTTGTGCAGAAAACACTAACACTTGTTCAGAACGAAAGAAAGCACAGAGCCCCAGATTTTATGTTGTCCTGGAGAGCTTGCAGAGCACTGGGGAAAGGCAGGCAGAGAAGTCCCTGCTAGCACCTTCTCTGTGCCTGGGAAGCAGAAGTGTTCACATTGCTTCGCAGAATCGCTTTTGTGCAGAAAACACTAACACTTGTTCAGAACGAAAGAAAGCACAGAGACCCAGATTTTATGTTGTCCTGGAGAGCTTGCAGAGCACTGGGGAAAGGCAGGCAGAGAATTCCCTGCTAGCACCTTCTCGGTGCCTGGGAAGAAGAAGTGTTCACATTGCTTCGAGAATCGCTTTTGTGCAGAAAACACTAACACTTGTTCAGAACGAAAGAAAGCACAGAGCCCCAGATTTGCTGTTGTCCTGGAGAGCTTGCAGAGCACTGGGAATGGCAAGGAGAGAATTCCCTGCTAGCACCTTCTCTCTGCGCGGGAATGAGAAGTGTTGACATTGCTTCGCAGAATCGCTTTTGTGCAGAAAACACTAACACTTGTTCAGAACGAAAGAAAGCACAGAGCCCCAGATTTGCTGTTGTCCTGGAGAGCTTGCAGAGCACTGGGGAAAGGCAGGCAGAGAATTCCCTGCTAGCACCTTCTCTGTGCGCGGGAAGGCAAAGTGTTCACATTTCCTCGCAGAATCGCTTTTGTGCAGAAAACACTAACACTTGTTCAGAACGAAAGAAAGCACAGAGCCCCAGATTTTATGTTGTCCTGGAGAGCTTGCAGAGCACTGGGGAAAGGCAGGCAGAGAATTCCCTGCTAGCACCTTCTCTGTGCGCGGGAAGGCAAAGTGTTCACATTTCCTCGCAGAATCGCTTTTGTGCAGAAAACACTAACACTTGTTCAGAACGAAAGAAAGCACAGAGCCCCAGATTTTATGTTGTCCTGGAGAGCTTGCAGAGCACTGGGGAAAGGCAGGCAGAGAATTCCCTGCTAGCACCTTCTCGGTGCCTGGGAAGAAGAAGTGTTCACATTGCTTCGCAGAATCGCTTTTGTGCAGAAAACACTAACACTTGTTCAGAACGAAAGAAAGCACAGAGCCCCAGATTTGCTGTTGTCCTGGAGAGCTTGCAGAGCACTGGGGAAAGGCAGGCAGAGAATTCCCTGCTAGCACCTTCTCTCTGCGCGGGAATGAGAAGTGTTCACATTGCTTCGCAGAATCGCATTTGCGTCGCTTCAGAGAACACAAAAGCTTGTTCAGGACGAAAGAAAGCACAGAGCCCCAGATTTGCTGTTACCCTGGAGAGCTTGCAGAGCACTGGGGAAAGGCAGGCAGAGAATTCCCTGCTAGCACCTTCTCTGTGCCTGGGAAGCAGAAGTGTTCACATTTCCTCGCAGAATCGCTTTTGTGCAGAAAACACTAACACTTGTTCAGAACGAAAGAAAGCACAGAGCCCCAGATTTTATGTTGTCCTGGAGAGCTTGCAGAGCACTGGGGAAAGGCAGGCAGAGAATTCCCTGCTAGCACCTTCTCTGTGCCTGGGAAGAAGAAGTGTTCACATTGCTTCGCAGAATCGCTTTTGTGCAGAAAACACTAACACTTGTTCAGAACGAAAGAAAGCACAGAGCCCCAGATTTGCTGTTGTCCTGGAGAGCTTGCAGAGCACTGGGGAAAGGCAGGCAGAGAATTCCCTGCTAGCACCTTCTCTGTGCGCGGGAAGGCAAAGTGTTCACATTTCCTCGCAGAATCGCTTTTGTGCAGAAAACACTAACACTTGTTCAGAACGAAAGAAAGCACAGAGCCCCAGATTTTATGTTGTGCTGGAGAGCTTGCAGAGCACTGGGGAAAGGCAGGCAGAGAATTCCCTGCTAGCACCTTCTCTCTGCGCGGGAATGAGAAGTGTTCACATTGCTTCGCAGAATCGCTTTTGTGCAGAAAACACTAACACTTGTTCAGAACGAAAGAAAGCACAGAGCCCCACATTTTATGTTGTCCTGGAGAGCTTGCAGAGCACTGGGGAAAGGCAGGCAGAGAATTCCCTGCTAGCACCTTCTCTCTGCGCGGGAATGAGAAGTGTTCACATTGCTTCGCAGAATCGCTTTTGTGCAGAAAACACTAACACTTGTTCAGAACGAAAGAAAGCACAGAGCCCCAGATTTTATGTTGTCCTGGAGAGCTTGCAGAGCACTGGGGAAAGGCAGGCAGAGAATTCCCTGCTAGCACCTTCTCTCTGCGCGGGAATGAGAAGTGTTCACATTGCTTCGCAGAATCGCATTTGCGTCGCTTCAGAGAACACAAAAGCTTGTTCAGGACGAAAGAAAGCACAGAGCCCCAGATTTGCTGTTACCCTGGAGAGCTTGCAGAGCACTGGGGAAAGGCAGGCAGAGAATTCCCTGCTAGCACCTTCTCTGTGCCTGGGAAGCAGAAGTGTTCACATTGCTTCGCAGAATCGCTTTTGTGCAGAAAACACTAACACTTGTTCAGAACGAAAGAAAGCACAGAGCCCCAGATTTGCTGTTGTCCTGGAGAGCTTGCAGAGCACTGGGGAAAGGCAGGCAGAGAATTCCCTGCTAGCACCTTCTCTCTGCGCGGGAAGGCAAAGTGTTCACATTTCCTCGCAGAATCGCTTTTGTGCAGAAAACACTAACACTTGTTCAGAACGAAAGAAAGCACAGAGCCCCAGATTTTATGTTGTCCTGGAGAGCTTGCAGAGCACTGGGGAAAGGCAGGCAGAGAATTCCCTGCTAGCACCTTCTCGGTGCCTGGGAAGAAGAAGTGTTCACATTGCTTCGCAGAATCGCTTTTGTGCAGAAAACACTAACACTTGTTCAGAACGAAAGAAAGCACAGAGCCCCAGATTTGCTGTTGTCCTGGAGAGCTTGCAGAGCACTGGGGAAAGGCAGGCAGAGAATTCCCTGCTAGCACCTTCTCTGTGCCTGGGAAGAAGAAGTGTTCACATTGCTTCGCAGAATCGCTTTTGTGCAGAAAACACTAACACTTGTTCAGAACGAAAGAAAGCACAGAGCCCCAGATTTTATGTTGTCCTGGAGAGCTTGCAGAGCACTGGGGAAAGGCAGGCAGAGAATTCCCTGCTAGCACCTTCTCTGTGCCTGGGAAGCAGAAGTGTTCACATTGCTTCGCAGAATCGCTTTTGTGCAGAAAACACTAACACTTGTTCAGAACGAAAGAAAGCACAGAGCCCCAGATTTGCTGTTGTCCTGGAGAGTTTGCAGAGCACTGGGGAAAGGCAGGCAGAGAATTCCCTGCTAGCACCTTCTCTCTGCGCGGGAATGAGAAGTGTTCACATTGCTTCGCAGAATCGCTTTTGTGCAGAAAACACTAACACTTGTTCAGAACGAAAGAAAGCACAGAGCCCCAGATTTTATGTTGTCCTGGAGAGCTTGCAGAGCACTGGGGAAAGGCATGCAGAGAATTCCCTGCTAGCACCTTCTCTCTGCGCGGGAATGAGAAGTGTTCATATTTTTTCGCAGAATCGCATTTGCGTCGCTTCAGAGAACACAAAAGCTTGTTCAGGACGAAAGAAAGCACAGAGCCCCAGATTTGCTGTTGTCCTGGAGAGCTTGCAGAGCACTGGGGAAAGGCAGGCAGAGAATTCCCTGCTAGCACCTTCTCTGTGCGCGGGAAGGCAAAGTGTTCACATTTCCTCGCAGAATCGCTTTTGTGCAGAAAACACTAACACTTGTTCAGAACGAAAGAAAGCACAGAGCCCCAGATTTTATGTTGTCCTGGAGAGCTTGCAGAGCACTGGGGAAAGGCAGGCAGAGAATTCCCTGCTAGCACCTTCTCGGTGCCTGGGAAGAAGAAGTGTTCACATTGCTTCGCAGAATCGCTTTTGTGCAGAAAACACTAACACTTGTTCAGAACGAAAGAAAGCACAGAGCCCCAGATTTGCTGTTGTCCTGGAGAGCTTGCAGAGCACTGGGGAAAGGCAGGCAGAGAATTCCCTGCTAGCACCTTCTCTCTGCGCGGGAATGAGAAGTGTTCACATTGCTTCGCAGAATCGCTTTTGTGCAGAAAACACTAACACTTGTTCAGAACGAAAGAAAGCACAGAGCCCCAGATTTGCTGTTACCCTGGAGAGCTTGCAGAGCACTGGGGAAAGCAGGCAGAGAATTCCCTGCTAGCACCTTCTCTGTGCGCGGGAAGGCAAAGTGTTCACATTTCCTCGCAGAATCGCTTTTGTGCAGAAAACACTAACACTTGTTCAGAACGAAAGAAAGCACAGAGCCCCAGATTTGCTGTTGTGCTGGAGAGCTTGCAGAGCACTGGGGAAAGGCAGGCAGAGAATTCCCTGCTAGCACCTTCTCGGTGCCTGGGAAGAAGAAGTGTTCACATTGCTTCGCAGAATCGCTTTTGCGCAGAAAACACTAACACTTGTTCAGGACGAAAGAAAGCACAGAGCCCCAGATTTGCTGTTGTCCTGGAGAGCTTGCAGAGCACTGGGGAAAGGCAGGCAGAGAATTCCCTGCTAGCACCTTCTCGGTGCCTGGGAAGAAGAAGTGTTCACATTGCTTCGCAGAATCGCTTTTGTGCAGAAAACACTAACACTTGTTCAGAACGAAAGAAAGCACAGAGCCCCAAATTTGCTGTTGTCCTGGAGAGCTTGCAGAGCACTGGGGAAAGGCAGGCAGAGAATTCCCTGCTAGCACCTTCTCTGTGCGCGGGAAGGCAAAGTGTTCACATTTCCTCGCAGAATCGCTTTTGTGCAGAAAACACTAACACTTGTTCAGAAGAAAAGAAAGCACAGAGCCCCAGATTTTATGTTGTCCTGGAGAGCTTGCAGAGCACTGGGGAAAGGCAGGCAGAGAATTCCCTGCTAGCACCTTCTCTGTGCGCGGGAAGGCAAAGTGTTCACATTTCCTCGCAGAATCGCTTTTGTGCAGAAAACACTAACACTTGTTCAGAACGAAAGAAAGCACAGAGCCCCAGATTTTATGTTGTCCTGGAGAGCTTGCAGAGCACTGGGGAAAGGCAGGCAGAGAATTCCCTGCTAGCACCTTCTCTGTGCCTGGGAAGAAGAAGTGTTCACATTGCTTCGCAGAATCGCTTTTGTGCAGAAAACACTAACACTTGTTCAGAACGAAAGAAAGCACAGAGCCCCAGATTTGCTGTTGTCCTGGAGAGCTTGCAGAGCACTGGGGAAAGGCAGGCAGAGAATTCCCTGCTAGCACCTTCTCTGTGCCTGGGAAGGCAAAGTGTTCACATTGCTTCGCAGAATCGCTTTTGTGCAGAAAACAGTAACACTTGTTCAGAAGGAAAGAAAGCACAGAGCCCCAGATTTTATGTTGTCCTGGAGAGCTTGCAGAGCACTGGGGAAAGGCAGGCAGAGAATTCCCTGCTAGCACCTTCTCTGTGCCTGGGAAGCAGAAGTGTTCACATTGCTTCGCAGAATCGCTTTTGTGCAGAAAACACTAACACTTGTTCAGAACGAAAGAAAGCACAGAGCCCCAGATTTGCTGTTGTCCTGGAGAGCTTGCAGAGCACTGGGGAAAGGCAGGCAGAGAATTCCCTGCTAGCACCTTCTCTCTGCGCGGGAATGAGAAGTGTTCACATTGCTTCGCAGAATCGCTTTTGTGCAGAAAACACTAACACTTGTTCAGAACGAAAGAAAGCACAGAGCCCCAGATTTGCTGTTACCCTGGAGAGCTTGCAGAGCACTGGGGAAAGCAGGCAGAGAATTCCCTGCTAGCACCTTCTCTGTGCGCGGGAAGGCAAAGTGTTCACATTTCCTCGCAGAATCGCTTTTGTGCAGAAAACACTAACACTTGTTCAGAACGAAAGAAAGCACAGAGCCCCAGATTTGCTGTTGTGCTGGAGAGCTTGCAGAGCACTGGGGAAAGGCAGGCAGAGAATTCCCTGCTAGCACCTTCTCGGTGCCTGGGAAGAAGAAGTGTTCACATTGCTTCGCAGAATCGCTTTTGTGCAGAAAACACTAACACTTGTTCAGGACGAAAGAAAGCACAGAGCCCCAGATTTTATGTTGTCCTGGAGAGCTTGCAGAGCACTGGGGAAAGGCAGGCAGAGAATTCCCTGCTAGCACCTTCTCGGTGCCTGGGAAGAAGAAGTGTTCACATTGCTTCGCAGAATCGCTTTTGTGCAGAAAACACTAACACTTGTTCAGAACGAAAGAAAGCACAGAGCCCCAGATTTTATGTTGTCCTGGAGAGCTTGCAGAGCACTGGGGAAAGGCAGGCAGAGAATTCCCTGCTAGCACCTTCTCTGTGCCTGGGAAGCAGAAGTGTTCACATTGCTTCGCAGAATCGCTTTTGTGCAGAAAACACTAACACTTGTTCAGAACGAAAGAAAGCACAGAGACCCAGATTTTATGTTGTCCTGGAGAGCTTGCAGAGCACTGGGGAAAGGCAGGCAGAGAATTCCCTGCTAGCACCTTCTCGGTGCCTGGGAAGAAGAAGTGTTCACATTGCTTCGAGAATCGCTTTTGTGCAGAAAACACTAACACTTGTTCAGAACGAAAGAAAGCACAGAGCCCCAAATTTGCTGTTGTCCTGGAGAGCTTGCAGAGCACTGGGGAAAGGCAGGCAGAGAATTCCCTGCTAGCACCTTCTCTGTGCGCGGGAAGGCAAAGTGTTCACATTTCCTCGCAGAATCGCTTTTGTGCAGAAAACACTAACACTTGTTCAGAACGAAAGAAAGCACAGAGACCCAGATTTTATGTTGTCCTGGAGAGCTTGCAGAGCACTGGGGAAAGGCAGGCAGAGAATTCCCTGCTAGCACCTTCTCTCTGCGCGGGAATGAGAAGTGTTCAATTGCTTCGCAGAATCGCATTTGCGTCGCTTCAGAGAACACAAAAGCTTGTTCAGGACGAAAGAAAGCACAGAGCCCCAGATTTGCTGTTACCCTGGAGAGCTTGCAGAGCACTGGGGAAAGGCAGGCAGAGAATTCCCTGCTAGCACCTTCTCTGTGCCTGGGAAGCAGAAGTGTTCACATTTCCTCGCAGAATCGCTTTTGTGCAGAAAACACTAACACTTGTTCAGAACGAAAGAAAGCACAGAGCCCCAGATTTTATGTTGTCCTGGAGAGCTTGCAGAGCACTGGGGAAAGGCAGGCAGAGAATTCCCTGCTAGCACCTTCTCTGTGCCTGGGAAGAAGAAGTGTTCACATTGCTTCGCAGAATCGCTTTTGTGCAGAAAACACTAACACTTGTTCAGAACGAAAGAAAGCACAGAGCCCCAGATTTGCTGTTGTCCTGGAGAGCTTGCAGAGCACTGGGGAAAGGCAGGCAGAGAATTCTCTGCTAGCACCTTCTCGGTGCCTGGGAAGAAGAAGTGTTCACATTGCTTCGCAGAATCGCTTTTGTGCAGAAAACACTAACACTTGTTCAGAACGAAAGAAAGCACAGAGCCCCAGATTTGCTGTTACCCTGGAGAGCTTGCAGAGCACTGGGGAAAGGCAGGCAGAGAATTCCCTGCTAGCACCTTCTCTCTGCGCGGGAATGAGAAGTGTTCACATTGCTTCGCAGAATCGCTTTTGTGCAGAAAACACTAACACTTGTTCAGAACGAAAGAAAGCACAGAGACCCAGATTTTATGTTGTCCTGGAGAGCTTGCAGAGCACTGGGGAAAGGCAGGCAGAGAATTCCCTGCTAGCACCTTCTCTCTGCGCGGGAATGAGAAGTGTTCACATTGCTTCGCAGAATCGCTTTTGTGCAGAAAACACTAACACTTGTTCAGAACGAAAGAAAGCACAGAGCCCCAGATTTTATGTTGTCCTGGAGAGCTTGCAGAGCACTGGGGAAAGGCAGGCAGAGAATTCCCTGCTAGCACCTTCTCGGTGCCTGGGAAGAAGAAGTGTTCACATTGCTTCGAGAATCGCTTTTGTGCAGAAAACACTAACACTTGTTCAGAACGAAAGAAAGCACAGAGCCCCAGATTTGCTGTTGTCCTGGAGAGATTGCAGAGCACTGGGGAATGGCAAGGAGAGAATTCCCTGCTAGCACCTTCTCTCTGCGCGGGAATGAGAAGTGTTGACATTGCTTCGCAGAATCGCTTTTGTGCAGAAAACACTAACACTTATTCAGAACGAAAGAAAGCACAGAGCCCCAAATTTGCTGCTGTCCTGGAGAGCTTGCAGAGCACTGGGGAAAGGCAGGCAGAGAATTCCCTGCTAGCACCTTCTCTGTGCGCGGGAAGGCAAAGTGTTCACATTTCCTCGCAGAATCGCTTTTGTGCAGAAAACACTAACACTTGTTCAGAAGGAAAGAAAGCACAGAGCCCCAGATTTTATGTTGTCCTGGAGAGCTTGCAGAGCACTGGGGAAAGGCAGGCAGAGAATTCCCTGCTAGCACCTTCTCTGTGCGCGGGAAGGCAAAGTGTTCACATTTCCTCGCAGAATCGCTTTTGTGCAGAAAACACTAACACTTGTTCAGAACGAAAGAAAGCACAGAGCCCCAGATTTTATGTTGTCCTGGAGAGCTTGCAGAGCACTGGGGAAAGGCAGGCAGAGAATTCCCTGCTAGCACCTTCTCGGTGCCTGGGAAGAAGAAGTGTTCACATTGCTTCGCAGAATCGCTTTTGTGCAGAAAACACTAACACTTGTTCAGAACGAAAGAAAGCACAGAGCCCCAGATTTGCTGTTGTCCTGGAGAGCTTGCAGAGCACTGGGGAAAGGCAGGCAGAGAATTCCCTGCTAGCACCTTCTCTCTGCGCGGGAATGAGAAGTGTTCAATTGCTTCGCAGAATCGCATTTGCGTCGCTTCAGAGAACACAAAAGCTTGTTCAGGACGAAAGAAAGCACAGAGCCCCAGATTTGCTGTTACCCTGGAGAGCTTGCAGAGCACTGGGGAAAGGCAGGCAGAGAATTCCCTGCTAGCACCTTCTCTGTGCCTGGGAAGCAGAAGTGTTCACATTGCTTCGCAGAATCGCTTTTGTGCAGAAAACACTAACACTTGTTCAGAACGAAAGAAAGCACAGAGACCCAGATTTTATGTTGTCCTGGAGAGCTTGCAGAGCACTGGGGAAAGGCAGGCAGAGAATTCCCTGCTAGCACCTTCTCTGTGCGCGGGAAGGCAAAGTGTTCACATTTCCTCGCAGAATCGCTTTTGTGCAGAAAACACTAACACTTGTTCAGAACGAAAGAAAGCACAGAGCCCCAGATTTGCTGTTGTGCTGGAGAGCTTGCAGAGCACTGGGGAAAGGCAGGCAGAGAATTCCCTGCTAGCACCTTCTCTCTGCGCGGGAATGAGAAGTGTTCACATTGCTTCGCAGAATCGCTTTTGTGCAGAAAACACTAACACTTGTTCAGAACGAAAGAAAGCACAGAGCCCCAGATTTTCTGTTGTCCTGGAGAGCTTGCAGAGCACTGGGGAAAGGCAGGCAGAGAATTCCCTGCTAGCACCTTCTCTGTGCCTGGGAAGCAGAAGTGTTCACATTGCTTCGCAGAATCGCTTTTGTGCAGAAAACACTAACACTTGTTCAGAACGAAAGAAAGCACAGAGCCCCAGATTTGCTGTTGTCCTGGAGAGCTTGCAGAGCACTGGGGAAAGGCAGGCAGAGAATTCCCTGCTAGCACCTTCTCTCTGCGCGGGAATGAGAAGTGTTCACATTGCTTCGCAGAATCGCTTTTGTGCAGAAAACACTAACACTTGTTCAGAACGAAAGAAAGCACAGAGCCCCAGATTTTATGTTGTCCTGGAGAGCTTGCAGAGCACTGGGGAAAGGCATGCAGAGAATTCCCTGCTAGCACCTTCTCTCTGCGCGGGAATGAGAAGTGTTCATATTTTTTCGCAGAATCGCATTTGCGTCGCTTCAGAGAACACAAAAGCTTGTTCAGGACGAAAGAAAGCACAGAGCCCCAGATTTGCTGTTGTCCTGGAGAGCTTGCAGAGCACTGGGGAAAGGCAGGCAGAGAATTCCCTGCTAGCACCTTCTCTGTGCCTGGGAAGAAGAAGTGTTCACATTGCTTCGCAGAATCGCTTTTGTGCAGAAAACACTAACACTTGTTCAGAACGAAAGAAAGCACAGAGCCCCAGATTTGCTGTTGTCCTGGAGAGCTTGCAGAGCACTGGGGAAAGGCAGGCAGAGAATTCCCTGCTAGCACCTTCTCTGTGCCTGGGAAGGCAAAGTGTTCACATTGCTTCGCAGAATCGCTTTTGTGCAGAAAACAGTAACACTTGTTCAGAAGGAAAGAAAGCACAGAGCCCCAGATTTTATGTTGTCCTGGAGAGCTTGCAGAGCACTGGGGAAAGGCAGGCAGAGAATTCCCTGCTAGCACCTTCTCTGTGCCTGGGAAGCAGAAGTGTTCACATTGCTTCGCAGAATCGCTTTTGTGCAGAAAACACTAACACTTGTTCAGAACGAAAGAAAGCACAGAGCCCCAGATTTGCTGTTGTCCTGGAGAGCTTGCAGAGCACTGGGGAAAGGCAGGCAGAGAATTCCCTGCTAGCACCTTCTCTCTGCGCGGGAATGAGAAGTGTTCACATTGCTTCGCAGAATCGCTTTTGTGCAGAAAACACTAACACTTGTTCAGAACGAAAGAAAGCACAGAGCCCCAGATTTGCTGTTACCCTGGAGAGCTTGCAGAGCACTGGGGAAAGCAGGCAGAGAATTCCCTGCTAGCACCTTCTCTGTGCGCGGGAAGGCAAAGTGTTCACATTTCCTCGCAGAATCGCTTTTGTGCAGAAAACACTAACACTTGTTCAGAACGAAAGAAAGCACAGAGCCCCAGATTTGCTGTTGTGCTGGAGAGCTTGCAGAGCACTGGGGAAAGGCAGGCAGAGAATTCCCTGCTAGCACCTTCTCGGTGCCTGGGAAGAAGAAGTGTTCACATTGCTTCGCAGAATCGCTTTTGTGCAGAAAACACTAACACTTGTTCAGGACGAAAGAAAGCACAGAGCCCCAGATTTTATGTTGTCCTGGAGAGCTTGCAGAGCACTGGGGAAAGGCAGGCAGAGAATTCCCTGCTAGCACCTTCTCTGTGCCTGGGAAGAAGAAGTGTTCACATTGCTTCGCAGAATCGCTTTTGTGCAGAAAACACTAACACTTGTTCAGAACGAAAGAAAGCACAGAGCCCCAGATTTGCTGTTGTCCTGGAGAGCTTGCAGAGCACTGGGGAAAGGCAGGCAGAGAATTCTCTGCTAGCACCTTCTCGGTGCCTGGGAAGAAGAAGTGTTCACATTGCTTCGCAGAATCGCTTTTGTGCAGAAAACACTAACACTTGTTCAGAACGAAAGAAAGCACAGAGACCCAGATTTGCTGTTGTGCTGGAGAGCTTGCAGAGCACTGGGGAAAGGCAGGCAGAGAATTCCCTGCTAGCACCTTCTCTCTGCGCGGGAATGAGAAGTGTTCACATTGCTTCGCAGAATCGCTTTTGTGCAGAAAACACTAACACTTGTTCAGAACGAAAGAAAGCACAGAGCCCCAGATTTTATGTTGTCCTGGAGAGCTTGCAGAGCACTGGGGAAAGGCAGGCAGAGAATTCCCTGCTAGCACCTTCTCTCTGCGCGGGAATGAGAAGTGTTCACATTGCTTCGCAGAATCGCTTTTGTGCAGAAAACACTAACACTTGTTCAGAACGAAAGAAAGCACAGAGCCCCAGATTTTATGTTGTCCTGGAGAGCTTGCAGAGCACTGGGGAAAGGCAGGCAGAGAATTCCCTGCTAGCACCTTCTCGGTGCCTGGGAAGAAGAAGTGTTCACATTGCTTCGAGAATCGCTTTTGTGCAGAAAACACTAACACTTGTTCAGAACGAAAGAAAGCACAGAGCCCCAGATTTGCTGTTGTCCTGGAGAGATTGCAGAGCACTGGGGAATGGCAAGGAGAGAATTCCCTGCTAGCACCTTCTCTCTGCGCGGGAATGAGAAGTGTTGACATTGCTTCGCAGAATCGCTTTTGTGCAGAAAACACTAACACTTATTCAGAACGAAAGAAAGCACAGAGCCCCAAATTTGCTGTTGTCCTGGAGAGCTTGCAGAGCACTGGGGAAAGGCAGGCAGAGAATTCCCTGCTAGCACCTTCTCTGTGCGCGGGAAGGCAAAGTGTTCACATTTCCTCGCAGAATCGCTTTTGTGCAGAAAACACTAACACTTGTTCAGAACGAAAGAAAGCACAGAGCCCCAGATTTTAAGTTGTCCTGGAGAGCTTGCAGAGCACTGGGGAAAGGCAGGCAGAGAATTCCCTGCTAGCACCTTCTCGGTGCCTGGGAAGAAGAAGTGTTCACATTGCTTCGCAGAATCGCTTTTGTGCAGAAAACACTAACACTTGTTCAGAACGAAAGAAAGCACAGAGCCCCAGATTTGCTGTTGTCCTGGAGAGCTTGCAGAGCACTGGGGAAAGGCAGGCAGAGAATTCCCTGCTAGCACCTTCTCTCTGCGCGGGAATGAGAAGTGTTCAATTGCTTCGCAGAAAAGCATTTGCGTCGCTTCAGAGAACACAAAAGCTTGTTCAGGACGAAAGAAAGCACAGAGCCCCAGATTTGCTGTTACCCTGGAGAGCTTGCAGAGCACTGGGGAAAGGCAGGCAGAGAATTCCCTGCTAGCACCTTCTCTGTGCCTGGGAAGCAGAAGTGTTCACATTTCCTCGCAGAATCGCTTTTGTGCAGAAAACACTAACACTTGTTCAGAACGAAAGAAAGCACAGAGCCCCAGATTTTATGTTGTCCTGGAGAGCTTGCAGAGCACTGGGGAAAGGCAGGCAGAGAATTCCCTGCTAGCACCTTCTCTGTGCCTGGGAAGAAGAAGTGTTCACATTGCTTCGCAGAATCGCTTTTGTGCAGAAAACACTAACACTTGTTCAGAACGAAAGAAAGCACAGAGCCCCAGATTTGCTGTTGTCCTGGAGAGCTTGCAGAGCACTGGGGAAAGGCAGGCAGAGAATTCCCTGCTAGCACCTTCTCGGTGCCTGGGAAGAAGAAGTGTTCACATTGCTTCGCAGAATCGCTTTTGTGCAGAAAACACTAACACTTGTTCAGAACGAAAGAAAGCACAGAGCCCCAGATTTGCTGTTGTGCTGGAGAGCTTGCAGAGCACTGGGGAAAGGCAGGCAGAGAATTCCCTGCTAGCACCTTCTCTCTGCGCGGGAATGAGAAGTGTTCACATTGCTTCGCAGAATCGCTTTTGTGCAGAAAACACTAACACTTGTTCAGAACGAAAGAAAGCACAGAGACCCAGATTTTATGTTGTCCTGGAGAGCTTGCAGAGCACTGGGGAAAGGCAGGCAGAGAATTCCCTGCTAGCACCTTCTCTCTGCGCGGGAATGAGAAGTGTTCACATTGCTTCGCAGAATCGCTTTTGTGCAGAAAACACTAACACTTGTTCAGAACGAAAGAAAGCACAGAGCCCCAGATTTGCTGTTACCCTGGAGAGCTTGCAGAGCACTGGGGAAAGCAGGCAGAGAATTCCCTGCTAGCACCTTCTCTGTGCGCGGGAAGGCAAAGTGTTCACATTTCCTCGCAGAATCGCTTTTGTGCAGAAAACACTAACACTTGTTCAGAACGAAAGAAAGCACAGAGACCCAGATTTTATGTTGTCCTGGAGAGCTTGCAGAGCACTGGGGAAAGGCAGGCAGAGAATTCCCTGCTAGCACCTTCTCGGTGCCTGGGAAGAAGAAGTGTTCACATTGCTTCGAGAATCGCTTTTGTGCAGAAAACACTAACACTTGTTCAGAACGAAAGAAAGCACAGAGCCCCAGATTTTATGTTGTCCTGGAGAGATTGCACAGCACTGGGGAATGGCAAGGAGAGAATTCCCTGCTAGCACCTTCTCTCTGCGCGGGAATGAGAAGTGTTGACATTGCTTCGCAGAATCGCTTTTGTGCAGAAAACACTAACACTTGTTCAGAACGAAAGAAAGCACAGAGCCCCAGATTTGCTGTTGTCCTGGAGAGCTTGCAGAGCACTGGGGAAAGGCAGGCAGAGAATTCCCTGCTAGCACCTTCTCTGTGCGCGGGAAGGCAAAGTGTTCACATTTCCTCGCAGAATCGCTTTTGTGCAGAAAACACTAACACTTGTTCAGAACGAAAGAAAGCACAGAGCCCCAGATTTTATGTTGTCCTGGAGAGCTTGCAGAGCACTGGGGAAAGGCAGGCAGAGAATTCCCTGCTAGCACCTTCTCTCTGCGCGGGAAGGCAAAGTGTTCACATTTCCTCGCAGAATCGCTTTTGTGCAGAAAACACTAACACTTGTTCAGAACGAAAGAAAGCACAGAGCCCCAGATTTGCTGTTGTCCTGGAGAGCTTGCAGAGCACTGGGGAAAGGCAGGCAGAGAATTCCCTGCTAGCACCTTCTCGGTGCCTGGGAAGAAGAAGTGTTCACATTGCTTCGCAGAATCGCTTTTGTGCAGAAAACACTAACACTTGTTCAGGACGAAAGAAAGCACAGAGCCCCAGATTTGCTGTTGTCCTGGAGAGCTTGCAGAGCACTGGGGAAAGGCAGGCAGAGAATTCCCTGCTAGCACCTTCTCTCTGCGCGGGAATGAGTAGTGTTCACATTGCTTCGCAGAATCGCATTTGCGTCGCTTCAGAGAACACAAAAGCTTGTTCAGGACGAAAGAAAGCACAGAGCCCCAGATTTGCTGTTACCCTGGAGAGCTTGCAGAGCACTGGGGAAAGGCAGGCAGAGAATTCCCTGCTAGCACCTTCTCTGTGCCTGGGAAGCAGAAGTGTTCACATTTCCTCGCAGAATCGCTTTTGTGCAGAAAACACTAACACTTGTTCAGAACGAAAGAAAGCACAGAGCCCCAGATTTTATGTTGTCCTGGAGAGCTTGCAGAGCACTGGGGAAAGGCAGGCAGAGAATTCCCTGCTAGCACCTTCTCTGTGCCTGGGAAGAAGAAGTGTTCACATTGCTTCGCAGAATCGCTTTTGTGCAGAAAACACTAACACTTGTTCAGAACGAAAGAAAGCACAGAGCCCCAGATTTGCTGTTGTCCTGGAGAGCTTGCAGAGCACTGGGGAAAGGCAGGCAGAGAATTCCCTGCTAGCACCTTCTCTGTGCGCGGGAAGGCAAAGTGTTCACATTTCCTCGCAGAATCGCTTTTGTGCAGAAAACAGTAACACTTGTTCAGAACGAAAGAAAGCACAGAGCCCCAGATTTTATGTTGTGCTGGAGAGCTTGCAGAGCACTGGGGAAAGGCAGGCAGAGAATTCCCTGCTAGCACCTTCTCTCTGCGCGGGAATGAGAAGTGTTCACATTGCTTCGCAGAATCGCTTTTGTGCAGAAAACACTAACACTTGTTCAGAACGAAAGAAAGCACAGAGCCCCAGATTTTATGTTGTCCTGGAGAGCTTGCAGAGCACTGGGGAAAGGCAGGCAGAGAATTCCCTGCTAGCACCTTCTCTCTGCGCGGGAATGAGAAGTGTTCACATTGCTTCGCAGAATCGCTTTTGTGCAGAAAACACTAACACTTGTTCAGAACGAAAGAAAGCACAGAGACCCAGATTTTATGTTGTCCTGGAGAGCTTGCAGAGCACTGGGGAAAGGCAGGCAGAGAATTCCCTGCTAGCACCTTCTCTCTGCGCGGGAATGAGAAGTGTTCACATTGCTTCGCAGAATCGCTTTTGTGCAGAAAACACTAACACTTGTTCAGAACGAAAGAAAGCACAGAGCCCCAGATTTTATGTTGTCCTGGAGAGCTTGCAGAGCACTGGGGAAAGGCAGGCAGAGAATTCCCTGCTAGCACCTTCTCGGTGCCTGGGAAGAAGAAGTGTTCACATTGCTTCGAGAATCGCTTTTGTGCAGAAAACACTAACACTTGTTCAGAACGAAAGAAAGCACAGAGCCCCAGATTTGCTGTTGTCCTGGAGAGATTGCAGAGCACTGGGGAATGGCAAGGAGAGAATTCCCTGCTAGCACCTTCTCTCTGCGCGGGAATGAGAAGTGTTGACATTGCTTCGCAGAATCGCTTTTGTGCAGAAAACACTAACACTTATTCAGAACGAAAGAAAGCACAGAGCCCCAAATTTGCTGTTGTCCTGGAGAGCTTGCAGAGCACTGGGGAAAGGCAGGCAGAGAATTCCCTGCTAGCACCTTCTCTGTGCGCGGGAAGGCAAAGTGTTCACATTTCCTCGCAGAATCGCTTTTGTGCAGAAAACACTAACACTTGTTCAGAACGAAAGAAAGCACAGAGCCCCAGATTTTAAGTTGTCCTGGAGAGCTTGCAGAGCACTGGGGAAAGGCAGGCAGAGAATTCCCTGCTAGCACCTTCTCGGTGCCTGGGAAGAAGAAGTGTTCACATTGCTTCGCAGAATCGCTTTTGTGCAGAAAACACTAACACTTGTTCAGAACGAAAGAAAGCACAGAGCCCCAGATTTGCTGTTGTCCTGGAGAGCTTGCAGAGCACTGGGGAAAGGCAGGCAGAGAATTCCCTGCTAGCACCTTCTCTCTGCGCGGGAATGAGAAGTGTTCAATTGCTTCGCAGAATCGCATTTGCGTCGCTTCAGAGAACACAAAAGCTTGTTCAGGACGAAAGAAAGCACAGAGCCCCAGATTTGCTGTTACCCTGGAGAGCTTGCAGAGCACTGGGGAAAGGCAGGCAGAGAATTCCCTGCTAGCACCTTCTCTGTGCCTGGGAAGCAGAAGTGTTCACATTTCCTCGCAGAATCGCTTTTGTGCAGAAAACACTAACACTTGTTCAGAACGAAAGAAAGCACAGAGCCCCAGATTTTATGTTGTCCTGGAGAGCTTGCAGAGCACTGGGGAAAGGCAGGCAGAGAATTCCCTGCTAGCACCTTCTCTATGCCTGGGAAGAAGAAGTGTTCACATTGCTTCGCAGAATCGCTTTTGTGCAGAAAACACTAACACTTGTTCAGAACGAAAGAAAGCACAGAGACCCAGATTTTATGTTGTCCTGGAGAGCTTGCAGAGCACTGGGGAAAGGCAGGCAGAGAATTCCCTGCTAGCACCTTCTCTCTGCGCGGGAATGAGAAGTGTTCACATTGCTTCGCAGAATCGCTTTTGTGCAGAAAACACTAACACTTGTTCAGAACGAAAGAAAGCACAGAGCCCCAGATTTGCTGTTACCCTGGAGAGCTTGCAGAGCACTGGGAAAAGCAGGCAGAGAATTCCCTGCTAGCACCTTCTCTGTGCGCGGGAAGGCAAAGTGTTCACATTGCTTCGCAGAATCGCTTTTGTGCAGAAAACACTAACACTTGTTCAGAACGAAAGAAAGCACAGAGACCCAGATTTTATGTTGTCCTGGAGAGCTTGCAGAGCACTGGGGAAAGGCAGGCAGAGAATTCCCTGCTAGCACCTTCTCGGTGCCTGGGAAGAAGAAGTGTTCACATTGCTTCGAGAATCGCTTTTGTGCAGAAAACACTAACACTTGTTCAGAACGAAAGAAAGCACAGAGCCCCAGATTTTATGTTGTCCTGGAGAGATTGCACAGCACTGGGGAATGGCAAGGAGAGAATTCCCTGCTAGCACCTTCTCTCTGCGCGGGAATGAGAAGTGTTGACATTGCTTCGCAGAATCGCTTTTGTGCAGAAAACACTAACACTTGTTCAGAACGAAAGAAAGCACAGAGCCCCAGATTTGCTGTTGTCCTGGAGAGCTTGCAGAGCACTGGGGAAAGGCAGGCAGAGAATTCCCTGCTAGCACCTTCTCTGTGCGCGGGAAGGCAAAGTGTTCACATTTCCTCGCAGAATCGCTTTTGTGCAGAAAACACTAACACTTGTTCAGAACGAAAGAAAGCACAGAGCCCCAGATTTTATGTTGTCCTGGAGAGCTTGCAGAGCACTGGGGAAAGGCAGGCAGAGAATTCCCTGCTAGCACCTTCTCTCTGCGCGGGAAGGCAAAGTGTTCACATTTCCTCGCAGAATCGCTTTTGTGCAGAAAACACTAACACTTGTTCAGAACGAAAGAAAGCACAGAGCCCCAGATTTGCTGTTGTCCTGGAGAGCTTGCAGAGCACTGGGGAAAGGCAGGCAGAGAATTCCCTGCTAGCACCTTCTCGGTGCCTGGGAAGAAGAAGTGTTCACATTGCTTCGCAGAATCGCTTTTGTGCAGAAAACACTAACACTTGTTCAGGACGAAAGAAAGCACAGAGCCCCAGATTTGCTGTTGTCCTGGAGAGCTTGCAGAGCACTGGGGAAAGGCAGGCAGAGAATTCCCTGCTAGCACCTTCTCTCTGCGCGGGAATGAGTAGTGTTCACATTGCTTCGCAGAATCGCATTTGCGTCGCTTCAGAGAACACAAAAGCTTGTTCAGGACGAAAGAAAGCACAGAGCCCCAGATTTGCTGTTACCCTGGAGAGCTTGCAGAGCACTGGGGAAAGGCAGGCAGAGAATTCCCTGCTAGCACCTTCTCTGTGCCTGGGAAGCAGAAGTGTTCACATTTCCTCGCAGAATCGCTTTTGTGCAGAAAACACTAACACTTGTTCAGAACGAAAGAAAGCACAGAGCCCCAGATTTTATGTTGTCCTGGAGAGCTTGCAGAGCACTGGGGAAAGGCAGGCAGAGAATTCCCTGCTAGCACCTTCTCTGTGCCTGGGAAGAAGAAGTGTTCACATTGCTTCGCAGAATCGCTTTTGTGCAGAAAACACTAACACTTGTTCAGAACGAAAGAAAGCACAGAGCCCCAGATTTGCTGTTGTCCTGGAGAGCTTGCAGAGCACTGGGGAAAGGCAGGCAGAGAATTCCCTGCTAGCACCTTCTCTGTGCGCGGGAAGGCAAAGTGTTCACATTTCCTCGCAGAATCGCTTTTGTGCAGAAAACAGTAACACTTGTTCAGAACGAAAGAAAGCACAGAGCCCCAGATTTTATGTTGTGCTGGAGAGCTTGCAGAGCACTGGGGAAAGGCAGGCAGAGAATTCCCTGCTAGCACCTTCTCTCTGCGCGGGAATGAGAAGTGTTCACATTGCTTCGCAGAATCGCTTTTGTGCAGAAAACACTAACACTTGTTCAGAACGAAAGAAAGCACAGAGCCCCACATTTTATGTTGTCCTGGAGAGCTTGCAGAGCACTGGGGAAAGGCAGGCAGAGAATTCCCTGCTAGCACCTTCTCTCTGCGCGGGAATGAGAAGTGTTCACATTGCTTCGCAGAATCGCTTTTGTGCAGAAAACACTAACACTTGTTCAGAACGAAAGAAAGCACAGAGCCCCAGATTTTATGTTGTCCTGGAGAGCTTGCAGAGCACTGGGGAAAGGCAGGCAGAGAATTCCCTGCTAGCACCTTCTCTCTGCGCGGGAATGAGAAGTGTTCACATTGCTTCGCAGAATCGCATTTGCGTCGCTTCAGAGAACACAAAAGCTTGTTCAGGACGAAAGAAAGCACAGAGCCCCAGATTTGCTGTTACCCTGGAGAGCTTGCAGAGCACTGGGGAAAGGCAGGCAGAGAATTCCCTGCTAGCACCTTCTCTGTGCCTGGGAAGCAGAAGTGTTCACATTGCTTCGCAGAATCGCTTTTGTGCAGAAAACACTAACACTTGTTCAGAACGAAAGAAAGCACAGAGCCCCAGATTTTATGTTGTCCTGGAGAGCTTGCAGAGCACTGGGGAAAGGCAGGCAGAGAATTCCCTGCTAGCACCTTCTCTCTGCGCGGGAAGGCAAAGTGTTCACATTTCCTCGCAGAATCGCTTTTGTGCAGAAAACACTAACACTTGTTCAGAACGAAAGAAAGCACAGAGCCCCAGATTTTATGTTGTCCTGGAGAGCTTGCAGAGCACTGGGGAAAGGCAGGCAGAGAATTCCCTGCTAGCACCTTCTCGGTGCCTGGGAAGAAGAAGTGTTCACATTGCTTCGCAGAATCGCTTTTGTGCAGAAAACACTAACACTTGTTCAGAACGAAAGAAAGCACAGAGCCCCAGATTTGCTGTTGTCCTGGAGAGCTTGCAGAGCACTGGGGAAAGGCAGGCAGAGAATTCCCTGCTAGCACCTTCTCTGTGCGCGGGAAGGCAAAGTGTTCACATTTCCTCGCAGAATCGCTTTTGTGCAGAAAACACTAACACTTGTTCAGAACGAAAGAAAGCACAGAGCCCCAGATTTTATGTTGTCCTGGAGAGCTTGCAGAGCACTGGGGAAAGGCAGGCAGAGAATTCCCTGCTAGCACCTTCTCTGTGCCTGGGAAGAAGAAGTGTTCACATTGCTTCGCAGAATCGCTTTTGTGCAGAAAACACTAACACTTGTTCAGAACGAAAGAAAGCACAGAGCCCCAGATTTTATGTTGTCCTGGAGAGCTTGCAGAGCACTGGGGAAAGGCAGGCAGAGAATTCCCTGCTAGCACCTTCTCTCTGCGCGGGAATGAGAAGTGTTCACATTGCTTCGCAGAATCGCTTTTGTGCAGAAAACACTAACACTTGTTCAGAACGAAAGAAAGCACAGAGACCCAGATTTTATGTTGTCCTGGAGAGCTTGCAGAGCACTGGGGAAAGGCAGGCAGAGAATTCCCTGCTAGCACCTTCTCTCTGCGCGGGAATGAGAAGTGTTCACATTGCTTCGCAGAATCGCTTTTGTGCAGAAAACACTAACACTTGTTCAGAACGAAAGAAAGCACAGAGACCCAGATTTTATGTTGTCCTGGAGAGCTTGCAGAGCACTGGGGAAAGGCAGGCAGAGAATTCCCTGCTAGCACCTTCTCTCTGCGCGGGAATGAGAAGTGTTCACATTTTTTCGCAGAATCGCATTTGCGTCGCTTCAGAGAACACAAAAGCTTGTTCAGGACGAAAGAAAGCACAGAGCCCCAGATTTGCTGTTACCCTGGAGAGCTTGCAGAGCACTGGGGAAAGGCAGGCAGAGAATTCCCTGCTAGCACCTTCTCTGTGCGCGGGAAGGCAAAGTGTTCACATTTCCTCGCAGAATCGCTTTTGTGCAGAAAACACTAACACTTGTTCAGAACGAAAGAAAGCACAGAGCCCCAGATTTTATGTTGTCCTGGAGAGCTTGCAGAGCACTGGGGAAAGGCAGGCAGAGAATTCCCTGCTAGCACCTTCTCTGTGCCTGGGAAGAAGAAGTGTTCACATTGCTTCGCAGAATCGCTTTTGTGCAGAAAACACTAACACTTGTTCAGAACGAAAGAAAGCACAGAGCCCCAGATTTGCTGTTGTCCTGGAGAGCTTGCAGAGCACTGGGGAAAGGCAGGCAGAGAATTCCCTGCTAGCACCTTCTCTGTGCCTGGGAAGAAGAAGTGTTCACATTGCTTCGCAGAATCGCTTTTGTGCAGAAAACACTAACACTTGTTCAGAACGAAAGAAAGCACAGAGCCCCAGATTTTATGTTGTCCTGGAGAGCTTGCAGAGCACTGGGGAAAGGCAGGCAGAGAATTCCCTGCTAGCACCTTCTCTGTGCCTGGGAAGCAGAAGTGTTCACATTGCTTCGCAGAATCGCTTTTGTGCAGAAAACACTAACACTTGTTCAGAACGAAAGAAAGCACAGAGCCCCAGATTTGCTGTTGTCCTGGAGAGCTTGCAGAGCACTGGGGAAAGGCAGGCAGAGAATTCCCTGCTAGCACCTTCTCTCTGCACGGGAATGAGAAGTGTTCACATTGCTTCGCAGAATCGCTTTTGTGCAGAAAACACTAACACTTGTTCAGGACGAAAGAAAGCACAGAGCCCCAGATTTGCTGTTACCCTGGAGAGCTTGCAGAGCACTGGGGAAAGCAGGCAGAGAATTCCCTGCTAGCACCTTCTCTGTGCGCGGGAAGGCAAAGTGTTCACATTTCCTCGCAGAATCGCTTTTGTGCAGAAAACACTAACACTTGTTCAGAACGAAAGAAAGCACAGAGACCCAGATTTTATGTTGTCCTGGAGAGCTTGCAGAGCACTGGGGAAAGGCAGGCAGAGAATTCCCTGCTAGCACCTTCTCTGTGCGCGGGAATGAGAATTGTTCACATTGCTTCGCAGAATCGCTTTTGTGCAGAAAACACTAACACTTGTTCAGAACGAAAGAAAGCACAGAGCCCCAGATTTTATGTTGTCCTGGAGAGCTTGCAGAGCACTGGGGAAAGGCAGGCAGAGAATTCCCTGCTAGCACCTTCTCTGTGCCTGGGAAGCAGAAGTGTTCACATTGCTTCGCAGAATCGCTTTTGTGCAGAAAACACTAACACTTGTTCAGAACGAAAGAAAGCACAGAGCCCCAGATTTGCTGTTGTCCTGGAGAGCTTGCAGAGCACTGGGGAAAGGCAGGCAGAGAATTCCCTGCTAGCACCTTCTCTCTGCGCGGGAATGAGAAGTGTTCACATTGCTTCGCAGAATCGCTTTTGTGCAGAAAACACTAACACTTGTTCAGAACGAAAGAAAGCACAGAGCCCCAGATTTGCTGTTGTCCTGGAGAGCTTGCAGAGCACTGGGGAAAGGCAGGCAGAGAATTCCCTGCTAGCACCTTCTCTGTGCGCGGGAAGGCAAAGTGTTCACATTTCCTCGCAGAATCGCTTTTGTGCAAAAAACACTAACACTTGTTCAGAACGAAAGAAAGCACAGAGCCCCAGATTTTATGTTGTCCTGGAGAGCTTGAAGAGCACTGGGGAAAGGCAGGCAGAGAATTCCCTGCTAGCACCTTCTCTCTGCGCGGGAAGGCAAAGTGTTCACATTTCCTCGCAGAATCGCTTTTGTGCAGAAAACACTAACACTTGTTCAGAACGAAAGAAAGCACAGAGCCCCAGATTTTATGTTGTCCTGGAGAGCTTGCAGAGCACTGGGGAAAGGCAGGCAGAGAATTCCCTGCTAGCACCTTCTCGGTGCCTGGGAAGAAGAAGTGTTCACATTGCTTCGCAGAATCGCTTTTGTGCAGAAAACACTAACACTTGTTCAGAACGAAAGAAAGCACAGAGCCCCAGATTTGCTGTTGTCCTGGAGAGCTTGCAGAGCACTGGGGAAAGGCAGGCAGAGAATTCCCTGCTAGCACCTTCTCTGTGCGCGGGAAGGCAAAGTGTTCACATTTCCTCGCAGAATCGCTTTTGTGCAGAAAACACTAACACTTGTTCAGAACGAAAGAAAGCACAGAGCCCCACATTTTATGTTGTCCTGGAGAGCTTGCAGAGCACTGGGGAAAGGCAGGCAGAGAATTCCCTGCTAGCACCTTCTCTGTGCCTGGGAAGAAGAAGTGTTCACATTGCTTCGCAGAATCGCTTTTGTGCAGAAAACACTAACACTTGTTCAGAACGAAAGAAAGCACAGAGCCCCAGATTTTATGTTGTCCTGGAGAGCTTGCAGAGCACTGGGGAAAGGCAGGCAGAGAATTCCCTGCTAGCACCTTCTCTCTGCGCGGGAATGAGAAGTGTTCACATTGCTTCGCAGAATCGCTTTTGTGCAGAAAACACTAACACTTGTTCAGAACGAAAGAAAGCACAGAGCCCCAGATTTTATGTTGTCCTGGAGAGCTTGCAGAGCACTGGGGAAAGGCAGGCAGAGAATTCCCTGCTAGCACCTTCTCTCTGCGCGGGAATGAGAAGTGTTCACATTGCTTCGCAGAATCGCTTTTGTGCAGAAAACACTAACACTTGTTCAGAACGAAAGAAAGCACAGAGCCCCAGATTTGCTGTTGTCCTGGAGAGCTTGCAGAGCACTGGGGAAAGGCAGGCAGAGAATTCCCTGCTAGCACCTTCTCTCTGCGCGGGAATGAGTAGTGTTCACATTGCTTCGCAGAATCGCATTTGCGTCGCTTCAGAGAACACAAAAGCTTGTTCAGGACGAAAGAAAGCACAGAGCCCCAGATTTGCTGTTACCCTGGAGAGCTTGCAGAGCACTGGGGAAAGGCAGGCAGAGAATTCCCTGCTAGCACCTTCTCTGTGCCTGGGAAGCAGAAGTGTTCACATTTCCTCGCAGAATCGCTTTTGTGCAGAAAACACTAACACTTGTTCAGAACGAAAGAAAGCACAGAGCCCCAGATTTTATGTTGTCCTGGAGAGCTTGCAGAGCACTGGGGAAAGGCAGGCAGAGAATTCCCTGCTAGCACCTTCTCGGTGCCTGGGAAGAAGAAGTGTTCACATTGCTTCGCAGAATCGCTTTTGTGCAGAAAACACTAACACTTGTTCAGAACGAAAGAAAGCACAGAGCCCCAGATTTGCTGTTGTCCTGGAGAGCTTGCAGAGCACTGGGGAAAGGCAGGCAGAGAATTCCCTGCTAGCACCTTCTCTGTGCGCGGGAAGGCAAAGTGTTCACATTTCCTCGCAGAATCGCTTTTGTGCAGAAAACACTAACACTTGTTCAGAACGAAAGAAAGCACAGAGCCCCACATTTTATGTTGTCCTGGAGAGCTTGCAGAGCACTGGGGAAAGGCAGGCAGAGAATTCCCTGCTAGCACCTTCTCTGTGCCTGGGAAGAAGAAGTGTTCCCATTGCTTCGCAGAATCGCTTTTGTGCAGAAAACACTAACACTTGTTCAGAACGAAAGAAAGCACAGAGCCCCAGATTTGCTGTTGTCCTGGAGAGCTTGCAGAGCACTGGGGAAAGGCAGGCAGAGAATTCCCTGCTAGCACCTTCTCTGTGCCTGGGAAGCAGAAGTGTTCACATTGCTTCGCAGAATCGCTTTTGTGCAGAAAACACTAACACTTGTTCAGAACGAAAGAAAGCACAGAGCCCCAGATTTTATGTTGTCCTGGAGAGCTTGCAGAGCACTGGGGAAAGGCAGGCAGAGAATTCCCTGCTAGCACCTTCTCTGTGCCTGGGAAGCAGAAGTGTTCACATTGCTTCGCAGAATCGCTTTTGTGCAGAAAACACTAACACTTGTTCAGAACGAAAGAAAGCACAGAGACCCAGATTTTATGTTGTCCTGGAGAGCTTGCAGAGCACTGGGGAAAGGCAGGCAGAGAATTCCCTGCTAGCACCTTCTCTCTGCGCGGGAATGAGAAGTGTTCACATTGCTTCGCAGAATCGCTTTTGTGCAGAAAACACTAACACTTGTTCAGAATGAAAGAAAGCACAGAGCCCCAGATTTTATGTTGTCCTGGAGAGCTTGCAGAGCACTGGGGAAAGGCAGGCAGAGAATTCCCTGCTAGCACCTTCTCGGTGCCTGGGAAGAAGAAGTGTTCACATTGCTTCGCAGAATCGCTTTTGTGCAGAAAACACTAACACTTGTTCAGAACGAAAGAAAGCACAGAGCCCCAGATTTGCTGTTGTCCTGGAGAGCTTGCAGAGCACTGGGGAAAGGCAGGCAGAGAATTCCCTGCTAGCACCTTCTCTCTGCGCGGGAATGAGAAGTGTTCACATTGCTTCGCAGAATCGCTTTTGTGCAGAAAACACTAACACTTGTTCAGAACGAAAGAAAGCACAGAGACCCAGATTTTATGTTGTCCTGGAGAGCTTGCAGAGCACTGGGGAAAGGCAGGCAGAGAATTCCCTGCTAGCACCTTCTCTCTGCGCGGGAATGAGAAGTGTTCACATTGCTTCGCAGAATCGCTTTTGTGCAGAAAACACTAACACTTGTTCAGAAAAAAGAAAGCACAGAGCCCCAGATTTTATGTTGTCCTGGAGAGCTTGCAGAGCACTGGGGAAAGGCATGCAGAGAATTCCCTGCTAGCACCTTCTCTCTGCGCGGGAATGAGAAGTGTTCACATTTTTTCGCAGAATCGCATTTGCGTCGCTTCAGAGAACACAAAAGCTTGTTCAGGACGAAAGAAAGCACAGAGCCCCAGATTTGCTGTTACCCTGGAGAGCTTGCAGAGCACTGGGGAAAGGCAGGCAGAGAATTCCCTGCTAGCACCTTCTCTGTGCGCGGGAAGGCAAAGTGTTCACATTTCCTCGCTGAATCGCTTTTGTGCAGAAAACACTAACACTTGTTCAGAACGAAAGAAAGCACAGAGCCCCAGATTTTATGTTGTCCTGGAGAGCTTGCAGAGCACTGGGGAAAGGCAGGCAGAGAATTCCCTGCTAGCACCTTCTCTGTGCCTGGGAAGAAGAAGTGTTCACATTGCTTCGCAGAATCGCTTTTGTGCAGAAAACACTAACACTTGTTCAGAACGAAAGAAAGCACAGAGCCCCAGATTTGCTGTTGTCCTGGAGAGCTTGCAGAGCACTGGGGAAAGGCAGGCAGAGAATTCCCTGCTAGCACCTTCTCTGTGCCTGGGAAGCAGAAGTGTTCACATTGCTTCGCAGAATCGCTTTTGTGCAGAAAACACTAACACTTGTTCAGAATGAAAGAAAGCACAGAGCCCCAGATTTTATGTTGTCCTGGAGAGCTTGCAGAGCACTGGGGAAAGGCAGGCAGAGAATTCCCTGCTAGCACCTTCTCGGTGCCTGGGAAGAAGAAGTGTTCACATTGCTTCGCAGAATCGCTTTTGTGCAGAAAACACTAACACTTGTTCAGAACGAAAGAAAGCACAGAGCCCCAGATTTGCTGTTGTCCTGGAGAGCTTGCAGAGCACTGGGGAAAGGCAGGCAGAGAATTCCCTGCTAGCACCTTCTCTCTGCGCGGGAATGAGAAGTGTTCACATTGCTTCGCAGAATCGCTTTTGTGCAGAAAACACTAACACTTGTTCAGAACGAAAGAAAGCACAGAGACCCAGATTTTATGTTGTCCTGGAGAGCTTGCAGAGCACTGGGGAAAGGCAGGCAGAGAATTCCCTGCTAGCACCTTCTCTCTGCGCGGGAATGAGAAGTGTTCACATTGCTTCGCAGAATCGCTTTTGTGCAGAAAACACTAACACTTGTTCAGAACGAAAGAAAGCACAGAGCCCCAGATTTTATGTTGTCCTGGAGAGCTTGCAGAGCACTGGGGAAAGGCATGCAGAGAATTCCCTGCTAGCACCTTCTCTCTGCGCGGGAATGAGAAGTGTTCACATTTTTTCGCAGAATCGCATTTGCGTCGCTTCAGAGAACACAAAAGCTTGTTCAGGACGAAAGAAAGCACAGAGCCCCAGATTTGCTGTTACCCTGGAGAGCTTGCAGAGCACTGGGGAAAGGCAGGCAGAGAATTCCCTGCTAGCACCTTCTCTGTGCGCGGGAAGGCAAAGTGTTCACATTTCCTCGCTGAATCGCTTTTGTGCAGAAAACACTAACACTTGTTCAGAACGAAAGAAAGCACAGAGCCCCAGATTTTATGTTGTCCTGGAGAGCTTGCAGAGCACTGGGGAAAGGCAGGCAGAGAATTCCCTGCTAGCACCTTCTCTGTGCCTGGGAAGAAGAAGTGTTCACATTGCTTCGCAGAATCGCTTTTGTGCAGAAAACACTAACACTTGTTCAGAACGAAAGAAAGCACAGAGCCCCAGATTTGCTGTTGTCCTGGAGAGCTTGCAGAGCACTGGGGAAAGGCAGGCAGAGAATTCCCTGCTAGCACCTTCTCTGTGCCTGGGAAGAAGAAGTGTTCACATTGCTTCGCAGAATCGCTTTTGTGCAGAAAACACTAACACTTGTTCAGAACGAAAGAAAGCACAGAGACCCAGATTTTATGTTGTCCTGGAGAGCTTGCAGAGCACTGGGGAAAGGCAGGCAGAGAATTCCCTGCTAGCACCTTCTCGGTGCCTGGGAAGAAGAAGTGTTCACATTGCTTCGAGAATCGCTTTTGTGCAGAAAACACTAACACTTGTTCAGAACGAAAGAAAGCACAGAGCCCCAGATTTGCTGTTGTCCTGGAGAGATTGCAGAGCACTGGGGAATGGCAAGGAGAGAATTCCCTGCTAGCACCTTCTCTCTGCGCGGGAATGAGAAGTGTTGACATTGCTTCGCAGAATCGCTTTTGTGCAGAAAACACTAACACTTGTTCAGAACGAAAGAAAGCACAGAGCCCCAGATTTGCTGTTGTCCTGGAGAGCTTGCAGAGCACTGGGGAAAGGCAGGCAGAGAATTCCCTGCTAGCACCTTCTCTCTGCGCGGGAATGAGAAGTGTTCACATTGCTTCGCAGAATCGCTTTTGTGCAGAAAACACTAACACTTGTTCAGAACGAAAGAAAGCACAGAGACCCAGATTTTATGTTGTCCTGGAGAGCTTGCAGAGCACTGGGGAAAGGCAGGCAGAGAATTCCCTGCTAGCACCTTCTCTCTGCGCGGGAATGAGAAGTGTTCACATTGCTTCGCAGAATCGCATTTGCGTCGCTTCAGAGAACACAAAAGCTTGTTCAGGACGAAAGAAAGCACAGAGCCCCAGATTTGCTGTTGTCCTGGAGAGCTTGCAGAGCACTGGGGAAAGGCAGGCAGAGAATTCCCTGCTAGCACCTTCTCTGTGCGCGGGAAGGCAAAGTGTTCACATTTCCTCGCAGAATCGCTTTTGTGCAGAAAACACTAACACTTGTTCAGAACGAAAGAAAGCACAGAGCCCCAGATTTTATGTTGTCCTGGAGAGCTTGCAGAGCACTGGGGAAAGGCAGGCAGAGAATTCCCTGCTAGCACCTTCTCTGTGCCTGGGAAGAAGAAGTGTTCCCATTGCTTCGCAGAATCGCTTTTGTGCAGAAAACACTAACACTTGTTCAGAACGAAAGAAAGCACAGAGCCCCAGATTTGCTGTTGTCCTGGAGAGCTTGCAGAGCACTGGGGAAAGGCAGGCAGAGAATTCCCTGCTAGCACCTTCTCTGTGCCTGGGAAGCAGAAGTGTTCACATTGCTTCGCAGAATCGCTTTTGTGCAGAAAACACTAACACTTGTTCAGAACGAAAGAAAGCACAGAGCCCCAGATTTTATGTTGTCCTGGAGAGCTTGCAGAGCACTGGGGAAAGGCAGGCAGAGAATTCCCTGCTAGCACCTTCTCTGTGCCTGGGAAGCAGAAGTGTTCACATTGCTTCGCAGAATCGCTTTTGTGCAGAAAACACTAACACTTGTTCAGAACGAAAGAAAGCACAGAGACCCAGATTTTATGTTGTCCTGGAGAGCTTGCAGAGCACTGGGGAAAGGCAGGCAGAGAATTCCCTGCTAGCACCTTCTCTCTGCGCGGGAATGAGAAGTGTTCACATTGCTTCGCAGAATCGCTTTTGTGCAGAAAACACTAACACTTGTTCAGAATGAAAGAAAGCACAGAGCCCCAGATTTTATGTTGTCCTGGAGAGCTTGCAGAGCACTGGGGAAAGGCAGGCAGAGAATTCCCTGCTAGCACCTTCTCGGTGCCTGGGAAGAAGAAGTGTTCACATTGCTTCGCAGAATCGCTTTTGTGCAGAAAACACTAACACTTGTTCAGAACGAAAGAAAGCACAGAGCCCCAGATTTGCTGTTGTCCTGGAGAGCTTGCAGAGCACTGGGGAAAGGCAGGCAGAGAATTCCCTGCTAGCACCTTCTCTCTGCGCGGGAATGAGAAGTGTTCACATTGCTTCGCAGAATCGCTTTTGTGCAGAAAACACTAACACTTGTTCAGAACGAAAGAAAGCACAGAGACCCAGATTTTATGTTGTCCTGGAGAGCTTGCAGAGCACTGGGGAAAGGCAGGCAGAGAATTCCCTGCTAGCACCTTCTCTCTGCGCGGGAATGAGAAGTGTTCACATTGCTTCGCAGAATCGCTTTTGTGCAGAAAACACTAACACTTGTTCAGAACGAAAGAAAGCACAGAGCCCCAGATTTTATGTTGTCCTGGAGAGCTTGCAGAGCACTGGGGAAAGGCATGCAGAGAATTCCCTGCTAGCACCTTCTCTCTGCGCGGGAATGAGAAGTGTTCACATTTTTTCGCAGAATCGCATTTGCGTCGCTTCAGAGAACACAAAAGCTTGTTCAGGACGAAAGAAAGCACAGAGCCCCAGATTTGCTGTTACCCTGGAGAGCTTGCAGAGCACTGGGGAAAGGCAGGCAGAGAATTCCCTGCTAGCACCTTCTCTGTGCGCGGGAAGGCAAAGTGTTCACATTTCCTCGCTGAATCGCTTTTGTGCAGAAAACACTAACACTTGTTCAGAACGAAAGAAAGCACAGAGACCCAGATTTTATGTTGTCCTGGAGAGCTTGCAGAGCACTGGGGAAAGGCAGGCAGAGAATTCCCTGCTAGCACCTTCTCTGTGCCTGGGAAGAAGAAGTGTTCACATTGCTTCGCAGAATCGCTTTTGTGCAGAAAACACTAACACTTGTTCAGAACGAAAGAAAGCACAGAGCCCCAGATTTGCTGTTGTCCTGGAGAGCTTGCAGAGCACTGGGGAAAGGCAGGCAGAGAATTCCCTGCTAGCACCTTCTCTGTGCCTGGGAAGAAGAAGTGTTCACATTGCTTCGCAGAATCGCTTTTGTGCAGAAAACACTAACACTTGTTCAGAACGAAAGAAAGCACAGAGACCCAGATTTTATGTTGTCCTGGAGAGCTTGCAGAGCACTGGGGAAAGGCAGGCAGAGAATTCCCTGCTAGCACCTTCTCGGTGCCTGGGAAGAAGAAGTGTTCACATTGCTTCGAGAATCGCTTTTGTGCAGAAAACACTAACACTTGTTCAGAACGAAAGAAAGCACAGAGCCCCAGATTTGCTGTTGTCCTGGAGAGATTGCAGAGCACTGGGGAATGGCAAGGAGAGAATTCCCTGCTAGCACCTTCTCTCTGCGCGGGAATGAGAAGTGTTGACATTGCTTCGCAGAATCGCTTTTGTGCAGAAAACACTAACACTTGTTCAGAACGAAAGAAAGCACAGAGCCCCAGATTTGCTGTTGTCCTGGAGAGCTTGCAGAGCACTGGGGAAAGGCAGGCAGAGAATTCCCTGCTAGCACCTTCTCTCTGCGCGGGAATGAGAAGTGTTCACATTGCTTCGCAGAATCGCTTTTGTGCAGAAAACACTAACACTTGTTCAGAACGAAAGAAAGCACAGAGACCCAGATTTTATGTTGTCCTGGAGAGCTTGCAGAGCACTGGGGAAAGGCAGGCAGAGAATTCCCTGCTAGCACCTTCTCTCTGCGCGGGAATGAGAAGTGTTCACATTGCTTCGCAGAATCGCATTTGCGTCGCTTCAGAGAACACAAAAGCTTGTTCAGGACGAAAGAAAGCACAGAGCCCCAGATTTGCTGTTGTCCTGGAGAGCTTGCAGAGCACTGGGGAAAGGCAGGCAGAGAATTCCCTGCTAGCACCTTCACTGTGCGCGGGAAGGCAAAGTGTTCACATTTCCTCGCTGAATCGCTTTTGTGCAGAAAACACTAACACTTGTTCAGAACGAAAGAAAGCACAGAGCCCCAGATTTTATGTTGTCCTGGAGAGCTTGCAGAGCACTGGGGAAAGGCAGGCAGAGAATTCCCTGCTAGCACCTTCTCTGTGCCTGGGAAGAAGAAGTGTTCACATTGCTTCGCAGAATCGCTTTTGTGCAGAAAACACTAACACTTGTTCAGAACGAAAGAAAGCACAGAGCCCCAGATTTTATGTTGTCCTGGAGAGCTTGCAGAGCACTGGGGAAAGGCAGGCAGAGAATTCCCTGCTAGCACCTTCTCTGTGCCTGGGAAGCAGAAGTGTTCACATTGCTTCGCAGAATCGCTTTTGTGCAGAAAACACTAACACTTGTTCAGAACGAAAGAAATCACAGAGACCCAGATTTTATGTTGTCCTGGAGAGCTTGCAGAGCACTGGGGAAAGGCAGGCAGAGAATTCCCTGCTAGCACCTTCTCTGTGCCTGGGAAGCAGAAGTGTTCACATTGCTTCGCAGAATCGCTTTTGTGCAGAAAACACTAACACTTGTTCAGAACGAAAGAAAGCACAGAGCCCCAGATTTTATGTTGTCCTGGAGAGCTTGCAGAGCACTGGGGAAAGGCAGGCAGAGAATTCCCTGCTAGCACCGTCTCTGTGCGCGGGAAGGAAAAGTGTTCACATTTTTTCGCAGAATCGCATTTGCGTCGCTGCAGAGAACACAAAAGCTTGTTCAGGACGAAAGAAAGCACAGAGCCCCAGATTTGCTGTTACCCTGGAGAGCTTGCAGAGCACTGGGGAAAGCAGGCAGAGAATTCCCTGCTAGCACCTTCTCTGTGCGCGGGAAGGCAAAGTGTTCACATTTCCTCGCAGAATCGCTTTTGTGCAGAAAACACTAACACTTGTTCAGAACGAAAGAAAGCACAGAGCCCCAGATTTTATGTTGTGCTGGAGAGCTTGCAGAGCACTGGGGAAAGGCAGGCAGAGAATTCCCTGCTAGCACCTTCTCTGTGCCTGGGAAGCAGAAGTGTTCACATTGCTTCGCAGAATCGCTTTTGTGCAGAAAACACTAACACTTGTTCAGAACGAAAGAAAGCACAGAGCCCCAGATTTGCTGTTGTGCTGGAGAGCTTGCAGAGCACTGGGGAAAGGCAGGCAGAGAATTCCCTGCTAGCACCTTCTCTGTGCCTGGGAAGCAGAAGTGTTCACATTGCTTCGCAGAATCGCTTTTGTGCAGAAAACACTAACACTTGTTCAGAACGAAAGAAAGCACAGAGCCCCAGATTTGCTGTTGTCCTGGAGAGCTTGCAGAGCACTGGGGAAAGGCAGGCAGAGAATTCCCTGCTAGCACCTTCTCGGTGCCTGGGAAGAAGAAGTGTTCACATTGCTTCGCAGAATCGCTTTTGTGCAGAAAACACTAACACTTGTTCAGAACGAAAGAAAGCACAGAGCCCCAGATTTTATGTTGTCCTGGAGAGCTTGCAGAGCACTGGGGAAAGGCATGCAGAGAATTCCCTGCTAGCACCTTCTCTCTGCGCGGGAATGAGAAGTGTTCACATTGCTTCGCAGAATCGCATTTGCGTCGCTTCAGAGAACACAAAAGCTTGTTCAGGACGAAAGAAAGCACAGAGCCCCAGATTTTATGTTGTCCTGGAGAGCTTGCAGAGCACTGGGGAAAGGCAGGCAGAGAATTCCCTGCTAGCACCTTCTCTGTGCGCGGGAAGGCAAAGTGTTCACATTTCCTCGCAGAATCGCTTTTGTGCAGAAAACACTAACACTTGTTCAGAACGAAAGAAAGCACAGAGCCCCAGATTTTATGTTGTCCTGGAGAGCTTGCAGAGCACTGGGGAAAGGCAGGCAGAGAATTCCCTGCTAGCACCTTCTCTGTGCCTGGGAAGAAGAAGTGTTCACATTGCTTCGCAGAATCGCTTTTGTGCAGAAAACACTAACACTTGTTCAGGACGAAAGAAAGCACAGAGCCCCAGATTTGCTGTTACCCTGAAGAGCTTGCAGAGCACTGGGGAAAGGCAGGCAGAGAATTCCCTGCTAGCACCTTCTCTGTGCGCGGGAAGGCAAAGTGTTCACATTTCCTCGCAGAATCGCTTTTGTGCAGAAAACACTAACACTTGTTCAGAACGAAAGAAAGCACAGAGCCCCAGATTTTATGTTGTCCTGGAGAGCTTGCAGAGCACTGGGGAAAGGCAGGCAGAGAATTCCCTGCTAGCACCTTCTCGGTGCCTGGGAAGCAGAAGTGTTCACATTGCTTCGCAGAATCGCTTTTGTGCAGAAAACACTAACACTTGTTCAGAACGAAAGAAAGCACAGAGCCCCAGATTTTATGTTGTCCTGGAGAGCTTGCAGAGCACTGGGGAAAGGCAGGCAGAGAATTCCCTGCTAGCACCTTCTCTCTGCACGGGAATGAGAAGTGTTCACATTGCTTCGCAGAATCGCTTTTGTGCAGAAAACACTAACACTTGTTCAGAACGAAAGAAAGCACAGAGACCCAGATTTTATGTTGTCCTGGAGAGCTTGCAGAGCACTGGGGAAAGGCAGGCAGAGAATTCCCTGCTAGCACCTTCTCGGTGCCTGGGAAGAAGAAGTGTTCACATTGCTTCGCAGAATCGCTTTTGTGCAGAAAACACTAACACTTATTCAGAACGAAAGAAAGCACAGAGCCCCAGATTTGCTGTTGTCCTGGAGAGATTGCAGAGCACTGGGGAATGGCAAGGAGAGAATTCCCTGCTAGCACCTTCTCTCTGCGCGGGAATGAGAAGTGTTGACATTGCTTCGCAGAATCGCTTTTGTGCAGAAAACACTAACACTTGTTCAGAACGAAAGAAAGCACAGAGCCCCAGATTTTATGTTGTCCTGGAGAGCTTGCAGAGCACTGGGGAAAGGCAGGCAGAGAATTCCCTGCTAGCACCTTCTCTCTGCGCGGGAATGAGAAGTGTTCACATTGCTTCGCAGAATCGCTTTTGTGCAGAAAACACTAACACTTGTTCAGAACGAAAGAAAGCACAGAGCCCCAGATTTTATGTTGTCCTGGAGAGCTTGCAGAGCACTGGGGAAAGGCAGGCAGAGAATTCCCTGCTAGCACCTTCTCTGTGCATGGGAAGCAGAAGTGTTCACATTGCTTGGCAGAATCGCTTTTGTGCAGAAAACAGTAACACTTGTTCAGAAGGAAAGAAAGCACAGAGCCCCAGATTTGCTGTTGTGCTGGAGAGCTTGCAGAGCACTGGGGAAAGGCAGGCAGAGAATTCCCTGCTAGCACCTTCTCTGTGCCTGGGAAGCAGAAGTGTTCACATTGCTTCGCAGAATCGCTTTTGTGCAGAAAACACTAACACTTGTTCAGAACGAAAGAAAGCACAGAGCCCCAGATTTTATGTTGTCCTGGAGAGCTTGCAGAGCACTGGGGAAAGGCAGGCAGAGAATTCCCTGCTAGCACCTTCTCGGTGCCTGGGAAGAAGAAGTGTTCACATTGCTTCGCAGAATCGCTTTTGTGCAGAAAACACTAACACTTGTTCAGAACGAAAGAAAGCACAGAGCCCCAGATTTTATGTTGTCCTGGAGAGCTTGCAGAGCACTGGGGAAAGGCATGCAGAGAATTCCCTGCTAGCACCTTCTCTCTGCGCGGGAATGAGAAGTGTTCACATTGCTTCGCAGAATCGCATTTGCGTCGCTTCAGAGAACACAAAAGCTTGTTCAGGACGAAAGAAAGCACAGAGCCCCAGATTTTATGTTGTCCTGGAGAGCTTGCAGAGCACTGGGGAAAGGCAGGCAGAGAATTCCCTGCTAGCACCTTCTCTGTGCCTGGGAAGAAGAAGTGTTCCCATTGCTTCGCAGAATCGCTTTTGTGCAGAAAACACTAACACTTGTTCAGAACGAAAGAAAGCACAGAGCCCCAGATTTTATGTTGTCCTGGAGAGCTTGCAGAGCACTGGGGAAAGGCAGGCAGAGAATTCCCTGCTAGCACCTTCTCTGTGCCTGGGAAGAAGAAGTGTTCACATTGCTTCGCAGAATCGCTTTTGTGCAGAAAACACTAACACTTGTTCAGAACGAAAGAAAGCACAGAGCCCCAGATTTGCTGTTGTCCTGGAGAGCTTGCAGAGCACTGGGGAAAGGCAGGCAGAGAATTCCCTGCTAGCACCTTCTCTGTGCCTGGGAAGCAGAAGTGTTCACATTGCTTCGCAGAATCGCTTTTGTGCAGAAAACACTAACACTTGTTCAGAACGAAAGAAAGCACAGAGCCCCAGATTTTATGTTGTCCTGGAGAGCTTGCAGAGCACTGGGGAAAGGCAGGCAGAGAATTCCCTGCTAGCACCTTCTCGGTGCCTGGGAAGAAGAAGTGTTCACATTGCTTCGCAGAATCGCTTTTGTGCAGAAAACACTAACACTTGTTCAGAACGAAAGAAAGCACAGAGCCCCAGATTTGCTGTTGTCCTGGAGAGCTTGCAGAGCACTGGGGAAAGGCAGGCAGAGAATTCCCTGCTAGCACCTTCTCTGTGCCTGGGAAGGCAAAGTGTTCACATTTCCTCGCAGAATCGCTTTTGTGCAGAAAACACTAACACTTGTTCAGAACGAAAGAAAGCACAGAGACCCAGATTTTATGTTGTCCTGGAGAGCTTGCAGAGCACTGGGGAAAGGCAGGCAGAGAATTCCCTGCTAGCACCTTCTCGGTGCCTGGGAAGAAGAAGTGTTCACATTGCTTCGAGAATCGCTTTTGTGCAGAAAACACTAACACTTATTCAGAACGAAAGAAAGCACAGAGCCCCAGATTTGCTGTTGTCCTGGAGAGATTGCAGAGCACTGGGGAATGGCAAGGAGAGAATTCCCTGCTAGCACCTTCTCTCTGCGCGGGAATGAGAAGTGTTGACATTGCTTCGCAGAATCGCTTTTGTGCAGAAAACACTAACACTTGTTCAGAACGAAAGAAAGCACAGAGCCCCAGATTTTATGTTGTCCTGGAGAGCTTGCAGAGCACTGGGGAAAGGCAGGCAGAGAATTCCCTGCTAGCACCTTCTCTCTGCGCGGGAATGAGAAGTGTTCACATTGCTTCGCAGAATCGCTTTTGTGCAGAAAACACTAACACTTGTTCAGAACGAAAGAAAGCACAGAGACGCAGATTTTATGTTGTCCTGGAGAGCTTGCAGAGCACTGGGGAAAGGCAGGCAGAGAATTCCCTGCTAGCACCGTCTCTGTGCGCGGGAAGGAAAAGTGTTCACATTTTTTCGCAGAATCGCATTTGCGTCGCTGCAGAGAACACAAAAGCTTGTTCAGGACGAAAGAAAGCACAGAGCCCCAGATTTGCTGTTACCCTGGAGAGCTTGCAGAGCACTGGGGAAAGCAGGCAGAGAATTCCCTGCTAGCACCTTCTCTGTGCGCGGGAAGGCAAAGTGTTCACATTTCCTCGCAGAATCGCTTTTGTGCAGAAAACACTAACACTTGTTCAGAACGAAAGAAAGCACAGAGCCCCAGATTTTATGTTGTCCTGGAGAGCTTGCAGAGCACTGGGGAAAGGCAGGCAGAGAATTCCCTGCTAGCACCTTCTCTGTGCCTGGGAAGCAGAAGTGTTCACATTGCTTGGCAGAATCGCTTTTGTGCAGAAAACAGTAACACTTGTTCAGAAGGAAAGAAAGCACAGAGCCCCAGATTTGCTGTTGTGCTGGAGAGCTTGCAGAGCACTGGGGAAAGGCAGGCAGAGAATTCCCTGCTAGCACCTTCTCTGTGCCTGGGAAGCAGAAGTGTTCACATTGCTTCGCAGAATCGCTTTTGTGCAGAAAACACTAACACTTGTTCAGAACGAAAGAAAGCACAGAGCCCCAGATTTTATGTTGTCCTGGAGAACTTGCAGAGCACTGGGGAAAGGCAGGCAGAGAATTCCCTGCTAGCACCTTCTCGGTGCCTGGGAAGAAGAAGTGTTCACATTGCTTCGCAGAATCGCTTTTGTGCAGAAAACACTAACACTTGTTCAGAACGAAAGAAAGCACAGAGCCCCAGATTTTATGTTGTCCTGGAGAGCTTGCAGAGCACTGGGGAAAGGCATGCAGAGAATTCCCTGCTAGCACCTTCTCTCTGCGCGGGAATGAGAAGTGTTCACATTGCTTCGCAGAATCGCATTTGCGTCGCTTCAGAGAACACAAAAGCTTGTTCAGGACGAAAGAAAGCACAGAGCCCCAGATTTTATGTTGTCCTGGAGAGCTTGCAGAGCACTGGGGAAAGGCAGGCAGAGAATTCCCTGCTAGCACCTTCTCTGTGCGCGGGAAGGCAAAGTGTTCACATTTCCTCGCAGAATCGCTTTTGTGCAGAAAACACTAACACTTGTTCAGAACGAAAGAAAGCACAGAGCCCCAGATTTGCTGTTGTCCTGGAGAGCTTGCAGAGCACTGGGGAAAGGCAGGCAGAGAATTCCCTGCTAGCACCTTCTCTGTGCCTGGGAAGAAGAAGTGTTCACATTGCTTCGCAGAATCGCTTTTGTGCAGAAAACACTAACACTTGTTCAGAACGAAAGAAAGCACAGAGCCCCAGATTTGCTGTTGTCCTGGAGAGCTTGCAGAGCACTGGGGAAAGGCAGGCAGAGAATTCCCTGCTAGCACCTTCTCTGTGCCTGGGAAGCAGAAGTGTTCACATTGCTTCGCAGAATCGCTTTTGTGCAGAAAACACTAACACTTGTTCAGAACGAAAGAAAGCACAGAGACCCAGATTTTATGTTGTCCTGGAGAGCTTGCAGAGCACTGGGGAAAGGCATGCAGAGAATTCCCTGCTAGCACCTTCTCTCTGCACGGGAATGAGAAGTGTTCACATTGCTTCGCAGAATCGCTTTTGTGCAGAAAACACTAACACTTGTTCAGGACGAAAGAAAGCACAGAGCCCCAGATTTGCTGTTACCCTGAAGAGCTTGCAGAGCACTGGGGAAAGGCAGGCAGAGAATTCCCTGCTAGCACCTTCTCTGTGCGCGGGAAGGCAAAGTGTTCACATTTCCTCGCAGAATCGCTTTTGTGCAGAAAACACTAACACTTGTTCAGAACGAAAGAAAGCACAGAGCCCAAGATTTTATGTTGTCCTGGAGAGCTTGCAGAGCACTGGGGAAAGGCAGGCAGAGAATTCCCTGCTAGCACCTTCTCTGTGCCTGGGAAGCAGAAGTGTTCACATTGCTTCGCAGAATCGCTTTTGTGCAGAAAACACTAACACTTGTTCAGAACGAAAGAAAGCACAGAGACCCAGATTTTATGTTGTCCTGGAGAGCTTGCAGAGCACTGGGGAAAGGCAGGCAGAGAATTCCCTGCTAGCACCTTCTCTCTGCACGGGAATGAGAAGTGTTCACATTGCTTCGCAGAATCGCTTTTGTGCAGAAAACACTAACACTTGTTCAGAACGAAAGAAAGCACAGAGCCCCAGATTTTATGTTGTCCTGGAGAGCTTGCAGAGCACTGGGGAAAGGCAGGCAGAGAATTCCCTGCTAGCACCTTCTCTGTGCCTGGGAAGCAGAAGTGTTCACATTGCTTCGCAGAATCGCTTTTGTGCAGAAAACACTAACACTTGTTCAGAACGAAAAAAAGCACAGAGACCCAGATTTTATGTTGTCCTGGAGAGCTTGCAGAGCACTGGGGAAAGGCAGGCAGAGAATTCCCTGCTAGCACCTTCTCTCTGCACGGGAATGAGAAGTGTTCACATTGCTTCAAAGAATCGCTTTTGTGCAGAAAACACTAACACTTGTTCAGGACGAAAGAAAGCACAGAGCCCCAGATTTGCTGTTACCCTGGAGAGCTTGCAGAGCACTGGGGAAAGCAGGCAGAGAATTCCCTGCTAGCACCTTCTCTGTGCGCGGGAAGGCAAAGTGTTCACATTTCCTCGCAGAATCGCTTTTGTGCAGAAAACACTAACACTTGTTCAGAACGAAAGAAAGCACAGAGCCCCAGATTTTATGTTGTCCTGGAGAGCTTGCAGAGCACTGGGGAAAGGCAGGCAGAGAATTCCCTGCTAGCACCTTCTCGGTGCCTGGGAAGAAGAAGTGTTCACATTGCTTCGCAGAATCGCTTTTGTGCAGAAAACACTAACACTTGTTCAGAACGAAAGAAAGCACAGAGCCCCAGATTTGCTGTTGTCCTGGAGAGCTTGCAGAGCACTGGGGAAAGGCAGGCAGAGAATTCCCTGCTAGCACCTTCTCTGTGCCTGGGAAGAAGAAGTGTTCACATTGCTTCGCAGAATCGCTTTTGTGCAGAAAACACTAACACTTGTTCAGAACGAAAGAAAGCACAGAGCCCCAGATTTTATGTTGTCCTGGAGAGCTTGCAGAGCACTGGGGAAAGGCAGGCAGAGAATTCCCTGCTAGCACCTTCTCTGTGCCTGGGAAGCAGAAGTGTTCACATTGCTTCGCAGAATCGCTTTTGTGCAGAAAACACTAACACTTGTTCAGAACGAAAGAAAGCACAGAGCCCCAGATTTTATGTTGTCCTGGAGAGCTTGCAGAGCACTGGGGAAAGGCAGGCAGAGAATTCCCTGCTAGCACCTTCTCTCTGCGCGGGAATGAGAAGTGTTCACATTGCTTCGCAGAATCGCATTTGCGTCGCTTCAGAGAACACAAAAGCTTGTTCAGGACGAAAGAAAGCACAGAGCCCCAGATTTGCTGTTACCCTGGAGAGCTTGCAGAGCACTGGGGAAAGGCAGGCAGAGAATTCCCTGCTAGCACCTTCTCTGTGCGCGGGAAGGCAAAGTGTTCACATTTCCTCGCAGAATCGCTTTTGTGCAGAAAACACTAACACTTGTTCAGAACGAAAGAAAGCACAGAGACCCAGATTTTATGTTGTCCTGGAGAGCTTGCAGAGCACTGGGGAAAGGCATGCAGAGAATTCCCTGCTAGCACCTTCTCTCTGCACGGGAATGAGAAGTGTTCACATTGCTTCGCAGAATCGCATTTGCGTCGCTTCAGAGAACACAAAAGCTTGTTCAGGACGAAAGAAAGCACAGAGCCCCAGATTTGCTGTTACCCTGGAGAGCTTGCAGAGCACTGGGGAAAGGCAGGCAGAGAATTCCCTGTTAGCACCTTCTCTGTGCGCGGGAAGGCAAAGTGTTCACATTTCCTCGCAGAATCGCTTTTGTGCAGAAAACACTAACACTTGTTCAGAACGAAAGAAAGCACAGAGCCCCAGATTTTATGTTGTCCTGGAGAGCTTGCAGAGCACTGGGGAAAGGCAGGCAGAGAATTCCCTGCTAGCACCTTCTCTGTGCCTGGGAAGAAGAAGTGTTCACATTGCTTCGCAGAATCGCTTTTGTGCAGAAAACACTAACACTTGTTCAGAACGAAAGAAAGCACAGAGCCCCAGATTTTATGTTGTCCTGGAGAGCTTGCAGAGCACTGGGGAAAGGCATGCAGAGAATTCCCTGCTAGCACCTTCTCTCTGCGCGGGAATGAGAAGTGTTCACATTGCTTCGCAGAATCGCTTTTGTGCAGAAAACACTAACACTTGTTCAGAACGAAAGAAAGCACAGAGCCCCAGATTTTATGTTGTCCTGGAGAGCTTGCAGAGCACTGGGGAAAGGCAGGCAGAGAATTCCCTGCTAGCACCGTCTCTGTGCGCGGGAAGGAAAAGTGTTCACATTTTTTCGCAGAATCGCATTTGCGTCGCTGCAGAGAACACAAAAGCTTGTTCAGGACGAAAGAAAGCACAGAGCCCCAGATTTGCTGTTACCCTGGAGAGCTTGCAGAGCACTGGGGAAAGCAGGCAGAGAATTCCCTGCTAGCACCTTCTCTGTGCGCGGGAAGGCAAAGTGTTCACATTTCCTCGCAGAATCGCTTTTGTGCAGAAAACACTAACACTTGTTCAGAACGAAAGAAAGCACAGAGCCCCAGATTTTATGTTGTCCTGGAGAGCTTGCAGAGCACTGGGGAAAGGCAGGCAGAGAATTCCCTGCTAGCACCTTCTCTGTGCCTGGGAAGAAGAAGTGTTCACATTGCTTCGCAGAATCGCTTTTGTGCAGAAAACACTAACACTTGTTCAGAACGAAAGAAAGCACAGAGCCCCAGATTTGCTGTTGTCCTGGAGAGCTTGCAGAGCACTGGGGAAAGGCAGGCAGAGAATTCCCTGCTAGCACCTTCTCTGTGCCTGGGAAGCAGAAGTGTTCACATTGCTTCGCAGAATCGCTTTTGTGCAGAAAACACTAACACTTGTTCAGAACGAAAGAAAGCACAGAGCCCCAGATTTTATGTTGTCCTGGAGAGCTTGCAGAGCACTGGGGAAAGGCATGCAGAAAATTCCCTGCTAGCACCTTCTCTCTGCACGGGAATGAGAAGTGTTCACATTGCTTCGCAGAATCGCTTTTGTGCAGAAAACACTAACACTTGTTCAGGACGAAAGAAAGCACAGAGCCCCAGATTTGCTGTTACCCTGGAGAGCTTGCAGAGCACTGGGGAAAGGCAGGCAGAGAATTCCCTGCTAGCACCTTCTCTGTGCGCGGGAAGGCAAAGTGTTCACATTTCCTCGCAGAATCGCTTTTGTGCAGAAAACACTAACACTTGTTCAGAACGAAAGAAAGCACAGAGCCCCAGATTTTATGTTGTCCTGGAGAGCTTGCAGAGCACTGGGGAAAGGCAGGCAGAGAATTCCCTGCTAGCACCTTCTCTGTGCCTGGGAAGAAGAAGTGTTCACATTGCTTCGCAGAATCGCTTTTGTGCAGAAAACACTAACACTTGTTCAGAACGAAAGAAAGCACAGAGCCCCAGATTTGCTGTTGTCCTGGAGAGCTTGCAGAGCACTGGGGAAAGGCAGGCAGAGAATTCCCTGCTAGCACCTTCTCTGTGCCTGGGAAGCAGAAGTGTTCACATTGCTTCGCAGAATCGCTTTTGTGCAGAAAACACTAACACTTGTTCAGAACGAAAGAAAGCACAGAGCCCCAGATTTTATGTTGTCCTGGAGAGCTTGCAGAGCACTGGGGAAAGGCAGGCAGAGAATTCCCTGCTAGCACCTTCTCTGTGCCTGGGAAGCAGAAGTGTTCACATTTCCTCGCAGAATCGCTTTTGTGCAGAAAACACTAACACTTGTTCAGAACGAAAGAAAGCACAGAGCCCCAGATTTTATGTTGTCCTGGAGAGCTTGCAGAGCACTGGGGAAAGGCAGGCAGAGAATTCCCTGCTAGCACCTTCTCGGTGCCTGGGAAGAAGAAGTGTTCACATTGCTTCGCAGAATCGCTTTTGTGCAGAAAACACTAACACTTGTTCAGAACGAAAGAAAGCACAGAGCCCCAGATTTGCTGTTGTCCTGGAGAGCTTGCAGAGCACTGGGGAAAGGCAGGCAGAGAATTCCCTGCTAGCACCTTCTCTGTGCCTGGGAAGAAGAAGTGTTCACATTGCTTCGCAGAATCGCTTTTGTGCAGAAAACACTAACACTTGTTCAGAACGAAAGAAAGCACAGAGCCCCAGATTTTATGTTGTCCTGGAGAGCTTGCAGAGCACTGGGGAAAGGCAGGCAGAGAATTCCCTGCTAGCACCTTCTCTCTGCGCGGGAATGAGAAGTGTTCACATTGCTTCGCAGAATCGCATTTGCGTCGCTTCAGAGAACACAAAAGCTTGTTCAGGACGAAAGAAAGCACAGAGCCCCAGATTTGCTGTTACCCTGGAGAGCTTGCAGAGCACTGGGGAAAGGCAGGCAGAGAATTCCCTGCTAGCACCTTCTCTGTGCGCGGGAAGGCAAAGTGTTCACATTTCCTCGCAGAATCGCTTTTGTGCAGAAAACACTAACACTTGTTCAGAACGAAAGAAAGCACAGAGCCCCAGATTTTATGTTGTCCTGGAGAGCTTGCAGAGCACTGGGGAAAGGCATGCAGAGAATTCCCTGCTAGCACCTTCTCTCTGCACGGGAATGAGAAGTGTTCACATTGCTTCGCAGAATCGCATTTGCGTCGCTTCAGAGAACACAAAAGCTTGTTCAGGACGAAAGAAAGCACAGAGCCCCAGATTTGCTGTTACCCTGGAGAGCTTGCAGAGCACTGGGGAAAGGCAGGCAGAGAATTCCCTGCTAGCACCTTCTCTGTGCGCGGGAAGGCAAAGTGTTCACATTTCCTCGCAGAATCGCTTTTGTGCAGAAAACACTAACACTTGTTCAGAACGAAAGAAAGCACAGAGCCCCAGATTTTATGTTGTCCTGGAGAGCTTGCAGAGCACTGGGGAAAGGCAGGCAGAGAATTCCCTGCTAGCACCTTCTCTGTGCCTGGGAAGAAGAAGTGTTCACATTGCTTCGCAGAATCGCTTTTGTGCAGAAAACACTAACACTTGTTCAGAACGAAAGAAAGCATAGAGCCCCAGATTTGCTGTTGTGCTGGAGAGCTTGCAGAGCACTGGGGAAAGGCAGGCAGAGAATTCCCTGCTAGCACCTTCTCTGTGCCTGGGAAGCAGAAGTGTTCACATTGCTTCGCAGAATCGCTTTTGTGCAGAAAACACTAACACTTGTTCAGAACGAAAGAAAGCACAGAGACCCAGATTTTATGTTGTCCTGGAGAGCTTGCAGAGCACTGGGGAAAGGCAGGCAGAGAATTCCCTGCTAGCACCTTCTCGGTGCCTGGGAAGAAGAAGTGTTCACATTGCTTCGAGAATCGCTTTTGTGCAGAAAACACTAACACTTGTTCAGAACGAAAGAAAGCACAGAGCCCCAGATTTGCTGTTGTCCTGGAGATATTGCAGAGCACTGGGGAATGGCAAGGAGAGAATTCCCTGCTAGCACCTTCTCTCTGCGCGGGAATGAGAAGTGTTGACATTGCTTCGCAGAATCGCTTTTGTGCAGAAAACACTAACACTTGTTCAGAAGGAAAGAAAGCACAGAGCCCCAGATTTTATGTTGTCCTGGAGAGCTTGCAGAGCACTGGGGAAAGGCAGGCAGAGAATTCCCTGCTAGCACCTTCTCTCTGCGCGGGAATGAGAAGTGTTCACATTGCTTCGCAGAATCGCTTTTGTGCAGAAAACACTAACACTTGTTCAGAACGAAAGAAAGCACAGAGCCCCAGATTTTATGTTGTCCTGGAGAGCTTGCAGAGCACTGGGGAAAGGCAGGCAGAGAATTCCCTGCTAGCACCTTCTCGGTGCCTGGGAAGAAGAAGTGTTCACATTGCTTCGCAGAATCGCTTTTGTGCAGAAAACACTAACACTTGTTCAGAACGAAAGAAAGCACAGAGCCCCAGATTTTATGTTGTCCTGGAGAGCTTGCAGAGCACTGGGGAAAGGCATGCAGAGAATTCCCTGCTAGCACCTTCTCTCTGCGCGGGAATGAGAAGTGTTCACATTGCTTCGCAGAATCGCATTTGCGTCGCTTCAGAGAACACAAAAGCTTGTTCAGGACGAAAGAAAGCACAGAGCCCCAGATTTGCTGTTACCCTGGAGAGCTTGCAGAGCACTGGGGAAAGGCAGGCAGAGAATTCCCTGCTAGCACCTTCTCTGTGCGCGGGAAGGCAAAGTGTTCACATTTCCTCGCAGAATCGCTTTTGTGCAGAAAACACTAACACTTGTTCAGAACGAAAGAAAGCACAGAGCCCCAGATTTTATGTTGTCCTGGAGAGCTTGCAGAGCACTGGGGAAAGGCAGGCAGAGAATTCCCTGCTAGCACCTTCTCTGTGCCTGGGAAGAAGAAGTGTTCACATTGCTTCGCAGAATCGCTTTTGTGCAGAAAACACTAACACTTGTTCAGAACGAAAGAAAGCACAGAGCCCCAGATTTGCTGTTGTCCTGGAGAGCTTGCAGAGCACTGGGGAAAGGCAGGCAGAGAATTCCCTGCTAGCACCTTCTCTGTGCCTGGGAAGCAGAAGTGTTCACATTGCTTCGCAGAATCGCTTTTGTGCAGAAAACACTAACACTTGTTCAGAACGAAAGAAAGCACAGAGCCCCAGATTTTATGTTGTCCTGGAGAGCTTGCAGAGCACTGGGGAAAGGCATGCAGAAAATTCCCTGCTAGCACCTTCTCTCTGCACGGGAATGAGAAGTGTTCACATTGCTTCGCAGAATCGCTTTTGTGCAGAAAACACTAACACTTGTTCAGGACGAAAGAAAGCACAGAGCCCCAGATTTGCTGTTACCCTGGAGAGCTTGCAGAGCACTGGGGAAAGGCAGGCAGAGAATTCCCTGCTAGCACCTTCTCTGTGCGCGGGAAGGCAAAGTGTTCACATTTCCTCGCAGAATCGCTTTTGTGCAGAAAACACTAACACTTGTTCAGAACGAAAGAAAGCACAGAGCCCCAGATTTTATGTTGTCCTGGAGAGCTTGCAGAGCACTGGGGAAAGGCAGGCAGAGAATTCCCTGCTAGCACCTTCTCTGTGCCTGGGAAGAAGAAGTGTTCACATTGCTTCGCAGAATCGCTTTTGTGCAGAAAACACTAACACTTGTTCAGAACGAAAGAAAGCACAGAGCCCCAGATTTGCTGTTGTCCTGGAGAGCTTGCAGAGCACTGGGGAAAGGCAGGCAGAGAATTCCCTGCTAGCACCTTCTCTGTGCCTGGGAAGCAGAAGTGTTCACATTGCTTCGCAGAATCGCTTTTGTGCAGAAAACACTAACACTTGTTCAGAACGAAAGAAAGCACAGAGCCCCAGATTTTATGTTGTCCTGGAGAGCTTGCAGAGCACTGGGGAAAGGCAGGCAGAGAATTCCCTGCTAGCACCTTCTCTGTGCCTGGGAAGCAGAAGTGTTCACATTGCTTCGCAGAATCGCTTTTGTGCAGAAAACACTAACACTTGTTCAGAACGAAAGAAAGCACAGAGCCCCAGATTTGCTGTTGTCCTGGAGAGCTTGCAGAGCACTGGGGAAAGGCAGGCAGAGAATTCCCTGCTAGCACCTTCTCTCTGCGCGGGAATGAGAAGTGTTCACATTTTTTCGCAGAATCGCATTTCCGTCGCTGCAGAGAACACAAAAGCTTGTTCAGGACGAAAGAAAGCACAGAGCCCCAGATTTGCTGTTACCCTGGAGAGCTTGCAGAGCACTGGGGAAAGGCAGGCAGAGAATTCCCTGCTAGCACCTTCTCTGTGCGCGGGAAGGCAAAGTGTTCACATTTCCTCGCAGAATCGCTTTTGTGCAGAAAACACTAACACTTGTTCAGAACGAAAGAAAGCACAGAGCCCCACATTTTATGTTGTCCTGGAGAGCTTGCAGAGCACTGGGGAAAGGCAGGCAGAGAATTCCCTGCTAGCACCTTCTCGGTGCCTGGGAAGCAGAAGTGTTCACATTGCTTCGCAGAATCGCTTTTGTGCAGAAAACACTAACACTTGTTCAGAACGAAAGAAAGCACAGAGCCCCAGATTTTATGTTGTCCTGGAGAGCTTGCAGAGCACTGGGGAAAGGCATGCAGAGAATTCCCTGCTAGCACCTTCTCTCTGCGCGGGAATGAGAAGTGTTCACATTGCTTCGCAGAATCGCATTTGCGTCGCTTCAGAGAACACAAAAGCTTGTTCAGGACGAAAGAAAGCACAGAGCCCCAGATTTGCTGTTACCCTGGAGAGCTTGCAGAGCACTGGGGAAAGGCAGGCAGAGAATTCCCTGCTAGCACCTTCTCTCTGCGCGGGAAGGCAAAGTGTTCACATTTCCTCGCAGAATCGCTTTTGTGCAGAAAACACTAACACTTGTTCAGAACGAAAGAAAGCACAGAGCCCCAGATTTTATGTTGTCCTGGAGAGCTTGCAGAGCACTGGGGAAAGGCAGGCAGAGAATTCCCTGCTAGCACCTTCTCTGTGCCTGGGAAGAAGAAGTGTTCACATTGCTTCGCAGAATCGCTTTTGTGCAGAAAACACTAACACTTGTTCAGAACGAAAGAAAGCATAGAGCCCCAGATTTGCTGTTGTGCTGGAGAGCTTGCAGAGCACTGGGGAAAGGCAGGCAGAGAATTCCCTGCTAGCACCTTCTCTGTGCCTGGGAAGCAGAAGTGTTCACATTGCTTCGCAGAATCGCTTTTGTGCAGAAAACACTAACACTTGTTCAGAACGAAAGAAAGCACAGAGCCCCAGATTTGCTGTTGTCCTGGAGATATTGCAGAGCACTGGGGAATGGCAAGGAGAGAATTCCCTGCTAGCACCTTCTCTCTGCGCGGGAATGAGAAGTGTTGACATTGCTTCGCAGAATCGCTTTTGTGCAGAAAACAGTAACACTTGTTCAGAAGGAAAGAAAGCACAGAGCCCCAGATTTGCTGTTGTCCTGGAGAGCTTGCAGAGCACTGGGGAAAGGCAGGCAGAGAATTCCCTGCTAGCACCTTCTCTGTGCCTGGGAAGCAGAAGTGTTCACATTGCTTCGCAGAATCGCTTTTGTGCAGAAAACACTAACACTTGTTCAGAACGAAAGAAAGCACAGAGCCCCAGATTTTATGTTGTCCTGGAGAGCTTGCAGAGCACTGGGGAAAGGCAGGCAGAGAATTCCCTGCTAGCACCTTCTCGGTGCCTGGGAAGAAGAAGTGTTCACATTGCTTCGCAGAATCGCTTTTGTGCAGAAAACACTAACACTTGTTCAGAACGAAAGAAAGCACAGAGCCCCAGATTTTATGTTGTCCTGGAGAGCTTGCAGAGCACTGGGGAAAGGCATGCAGAGAATTCCCTGCTAGCACCTTCTCTCTGCGCGGGAATGAGAAGTGTTCACATTGCTTCGCAGAATCGCATTTGCGTCGCTTCAGAGAACACAAAAGCTTGTTCAGGACGAAAGAAAGCACAGAGCCCCAGATTTGCTGTTACCCTGGAGAGCTTGCAGAGCACTGGGGAAAGGCAGGCAGAGAATTCCCTGCTAGCACCTTCTCTGTGCGCGGGAAGGCAAAGTGTTCACATTTCCTCGCAGAATCGCTTTTGTGCAGAAAACACTAACACTTGTTCAGAACGAAAGAAAGCACAGAGCCCCAGATTTTATGTTGTCCTGGAGAGCTTGCAGAGCACTGGGGAAAGGCAGGCAGAGAATTCCCTGCTAGCACCTTCTCTGTGCCTGGGAAGAAGAAGTGTTCACATTGCTTCGCAGAATCGCTTTTGTGCAGAAAACACTAACACTTGTTCAGAACGAAAGAAAGCACAGAGCCCCACATTTTATGTTGTCCTGGAGAGCTTGCAGAGCACTGGGGAAAGGCAGGCAGAGAATTCCCTGCTAGCACCTTCTCTGTGCCTGGGAAGAAGAAGTGTTCACATTGCTTCGCAGAATCGCTTTTGTGCAGAAAACACTAACACTTGTTCAGAACGAAAGAAAGCACAGAGCCCCAGATTTGCTGTTGTCCTGGAGAGCTTGCAGAGCACTGGGGAAAGGCAGGCAGAGAATTCCCTGCTAGCACCTTCTCTGTGCCTGGGAAGCAGAAGTGTTCACATTGCTTCGCAGAATCGCTTTTGTGCAGAAAACACTAACACTTGTTCAGAACGAAAGAAAGCACAGAGCCCCAGATTTTATGTTGTCCTGGAGAGCTTGCAGAGCACTGGGGAAAGGCATGCAGAAAATTCCCTGCTAGCACCTTCTCTCTGCACGGGAATGAGAAGTGTTCACATTGCTTCGCAGAATCGCTTTTGTGCAGAAAACACTAACACTTGTTCAGGACGAAAGAAAGCACAGAGCCCCAGATTTGCTGTTACCCTGGAGAGCTTGCAGAGCACTGGGGAAAGGCAGGCAGAGAATTCCCTGCTAGCACCTTCTCTGTGCGCGGGAAGGCAAAGTGTTCACATTTCCTCGCAGAATCGCTTTTGTGCAGAAAACACTAACACTTGTTCAGAACGAAAGAAAGCACAGAGCCCCAGATTTTATGTTGTCCTGGAGAGCTTGCAGAGCACTGGGGAAAGGCAGGCAGAGAATTCCCTGCTAGCACCTTCTCTGTGCCTGGGAAGAAGAAGTGTTCACATTGCTTCGCAGAATCGCTTTTGTGCAGAAAACACTAACACTTGTTCAGAACGAAAGAAAGCACAGAGCCCCAGATTTGCTGTTGTCCTGGAGAGCTTGCAGAGCACTGGGGAAAGGCAGGCAGAGAATTCCCTGCTAGCACCTTCTCTGTGCCTGGGAAGCAGAAGTGTTCACATTGCTTCGCAGAATCGCTTTTGTGCAGAAAACACTAACACTTGTTCAGAACGAAAGAAAGCACAGAGCCCCAGATTTTATGTTGTCCTGGAGAGCTTGCAGAGCACTGGGGAAAGGCAGGCAGAGAATTCCCTGCTAGCACCTTCTCTGTGCCTGGGAAGCAGAAGTGTTCACATTGCTTCGCAGAATCGCTTTTGTGCAGAAAACACTAACACTTGTTCAGAACGAAAGAAAGCACAGAGCCCCAGATTTGCTGTTGTCCTGGAGAGCTTGCAGAGCACTGGGGAAAGGCAGGCAGAGAATTCCCTGCTAGCACCTTCTCTCTGCGCGGGAATGAGAAGTGTTCACATTTTTTCGCAGAATCGCATTTCCGTCGCTGCAGAGAACACAAAAGCTTGTTCAGGACGAAAGAAAGCACAGAGCCCCAGATTTGCTGTTACCCTGGAGAGCTTGCAGAGCACTGGGGAAAGGCAGGCAGAGAATTCCCTGCTAGCACCTTCTCTGTGCGCGGGAAGGCAAAGTGTTCACATTTCCTCGCAGAATCGCTTTTGTGCAGAAAACACTAACACTTGTTCAGAACGAAAGAAAGCACAGAGCCCCACATTTTATGTTGTCCTGGAGAGCTTGCAGAGCACTGGGGAAAGGCAGGCAGAGAATTCCCTGCTAGCACCTTCTCGGTGCCTGGGAAGCAGAAGTGTTCACATTGCTTCGCAGAATCGCTTTTGTGCAGAAAACACTAACACTTGTTCAGAACGAAAGAAAGCACAGAGCCCCAGATTTTATGTTGTCCTGGAGAGCTTGCAGAGCACTGGGGAAAGGCATGCAGAGAATTCCCTGCTAGCACCTTCTCTCTGCGCGGGAATGAGAAGTGTTCACATTGCTTCGCAGAATCGCATTTGCGTCGCTTCAGAGAACACAAAAGCTTGTTCAGGACGAAAGAAAGCACAGAGCCCCAGATTTGCTGTTACCCTGGAGAGCTTGCAGAGCACTGGGGAAAGGCAGGCAGAGAATTCCCTGCTAGCACCTTCTCTGTGCGCGGGAAGGCAAAGTGTTCACATTTCCTCGCAGAATCGCTTTTGTGCAGAAAACACTAACACTTGTTCAGAACGAAAGAAAGCACAGAGCCCCAGATTTTATGTTGTCCTGGAGAGCTTGCAGAGCACTGGGGAAAGGCAGGCAGAGAATTCCCTGCTAGCACCTTCTCTGTGCCTGGGAAGAAGAAGTGTTCACATTGCTTCGCAGAATCGCTTTTGTGCAGAAAACACTAACACTTGTTCAGAACGAAAGAAAGCATAGAGCCCCAGATTTGCTGTTGTGCTGGAGAGCTTGCAGAGCACTGGGGAAAGGCAGGCAGAGAATTCCCTGCTAGCACCTTCTCTGTGCCTGGGAAGCAGAAGTGTTCACATTGCTTCGCAGAATCGCTTTTGTGCAGAAAACACTAACACTTGTTCAGAACGAAAGAAAGCACAGAGCCCCAGATTTGCTGTTGTCCTGGAGATATTGCAGAGCACTGGGGAATGGCAAGGAGAGAATTCCCTGCTAGCACCTTCTCTCTGCGCGGGAATGAGAAGTGTTGACATTGCTTCGCAGAATCGCTTTTGTGCAGAAAACAGTAACACTTGTTCAGAAGGAAAGAAAGCACAGAGCCCCAGATTTGCTGTTGTCCTGGAGAGCTTGCAGAGCACTGGGGAAAGGCAGGCAGAGAATTCCCTGCTAGCACCTTCTCTGTGCCTGGGAAGCAGAAGTGTTCACATTGCTTCGCAGAATCGCTTTTGTGCAGAAAACACTAACACTTGTTCAGAACGAAAGAAAGCACAGAGCCCCAGATTTTATGTTGTCCTGGAGAGCTTGCAGAGCACTGGGGAAAGGCAGGCAGAGAATTCCCTGCTAGCACCTTCTCGGTGCCTGGGAAGAAGAAGTGTTCACATTGCTTCGCAGAATCGCTTTTGTGCAGAAAACACTAACACTTGTTCAGAACGAAAGAAAGCACAGAGCCCCAGATTTTATGTTGTCCTGGAGAGCTTGCAGAGCACTGGGGAAAGGCATGCAGAGAATTCCCTGCTAGCACCTTCTCTCTGCGCGGGAATGAGAAGTGTTCACATTGCTTCGCAGAATCGCATTTGCGTCGCTTCAGAGAACACAAAAGCTTGTTCAGGACGAAAGAAAGCACAGAGCCCCAGATTTGCTGTTACCCTGGAGAGCTTGCAGAGCACTGGGGAAAGGCAGGCAGAGAATTCCCTGCTAGCACCTTCTCTGTGCGCGGGAAGGCAAAGTGTTCACATTTCCTCGCAGAATCGCTTTTGTGCAGAAAACACTAACACTTGTTCAGAACGAAAGAAAGCACAGAGCCCCAGATTTTATGTTGTCCTGGAGAGCTTGCAGAGCACTGGGGAAAGGCAGGCAGAGAATTCCCTGCTAGCACCTTCTCTGTGCCTGGGAAGAAGAAGTGTTCACATTGCTTCGCAGAATCGCTTTTGTGCAGAAAACACTAACACTTGTTCAGAACGAAAGAAAGCACAGAGCCCCAGATTTGCTGTTGTCCTGGAGAGCTTGCAGAGCACTGGGGAAAGGCAGGCAGAGAATTCCCTGCTAGCACCTTCTCTGTGCCTGGGAAGCAGAAGTGTTCACATTGCTTCGCAGAATCGCTTTTGTGCAGAAAACACTAACACTTGTTCAGAACGAAAGAAAGCACAGAGCCCCAGATTTTATGTTGTCCTGGAGAGCTTGCAGAGCACTGGGGAAAGGCAGGCAGAGAATTCCCTGCTAGCACCTTCTCGGTGCCTGGGAAGAAGAAGTGTTCACATTGCTTCGCAGAATCGCTTTTGTGCAGAAAACACTAACACTTGTTCAGAACGAAAGAAAGCACAGAGCCCCAGATTTTATGTTGTCCTGGAGAGATTGCACAGCACTGGGGAATGGCAAGGAGAGAATTCCCTGCTAGCACCTTCTCTCTGCGCGGGAATGAGAAGTGTTGACATTGCTTCGCAGAATCGCTTTTGTGCAGAAAACACTAACACTTGTTCAGAACGAAAGAAAGCACAGAGCCCCAGATTTGCTGTTGTCCTGGAGAGCTTGCAGAGCACTGGGGAAAGGCAGGCAGAGAATTCCCTGCTAGCACCTTCTCTGTGCGCGGGAAGGCAAAGTGTTCACATTTCCTCGCAGAATCGCTTTTGTGCAGAAAACACTAACACTTGTTCAGAACGAAAGAAAGCACAGAGCCCCAGATTTTATGTTGTCCTGGAGAGCTTGCAGAGCACTGGGGAAAGGCAGGCAGAGAATTCCCTGCTAGCACCTTCTCTGTGCGCGGGAAGGCAAAGTGTTCACATTTCCTCGCAGAATCGCTTTTGTGCAGAAAACACTAACACTTGTTCAGAACGAAAGAAAGCACAGAGCCCCAGATTTGCTGTTGTCCTGGAGAGCTTGCAGAGCACTGGGGAAAGGCAGGCAGAGAATTCCCTGCTAGCACCTTCTCGGTGCCTGGGAAGAAGAAGTGTTCACATTGCTTCGCAGAATCGCTTTTGTGCAGAAAACACTAACACTTGTTCAGAACGAAAGAAAGCACAGAGCCCCAGATTTGCTGTTGTCCTGGAGAGCTTGCAGAGCACTGGGGAAAGGCAGGCAGAGAATTCCCTGCTAGCACCTTCTCTCTGCGCGGGAATGAGAAGTGTTCACATTGCTTCGCAGAATCGCATTTGCGTCGCTTCAGAGAACACAAAAGCTTGTTCAGGACGAAAGAAAGCACAGAGCCCCAGATTTGCTGTTACCCTGGAGAGCTTGCAGAGCACTGGGGAAAGGCAGGCAGAGAATTCCCTGCTAGCACCTTCTCTGTGCCTGGGAAGCAGAAGTGTTCACATTTCCTCGCAGAATCGCTTTTGTGCAGAAAACACTAACACTTGTTCAGAACGAAAGAAAGCACAGAGCCCCAGATTTGCTGTTACCCTGGAGAGCTTGCAGAGCACTGGGGAAAGGCAGGCAGAGAATTCCCTGCTAGCACCTTCTCTGTGCGCGGGAAGGCAAAGTGTTCACATTTCCTCGCAGAATCGCTTTTGTGCAGAAAACACTAACACTTGTTCAGAACGAAAGAAAGCACAGAGCCCCAGATTTGCTGTTGTCCTGGAGAGCTTGCAGAGCACTGGGGAAAGGCAGGCAGAGAATTCCCTGCTAGCACCTTCTCTGTGCGCGGGAAGGCAAAGTGTTCACATTTCCTCGCAGAATCGCTTTTGTGCAGAAAACACTAACACTTGTTCAGAACGAAAGAAAGCACAGAGCCCCAGATTTTATGTTGTGCTGGAGAGCTTGCAGAGCACTGGGGAAAGGCAGGCAGAGAATTCCCTGCTAGCACCTTCTCTCTGCGCGGGAATGAGAAGTGTTCACATTGCTTCGCAGAATCGCTTTTGTGCAGAAAACACTAACACTTGTTCAGAACGAAAGAAAGCACAGAGCCCCACATTTTATGTTGTCCTGGAGAGCTTGCAGAGCACTGGGGAAAGGCAGGCAGAGAATTCCCTGCTAGCACCTTCTCTCTGCGCGGGAATGAGAAGTGTTCACATTGCTTCGCAGAATCGCTTTTGTGCAGAAAACACTAACACTTGTTCAGAACGAAAGAAAGCACAGAGCCCCAGATTTTATGTTGTCCTGGAGAGCTTGCAGAGCACTGGGGAAAGGCAGGCAGAGAATTCCCTGCTAGCACCTTCTCTCTGCGCGGGAATGAGAAGTGTTCACATTTTTTCGCAGAATCGCATTTGCGTCGCTTCAGAGAACACAAAAGCTTGTTCAGGACGAAAGAAAGCACAGAGCCCCAGATTTGCTGTTACCCTGGAGAGCTTGCAGAGCACTGGGGAAAGGCAGGCAGAGAATTCCCTGCTAGCACCTTCTCTGTGCCTGGGAAGCAGAAGTGTTCACATTGCTTCGCAGAATCGCTTTTGTGCAGAAAACACTAACACTTGTTCAGAACGAAAGAAAGCACAGAGCCCCAGATTTTATGTTGTCCTGGAGAGCTTGCAGAGCACTGGGGAAAGGCAGGCAGAGAATTCCCTGCTAGCACCTTCTCTCTGCGCGGGAAGGCAAAGTGTTCACATTTCCTCGCAGAATCGCTTTTGTGCAGAAAACACTAACACTTGTTCAGAACGAAAGAAAGCACAGAGCCCCAGATTTTATGTTGTCCTGGAGAGCTTGCAGAGCACTGGGGAAAGGCAGGCAGAGAATTCCCTGCTAGCACCTTCTCGGTGCCTGGGAAGAAGAAGTGTTCACATTGCTTCGCAGAATCGCTTTTGTGCAGAAAACACTAACACTTGTTCAGAACGAAAGAAAGCACAGAGCCCCAGATTTGCTGTTGTCCTGGAGAGCTTGCAGAGCACTGGGGAAAGGCAGGCAGAGAATTCCCTGCTAGCACCTTCTCTGTGCGCGGGAAGGCAAAGTGTTCACATTTCCTCGCAGAATCGCTTTTGTGCAGAAAACACTAACACTTGTTCAGAACGAAAGAAAGCACAGAGCCCCAGATTTTATGTTGTCCTGGAGAGCTTGCAGAGCACTGGGGAAAGGCAGGCAGAGAATTCCCTGCTAGCACCTTCTCTGTGCCTGGGAAGAAGAAGTGTTCACATTGCTTCGCAGAATCGCTTTTGTGCAGAAAACACTAACACTTGTTCAGAACGAAAGAAAGCACAGAGCCCCAGATTTTATGTTGTCCTGGAGAGCTTGCAGAGCACTGGGGAAAGGCAGGCAGAGAATTCCCTGCTAGCACCTTCTCTCTGCGCGGGAATGAGAAGTGTTCACATTGCTTCGCAGAATCGCTTTTGTGCAGAAAACACTAACACTTGTTCAGAACGAAAGAAAGCACAGAGACCCAGATTTTATGTTGTCCTGGAGAGCTTGCAGAGCACTGGGGAAAGGCAGGCAGAGAATTCCCTGCTAGCACCTTCTCTCTGCGCGGGAATGAGAAGTGTTCACATTGCTTCGCAGAATCGCTTTTGTGCAGAAAACACTAACACTTGTTCAGAACGAAAGAAAGCACAGAGACCCAGATTTTATGTTGTCCTGGAGAGCTTGCAGAGCACTGGGGAAAGGCAGGCAGAGAATTCCCTGCTAGCACCTTCTCTCTGCGCGGGAATGAGAAGTGTTCACATTTTTTCGCAGAATTGCATTTGCGTCGCTTCAGAGAACACAAAAGCTTGTTCAGGACGAAAGAAAGCACAGAGCCCCAGATTTGCTGTTACCCTGGAGAGCTTGCAGAGCACTGGGGAAAGGCAGGCAGAGAATTCCCTGCTAGCACCTTCTCTGTGCGCGGGAAGGCAAAGTGTTCACATTTCCTCGCAGAATCGCTTTTGTGCAGAAAACACTAACACTTGTTCAGAACGAAAGAAAGCACAGAGCCCCAGATTTTATGTTGTCCTGGAGAGCTTGCAGAGCACTGGGGAAAGGCAGGCAGAGAATTCCCTGCTAGCACCTTCTCTGTGCCTGGGAAGCAGAAGTGTTCACATTGCTTCGCAGAATCGCTTTTGTGCAGAAAACACTAACACTTGTTCAGAAGGAAAGAAAGCACAGAGCCCCAGATTTGCTGTTGTCCTGGAGAGCTTGCAGAGCACTGGGGAAAGGCAGGCAGAGAATTCCCTGCTAGCACCTTCTCTGTGCCTGGGAAGAAGAAGTGTTCACATTGCTTCGCAGAATCGCTTTTGTGCAGAAAACACTAACACTTGTTCAGAACGAAAGAAAGCACAGAGCCCCAGATTTTATGTTGTCCTGGAGAGCTTGCAGAGCACTGGGGAAAGGCAGGCAGAGAATTCCCTGCTAGCACCTTCTCTGTGCCTGGGAAGCAGAAGTGTTCACATTGCTTCGCAGAATCGCTTTTGTGCAGAAAACACTAACACTTGTTCAGAACGAAAGAAAGCACAGAGCCCCAGATTTGCTGTTGTCCTGGAGAGCTTGCAGAGCACTGGGGAAAGGCAGGCAGAGAATTCCCTGCTAGCACCTTCTCTCTGCACGGGAATGAGAAGTGTTCACATTGCTTCGCAGAATCGCTTTTGTGCAGAAAACACTAACACTTGTTCAGGACGAAAGAAAGCACAGAGCCCCAGATTTGCTGTTACCCTGGAGAGCTTGCAGAGCACTGGGGAAAGCAGGCAGAGAATTCCCTGCTAGCACCTTCTCTGTGCGCGGGAAGGCAAAGTGTTCACATTTCCTCGCAGAATCGCTTTTGTGCAGAAAACACTAACACTTGTTCAGAACGAAAGAAAGCACAGAGCCCCAGATTTGCTGTTGTCCTGGAGAGCTTGCAGAGCACTGGGGAAAGGCAGGCAGAGAATTCCCTGCTAGCACCTTCTCTGTGCCTGGGAAGAAGAAGTGTTCACATTGCTTCGCAGAATCGCTTTTGTGCAGAAAACACTAACACTTGTTCAGAACGAAAGAAAGCACAGAGCCCCAGATTTTATGTTGTCCTGGAGAGCTTGCAGAGCACTGGGGAAAGGCAGGCAGAGAATTCCCTGCTAGCACCTTCTCTCTGCGCGGGAATGAGAAGTGTTCACATTGCTTCGCAGAATCGCTTTTGTGCAGAAAACACTAACACTTGTTCAGAACGAAAGAAAGCACAGAGACCCAGATTTTATGTTGTCCTGGAGAGCTTGCAGAGCACTGGGGAAAGGCAGGCAGAGAATTCCCTGCTAGCACCTTCTCTGTGCCTGGGAAGAAGAAGTGTTCACATTGCTTCGCAGAATCGCTTTTGTGCAGAAAACACTAACACTTGTTCAGAACGAAAGAAAGCACAGAGCCCCAGATTTGCTGTTGTCCTGGAGAGCTTGCAGAGCACTGGGGAAAGGCAGGCAGAGAATTCCCTGCTAGCACCTTCTCTGTGCCTGGGAAGAAGAAGTGTTCACATTGCTTCGCAGAATCGCTTTTGTGCAGAAAACACTAACACTTGTTCAGAACGAAAGAAAGCACAGAGACCCAGATTTTATGTTGTCCTGGAGAGCTTGCAGAGCACTGGGGAAAGGCAGGCAGAGAATTCCCTGCTAGCACCTTCTCTGTGCCTGGGAAGCAGAAGTGTTCACATTGCTTCGCAGAATCGCTTTTGTGCAGAAAACACTAACACTTGTTCAGAACGAAAGAAAGCACAGAGCCCCAGATTTGCTGTTGTCCTGGAGAGCTTGCAGAGCACTGGGGAAAGGCAGGCAGAGAATTCCCTGCTAGCACCTTCTCTCTGCACGGGAATGAGAAGTGTTCACATTGCTTCGCAGAATCGCTTTTGTGCAGAAAACACTAACACTTGTTCAGGACGAAAGAAAGCACAGAGCCCCAGATTTGCTGTTACCCTGGAGAGCTTGCAGAGCACTGGGGAAAGCAGGCAGAGAATTCCCTGCTAGCACCTTCTCTGTGCGCGGGAAGGCAAAGTGTTCACATTTCCTCGCAGAATCGCTTTTGTGCAGAAAACACTAACACTTGTTCAGAACGAAAGAAAGCACAGAGACCCAGATTTTATGTTGTCCTGGAGAGCTTGCAGAGCACTGGGGAAAGGCAGGCAGAGAATTCCCTGCTAGCACCTTCTCTGTGCGCGGGAATGAGAAGTGTTCACATTGCTTCGCAGAATCGCTTTTGTGCAGAAAACACTAACACTTGTTCAGAACGAAAGAAAGCACAGAGCCCCAGATTTTATGTTGTCCTGGAGAGCTTGCAGAGCACTGGGGAAAGGCAGGCAGAGAATTCCCTGCTAGCACCTTCTCTGTGCCTGGGAAGCAGAAGTGTTCACATTGCTTCGCAGAATCGCTTTTGTGCAGAAAACACTAACACTTGTTCAGAACGAAAGAAAGCACAGAGACCCAGATTTTATGTTGTCCTGGAGAGCTTGCAGAGCACTGGGGAAAGGCAGGCAGAGAATTCCCTGCTAGCACCTTCTCTGTGCCTGGGAAGCAGAAGTGTTCACATTGCTTCGCAGAATCGCTTTTGTGCAGAAAACACTAACACTTGTTCAGAACGAAAGAAAGCACAGAGCCCCAGATTTGCTGTTGTCCTGGAGAGCTTGCAGAGCACTGGGGAAAGGCATGCAGAGAATTCCCTGCTAGCACCTTCTCTCTGCGCGGGAATGAGAAGTGTTCACATTGCTTCGCAGAATCGCTTTTGTGCAGAAAACACTAACACTTGTTCAGAACGAAAGAAAGCACAGAGCCCCAGATTTGCTGTTGTCCTGGAGAGCTTGCAGAGCACTGGGGAAAGGCAGGCAGAGAATTCCCTGCTAGCACCTTCTCTGTGCGCGGGAAGGCAAAGTGTTCACATTTCCTCGCAGAATCGCTTTTGTGCAGAAAACACTAACACTTGTTCAGAACGAAAGAAAGCACAGAGCCCCAGATTTTATGTTGTCCTGGAGAGCTTGAAGAGCACTGGGGAAAGGCAGGCAGAGAATTCCCTGCTAGCACCTTCTCTCTGCGCGGGAAGGCAAAGTGTTCACATTTCCTCGCAGAATCGCTTTTGTGCAGAAAACACTAACACTTGTTCAGAACGAAAGAAAGCACAGAGCCCCAGATTTTATGTTGTCCTGGAGAGCTTGCAGAGCACTGGGGAAAGGCAGGCAGAGAATTCCCTGCTAGCACCTTCTCGGTGCCTGGGAAGAAGAAGTGTTCACATTGCTTCGCAGAATCGCTTTTGTGCAGAAAACACTAACACTTGTTCAGAACGAAAGAAAGCACAGAGCCCCAGATTTGCTGTTGTCCTGGAGAGCTTGCAGAGCACTGGGGAAAGGCAGGCAGAGAATTCCCTGCTAGCACCTTCTCTGTGCGCGGGAAGGCAAAGTGTTCACATTTCCTCGCAGAATCGCTTTTGTGCAGAAAACACTAACACTTGTTCAGAACGAAAGAAAGCACAGAGCCCCACATTTTATGTTGTCCTGGAGAGCTTGCAGAGCACTGGGGAAAGGCAGGCAGAGAATTCCCTGCTAGCACCTTCTCTGTGCCTGGGAAGCAGAAGTGTTCACATTGCTTCGCAGAATCGCTTTTGTGCAGAAAACACTAACACTTGTTCAGAACGAAAGAAAGCACAGAGCCCCAGATTTTATGTTGTCCTGGAGAGCTTGCAGAGCACTGGGGAAAGGCAGGCAGAGAATTCCCTGCTAGCACCTTCTCTCTGCGCGGGAATGAGAAGTGTTCACATTGCTTCGCAGAATCGCTTTTGTGCAGAAAACACTAACACTTGTTCAGAACGAAAGAAAGCACAGAGCCCCAGATTTTATGTTGTCCTGGAGAGCTTGCAGAGCACTGGGGAAAGGCAGGCAGAGAATTCCCTGCTAGCACCTTCTCTCTGCGCGGGAATGAGAAGTGTTCACATTGCTTCGCAGAATCGCTTTTGTGCAGAAAACACTAACACTTGTTCAGAACGAAAGAAAGCACAGAGCCCCAGATTTGCTGTTGTCCTGGAGAGATTGCAGAGCACTGGGGAATGGCAAGGAGAGAATTCCCTGCTAGCACCTTCTCTCTGCGCGGGAATGAGAAGTGTTCACATTGCTTCGCAGAATCGCATTTGCGTCGCTTCAGAGAACACAAAAGCTTGTTCAGGACGAAAGAAAGCACAGAGCCCCAGATTTGCTGTTACCCTGGAGAGCTTGCAGAGCACTGGGGAAAGCAGGCAGAGAATTCCCTGCTAGCACCTTCTCTGTGCGCGGGAAGGCAAAGTGTTCAAATTTCCTCGCAGAATCGCTTTTGTGCAGAAAACACTAACACTTGTTCAGAACGAAAGAAAGCACAGAGCCCCAGATTTTATGTTGTCCTGGAGAGCTTGCAGAGCACTGGGGAAAGGCAGGCAGAGAATTCCCTGCTAGCACCTTCTCTCTGCGCGGAAATGAGATGTGTTCACATTGCTTCGCAGAATCGCTTTTGTGCAGAAAACACTAACACTTGTTCAGAACGAAAGAAAGCACAGAGCCCCAGATTTTATGTTGTCCTGGAGAGCTTGCAGAGCACTGGGGAAAGGCAGGCAGAGAATTCCCTGCTAGCACCTTCTCTGTGCGCGGGAAGGCAAAGTGTTCACATTTCCTCGCAGAATCGCTTTTGTGCAGAAAACACTAACACTTGTTCAGAACGAAAGAAAGCACAGAGCCCCAGATTTGCTGTTGTCCTGGAGAGCTTGCAGAGCACTGGGGAAAGGCAGGCAGAGAATTCCCTGCTAGCACCTTCTCTCTGCGCGGGAAGGCAAAGTGTTCACATTTCCTCGCAGAATCGCTTTTGTGCAGAAAACACTAACACTTGTTCAGAACGAAAGAAAGCACAGAGCCCCAGATTTTATGTTGTCCTGGAGAGCTTGCAGAGCACTGGGGAAAGGCAGGCAGAGAATTCCCTGCTAGCACCTTCTCTGTGCCTGGGAAGAAGAAGTGTTCCCATTGCTTCGCAGAATCGCTTTTGTGCAGAAAACACTAACACTTGTTCAGAACGAAAGAAAGCACAGAGCCCCAGATTTGCTGTTGTCCTGGAGAGCTTGCAGAGCACTGGGGAAAGGCAGGCAGAGAATTCCCTGCTAGCACCTTCTCTGTGCCTGGGAAGCAGAAGTGTTCACATTGCTTCGCAGAATCGCTTTTGTGCAGAAAACACTAACACTTGTTCAGAACGAAAGAAAGCACAGAGCCCCAGATTTTATGTTGTCCTGGAGAGCTTGCAGAGCACTGGGGAAAGGCAGGCAGAGAATTCCCTGCTAGCACCTTCTCTGTGCCTGGGAAGCAGAAGTGTTCACATTGCTTCGCAGAATCGCTTTTGTGCAGAAAACACTAACACTTGTTCAGAACGAAAGAAAGCACAGAGACCCAGATTTTATGTTGTCCTGGAGAGCTTGCAGAGCACTGGGGAAAGGCAGGCAGAGAATTCCCTGCTAGCACCTTCTCTCTGCGCGGGAATGAGAAGTGTTCACATTGCTTCGCAGAATCGCTTTTGTGCAGAAAACACTAACACTTGTTCAGAATGAAAGAAAGCACAGAGCCCCAGATTTTATGTTGTCCTGGAGAGCTTGCAGAGCACTGGGGAAAGGCATGCAGAGAATTCCCTGCTAGCACCTTCTCTCTGCGCGGGAATGAGAAGTGTTCACATTTTTTCGCAGAATCGCATTTGCGTCGCTTCAGAGAACACAAAAGCTTGTTCAGGACGAAAGAAAGCACAGAGCCCCAGATTTGCTGTTACCCTGGAGAGCTTGCAGAGCACTGGGGAAAGGCAGGCAGAGAATTCCCTGCTAGCACCTTCTCTGTGCCTGGGAAGAAGAAGTGTTCACATTGCTTCGCAGAATCGCTTTTGTGCAGAAAACACTAACACTTGTTCAGAACGAAAGAAAGCACAGAGCCCCAGATTTGCTGTTGTCCTGGAGAGCTTGCAGAGCACTGGGGAAAGGCAGGCAGAGAATTCCCTGCTAGCACCTTCTCTGTGCCTGGGAAGAAGAAGTGTTCACATTGCTTCGCAGAATCGCTTTTGTGCAGAAAACACTAACACTTGTTCAGAACGAAAGAAAGCACAGAGACCCAGATTTTATGTTGTCCTGGAGAGCTTGCAGAGCACTGGGGAAAGGCAGGCAGAGAATTCCCTGCTAGCACCTTCTCGGTGCCTGGGAAGAAGAAGTGTTCACATTGCTTCGAGAATCGCTTTTGTGCAGAAAACACTAACACTTGTTCAGAACGAAAGAAAGCACAGAGCCCCAGATTTGCTGTTGTCCTGGAGAGATTGCAGAGCACTGGGGAATGGCAAGGAGAGAATTCCCTGCTAGCACCTTCTCTCTGCGCGGGAATGAGAAGTGTTGACATTGCTTCGCAGAATCGCTTTTGTGCAGAAAACACTAACACTTGTTCAGAACGAAAGAAAGCACAGAGCCCCAGATTTTATGTTGTCCTGGAGAGCTTGCAGAGCACTGGGGAAAGGCAGGCAGAGAATTCCCTGCTAGCACCTTCTCTCTGCGCGGGAATGAGAAGTGTTCACATTGCTTCGCAGAATCGCTTTTGTGCAGAAAACACTAACACTTGTTCAGAACGAAAGAAAGCACAGAGACCCAGATTTTATGTTGTCCTGGAGAGCTTGCAGAGCACTGGGGAAAGGCAGGCAGAGAATTCCCTGCTAGCACCTTCTCTCTGCGCGGGAATGAGAAGTGTTCACATTGCTTCGCAGAATCGCATTTGCGTCGCTTCAGAGAACACAAAAGCTTGTTCAGGACGAAAGAAAGCACAGAGCCCCAGATTTGCTGTTGTCCTGGAGAGCTTGCAGAGCACTGGGGAAAGGCAGGCAGAGAATTCCCTGCTAGCACCTTCACTGTGCGCGGGAAGGCAAAGTGTTCACATTTCCTCGCTGAATCGCTTTTGTGCAGAAAACACTAACACTTGTTCAGAACGAAAGAAAGCACAGAGCCCCAGATTTTATGTTGTCCTGGAGAGCTTGCAGAGCACTGGGGAAAGGCAGGCAGAGAATTCCCTGCTAGCACCTTCTCTGTGCCTGGGAAGAAGAAGTGTTCACATTGCTTCGCAGAATCGCTTTTGTGCAGAAAACACTAACACTTGTTCAGAACGAAAGAAAGCACAGAGCCCCAGATTTTATGTTGTCCTGGAGAGCTTGCAGAGCACTGGGGAAAGGCAGGCAGAGAATTCCCTGCTAGCACCTTCTCTGTGCCTGGGAAGAAGAAGTGTTCCCATTGCTTCGCAGAATCGCTTTTGTGCAGAAAACACTAACACTTGTTCAGAACGAAAGAAAGCACAGAGCCCCAGATTTGCTGTTGTCCTGGAGAGCTTGCAGAGCACTGGGGAAAGGCAGGCAGAGAATTCCCTGCTAGCACCTTCTCTCTGCGCGGGAATGAGAAGTGTTCACATTGCTTCGCAGAATCGCTTTTGTGCAGAAAACACTAACACTTGTTCAGAACGAAAGAAAGCACAGAGCCCCAGATTTTATGTTGTCCTGGAGAGCTTGCAGAGCACTGGGGAAAGGCAGGCAGAGAATTCCCTGCTAGCACCTTCTCTGTGCGCGGGAAGGCAAAGTGTTCACATTTCCTCGCAGAATCGCTTTTGTGCAGAAAACACTAACACTTGTTCAGAACGAAAGAAAGCACAGAGCCCCAGATTTGCTGTTGTCCTGGAGAGCTTGCAGAGCACTGGGGAAAGGCAGGCAGAGAATTCCCTGCTAGCACCTTCTCTGTGCCTGGGAAGAAGAAGTGTTCCCATTGCTTCGCAGAATCGCTTTTGTGCAGAAAACACTAACACTTGTTCAGAACGAAAGAAAGCACAGAGCCCCAGATTTGCTGTTGTCCTGGAGAGCTTGCAGAGCACTGGGGAAAGGCAGGCAGAGAATTCCCTGCTAGCACCTTCTCTGTGCCTGGGAAGCAGAAGTGTTCACATTGCTTCGCAGAATCGCTTTTGTGCAGAAAACACTAACACTTGTTCAGAACGAAAGAAAGCACAGAGCCCCAGATTTTATGTTGTCCTGGAGAGCTTGCAGAGCACTGGGGAAAGGCAGGCAGAGAATTCCCTGCTAGCACCTTCTCTGTGCCTGGGAAGCAGAAGTGTTCACATTGCTTCGCAGAATCGCTTTTGTGCAGAAAACACTAACACTTGTTCAGAACGAAAGAAAGCACAGAGACCCAGATTTTATGTTGTCCTGGAGAGCTTGCAGAGCACTGGGGAAAGGCAGGCAGAGAATTCCCTGCTAGCACCTTCTCTCTGCGCGGGAATGAGAAGTGTTCACATTGCTTCGCAGAATCGCTTTTGTGCAGAAAACACTAACACTTGTTCAGAATGAAAGAAAGCACAGAGCCCCAGATTTTATGTTGTCCTGGAGAGCTTGCAGAGCACTGGGGAAAGGCAGGCAGAGAATTCCCTGCTAGCACCTTCTCGGTGCCTGGGAAGAAGAAGTGTTCACATTGCTTCGCAGAATCGCTTTTGTGCAGAAAACACTAACACTTGTTCAGAACGAAAGAAAGCACAGAGCCCCAGATTTGCTGTTGTCCTGGAGAGCTTGCAGAGCACTGGGGAAAGGCAGGCAGAGAATTCCCTGCTAGCACCTTCTCTCTGCGCGGGAATGAGAAGTGTTCACATTGCTTCGCAGAATCGCTTTTGTGCAGAAAACACTAACACTTGTTCAGAACGAAAGAAAGCACAGAGCCCCAGATTTTATGTTGTCCTGGAGAGCTTGCAGAGCACTGGGGAAAGGCAGGCAGAGAATTCCCTGCTAGCACCTTCTCTGTGCGCGGGAAGGCAAAGTGTTCACATTTCCTCGCAGAATCGCTTTTGTGCAGAAAACACTAACACTTGTTCAGAACGAAAGAAAGCACAGAGCCCCAGATTTGCTGTTGTCCTGGAGAGCTTGCAGAGCACTGGGGAAAGGCAGGCAGAGAATTCCCTGCTAGCACCTTCTCTGTGCCTGGGAAGAAGAAGTGTTCCCATTGCTTCGCAGAATCGCTTTTGTGCAGAAAACACTAACAATTGTTCAGAACGAAAGAAAGCACAGAGCCCCAGATTTGCTGTTGTCCTGGAGAGCTTGCAGAGCACTGGGGAAAGGCAGGCAGAGAATTCCCTGCTAGCACCTTCTCTGTGCCTGGGAAGCAGAAGTGTTCACATTGCTTCGCAGAATCGCTTTTGTGCAGAAAACACTAACACTTGTTCAGAACGAAAGAAAGCACAGAGCCCCAGATTTTATGTTGTCCTGGAGAGCTTGCAGAGCACTGGGGAAAGGCAGGCAGAGAATTCCCTGCTAGCACCTTCTCTGTGCCTGGGAAGCAGAAGTGTTCACATTGCTTCGCAGAATCGCTTTTGTGCAGAAAACACTAACACTTGTTCAGAACGAAAGAAAGCACAGAGACCCAGATTTTATGTTGTCCTGGAGAGCTTGCAGAGCACTGGGGAAAGGCAGGCAGAGAATTCCCTGCTAGCACCTTCTCTCTGCGCGGGAATGAGAAGTGTTCACATTGCTTCGCAGAATCGCTTTTGTGCAGAAAACACTAACACTTGTTCAGAATGAAAGAAAGCACAGAGCCCCAGATTTTATGTTGTCCTGGAGAGCTTGCAGAGCACTGGGGAAAGGCAGGCAGAGAATTCCCTGCTAGCACCTTCTCGGTGCCTGGGAAGAAGAAGTGTTCACATTGCTTCGCAGAATCGCTTTTGTGCAGAAAACACTAACACTTGTTCAGAACGAAAGAAAGCACAGAGCCCCAGATTTTATGTTGTCCTGGAGAGCTTGCAGAGCACTGGGGAAAGGCAGGCAGAGAATTCCCTGCTAGCACCTTCTCTGTGCCTGGGAAGCAGAAGTGTTCACATTGCTTCGCAGAATCGCTTTTGTGCAGAAAACACTAACACTTGTTCAGAACGAAAGAAAGCACAGAGACCCAGATTTTATGTTGTCCTGGAGAGCTTGCAGAGCACTGGGGAAAGGCAGGCAGAGAATTCCCTGCTAGCACCTTCTCGGTGCCTGGGAAGAAGAAGTGTTCACATTGCTTCGCAGAATCGCTTTTGTGCAGAAAACACTAACACTTGTTCAGAACGAAAGAAAGCACAGAGCCCCAGATTTGCTGTTGTCCTGGAGAGCTTGCAGAGCACTGGGGAAAGGCAGGCAGAGAATTCCCTGCTAGCACCTTCTCTCTGCACGGGAATGAGAAGTGTTCACATTGCTTCGCAGAATCGCTTTTGTGCAGAAAACACTAACACTTGTTCAGGACGAAAGAAAGCACAGAGCCCCAGATTTGCTGTTACCCTGGAGAGCTTGCAGAGCACTGGGGAAAGCAGGCAGAGAATTCCCTGCTAGCACCTTCTCTGTGCGCGGGAAGGCAAAGTGTTCACATTTCCTCGCAGAATCGCTTTTGTGCAGAAAACACTAACACTTGTTCAGAACGAAAGAAAGCACAGAGCCCCAGATTTTATGTTGTCCTGGAGAGCTTGCAGAGCACTGGGGAAAGGCAGGCAGAGAATTCCCTGCTAGCACCTTCTCTGTGCCTGGGAAGAAGAAGTGTTCACATTGCTTCGCAGAATCGCTTTTGTGCAGAAAACACTAACACTTGTTCAGAACGAAAGAAAGCACAGAGCCCCAGATTTTATGTTGTCCTGGAGAGCTTGCAGAGCACTGGGGAAAGGCAGGCAGAGAATTCCCTGCTAGCACCTTCTCTCTGCGCGGGAATGAGAAGTGTTCACATTGCTTCGCAGAATCGCTTTTGTGCAGAAAACACTAACACTTGTTCAGAACGAAAGAAAGCACAGAGACCCAGATTTTATGTTGTCCTGGAGAGCTTGCAGAGCACTGGGGAAAGGCAGGCAGAGAATTCCCTGCTAGCACCTTCTCTCTGCGCGGGAATGAGAAGTGTTCACATTGCTTCGCAGAATCGCTTTTGTGCAGAAAACACTAACACTTGTTCAGAACGAAAGAAAGCACAGAGACCCAGATTTTATGTTGTCCTGGAGAGCTTGCAGAGCACTGGGGAAAGGCAGGCAGAGAATTCCCTGCTAGCACCTTCTCTCTGCGCGGGAATGAGAAGTGTTCACATTTTTTCGCAGAATCGCATTTGCGTCGCTTCAGAGAACACAAAAGCTTGTTCAGGACGAAAGAAAGCACAGAGCCCCAGATTTGCTGTTACCCTGGAGAGTTTGCAGAGCACTGGGGAAAGGCAGGCAGAGAATTCCCTGCTAGCACCTTCTCTGTGCGCGGGAAGGCAAAGTGTTCACATTTCCTTGCAGAATCGCTTTTGTGCAGAAAACACTAACACTTGTTCAGAACGAAAGAAAGCACAGAGCCCCAGATTTTATGTTGTCCTGGAGAGCTTGCAGAGCACTGGGGAAAGGCAGGCAGAGAATTCCCTGCTAGCACCTTCTCTGTGCCTGGGAAGAAGAAGTGTTCACATTGCTTCGCAGAATCGCTTTTGTGCAGAAAACACTAACACTTGTTCAGAACGAAAGAAAGCACAGAGCCCCAGATTTGCTGTTGTCCTGGAGAGCTTGCAGAGCACTGGGGAAAGGCAGGCAGAGAATTCCCTGCTAGCACCTTCTCTGTGCCTGGGAAGAAGAAGTGTTCACATTGCTTCGCAGAATCGCTTTTGTGCAGAAAACACTAACACTTGTTCAGAACGAAAGAAAGCACAGAGCCCCAGATTTTATGTTGTCCTGGAGAGCTTGCAGAGCACTGGGGAAAGGCAGGCAGAGAATTCCCTGCTAGCACCTTCTCTGTGCCTGGGAAGCAGAAGTGTTCACATTGCTTCGCAGAATCGCTTTTGTGCAGAAAACACTAACACTTGTTCAGAACGAAAGAAAGCACAGAGCCCCAGATTTGCTGTTGTCCTGGAGAGCTTGCAGAGCACTGGGGAAAGGCAGGCAGAGAATTCCCTGCTAGCACCTTCTCTCTGCACGGGAATGAGAAGTGTTCACATTGCTTCGCAGAATCGCTTTTGTGCAGAAAACACTAACACTTGTTCAGGACGAAAGAAAGCACAGAGCCCCAGATTTGCTGTTACCCTGGAGAGCTTGCAGAGCACTGGGGAAAGCAGGCAGAGAATTCCCTGCTAGCACCTTCTCTGTGCGCGGGAAGGCAAAGTGTTCACATTTCCTCGCAGAATCGCTTTTGTGCAGAAAACACTAACACTTGTTCAGAACGAAAGAAAGCACAGAGACCCAGATTTTATGTTGTCCTGGAGAGCTTGCAGAGCACTGGGGAAAGGCAGGCAGAGAATTCCCTGCTAGCACCTTCTCTGTGCGCGGGAATGAGAAGTGTTCACATTGCTTCGCAGAATCGCTTTTGTGCAGAAAACACTAACACTTGTTCAGAACGAAAGAAAGCACAGAGCCCCAGATTTTATGTTGTCCTGGAGAGCTTGCAGAGCACTGGGGAAAGGCAGGCAGAGAATTCCCTGCTAGCACCTTCTCTGTGCCTGGGAAGCAGAAGTGTTCACATTGCTTCGCAGAATCGCTTTTGTGCAGAAAACACTAACACTTGTTCAGAACGAAAGAAAGCACAGAGACCCAGATTTTATGTTGTCCTGGAGAGCTTGCAGAGCACTGGGGAAAGGCAGGCAGAGAATTCCCTGCTAGCACCTTCTCTGTGCCTGGGAAGCAGAAGTGTTCACATTGCTTCGCAGAATCGCTTTTGTGCAGAAAACACTAACACTTGTTCAGAACGAAAGAAAGCACAGAGCCCCAGATTTGCTGTTGTCCTGGAGAGCTTGCAGAGCACTGGGGAAAGGCAGGCAGAGAATTCCCTGCTAGCACCTTCTCTCTGCGCGGGAATGAGAAGTGTTCACATTGCTTCGCAGAATCGCTTTTGTGCAGAAAACACTAACACTTGTTCAGAACGAAAGAAAGCACAGAGCCCCAGATTTGCTGTTGTCCTGGAGAGCTTGCAGAGCACTGGGGAAAGGCAGGCAGAGAATTCCCTGCTAGCACCTTCTCTGTGCGCGGGAAGGCAAAGTGTTCACATTTCCTCGCAGAATCGCTTTTGTGCAGAAAACACTAACACTTGTTCAGAACGAAAGAAAGCACAGAGCCCCAGATTTTATGTTGTCCTGGAGAGCTTGAAGAGCACTGGGGAAAGGCAGGCAGAGAATTCCCTGCTAGCACCTTCTCTCTGCGCGGGAAGGCAAAGTGTTCACATTTCCTCGCAGAATCGCTTTTGTGCAGAAAACACTAACACTTGTTCAGAACGAAAGAAAGCACAGAGCCCCAGATTTTATGTTGTCCTGGAGAGCTTGCAGAGCACTGGGGAAAGGCAGGCAGAGAATTCCCTGCTAGCACCTTCTCGGTGCCTGGGAAGAAGAAGTGTTCACATTGCTTCGCAGAATCGCTTTTGTGCAGAAAACACTAACACTTGTTCAGAACGAAAGAAAGCACAGAGCCCCAGATTTGCTGTTGTCCTGGAGAGCTTGCAGAGCACTGGGGAAAGGCAGGCAGAGAATTCCCTGCTAGCACCTTCTCTGTGCGCGGGAAGGCAAAGTGTTCACATTTCCTCGCAGAATCGCTTTTGTGCAGAAAACACTAACACTTGTTCAGAACGAAAGAAAGCACAGAGCCCCACATTTTATGTTGTCCTGGAGAGCTTGCAGAGCACTGGGGAAAGGCAGGCAGAGAATTCCCTGCTAGCACCTTCTCTGTGCCTGGGAAGAAGAAGTGTTCACATTGCTTCGCAGAATCGCTTTTGTGCAGAAAACACTAACACTTGTTCAGAACGAAAGAAAGCACAGAGCCCCAGATTTTATGTTGTCCTGGAGAGCTTGCAGAGCACTGGGGAAAGGCAGGCAGAGAATTCCCTGCTAGCACCTTCTCTCTGCGCGGGAATGAGAAGTGTTCACATTGCTTCGCAGAATCGCTTTTGCGTCGCTTCAGAGAACACAAAAGCTTGTTCAGGACGAAAGAAAGCACAGAGCCCCAGATTTGCTGTTACCCTGGAGAGCTTGCAGAGCACTGGGGAAAGCAGGCAGAGAATTCCCTGCTAGCACCTTCTCTGTGCGCGGGAAGGCAAAGTGTTCAAATTTCCTCGCAGAATCGCTTTTGTGCAGAAAACACTAACACTTGTTCAGAACGAAAGAAAGCACAGAGCCCCAGATTTTATGTTGTCCTGGAGAGCTTGCAGAGCACTGGGGAAAGGCAGGCAGAGAATTCCCTGCTAGCACCTTCTCTGTGCCTGGGAAGCAGAAGTGTTCACATTGCTTCGCAGAATCGCTTTTGTGCAGAAAACACTAACACTTGTTCAGAACGAAAGAAAGCACAGAGCCCCAGATTTGCTGTTGTCCTGGAGAGCTTGCAGAGCACTGGGGAAAGGCAGGCAGAGAATTCCCTGCTAGCACCTTCTCTCTGCGCGGAAATGAGATGTGTTCACATTGCTTCGCAGAATCGCTTTTGTGCAGAAAACACTAACACTTGTTCAGAACGAAAGAAAGCACAGAGCCCCAGATTTTATGTTGTCCTGGAGAGCTTGCAGAGCACTGGGGAAAGGCAGGCAGAGAATTCCCTGCTAGCACCTTCTCTGTGCGCGGGAAGGCAAAGTGTTCACATTTCCTCGCAGAATCGCTTTTGTGCAGAAAACACTAACACTTGTTCAGAACGAAAGAAAGCACAGAGCCCCAGATTTGCTGTTGTCCTGGAGAGCTTGCAGAGCACTGGGGAAAGGCAGGCAGAGAATTCCCTGCTAGCACCTTCTCTCTGCGCGGGAAGGCAAAGTGTTCACATTTCCTCGCAGAATCGCTTTTGTGCAGAAAACACTAACACTTGTTCAGAACGAAAGAAAGCACAGAGCCCCAGATTTTATGTTGTCCTGGAGAGCTTGCAGAGCACTGGGGAAAGGCAGGCAGAGAATTCCCTGCTAGCACCTTCTCTGTGCCTGGGAAGAAGAAGTGTTCCCATTGCTTCGCAGAATCGCTTTTGTGCAGAAAACACTAACACTTGTTCAGAACGAAAGAAAGCACAGAGCCCCAGATTTGCTGTTGTCCTGGAGAGCTTGCAGAGCACTGGGGAAAGGCAGGCAGAGAATTCCCTGCTAGCACCTTCTCTGTGCCTGGGAAGCAGAAGTGTTCACATTGCTTCGCAGAATCGCTTTTGTGCAGAAAACACTAACACTTGTTCAGAACGAAAGAAAGCACAGAGCCCCAGATTTTATGTTGTCCTGGAGAGCTTGCAGAGCACTGGGGAAAGGCAGGCAGAGAATTCCCTGCTAGCACCTTCTCTGTGCCTGGGAAGCAGAAGTGTTCACATTGCTTCGCAGAATCGCTTTTGTGCAGAAAACACTAACACTTGTTCAGAACGAAAGAAAGCACAGAGACCCAGATTTTATGTTGTCCTGGAGAGCTTGCAGAGCACTGGGGAAAGGCAGGCAGAGAATTCCCTGCTAGCACCTTCTCTCTGCGCGGGAATGAGAAGTGTTCACATTGCTTCGCAGAATCGCTTTTGTGCAGAAAACACTAACACTTGTTCAGAATGAAAGAAAGCACAGAGCCCCAGATTTTATGTTGTCCTGGAGAGCTTGCAGAGCACTGGGGAAAGGCATGCAGAGAATTCCCTGCTAGCACCTTCTCTCTGCGCGGGAATGAGAAGTGTTCACATTTTTTCGCAGAATCGCATTTGCGTCGCTTCAGAGAACACAAAAGCTTGTTCAGGACGAAAGAAAGCACAGAGCCCCAGATTTGCTGTTACCCTGGAGAGCTTGCAGAGCACTGGGGAAAGGCAGGCAGAGAATTCCCTGCTAGCACCTTCTCTGTGCGCGGGAAGGCAAAGTGTTCACATTTCCTCGCTGAATAGCTTTTGTGCAGAAAACACTAACACTTGTTCAGAACGAAAGAAAGCACAGAGCCCCAGATTTGCTGTTGTCCTGGAGAGCTTGCAGAGCACTGGGGAAAGGCAGGCAGAGAATTCCCTGCTAGCACCTTCTCTGTGCCTGGGAAGAAGAAGTGTTCACATTGCTTCGCAGAATCGCTTTTGTGCAGAAAACACTAACACTTGTTCAGAACGAAAGAAAGCACAGAGCCCCAGATTTGCTGTTGTCCTGGAGAGCTTGCAGAGCACTGGGGAAAGGCAGGCAGAGAATTCCCTGCTAGCACCTTCTCTGTGCCTGGGAAGAAGAAGTGTTCACATTGCTTCGCAGAATCGCTTTTGTGCAGAAAACACTAACACTTGTTCAGAACGAAAGAAAGCACAGAGACCCAGATTTTATGTTGTCCTGGAGAGCTTGCAGAGCACTGGGGAAAGGCAGGCAGAGAATTCCCTGCTAGCACCTTCTCGGTGCCTGGGAAGAAGAAGTGTTCACATTGCTTCGAGAATCGCTTTTGTGCAGAAAACACTAACACTTGTTCAGAACGAAAGAAAGCACAGAGCCCCAGATTTGCTGTTGTCCTGGAGAGATTGCAGAGCACTGGGGAATGGCAAGGAGAGAATTCCCTGCTAGCACCTTCTCTCTGCGCGGGAATGAGAAGTGTTGACATTGCTTCGCAGAATCGCTTTTGTGCAGAAAACACTAACACTTGTTCAGAACGAAAGAAAGCACAGAGCCCCAGATTTGCTGTTGTCCTGGAGAGCTTGCAGAGCACTGGGGAAAGGCAGGCAGAGAATTCCCTGCTAGCACCTTCTCTCTGCGCGGGAATGAGAAGTGTTCACATTGCTTCGCAGAATCGCTTTTGTGCAGAAAACACTAACACTTGTTCAGAACGAAAGAAAGCACAGAGACCCAGATTTTATGTTGTCCTGGAGAGCTTGCAGAGCACTGGGGAAAGGCAGGCAGAGAATTCCCTGCTAGCACCTTCTCTCTGCGCGGGAATGAGAAGTGTTCACATTGCTTCGCAGAATCGCATTTGCGTCGCTTCAGAGAACACAAAAGCTTGTTCAGGACGAAAGAAAGCACAGAGCCCCAGATTTGCTGTTGTCCTGGAGAGCTTGCAGAGCACTGGGGAAAGGCAGGCAGAGAATTCCCTGCTAGCACCTTCACTGTGCGCGGGAAGGCAAAGTGTTCACATTTCCTCGCTGAATCGCTTTTGTGCAGAAAACACTAACACTTGTTCAGAACGAAAGAAAGCACAGAGCCCCAGATTTTATGTTGTCCTGGAGAGCTTGCAGAGCACTGGGGAAAGGCAGGCAGAGAATTCCCTGCTAGCACCTTCTCTGTGCCTGGGAAGAAGAAGTGTTCACATTGCTTCGCAGAATCGCTTTTGTGCAGAAAACACTAACACTTGTTCAGAACGAAAGAAAGCACAGAGCCCCAGATTTTATGTTGTCCTGGAGAGCTTGCAGAGCACTGGGGAAAGGCAGGCAGAGAATTCCCTGCTAGCACCTTCTCTGTGCCTGGGAAGAAGAAGTGTTCCCATTGCTTCGCAGAATCGCTTTTGTGCAGAAAACACTAACACTTGTTCAGAACGAAAGAAAGCACAGAGCCCCAGATTTGCTGTTGTCCTGGAGAGCTTGCAGAGCACTGGGGAAAGGCAGGCAGAGAATTCCCTGCTAGCACCTTCTCTCTGCGCGGGAATGAGAAGTGTTCACATTGCTTCGCAGAATCGCTTTTGTGCAGAAAACACTAACACTTGTTCAGAACGAAAGAAAGCACAGAGCCCCAGATTTTATGTTGTCCTGGAGAGCTTGCAGAGCACTGGGGAAAGGCAGGCAGAGAATTCCCTGCTAGCACCTTCTCTGTGCGCGGGAAGGCAAAGTGTTCACATTTCCTCGCAGAATCGCTTTTGTGCAGAAAACACTAACACTTGTTCAGAACGAAAGAAAGCACAGAGCCCCAGATTTGCTGTTGTCCTGGAGAGCTTGCAGAGCACTGGGGAAAGGCAGGCAGAGAATTCCCTGCTAGCACCTTCTCTGTGCCTGGGAAGAAGAAGTGTTCCCATTGCTTCGCAGAATCGCTTTTGTGCAGAAAACACTAACACTTGTTCAGAACGAAAGAAAGCACAGAGCCCCAGATTTGCTGTTGTCCTGGAGAGCTTGCAGAGCACTGGGGAAAGGCAGGCAGAGAATTCCCTGCTAGCACCTTCTCTGTGCCTGGGAAGCAGAAGTGTTCACATTGCTTCGCAGAATCGCTTTTGTGCAGAAAACACTAACACTTGTTCAGAACGAAAGAAAGCACAGAGCCCCAGATTTTATGTTGTCCTGGAGAGCTTGCAGAGCACTGGGGAAAGGCAGGCAGAGAATTCCCTGCTAGCACCTTCTCTGTGCCTGGGAAGCAGAAGTGTTCACATTGCTTCGCAGAATCGCTTTTGTGCAGAAAACACTAACACTTGTTCAGAACGAAAGAAAGCACAGAGACCCAGATTTTATGTTGTCCTGGAGAGCTTGCAGAGCACTGGGGAAAGGCAGGCAGAGAATTCCCTGCTAGCACCTTCTCTCTGCGCGGGAATGAGAAGTGTTCACATTGCTTCGCAGAATCGCTTTTGTGCAGAAAACACTAACACTTGTTCAGAATGAAAGAAAGCACAGAGCCCCAGATTTTATGTTGTCCTGGAGAGCTTGCAGAGCACTGGGGAAAGGCAGGCAGAGAATTCCCTGCTAGCACCTTCTCGGTGCCTGGGAAGAAGAAGTGTTCACATTGCTTCGCAGAATCGCTTTTGTGCAGAAAACACTAACACTTGTTCAGAACGAAAGAAAGCACAGAGCCCCAGATTTGCTGTTGTCCTGGAGAGCTTGCAGAGCACTGGGGAAAGGCAGGCAGAGAATTCCCTGCTAGCACCTTCTCTCTGCGCTGGAATGAGAAGTGTTCACATTGCTTCGCAGAATCGCTTTTGTGCAGAAAACACTAACACTTGTTCAGAACGAAAGAAAGCACAGAGCCCCAGATTTTATGTTGTCCTGGAGAGCTTGCAGAGCACTGGGGAAAGGCAGGCAGAGAATTCCCTGCTAGCACCTTCTCTGTGCGCGGGAAGGCAAAGTGTTCACATTTCCTCGCAGAATCGCTTTTGTGCAGAAAACACTAACACTTGTTCAGAACGAAAGAAAGCACAGAGCCCCAGATTTGCTGTTGTCCTGGAGAGCTTGCAGAGCACTGGGGAAAGGCAGGCAGAGAATTCCCTGCTAGCACCTTCTCTGTGCCTGGGAAGCAGAAGTGTTCACATTGCTTCGCAGAATCGCTTTTGTGCAGAAAACACTAACACTTGTTCAGAACGAAAGAAAGCACAGAGCCCCAGATTTTATGTTGTCCTGGAGAGCTTGCAGAGCACTGGGGAAAGGCAGGCAGAGAATTCCCTGCTAGCACCTTCTCTGTGCCTGGGAAGCAGAAGTGTTCACATTGCTTCGCAGAATCGCTTTTGTGCAGAAAACACTAACACTTGTTCAGAACGAAAGAAAGCACAGAGCCCCAGATTTTATGTTGTCCTGGAGAGCTTGCAGAGCACTGGGGAAAGGCAGGCAGAGAATTCCCTGCTAGCACCTTCTCTCTGCGCGGGAATGAGAAGTGTTCACATTGCTTCGCAGAATCGCTTTTGTGCAGAAAACACTAACACTTGTTCAGAATGAAAGAAAGCACAGAGCCCCAGATTTTATGTTGTCCTGGAGAGCTTGCAGAGCACTGGGGAAAGGCAGGCAGAGAATTCCCTGCTAGCACCTTCTCGGTGCCTGGGAAGAAGAAGTGTTCACATTGCTTCGCAGAATCGCTTTTGTGCAGAAAACACTAACACTTGTTCAGAACGAAAGAAAGCACAGAGCCCCAGATTTTATGTTGTCCTGGAGAGCTTGCAGAGCACTGGGGAAAGGCAGGCAGAGAATTCCCTGCTAGCACCTTCTCTGTGCCTGGGAAGCAGAAGTGTTCACATTGCTTCGCAGAATCGCTTTTGTGCAGAAAACACTAACACTTGTTCAGAACGAAAGAAAGCACAGAGACCCAGATTTTATGTTGTCCTGGAGAGCTTGCAGAGCACTGGGGAAAGGCAGGCAGAGAATTCCCTGCTAGCACCTTCTCTGTGCCTGGGAAGCAGAAGTGTTCACATTGCTTCGCAGAATCGCTTTTGTGCAGAAAACACTAACACTTGTTCAGAACGAAAGAAAGCACAGAGCCCCAGATTTGCTGTTGTCCTGGAGAGCTTGCAGAGCACTGGGGAAAGGCAGGCAGAGAATTCCCTGCTAGCACCTTCTCTCTGCGCGGGAATGAGAAGTGTTCACATTGCTTCGCAGAATCGCTTTTGTGCAGAAAACACTAACACTTGTTCAGAACGAAAGAAAGCACAGAGCCCCAGATTTGCTGTTGTCCTGGAGAGCTTGCAGAGCACTGGGGAAAGGCAGGCAGAGAATTCCCTGCTAGCACCTTCTCTGTGCGCGGGAAGGCAAAGTGTTCACATTTCCTCGCAGAATCGCTTTTGTGCAGAAAACACTAACACTTGTTCAGAACGAAAGAAAGCACAGAGCCCCACATTTTATGTTGTCCTGGAGAGCTTGCAGAGCACTGGGGAAAGGCAGGCAGAGAATTCCCTGCTAGCACCTTCTCTGTGCCTGGGAAGAAGAAGTGTTCACATTGCTTCGCAGAATCGCTTTTGTGCAGAAAACACTAACACTTGTTCAGAACGAAAGAAAGCACAGAGCCCCAGATTTTATGTTGTCCTGGAGAGCTTGCAGAGCACTGGGGAAAGGCAGGCAGAGAATTCCCTGCTAGCACCTTCTCTCTGCGCGGGAATGAGAAGTGTTGACATTGCTTCGCAGAATCGCTTTTGTGCAGAAAACACTAACACTTGTTCAGAACGAAAGAAAGCACAGAGACCCAGATTTTATGTTGTCCTGGAGAGCTTGCAGAGCACTGGGGAAAGGCAGGCAGAGAATTCCCTGCTAGCACCTTCTCTCTGCGCGGGAATGAGAAGTGTTGACATTGCTTCGCAGAATCGCTTTTGTGCAGAAAACACTAACACTTGTTCAGAACGAAAGAAAGCACAGAGCCCCAGATTTGCTGTTGTCCTGGAGAGATTGCAGAGCACTGGGGAATGGCAAGGAGAGAATTCCCTGCTAGCACCTTCTCTCTGCGCGGGAATGAGAAGTGTTCACATTGCTTCGCAGAATCGCATTTGCGTCGCTTCAGAGAACACAAAAGCTTGTTCAGGACGAAAGAAAGCACAGAGCCCCAGATTTGCTGTTACCCTGGAGAGCTTGCAGAGCACTGGGGAAAGCAGGCAGAGAATTCCCTGCTAGCACCTTCTCTGTGCGCGGGAAGGCAAAGTGTTCAAATTTCCTCGCAGAATCGCTTTTGTGCAGAAAACACTAACACTTGTTCAGAACGAAAGAAAGCACAGAGCCCCAGATTTTATGTTGTCCTGGAGAGCTTGCAGAGCACTGGGGAAAGGCAGGCAGAGAATTCCCTGCTAGCACCTTCTCTGTGCCTGGGAAGCAGAAGTGTTCACATTGCTTCGCAGAATCGCTTTTGTGCAGAAAACACTAACACTTGTTCAGAACGAAAGAAAGCACAGAGCCCCAGATTTGCTGTTGTCCTGGAGAGCTTGCAGAGCACTGGGGAAAGGCAGGCAGAGAATTCCCTGCTAGCACCTTCTCTCTGCGCGGAAATGAGATGTGTTCACATTGCTTCGCAGAATCGCTTTTGTGCAGAAAACACTAACACTTGTTCAGAACGAAAGAAAGCACAGAGCCCCAGATTTTATGTTGTCCTGGAGAGCTTGCAGAGCACTGGGGAAAGGCAGGCAGAGAATTCCCTGCTAGCACCTTCTCTGTGCGCGGGAAGGCAAAGTGTTCACATTTCCTCGCAGAATCGCTTTTGTGCAGAAAACACTAACACTTGTTCAGAACGAAAGAAAGCACAGAGCCCCAGATTTGCTGTTGTCCTGGAGAGCTTGCAGAGCACTGGGGAAAGGCAGGCAGAGAATTCCCTGCTAGCACCTTCTCTCTGCGCGGGAAGGCAAAGTGTTCACATTTCCTCGCAGAATCGCTTTTGTGCAGAAAACACTAACACTTGTTCAGAACGAAAGAAAGCACAGAGCCCCAGATTTTATGTTGTCCTGGAGAGCTTGCAGAGCACTGGGGAAAGGCAGGCAGAGAATTCCCTGCTAGCACCTTCTCTGTGCCTGGGAAGCAGAAGTGTTCACATTGCTTCGCAGAATCGCTTTTGTGCAGAAAACACTAACACTTGTTCAGAACGAAAGAAAGCACAGAGACCCAGATTTTATGTTGTCCTGGAGAGCTTGCAGAGCACTGGGGAAAGGCAGGCAGAGAATTCCCTGCTAGCACCTTCTCTCTGCGCGGGAATGAGAAGTGTTCACATTGCTTCGCAGAATCGCTTTTGTGCAGAAAACACTAACACTTGTTCAGAATGAAAGAAAGCACAGAGCCCCAGATTTTATGTTGTCCTGGAGAGCTTGCAGAGCACTGGGGAAAGGCAGGCAGAGAATTCCCTGCTAGCACCTTCTCGGTGCCTGGGAAGCAGAAGTGTTCACATTGCTTCGCAGAATCGCTTTTGTGCAGAAAACACTAACACTTGTTCAGAACGAAAGAAAGCACAGAGCCCCAGATTTGCTGTTGTCCTGGAGAGCTTGCAGAGCACTGGGGAAAGGCAGGCAGAGAATTCCCTGCTAGCACCTTCTCTCTGCGCGGGAATGAGAAGTGTTCACATTGCTTCGCAGAATCGCTTTTGTGCAGAAAACACTAACACTTGTTCAGAACGAAAGAAAGCACAGAGACCCAGATTTTATGTTGTCCTGGAGAGCTTGCAGAGCACTGGGGAAAGGCAGGCAGAGAATTCCCTGCTAGCACCTTCTCTCTGCGCGGGAATGAGAAGTGTTCACATTGCTTCGCAGAATCGCTTTTGTGCAGAAAACACTAACACTTGTTCAGAACGAAAGAAAGCACAGAGCCCCAGATTTTATGTTGTCCTGGAGAGCTTGCAGAGCACTGGGGAAAGGCATGCAGAGAATTCCCTGCTAGCACCTTCTCTCTGCGCGGGAATGAGAAGTGTTCACATTTTTTCGCAGAATCGCATTTGCGTCGCTTCAGAGAACACAAAAGCTTGTTCAGGACGAAAGAAAGCACAGAGCCCCAGATTTGCTGTTACCCTGGAGAGCTTGCAGAGCACTGGGGAAAGGCAGGCAGAGAATTCCCTGCTAGCACCTTCTCTCTGCGCGGGAAGGCAAAGTGTTCACATTTCCTCGCTGAATAGCTTTTGTGCAGAAAACACTAACACTTGTTCAGAACGAAAGAAAGCACAGAGACCCAGATTTTATGTTGTCCTGGAGAGCTTGCAGAGCACTGGGGAAAGGCAGGCAGAGAATTCCCTGCTAGCACCTTCTCTGTGCCTGGGAAGAAGAAGTGTTCACATTGCTTCGCAGAATCGCTTTTGTGCAGAAAACACTAACACTTGTTCAGAACGAAAGAAAGCACAGAGCCCCAGATTTGCTGTTGTCCTGGAGAGCTTGCAGAGCACTGGGGAAAGGCAGGCAGAGAATTCCCTGCTAGCACCTTCTCTGTGCCTGGGAAGAAGAAGTGTTCACATTGCTTCGCAGAATCGCTTTTGTGCAGAAAACACTAACACTTGTTCAGAACGAAAGAAAGCACAGAGACCCAGATTTTATGTTGTCCTGGAGAGCTTGCAGAGCACTGGGGAAAGGCAGGCAGAGAATTCCCTGCTAGCACCTTCTCGGTGCCTGGGAAGAAGAAGTGTTCACATTGCTTCGAGAATCGCTTTTGTGCAGAAAACACTAACACTTGTTCAGAACGAAAGAAAGCACAGAGCCCCAGATTTGCTGTTGTCCTGGAGAGATTGCAGAGCACTGGGGAAGGGCAGGCAGAGAATTCCCTGCTAGCACCTTCTCTCTGCGCGGGAATGAGAAGTGTTGACATTGCTTCGCAGAATCGCTTTTGTGCAGAAAACACTAACACTTGTTCAGAACGAAAGAAAGCACAGAGCCCCAGATTTGCTGTTGTCCTGGAGAGCTTGCAGAGCACTGGGGAAAGGCAGGCAGAGAATTCCCTGCTAGCACCTTCTCTCTGCGCGGGAATGAGAAGTGTTCACATTGCTTCGCAGAATCGCTTTTGTGCAGAAAACACTAACACTTGTTCAGAACGAAAGAAAGCACAGAGACCCAGATTTTATGTTGTCCTGGAGAGCTTGCAGAGCACTGGGGAAAGGCAGGCAGAGAATTCCCTGCTAGCACCTTCTCTCTGCGCGGGAATGAGAAGTGTTCACATTGCTTCGCAGAATCGCTTTTGTGCAGAAAACACTAACACTTGTTCAGAACGAAAGAAAGCACAGAGCCCCAGATTTTATGTTGTCCTGGAGAGCTTGCAGAGCACTGGGGAAAGGCAGGCAGAGAATTCCCTGCTAGCACCTTCTCTGTGCGCGGGAAGGCAAAGTGTTCACATTTCCTCGCAGAATCGCTTTTGTGCAGAAAACACTAACACTTGTTCAGAACGAAAGAAAGCACAGAGCCCCAGATTTGCTGTTGTCCTGGAGAGCTTGCAGAGCACTGGGGAAAGGCAGGCAGAGAATTCCCTGCTAGCACCTTCTCTGTGCCTGGGAAGCAGAAGTGTTCACATTGCTTCGCAGAATCGCTTTTGTGCAGAAAACACTAACACTTGTTCAGAACGAAAGAAAGCACAGAGCCCCAGATTTTATGTTGTCCTGGAGAGCTTGCAGAGCACTGGGGAAAGGCAGGCAGAGAATTCCCTGCTAGCACCTTCTCTGTGCCTGGGAAGCAGAAGTGTTCACATTGCTTCGCAGAATCGCTTTTGTGCAGAAAACACTAACACTTGTTCAGAACGAAAGAAAGCACAGAGACCCAGATTTTATGTTGTCCTGGAGAGCTTGCAGAGCACTGGGGAAAGGCAGGCAGAGAATTCCCTGCTAGCACCTTCTCTCTGCGCGGGAATGAGAAGTGTTCACATTGCTTCGCAGAATCGCTTTTGTGCAGAAAACACTAACACTTGTTCAGAATGAAAGAAAGCACAGAGCCCCAGATTTTATGTTGTCCTGGAGAGCTTGCAGAGCACTGGGGAAAGGCAGGCAGAGAATTCCCTGCTAGCACCTTCTCGGTGCCTGGGAAGAAGAAGTGTTCACATTGCTTCGCAGAATCGCTTTTGTGCAGAAAACACTAACACTTGTTCAGAACGAAAGAAAGCACAGAGCCCCAGATTTTATGTTGTCCTGGAGAGCTTGCAGAGCACTGGGGAAAGGCATGCAGAGAATTCCCTGCTAGCACCTTCTCTCTGCGCGGGAATGAGAAGTGTTCACACTGCTTGGCAGAATCGCTTTTGTGCAGAAAACAGTAACACTTGTTCAGAACGAAAGAAAGCACAGAGCCCCAGATTTTATGTTGTCCTGGAGAGCTTGCAGAGCACTGGGGAAAGGCAGGCAGAGAATTCCCTGCTAGCACCTTCTCTGTGCGCGGGAAGGCAAAGTGTTCACATTTCCTCGCAGAATCGCTTTTGTGCAGAAAACACTAACACTTGTTCAGAACGAAAGAAAGCACAGAGCCCCAGATTTGCTGTTGTCCTGGAGAGCTTGCAGAGCACTGGGGAAAGGCAGGCAGAGAATTCCCTGCTAGCACCTTCTCTGTGCCTGGGAAGAAGAAGTGTTCCCATTGCTTCGCAGAATCGCTTTTGTGCAGAAAACACTAACACTTGTTCAGAACGAAAGAAAGCACAGAGCCCCAGATTTGCTGTTGTCCTGGAGAGCTTGCAGAGCACTGGGGAAAGGCAGGCAGAGAATTCCCTGCTAGCACCTTCTCTGTGCCTGGGAAGCAGAAGTGTTCACATTGCTTCGCAGAATCGCTTTTGTGCAGAAAACACTAACACTTGTTCAGAACGAAAGAAAGCACAGAGCCCCAGATTTTATGTTGTCCTGGAGAGCTTGCAGAGCACTGGGGAAAGGCAGGCAGAGAATTCCCTGCTAGCACCTTCTCTGTGCCTGGGAAGCAGAAGTGTTCACATTGCTTCGCAGAATCGCTTTTGTGCAGAAAACACTAACACTTGTTCAGAACGAAAGAAAGCACAGAGACCCAGATTTTATGTTGTCCTGGAGAGCTTGCAGAGCACTGGGGAAAGGCAGGCAGAGAATTCCCTGCTAGCACCTTCTCTCTGCGCGGGAATGAGAAGTGTTCACATTGCTTCGCAGAATCGCTTTTGTGCAGAAAACACTAACACTTGTTCAGAATGAAAGAAAGCACAGAGCCCCAGATTTTATGTTGTCCTGGAGAGCTTGCAGAGCACTGGGGAAAGGCAGGCAGAGAATTCCCTGCTAGCACCTTCTCGGTGCCTGGGAAGAAGAAGTGTTCACATTGCTTCGCAGAATCGCTTTTGTGCAGAAAACACTAACACTTGTTCAGAACGAAAGAAAGCACAGAGCCCCAGATTTGCTGTTGTCCTGGAGAGCTTGCAGAGCACTGGGGAAAGGCAGGCAGAGAATTCCCTGCTAGCACCTTCTCTCTGCGCGGGAATGAGAAGTGTTCACATTGCTTCGCAGAATCGCTTTTGTGCAGAAAACACTAACACTTGTTCAGAACGAAAGAAAGCACAGAGACCCAGATTTTATGTTGTCCTGGAGAGCTTGCAGAGCACTGGGGAAAGGCAGGCAGAGAATTCCCTGCTAGCACCTTCTCTCTGCGCGGGAATGAGAAGTGTTCACATTGCTTCGCAGAATCGCTTTTGTGCAGAAAACACTAACACTTGTTCAGAACGAAAGAAAGCACAGAGCCCCAGATTTTATGTTGTCCTGGAGAGCTTGCAGAGCACTGGGGAAAGGCATGCAGAGAATTCCCTGCTAGCACCTTCTCTCTGCGCGGGAATGAGAAGTGTTCACATTTTTTCGCAGAATCGCATTTGCGTCGCTTCAGAGAACACAAAAGCTTGTTCAGGACGAAAGAAAGCACAGAGCCCCAGATTTGCTGTTACCCTGGAGAGCTTGCAGAGCACTGGGGAAAGGCAGGCAGAGAATTCCCTGCTAGCACCTTCTCTGTGCGCGGGAAGGCAAAGTGTTCACATTTCCTCGCAGAATCGCTTTTGTGCAGAAAACACTAACACTTGTTCAGAACGAAAGAAAGCACAGAGCCCCAGATTTTATGTTGTCCTGGAGAGCTTGCAGAGCACTGGGGAAAGGCAGGCAGAGAATTCCCTGCTAGCACCTTCTCTGTGCCTGGGAAGAAGAAGTGTTCACATTGCTTCGCAGAATCGCTTTTGTGCAGAAAACACTAACACTTGTTCAGAACGAAAGAAAGCACAGAGCCCCAGATTTGCTGTTGTCCTGGAGAGCTTGCAGAGCACTGGGGAAAGGCAGGCAGAGAATTCCCTGCTAGCACCTTCTCTGTGCCTGGGAAGCAGAAGTGTTCACATTGCTTCGCAGAATCGCTTTTGTGCAGAAAACACTAACACTTGTTCAGAACGAAAGAAAGCACAGAGACCCAGATTTTATGTTGTCCTGGAGAGCTTGCAGAGCACTGGGGAAAGGCAGGCAGAGAATTCCCTGCTAGCACCTTCTCGGTGCCTGGGAAGAAGAAGTGTTCACATTGCTTCGAGAATCGCTTTTGTGCAGAAAACACTAACACTTGTTCAGAACGAAAGAAAGCACAGAGCCCCAGATTTGCTGTTGTCCTGGAGAGCTTGCAGAGCACTGGGGAAAGGCAGGCAGAGAATTCCCTGCTAGCACCTTCTCTGTGCCTGGGAAGCAGAAGTGTTCACATTGCTTCGCAGAATCGCTTTTGTGCAGAAAACACTAACACTTGTTCAGAACGAAAGAAAGCACAGAGCCCCAGATTTTATGTTGTCCTGGAGAGCTTGCAGAGCACTGGGGAAAGGCAGGCAGAGAATTCCCTGCTAGCACCTTCTCTGTGCCTGGGAAGCAGAAGTGTTCACATTGCTTCGCAGAATCGCTTTTGTGCAGAAAACACTAACACTTGTTCAGAACGAAAGAAAGCACAGAGACCCAGATTTTATGTTGTCCTGGAGAGCTTGCAGAGCACTGGGGAAAGGCAGGCAGAGAATTCCCTGCTAGCACCTTCTCTCTGCGCGGGAATGAGAAGTGTTCACATTGCTTCGCAGAATCGCTTTTGTGCAGAAAACACTAACACTTGTTCAGAATGAAAGAAAGCACAGAGCCCCAGATTTTATGTTGTCCTGGAGAGCTTGCAGAGCACTGGGGAAAGGCAGGCAGAGAATTCCCTGCTAGCACCTTCTCGGTGCCTGGGAAGAAGAAGTGTTCACATTGCTTCGCAGAATCGCTTTTGTGCAGAAAACACTAACACTTGTTCAGAACGAAAGAAAGCACAGAGCCCCAGATTTGCTGTTGTCCTGGAGAGCTTGCAGAGCACTGGGGAAAGGCATGCAGAGAATTCCCTGCTAGCACCTTCTCTCTGCGCGGGAATGAGAAGTGTTCACATTGCTTCGCAGAATCGCTTTTGTGCAGAAAACACTAACACTTGTTCAGAACGAAAGAAAGCACAGAGCCCCAGATTTTATGTTGTCCTGGAGAGCTTGCAGAGCACTGGGGAAAGGCAGGCAGAGAATTCCCTGCTAGCACCTTCTCTGTGCGCGGGAAGGCAAAGTGTTCACATTTCCTCGCAGAATCGCTTTTGTGCAGAAAACACTAACACTTGTTCAGAACGAAAGAAAGCACAGAGCCCCAGATTTGCTGTTGTCCTGGAGAGCTTGCAGAGCACTGGGGAAAGGCAGGCAGAGAATTCCCTGCTAGCACCTTCTCTGTGCCTGGGAAGAAGAAGTGTTCCCATTGCTTCGCAGAATCGCTTTTGTGCAGAAAACACTAACACTTGTTCAGAACGAAAGAAAGCACAGAGCCCCAGATTTGCTGTTGTCCTGGAGAGCTTGCAGAGCACTGGGGAAAGGCAGGCAGAGAATTCCCTGCTAGCACCTTCTCTGTGCCTGGGAAGCAGAAGTGTTCACATTGCTTCGCAGAATCGCTTTTGTGCAGAAAACACTAACACTTGTTCAGAACGAAAGAAAGCACAGAGCCCCAGATTTTATGTTGTCCTGGAGAGCTTGCAGAGCACTGGGGAAAGGCAGGCAGAGAATTCCCTGCTAGCACCTTCTCTGTGCCTGGGAAGCAGAAGTGTTCACATTGCTTCGCAGAATCGCTTTTGTGCAGAAAACACTAACACTTGTTCAGAACGAAAGAAAGCACAGAGACCCAGATTTTATGTTGTCCTGGAGAGCTTGCAGAGCACTGGGGAAAGGCAGGCAGAGAATTCCCTGCTAGCACCTTCTCTCTGCGCGGGAATGAGAAGTGTTCACATTGCTTCGCAGAATCGCTTTTGTGCAGAAAACACTAACACTTGTTCAGAATGAAAGAAAGCACAGAGCCCCAGATTTTATGTTGTCCTGGAGAGCTTGCAGAGCACTGGGGAAAGGCAGGCAGAGAATTCCCTGCTAGCACCTTCTCGGTGCCTGGGAAGAAGAAGTGTTCACATTGCTTCGCAGAATCGCTTTTGTGCAGAAAACACTAACACTTGTTCAGAACGAAAGAAAGCACAGAGCCCCAGATTTGCTGTTGTCCTGGAGAGCTTGCAGAGCACTGGGGAAAGGCAGGCAGAGAATTCCCTGCTAGCACCTTCTCTCTGCGCGGGAATGAGAAGTGTTCACATTGCTTCGCAGAATCGCTTTTGTGCAGAAAACACTAACACTTGTTCAGAACGAAAGAAAGCACAGAGCCCCAGATTTTATGTTGTCCTGGAGAGCTTGCAGAGCACTGGGGAAAGGCAGGCAGAGAATTCCCTGCTAGCACCTTCTCGGTGCCTGGGAAGAAGAAGTGTTCACATTGCTTCGCAGAATCGCTTTTGTGCAGAAAACACTAACACTTGTTCAGAACGAAAGAAAGCACAGAGCCCCAGATTTGCTGTTGTCCTGGAGAGCTTGCAGAGCACTGGGGAAAGGCATGCAGAGAATTCCCTGCTAGCACCTTCTCTCTGCGCGGGAATGAGAAGTGTTCACATTGCTTCGCAGAATCGCTTTTGTGCAGAAAACACTAACACTTGTTCAGAACGAAAGAAAGCACAGAGCCCCAGATTTTATGTTGTCCTGGAGAGCTTGCAGAGCACTGGGGAAAGGCAGGCAGAGAATTCCCTGCTAGCACCTTCTCTGTGCGCGGGAAGGCAAAGTGTTCACATTTCCTCGCAGAATCGCTTTTGTGCAGAAAACACTAACACTTGTTCAGAACGAAAGAAAGCACAGAGCCCCAGATTTGCTGTTGTCCTGGAGAGCTTGCAGAGCACTGGGGAAAGGCAGGCAGAGAATTCCCTGCTAGCACCTTCTCTGTGCCTGGGAAGAAGAAGTGTTCCCATTGCTTCGCAGAATCGCTTTTGTGCAGAAAACACTAACACTTGTTCAGAACGAAAGAAAGCACAGAGCCCCAGATTTGCTGTTGTCCTGGAGAGCTTGCAGAGCACTGGGGAAAGGCAGGCAGAGAATTCCCTGCTAGCACCTTCTCTGTGCCTGGGAAGCAGAAGTGTTCACATTGCTTCGCAGAATCGCTTTTGTGCAGAAAACACTAACACTTGTTCAGAACGAAAGAAAGCACAGAGACCCAGATTTTATGTTGTCCTGGAGAGCTTGCAGAGCACTGGGGAAAGGCAGGCAGAGAATTCCCTGCTAGCACCTTCTCTCTGCGCGGGAATGAGAAGTGTTCACATTGCTTCGCAGAATCGCTTTTGTGCAGAAAACACTAACACTTGTTCAGAACGAAAGAAAGCACAGAGCCCCAGATTTTATGTTGTCCTGGAGAGCTTGCAGAGCACTGGGGAAAGGCAGGCAGAGAATTCCCTGCTAGCACCTTCTCGGTGCCTGGGAAGAAGAAGTGTTCACATTGCTTCGCAGAATCGCTTTTGTGCAGAAAACACTAACACTTGTTCAGAACGAAAGAAAGCACAGAGCCCCAGATTTGCTGTTGTCCTGGAGAGCTTGCAGAGCACTGGGGAAAGGCATGCAGAGAATTCCCTGCTAGCACCTTCTCTCTGCGCGGGAATGAGAAGTGTTCACATTGCTTCGCAGAATCGCTTTTGTGCAGAAAACACTAACACTTGTTCAGAACGAAAGAAAGCACAGAGCCCCAGATTTTATGTTGTCCTGGAGAGCTTGCAGAGCACTGGGGAAAGGCAGGCAGAGAATTCCCTGCTAGCACCTTCTCTGTGCGCGGGAAGGCAAAGTGTTCACATTTCCTCGCAGAATCGCTTTTGTGCAGAAAACACTAACACTTGTTCAGAACGAAAGAAAGCACAGAGCCCCAGATTTGCTGTTGTCCTGGAGAGCTTGCAGAGCACTGGGGAAAGGCAGGCAGAGAATTCCCTGCTAGCACCTTCTCTGTGCCTGGGAAGAAGAAGTGTTCCCATTGCTTCGCAGAATCGCTTTTGTGCAGAAAACACTAACACTTGTTCAGAACGAAAGAAAGCACAGAGCCCCAGATTTGCTGTTGTCCTGGAGAGCTTGCAGAGCACTGGGGAAAGGCAGGCAGAGAATTCCCTGCTAGCACCTTCTCTGTGCCTGGGAAGCAGAAGTGTTCACATTGCTTCGCAGAATCGCTTTTGTGCAGAAAACACTAACACTTGTTCAGAACGAAAGAAAGCACAGAGCCCCAGATTTTATGTTGTCCTGGAGAGCTTGCAGAGCACTGGGGAAAGGCAGGCAGAGAATTCCCTGCTAGCACCTTCTCTGTGCCTGGGAAGCAGAAGTGTTCACATTGCTTCGCAGAATCGCTTTTGTGCAGAAAACACTAACACTTGTTCAGAACGAAAGAAAGCACAGAGACCCAGATTTTATGTTGTCCTGGAGAGCTTGCAGAGCACTGGGGAAAGGCAGGCAGAGAATTCCCTGCTAGCACCTTCTCTCTGCGCGGGAATGAGAAGTGTTCACATTGCTTCGCAGAATCGCTTTTGTGCAGAAAACACTAACACTTGTTCAGAATGAAAGAAAGCACAGAGCCCCAGATTTTATGTTGTCCTGGAGAGCTTGCAGAGCACTGGGGAAAGGCAGGCAGAGAATTCCCTGCTAGCACCTTCTCGGTGCCTGGGAAGAAGAAGTGTTCACATTGCTTCGCAGAATCGCTTTTGTGCAGAAAACACTAACACTTGTTCAGAACGAAAGAAAGCACAGAGCCCCAGATTTGCTGTTGTCCTGGAGAGCTTGCAGAGCACTGGGGAAAGGCAGGCAGAGAATTCCCTGCTAGCACCTTCTCTCTGCGCGGGAATGAGAAGTGTTCACATTGCTTCGCAGAATCGCTTTTGTGCAGAAAACACTAACACTTGTTCAGAACGAAAGAAAGCACAGAGACCCAGATTTTATGTTGTCCTGGAGAGCTTGCAGAGCACTGGGGAAAGGCAGGCAGAGAATTCCCTGCTAGCACCTTCTCTCTGCGCGGGAATGAGAAGTGTTCACATTGCTTCGCAGAATCGCTTTTGTGCAGAAAACACTAACACTTGTTCAGAACGAAAGAAAGCACAGAGCCCCAGATTTTATGTTGTCCTGGAGAGCTTGCAGAGCACTGGGGAAAGGCATGCAGAGAATTCCCTGCTAGCACCTTCTCTCTGCGCGGGAATGAGAAGTGTTCACATTTTTTCGCAGAATCGCATTTGCGTCGCTTCAGAGAACACAAAAGCTTGTTCAGGACGAAAGAAAGCACAGAGCCCCAGATTTGCTGTTACCCTGGAGAGCTTGCAGAGCACTGGGGAAAGGCAGGCAGAGAATTCCCTGCTAGCACCTTCTCTGTGCGCGGGAAGGCAAAGTGTTCACATTTCCTCGCTGAATCGCTTTTGTGCAGAAAACACTAACACTTGTTCAGAACGAAAGAAAGCACAGAGCCCCAGATTTTATGTTGTCCTGGAGAGCTTGCAGAGCACTGGGGAAAGGCAGGCAGAGAATTCCCTGCTAGCACCTTCTCTGTGCCTGGGAAGAAGAAGTGTTCACATTGCTTCGCAGAATCGCTTTTGTGCAGAAAACACTAACACTTGTTCAGAACGAAAGAAAGCACAGAGCCCCAGATTTGCTGTTGTCCTGGAGAGCTTGCAGAGCACTGGGGAAAGGCAGGCAGAGAATTCCCTGCTAGCACCTTCTCTGTGCCTGGGAAGAAGAAGTGTTCACATTGCTTCGCAGAATCGCTTTTGTGCAGAAAACACTAACACTTGTTCAGAACGAAAGAAAGCACAGAGACCCAGATTTTATGTTGTCCTGGAGAGCTTGCAGAGCACTGGGGAAAGGCAGGCAGAGAATTCCCTGCTAGCACCTTCTCGGTGCCTGGGAAGAAGAAGTGTTCACATTGCTTCGAGAATCGCTTTTGTGCAGAAAACACTAACACTTGTTCAGAACGAAAGAAAGCACAGAGCCCCAGATTTGCTGTTGTCCTGGAGAGATTGCAGAGCACTGGGGAATGGCAAGGAGAGAATTCCCTGCTAGCACCTTCTCTCTGCGCGGGAATGAGAAGTGTTGACATTGCTTCGCAGAATCGCTTTTGTGCAGAAAACACTAACACTTGTTCAGAACGAAAGAAAGCACAGAGCCCCAGATTTGCTGTTGTCCTGGAGAGCTTGCAGAGCACTGGGGAAAGGCAGGCAGAGAATTCCCTGCTAGCACCTTCTCTCTGCGCGGGAATGAGTAGTGTTCACATTGCTTCGCAGAATCGCTTTTGTGCAGAAAACACTAACACTTGTTCAGAACGAAAGAAAGCACAGAGACCCAGATTTTATGTTGTCCTGGAGAGCTTGCAGAGCACTGGGGAAAGGCAGGCAGAGAATTCCCTGCTAGCACCTTCTCTCTGCGCGGGAATGAGAAGTGTTCACATTGCTTCGCAGAATCGCATTTGCGTCGCTTCAGAGAACACAAAAGCTTGTTCAGGACGAAAGAAAGCACAGAGCCCCAGATTTGCTGTTGTCCTGGAGAGCTTGCAGAGCACTGGGGAAAGGCAGGCAGAGAATTCCCTGCTAGCACCTTCACTGTGCGCGGGAAGGCAAAGTGTTCACATTTCCTCGCAGAATCGCTTTTGTGCAGAAAACACTAACACTTGTTCAGAACGAAAGAAAGCACAGAGCCCCAGATTTTATGTTGTCCTGGAGAGCTTGCAGAGCACTGGGGAAAGGCAGGCAGAGAATTCCCTGCTAGCACCTTCTCTGTGCCTGGGAAGAAGAAGTGTTCACATTGCTTCGCAGAATCGCTTTTGTGCAGAAAACACTAACACTTGTTCAGAACGAAAGAAAGCACAGAGCCCCAGATTTTATGTTGTCCTGGAGAGCTTGCAGAGCACTGGGGAAAGGCAGGCAGAGAATTCCCTGCTAGCACCTTCTCTGTGCCTGGGAAGCAGAAGTGTTCACATTGCTTCGCAGAATCGCTTTTGTGCAGAAAACACTAACACTTGTTCAGAACGAAAGAAATCACAGAGACACAGATTTTATGTTGTCCTGGAGAGCTTGCAGAGCACTGGGGAAAGGCAGGCAGAGAATTCCCTGCTAGCACCTTCTCTGTGCCTGGGAAGAAGAAGTGTTCACATTGCTTCGCAGAATCGCTTTTGTGCAGAAAACACTAACACTTGTTCAGAACGAAAGAAAGCACAGAGCCCCAGATTTTATGTTGTCCTGGAGAGCTTGCAGAGCACTGGGGAAAGGCAGGCAGAGAATTCCCTGCTAGCACCTTCTCTCTGCGCGGGAATGAGAAGTGTTCACATTGCTTCGCAGAATCGCTTTTGTGCAGAAAACACTAACACTTGTTCAGAACGAAAGAAAGCACAGAGCCCCAGATTTTATGTTGTCCTGGAGAGCTTGCAGAGCACTGGGGAAAGGCAGGCAGAGAATTCCCTGCTAGCACCGTCTCTGTGCGCGGGAAGGAAAAGTGTTCACATTTTTTCGCAGAATCGCATTTGCGTCGCTGCAGAGAACACAAAAGCTTGTTCAGGACGAAAGAAAGCACAGAGCCCCAGATTTGCTGTTACCCTGGAGAGCTTGCAGAGCACTGGGGAAAGCAGGCAGAGAATTCCCTGCTAGCACCTTCTCTGTGCGCGGGAAGGCAAAGTGTTCACATTTCCTCGCAGAATCGCTTTTGTGCAGAAAACACTAACACTTGTTCAGAACGAAAGAAAGCACAGAGCCCCAGATTTTATGTTGTCCTGGAGAGCTTGCAGAGCACTGGGGAAAGGCAGGCAGAGAATTCCCTGCTAGCACCTTCTCTGTGCCTGGGAAGCAGAAGTGTTCACATTGCTTGGCAGAATCGCTTTTGTGCAGAAAACAGTAACACTTGTTCAGAAGGAAAGAAAGCACAGAGCCCCAGATTTGCTGTTGTGCTGGAGAGCTTGCAGAGCACTGGGGAAAGGCAGGCAGAGAATTCCCTGCTAGCACCTTCTCTGTGCCTGGGAAGCAGAAGTGTTCACATTGCTTCGCAGAATCGCTTTTGTGCAGAAAACACTAACACTTGTTCAGAACGAAAGAAAGCACAGAGCCCCAGATTTGCTGTTGTCCTGGAGAGCTTGCAGAGCACTGGGGAAAGGCAGGCAGAGAATTCCCTGCTAGCACCTTCTCGGTGCCTGGGAAGAAGAAGTGTTCACATTGCTTCGCAGAATCGCTTTTGTGCAGAAAACACTAACACTTGTTCAGAACGAAAGAAAGCACAGAGCCCCAGATTTTATGTTGTCCTGGAGAGCTTGCAGAGCACTGGGGAAAGGCATGCAGAGAATTCCCTGCTAGCACCTTCTCTCTGCGCGGGAATGAGAAGTGTTCACATTGCTTCGCAGAATCGCATTTGCGTCGCTTCAGAGAACACAAAAGCTTGTTCAGGACGAAAGAAAGCACAGAGCCCCAGATTTTATGTTGTCCTGGAGAGCTTGCAGAGCACTGGGGAAAGGCAGGCAGAGAATTCCCTGCTAGCACCTTCTCTGTGCGCGGGAAGGCAAAGTGTTCACATTTCCTCGCAGAATCGCTTTTGTGCAGAAAACACTAACACTTGTTCAGAACGAAAGAAAGCACAGAGCCCCAGATTTGCTGTTGTCCTGGAGAGCTTGCAGAGCACTGGGGAAAGGCAGGCAGAGAATTCCCTGCTAGCACCTTCTCTGTGCCTGGGAAGAAGAAGTGTTCACATTGCTTCGCAGAATCGCTTTTGTGCAGAAAACACTAACACTTGTTCAGGACGAAAGAAAGCACAGAGCCCCAGATTTGCTGTTACCCTGAAGAGCTTGCAGAGCACTGGGGAAAGGCAGGCAGAGAATTCCCTGCTAGCACCTTCTCTGTGCCTGGGAAGGCAAAGTGTTCACATTTCCTCGCAGAATCGCTTTTGTGCAGAAAACACTAACACTTGTTCAGAACGAAAGAAAGCACAGAGCCCCAGATTTTATGTTGTCCTGGAGAGCTTGCAGAGCACTGGGGAAAGGCAGGCAGAGAATTCCCTGCTAGCACCTTCTCTGTGCCTGGGAAGCAGAAGTGTTCACATTGCTTCGCAGAATCGCTTTTGTGCAGAAAACACTAACACTTGTTCAGAACGAAAGAAAGCACAGAGCCCCAGATTTTATGTTGTCCTGGAGAGCTTGCAGAGCACTGGGGAAAGGCAGGCAGAGAATTCCCTGCTAGCACCTTCTCTCTGCACGGGAATGAGAAGTGTTCACATTGCTTCGCAGAATCGCTTTTGTGCAGAAAACACTAACACTTGTTCAGAACGAAAGAAAGCACAGAGCCCCAGATTTGCTGTTGTCCTGGAGAGCTTGCAGAGCACTGGGGAAAGGCAGGCAGAGAATTCCCTGCTAGCACCTTCTCTGTGCCTGGGAAGCAGAAGTGTTCACTTTGCTTCGCAGAATCGCTTTTGTGCAGAAAACACTAACACTTGTTCAGAACGAAAAAAAGCACAGAGACCCAGATTTTATGTTGTCCTGGAGAGCTTGCAGAGCACTGGGGAAAGGCAGGCAGAGAATTCCCTGCTAGCACCTTCTCTCTGCACGGGAATGAGAAGTGTTCACATTGCTTCGCAGAATCGCTTTTGTGCAGAAAACACTAACACTTGTTCAGGACGAAAGAAAGCACAGAGCCCCAGATTTGCTGTTACCCTGGAGAGCTTGCAGAGCACTGGGGAAAGCAGGCAGAGAATTCCCTGCTAGCACCTTCTCTGTGCGCGGGAAGGCAAAGTGTTCACATTTCCTCGCAGAATCGCTTTTGTGCAGAAAACACTAACACTTGTTCAGAACGAAAGAAAGCACAGAGCCCCAGATTTTATGTTGTCCTGGAGAGCTTGCAGAGCACTGGGGAAAGGCAGGCAGAGAATTCCCTGCTAGCACCTTCTCTGTGCATGGGAAGCAGAAGTGTTCACATTGCTTGGCAGAATCGCTTTTGTGCAGAAAACAGTAACACTTGTTCAGAAGGAAAGAAAGCACAGAGCCCCAGATTTGCTGTTGTGCTGGAGAGCTTGCAGAGCACTGGGGAAAGGCAGGCAGAGAATTCCCTGCTAGCACCTTCTCTGTGCCTGGGAAGCAGAAGTGTTCACATTGCTTCGCAGAATCGCTTTTGTGCAGAAAACACTAACACTTGTTCAGAACGAAAGAAAGCACAGAGCCCCAGATTTTATGTTGTCCTGGAGAGCTTGCAGAGCACTGGGGAAAGGCAGGCAGAGAATTCCCTGCTAGCACCTTCTCGGTGCCTGGGAAGAAGAAGTGTTCACATTGCTTCGCAGAATCGCTTTTGTGCAGAAAACACTAACACTTGTTCAGAACGAAAGAAAGCACAGAGACGCAGATTTTATGTTGTCCTGGAGAGCTTGCAGAGCACTGGGGAAAGGCATGCAGAGAATTCCCTGCTAGCACCTTCTCTCTGCGCGGGAATGAGAAGTGTTCACATTGCTTCGCAGAATCGCATTTGCGTCGCTTCAGAGAACACAAAAGCTTGTTCAGGACGAAAGAAAGCACAGAGCCCCAGATTTTATGTTGTCCTGGAGAGCTTGCAGAGCACTGGGGAAAGGCAGGCAGAGAATTCCCTGCTAGCACCTTCTCTGTGCGCGGGAAGGCAAAGTGTTCACATTAGCTCGCAGAATCGCTTTTGTGCAGAAAACACTAACACTTGTTCAGAACGAAAGAAAGCACAGAGCCCCAGATTTTATGTTGTCCTGGAGAGCTTGCAGAGCACTGGGGAAAGGCAGGCAGAGAATTCCCTGCTAGCACCTTCTCGGTGCCTGGGAAGAAGAAGTGTTCACATTGCTTCGCAGAATCGCTTTTGTGCAGAAAACACTAACACTTGTTCAGAACGAAAGAAAGCACAGAGCCCCAGATTTGCTGTTGTCCTGGAGAGCTTGCAGAGCACTGGGGAAAGGCAGGCAGAGAATTCCCTGCTAGCACCTTCTCTGTGCCTGGGAAGGCAAAGTGTTCACATTTCCTCGCAGAATCGCTTTTGTGCAGAAAACACTAACACTTGTTCAGAACGAAAGAAAGCACAGAGCCCCAGATTTTATGTTGTCCTGGAGAGCTTGCAGAGCACTGGGGAAAGGCAGGCAGAGAATTCCCTGCTAGCACCTTCTCTGTGCCTGGGAAGCAGAAGTGTTCACATTGCTTCGCAGAATCGCTTTTGTGCAGAAAACACTAACACTTGTTCAGAACGAAAGAAAGCACAGAGACCCAGATTTTATGTTGTCCTGGAGAGCTTGCAGAGCACTGGGGAAAGGCAGGCAGAGAATTCCCTGCTAGCACCTTCTCTCTGCGCGGGAATGAGAAGTGTTCACATTGCTTCGCAGAATCGCTTTTGTGCAGAAAACACTAACACTTGTTCAGAACGAAAGAAAGCACAGAGACGCAGATTTTATGTTGTCCTGGAGAGCTTGCAGAGCACTGGGGAAAGGCAGGCAGAGAATTCCCTGCTAGCACCGTCTCTGTGCGCGGGAAGGAAAAGTGTTCACATTTCCTCGCAGAATCGCATTTGCGTCGCTGCAGAGAACACAAAAGCTTGTTCAGGACGAAAGAAAGCACAGAGCCCCAGATTTGCTGTTACCCTGGAGAGCTTGCTGAGCACTGGGGAAAGCAGGCAGAGAATTCCCTGCTAGCACCTTCTCTGTGCGCGGGAAGGCAAAGTGTTCACATTTCCTCGCAGAATCGCTTTTGTGCAGAAAACACTAACACTTGTTCAGAACGAAAGAAAGCACAGAGCCCCAGATTTTATGTTGTCCTGGAGAGCTTGCAGAGCACTGGGGAAAGGCAGGCAGAGAATTCCCTGCTAGCACCTTCTCTGTGCCTGGGAAGCAGAAGTGTTCACATTGCTTGGCAGAATCGCTTTTGTGCAGAAAACAGTAACACTTGTTCAGAAGGAAAGAAAGCACAGAGCCCCAGATTTGCTGTTGTGCTGGAGAGCTTGCAGAGCACTGGGGAAAGGCAGGCAGAGAATTCCCTGCTAGCACCTTCTCTGTGCCTGGGAAGCAGAAGTGTTCACATTGCTTCGCAGAATCGCTTTTGTGCAGAAAACACTAACACTTGTTCAGAACGAAAGAAAGCACAGAGCCCCAGATTTTATGTTGTCCTGGAGAACTTGCAGAGCACTGGGGAAAGGCAGGCAGAGAATTCCCTGCTAGCACCTTCTCGGTGCCTGGGAAGAAGAAGTGTTCACATTGCTTCGCAGAATCGCTTTTGTGCAGAAAACACTAACACTTGTTCAGAACGAAAGAAAGCACAGAGACCCAGATTTTATGTTGTCCTGGAGAGCTTGCAGAGCACTGGGGAAAGGCATGCAGAGAATTCCCTGCTAGCACCTTCTCTCTGCGCGGGAATGAGAAGTGTTCACATTGCTTCGCAGAATCGCATTTGCGTCGCTTCAGAGAACACAAAAGCTTGTTCAGGACGAAAGAAAGCACAGAGCCCCAGATTTTATGTTGTCCTGGAGAGCTTGCAGAGCACTGGGGAAAGGCAGGCAGAGAATTCCCTGCTAGCACCTTCTCTCTGCACGGGAAGCAGAAGTGTTCACATTGCTTCGCAGAATCGCTTTTGTGCAGAAAACACTAACACTTGTTCAGAACGAAAGAAAGCACAGAGCCCCAGATTTTATGTTGTCCTGGAGAGCTTGCAGAGCACTGGGGAAAGGCAGGCAGAGAATTCCCTGCTAGCACCTTCTCTCTGCGCGGGAATGAGAAGTGTTCACATTGCTTCGCAGAATCGCTTTTGTGCAGAAAACACTAACACTTGTTCAGAACGAAAGAAAGCACAGAGCCCCAGATTTTATGTTGTCCTGGAGAGCTTGCAGAGCACTGGGGAAAGGCAGGCAGAGAATTCCCTGCTAGCACCTTCTCGGTGCCTGGGAAGAAGAAGTGTTCACATTTTTTCGCAGAATCGCTTTTGTGCAGAAAACACTAACACTTGTTCAGAACGAAAGAAAGCACAGAGCCCCAGATTTGCTGTTGTCCTGGAGAGCTTGCAGAGCACTGGGGAAAGGCAGGCAGAGAATTCCCTGCTAGCACCTTCTCTCTGCGCGGGAATGAGAAGTGTTCACATTGCTTCGCAGAATCGCTTTTGTGCAGAAAACACTAACACTTGTTCAGAACGAAAGAAAGCACAGAGACCTAGATTTTATGTTGTCCTGGAGAGCTTGCAGAGCACTGGGGAAAGGCAGGCAGAGAAGTCCCTGCTAGCACCTTCTCTCTGCGCGGGAATGAGAAGTGTTCACATTGCTTCGCAGAATCGCTTTTGTGCAGAAAACACTAACACTTGTTCAGAACGAAAGAAAGCACAGAGCCCCAGATTTTATGTTGTCCTGGAGAGCTTGCAGAGCACTGGGGAAAGGCAGGCAGAGAATTCCCTGCTAGCACCTTCTCTCTGCGCGGGAATGAGAAGTGTTCACATTGCTTCGCAGAATCGCTTTTGTGCAGAAAACACTAACACTTGTTCAGAACGAAAGAAAGCACAGAGCCCCAGATTTGCTGTTGTCCTGGAGAGCTTGCAGAGCACTGGGGAAAGGCAGGCAGAGAATTCCCTGCTAGCACCTTCTCTCTGCGCGGGAATGAGAAGTGTTCACATTGCTTCGCAGAATCGCTTTTGTGCAGAAAACACTAACACTTGTTCAGAATGAAAGAAAGCACAGAGCCCCAGATTTTATGTTGTCCTGGAGAGCTTGCAGAGCACTGGGGAAAGGCAGGCAGAGAATTCCCTGCTAGCACCTTCTCGGTGCCTGGGAAGAAGAAGTGTTCACATTGCTTCGCAGAATCGCTTTTGTGCAGAAAACACTAACACTTGTTCAGAACGAAAGAAAGCACAGAGCCCCAGATTTGCTGTTGTCCTGGAGAGCTTGCAGAGCACTGGGGAAAGGCAGGCAGAGAATTCCCTGCTAGCACCTTCTCTCTGCGCGGGAATGAGAAGTGTTCACATTGCTTCGCAGAATCGCTTTTGTGCAGAAAACACTAACACTTGTTCAGAACGAAAGAAAGCACAGAGACCCAGATTTTATGTTGTCCTGGAGAGCTTGCAGAGCACTGGGGAAAGGCAGGCAGAGAATTCCCTGCTAGCACCTTCTCTCTGCGCGGGAATGAGAAGTGTTCACATTGCTTCGCAGAATCGCTTTTGTGCAGAAAACACTAACACTTGTTCAGAACGAAAGAAAGCACAGAGCCCCAGATTTTATGTTGTCCTGGAGAGCTTGCAGAGCACTGGGGAAAGGCATGCAGAGAATTCCCTGCTAGCACCTTCTCTCTGCGCGGGAATGAGAAGTGTTCACATTTTTTCGCAGAATCGCATTTGCGTCGCTTCAGAGAACACAAAAGCTTGTTCAGGACGAAAGAAAGCACAGAGCCCCAGATTTGCTGTTACCCTGGAGAGCTTGCAGAGCACTGGGGAAAGGCAGGCAGAGAATTCCCTGCTAGCACCTTCTCTGTGCGCGGGAAGGCAAAGTGTTCACATTTCCTCGCTGAATCGCTTTTGTGCAGAAAACACTAACACTTGTTCAGAACGAAAGAAAGCACAGAGCCCCAGATTTTATGTTGTCCTGGAGAGCTTGCAGAGCACTGGGGAAAGGCAGGCAGAGAATTCCCTGCTAGCACCTTCTCTGTGCCTGGGAAGAAGAAGTGTTCACATTGCTTCGCAGAATCGCTTTTGTGCAGAAAACACTAACACTTGTTCAGAACGAAAGAAAGCACAGAGCCCCAGATTTGCTGTTGTCCTGGAGAGCTTGCAGAGCACTGGGGAAAGGCAGGCAGAGAATTCCCTGCTAGCACCTTCTCTGTGCCTGGGAAGAAGAAGTGTTCACATTGCTTCGCAGAATCGCTTTTGTGCAGAAAACACTAACACTTGTTCAGAACGAAAGAAAGCACAGAGACCCAGATTTTATGTTGTCCTGGAGAGCTTGCAGAGCACTGGGGAAAGGCAGGCAGAGAATTCCCTGCTAGCACCTTCTCGGTGCCTGGGAAGAAGAAGTGTTCACATTGCTTCGAGAATCGCTTTTGTGCAGAAAACACTAACACTTGTTCAGAACGAAAGAAAGCACAGAGCCCCAGATTTGCTGTTGTCCTGGAGAGATTGCAGAGCACTGGGGAATGGCAAGGAGAGAATTCCCTGCTAGCACCTTCTCTCTGCGCGGGAATGAGAAGTGTTGACATTGCTTCGCAGAATCGCTTTTGTGCAGAAAACACTAACACTTGTTCAGAACGAAAGAAAGCACAGAGCCCCAGATTTGCTGTTGTCCTGGAGAGCTTGCAGAGCACTGGGGAAAGGCAGGCAGAGAATTCCCTGCTAGCACCTTCTCTCTGCGCGGGAATGAGTAGTGTTCACATTGCTTCGCAGAATCGCTTTTGTGCAGAAAACACTAACACTTGTTCAGAACGAAAGAAAGCACAGAGACCCAGATTTTATGTTGTCCTGGAGAGCTTGCAGAGCACTGGGGAAAGGCAGGCAGAGAATTCCCTGCTAGCACCTTCTCTCTGCGCGGGAATGAGAAGTGTTCACATTGCTTCGCAGAATCGCATTTGCGTCGCTTCAGAGAACACAAAAGCTTGTTCAGGACGAAAGAAAGCACAGAGCCCCAGATTTGCTGTTGTCCTGGAGAGCTTGCAGAGCACTGGGGAAAGGCAGGCAGAGAATTCCCTGCTAGCACCTTCACTGTGCGCGGGAAGGCAAAGTGTTCACATTTCCTCGCAGAATCGCTTTTGTGCAGAAAACACTAACACTTGTTCAGAACGAAAGAAAGCACAGAGCCCCAGATTTTATGTTGTCCTGGAGAGCTTGCAGAGCACTGGGGAAAGGCAGGCAGAGAATTCCCTGCTAGCACCTTCTCTGTGCCTGGGAAGAAGAAGTGTTCACATTGCTTCGCAGAATCGCTTTTGTGCAGAAAACACTAACACTTGTTCAGAACGAAAGAAAGCACAGAGCCCCAGATTTTATGTTGTCCTGGAGAGCTTGCAGAGCACTGGGGAAAGGCAGGCAGAGAATTCCCTGCTAGCACCTTCTCTGTGCCTGGGAAGCAGAAGTGTTCACATTGCTTCGCAGAATCGCTTTTGTGCAGAAAACACTAACACTTGTTCAGAACGAAAGAAATCACAGAGACACAGATTTTATGTTGTCCTGGAGAGCTTGCAGAGCACTGGGGAAAGGCAGGCAGAGAATTCCCTGCTAGCACCTTCTCTGTGCCTGGGAAGAAGAAGTGTTCACATTGCTTCGCAGAATCGCTTTTGTGCAGAAAACACTAACACTTGTTCAGAACGAAAGAAAGCACAGAGCCCCAGATTTTATGTTGTCCTGGAGAGCTTGCAGAGCACTGGGGAAAGGCAGGCAGAGAATTCCCTGCTAGCACCTTCTCTCTGCGCGGGAATGAGAAGTGTTCACATTGCTTCGCAGAATCGCTTTTGTGCAGAAAACACTAACACTTGTTCAGAACGAAAGAAAGCACAGAGCCCCAGATTTTATGTTGTCCTGGAGAGCTTGCAGAGCACTGGGGAAAGGCAGGCAGAGAATTCCCTGCTAGCACCGTCTCTGTGCGCGGGAAGGAAAAGTGTTCACATTTTTTCGCAGAATCGCATTTGCGTCGCTGCAGAGAACACAAAAGCTTGTTCAGGACGAAAGAAAGCACAGAGCCCCAGATTTGCTGTTACCCTGGAGAGCTTGCAGAGCACTGGGGAAAGCAGGCAGAGAATTCCCTGCTAGCACCTTCTCTGTGCGCGGGAAGGCAAAGTGTTCACATTTCCTCGCAGAATCGCTTTTGTGCAGAAAACACTAACACTTGTTCAGAACGAAAGAAAGCACAGAGCCCCAGATTTTATGTTGTCCTGGAGAGCTTGCAGAGCACTGGGGAAAGGCAGGCAGAGAATTCCCTGCTAGCACCTTCTCTGTGCCTGGGAAGCAGAAGTGTTCACATTGCTTGGCAGAATCGCTTTTGTGCAGAAAACAGTAACACTTGTTCAGAAGGAAAGAAAGCACAGAGCCCCAGATTTGCTGTTGTGCTGGAGAGCTTGCAGAGCACTGGGGAAAGGCAGGCAGAGAATTCCCTGCTAGCACCTTCTCTGTGCCTGGGAAGCAGAAGTGTTCACATTGCTTCGCAGAATCGCTTTTGTGCAGAAAACACTAACACTTGTTCAGAACGAAAGAAAGCACAGAGCCCCAGATTTGCTGTTGTCCTGGAGAGCTTGCAGAGCACTGGGGAAAGGCAGGCAGAGAATTCCCTGCTAGCACCTTCTCGGTGCCTGGGAAGAAGAAGTGTTCACATTGCTTCGCAGAATCGCTTTTGTGCAGAAAACACTAACACTTGTTCAGAACGAAAGAAAGCACAGAGCCCCAGATTTTATGTTGTCCTGGAGAGCTTGCAGAGCACTGGGGAAAGGCATGCAGAGAATTCCCTGCTAGCACCTTCTCTCTGCGCGGGAATGAGAAGTGTTCACATTGCTTCGCAGAATCGCATTTGCGTCGCTTCAGAGAACACAAAAGCTTGTTCAGGACGAAAGAAAGCACAGAGCCCCAGATTTTATGTTGTCCTGGAGAGCTTGCAGAGCACTGGGGAAAGGCAGGCAGAGAATTCCCTGCTAGCACCTTCTCTGTGCGCGGGAAGGCAAAGTGTTCACATTTCCTCGCAGAATCGCTTTTGTGCAGAAAACACTAACACTTGTTCAGAACGAAAGAAAGCACAGAGCCCCAGATTTGCTGTTGTCCTGGAGAGCTTGCAGAGCACTGGGGAAAGGCAGGCAGAGAATTCCCTGCTAGCACCTTCTCTGTGCCTGGGAAGAAGAAGTGTTCACATTGCTTCGCAGAATCGCTTTTGTGCAGAAAACACTAACACTTGTTCAGGACGAAAGAAAGCACAGAGCCCCAGATTTGCTGTTACCCTGAAGAGCTTGCAGAGCACTGGGGAAAGGCAGGCAGAGAATTCCCTGCTAGCACCTTCTCTGTGCCTGGGAAGGCAAAGTGTTCACATTTCCTCGCAGAATCGCTTTTGTGCAGAAAACACTAACACTTGTTCAGAACGAAAGAAAGCACAGAGCCCCAGATTTTATGTTGTCCTGGAGAGCTTGCAGAGCACTGGGGAAAGGCAGGCAGAGAATTCCCTGCTAGCACCTTCTCTGTGCCTGGGAAGCAGAAGTGTTCACATTGCTTCGCAGAATCGCTTTTGTGCAGAAAACACTAACACTTGTTCAGAACGAAAGAAAGCACAGAGCCCCAGATTTTATGTTGTCCTGGAGAGCTTGCAGAGCACTGGGGAAAGGCAGGCAGAGAATTCCCTGCTAGCACCTTCTCTCTGCACGGGAATGAGAAGTGTTCACATTGCTTCGCAGAATCGCTTTTGTGCAGAAAACACTAACACTTGTTCAGAACGAAAGAAAGCACAGAGCCCCAGATTTGCTGTTGTCCTGGAGAGCTTGCAGAGCACTGGGGAAAGGCAGGCAGAGAATTCCCTGCTAGCACCTTCTCTGTGCCTGGGAAGCAGAAGTGTTCACTTTGCTTCGCAGAATCGCTTTTGTGCAGAAAACACTAACACTTGTTCAGAACGAAAAAAAGCACAGAGACCCAGATTTTATGTTGTCCTGGAGAGCTTGCAGAGCACTGGGGAAAGGCAGGCAGAGAATTCCCTGCTAGCACCTTCTCTCTGCACGGGAATGAGAAGTGTTCACATTGCTTCGCAGAATCGCTTTTGTGCAGAAAACACTAACACTTGTTCAGGACGAAAGAAAGCACAGAGCCCCAGATTTGCTGTTACCCTGGAGAGCTTGCAGAGCACTGGGGAAAGCAGGCAGAGAATTCCCTGCTAGCACCTTCTCTGTGCGCGGGAAGGCAAAGTGTTCACATTTCCTCGCAGAATCGCTTTTGTGCAGAAAACACTAACACTTGTTCAGAACGAAAGAAAGCACAGAGCCCCAGATTTTATGTTGTCCTGGAGAGCTTGCAGAGCACTGGGGAAAGGCAGGCAGAGAATTCCCTGCTAGCACCTTCTCTGTGCATGGGAAGCAGAAGTGTTCACATTGCTTGGCAGAATCGCTTTTGTGCAGAAAACAGTAACACTTGTTCAGAAGGAAAGAAAGCACAGAGCCCCAGATTTGCTGTTGTGCTGGAGAGCTTGCAGAGCACTGGGGAAAGGCAGGCAGAGAATTCCCTGCTAGCACCTTCTCTGTGCCTGGGAAGCAGAAGTGTTCACATTGCTTCGCAGAATCGCTTTTGTGCAGAAAACACTAACACTTGTTCAGAACGAAAGAAAGCACAGAGCCCCAGATTTTATGTTGTCCTGGAGAGCTTGCAGAGCACTGGGGAAAGGCAGGCAGAGAATTCCCTGCTAGCACCTTCTCGGTGCCTGGGAAGAAGAAGTGTTCACATTGCTTCGCAGAATCGCTTTTGTGCAGAAAACACTAACACTTGTTCAGAACGAAAGAAAGCACAGAGACGCAGATTTTATGTTGTCCTGGAGAGCTTGCAGAGCACTGGGGAAAGGCATGCAGAGAATTCCCTGCTAGCACCTTCTCTCTGCGCGGGAATGAGAAGTGTTCACATTGCTTCGCAGAATCGCATTTGCGTCGCTTCAGAGAACACAAAAGCTTGTTCAGGACGAAAGAAAGCACAGAGCCCCAGATTTTATGTTGTCCTGGAGAGCTTGCAGAGCACTGGGGAAAGGCAGGCAGAGAATTCCCTGCTAGCACCTTCTCTGTGCGCGGGAAGGCAAAGTGTTCACATTAGCTCGCAGAATCGCTTTTGTGCAGAAAACACTAACACTTGTTCAGAACGAAAGAAAGCACAGAGCCCCAGATTTTATGTTGTCCTGGAGAGCTTGCAGAGCACTGGGGAAAGGCAGGCAGAGAATTCCCTGCTAGCACCTTCTCGGTGCCTGGGAAGAAGAAGTGTTCACATTGCTTCGCAGAATCGCTTTTGTGCAGAAAACACTAACACTTGTTCAGAACGAAAGAAAGCACAGAGCCCCAGATTTGCTGTTGTCCTGGAGAGCTTGCAGAGCACTGGGGAAAGGCAGGCAGAGAATTCCCTGCTAGCACCTTCTCTGTGCCTGGGAAGGCAAAGTGTTCACATTTCCTCGCAGAATCGCTTTTGTGCAGAAAACACTAACACTTGTTCAGAACGAAAGAAAGCACAGAGCCCCAGATTTTATGTTGTCCTGGAGAGCTTGCAGAGCACTGGGGAAAGGCAGGCAGAGAATTCCCTGCTAGCACCTTCTCTGTGCCTGGGAAGCAGAAGTGTTCACATTGCTTCGCAGAATCGCTTTTGTGCAGAAAACACTAACACTTGTTCAGAACGAAAGAAAGCACAGAGACCCAGATTTTATGTTGTCCTGGAGAGCTTGCAGAGCACTGGGGAAAGGCAGGCAGAGAATTCCCTGCTAGCACCTTCTCTCTGCGCGGGAATGAGAAGTGTTCACATTGCTTCGCAGAATCGCTTTTGTGCAGAAAACACTAACACTTGTTCAGAACGAAAGAAAGCACAGAGACGCAGATTTTATGTTGTCCTGGAGAGCTTGCAGAGCACTGGGGAAAGGCAGGCAGAGAATTCCCTGCTAGCACCGTCTCTGTGCGCGGGAAGGAAAAGTGTTCACATTTCCTCGCAGAATCGCATTTGCGTCGCTGCAGAGAACACAAAAGCTTGTTCAGGACGAAAGAAAGCACAGAGCCCCAGATTTGCTGTTACCCTGGAGAGCTTGCTGAGCACTGGGGAAAGCAGGCAGAGAATTCCCTGCTAGCACCTTCTCTGTGCGCGGGAAGGCAAAGTGTTCACATTTCCTCGCAGAATCGCTTTTGTGCAGAAAACACTAACACTTGTTCAGAACGAAAGAAAGCACAGAGCCCCAGATTTTATGTTGTCCTGGAGAGCTTGCAGAGCACTGGGGAAAGGCAGGCAGAGAATTCCCTGCTAGCACCTTCTCTGTGCCTGGGAAGCAGAAGTGTTCACATTGCTTGGCAGAATCGCTTTTGTGCAGAAAACAGTAACACTTGTTCAGAAGGAAAGAAAGCACAGAGCCCCAGATTTGCTGTTGTGCTGGAGAGCTTGCAGAGCACTGGGGAAAGGCAGGCAGAGAATTCCCTGCTAGCACCTTCTCTGTGCCTGGGAAGCAGAAGTGTTCACATTGCTTCGCAGAATCGCTTTTGTGCAGAAAACACTAACACTTGTTCAGAACGAAAGAAAGCACAGAGCCCCAGATTTTATGTTGTCCTGGAGAACTTGCAGAGCACTGGGGAAAGGCAGGCAGAGAATTCCCTGCTAGCACCTTCTCGGTGCCTGGGAAGAAGAAGTGTTCACATTGCTTCGCAGAATCGCTTTTGTGCAGAAAACACTAACACTTGTTCAGAACGAAAGAAAGCACAGAGACCCAGATTTTATGTTGTCCTGGAGAGCTTGCAGAGCACTGGGGAAAGGCATGCAGAGAATTCCCTGCTAGCACCTTCTCTCTGCGCGGGAATGAGAAGTGTTCACATTGCTTCGCAGAATCGCATTTGCGTCGCTTCAGAGAACACAAAAGCTTGTTCAGGACGAAAGAAAGCACAGAGCCCCAGATTTTATGTTGTCCTGGAGAGCTTGCAGAGCACTGGGGAAAGGCAGGCAGAGAATTCCCTGCTAGCACCTTCTCTCTGCACGGGAAGCAGAAGTGTTCACATTGCTTCGCAGAATCGCTTTTGTGCAGAAAACACTAACACTTGTTCAGAACGAAAGAAAGCACAGAGCCCCAGATTTTATGTTGTCCTGGAGAGCTTGCAGAGCACTGGGGAAAGGCAGGCAGAGAATTCCCTGCTAGCACCTTCTCTCTGCGCGGGAATGAGAAGTGTTCACATTGCTTCGCAGAATCGCTTTTGTGCAGAAAACACTAACACTTGTTCAGAACGAAAGAAAGCACAGAGCCCCAGATTTTATGTTGTCCTGGAGAGCTTGCAGAGCACTGGGGAAAGGCAGGCAGAGAATTCCCTGCTAGCACCTTCTCGGTGCCTGGGAAGAAGAAGTGTTCACATTTTTTCGCAGAATCGCTTTTGTGCAGAAAACACTAACACTTGTTCAGAACGAAAGAAAGCACAGAGCCCCAGATTTGCTGTTGTCCTGGAGAGCTTGCAGAGCACTGGGGAAAGGCAGGCAGAGAATTCCCTGCTAGCACCTTCTCTCTGCGCGGGAATGAGAAGTGTTCACATTGCTTCGCAGAATCGCTTTTGTGCAGAAAACACTAACACTTGTTCAGAACGAAAGAAAGCACAGAGACCTAGATTTTATGTTGTCCTGGAGAGCTTGCAGAGCACTGGGGAAAGGCAGGCAGAGAAGTCCCTGCTAGCACCTTCTCTCTGCGCGGGAATGAGAAGTGTTCACATTGCTTCGCAGAATCGCTTTTGTGCAGAAAACACTAACACTTGTTCAGAACGAAAGAAAGCACAGAGCCCCAGATTTTATGTTGTCCTGGAGAGCTTGCAGAGCACTGGGGAAAGGCAGGCAGAGAATTCCCTGCTAGCACCTTCTCTCTGCGCGGGAATGAGAAGTGTTCACATTGCTTCGCAGAATCGCTTTTGTGCAGAAAACACTAACACTTGTTCAGAACGAAAGAAAGCACAGAGCCCCAGATTTGCTGTTGTCCTGGAGAGCTTGCAGAGCACTGGGGAAAGGCAGGCAGAGAATTCCCTGCTAGCACCTTCTCTGTGCCTGGGAAGAAGAAGTGTTCACATTGCTTCGCAGAATCGCTTTTGTGCAGAAAACACTAACACTTGTTCAGAACGAAAGAAAGCACAGAGACCCAGATTTTATGTTGTCCTGGAGAGCTTGCAGAGCACTGGGGAAAGGCAGGCAGAGAATTCCCTGCTAGCACCTTCTCGGTGCCTGGGAAGAAGAAGTGTTCACATTGCTTCGAGAATCGCTTTTGTGCAGAAAACACTAACACTTGTTCAGAACGAAAGAAAGCACAGAGCCCCAGATTTGCTGTTGTCCTGGAGAGATTGCAGAGCACTGGGGAATGGCAAGGAGAGAATTCCCTGCTAGCACCTTCTCTCTGCGCGGGAATGAGAAGTGTTGACATTGCTTCGCAGAATCGCTTTTGTGCAGAAAACACTAACACTTGTTCAGAACGAAAGAAAGCACAGAGCCCCAGATTTGCTGTTGTCCTGGAGAGCTTGCAGAGCACTGGGGAAAGGCAGGCAGAGAATTCCCTGCTAGCACCTTCTCTCTGCGCGGGAATGAGAAGTGTTCACATTGCTTCGCAGAATCGCTTTTGTGCAGAAAACACTAACACTTGTTCAGAACGAAAGAAAGCACAGAGACCCAGATTTTATGTTGTCCTGGAGAGCTTGCAGAGCACTGGGGAAAGGCAGGCAGAGAATTCCCTGCTAGCACCTTCTCTCTGCGCGGGAATGAGAAGTGTTCACATTGCTTCGCAGAATCGCTTTTGTGCAGAAAACACTAACACTTGTTCAGAACGAAAGAAAGCACAGAGCCCCAGATTTTATGTTGTCCTGGAGAGCTTGCAGAGCACTGGGGAAAGGCAGGCAGAGAATTCCCTGCTAGCACCTTCTCTGTGCCTGGGAAGCAGAAGTGTTCACATTGCTTCGCAGAATCGCTTTTGTGCAGAAAACACTAACACTTGTTCAGAACGAAAGAAATCACAGAGCCCCAGATTTTATGTTGTCCTGGAGAGCTTGCAGAGCACTGGGGAAAGGCAGGCAGAGAATTCCCTGCTAGCACCTTCTCTGTGCCTGGGAAGAAGAAGTGTTCACATTGCTTCGCAGAATCGCTTTTGTGCAGAAAACACTAACACTTGTTCAGAACGAAAGAAAGCACAGAGCCCCAGATTTTATGTTGTCCTGGAGAGCTTGCAGAGCACTGGGGAAAGGCAGGCAGAGAATTCCCTGCTAGCACCTTCTCTGTGCCTGGGAAGCAGAAGTGTTCACATTGCTTCGCAGAATCGCTTTTGTGCAGAAAACACTAACACTTGTTCAGAACGAAAGAAATCACAGAGCCCCAGATTTTATGTTGTCCTGGAGAGCTTGCAGAGCACTGGGGAAAGGCAGGCAGAGAATTCCCTGCTAGCACCTTCTCTGTGCCTGGGAAGAAGAAGTGTTCACATTGCTTCGCAGAATCGCTTTTGTGCAGAAAACACTAACACTTGTTCAGAACGAAAGAAATCACAGAGCCCCAGATTTTATGTTGTCCTGGAGAGCTTGCAGAGCACTGGGGAAAGGCAGGCAGAGAATTCCCTGCTAGCACCTTCTCTCTGCGCGGGAATGAGAAGTGTTCACATTGCTTCGCAGAATCGCTTTTGTGCAGAAAACACTAACACTTGTTCAGAACGAAAGAAAGCACAGAGCCCCAGATTTTATGTTGTCCTGGAGAGCTTGCAGAGCACTGGGGAAAGGCAGGCAGAGAATTCCCTGCTAGCACCGTCTCTGTGCGCGGGAAGGAAAAGTGTTCACATTTTTTCGCAGAATCGCATTTGCGTCGCTGCAGAGAACACAAAAGCTTGTTCAGGACGAAAGAAAGCACAGAGCCCCAGATTTGCTGTTACCCTGGAGAGCTTGCAGAGCACTGGGGAAAGCAGGCAGAGAATTCCCTGCTAGCACCTTCTCTGTGCGCGGGAAGGCAAAGTGTTCACATTTCCTCGCAGAATCGCTTTTGTGCAGAAAACACTAACACTTGTTCAGAACGAAAGAAAGCACAGAGCCCCAGATTTTATGTTGTCCTGGAGAGCTTGCAGAGCACTGGGGAAAGGCAGGCAGAGAATTCCCTGCTAGCACCTTCTCTGTGCCTGGGAAGCAGAAGTGTTCACATTGCTTGGCAGAATCGCTTTTGTGCAGAAAACAGTAACACTTGTTCAGAAGGAAAGAAAGCACAGAGCCCCAGATTTGCTGTTGTGCTGGAGAGCTTGCAGAGCACTGGGGAAAGGCAGGCAGAGAATTCCCTGCTAGCACCTTCTCTGTGCCTGGGAAGCAGAAGTGTTCACATTGCTTCGCAGAATCGCTTTTGTGCAGAAAACACTAACACTTGTTCAGAACGAAAGAAAGCACAGAGCCCCAGATTTGCTGTTGTCCTGGAGAGCTTGCAGAGCACTGGGGAAAGGCAGGCAGAGAATTCCCTGCTAGCACCTTCTCGGTGCCTGGGAAGAAGAAGTGTTCACATTGCTTCGCAGAATCGCTTTTGTGCAGAAAACACTAACACTTGTTCAGAACGAAAGAAAGCACAGAGCCCCAGATTTTATGTTGTCCTGGAGAGCTTGCAGAGCACTGGGGAAAGGCATGCAGAGAATTCCCTGCTAGCACCTTCTCTCTGCGCGGGAATGAGAAGTGTTCACATTGCTTCGCAGAATCGCATTTGCGTCGCTTCAGAGAACACAAAAGCTTGTTCAGGACGAAAGAAAGCACAGAGCCCCAGATTTTATGTTGTCCTGGAGAGCTTGCAGAGCACTGGGGAAAGGCAGGCAGAGAATTCCCTGCTAGCACCTTCTCTGTGCGCGGGAAGGCAAAGTGTTCACATTTCCTCGCAGAATCGCTTTTGTGCAGAAAACACTAACACTTGTTCAGAACGAAAGAAAGCACAGAGCCCCAGATTTGCTGTTGTCCTGGAGAGCTTGCAGAGCACTGGGGAAAGGCAGGCAGAGAATTCCCTGCTAGCACCTTCTCTGTGCCTGGGAAGCAGAAGTGTTCACATTGCTTCGCAGAATCGCTTTTGTGCAGAAAACACTAACACTTGTTCAGAACGAAAAAAAGCACAGAGACCCAGATTTTATGTTGTCCTGGAGAGCTTGCAGAGCACTGGGGAAAGGCAGGCAGAGAATTCCCTGCTAGCACCTTCTCTCTGCACGGGAATGAGAAGTGTTCACATTGCTTCGCAGAATCGCTTTTGTGCAGAAAACACTAACACTTGTTCAGGACGAAAGAAAGCACAGAGCCCCAGATATGCTGTTACCCTGGAGAGCTTGCAGAGCACTGGGGAAAGCAGGCAGAGAATTCCCTGCTAGCACCTTCTCTGTGCGCGGGAAGGCAAAGTGTTCACATTTCCTCGCAGAATCGCTTTTGTGCAGAAAACACTAACACTTGTTCAGAACGAAAGAAAGCACAGAGCCCCAGATTTTATGTTGTCCTGGAGAGCTTGCAGAGCACTGGGGAAAGGCAGGCAGAGAATTCCCTGCTAGCACCTTCTCTCTGCGCCTGGGAAGCAGAAGTGTTCACATTGCTTGGCAGAATCGCTTTTGTGCAGAAAACAGTAACACTTGTTCAGAAGGAAAGAAAGCACAGAGCCCCAGATTTGCTGTTGTGCTGGAGAGCTTGCAGAGCACTGGGGAAAGGCAGGCAGAGAATTCCCTGCTAGCACCTTCTCTGTGCCTGGGAAGCAGAAGTGTTCACATTGCTTCGCAGAATCGCTTTTGTGCAGAAAACACTAACACTTGTTCAGAAGGAAAGAAAGCACAGAGCCCCAGATTTTATGTTGTCCTGGAGAGCTTGCAGAGCACTGGGGAAAGGCAGGCAGAGAATTCCCTGCTAGCACCTTCTCGGTGCCTGGGAAGAAGAAGTGTTCACATTGCTTCGCAGAATCGCTTTTGTGCAGAAAACACTAACACTTGTTCAGAACGAAAGAAAGCACAGAGCCCCAGATTTTATGTTGTCCTGGAGAGCTTGCAGAGCACTGGGGAAAGGCATGCAGAGAATTCCCTGCTAGCACCTTCTCTCTGCGCGGGAATGAGAAGTGTTCACATTGCTTCGCAGAATCGCATTTGCGTCGCTTCAGAGAACACAAAAGCTTGTTCAGGACGAAAGAAAGCACAGAGCCCCAGATTTTATGTTGTCCTGGAGAGCTTGCAGAGCACTGGGGAAAGGCAGGCAGAGAATTCCCTGCTAGCACCTTCTCTGTGCGCGGGAAGGCAAAGTGTTCACATTAGCTCGCAGAATCGCTTTTGTGCAGAAAACACTAACACTTGTTCAGAACGAAAGAAAGCACAGAGCCCCAGATTTTATGTTGTCCTGGAGAGCTTGCAGAGCACTGGGGAAAGGCAGGCAGAGAATTCCCTGCTAGCACCTTCTCTGTGCCTGGGAAGCAGAAGTGTTCACATTGCTTCGCAGAATCGCTTTTGTGCAGAAAACACTAACACTTGTTCAGAACGAAAGAAAGCACAGAGACCCAGATTTTATGTTGTCCTGGAGAGCTTGCAGAGCACTGGGGAAAGGCAGGCAGAGAATTCCCTGCTAGCACCTTCTCTGTGCCTGGGAAGCAGAAGTGTTCACATTGCTTCGCAGAATCGCTTTTGTGCAGAAAACACTAACACTTGTTCAGAACGAAAGAAAGCACAGAGCCCCAGATTTGCTGTTGTCCTGGAGAGCTTGCAGAGCACTGGGGAAAGGCAGGCAGAGAATTCCCTGCTAGCACCTTCTCTGTGCCTGGGAAGGCAAAGTGTTCACATTTCCTCGCAGAATCGCTTTTGTGCAGAAAACACTAACACTTGTTCAGAACGAAAGAAAGCACAGAGCCCCAGATTTTATGTTGTCCTGGAGAGCTTGCAGAGCACTGGGGAAAGGCAGGCAGAGAATTCCCTGCTAGCACCTTCTCTGTGCCTGGGAAGCAGAAGTGTTCACATTGCTTCGCAGAATCGCTTTTGTGCAGAAAACACTAACACTTGTTCAGAACGAAAGAAAGCACAGAGACCCAGATTTTATGTTGTCCTGGAGAGCTTGCAGAGCACTGGGGAAAGGCAGGCAGAGAATTCCCTGCTAGCACCTTCTCGGTGCCTGGGAAGAAGAAGTGTTCACATTGCTTCGAGAATCGCTTTTGTGCAGAAAACACTAACACTTATTCAGAACGAAAGAAAGCACAGAGCCCCAGATTTGCTGTTGTCCTGGAGAGATTGCAGAGCACTGGGGAATGGCAAGGAGAGAATTCCCTGCTAGCACCTTCTCTCTGCGCGGGAATGAGAAGTGTTGACATTGCTTCGCAGAATCGCTTTTGTGCAGAAAACACTAACACTTGTTCAGAACGAAAGAAAGCACAGAGCCCCAGATTTTATGTTGTCCTGGAGAGCTTGCAGAGCACTGGGGAAAGGCAGGCAGAGAATTCCCTGCTAGCACCTTCTCTCTGCGCGGGAATGAGAAGTGTTCACATTGCTTCGCAGAATCGCTTTTGTGCAGAAAACACTAACACTTGTTCAGAACGAAAGAAAGCACAGAGACGCAGATTTTATGTTGTCCTGGAGAGCTTGCAGAGCACTGGGGAAAGGCAGGCAGAGAATTCCCTGCTAGCACCGTCTCTGTGCGCGGGAAGGAAAAGTGTTCACATTTTTTCGCAGAATCGCATTTGCGTCGCTGCAGAGAACACAAAAGCTTGTTCAGGACGAAAGAAAGCACAGAGCCCCAGATTTGCTGTTACCCTGGAGAGCTTGCAGAGCACTGGGGAAAGCAGGCAGAGAATTCCCTGCTAGCACCTTCTCTGTGCGCGGGAAGGCAAAGTGTTCACATTTCCTCGCAGAATCGCTTTTGTGCAGAAAACACTAACACTTGTTCAGAACGAAAGAAAGCACAGAGCCCCAGATTTTATGTTGTCCTGGAGAGCTTGCAGAGCACTGGGGAAAGGCAGGCAGAGAATTCCCTGCTAGCACCTTCTCTGTGCCTGGGAAGCAGAAGTGTTCACATTGCTTGGCAGAATCGCTTTTGTGCAGAAAACAGTAACACTTGTTCAGAAGGAAAGAAAGCACAGAGCCCCAGATTTGCTGTTGTGCTGGAGAGCTTGCAGAGCACTGGGGAAAGGCAGGCAGAGAATTCCCTGCTAGCACCTTCTCTGTGCCTGGGAAGCAGAAGTGTTCACATTGCTTCGCAGAATCGCTTTTGTGCAGAAAACACTAACACTTGTTCAGAACGAAAGAAAGCACAGAGACCCAGATTTTATGTTGTCCTGGAGAACTTGCAGAGCACTGGGGAAAGGCAGGCAGAGAATTCCCTGCTAGCACCTTCTCGGTGCCTGGGAAGAAGAAGTGTTCACATTGCTTCGCAGAATCGCTTTTGTGCAGAAAACACTAACACTTGTTCAGAACGAAAGAAAGCACAGAGCCCCAGATTTTATGTTGTCCTGGAGAGCTTGCAGAGCACTGGGGAAAGGCATGCAGAGAATTCCCTGCTAGCACCTTCTCTCTGCGCGGGAATGAGAAGTGTTCACATTGCTTCGCAGAATCGCATTTGCGTCGCTTCAGAGAACACAAAAGCTTGTTCAGGACGAAAGAAAGCACAGAGCCCCAGATTTTATGTTGTCCTGGAGAGCTTGCAGAGCACTGGGGAAAGGCAGGCAGAGAATTCCCTGCTAGCACCTTCTCTGTGCGCGGGAAGGCAAAGTGTTCACATTTCCTCGCAGAATCGCTTTTGTGCAGAAAACACTAACACTTGTTCAGAACGAAAGAAAGCACAGAGCCCCAGATTTGCTGTTGTCCTGGAGAGCTTGCAGAGCACTGGGGAAAGGCAGGCAGAGAATTCCCTGCTAGCACCTTCTCTGTGCCTGGGAAGAAGAAGTGTTCACATTGCTTCGCAGAATCGCTTTTGTGCAGAAAACACTAACACTTGTTCAGAACGAAAGAAAGCACAGAGCCCCAGATTTGCTGTTGTCCTGGAGAGCTTGCAGAGCACTGGGGAAAGGCAGGCAGAGAATTCCCTGCTAGCACCTTCTCTGTGCCTGGGAAGCAGAAGTGTTCACATTGCTTCGCAGAATCGCTTTTGTGCAGAAAACACTAACACTTGTTCAGAACGAAAGAAAGCACAGAGACCCAGATTTTATGTTGTCCTGGAGAGCTTGCAGAGCACTGGGGAAAGGCAGGCAGAGAATTCCCTGCTAGCACCTTCTCTCTGCACGGGAATGAGAAGTGTTCACATTGCTTCGCAGAATTGCTTTTGTGCAGAAAACACTAACACTTGTTCAGGACGAAAGAAAGCACAGAGCCCCAGATTTGCTGTTACCCTGAAGAGCTTGCAGAGCACTGGGGAAAGGCAGGCAGAGAATTCCCTGCTAGCACCTTCTCTGTGCGCGGGAAGGCAAAGTGTTCACATTTCCTCGCAGAATCGCTTTTGTGCAGAAAACACTAACACTTGTTCAGAACGAAAGAAAGCACAGAGCCCAAGATTTTATGTTGTCCTGGAGAGCTTGCAGAGCACTGGGGAAAGGCAGGCAGAGAATTCCCTGCTAGCACCTTCTCTGTGCCTGGGAAGCAGAAGTGTTCACATTGCTTCGCAGAATCGCTTTTGTGCAGAAAACACTAACACTTGTTCAGAACGAAAGAAAGCACAGAGACCCAGATTTTATGTTGTCCTGGAGAGCTTGCAGAGCACTGGGGAAAGGCAGGCAGAGAATTCCCTGCTAGCACCTTCTCTCTGCACGGGAATGAGAAGTGTTCACATTGCTTCGCAGAATCGCTTTTGTGCAGAAAACACTAACACTTGTTCAGAACGAAAGAAAGCACAGAGCCCCAGATTTGCTGTTGTCCTGGAGAGCTTGCAGAGCACTGGGGAAAGGCAGGCAGAGAATTCCCTGCTAGCACCTTCTCTGTGCCTGGGAAGCAGAAGTGTTCACATTGCTTCGCAGAATCGCTTTTGTGCAGAAAACACTAACACTTGTTCAGAACGAAAAAAAGCACAGAGACCCAGATTTTATGTTGTCCTGGAGAGCTTGCAGAGCACTGGGGAAAGGCAGGCAGAGAATTCCCTGCTAGCACCTTCTCTCTGCACGGGAATGAGAAGTGTTCACATTGCTTCGCAGAATCGCTTTTGTGCAGAAAACACTAACACTTGTTCAGGACGAAAGAAAGCACAGAGCCCCAGATTTGCTGTTACCCTGGAGAGCTTGCAGAGCACTGGGGAAAGCAGGCAGAGAATTCCCTGCTAGCACCTTCTCGGTGCGCGGGAAGGCAAAGTGTTCACATTTCCTCGCAGAATCGCTTTTGTGCAGAAAACACTAACACTTGTTCAGAACGAAAGAAAGCACAGAGCCCCAGATTTTATGTTGTCCTGGAGAGCTTGCAGAGCACTGGGGAAAGGCAGGCAGAGAATTCCCTGCTAGCACCTTCTCTGTGCATGGGAAGCAGAAGTGTTCACATTGCTTGGCAGAATCGCTTTTGTGCAGAAAACAGTAACACTTGTTCAGAAGGAAAGAAAGCACAGAGCCCCAGATTTGCTGTTGTGCTGGAGAGCTTGCAGAGCACTGGGGAAAGGCAGGCAGAGAATTCCCTGCTAGCACCTTCTCTGTGCCTGGGAAGCAGAAGTGTTCACATTGCTTCGCAGAATCGCTTTTGTGCAGAAAACACTAACACTTGTTCAGAAGGAAAGAAAGCACAGAGCCCCAGATTTTATGTTGTCCTGGAGAGCTTGCAGAGCACTGGGGAAAGGCAGGCAGAGAATTCCCTGCTAGCACCTTCTCGGTGCCTGGGAAGAAGAAGTGTTCACATTGCTTCGCAGAATCGCTTTTGTGCAGAAAACACTAACACTTGTTCAGAACGAAAGAAAGCACAGAGCCCCAGATTTTATGTTGTCCTGGAGAGCTTGCAGAGCACTGGGGAAAGGCATGCAGAGAATTCCCTGCTAGCACCTTCTCTCTGCGCGGGAATGAGACGTGTTCACATTGCTTCGCAGAATCGCATTTGCGTCGCTTCAGAGAACACAAAAGCTTGTTCAGGACGAAAGAAAGCACAGAGCCCCAGATTTTATGTTGTCCTGGAGAGCTTGCAGAGCACTGGGGAAAGGCAGGCAGAGAATTCCCTGCTAGCACCTTCTCTGTGCGCGGGAAGGCAAAGTGTTCACATTAGCTCGCAGAATCGCTTTTGTGCAGAAAACACTAACACTTGTTCAGAACGAAAGAAAGCACAGAGCCCCAGATTTTATGTTGTCCTGGAGAGCTTGCAGAGCACTGGGGAAAGGCAGGCAGAGAATTCCCTGCTAGCACCTTCTCTGTGCCTGGGAAGAAGAAGTGTTCACATTGCTTCGCAGAATCGCTTTTGTGCAGAAAACACTAACACTTGTTCAGAACGAAAGAAAGCACAGAGCCCCAGATTTTATGTTGTCCTGGAGAGCTTGCAGAGCACTGGGGAAAGGCAGGCAGAGAATTCCCTGCTAGCACCTTCTCTGTGCCTGGGAAGCAGAAGTGTTCACATTGCTTCGCAGAATCGCTTTTGTGCAGAAAACACTAACACTTGTTCAGAACGAAAGAAAGCACAGAGCCCCAGATTTGCTGTTGTCCTGGAGAGCTTGCAGAGCACTGGGGAAAGGCAGGCAGAGAATTCCCTGCTAGCACCTTCTCTGTGCCTGGGAAGGCAAAGTGTTCACATTTCCTCGCAGAATCGCTTTTGTGCAGAAAACACTAACACTTGTTCAGAACGAAAGAAAGCACAGAGCCCCAGATTTTATGTTGTCCTGGAGAGCTTGCAGAGCACTGGGGAAAGGCAGGCAGAGAATTCCCTGCTAGCACCTTCTCTGTGCCTGGGAAGCAGAAGTGTTCACATTGCTTCGCAGAATCGCTTTTGTGCAGAAAACACTAACACTTGTTCAGAACGAAAGAAAGCACAGAGACCCAGATTTTATGTTGTCCTGGAGAGCTTGCAGAGCACTGGGGAAAGGCAGGCAGAGAATTCCCTGCTAGCACCTTCTCGGTGCCTGGGAAGAAGAAGTGTTCACATTGCTTCGAGAATCGCTTTTGTGCAGAAAACACTAACACTTATTCAGAACGAAAGAAAGCACAGAGCCCCAGATTTGCTGTTGTCCTGGAGAGATTGCAGAGCACTGGGGAATGGCAAGGAGAGAATTCCCTGCTAGCACCTTCTCTCTGCGCGGGAATGAGAAGTGTTGACATTGCTTCGCAGAATCGCTTTTGTGCAGAAAACACTAACACTTGTTCAGAACGAAAGAAAGCACAGAGCCCCAGATTTTATGTTGTCCTGGAGAGCTTGCAGAGCACTGGGGAAAGGCAGGCAGAGAATTCCCTGCTAGCACCTTCTCTCTGCGCGGGAATGAGAAGTGTTCACATTGCTTCGCAGAATCGCTTTTGTGCAGAAAACACTAACACTTGTTCAGAACGAAAGAAAGCACAGAGACGCAGATTTTATGTTGTCCTGGAGAGCTTGCAGAGCACTGGGGAAAGGCAGGCAGAGAATTCCCTGCTAGCACCGTCTCTGTGCGCGGGAAGGAAAAGTGTTCACATTTTTTCGCAGAATCGCATTTGCGTCGCTGCAGAGAACACAAAAGCTTGTTCAGGACGAAAGAAAGCACAGAGCCCCAGATTTGCTGTTACCCTGGAGAGCTTGCAGAGCACTGGGGAAAGCAGGCAGAGAATTCCCTGCTAGCACCTTCTCTGTGCGCGGGAAGGCAAAGTGTTCACATTTCCTCGCAGAATCGCTTTTGTGCAGAAAACACTAACACTTGTTCAGAACGAAAGAAAGCACAGAGCCCCAGATTTTATGTTGTCCTGGAGAGCTTGCAGAGCACTGGGGAAAGGCAGGCAGAGAATTCCCTGCTAGCACCTTCTCTGTGCCTGGGAAGCAGAAGTGTTCACATTGCTTGGCAGAATCGCTTTTGTGCAGAAAACAGTAACACTTGTTCAGAAGGAAAGAAAGCACAGAGCCCCAGATTTGCTGTTGTGCTGGAGAGCTTGCAGAGCACTGGGGAAAGGCAGGCAGAGAATTCCCTGCTAGCACCTTCTCTGTGCCTGGGAAGCAGAAGTGTTCACATTGCTTCGCAGAATCGCTTTTGTGCAGAAAACACTAACACTTGTTCAGAACGAAAGAAAGCACAGAGCCCCAGATTTTATGTTGTCCTGGAGAACTTGCAGAGCACTGGGGAAAGGCAGGCAGAGAATTCCCTGCTAGCACCTTCTCGGTGCCTGGGAAGAAGAAGTGTTCACATTGCTTCGCAGAATCGCTTTTGTGCAGAAAACACTAACACTTGTTCAGAACGAAAGAAAGCACAGAGCCCCAGATTTTATGTTGTCCTGGAGAGCTTGCAGAGCACTGGGGAAAGGCATGCAGAGAATTCCCTGCTAGCACCTTCTCTCTGCGCGGGAATGAGAAGTGTTCACATTGCTTCGCAGAATCGCATTTGCGTCGCTTCAGAGAACACAAAAGCTTGTTCAGGACGAAAGAAAGCACAGAGCCCCAGATTTTATGTTGTCCTGGAGAGCTTGCAGAGCACTGGGGAAAGGCAGGCAGAGAATTCCCTGCTAGCACCTTCTCTGTGCGCGGGAAGGCAAAGTGTTCACATTTCCTCGCAGAATCGCTTTTGTGCAGAAAACACTAACACTTGTTCAGAACGAAAGAAAGCACAGAGCCCCAGATTTGCTGTTGTCCTGGAGAGCTTGCAGAGCACTGGGGAAAGGCAGGCAGAGAATTCCCTGCTAGCACCTTCTCTGTGCCTGGGAAGAAGAAGTGTTCACATTGCTTCGCAGAATCGCTTTTGTGCAGAAAACACTAACACTTGTTCAGAACGAAAGAAAGCACAGAGACCCAGATTTTATGTTGTCCTGGAGAGCTTGCAGAGCACTGGGGAAAGGCAGGCAGAGAATTCCCTGCTAGCACCTTCTCTCTGCACGGGAATGAGAAGTGTTCACATTGCTTCGCAGAATCGCTTTTGTGCAGAAAACACTAACACTTGTTCAGAACGAAAGAAAGCACAGAGCCCCAGATTTGCTGTTGTCCTGGAGAGCTTGCAGAGCACTGGGGAAAGGCAGGCAGAGAATTCCCTGCTAGCACCTTCTCTGTGCCTGGGAAGCAGAAGTGTTCACATTTCCTCGCAGAATCGCTTTTGTGCAGAAAACACTAACACTTGTTCAGAACGAAAGAAAGCACAGAGCCCCAGATTTGCTGTTGTCCTGGAGAGCTTGCAGAGCACTGGGGAAAGGCAGGCAGAGAATTCCCTGCTAGCACCTTCTCTGTGCCTGGGAAGCAGAAGTGTTCACATTGCTTCGCAGAATCGCTTTTGTGCAGAAAACACTAACACTTGTTCAGAACGAAAGAAAGCACAGAGACCCAGATTTTATGTTGTCCTGGAGAGCTTGCAGAGCACTGGGGAAAGGCAGGCAGAGAATTCCCTGCTAGCACCTTCTCTCTGCACGGGAATGAGAAGTGTTCACATTGCTTCGCAGAATCGCTTTTGTGCAGAAAACACTAACACTTGTTCAGAACGAAAGAAAGCACAGAGCCCCAGATTTGCTGTTGTCCTGGAGAGCTTGCAGAGCACTGGGGAAAGGCAGGCAGAGAATTCCCTGCTAGCACCTTCTCTGTGCCTGGGAAGCAGAAGTGTTCACATTGCTTCGCAGAATCGCTTTTGTGCAGAAAACACTAACACTTGTTCAGAACGAAAAAAAGCACAGAGACCCAGATTTTATGTTGTCCTGGAGAGCTTGCAGAGCACTGGGGAAAGGCAGGCAGAGAATTCCCTGCTAGCACCTTCTCTCTGCACGGGAATGAGAAGTGTTCACATTGCTTCGCAGAATCGCTTTTGTGCAGAAAACACTAACACTTGTTCAGGACGAAAGAAAGCACAGAGCCCCAGATTTGCTGTTACCCTGGAGAGCTTGCAGAGCACTGGGGAAAGCAGGCAGAGAATTCCCTGCTAGCACCTTCTCTGTGCGCGGGAAGGCAAAGTGTTCACATTTCCTCGCAGAATCGCTTTTGTGCAGAAAACACTAACACTTGTTCAGAACGAAAGAAAGCACAGAGCCCCAGATTTTATGTTGTCCTGGAGAGCTTGCAGAGCACTGGGGAAAGGCAGGCAGAGAATTCCCTGCTAGCACCTTCTCGGTGCCTGGGAAGAAGAAGTGTTCACATTGCTTCGCAGAATCGCTTTTGTGCAGAAAACACTAACACTTGTTCAGAACGAAAGAAAGCACAGAGCCCCAGATTTGCTGTTGTCCTGGAGAGCTTGCAGAGCACTGGGGAAAGGCAGGCAGAGAATTCCCTGCTAGCACCTTCTCTGTGCCTGGGAAGCAGAAGTGTTCACATTGCTTCGCAGAATCGCTTTTGTGCAGAAAACACTAACACTTGTTCAGAACGAAAGAAAGCACAGAGACCCAGATTTTATGTTGTCCTGGAGAGCTTGCAGAGCACTGGGGAAAGGCAGGCAGAGAATTCCCTGCTAGCACCTTCTCTCTGCACGGGAATGAGAAGTGTTCACATTGCTTCGCAGAATCGCTTTTGTGCAGAAAACACTAACACTTGTTCAGAACGAAAGAAAGCACAGAGCCCCAGATTTGCTGTTGTCCTGGAGAGCTTGCAGAGCACTGGGGAAAGGCAGGCAGAGAATTCCCTGCTAGCACCTTCTCTGTGCCTGGGAAGCAGAAGTGTTCACATTGCTTCGCAGAATCGCTTTTGTGCAGAAAACACTAACACTTGTTCAGAACGAAAAAAAGCACAGAGACCCAGATTTTATGTTGTCCTGGAGAGCTTGCAGAGCACTGGGGAAAGGCAGGCAGAGAATTCCCTGCTAGCACCTTCTCTCTGCACGGGAATGAGAAGTGTTCACATTGCTTCGCAGAATCGCTTTTGTGCAGAAAACACTAACACTTGTTCAGGACGAAAGAAAGCACAGAGCCCCAGATTTGCTGTTACCCTGGAGAGCTTGCAGAGCACTGGGGAAAGCAGGCAGAGAATTCCCTGCTAGCACCTTCTCTGTGCGCGGGAAGGCAAAGTGTTCACATTTCCTCGCAGAATCGCTTTTGTGCAGAAAACACTAACACTTGTTCAGAACGAAAGAAAGCACAGAGCCCCAGATTTTATGTTGTCCTGGAGAGCTTGCAGAGCACTGGGGAAAGGCAGGCAGAGAATTCCCTGCTAGCACCTTCTCGGTGCCTGGGAAGAAGAAGTGTTCACATTGCTTCGCAGAATCGCTTTTGTGCAGAAAACAGTAACACTTGTTCAGAACGAAAGAAAGCACAGAGCCCCAGATTTGCTGTTGTCCTGGAGAGCTTGCAGAGCACTGGGGAAAGGCAGGCAGAGAATTCCCTGCTAGCACCTTCTCTGTGCCTGGGAAGAAGAAGTGTTCACATTGCTTCGCAGAATCGCTTTTGTGCAGAAAACACTAACACTTGTTCAGAACGAAAGAAAGCACAGAGCCCCAGATTTTATGTTGTCCTGGAGAGCTTGCAGAGCACTGGGGAAAGGCAGGCAGAGAATTCCCTGCTAGCACCTTCTCTCTGCGCGGGAATGAGAAGTGTTCACATTGCTTCGCAGAATCGCATTTGCGTCGCTTCAGAGAACACAAAAGCTTGTTCAGGACGAAAGAAAGCACAGAGCCCCAGATTTGCTGTTACCCTGGAGAGCTTGCAGAGCACTGGGGAAAGGCAGGCAGAGAATTCCCTGCTAGCACCTTCTCTGTGCGCGGGAAGGCAAAGTGTTCACATTTCCTCGCAGAATCGCTTTTGTGCAGAAAACACTAACACTTGTTCAGAACGAAAGAAAGCACAGAGCCCCAGATTTTATGTTGTCCTGGAGAGCTTGCAGAGCACTGGGGAAAGGCATGCAGAGAATTCCCTGCTAGCACCTTCTCTCTGCACGGGAATGAGAAGTGTTCACATTGCTTCGCAGAATCGCATTTGCGTCGCTTCAGAGAACACAAAAGCTTGTTCAGGACGAAAGAAAGCACAGAGCCCCAGATTTGCTGTTACCCTGGAGAGCTTGCAGAGCACTGGGGAAAGGCAGGCAGAGAATTCCCTGCTAGCACCTTCTCTGTGCGCGGGAAGGCAAAGTGTTCACATTTCCTCGCAGAATCGCTTTTGTGCAGAAAACACTAACACTTGTTCAGAACGAAAGAAAGCACAGAGCCCCAGATTTTATGTTGTCCTGGAGAGCTTGCAGAGCACTGGGGAAAGGCAGGCAGAGAATTCCCTGCTAGCACCTTCTCTGTGCCTGGGAAGAAGAAGTGTTCACATTGCTTCGCAGAATCGCTTTTGTGCAGAAAACACTAACACTTGTTCAGAACGAAAGAAAGCACAGAGCCCCAGATTTGCTGTTGTCCTGGAGAGCTTGCAGAGCACTGGGGAAAGGCAGGCAGAGAATTCCCTGCTAGCACCTTCTCTGTGCCTGGGAAGAAGAAGTGTTCACATTGCTTCGCAGAATCGCTTTTGTGCAGAAAACACTAACACTTGTTCAGAACGAAAGAAAGCACAGAGCCCCAGATTTTATGTTGTCCTGGAGAGCTTGCAGAGCACTGGGGAAAGGCAGGCAGAGAATTCCCTGCTAGCACCTTCTCTCTGCGCGGGAATGAGAAGTGTTCACATTGCTTCGCAGAATCGCATTTGCGTCGCTTCAGAGAACACAAAAGCTTGTTCAGGACGAAAGAAAGCACAGAGCCCCAGATTTGCTGTTACCCTGGAGAGCTTGCAGAGCACTGGGGAAAGGCAGGCAGAGAATTCCCTGCTAGCACCTTCTCTGTGCGCGGGAAGGCAAAGTGTTCACATTTCCTCGCAGAATCTCTTTTGTGCAGAAAACACTAACACTTGTTCAGAACGAAAGAATGCACAGAGCCCCAGATTTTATGTTGTCCTGGAGAGCTTGCAGAGCACTGGGGAAAGGCAGGCAGAGAATTCCCTGCTAGCACCTTCTCTGTGCCTGGGAAGAAGAAGTGTTCACATTGCTTCGCAGAATCGCTTTTGTGCAGAAAACACTAACACTTGTTCAGAACGAAAGAAAGCACAGAGCCCCAGATTTGCTGTTGTCCTGGAGAGCTTGCAGAGCACTGGGGAAAGGCAGGCAGAGAATTCCCTGCTAGCACCTTCTCTGTGCCTGGGAAGCAGAAGTGTTCACATTGCTTCGCAGAATCGCTTTTGTGCAGAAAACACTAACACTTGTTCAGAACGAAAGAAAGCACAGAGCCCCAGATTTTATGTTGTCCTGGAGAGCTTGCAGAGCACTGGGGAAAGGCATGCAGAAAATTCCCTGCTAGCACCTTCTCTCTGCACGGGAATGAGAAGTGTTCACATTGCTTCGCAGAATCGCTTTTGTGCAGAAAACACTAACACTTGTTCAGGACGAAAGAAGCACAGAGCCCCAGATTTGCTGTTGTCCTGGAGAGCTTGCAGAGCACTGGGGAAAGGCAGGCAGAGAATTCCCTGCTAGCACCTTCTCTGTGCGCGGGAAGGCAAAGTGTTCACATTTCCTCGCAGAATCGCTTTTGTGCAGAAAACACTAACACTTGTTCAGAACGAAAGAAAGCACAGAGCCCCAGATTTTATGTTGTCCTGGAGAGCTTGCAGAGCACTGGGGAAAGGCAGGCAGAGAATTCCCTGCTAGCACCTTCTCTGTGCCTGGGAAGAAGAAGTGTTCACATTGCTTCGCAGAATCGCTTTTGTGCAGAAAACACTAACACTTGTTCAGAACGAAAGAAAGCACAGAGCCCCAGATTTGCTGTTGTCCTGGAGAGCTTGCAGAGCACTGGGGGAAAGGCAGGCAGAGAATTCCCTGCTAGCACCTTCTCTGTGCCTGGGAAGCAGAAGTGTTCACATTGCTTCGCAGAATCGCTTTTGTGCAGAAAACACTAACACTTGTTCAGAACGAAAGAAAGCACAGAGACCCAGATTTTATGTTGTCCTGGAGAGCTTGCAGAGCACTGGGGAAAGGCAGGCAGAGAATTCCCTGCTAGCACCTTCTCTGTGCCTGGGAAGCAGAAGTGTTCACATTGCTTCGCAGAATCGCTTTTGTGCAGAAAACACTAACACTTGTTCAGAACGAAAGAAAGCACAGAGCCCCAGATTTGCTGTTGTCCTGGAGAGCTTGCAGAGCACTGGGGAAAGGCAGGCAGAGAATTCCCTGCTAGCACCTTCTCTCTGCGCGGGAATGAGAAGTGTTCACATTTTTTCGCAGAATCGCATTTCCGTCGCTGCAGAGAACACAAAAGCTTGTTCAGGACGAAAGAAAGCACAGAGCCCCAGATTTGCTGTTACCCTGGAGAGCTTGCAGAGCACTGGGGAAAGGCAGGCAGAGAATTCCCTGCTAGCACCTTCTCTGTGCGCGGGAAGGCAAAGTGTTCACATTTCCTCGCAGAATCGCTTTTCTGCAGAAAACACTAACACTTGTTCAGAACGAAAGAAAGCACAGAGCCCCAGATTTTATGTTGTCCTGGAGAGCTTGCAGAGCACTGGGGAAAGGCAGGCAGAGAATTCCCTGCTAGCACCTTCTCGGTGCCTGGGAAGCAGAAGTGTTCACATTGCTTCGCAGAATCGCTTTTGTGCAGAAAACACTAACACTTGTTCAGAACGAAAGAAAGCACAGAGCCCCAGATTTTATGTTGTCCTGGAGAGCTTGCAGAGCACTGGGGAAAGGCATGCAGAGAATTCCCTGCTAGCACCTTCTCTCTGCGCGGGAATGAGAAGTGTTCACATTGCTTCGCAGAATCGCATTTGCGTCGCTTCAGAGAACACAAAAGCTTGTTCAGGACGAAAGAAAGCACAGAGCCCCAGATTTGCTGTTACCCTGGAGAGCTTGCAGAGCACTGGGGAAAGGCAGGCAGAGAATTCCCTGCTAGCACCTTCTCTGTGCGCGGGAAGGCAAAGTGTTCACATTTCCTCGCAGAATCGCTTTTGTGCAGAAAACACTAACACTTGTTCAGAACGAAAGAAAGCACAGAGCCCCAGATTTTATGTTGTCCTGGAGAGCTTGCAGAGCACTGGGGAAAGGCAGGCAGAGAATTCCCTGCTAGCACCTTCTCTGTGCCTGGGAAGAAGAAGTGTTCACATTGCTTCGCAGAATCGCTTTTGTGCAGAAAACACTAACACTTGTTCAGAACGAAAGAAAGCACAGAGCCCCAGATTTGCTGTTGTCCTGGAGAGCTTGCAGAGCACTGGGGAAAGGCAGGCAGAGAATTCCCTGCTAGCACCTTCTCTGTGCCTGGGAAGCAGAAGTGTTCACATTGCTTCGCAGAATCGCTTTTGTGCAGAAAACACTAACACTTGTTCAGAACGAAAGAAAGCACAGAGCCCCAGATTTTATGTTGTCCTGGAGAGCTTGCAGAGCACTGGGGAAAGGCATGCAGAAAATTCCCTGCTAGCACCTTCTCTCTGCACGGGAATGAGAAGTGTTCACATTGCTTCGCAGAATCGCTTTTGTGCAGAAAACACTAACACTTGTTCAGGACGAAAGAAAGCACAGAGCCCCAGATTTGCTGTTACCCTGGAGAGCTTGCAGAGCACTGGGGAAAGGCAGGCAGAGAATTCCCTGCTAGCACCTTCTCTGTGCGCGGGAAGGCAAAGTGTTCACATTTCCTCGCAGAATCGCTTTTGTGCAGAAAACACTAACACTTGTTCAGAACGAAAGAAAGCACAGAGCCCCAGATTTTATGTTGTCCTGGAGAGCTTGCAGAGCACTGGGGAAAGGCAGGCAGAGAATTCCCTGCTAGCACCTTCTCTGTGCCTGGGAAGAAGAAGTGTTCACATTGCTTCGCAGAATCGCTTTTGTGCAGAAAACACTAACACTTGTTCAGAACGAAAGAAAGCACAGAGCCCCAGATTTGCTGTTGTCCTGGAGAGCTTGCAGAGCACTGGGGAAAGGCAGGCAGAGAATTCCCTGCTAGCACCTTCTCTGTGCCTGGGAAGCAGAAGTGTTCACATTGCTTCGCAGAATCGCTTTTGTGCAGAAAACACTAACACTTGTTCAGAACGAAAGAAAGCACAGAGCCCCAGATTTTATGTTGTCCTGGAGAGCTTGCAGAGCACTGGGGAAAGGCAGGCAGAGAATTCCCTGCTAGCACCTTCTCTGTGCCTGGGAAGCAGAAGTGTTCACATTGCTTCGCAGAATCGCTTTTGTGCAGAAAACACTAACACTTGTTCAGAACGAAAGAAAGCACAGAGCCCCAGATTTGCTGTTGTCCTGGAGAGCTTGCAGAGCACTGGGGAAAGGCAGGCAGAGAATTCCCTGCTAGCACCTTCTCTCTGCGCGGGAATGAGAAGTGTTCACATTTTTTCGCAGAATCGCATTTCCGTCGCTGCAGAGAACACAAAAGCTTGTTCAGGACGAAAGAAAGCACAGAGCCCCAGATTTGCTGTTACCCTGGAGAGCTTGCAGAGCACTGGGGAAAGGCAGGCAGAGAATTCCCTGCTAGCACCTTCTCTGTGCGCGGGAAGGCAAAGTGTTCACATTTCCTCGCAGAATCGCTTTTCTGCAGAAAACACTAACACTTGTTCAGAACGAAAGAAAGCACAGAGCCCCAGATTTTATGTTGTCCTGGAGAGCTTGCAGAGCACTGGGGAAAGGCAGGCAGAGAATTCCCTGCTAGCACCTTCTCGGTGCCTGGGAAGCAGAAGTGTTCACATTGCTTCGCAGAATCGCTTTTGTGCAGAAAACACTAACACTTGTTCAGAACGAAAGAAAGCACAGAGCCCCAGATTTTATGTTGTCCTGGAGAGCTTGCAGAGCACTGGGGAAAGGCATGCAGAGAATTCCCTGCTAGCACCTTCTCTCTGCGCGGGAATGAGAAGTGTTCACATTGCTTCGCAGAATCGCATTTGCGTCGCTTCAGAGAACACAAAAGCTTGTTCAGGACGAAAGAAAGCACAGAGCCCCAGATTTGCTGTTACCCTGGAGAGCTTGCAGAGCACTGGGGAAAGGCAGGCAGAGAATTCCCTGCTAGCACCTTCTCTCTGCGCGGGAAGGCAAAGTGTTCACATTTCCTCGCAGAATCGCTTTTGTGCAGAAAACACTAACACTTGTTCAGAACGAAAGAAAGCACAGAGCCCCAGATTTTATGTTGTCCTGGAGAGCTTGCAGAGCACTGGGGAAAGGCAGGCAGAGAATTCCCTGCTAGCACCTTCTCTGTGCCTGGGAAGAAGAAGTGTTCACATTGCTTCGCAGAATCGCTTTTGTGCAGAAAACACTAACACTTGTTCAGAACGAAAGAAAGCATAGAGCCCCAGATTTGCTGTTGTGCTGGAGAGCTTGCAGAGCACTGGGGAAAGCAGGCAGAGAATTCCCTGCTAGCACCTTCTCTGTGCCTGGGAAGCAGAAGTGTTCACATTGCTTCGCAGAATCGCTTTTGTGCAGAAAACACTAACACTTGTTCAGAACGAAAGAAAGCACAGAGACCCAGATTTTATGTTGTCCTGGAGAGCTTGCAGAGCACTGGGGAAAGGCAGGCAGAGAATTCCCTGCTAGCACCTTCTCGGTGCCTGGGAAGAAGAAGTGTTCACATTGCTTCGAGAATCGCTTTTGTGCAGAAAACACTAACACTTGTTCAGAACGAAAGAAAGCACAGAGCCCCAGATTTGCTGTTGTCCTGGAGATATTGCAGAGCACTGGGGAATGGCAAGGAGAGAATTCCCTGCTAGCACCTTCTCTCTGCGCGGGAATGAGAAGTGTTGACATTGCTTCGCAGAATCGCTTTTGTGCAGAAAACAGTAACACTTGTTCAGAAGGAAAGAAAGCACAGAGCCCCAGATTTGCTGTTGTCCTGGAGAGCTTGCAGAGCACTGGGGAAAGGCAGGCAGAGAATTCCCTGCTAGCACCTTCTCTGTGCCTGGGAAGCAGAAGTGTTCACATTGCTTCGCAGAATCGCTTTTGTGCAGAAAACACTAACACTTGTTCAGAACGAAAGAAAGCACAGAGCCCCAGATTTTATGTTGTCCTGGAGAGCTTGCAGAGCACTGGGGAAAGGCAGGCAGAGAATTCCCTGCTAGCACCTTCTCGGTGCCTGGGAAGAAGAAGTGTTCACATTGCTTCGCAGAATCGCTTTTGTGCAGAAAACACTAACACTTGTTCAGAACGAAAGAAAGCACAGAGCCCCAGATTTTATGTTGTCCTGGAGAGCTTGCAGAGCACTGGGGAAAGGCATGCAGAGAATTCCCTGCTAGCACCTTCTCTCTGCGCGGGAATGAGAAGTGTTCACATTGCTTCGCAGAATCGCATTTGCGTCGCTTCAGAGAACACAAAAGCTTGTTCAGGACGAAAGAAAGCACAGAGCCCCAGATTTGCTGTTACCCTGGAGAGCTTGCAGAGCACTGGGGAAAGGCAGGCAGAGAATTCCCTGCTAGCACCTTCTCTGTGCGCGGGAAGGCAAAGTGTTCACATTTCCTCGCAGAATCGCTTTTGTGCAGAAAACACTAACACTTGTTCAGAACGAAAGAAAGCACAGAGCCCCAGATTTTATGTTGTCCTGGAGAGCTTGCAGAGCACTGGGGAAAGGCAGGCAGAGAATTCCCTGCTAGCACCTTCTCTGTGCCTGGGAAGAAGAAGTGTTCACATTGCTTCGCAGAATCGCTTTTGTGCAGAAAACACTAACACTTGTTCAGAACGAAAGAAAGCACAGAGCCCCAGATTTGCTGTTGTCCTGGAGAGCTTGCAGAGCACTGGGGAAAGGCAGGCAGAGAATTCCCTGCTAGCACCTTCTCTGTGCCTGGGAAGCAGAAGTGTTCACATTGCTTCGCAGAATCGCTTTTGTGCAGAAAACACTAACACTTGTTCAGAACGAAAGAAAGCACAGAGCCCCAGATTTTATGTTGTCCTGGAGAGCTTGCAGAGCACTGGGGAAAGGCAGGCAGAGAATTCCCTGCTAGCACCTTCTCTCTGCACGGGAATGAGAAGTGTTCACATTGCTTCGCAGAATCGCTTTTGTGCAGAAAACACTAACACTTGTTCAGGACGAAAGAAAGCACAGAGCCCCAGATTTGCTGTTACCCTGGAGAGCTTGCAGAGCACTGGGGAAAGCAGGCAGAGAATTCCCTGCTAGCACCTTCTCTGTGCGCGGGAAGGCAAAGTGTTCACATTTCCTCGCAGAATCGCTTTTGTGCAGAAAACACTAACACTTGTTCAGAACGAAAGAAAGCACAGAGCCCCAGATTTTATGTTGTCCTGGAGAGCTTGCAGAGCACTGGGGAAAGGCAGGCAGAGAATTCCCTGCTAGCACCTTCTCTGTGCCTGGGAAGAAGAAGTGTTCACATTGCTTCGCAGAATCGCTTTTGTGCAGAAAACACTAACACTTGTTCAGAACGAAAGAAAGCACAGAGCCCCAGATTTTATGTTGTCCTGGAGAGCTTGCAGAGCACTAGGGAAAGGCATGCAGAGAATTCCCTGCTAGCACCTTCTCTCTGCGCGGGAATGAGAAGTGTTCACATTGCTTCGCAGAATCGCATTTGCGTCGCTGCAGAGAACACAAAAGCTTGTTCAGGACGAAAGAAAGCACAGAGCCCCAGATTTGCTGTTACCCTGGAGAGCTTGCAGAGCACTGGGGAAAGGCAGGCAGAGAATTCCCTGCTAGCACCTTCTCTGTGCGCGGGAAGGCAAAGTGTTCACATTTCCTCGCAGAATCGCTTTTGTGCAGAAAACACTAACACTTGTTCAGAACGAAAGAAAGCACAGAGCCCCAGATTTTATGTTGTCCTGGAGAGCTTGCAGAGCACTGGGGAAAGGCAGGCAGAGAATTCCCTGCTAGCACCTTCTCGGTGCCTGGGAAGAAGAAGTGTTCACATTGCTTCGCAGAATCGCTTTTGTGCAGAAAACACTAACACTTGTTCAGAACGAAAGAAAGCACAGAGCCCCAGATTTGCTGTTGTCCTGGAGAGCTTGCAGAGCACTGGGGAAAGGCAGGCAGAGAATTCCCTGCTAGCACCTTCTCTGTGCCTGGGAAGAAGAAGTGTTCACATTGCTTCGCAGAATCGCTTTTGTGCAGAAAACACTAACACTTGTTCAGAACGAAAGAAAGCACAGAGACCCAGATTTTATGTTGTCCTGGAGAGCTTGCAGAGCACTGGGGAAAGGCAGGCAGAGAATTCCCTGCTAGCACCTTCTCGGTGCCTGGGAAGAAGAAGTGTTCACATTGCTTCGAGAATCGCTTTTGTGCAGAAAACACTAACACTTGTTCAGAACGAAAGAAAGCACAGAGCCCCAGATTTGCTGTTGTCCTGGAGAGATTGCAGAGCACTGGGGAATGGCAAGGAGAGAATTCCCTGCTAGCACCTTCTCTCTGCGCGGGAATGAGAAGTGTTGACATTGCTTCGCAGAATCGCTTTTGTGCAGAAAACACTAACACTTGTTCAGAACGAAAGAAAGCACAGAGCCCCAGATTTGCTGTTGTCCTGGAGAGCTTGCAGAGCACTGGGGAAAGGCAGGCAGAGAATTCCCTGCTAGCACCTTCTCTCTGCGCGGGAATGAGAAGTGTTCACATTGCTTCGCAGAATCGCTTTTGTGCAGAAAACACTAACACTTGTTCAGAACGAAAGAAAGCACAGAGCCCCAGATTTTATGTTGTCCTGGAGAGCTTGCAGAGCACTGGGGAAAGGCAGGCAGAGAATTCCCTGCTAGCACCTTCTCTCTGCGCGGGAATGAGAAGTGTTCACATTGCTTCGCAGAATCGCATTTGCGTCGCTTCAGAGAACACAAAAGCTTGTTCAGGACGAAAGAAAGCACAGAGCCCCAGATTTGCTGTTGTCCTGGAGAGCTTGCAGAGCACTGGGGAAAGGCAGGCAGAGAATTCCCTGCTAGCACCTTCACTGTGCGCGGGAAGGCAAAGTGTTCACATTTCCTCGCTGAATCGCTTTTGTGCAGAAAACACTAACACTTGTTCAGAACGAAAGAAAGCACAGAGCCCCAGATTTTATGTTGTCCTGGAGAGCTTGCAGAGCACTGGGGAAAGGCAGGCAGAGAATTCCCTGCTAGCACCTTCTCTGTGCCTGGGAAGAAGAAGTGTTCACATTGCTTCGCAGAATCGCTTTTGTGCAGAAAACACTAACACTTGTTCAGAACGAAAGAAAGCACAGAGCCCCAGATTTTATGTTGTCCTGGAGAGCTTGCAGAGCACTGGGGAAAGGCAGGCAGAGAATTCCCTGCTAGCACCTTCTCTGTGCCTGGGAAGCAGAAGTGTTCACATTGCTTCGCAGAATCGCTTTTGTGCAGAAAACACTAACACTTGTTCAGAACGAAAGAAAGCACAGAGCCCCAGATTTTATGTTGTCCTGGAGAGCTTGCAGAGCACTGGGGAAAGGCAGGCAGAGAATTCCCTGCTAGCACCTTCTCTGTGCCTGGGAAGAAGAAGTGTTCACATTGCTTCGCAGAATCGCTTTTGTGCAGAAAACACTAACACTTGTTCAGAACGAAAGAAAGCACAGAGCCCCAGATTTTATGTTGTCCTGGAGAGCTTGCAGAGCACTGGGGAAAGCAGGCAGAGAATTCCCTGCTAGCACCTTCTCTGTGCGCGGGAAGGCAAAGTGTTCACATTTCCTCGCAGAATCGCTTTTGTGCAGAAAACACTAACACTTGTTCAGAACGAAAGAAAGCACAGAGCCCCAGATTTTATGTTGTCCTGGAGAGCTTGCAGAGCACTGGGGAAAGGCAGGCAGAGAATTCCCTGCTAGCACCTTCTCGGTGCCTGGGAAGAAGAAGTGTTCACATTGCTTCGCAGAATCGCTTTTGTGCAGAAAACAGTAACACTTGTTCAGAACGAAAGAAAGCACAGAGCCCCAGATTTGCTGTTGTCCTGGAGAGCTTGCAGAGCACTGGGGAAAGGCAGGCAGAGAATTCCCTGCTAGCACCTTCTCTGTGCCTGGGAAGAAGAAGTGTTCACATTGCTTCGCAGAATCGCTTTTGTGCAGAAAACACTAACACTTGTTCAGAACGAAAGAAAGCACAGAGCCCCAGATTTTATGTTGTCCTGGAGAGCTTGCAGAGCACTGGGGAAAGGCAGGCAGAGAATTCCCTGCTAGCACCTTCTCTCTGCGCGGGAATGAGAAGTGTTCACATTGCTTCGCAGAATCGCATTTGCGTCGCTTCAGAGAACACAAAAGCTTGTTCAGGACGAAAGAAAGCACAGAGCCCCAGATTTGCTGTTACCCTGGAGAGCTTGCAGAGCACTGGGGAAAGGCAGGCAGAGAATTCCCTGCTAGCACCTTCTCTGTGCGCGGGAAGGCAAAGTGTTCACATTTCCTCGCAGAATCGCTTTTGTGCAGAAAACACTAACACTTGTTCAGAACGAAAGAAAGCACAGAGCCCCAGATTTTATGTTGTCCTGGAGAGCTTGCAGAGCACTGGGGAAAGGCATGCAGAGAATTCCCTGCTAGCACCTTCTCTCTGCACGGGAATGAGAAGTGTTCACATTGCTTCGCAGAATCGCATTTGCGTCGCTTCAGAGAACACAAAAGCTTGTTCAGGACGAAAGAAAGCACAGAGCCCCAGATTTGCTGTTACCCTGGAGAGCTTGCAGAGCACTGGGGAAAGGCAGGCAGAGAATTCCCTGCTAGCACCTTCTCTGTGCGCGGGAAGGCAAAGTGTTCACATTTCCTCGCAGAATCGCTTTTGTGCAGAAAACACTAACACTTGTTCAGAACGAAAGAAAGCACAGAGCCCCAGATTTTATGTTGTCCTGGAGAGCTTGCAGAGCACTGGGGAAAGGCAGGCAGAGAATTCCCTGCTAGCACCTTCTCTGTGCCTGGGAAGAAGAAGTGTTCACATTGCTTCGCAGAATCGCTTTTGTGCAGAAAACACTAACACTTGTTCAGAACGAAAGAAAGCACAGAGCCCCAGATTTGCTGTTGTCCTGGAGAGCTTGCAGAGCACTGGGGAAAGGCAGGCAGAGAATTCCCTGCTAGCACCTTCTCTGTGCCTGGGAAGAAGAAGTGTTCACATTGCTTCGCAGAATCGCTTTTGTGCAGAAAACACTAACACTTGTTCAGAACGAAAGAAAGCACAGAGCCCCAGATTTTATGTTGTCCTGGAGAGCTTGCAGAGCACTGGGGAAAGGCAGGCAGAGAATTCCCTGCTAGCACCTTCTCTCTGCGCGGGAATGAGAAGTGTTCACATTGCTTCGCAGAATCGCATTTGCGTCGCTTCAGAGAACACAAAAGCTTGTTCAGGACGAAAGAAAGCACAGAGCCCCAGATTTGCTGTTACCCTGGAGAGCTTGCAGAGCACTGGGGAAAGGCAGGCAGAGAATTCCCTGCTAGCACCTTCTCTGTGCGCGGGAAGGCAAAGTGTTCACATTTCCTCGCAGAATCTCTTTTGTGCAGAAAACACTAACACTTGTTCAGAACGAAAGAATGCACAGAGCCCCAGATTTTATGTTGTCCTGGAGAGCTTGCAGAGCACTGGGGAAAGGCAGGCAGAGAATTCCCTGCTAGCACCTTCTCTGTGCCTGGGAAGAAGAAGTGTTCACATTGCTTCGCAGAATCGCTTTTGTGCAGAAAACACTAACACTTGTTCAGAACGAAAGAAAGCACAGAGCCCCAGATTTGCTGTTGTCCTGGAGAGCTTGCAGAGCACTGGGGAAAGGCAGGCAGAGAATTCCCTGCTAGCACCTTCTCTGTGCCTGGGAAGCAGAAGTGTTCACATTGCTTCGCAGAATCGCTTTTGTGCAGAAAACACTAACACTTGTTCAGAACGAAAGAAAGCACAGAGCCCCAGATTTTATGTTGTCCTGGAGAGCTTGCAGAGCACTGGGGAAAGGCATGCAGAAAATTCCCTGCTAGCACCTTCTCTCTGCACGGGAATGAGAAGTGTTCACATTGCTTCGCAGAATCGCTTTTGTGCAGAAAACACTAACACTTGTTCAGGACGAAAGAAAGCACAGAGCCCCAGATTTGCTGTTGTCCTGGAGAGCTTGCAGAGCACTGGGGAAAGGCAGGCAGAGAATTCCCTGCTAGCACCTTCTCTGTGCGCGGGAAGGCAAAGTGTTCACATTTCCTCGCAGAATCGCTTTTGTGCAGAAAACACTAACACTTGTTCAGAACGAAAGAAAGCACAGAGCCCCAGATTTTATGTTGTCCTGGAGAGCTTGCAGAGCACTGGGGAAAGGCAGGCAGAGAATTCCCTGCTAGCACCTTCTCTGTGCCTGGGAAGAAGAAGTGTTCACATTGCTTCGCAGAATCGCTTTTGTGCAGAAAACACTAACACTTGTTCAGAACGAAAGAAAGCACAGAGCCCCAGATTTGCTGTTGTCCTGGAGAGCTTGCAGAGCACTGGGGAAAGGCAGGCAGAGAATTCCCTGCTAGCACCTTCTCTGTGCCTGGGAAGCAGAAGTGTTCACATTGCTTCGCAGAATCGCTTTTGTGCAGAAAACACTAACACTTGTTCAGAACGAAAGAAAGCACAGAGACCCAGATTTTATGTTGTCCTGGAGAGCTTGCAGAGCACTGGGGAAAGGCAGGCAGAGAATTCCCTGCTAGCACCTTCTCTGTGCCTGGGAAGCAGAAGTGTTCACATTGCTTCGCAGAATCGCTTTTGTGCAGAAAACACTAACACTTGTTCAGAACGAAAGAAAGCACAGAGCCCCAGATTTGCTGTTGTCCTGGAGAGCTTGCAGAGCACTGGGGAAAGGCAGGCAGAGAATTCCCTGCTAGCACCTTCTCTCTGCGCGGGAATGAGAAGTGTTCACATTTTTTCGCAGAATCGCATTTCCGTCGCTGCAGAGAACACAAAAGCTTGTTCAGGACGAAAGAAAGCACAGAGCCCCAGATTTGCTGTTACCCTGGAGAGCTTGCAGAGCACTGGGGAAAGGCAGGCAGAGAATTCCCTGCTAGCACCTTCTCTGTGCGCGGGAAGGCAAAGTGTTCACATTTCCTCGCAGAATCGCTTTTCTGCAGAAAACACTAACACTTGTTCAGAACGAAAGAAAGCACAGAGCCCCAGATTTTATGTTGTCCTGGAGAGCTTGCAGAGCACTGGGGAAAGGCAGGCAGAGAATTCCCTGCTAGCACCTTCTCGGTGCCTGGGAAGCAGAAGTGTTCACATTGCTTCGCAGAATCGCTTTTGTGCAGAAAACACTAACACTTGTTCAGAACGAAAGAAAGCACAGAGCCCCAGATTTTATGTTGTCCTGGAGAGCTTGCAGAGCACTGGGGAAAGGCATGCAGAGAATTCCCTGCTAGCACCTTCTCTCTGCGCGGGAATGAGAAGTGTTCACATTGCTTCGCAGAATCGCATTTGCGTCGCTTCAGAGAACACAAAAGCTTGTTCAGGACGAAAGAAAGCACAGAGCCCCAGATTTGCTGTTACCCTGGAGAGCTTGCAGAGCACTGGGGAAAGGCAGGCAGAGAATTCCCTGCTAGCACCTTCTCTGTGCGCGGGAAGGCAAAGTGTTCACATTTCCTCGCAGAATCGCTTTTGTGCAGAAAACACTAACACTTGTTCAGAACGAAAGAAAGCACAGAGCCCCAGATTTTATGTTGTCCTGGAGAGCTTGCAGAGCACTGGGGAAAGGCAGGCAGAGAATTCCCTGCTAGCACCTTCTCTGTGCCTGGGAAGAAGAAGTGTTCACATTGCTTCGCAGAATCGCTTTTGTGCAGAAAACACTAACACTTGTTCAGAACGAAAGAAAGCACAGAGCCCCAGATTTGCTGTTGTCCTGGAGAGCTTGCAGAGCACTGGGGAAAGGCAGGCAGAGAATTCCCTGCTAGCACCTTCTCTGTGCCTGGGAAGCAGAAGTGTTCACATTGCTTCGCAGAATCGCTTTTGTGCAGAAAACACTAACACTTGTTCAGAACGAAAGAAAGCACAGAGCCCCAGATTTTATGTTGTCCTGGAGAGCTTGCAGAGCACTGGGGAAAGGCATGCAGAAAATTCCCTGCTAGCACCTTCTCTCTGCACGGGAATGAGAAGTGTTCACATTGCTTCGCAGAATCGCTTTTGTGCAGAAAACACTAACACTTGTTCAGGACGAAAGAAAGCACAGAGCCCCAGATTTGCTGTTACCCTGGAGAGCTTGCAGAGCACTGGGGAAAGGCAGGCAGAGAATTCCCTGCTAGCACCTTCTCTGTGCGCGGGAAGGCAAAGTGTTCACATTTCCTCGCAGAATCGCTTTTGTGCAGAAAACACTAACACTTGTTCAGAACGAAAGAAAGCACAGAGCCCCAGATTTTATGTTGTCCTGGAGAGCTTGCAGAGCACTGGGGAAAGGCAGGCAGAGAATTCCCTGCTAGCACCTTCTCTGTGCCTGGGAAGAAGAAGTGTTCACATTGCTTCGCAGAATCGCTTTTGTGCAGAAAACACTAACACTTGTTCAGAACGAAAGAAAGCACAGAGCCCCAGATTTGCTGTTGTCCTGGAGAGCTTGCAGAGCACTGGGGAAAGGCAGGCAGAGAATTCCCTGCTAGCACCTTCTCTGTGCCTGGGAAGCAGAAGTGTTCACATTGCTTCGCAGAATCGCTTTTGTGCAGAAAACACTAACACTTGTTCAGAACGAAAGAAAGCACAGAGCCCCAGATTTTATGTTGTCCTGGAGAGCTTGCAGAGCACTGGGGAAAGGCAGGCAGAGAATTCCCTGCTAGCACCTTCTCTGTGCCTGGGAAGCAGAAGTGTTCACATTGCTTCGCAGAATCGCTTTTGTGCAGAAAACACTAACACTTGTTCAGAACGAAAGAAAGCACAGAGCCCCAGATTTGCTGTTGTCCTGGAGAGCTTGCAGAGCACTGGGGAAAGGCAGGCAGAGAATTCCCTGCTAGCACCTTCTCTCTGCGCGGGAATGAGAAGTGTTCACATTTTTTCGCAGAATCGCATTTCCGTCGCTGCAGAGAACACAAAAGCTTGTTCAGGACGAAAGAAAGCACAGAGCCCCAGATTTGCTGTTACCCTGGAGAGCTTGCAGAGCACTGGGGAAAGGCAGGCAGAGAATTCCCTGCTAGCACCTTCTCTGTGCGCGGGAAGGCAAAGTGTTCACATTTCCTCGCAGAATCGCTTTTCTGCAGAAAACACTAACACTTGTTCAGAACGAAAGAAAGCACAGAGCCCCAGATTTTATGTTGTCCTGGAGAGCTTGCAGAGCACTGGGGAAAGGCAGGCAGAGAATTCCCTGCTAGCACCTTCTCGGTGCCTGGGAAGCAGAAGTGTTCACATTGCTTCGCAGAATCGCTTTTGTGCAGAAAACACTAACACTTGTTCAGAACGAAAGAAAGCACAGAGCCCCAGATTTTATGTTGTCCTGGAGAGCTTGCAGAGCACTGGGGAAAGGCATGCAGAGAATTCCCTGCTAGCACCTTCTCTCTGCGCGGGAATGAGAAGTGTTCACATTGCTTCGCAGAATCGCATTTGCGTCGCTTCAGAGAACACAAAAGCTTGTTCAGGACGAAAGAAAGCACAGAGCCCCAGATTTGCTGTTACCCTGGAGAGCTTGCAGAGCACTGGGGAAAGGCAGGCAGAGAATTCCCTGCTAGCACCTTCTCTCTGCGCGGGAAGGCAAAGTGTTCACATTTCCTCGCAGAATCGCTTTTGTGCAGAAAACACTAACACTTGTTCAGAACGAAAGAAAGCACAGAGCCCCAGATTTTATGTTGTCCTGGAGAGCTTGCAGAGCACTGGGGAAAGGCAGGCAGAGAATTCCCTGCTAGCACCTTCTCTGTGCCTGGGAAGAAGAAGTGTTCACATTGCTTCGCAGAATCGCTTTTGTGCAGAAAACACTAACACTTGTTCAGAACGAAAGAAAGCATAGAGCCCCAGATTTGCTGTTGTGCTGGAGAGCTTGCAGAGCACTGGGGAAAGCAGGCAGAGAATTCCCTGCTAGCACCTTCTCTGTGCCTGGGAAGCAGAAGTGTTCACATTGCTTCGCAGAATCGCTTTTGTGCAGAAAACACTAACACTTGTTCAGAACGAAAGAAAGCACAGAGACCCAGATTTTATGTTGTCCTGGAGAGCTTGCAGAGCACTGGGGAAAGGCAGGCAGAGAATTCCCTGCTAGCACCTTCTCGGTGCCTGGGAAGAAGAAGTGTTCACATTGCTTCGAGAATCGCTTTTGTGCAGAAAACACTAACACTTGTTCAGAACGAAAGAAAGCACAGAGCCCCAGATTTGCTGTTGTCCTGGAGATATTGCAGAGCACTGGGGAATGGCAAGGAGAGAATTCCCTGCTAGCACCTTCTCTCTGCGCGGGAATGAGAAGTGTTGACATTGCTTCGCAGAATCGCTTTTGTGCAGAAAACAGTAACACTTGTTCAGAAGGAAAGAAAGCACAGAGCCCCAGATTTGCTGTTGTCCTGGAGAGCTTGCAGAGCACTGGGGAAAGGCAGGCAGAGAATTCCCTGCTAGCACCTTCTCTGTGCCTGGGAAGCAGAAGTGTTCACATTGCTTCGCAGAATCGCTTTTGTGCAGAAAACACTAACACTTGTTCAGAACGAAAGAAAGCACAGAGCCCCAGATTTTATGTTGTCCTGGAGAGCTTGCAGAGCACTGGGGAAAGGCAGGCAGAGAATTCCCTGCTAGCACCTTCTCGGTGCCTGGGAAGAAGAAGTGTTCACATTGCTTCGCAGAATCGCTTTTGTGCAGAAAACACTAACACTTGTTCAGAACGAAAGAAAGCACAGAGCCCCAGATTTTATGTTGTCCTGGAGAGCTTGCAGAGCACTGGGGAAAGGCATGCAGAGAATTCCCTGCTAGCACCTTCTCTCTGCGCGGGAATGAGAAGTGTTCACATTGCTTCGCAGAATCGCATTTGCGTCGCTTCAGAGAACACAAAAGCTTGTTCAGGACGAAAGAAAGCACAGAGCCCCAGATTTGCTGTTACCCTGGAGAGCTTGCAGAGCACTGGGGAAAGGCAGGCAGAGAATTCCCTGCTAGCACCTTCTCTGTGCGCGGGAAGGCAAAGTGTTCACATTTCCTCGCAGAATCGCTTTTGTGCAGAAAACACTAACACTTGTTCAGAACGAAAGAAAGCACAGAGCCCCAGATTTTATGTTGTCCTGGAGAGCTTGCAGAGCACTGGGGAAAGGCAGGCAGAGAATTCCCTGCTAGCACCTTCTCTGTGCCTGGGAAGAAGAAGTGTTCACATTGCTTCGCAGAATCGCTTTTGTGCAGAAAACACTAACACTTGTTCAGAACGAAAGAAAGCACAGAGCCCCAGATTTGCTGTTGTCCTGGAGAGCTTGCAGAGCACTGGGGAAAGGCAGGCAGAGAATTCCCTGCTAGCACCTTCTCTGTGCCTGGGAAGCAGAAGTGTTCACATTGCTTCGCAGAATCGCTTTTGTGCAGAAAACACTAACACTTGTTCAGAACGAAAGAAAGCACAGAGCCCCAGATTTTATGTTGTCCTGGAGAGCTTGCAGAGCACTGGGGAAAGGCAGGCAGAGAATTCCCTGCTAGCACCTTCTCTCTGCACGGGAATGAGAAGTGTTCACATTGCTTCGCAGAATCGCTTTTGTGCAGAAAACACTAACACTTGTTCAGGACGAAAGAAAGCACAGAGCCCCAGATTTGCTGTTACCCTGGAGAGCTTGCAGAGCACTGGGGAAAGCAGGCAGAGAATTCCCTGCTAGCACCTTCTCTGTGCGCGGGAAGGCAAAGTGTTCACATTTCCTCGCAGAATCGCTTTTGTGCAGAAAACACTAACACTTGTTCAGAACGAAAGAAAGCACAGAGCCCCAGATTTTATGTTGTCCTGGAGAGCTTGCAGAGCACTGGGGAAAGGCAGGCAGAGAATTCCCTGCTAGCACCTTCTCTGTGCCTGGGAAGAAGAAGTGTTCACATTGCTTCGCAGAATCGCTTTTGTGCAGAAAACACTAACACTTGTTCAGAACGAAAGAAAGCACAGAGCCCCAGATTTTATGTTGTCCTGGAGAGCTTGCAGAGCACTAGGGAAAGGCATGCAGAGAATTCCCTGCTAGCACCTTCTCTCTGCGCGGGAATGAGAAGTGTTCACATTGCTTCGCAGAATCGCATTTGCGTCGCTGCAGAGAACACAAAAGCTTGTTCAGGACGAAAGAAAGCACAGAGCCCCAGATTTGCTGTTACCCTGGAGAGCTTGCAGAGCACTGGGGAAAGGCAGGCAGAGAATTCCCTGCTAGCACCTTCTCTGTGCGCGGGAAGGCAAAGTGTTCACATTTCCTCGCAGAATCGCTTTTGTGCAGAAAACACTAACACTTGTTCAGAACGAAAGAAAGCACAGAGCCCCAGATTTTATGTTGTCCTGGAGAGCTTGCAGAGCACTGGGGAAAGGCAGGCAGAGAATTCCCTGCTAGCACCTTCTCGGTGCCTGGGAAGAAGAAGTGTTCACATTGCTTCGCAGAATCGCTTTTGTGCAGAAAACACTAACACTTGTTCAGAACGAAAGAAAGCACAGAGCCCCAGATTTGCTGTTGTCCTGGAGAGCTTGCAGAGCACTGGGGAAAGGCAGGCAGAGAATTCCCTGCTAGCACCTTCTCTGTGCCTGGGAAGAAGAAGTGTTCACATTGCTTCGCAGAATCGCTTTTGTGCAGAAAACACTAACACTTGTTCAGAACGAAAGAAAGCACAGAGACCCAGATTTTATGTTGTCCTGGAGAGCTTGCAGAGCACTGGGGAAAGGCAGGCAGAGAATTCCCTGCTAGCACCTTCTCGGTGCCTGGGAAGAAGAAGTGTTCACATTGCTTCGAGAATCGCTTTTGTGCAGAAAACACTAACACTTGTTCAGAACGAAAGAAAGCACAGAGCCCCAGATTTGCTGTTGTCCTGGAGAGATTGCAGAGCACTGGGGAATGGCAAGGAGAGAATTCCCTGCTAGCACCTTCTCTCTGCGCGGGAATGAGAAGTGTTGACATTGCTTCGCAGAATCGCTTTTGTGCAGAAAACACTAACACTTGTTCAGAACGAAAGAAAGCACAGAGCCCCAGATTTGCTGTTGTCCTGGAGAGCTTGCAGAGCACTGGGGAAAGGCAGGCAGAGAATTCCCTGCTAGCACCTTCTCTCTGCGCGGGAATGAGAAGTGTTCACATTGCTTCGCAGAATCGCTTTTGTGCAGAAAACACTAACACTTGTTCAGAACGAAAGAAAGCACAGAGCCCCAGATTTTATGTTGTCCTGGAGAGCTTGCAGAGCACTGGGGAAAGGCAGGCAGAGAATTCCCTGCTAGCACCTTCTCTCTGCGCGGGAATGAGAAGTGTTCACATTGCTTCGCAGAATCGCATTTGCGTCGCTTCAGAGAACACAAAAGCTTGTTCAGGACGAAAGAAAGCACAGAGCCCCAGATTTGCTGTTGTCCTGGAGAGCTTGCAGAGCACTGGGGAAAGGCAGGCAGAGAATTCCCTGCTAGCACCTTCACTGTGCGCGGGAAGGCAAAGTGTTCACATTTCCTCGCTGAATCGCTTTTGTGCAGAAAACACTAACACTTGTTCAGAACGAAAGAAAGCACAGAGCCCCAGATTTTATGTTGTCCTGGAGAGCTTGCAGAGCACTGGGGAAAGGCAGGCAGAGAATTCCCTGCTAGCACCTTCTCTGTGCCTGGGAAGAAGAAGTGTTCACATTGCTTCGCAGAATCGCTTTTGTGCAGAAAACACTAACACTTGTTCAGAACGAAAGAAAGCACAGAGCCCCAGATTTTATGTTGTCCTGGAGAGCTTGCAGAGCACTGGGGAAAGGCAGGCAGAGAATTCCCTGCTAGCACCTTCTCTGTGCCTGGGAAGCAGAAGTGTTCACATTGCTTCGCAGAATCGCTTTTGTGCAGAAAACACTAACACTTGTTCAGAACGAAAGAAAGCACAGAGCCCCAGATTTTATGTTGTCCTGGAGAGCTTGCAGAGCACTGGGGAAAGGCAGGCAGAGAATTCCCTGCTAGCACCTTCTCTGTGCCTGGGAAGAAGAAGTGTTCACATTGCTTCGCAGAATCGCTTTTGTGCAGAAAACACTAACACTTGTTCAGAACGAAAGAAAGCACAGAGCCCCAGATTTTATGTTGTCCTGGAGAGCTTGCAGAGCACTAGGGAAAGGCATGCAGAGAATTCCCTGCTAGCACCTTCTCTCTGCGCGGGAATGAGAAGTGTTCACATTGCTTCGCAGAATCGCATTTGCGTCGCTGCAGAGAACACAAAAGCTTGTTCAGGACGAAAGAAAGCACAGAGCCCCAGATTTGCTGTTACCCTGGAGAGCTTGCAGAGCACTGGGGAAAGGCAGGCAGAGAATTCCCTGCTAGCACCTTCTCTGTGCGCGGGAAGGCAAAGTGTTCACATTTCCTCGCAGAATCGCTTTTGTGCAGAAAACACTAACACTTGTTCAGAACGAAAGAAAGCACAGAGCCCCAGATTTTATGTTGTCCTGGAGAGCTTGCAGAGCACTGGGGAAAGGCAGGCAGAGAATTCCCTGCTAGCACCTTCTCGGTGCCTGGGAAGAAGAAGTGTTCACATTGCTTCGCAGAATCGCTTTTGTGCAGAAAACACTAACACTTGTTCAGAACGAAAGAAAGCACAGAGCCCCAGATTTGCTGTTGTCCTGGAGAGCTTGCAGAGCACTGGGGAAAGGCAGGCAGAGAATTCCCTGCTAGCACCTTCTCTGTGCCTGGGAAGAAGAAGTGTTCACATTGCTTCGCAGAATCGCTTTTGTGCAGAAAACACTAACACTTGTTCAGAACGAAAGAAAGCACAGAGACCCAGATTTTATGTTGTCCTGGAGAGCTTGCAGAGCACTGGGGAAAGACAGGCAGAGAATTCCCTGCTAGCACCTTCTCGGTGCCTGGGAAGAAGAAGTGTTCACATTGCTTCGAGAATCGCTTTTGTGCAGAAAACACTAACACTTGTTCAGAACGAAAGAAAGCACAGAGCCCCAGATTTGCTGTTGTCCTGGAGAGATTGCAGAGCACTGGGGAATGGCAAGGAGAGAATTCCCTGCTAGCACCTTCTCTCTGCGCGGGAATGAGAAGTGTTGACATTGCTTCGCAGAATCGCTTTTGTGCAGAAAACACTAACACTTGTTCAGAACGAAAGAAAGCACAGAGCCCCAGATTTGCTGTTGTCCTGGAGAGCTTGCAGAGCACTGGGGAAAGGCAGGCAGAGAATTCCCTGCTAGCACCTTCTCTCTGCGCGGGAATGAGAAGTGTTCACATTGCTTCGCAGAATCGCTTTTGTGCAGAAAACACTAACACTTGTTCAGAACGAAAGAAAGCACAGAGACCCAGATTTTATGTTGTCCTGGAGAGCTTGCAGAGCACTGGGGAAAGGCAGGCAGAGAATTCCCTGCTAGCACCTTCTCTCTGCGCGGGAATGAGAAGTGTTCACATTGCTTCGCAGAATCGCATTTGCGTCGCTTCAGAGAACACAAAAGCTTGTTCAGGACGAAAGAAAGCACAGAGCCCCAGATTTGCTGTTGTCCTGGAGAGCTTGCAGAGCACTGGGGAAAGGCAGGCAGAGAATTCCCTGCTAGCACCTTCACTGTGCGCGGGAAGGCAAAGTGTTCACATTTCCTCGCTGAATCGCTTTTGTGCAGAAAACACTAACACTTGTTCAGAACGAAAGAAAGCACAGAGCCCCAGATTTTATGTTGTCCTGGAGAGCTTGCAGAGCACTGGGGAAAGGCAGGCAGAGAATTCCCTGCTAGCACCTTCTCTGTGCCTGGGAAGAAGAAGTGTTCACATTGCTTCGCAGAATCGCTTTTGTGCAGAAAACACTAACACTTGTTCAGAACGAAAGAAAGCACAGAGCCCCAGATTTTATGTTGTCCTGGAGAGCTTGCAGAGCACTGGGGAAAGGCATGCAGAGAATTCCCTGCTAGCACCTTCTCTCTGCGCGGGAATGAGAAGTGTTCACATTGCTTCGCAGAATCGCATTTGCGTCGCTTCAGAGAACACAAAAGCTTGTTCAGGACGAAAGAAAGCACAGAGCCCCAGATTTGCTGTTACCCTGGAGAGCTTGCAGAGCACTGGGGAAAGGCAGGCAGAGAATTCCCTGCTAGCACCTTCTCTGTGCGCGGGAAGGCAAAGTGTTCACATTTCCTCGCAGAATCGCTTTTGTGCAGAAAACACTAACACTTGTTCAGAACGAAAGAAAGCACAGAGCCCCAGATTTTATGTTGTCCTGGAGAGCTTGCAGAGCACTGGGGAAAGGCAGGCAGAGAATTCCCTGCTAGCACCTTCTCTGTGCCTGGGAAGAAGAAGTGTTCACATTGCTTCGCAGAATCGCTTTTGTGCAGAAAACACTAACACTTGTTCAGAACGAAAGAAAGCACAGAGCCCCAGATTTGCTGTTGTCCTGGAGAGCTTGCAGAGCACTGGGGAAAGGCAGGCAGAGAATTCCCTGCTAGCACCTTCTCTGTGCCTGGGAAGCAGAAGTGTTCACATTGCTTCGCAGAATCGCTTTTGTGCAGAAAACACTAACACTTGTTCAGAACGAAAGAAAGCACAGAGCCCCAGATTTTATGTTGTCCTGGAGAGCTTGCAGAGCACTGGGGAAAGGCAGGCAGAGAATTCCCTGCTAGCACCTTCTCTCTGCACGGGAATGAGAAGTGTTCACATTGCTTCGCAGAATCGCTTTTGTGCAGAAAACACTAACACTTGTTCAGGACGAAAGAAAGCACAGAGCCCCAGATTTGCTGTTACCCTGGAGAGCTTGCAGAGCACTGGGGAAAGCAGGCAGAGAATTCCCTGCTAGCACCTTCTCTGTGCGCGGGAAGGCAAAGTGTTCACATTTCCTCGCAGAATCGCTTTTGTGCAGAAAACACTAACACTTGTTCAGAACGAAAGAAAGCACAGAGCCCCAGATTTTATGTTGTCCTGGAGAGCTTGCAGAGCACTGGGGAAAGGCAGGCAGAGAATTCCCTGCTAGCACCTTCTCTGTGCCTGGGAAGAAGAAGTGTTCACATTGCTTCGCAGAATCGCTTTTGTGCAGAAAACACTAACACTTGTTCAGAACGAAAGAAAGCACAGAGCCCCAGATTTTATGTTGTCCTGGAGAGCTTGCAGAGCACTAGGGAAAGGCATGCAGAGAATTCCCTGCTAGCACCTTCTCTCTGCGCGGGAATGAGAAGTGTTCACATTGCTTCGCAGAATCGCATTTGCGTCGCTGCAGAGAACACAAAAGCTTGTTCAGGACGAAAGAAAGCACAGAGCCCCAGATTTGCTGTTACCCTGGAGAGCTTGCAGAGCACTGGGGAAAGGCAGGCAGAGAATTCCCTGCTAGCACCTTCTCTGTGCGCGGGAAGGCAAAGTGTTCACATTTCCTCGCAGAATCGCTTTTGTGCAGAAAACACTAACACTTGTTCAGAACGAAAGAAAGCACAGAGCCCCAGATTTTATGTTGTCCTGGAGAGCTTGCAGAGCACTGGGGAAAGGCAGGCAGAGAATTCCCTGCTAGCACCTTCTCGGTGCCTGGGAAGAAGAAGTGTTCACATTGCTTCGCAGAATCGCTTTTGTGCAGAAAACACTAACACTTGTTCAGAACGAAAGAAAGCACAGAGCCCCAGATTTGCTGTTGTCCTGGAGAGCTTGCAGAGCACTGGGGAAAGGCAGGCAGAGAATTCCCTGCTAGCACCTTCTCTGTGCCTGGGAAGAAGAAGTGTTCACATTGCTTCGCAGAATCGCTTTTGTGCAGAAAACACTAACACTTGTTCAGAACGAAAGAAAGCACAGAGACCCAGATTTTATGTTGTCCTGGAGAGCTTGCAGAGCACTGGGGAAAGGCAGGCAGAGAATTCCCTGCTAGCACCTTCTCGGTGCCTGGGAAGAAGAAGTGTTCACATTGCTTCGAGAATCGCTTTTGTGCAGAAAACACTAACACTTGTTCAGAACGAAAGAAAGCACAGAGCCCCAGATTTGCTGTTGTCCTGGAGAGATTGCAGAGCACTGGGGAATGGCAAGGAGAGAATTCCCTGCTAGCACCTTCTCTCTGCGCGGGAATGAGAAGTGTTGACATTGCTTCGCAGAATCGCTTTTGTGCAGAAAACACTAACACTTGTTCAGAACGAAAGAAAGCACAGAGCCCCAGATTTGCTGTTGTCCTGGAGAGCTTGCAGAGCACTGGGGAAAGGCAGGCAGAGAATTCCCTGCTAGCACCTTCTCTCTGCGCGGGAATGAGAAGTGTTCACATTGCTTCGCAGAATCGCTTTTGTGCAGAAAACACTAACACTTGTTCAGAACGAAAGAAAGCACAGAGACCCAGATTTTATGTTGTCCTGGAGAGCTTGCAGAGCACTGGGGAAAGGCAGGCAGAGAATTCCCTGCTAGCACCTTCTCTCTGCGCGGGAATGAGAAGTGTTCACATTGCTTCGCAGAATCGCATTTGCGTCGCTTCAGAGAACACAAAAGCTTGTTCAGGACGAAAGAAAGCACAGAGCCCCAGATTTGCTGTTGTCCTGGAGAGCTTGCAGAGCACTGGGGAAAGGCAGGCAGAGAATTCCCTGCTAGCACCTTCACTGTGCGCGGGAAGGCAAAGTGTTCACATTTCCTCGCTGAATCGCTTTTGTGCAGAAAACACTAACACTTGTTCAGAACGAAAGAAAGCACAGAGCCCCAGATTTTATGTTGTCCTGGAGAGCTTGCAGAGCACTGGGGAAAGGCAGGCAGAGAATTCCCTGCTAGCACCTTCTCTGTGCCTGGGAAGAAGAAGTGTTCACATTGCTTCGCAGAATCGCTTTTGTGCAGAAAACACTAACACTTGTTCAGAACGAAAGAAAGCACAGAGCCCCAGATTTTATGTTGTCCTGGAGAGCTTGCAGAGCACTGGGGAAAGGCAGGCAGAGAATTCCCTGCTAGCACCTTCTCTGTGCCTGGGAAGCAGAAGTGTTCACATTGCTTCGCAGAATCGCTTTTGTGCAGAAAACACTAACACTTGTTCAGAACGAAAGAAATCACAGAGCCCCAGATTTTATGTTGTCCTGGAGAGCTTGCAGAGCACTGGGGAAAGGCAGGCAGAGAATTCCCTGCTAGCACCTTCTCTGTGCCTGGGAAGAAGAAGTGTTCACATTGCTTCGCAGAATCGCTTTTGTGCAGAAAACACTAACACTTGTTTAGAACGAAAGAAAGCACAGAGCCCCAGATTTTATGTTGTCCTGGAGAGCTTGCAGAGCACTGGGGAAAGGCAGGCAGAGAATTCCCTGCTAGCACCTTCTCTCTGCGCGGGAATGAGAAGTGTTCACATTGCTTCGCAGAATCGCTTTTGTGCAGAAAACACTAACACTTGTTCAGAACGAAAGAAAGCACAGAGCCCCAGATTTTATGTTGTCCTGGAGAGCTTGCAGAGCACTGGGGAAAGGCAGGCAGAGAATTCCCTGCTAGCACCGTCTCTGTGCGCGGGAAGGAAAAGTGTTCACATTTTTTCGCAGAATCGCATTTGCGTCGCTGCAGAGAACACAAAAGCTTGTTCAGGACGAAAGAAAGCACAGAGCCCCAGATTTGCTGTTACCCTGGAGAGCTTGCAGAGCACTGGGGAAAGCAGGCAGAGAATTCCCTGCTAGCACCTTCTCTGTGCGCGGGAAGGCAAAGTGTTCACATTTCCTCGCAGAATCGCTTTTGTGCAGAAAACACTAACACTTGTTCAGAACGAAAGAAAGCACAGAGCCCCAGATTTTATGTTGTCCTGGAGAGCTTGCAGAGCACTGGGGAAAGGCAGGCAGAGAATTCCCTGCTAGCACCTTCTCTGTGCCTGGGAAGCAGAAGTGTTCACATTGCTTGGCAGAATCGCTTTTGTGCAGAAAACAGTAACACTTGTTCAGAAGGAAAGAAAGCACAGAGCCCCAGATTTGCTGTTGTGCTGGAGAGCTTGCAGAGCACTGGGGAAAGGCAGGCAGAGAATTCCCTGCTAGCACCTTCTCTGTGCCTGGGAAGCAGAAGTGTTCACATTGCTTCGCAGAATCGCTTTTGTGCAGAAAACACTAACACTTGTTCAGAACGAAAGAAAGCACAGAGCCCCAGATTTGCTGTTGTCCTGGAGAGCTTGCAGAGCACTGGGGAAAGGCAGGCAGAGAATTCCCTGCTAGCACCTTCTCGGTGCCTGGGAAGAAGAAGTGTTCACATTGCTTCGCAGAATCGCTTTTGTGCAGAAAACACTAACACTTGTTCAGAACGAAAGAAAGCACAGAGCCCCAGATTTTATGTTGTCCTGGAGAGCTTGCAGAGCACTGGGGAAAGGCATGCAGAGAATTCCCTGCTAGCACCTTCTCTCTGCGCGGGAATGAGAAGTGTTCACATTGCTTCGCAGAATCGCATTTGCGTCGCTTCAGAGAACACAAAAGCTTGTTCAGGACGAAAGAAAGCACAGAGCCCCAGATTTTATGTTGTCCTGGAGAGCTTGCAGAGCACTGGGGAAAGGCAGGCAGAGAATTCCCTGCTAGCACCTTCTCTGTGCGCGGGAAGGCAAAGTGTTCACATTTCCTCGCTGAATCGCTTTTGTGCAGAAAACACTAACACTTGTTCAGAACGAAAGAAAGCACAGAGCCCCAGATTTGCTGTTGTCCTGGAGAGCTTGCAGAGCACTGGGGAAAGGCAGGCAGAGAATTCCCTGCTAGCACCTTCTCTGTGCCTGGGAAGAAGAAGTGTTCACATTGCTTCGCAGAATCGCTTTTGTGCAGAAAACACTAACACTTGTTCAGGACGAAAGAAAGCACAGAGCCCCAGATTTGCTGTTACCCTGAAGAGCTTGCAGAGCACTGGGGAAAGGCAGGCAGAGAATTCCCTGCTAGCACCTTCTCTGTGCCTGGGAAGGCAAAGTGTTCACATTTCCTCGCAGAATCGCTTTTGTGCAGAAAACACTAACACTTGTTCAGAACGAAAGAAAGCACAGAGCCCCAGATTTTATGTTGTCCTGGAGAGCTTGCAGAGCACTGGGGAAAGGCAGGCAGAGAATTCCCTGCTAGCACCTTCTCTGTGCCTGGGAAGCAGAAGTGTTCACATTGCTTCGCAGAATCGCTTTTGTACAGAAAACACTAACACTTGTTCAGAACGAAAGAAAGCACAGAGCCCCAGATTTGCTGTTGTCCTGGAGAGCTTGCAGAGCACTGGGGAAAGGCAGGCAGAGAATTCCCTGCTAGCACCTTCTCTGTGCCTGGGAAGCAGAAGTGTTCACATTGCTTCGCAGAATCGCTTTTGTGCAGAAAACACTAACACTTGTTCAGAACGAAAAAAAGCACAGAGACCCAGATTTTATGTTGTCCTGGAGAGCTTGCAGAGCACTGGGGAAAGGCAGGCAGAGAATTCCCTGCTAGCACCTTCTCTCTGCGCGGGAATGAGAAGTGTTCACATTGCTTCGCAGAATCGCTTTTGTGCAGAAAACACTAACACTTGTTCAGGACGAAAGAAAGCACAGAGCCCCAGATTTGCTGTTACCCTGGAGAGCTTGCAGAGCACTGGGGAAAGCAGGCAGAGAATTCCCTGCTAGCACCTTCTCTGTGCGCGGGAAGGCAAAGTGTTCACATTTCCTCGCAGAATCGCTTTTGTGCAGAAAACACTAACACTTGTTCAGAACGAAAGAAAGCACAGAGCCCCAGATTTTATGTTGTCCTGGAGAGCTTGCAGAGCACTGGGGAAAGGCAGGCAGAGAATTCCCTGCTAGCACCTTCTCTGTGCATGGGAAGCAGAAGTGTTCACATTGCTTGGCAGAATCGCTTTTGTGCAGAAAACAGTAACACTTGTTCAGAAGGAAAGAAAGCACAGAGCCCCAGATTTGCTGTTGTGCTGGAGAGCTTGCAGAGCACTGGGGAAAGGCAGGCAGAGAATTCCCTGCTAGCACCTTCTCTGTGCCTGGGAAGCAGAAGTGTTCACATTGCTTCGCAGAATCGCTTTTGTGCAGAAAACACTAACACTTGTTCAGAACGAAAGAAAGCACAGAGCCCCAGATTTTATGTTGTCCTGGAGAGCTTGCAGAGCACTGGGGAAAGGCAGGCAGAGAATTCCCTGCTAGCACCTTCTCGGTGCCTGGGAAGAAGAAGTGTTCACATTGCTTCGCAGAATCGCTTTTGTGCAGAAAACACTAACACTTGTTCAGAACGAAAGAAAGCACAGAGCCCCAGATTTTATGTTGTCCTGGAGAGCTTGCAGAGCACTGGGGAAAGGCATGCAGAGAATTCCCTGCTAGCACCTTCTCTCTGCGCGGGAATGAGAAGTGTTCACATTGCTTCGCAGAATCGCATTTGCGTCGCTTCAGAGAACACAAAAGCTTGTTCAGGACGAAAGAAAGCACAGAGCCCCAGATTTTATGTTGTCCTGGAGAGCTTGCAGAGCACTGGGGAAAGGCAGGCAGAGAATTCCCTGCTAGCACCTTCTCTGTGCGCGGGAAGGCAAAGTGTTCACATTAGCTCGCAGAATCGCTTTTGTGCAGAAAACACTAACACTTGTTCAGAACGAAAGAAAGCACAGAGCCCCAGATTTTATGTTGTCCTGGAGAGCTTGCAGAGCACTGGGGAAAGGCAGGCAGAGAATTCCCTGCTAGCACCTTCTCTGTGCCTGGGAAGAAGAAGTGTTCACATTGCTTCGCAGAATCGCTTTTGTGCAGAAAACACTAACACTTGTTCAGAACGAAAGAAAGCACAGAGCCCCAGATTTGCTGTTGTCCTGGAGAGCTTGCAGAGCACTGGGGAAAGGCAGGCAGAGAATTCCCTGCTAGCACCTTCTCTGTGCCTGGGAAGCAGAAGTGTTCACATTGCTTCGCAGAATCGCTTTTGTGCAGAAAACACTAACACTTGTTCAGAACGAAAGAAAGCACAGAGCCCCAGATTTGCTGTTGTCCTGGAGAGCTTGCAGAGCACTGGGGAAAGGCAGGCAGAGAATTCCCTGCTAGCACCTTCTCTGTGCCTGGGAAGGCAAAGTGTTCACATTTCCTCGCAGAATCGCTTTTGTGCAGAAAACACTAACACTTGTTCAGAACGAAAGAAAGCACAGAGCCCCAGATTTTATGTTGTCCTGGAGAGCTTGCAGAGCACTGGGGAAAGGCAGGCAGAGAATTCCCTGCTAGCACCTTCTCTGTGCCTGGGAAGCAGAAGTGTTCACATTGCTTCGCAGAATCGCTTTTGTGCAGAAAACACTAACACTTGTTCAGAACGAAAGAAAGCACAGAGACCCAGATTTTATGTTGTCCTGGAGAGCTTGCAGAGCACTGGGGAAAGGCAGGCAGAGAATTCCCTGCTAGCACCTTCTCGGTGCCTGGGAAGAAGAAGTGTTCACATTGCTTCGAGAATCGCTTTTGTGCAGAAAACACTAACACTTGTTCAGAACGAAAGAAAGCACAGAGCCCCAGATTTGCTGTTGTCCTGGAGAGATTGCAGAGCACTGGGGAATGGCAAGGAGAGAATTCCCTGCTAGCACCTTCTCTCTGCGCGGGAATGAGAAGTGTTGACATTGCTTCGCAGAATCGCTTTTGTGCAGAAAACACTAACACTTGTTCAGAACGAAAGAAAGCACAGAGCCCCAGATTTTATGTTGTCCTGGAGAGCTTGCAGAGCACTGGGGAAAGGCAGGCAGAGAATTCCCTGCTAGCACCTTCTCTCTGCGCGGGAATGAGAAGTGTTCACATTGCTTCGCAGAATCGCTTTTGTGCAGAAAACACTAACACTTGTTCAGAACGAAAGAAAGCACAGAGACGCAGATTTTATGTTGTCCTGGAGAGCTTGCAGAGCACTGGGGAAAGGCAGGCAGAGAATTCCCTGCTAGCACCGTCTCTGTGCGCGGGAAGGAAAAGTGTTCACATTTTTTCGCAGAATCGCATTTGCGTCGCTGCAGAGAACACAAAAGCTTGTTCAGGACGAAAGAAAGCACAGAGCCCCAGATTTGCTGTTACCCTGGAGAGCTTGCAGAGCACTGGGGAAAGCAGGCAGAGAATTCCCTGCTAGCACCTTCTCTGTGCGCGGGAAGGCAAAGTGTTCACATTTCCTCGCAGAATCGCTTTTGTGCAGAAAACACTAACACTTGTTCAGAACGAAAGAAAGCACAGAGCCCCAGATTTTATGTTGTCCTGGAGAGCTTGCAGAGCACTGGGGAAAGGCAGGCAGAGAATTCCCTGCTAGCACCTTCTCTGTGCCTGGGAAGCAGAAGTGTTCACATTGCTTGGCAGAATCGCTTTTGTGCAGAAAACAGTAACACTTGTTCAGAAGGAAAGAAAGCACAGAGCCCCAGATTTGCTGTTGTGCTGGAGAGCTTGCAGAGCACTGGGGAAAGGCAGGCAGAGAATTCCCTGCTAGCACCTTCTCTGTGCCTGGGAAGCAGAAGTGTTCACATTGCTTCGCAGAATCGCTTTTGTGCAGAAAACACTAACACTTGTTCAGAACGAAAGAAAGCACAGAGCCCCAGATTTTATGTTGTCCTGGAGAACTTGCAGAGCACTGGGGAAAGGCATGCAGAGAATTCCCTGCTAGCACCTTCTCGGTGCCTGGGAAGAAGAAGTGTTCACATTGCTTCGCAGAATCGCTTTTGTGCAGAAAACACTAACACTTGTTCAGAACGAAAGAAAGCACAGAGCCCCAGATTTTATGTTGTCCTGGAGAGCTTGCAGAGCACTGGGGAAAGGCATGCAGAGAATTCCCTGCTAGCACCTTCTCTCTGCGCGGGAATGAGAAGTGTTCACATTGCTTCGCAGAATCGCATTTGCGTCGCTTCAGAGAACACAAAAGCTTGTTCAGGACGAAAGAAAGCACAGAGCCCCAGATTTTATGTTGTCCTGGAGAGCTTGCAGAGCACTGGGGAAAGGCAGGCAGAGAATTCCCTGCTAGCACCTTCTCTGTGCGCGGGAAGGCAAAGTGTTCACATTTCCTCGCAGAATCGCTTTTGTGCAGAAAACACTAACACTTGTTCAGAACGAAAGAAAGCACAGAGCCCCAGATTTGCTGTTGTCCTGGAGAGCTTGCAGAGCACTGGGGAAAGGCAGGCAGAGAATTCCCTGCTAGCACCTTCTCTGTGCCTGGGAAGAAGAAGTGTTCACATTGCTTCGCAGAATCGCTTTTGTGCAGAAAACACTAACACTTGTTCAGAACGAAAGAAAGCACAGAGCCCCAGATTTGCTGTTGTCCTGGAGAGCTTGCAGAGCACTGGGGAAAGGCAGGCAGAGAATTCCCTGCTAGCACCTTCTCTGTGCCTGGGAAGCAGAAGTGTTCACATTGCTTCGCAGAATCGCTTTTGTGCAGAAAACACTAACACTTGTTCAGAACGAAAGAAAGCACAGAGACCCAGATTTTATGTTGTCCTGGAGAGCTTGCAGAGCACTGGGGAAAGGCAGGCAGAGAATTCCCTGCTAGCACCTTCTCTCTGCACGGGAATGAGAAGTGTTCACATTGCTTCGCAGAATCGCTTTTGTGCAGAAAACACTAACACTTGTTCAGGACGAAAGAAAGCACAGAGCCCCAGATTTGCTGTTACCCTGAAGAGCTTGCAGAGCACTGGGGAAAGGCAGGCAGAGAATTCCCTGCTAGCACCTTCTCTGTGCGCGGGAAGGCAAAGTGTTCACATTTCCTCGCAGAATCGCTTTTGTGCAGAAAACACTAACACTTGTTCAGAACGAAAGAAAGCACAGAGCCCAAGATTTTATGTTGTCCTGGAGAGCTTGCAGAGCACTGGGGAAAGGCAGGCAGAGAATTCCCTGCTAGCACCTTCTCTCTGCACGGGAATGAGAAGTGTTCACATTGCTTCGCAGAATCGCTTTTGTGCAGAAAACACTAACACTTGTTCAGAACGAAAGAAAGCACAGAGCCCCAGATTTGCTGTTGTCCTGGAGAGCTTGCAGAGCACTGGGGAAAGGCAGGCAGAGAATTCCCTGCTAGCACCTTCTCTGTGCCTGGGAAGCAGAAGTGTTCACATTGCTTCGCAGAATCGCTTTTGTGCAGAAAACACTAACACTTGTTCAGAACGAAAAAAAGCACAGAGACCCAGATTTTATGTTGTCCTGGAGAGCTTGCAGAGCACTGGGGAAAGGCAGGCAGAGAATTCCCTGCTAGCACCTTCTCTCTGCACGGGAATGAGAAGTGTTCACATTGCTTCGCAGAATCGCTTTTGTGCAGAAAACACTAACACTTGTTCAGGACGAAAGAAAGCACAGAGCCCCAGATTTGCTGTTACCCTGGAGAGCTTGCAGAGCACTGGGGAAAGGCAGGCAGAGAATTCCCTGCTAGCACCTTCTCTGTGCGCGGGAAGGCAAAGTGTTCACATTTCCTCGCAGAATCGCTTTTGTGCAGAAAACACTAACACTTGTTCAGAACGAAAGAAAGCACAGAGCCCCAGATTTTATGTTGTCCTGGAGAGCTTGCAGAGCACTGGGGAAAGGCAGGCAGAGAATTCCCTGCTAGCACCTTCTCGGTGCCTGGGAAGAAGAAGTGTTCACATTGCTTCGCAGAATCGCTTTTGTGCAGAAAACACTAACACTTGTTCAGAACGAAAGAAAGCACAGAGCCCCAGATTTGCTGTTGTCCTGGAGAGCTTGCAGAGCACTGGGGAAAGGCAGGCAGAGAATTCCCTGCTAGCACCTTCTCTGTGCCTGGGAAGAAGAAGTGTTCACATTGCTTCGCAGAATCGCTTTTGTGCAGAAAACACTAACACTTGTTCAGAACGAAAGAAAGCACAGAGCCCCAGATTTTATGTTGTCCTGGAGAGCTTGCAGAGCACTGGGGAAAGGCAGGCAGAGAATTCCCTGCTAGCACCTTCTCTCTGCGCGGGAATGAGAAGTGTTCACATTGCTTCGCAGAATCGCATTTGCGTCGCTTCAGAGAACACAAAAGCTTGTTCAGGACGAAAGAAAGCACAGAGCCCCAGATTTGCTGTTACCCTGCAGAGCTTGCAGAGCACTGGGGAAAGGCAGGCAGAGAATTCCCTGCTAGCACCTTCTCTGTGCGCGGGAAGGCAAAGTGTTCACATTTCCTCGCAGAATCGCTTTTGTGCAGAAAACACTAACACTTGTTCAGAACGAAAGAAAGCACAGAGCCCCAGATTTTATGTTGTCCTGGAGAGCTTGCAGAGCACTGGGGAAAGGCATGCAGAGAATTCCCTGCTAGCACCTTCTCTCTGCACGGGAATGAGAAGTGTTCACATTGCTTCGCAGAATCACATTTGCGTCGCTTCAGAGAACACAAAAGCTTGTTCAGGACGAAAGAAAGCACAGAGCCCCAGATTTGCTGTTACCCTGGAGAGCTTGCAGAGCACTGGGGAAAGGCAGGCAGAGAATTCCCTGCTAGCACCTTCTCTGTGCGCGGGAAGGCAAAGTGTTCACATTAGCTCGCAGAATCGCTTTTGTGCAGAAAACACTAACACTTGTTCAGAACGAAAGAAAGCACAGAGCCCCAGATTTTATGTTGTCCTGGAGAGCTTGCAGAGCACTGGGGAAAGGCAGGCAGAGAATTCCCTGCTAGCACCTTCTCTGTGCCTGGGAAGAAGAAGTGTTCACATTGCTTCGCAGAATCGCTTTTGTGCAGAAAACACTAACACTTGTTCAGAACGAAAGAAAGCACAGAGCCGCAGATTTTATGTTGTCCTGGAGAGCTTGCAGAGCACTGGGGAAAGGCAGGCAGAGAATTCCCTGCTAGCACCTTCTCTGTGCCTGGGAAGAAGAAGTGTTCACATTGCTTCGCAGAATCGCTTTTGTGCAGAAAACACTAACACTTGTTCAGAACGAAAGAAAGCACAGAGCCCCAGATTTTATGTTGTCCTGGAGAGCTTGCAGAGCACTGGGGAAAGGCAGGCAGAGAATTCCCTGCTAGCACCTTCTCTCTGCGCGGGAATGAGAAGTGTTCACATTGCTTCGCAGAATCGCATTTGCGTCGCTTCAGAGAACACAAAAGCTTGTTCAGGACGAAAGAAAGCACAGAGCCCCAGATTTGCTGTTACCCTGGAGAGCTTGCAGAGCACTGGGGAAAGGCAGGCAGAGAATTCCCTGCTAGCACCTTCTCTGTGCGCGGGAAGGCAAAGTGTTCACATTTCCTCGCAGAATCGCTTTTGTGCAGAAAACACTAACACTTGTTCAGAACGAAAGAAAGCACAGAGCCCCAGATTTTATGTTGTCCTGGAGAGCTTGCAGAGCACTGGGGAAAGGCATGCAGAGAATTCCCTGCTAGCACCTTCTCTCTGCACGGGAATGAGAAGTGTTCACATTGCTTCGCAGAATCGCATTTGCGTCGCTTCAGAGAACACAAAAGCTTGTTCAGGACGAAAGAAAGCACAGAGCCCCAGATTTGCTGTTACCCTGGAGAGCTTGCAGAGCACTGGGGAAAGGCAGGCAGAGAATTCCCTGCTAGCACCTTCTCTGTGCGCGGGAAGGCAAAGTGTTCACATTTCCTCGCAGAATCGCTTTTGTGCAGAAAACACTAACACTTGTTCAGAACGAAAGAAAGCACAGAGCCCCAGATTTTATGTTGTCCTGGAGAGCTTGCAGAGCACTGGGGAAAGGCAGGCAGAGAATTCCCTGCTAGCACCTTCTCTGTGCCTGGGAAGAAGAAGTGTTCACATTGCTTCGCAGAATCGCTTTTGTGCAGAAAACACTAACACTTGTTCAGAACGAAAGAAAGCATAGAGCCCCAGATTTGCTGTTGTGCTGGAGAGCTTGCAGAGCACTGGGGAAAGGCAGGCAGAGAATTCCCTGCTAGCACCTTCTCTGTGCCTGGGAAGCAGAAGTGTTCACATTGCTTCGCAGAATCGCTTTTGTGCAGAAAACACTAACACTTGTTCAGAACGAAAGAAAGCACAGAGACCCAGATTTTATGTTGTCCTGGAGAGCTTGCAGAGCACTGGGGAAAGGCAGGCAGAGAATTCCCTGCTAGCACCTTCTCGGTGCCTGGGAAGAAGAAGTGTTCACATTGCTTCGAGAATCGCTTTTGTGCAGAAAACACTAACACTTGTTCAGAACGAAAGAAAGCACAGAGCCCCAGATTTGCTGTTGTCCTGGAGATATTGCAGAGCACTGGGGAATGGCAAGGAGAGAATTCCCTGCTAGCACCTTCTCTCTGCGCGGGAATGAGAAGTGTTGACATTGCTTCGCAGAATCGCTTTTGTGCAGAAAACACTAACACTTGTTCAGAAGGAAAGAAAGCACAGAGCCCCAGATTTTATGTTGTCCTGGAGAGCTTGCAGAGCACTGGGGAAAGGCAGGCAGAGAATTCCCTGCTAGCACCTTCTCTGTGCCTGGGAAGCAGAAGTGTTCACATTGCTTCGCAGAATCGCTTTTGTGCAGAAAACACTAACACTTGTTCAGAACGAAAGAAAGCACAGAGCCCCAGATTTTATGTTGTCCTGGAGAGCTTGCAGAGCACTGGGGAAAGGCAGGCAGAGAATTCCCTGCTAGCACCTTCTCGGTGCCTGGGAAGAAGAAGTGTTCACATTGCTTCGCAGAATCGCTTTTGTGCAGAAAACACTAACACTTGTTCAGAACGAAAGAAAGCACAGAGCCCCAGATTTGCTGTTGTCCTGGAGAGCTTGCAGAGCACTGGGGAAAGGCAGGCAGAGAATTCCCTGCTAGCACCTTCTCTGTGCCTGGGAAGCAGAAGTGTTCACATTGCTTCGCAGAATCGCTTTTGTGCAGAAAACACTAACACTTGTTCAGAACGAAAGAAAGCACAGAGCCCCAGATTTTATGTTGTCCTGGAGAGCTTGCAGAGCACTGGGGAAAGGCATGCAGAAAATTCCCTGCTAGCACCTTCTCTCTGCACGGGAATGAGAAGTGTTCACATTGCTTCGCAGAATCGCTTTTGTGCAGAAAACACTAACACTTGTTCAGGACGAAAGAAAGCACAGAGCCCCAGATTTGCTGTTACCCTGGAGAGCTTGCAGAGCACTGGGGAAAGGCAGGCAGAGAATTCCCTGCTAGCACCTTCTCTGTGCGCGGGAAGGCAAAGTGTTCACATTTCCTCGCAGAATCGCTTTTGTGCAGAAAACACTAACACTTGTTCAGAACGAAAGAAAGCACAGAGCCCCAGATTTTATGTTGTCCTGGAGAGCTTGCAGAGCACTGGGGAAAGGCAGGCAGAGAATTCCCTGCTAGCACCTTCTCTGTGCCTGGGAAGAAGAAGTGTTCACATTGCTTCGCAGAATCGCTTTTGTGCAGAAAACACTAACACTTGTTCAGAACGAAAGAAAGCACAGAGCCCCAGATTTGCTGTTGTCCTGGAGAGCTTGCAGAGCACTGGGGAAAGGCAGGCAGAGAATTCCCTGCTAGCACCTTCTCTGTGCCTGGGAAGCAGAAGTGTTCACATTGCTTCGCAGAATCGCTTTTGTGCAGAAAACACTAACACTTGTTCAGAACGAAAGAAAGCACAGAGCCCCAGATTTTATGTTGTCCTGGAGAGCTTGCAGAGCACTGGGGAAAGGCAGGCAGAGAATTCCCTGCTAGCACCTTCTCTGTGCCTGGGAAGCAGAAGTGTTCACATTGCTTCGCAGAATCGCTTTTGTGCAGAAAACACTAACACTTGTTCAGAACGAAAGAAAGCACAGAGCCCCAGATTTGCTGTTGTCCTGGAGAGCTTGCAGAGCACTGGGGAAAGGCAGGCAGAGAATTCCCTGCTAGCACCTTCTCTCTGCGCGGGAATGAGAAGTGTTCACATTTTTTCGCAGAATCGCATTTCCGTCGCTGCAGAGAACACAAAAGCTTGTTCAGGACGAAAGAAAGCACAGAGCCCCAGATTTGCTGTTACCCTGGAGAGCTTGCAGAGCACTGGGGAAAGGCAGGCAGAGAATTCCCTGCTAGCACCTTCTCTGTGCGCGGGAAGGCAAAGTGTTCACATTTCCTCGCAGAATCGCTTTTCTGCAGAAAACACTAACACTTGTTCAGAACGAAAGAAAGCACAGAGCCCCAGATTTTATGTTGTCCTGGAGAGCTTGCAGAGCACTGGGGAAAGGCAGGCAGAGAATTCCCTGCTAGCACCTTCTCGGTGCCTGGGAAGCAGAAGTGTTCACATTGCTTCGCAGAATCGCTTTTGTGCAGAAAACACTAACACTTGTTCAGAACGAAAGAAAGCACAGAGCCCCAGATTTTATGTTGTCCTGGAGAGCTTGCAGAGCACTGGGGAAAGGCATGCAGAGAATTCCCTGCTAGCACCTTCTCTCTGCGCGGGAATGAGAAGTGTTCACATTGCTTCGCAGAATCGCATTTGCGTCGCTTCAGAGAACACAAAAGCTTGTTCAGGACGAAAGAAAGCACAGAGCCCCAGATTTGCTGTTACCCTGGAGAGCTTGCAGAGCACTGGGGAAAGGCAGGCAGAGAATTCCCTGCTAGCACCTTCTCTGTGCGCGGGAAGGCAAAGTGTTCACATTTCCTCGCAGAATCGCTTTTGTGCAGAAAACACTAACACTTGTTCAGAACGAAAGAAAGCACAGAGCCCCAGATTTTATGTTGTCCTGGAGAGCTTGCAGAGCACTGGGGAAAGGCAGGCAGAGAATTCCCTGCTAGCACCTTCTCTGTGCCTGGGAAGAAGAAGTGTTCACATTGCTTCGCAGAATCGCTTTTGTGCAGAAAACACTAACACTTGTTCAGAACGAAAGAAAGCACAGAGCCCCAGATTTGCTGTTGTCCTGGAGAGCTTGCAGAGCACTGGGGAAAGGCAGGCAGAGAATTCCCTGCTAGCACCTTCTCTGTGCCTGGGAAGCAGAAGTGTTCACATTGCTTCGCAGAATCGCTTTTGTGCAGAAAACACTAACACTTGTTCAGAACGAAAGAAAGCACAGAGCCCCAGATTTTATGTTGTCCTGGAGAGCTTGCAGAGCACTGGGGAAAGGCATGCAGAAAATTCCCTGCTAGCACCTTCTCTCTGCACGGGAATGAGAAGTGTTCACATTGCTTCGCAGAATCGCTTTTGTGCAGAAAACACTAACACTTGTTCAGGACGAAAGAAAGCACAGAGCCCCAGATTTGCTGTTACCCTGGAGAGCTTGCAGAGCACTGGGGAAAGGCAGGCAGAGAATTCCCTGCTAGCACCTTCTCTGTGCGCGGGAAGGCAAAGTGTTCACATTTCCTCGCAGAATCGCTTTTGTGCAGAAAACACTAACACTTGTTCAGAACGAAAGAAAGCACAGAGCCCCAGATTTTATGTTGTCCTGGAGAGCTTGCAGAGCACTGGGGAAAGGCAGGCAGAGAATTCCCTGCTAGCACCTTCTCTGTGCCTGGGAAGAAGAAGTGTTCACATTGCTTCGCAGAATCGCTTTTGTGCAGAAAACACTAACACTTGTTCAGAACGAAAGAAAGCACAGAGCCCCAGATTTGCTGTTGTCCTGGAGAGCTTGCAGAGCACTGGGGAAAGGCAGGCAGAGAATTCCCTGCTAGCACCTTCTCTGTGCCTGGGAAGCAGAAGTGTTCACATTGCTTCGCAGAATCGCTTTTGTGCAGAAAACACTAACACTTGTTCAGAACGAAAGAAAGCACAGAGCCCCAGATTTTATGTTGTCCTGGAGAGCTTGCAGAGCACTGGGGAAAGGCATGCAGAAAATTCCCTGCTAGCACCTTCTCTCTGCACGGGAATGAGAAGTGTTCACATTGCTTCGCAGAATCGCTTTTGTGCAGAAAACACTAACACTTGTTCAGGACGAAAGAAAGCACAGAGCCCCAGATTTGCTGTTACCCTGGAGAGCTTGCAGAGCACTGGGGAAAGGCAGGCAGAGAATTCCCTGCTAGCACCTTCTCTGTGTGCGGGAAGGCAAAGTGTTCACATTTCCTCGCAGAATCGCTTTTGTGCAGAAAACACTAACACTTGTTCAGAACGAAAGAAAGCACAGAGCCCCAGATTTTATGTTGTCCTGGAGAGCTTGCAGAGCACTGGGGAAAGGCAGGCAGAGAATTCCCTGCTAGCACCTTCTCTGTGCCTGGGAAGAAGAAGTGTTCACATTGCTTCGCAGAATCGCTTTTGTGCAGAAAACACTAACACTTGTTCAGAACGAAAGAAAGCACAGAGCCCCAGATTTGCTGTTGTCCTGGAGAGCTTGCAGAGCACTGGGGAAAGGCAGGCAGAGAATTCCCTGCTAGCACCTTCTCTCTGCGCGGGAATGAGAAGTGTTCACATTTTTTCGCAGAATCGCATTTCCGTCGCTGCAGAGAACACAAAAGCTTGTTCAGGACGAAAGAAAGCACAGAGCCCCAGATTTGCTGTTACCCTGGAGAGCTTGCAGAGCACTGGGGAAAGGCAGGCAGAGAATTCCCTGCTAGCACCTTCTCTGTGCGCGGGAAGGCAAAGTGTTCACATTTCCTCGAAGAATCGCTTTTCTGCAGAAAACACTAACACTTGTTCAGAACGAAAGAAAGCACAGAGCCCCAGATTTTATGTTGTCCTGGAGAGCTTGCAGAGCACTGGGGAAAGGCAGGCAGAGAATTCCCTGCTAGCACCTTCTCGGTGCCTGGGAAGCAGAAGTGTTCACATTGCTTCGCAGAATCGCTTTTGTGCAGAAAACACTAACACTTGTTCAGAACGAAAGAAAGCACAGAGCCCCAGATTTTATGTTGTCCTGGAGAGCTTGCAGAGCACTGGGGAAAGGCATGCAGAGAATTCCCTGCTAGCACCTTCTCTCTGCGCGGGAATGAGAAGTGTTCACATTGCTTCGCAGAATCGCATTTGCGTCGCTTCAGAGAACACAAAAGCTTGTTCAGGACGAAAGAAAGCACAGAGCCCCAGATTTGCTGTTACCCTGGAGAGCTTGCAGAGCACTGGGGAAAGGCAGGCAGAGAATTCCCTGCTAGCACCTTCTCTCTGCGCGGGAAGGCAAAGTGTTCACATTTCCTCGCAGAATCGCTTTTGTGCAGAAAACACTAACACTTGTTCAGAACGAAAGAAAGCACAGAGCCCCAGATTTTATGTTGTCCTGGAGAGCTTGCAGAGCACTGGGGAAAGGCAGGCAGAGAATTCCCTGCTAGCACCTTCTCTGTGCGCGGGAAGAAGAAGTGTTCACATTGCTTCGCAGAATCGCTTTTGTGCAGAAAACACTAACACTTGTTCAGAACGAAAGAAAGCATAGAGCCCCAGATTTGCTGTTGTGCTGGAGAGCTTGCAGAGCACTGGGGAAAGGCAGGCAGAGAATTCCCTGCTAGCACCTTCTCTGTGCCTGGGAAGCAGAAGTGTTCACATTGCTTCGCAGAATCGCTTTTGTGCAGAAAACACTAACACTTGTTCAGAACGAAAGAAAGCACAGAGACCCAGATTTTATGTTGTCCTGGAGAGCTTGCAGAGCACTGGGGAAAGGCAGGCAGAGAATTCCCTGCTAGCACCTTCTCGGTGCCTGGGAAGAAGAAGTGTTCACATTGCTTCGAGAATCGCTTTTGTGCAGAAAACACTAACACTTGTTCAGAACGAAAGAAAGCACAGAGCCCCAGATTTGCTGTTGTCCTGGAGATATTGCAGAGCACTGGGGAATGGCAAGGAGAGAATTCCCTGCTAGCACCTTCTCTCTGCGCGGGAATGAGAAGTGTTGACATTGCTTCGCAGAATCGCTTTTGTGCAGAAAACAGTAACACTTGTTCAGAAGGAAAGAAAGCACAGAGCCCCAGATTTGCTGTTGTCCTGGAGAGCTTGCAGAGCACTGGGGAAAGGCAGGCAGAGAATTCCCTGCTAGCACCTTCTCTGTGCCTGGGAAGCAGAAGTGTTCACATTGCTTCGCAGAATCGCTTTTGTGCAGAAAACACTAACACTTGTTCAGAACGAAAGAAAGCACAGAGCCCCAGATTTTATGTTGTCCTGGAGAGCTTGCAGAGCACTGGGGAAAGGCAGGCAGAGAATTCCCTGCTAGCACCTTCTCGGTGCCTGGGAAGAAGAAGTGTTCACATTGCTTCGCAGAATCGCTTTTGTGCAGAAAACACTAACACTTGTTCAGAACGAAAGAAAGCACAGAGCCCCAGATTTTATGTTGTCCTGGAGAGCTTGCAGAGCACTGGGGAAAGGCATGCAGAGAATTCCCTGCTAGCACCTTCTCTCTGCGCGGGAATGAGAAGTGTTCACATTGCTTCGCAGAATCGCATTTGCGTCGCTTCAGAGAACACAAAAGCTTGTTCAGGACGAAAGAAAGCACAGAGCCCCAGATTTGCTGTTACCCTGGAGAGCTTGCAGAGCACTGGGGAAAGGCAGGCAGAGAATTCCCTGCTAGCACCTTCTCTGTGCGCGGGAAGGCAAAGTGTTCACATTTCCTCGCAGAATCGCTTTTGTGCAGAAAACACTAACACTTGTTCAGAACGAAAGAAAGCACAGAGCCCCAGATTTTATGTTGTCCTGGAGAGCTTGCAGAGCACTGGGGAAAGGCAGGCAGAGAATTCCCTGCTAGCACCTTCTCTGTGCCTGGGAAGAAGAAGTGTTCACATTGCTTCGCAGAATCGCTTTTGTGCAGAAAACACTAACACTTGTTCAGAACGAAAGAAAGCACAGAGCCCCAGATTTGCTGTTGTCCTGGAGAGCTTGCAGAGCACTGGGGAAAGGCAGGCAGAGAATTCCCTGCTAGCACCTTCTCTGTGCCTGGGAAGCAGAAGTGTTCACATTGCTTCGCAGAATCGCTTTTGTGCAGAAAACACTAACACTTGTTCAGAACGAAAGAAAGCACAGAGCCCCAGATTTTATGTTGTCCTGGAGAGCTTGCAGAGCACTGGGGAAAGGCAGGCAGAGAATTCCCTGCTAGCACCTTCTCTCTGCACGGGAATGAGAAGTGTTCACATTGCTTCGCAGAATCGCTTTTGTGCAGAAAACACTAACACTTGTTCAGGACGAAAGAAAGCACAGAGCCCCAGATTTGCTGTTACCCTGGAGAGCTTGCAGAGCACTGGGGAAAGCAGGCAGAGAATTCCCTGCTAGCACCTTCTCTGTGCGCGGGAAGGCAAAGTGTTCACATTTCCTCGCAGAATCGCTTTTGTGCAGAAAACACTAACACTTGTTCAGAACGAAAGAAAGCACAGAGCCCCAGATTTTATGTTGTCCTGGAGAGCTTGCAGAGCACTGGGGAAAGGCAGGCAGAGAATTCCCTGCTAGCACCTTCTCTGTGCCTGGGAAGAAGAAGTGTTCACATTGCTTCGCAGAATCGCTTTTGTGCAGAAAACACTAACACTTGTTCAGAACGAAAGAAAGCACAGAGCCCCAGATTTTATGTTGTCCTGGAGAGCTTGTAGAGCACTAGGGAAAGGCATGCAGAGAATTCCCTGCTAGCACCTTCTCTCTGCGCGGGAATGAGAAGTGTTCACATTGCTTCGCAGAATCGCATTTGCGTCGCTGCAGAGAACACAAAAGCTTGTTCAGGACGAAAGAAAGCACAGAGCCCCAGATTTGCTGTTACCCTGGAGAGCTTGCAGAGCACTGGGGAAAGGCAGGCAGAGAATTCCCTGCTAGCACCTTCTCTGTGCGCGGGAAGGCAAAGTGTTCACATTTCCTCGCAGAATCGCTTTTGTGCAGAAAACACTAACACTTGTTCAGAACGAAAGAAAGCACAGAGCCCCAGATTTTATGTTGTCCTGGAGAGCTTGCAGAGCACTGGGGAAAGGCAGGCAGAGAATTCCCTGCTAGCACCTTCTCGGTGCCTGGGAAGAAGAAGTGTTCACATTGCTTCGCAGAATCGCTTTTGTGCAGAAAACACTAACACTTGTTCAGAACGAAAGAAAGCACAGAGCCCCAGATTTGCTGTTGTCCTGGAGAGCTTGCAGAGCACTGGGGAAAGGCAGGCAGAGAATTCCCTGCTAGCACCTTCTCTCTGCGCGGGAATGAGAAGTGTTCACATTGCTTCGCAGAATCGCTTTTGTGCAGAAAACACTAACACTTGTTCAGAACGAAAGAAAGCACAGAGCCCCAGATTTTATGTTGTCCTGGAGAGCTTGCAGAGCACTGGGGAAAGGCAGGCAGAGAATTCCCTGCTAGCACCTTCTCTGTGCCTGGGAAGCAGAAGTGTTCACATTGCTTCGCAGAATCGCTTTTGTGCAGAAAACACTAACACTTGTTCAGAACGAAAGAAAGCACAGAGCCCCAGATTTGCTGTTATCCTGGAGAGCTTGCAGAGCACTGGGGAAAGGCAGGCAGAGAATTCCCTGCTAGCACCTTCTCTCTGCGCGGGAATGAGAAGTGTTCACATTTTTTCGCAGAATCGCATTTCCGTCGCTGCAGAGAACACAAAAGCTTGTTCAGGACGAAAGAAAGCACAGAGCCCCAGATTTGCTGTTACCCTGGAGAGCTTGCAGAGCACTGGGGAAAGGCAGGCAGAGAATTCCCTGCTAGCACCTTCTCTCTGCGCGGGAATGAGAAGTGTACACATTGCTTCGCAGAATCGCTTTTGTGCAGAAAACACTAACACTTGTTCAGAACGAAAGAAAGCACAGAGCCCCAGATTTGCTGTTACCCTGGAGAGCTTGCAGAGCACTGGGGAAAGGCAGGCAGAGAATTCCCTGCTAGCACCTTCTCGGTGCCTGGGAAGCAGAAGTGTTCACATTGCTTCGCAGAATCGCTTTTGTGCAGAAAACACTAACACTTGTTCAGAACGAAAGAAAGCACAGAGCCCCAGATTTTATGTTGTCCTGGAGAGCTTGCAGAGCACTGGGGAAAGGCATGCAGAGAATTCCCTGCTAGCACCTTCTCTCTGCGCGGGAATGAGAAGTGTTCACATTGCTTCGCAGAATCGCATTTGCGTCGCTTCAGAGAACACAAAAGCTTGTTCAGGACGAAAGAAAGCACAGAGCCCCAGATTTGCTGTTACCCTGGAGAGCTTGCAGAGCACTGGGGAAAGGCAGGCAGAGAATTCCCTGCTAGCACCTTCTCGGTGCCTGGGAAGAAGAAGTGTTCACATTGCTTCGCAGAATCGCTTTTGTGCAGAAAACACTAACACTTGTTCAGGACGAAAGAAAGCACAGAGCCCCAGATTTGCTGTTACCCTGGAGAGCTTGCAGAGCACTGGGGAAAGGCAGGCAGAGAATTCCCTGCTAGCACCTTCTCTGTGCGCGGGAAGGCAAAGTGTTCACATTTCCTCGCAGAATCGCTTTTGTGCAGAAAACACTAACACTTGTTCAGAACGAAAGAAAGCACAGAGCCCCAGATTTTATGTTGTCCTGGAGAGCTTGCAGAGCACTGGGGAAAGGCAGGCAGAGAATTCCCTGCTAGCACCTTCTCTGTGCCTGGGAAGCAGAAGTGTTCACATTGCTTCGCAGAATCGCTTTTGTGCAGAAAACACTAACACTTGTTCAGAACGAAAGAAAGCACAGAGCCCCAGATTTGCTGTTGTCCTGGAGAGCTTGCAGAGCACTGGGGAAAGGCAGGCAGAGAATTCCCTGCTAGCACCTTCTCTCTGCGCGGGAATGAGAAGTGTTCACATTTTTTCGCAGAATCGCATTTCCGTCGCTGCAGAGAACACAAAAGCTTGTTCAGGACGAAAGAAAGCACAGAGCCCCAGATTTGCTGTTACCCTGGAGAGCTTGCAGAGCACTGGGGAAAGGCAGGCAGAGAATTCCCTGCTAGCACCTTCTCTGTGCGCGGGAAGGCAAAGTGTTCACATTTCCTCGCAGAATCGCTTTTGTGCAGAAAACACTAACACTTGTTCAGAACGAAAGAAAGCACAGAGCCCCAGATTTTATGTTGTCCTGGAGAGCTTGCAGAGCACTGGGGAAAGGCATGCAGAGAATTCCCTGCTAGCACCTTCTCTCTGCGCGGGAATGAGAAGTGTTCACATTGCTTCGCAGAATCGCATTTGCGTCGCTTCAGAGAACACAAAAGCTTGTTCAGGACGAAAGAAAGCACAGAGCCCCAGATTTGCTGTTACCCTGGAGAGCTTGCAGAGCACTGGGGAAAGGCAGGCAGAGAATTCCCTGCTAGCACCTTCTCGGTGCCTGGGAAGAAGAAGTGTTCACATTGCTTCGCAGAATCGCTTTTGTGCAGAAAACACTAACACTTGTTCAGGACGAAAGAAAGCACAGAGCCCCAGATTTGCTGTTACCCTGGAGAGCTTGCAGAGCACTGGGGAAAGGCAGGCAGAGAATTCCCTGCTAGCACCTTCTCTGTGCGCGGGAAGGCAAAGTGTTCACATTGCTTCGCAGAATCGCTTTTGTGCAGAAAACACTAACACTTGTTCAGAACGAAAGAAAGCACAGAGCCCCAGATTTTATGTTGTCCTGGAGAGCTTGCAGAGCACTGGGGAAAGGCAGGCAGAGAATTCCCTGCTAGCACCTTCTCTGTGCCTGGGAAGCAGAAGTGTTCACATTGCTTCGCAGAATCGCTTTTGTGCAGAAAACACTAACACTTGTTCAGAACGAAAGAAAGCACAGAGCCCCAGATTTTATGTTGTCCTGGAGAGCTTGCAGAGCACTGGGGAAAGGCAGGCAGAAAATTCCCTGCTAGCACCTTCTCTCTGCACGGGAATGAGAAGTGTTCACATTGCTTCGCAGAATCGCTTTTGTGCAGAAAACACTAACACTTGTTCAGAACGAAAGAAAGCACAGAGCCCCAGATTTTATGTTGTCCTGGAGAGCTTGCAGAGCACTGGGGAAAGGCATGCAGAGAATTCCCTGCTAGCACCTTCTCTCTGCGCGGGAATGAGAAGTGTTCACATTGCTTCGCAGAATCGCATTTGCGTCGCTTCAGAGAACACAAAAGCTTGTTCAGGACGAAAGAAAGCACAGAGCCCCAGATTTGCTGTTACCCTGGAGAGCTTGCAGAGCACTGGGGAAAGGCAGGCAGAGAATTCCCTGCTAGCACCTTCTCTGTGCGCGGGAAGGCAAAGTGTTCACATTTCCTCGCAGAATCGCTTTTGTGCAGAAAACACTAACACTTGTTCAGAACGAAAGAAAGCACAGAGCCCCAGATTTTATGTTGTCCTGGAGAGCTTGCAGAGCACTGGGGAAAGGCAGGCAGAGAATTCCCTGCTAGCACCTTCTCTGTGCCTGGGAAGAAGAAGTGTTCACATTGCTTCGCAGAATCGCTTTTGTGCAGAAAACACTAACACTTGTTCAGAACGAAAGAAAGCATAGAGCCCCAGATTTGCTGTTGTGCTGGAGAGCTTGCAGAGCACTGGGGAAAGGCAGGCAGAGAATTCCCTGCTAGCACCTTCTCTGTGCCTGGGAAGCAGAAGTGTTCACATTGCTTCGCAGAATCGCTTTTGTGCAGAAAACACTAACACTTGTTCAGAACGAAAGAAAGCACAGAGACCCAGATTTTATGTTGTCCTGGAGAGCTTGCAGAGCACTGGGGAAAGGCAGGCAGAGAATTCCCTGCTAGCACCTTCTCGGTGCCTGGGAAGCAGAAGTGTTCACATTGCTTCGCAGAATCGCTTTTGTGCAGAAAACACTAACACTTGTTCAGAACGAAAGAAAGCACAGAGCCCCAGATTTGCTGTTGTCCTGGAGATATTGCAGAGCACTGGGGAATGGCAAGGAGAGAATTCCCTGCTAGCACCTTCTCTCTGCGCGGGAATGAGAAGTGTTGACATTGCTTCGCAGAATCGCTTTTGTGCAGAAAACAGTAACACTTGTTCAGAAGGAAAGAAAGCACAGAGCCCCAGATTTGCTGTTGTCCTGGAGAGCTTGCAGAGCACTGGGGAAAGGCAGGCAGAGAATTCCCTGCTAGCACCTTCTCTGTGCCTGGGAAGCAGAAGTGTTCACATTGCTTCGCAGAATCGCTTTTGTGCAGAAAACACTAACACTTGTTCAGAACGAAAGAAAGCACAGAGCCCCAGATTTTATGTTGTCCTGGAGAGCTTGCAGAGCACTGGGGAAAGGCAGGCAGAGAATTCCCTGCTAGCACCTTCTCGGTGCCTGGGAAGAAGACGTGTTCACATTGCTTCGCAGAATCGCTTTTGTGCAGAAAACACTAACACTTGTTCAGAACGAAAGAAAGCACAGAGCCCCAGATTTTATGTTGTCCTGGAGAGCTTGCAGAGCACTGGGGAAAGGCATGCAGAGAATTCCCTGCTAGCACCTTCTCTCTGCGCGGGAATGAGAAGTGTTCACATTGCTTCGCAGAATCGCATTTGCGTCGCTTCAGAGAACACAAAAGCTTGTTCAGGACGAAAGAAAGCACAGAGCCCCAGATTTGCTGTTACCCTGGAGAGCTTGCAGAGCACTGGGGAAAGGCAGGCAGAGAATTCCCTGCTAGCACCTTCTCTGTGCGCGGGAAGGCAAAGTGTTCACATTTCCTCGCAGAATCGCTTTTGTGCAGAAAACACTAACACTTGCTCAGAACGAAAGAAAGCACAGAGCCCCAGATTTTATGTTGTCCTGGAGAGCTTGCAGAGCACTGGGGAAAGGCAGGCAGAGAATTCCCTGCTAGCACCTTCTCTGTGCCTGGGAAGCAGAAGTGTTCACATTGCTTCGCAGAATCGCTTTTGTGCAGAAAACACTAACACTTGTTCAGAACGAAAGAAAGCACAGAGCCCCAGATTTGCTGTTGTCCTGGAGAGCTTGCAGAGCACTGGGGAAAGGCAGGCAGAGAATTCCCTGCTAGCACCTTCTCTGTGCCTGGGAAGCAGAAGTGTTCACATTGCTTCGCAGAATCGCTTTTGTGCAGAAAACACTAACACTTGTTCAGAACGAAAGAAAGCACAGAGCCCCAGATTTTATGTTGTCCTGGAGAGCTTGCAGAGCACTGGGGAAAGGCAGGCAGAGAATTCCCTGCTAGCACCTTCTCTGTTCCTGGGAAGCAGAAGTGTTCACATTGCTTCGCAGAATCGCTTTTGTGCAGAAAACACTAACACTTGTTCAGAACGAAAGAAAGCACAGAGCCCCAGATTCTATGTTGTCCTGGAGAGCTTGCAGAGCACTGGGGAAAGGCAGGCAGAGAATTCCCTGCTAGCACCTTCTCTCTGCGCGGGAATGAGAAGTGTTCACATTGCTTCGCAGAATCGCTTTTGTGCAGAAAACACTAACACTTGTTCAGAACGAAAGAAAGCACAGAGACCCAGATTTTATGTTGTCCTGGAGAGCTTGCAGAGCACTGGGGAAAGGCAGGCAGAGAATTCCCTGCTAGCACCTTCTCTCTGCGCGGGAATGAGAAGTGTTCACATTGCTTCGCAGAATCGCTTTTGTGCAGAAAACACTAACACTTGTTCAGAACGAAAGAAAGCACAGAGCCCCAGATTTTATGTTGTCCTGGAGAGCTTGCAGAGCACTGGGGAAAGGCAGGCAGAGAATTCCCTGCTAGCACCTTCTCTCTGCGCGGGAATGAGAAGTGTTCACATTTTTTCGCAGAATCGCATTTGCGTCGCTGCAGAGAACACAAAAGCTTGTTCAGGACGAAAGAAAGCACAGAGCCCCAGATTTGCTGTTACCCTGGAGAGCTTGCAGAGCACTGGGGAAAGGCAGGCAGAGAATTCCCTGCTAGCACCTTCTCTGTGCGCGGGAAGGCAAAGTGTTCACATTTCCTCGCAGAATCGCTTTTGTGCAGAAAACACTAACACTTGTTCAGAACGAAAGAAAGCACAGAGCCCCAGATTTTATGTTGTCCTGGAGAGCTTGCAGAGCACTGGGGAAAGGCAGGCAGAGAATTCCCTGCTAGCACCTTCTCTGTGCCTGGGAAGCAGAAGTGTTCACATTGCTTCGCAGAATCGCTTTTGTGCAGAAAACACTAACACTTGTTCAGAACGAAAGAAAGCACAGAGCCCCAGATTTGCTGTTGTCCTGGAGAGCTTGCAGAGCACTGGGGAAAGGCAGGCAGAGAATTCCCTGCTAGCACCTTCTCTGTGCCTGGGAAGCAGAAGTGTTCACATTGCTTCGCAGAATCGCTTTTGTGCAGAAAACACTAACACTTGTTCAGAACGAAAGAAAGCACAGAGCCCCAGATTTTATGTTGTCCTGGAGAGCTTGCAGAGCACTGGGGAAAGGCAGGCAGAGAATTCCCTGCTAGCACCTTCTCTCTGCACGGGAATGAGAAGTGTTCACATTGCTTCGCAGAATCGCTTTTGTGCAGAAAACACTAACACTTGTTCAGGACGAAAGAAAGCACAGAGCCCCAGATTTGCTGTTGTCCTGGAGAGCTTGCAGAGCACTGGGGAAAGCAGGCAGAGAATTCCCTGCTAGCACCTTCTCTGTGCGCGGGAAGGCAAAGTGTTCACATTTCCTCGCAGAATCGCTTTTGTGCAGAAAACACTAACACTTGTTCAGAACGAAAGAAAGCACAGAGCCCCAGATTTTATGTTGTCCTGGAGAGCTTGCAGAGCACTGGGGAAAGGCAGGCAGAGAATTCCCTGCTAGCACCTTCTCTCTGCGCGGGAATGAGAAGTGTTCACATTGCTTCGCAGAATCGCATTTGCGTCGCTTCAGAGAACACAAAAGCTTGTTCAGGACGAAAGAAAGCACAGAGCCCCAGATTTGCTGTTACCCTGGAGAGCTTGCAGAGCACTGGGGAAAGGCAGGCAGAGAATTCCCTGCTAGCACCTTCTCTGTGCGCGGGAAGGCAAAGTGTTCACATTTCCTCGCAGAATCGCTTTTGTGCAGAAAACACTAACACTTGTTCAGAACGAAAGAAAGCACAGAGCCCCAGATTTGCTGTTGTCCTGGAGAGCTTGCAGAGCACTGGGGAAAGGCAGGCAGAGAATTCCCTGCTAGCACCTTCTCTGTGCCTGGGAAGCAGAAGTGTTCACATTGCTTCGCAGAATCGCTTTTGTGCAGAAAACACTAACACTTGTTCAGAACGAAAGAAAGCACAGAGCCCCAGATTTGCTGTTGTCCTGGAGAGCTTGCAGAGCACTGGGGAAAGGCAGGCAGAGAATTCCCTGCTAGCACCTTCTCTGTGCCTGGGAAGCAGAAGTGTTCACATTGCTTCGCAGAATCGCTTTTGTGCAGAAAACACTAACACTTGTTCAGAACGAAAGAAAGCACAGAGCCCCAGATTTTATGTTGTCCTGGAGAGCTTGCAGAGCACTGGGGAAAGGCAGGCAGAGAATTCCCTGCTAGCACCTTCTCTGTTCCTGGGAAGCAGAAGTGTTCACATTGCTTCGCAGAATCGCTTTTGTGCAGAAAACACTAACACTTGTTCAGAACGAAAGAAAGCACAGAGCCCCAGATTTGCTGTTGTCCTGGAGAGCTTGCAGAGCACTGGGGAAAGGCAGGCAGAGAATTCCCTGCTAGCACCTTCTCTCTGCGCGGGAATGAGAAGTGTTCACATTGCTTCGCAGAATCGCTTTTGTGCAGAAAACACTAACACTTGTTCAGAACGAAAGAAAGCACAGAGACCCAGATTTTATGTTGTCCTGGAGAGCTTGCAGAGCACTGGGGAAAGGCAGGCAGAGAATTCCCTGCTAGCACCTTCTCTCTGCGCGGGAATGAGAAGTGTTCACATTGCTTCGCAGAATCGCTTTTGTGCAGAAAACACTAACACTTGTTCAGAACGAAAGAAAGCACAGAGCCCCAGATTTTATGTTGTCCTGGAGAGCTTGCAGAGCACTGGGGAAAGGCAGGCAGAGAATTCCCTGCTAGCACCTTCTCTCTGCGCGGGAATGAGAAGTGTTCACATTGCTTCGCAGAATCGCTTTTGTGCAGAAAACACTAACACTTGTTCAGAATGAAAGAAAGCACAGAGCCCCAGATTTGCTGTTACCCTGGAGAGCTTGCAGAGCACTGGGGAAAGGCAGGCAGAGAATTCCCTGCTAGCACCTTCTCTGTGCGCGGGAAGGCAAAGTGTTCACATTTCCTCGCAGAATCGCTTTTGTGCAGAAAACACTAACACTTGTTCAGAACGAAAGAAAGCACAGAGCCCCAGATTTTATGTTGTCCTGGAGAGCTTGCAGAGCACTGGGGAAAGGCAGGCAGAGAATTCCCTGCTAGCACCTTCTCTGTGCCTGGGAAGCAAAAGTGTTCACATTTCCTCGCAGAATCGCTTTTGTGCAGAAAACACTAACACTTGTTCAGAACGAAAGAAAGCACAGAGCCCCAGATTTTATGTTGTCCTGGAGAGCTTGCAGAGCACTGGGGAAAGGCAGGCAGAGAATTCCCTGCTAGCACCTTCTCTCTGCACGGGAATGAGAAGTGTTCACATTGCTTCGCAGAATCGCTTTTGTGCAGAAAACACTAACACTTGTTCAGGACGAAAGAAAGCACAGAGCCCCAGATTTGCTGTTACCCTGGAGAGCTTGCAGAGCACTGGGGAAAGCAGGCAGAGAATTCCCTGCTAGCACCTTCTCTGTGCGCGGGAAGGCAAAGTGTTCACATTTCCTCGCAGAATCGCTTTTGTGCAGAAAGCACTAACACTTGTTCAGAACGAAAGAAAGCACAGAGCCCCAGATTTTATGTTGTCCTGGAGAGCTTGCAGAGCACTGGGGAAAGGCAGGCAGAGAATTCCCTGCTAGCACCTTCTCGGTGCCTGGGAAGAAGAAGTGTTCACATTGCTTCGCAGAATCGCTTTTGTGCAGAAAACACTAACACTTGTTCAGAACGAAAGAAAGCACAGAGCCCCAGATTTGCTGTTGTCCTGGAGAGCTTGCAGAGCACTGGGGAAAGGCAGGCAGAGAATTCCCTGCTAGCACCTTCTCTGTGCCTGGGAAGCAGAAGTGTTCACATTGCTTGGCAGAATCGCTTTTGTGCAGAAAACAGTAACACTTGTTCAGAAGGAAAGAAAGCACAGAGCCCCAGATTTTATGTTGTCCTGGAGAGCTTGCAGAGCACTGGGGAAAGGCAGGCAGAGAATTCCCTGCTAGCACCTTCTCTGTGCCTGGGAAGCAGAAGTGTTCACATTGCTTCGCAGAATCGCTTTTGTGCAGAAAACACTAACACTTGTTCAGAACGAAAGAAAGCACAGAGCCCCAGATTTTATGTTGTCCTGGAGAGCTTGCAGAGCACTGGGGAAAGGCAGGCAGAGAATTCCCTGCTAGCACCTTCTCGGTGCCTGGGAAGAAGAAGTGTTCACATTGCTTCGCAGAATCGCTTTTGTGCAGAAAACACTTACACTTGTTCAGAACGAAAGAAAGCACAGAGCCCCAGATTTTATGTTGTCCTGGAGAGCTTGCAGAGCACTGGGGAAAGGCATGCAGAGAATTAACTGCTAGCACCTTCTCTCTGCGCGGGAATGAGAAGTGTTCACATTGCTTCGCAGAATCGCTTTTGTGCAGAAAACACTAACACTTGTTCAGGACGAAAGAAAGCACAGAGCCCCAGATTTGCTGTTACCCTGGAGAGCTTGCAGAGCACTGGGGAAAGCAGGCAGAGAATTCCCTGCTAGCACCTTCTCTGTGCGCGGGAAGGCAAAGTGTTCACATTTCCTCGCAGAATCGCTTTTGTGCAGAAAACACTAACACTTGTTCAGAACGAAAGAAAGCACAGAGCCCCAGATTTTATGTTGTCCTGGAGAGCTTGCAGAGCACTGGGGAAAGGCAGGCAGAGAATTCCCTGCTAGCACCTTCTCGGTGCCTGGGAAGAAGAAGTGTTCACATTGCTTCGCAGAATCGCTTTTGTGCAGAAAACACTAACACTTGTTCAGAACGAAAGAAAGCACAGAGCCCCAGATTTTATGTTGTCCTGGAGAGCTTGCAGAGCACTGGGGAAAGGCATGCAGAGAATTCCCTGCTAGCACCTTCTCTCTGCGCGGGAATGAGAAGTGTTCACATTGCTTCGCAGAATCGCATTTGCGTCGCTTCAGAGAACACAAAAGCTTGTTCAGGACGAAAGAAAGCACAGAGCCCCAGATTTGCTGTTACCCTGGAGAGCTTGCAGAGCACTGGGGAAAGGCAGGCAGAGAATTCCCTGCTAGCACCTTCTCTGTGCGCGGGAAGGCAAAGTGTTCACATTTCCTCGCAGAATCGCTTTTGTGCAGAAAACACTAACACTTGTTCAGAACGAAAGAAAGCACAGAGCCCCAGATTTTATGTTGTCCTGGAGAGCTTGCAGAGCACTGGGGAAAGGCAGGCAGAGAATTCCCTGCTAGCACCTTCTCTGTGCCTGGGAAGAAGAAGTGTTCACATTGCTTCGCAGAATCGCTTTTGTGCAGAAAACACTAACACTTGTTCAGAACGAAAGAAAGCATAGAGCCCCAGATTTGCTGTTGTGCTGGAGAGCTTGCAGAGCACTGGGGAAAGGCAGGCAGAGAATTCCCTGCTAGCACCTTCTCTGTGCCTGGGAAGCAGAAGTGTTCACGTTGCTTGGCAGAATCGCTTTTGTGCAGAAAACACTAACACTTGTTCAGAACGAAAGAAAGCACAGAGCCCCAGATTTTATGTTGTCCTGGAGAGCTTGCAGAGCACTGGGGAAAGGCAGGCAGAGAATTCCCTGCTAGCACCTTCTCTGTGCGCGGGAAGGCAAAGTGTTCACATTTCCTCGCAGAATCGCTTTTGTGCAGAAAACACTAACACTTGCTCAGAACGAAAGAAAGCACAGAGCCCCAGATTTTATGTTGTCCTGGAGAGCTTGCAGAGCACTGGGGAAAGGCAGGCAGAGAATTCCCTGCTAGCACCTTCTCTGTGCCTGGGAAGAAGAAGTGTTCACATTGCTTCGCAGAATCGCTTTTGTGCAGAAAACACTAACACTTGTTCAGAACGAAAGAAAGCACAGAGCCCCAGATTTGCTGTTGTCCTGGAGAGCTTGCAGAGCACTGGGGAAAGGCAGGCAGAGAATTCCCTGCTAGCACCTTCTCTGTGCCTGGGAAGCAGAAGTGTTCACATTGCTTCGCAGAATCGCTTTTGTGCAGAAAACACTAACACTTGTTCAGAACGAAAGAAAGCACAGAGCCCCAGATTTTATGTTGTCCTGGAGAGCTTGCAGAGCACTGGGGAAAGGCAGGCAGAGAATTCCCTGCTAGCACCTTCTCTGTTCCTGGGAAGCAGAAGTGTTCACATTGCTTCGCAGAATCGCTTTTGTGCAGAAAACACTAACACTTGTTCAGAACGAAAGAAAGCACAGAGCCCCAGATTCTATGTTGTCCTGGAGAGCTTGCAGAGCACTGGGGAAAGGCAGGCAGAGAATTCCCTGCTAGCACCTTCTCTCTGCGCGGGAATGAGAAGTGTTCACATTGCTTCGCAGAATCGCTTTTGTGCAGAAAACACTAACACTTGTTCAGAACGAAAGAAAGCACAGAGACCCAGATTTTATGTTGTCCTGGAGAGCTTGCAGAGCACTGGGGAAAGGCAGGCAGAGAATTCCCTGCTAGCACCTTCTCTCTGCGCGGGAATGAGAAGTGTTCACATTGCTTCGCAGAATCGCTTTTGTGCAGAAAACACTAACACTTGTTCAGAACGAAAGAAAGCACAGAGCCCCAGATTTTATGTTGTCCTGGAGAGCTTGCAGAGCACTGGGGAAAGGCATGCAGAGAATTCCCTGCTAGCACCTTCTCTCTGCGCGGGAATGAGAAGTGTTCACATTTTTTCGCAGAATCGCATTTGCGTCGCTTCAGAGAACACAAAAGCTTGTTCAGGACGAAAGAAAGCACAGAGCCCCAGATTTGCTGTTACCCTGGAGAGCTTGCAGAGCACTGGGGAAAGGCAGGCAGAGAATTCCCTGCTAGCACCTTCTCTGTGCGCGGGAAGGCAAAGTGTTCACATTTCCTCGCAGAATCGCTTTTGTGCAGAAAACACTAACACTTGTTCAGAACGAAAGAAAGCACAGAGCCCCAGATTTTATGTTGTCCTGGAGAGCTTGCAGAGCACTGGGGAAAGGCAGGCAGAGAATTCCCTGCTAGCACCTTCTCGGTGCCTGGGAAGAAGAAGTGTTCACATTGCTTCGCAGAATCGCTTTTGTGCAGAAAACACTAACACTTGTTCAGGACGAAAGAAAGCACAGAGCCCCAGATTTGCTGTTACCCTGGAGAGCTTGCAGAGCACTGGGGAAAGGCAGGCAGAGAATTCCCTGCTAGCACCTTCTCTGTGCGCGGGAAGGCAAAGTGTTCACATTTCCTTGCAGAATCGCTTTTGTGCAGAAAACACTAACACTTGTTCAGAACGAAAGAAAGCACAGAGCCCCAGATTTTATGTTGTCCTGGAGAGCTTGCAGAGCACTGGGGAAAGGCAGGCAGAGAATTCCCTGCTAGCACCTTCTCTGTGCCTGGGAAGAAGAAGTGTTCACATTGCTTCGCAGAATCGCTTTTGTGCAGAAAACACTAACACTTGTTCAGAACGAAAGAAAGCACAGAGCCCCAGATTTTATGTTGTCCTGGAGAGCTTGCAGAGCACTGGGGAAAGGCAGGCAGAGAATTCCCTGCTAGCACCTTCTCTGTGCCTGGGAAGCAGAAGTGTTCACATTGCTTCGCAGAATCGCTTTTGTGCAGAAAACACTAACACTTGTTCAGAACGAAAGAAAGCACAGAGCCCCAGATTTTATGTTGTCCTGGAGAGCTTGCAGAGCACTGGGGAAAGGCAGGCAGAAAATTCCCTGCTAGCACCTTCTCTCTGCACGGGAATGAGAAGTGTTCACATTGCTTCGCAGAATCGCTTTTGTGCAGAAAACACTAACACTTGTTCAGAACGAAAGAAAGCACAGAGCCCCAGATTTTATGTTGTCCTGGAGAGCTTGCAGAGCACTGGGGAAAGGCATGCAGAGAATTCCCTGCTAGCACCTTCTCTCTGCGCGGGAATGAGAAGTGTTCACATTGCTTCGCAGAATCGCATTTGCGTCGCTTCAGAGAACACAAAAGCTTGTTCAGGACGAAAGAAAGCACAGAGCCCCAGATTTGCTGTTACCCTGGAGAGCTTGCAGAGCACTGGGGAAAGGCAGGCAGAGAATTCCCTGCTAGCACCTTCTCTGTGCGCGGGAAGGCAAAGTGTTCACATTTCCTCGCAGAATCGCTTTTGTGCAGAAAACACTAACACTTGTTCAGAACGAAAGAAAGCACAGAGCCCCAGATTTTATGTTGTCCTGGAGAGCTTGCAGAGCACTGGGGAAAGGCAGGCAGAGAATTCCCTGCTAGCACCTTCTCTGTGCCTGGGAAGAAGAAGTGTTCACATTGCTTCGCAGAATCGCTTTTGTGCAGAAAACACTAACACTTGTTCAGAACGAAAGAAAGCATAGAGCCCCAGATTTGCTGTTGTGCTGGAGAGCTTGCAGAGCACTGGGGAAAGGCAGGCAGAGAATTCCCTGCTAGCACCTTCTCTGTGCCTGGGAAGCAGAAGTGTTCACATTGCTTCGCAGAATCGCTTTTGTGCAGAAAACACTAACACTTGTTCAGAACGAAAGAAAGCACAGAGACCCAGATTTTATGTTGTCCTGGAGAGCTTGCAGAGCACTGGGGAAAGGCAGGCAGAGAATTCCCTGCTAGCACCTTCTCGGTGCCTGGGAAGAAGAAGTGTTCACATTGCTTCGAGAATCGCTTTTGTGCAGAAAACACTAACACTTGTTCAGAACGAAAGAAAGCACAGAGCCCCAGATTTGCTGTTGTCCTGGAGATATTGCAGAGCACTGGGGAATGGCAAGGAGAGAATTCCCTGCTAGCACCTTCTCTCTGCGCGGGAATGAGAAGTGTTGACATTGCTTCGCAGAATCGCTTTTGTGCAGAAAACAGTAACACTTGTTCAGAAGGAAAGAAAGCACAGAGCCCCAGATTTGCTGTTGTCCTGGAGAGCTTGCAGAGCACTGGGGAAAGGCAGGCAGAGAATTCCCTGCTAGCACCTTCTCTGTGCCTGGGAAGCAGAAGTGTTCACATTGCTTCGCAGAATCGCTTTTGTGCAGAAAACACTAACACTTGTTCAGAACGAAAGAAAGCACAGAGCCCCAGATTTTATGTTGTCCTGGAGAGCTTGCAGAGCACTGGGGAAAGGCAGGCAGAGAATTCCCTGCTAGCACCTTCTCGGTGCCTGGGAAGAAGACGTGTTCACATTGCTTCGCAGAATCGCTTTTGTGCAGAAAACACTAACACTTGTTCAGAACGAAAGAAAGCACAGAGCCCCAGATTTTATGTTGTCCTGGAGAGCTTGCAGAGCACTGGGGAAAGGCATGCAGAGAATTCCCTGCTAGCACCTTCTCTCTGCGCGGGAATGAGAAGTGTTCACATTGCTTCGCAGAATCGCATTTGCGTCGCTTCAGAGAACACAAAAGCTTGTTCAGGACGAAAGAAAGCACAGAGCCCCAGATTTGCTGTTACCCTGGAGAGCTTGCAGAGCACTGGGGAAAGGCAGGCAGAGAATTCCCTGCTAGCACCTTCTCTGTGCGCGGGAAGGCAAAGTGTTCACATTTCCTCGCAGAATCGCTTTTGTGCAGAAAACACTAACACTTGCTCAGAACGAAAGAAAGCACAGAGCCCCAGATTTTATGTTGTCCTGGAGAGCTTGCAGAGCACTGGGGAAAGGCAGGCAGAGAATTCCCTGCTAGCACCTTCTCTGTGCCTGGGAAGAAGAAGTGTTCACATTGCTTCGCAGAATCGCTTTTGTGCAGAAAACACTAACACTTGTTCAGAACGAAAGAAAGCACAGAGCCCCAGATTTGCTGTTGTCCTGGAGAGCTTGCAGAGCACTGGGGAAAGGCAGGCAGAGAATTCCCTGCTAGCACCTTCTCTGTGCCTGGGAAGCAGAAGTGTTCACATTGCTTCGCAGAATCGCTTTTGTGCAGAAAACACTAACACTTGTTCAGAACGAAAGAAAGCACAGAGCCCCAGATTTTATGTTGTCCTGGAGAGCTTGCAGAGCACTGGGGAAAGGCAGGCAGAGAATTCCCTGCTAGCACCTTCTCTGTTCCTGGGAAGCAGAAGTGTTCACATTGCTTCGCAGAATCGCTTTTGTGCAGAAAACACTAACACTTGTTCAGAACGAAAGAAAGCACAGAGCCCCAGATTCTATGTTGTCCTGGAGAGCTTGCAGAGCACTGGGGAAAGGCAGGCAGAGAATTCCCTGCTAGCACCTTCTCTCTGCGCGGGAATGAGAAGTGTTCACATTGCTTCGCAGAATCGCTTTTGTGCAGAAAACACTAACACTTGTTCAGAACGAAAGAAAGCACAGAGACCCAGATTTTATGTTGTCCTGGAGAGCTTGCAGAGCACTGGGGAAAGGCAGGCAGAGAATTCCCTGCTAGCACCTTCTCTCTGCGCGGGAATGAGAAGTGTTCACATTGCTTCGCAGAATCGCTTTTGTGCAGAAAACACTAACACTTGTTCAGAACGAAAGAAAGCACAGAGCCCCAGATTTTATGTTGTCCTGGAGAGCTTGCAGAGCACTGGGGAAAGGCAGGCAGAGAATTCCCTGCTAGCACCTTCTCTCTGCGCGGGAATGAGAAGTGTTCACATTTTTTCGCAGAATCGCATTTGCGTCGCTGCAGAGAACACAAAAGCTTGTTCAGGACGAAAGAAAGCACAGAGCCCCAGATTTGCTGTTACCCTGGAGAGCTTGCAGAGCACTGGGGAAAGGCAGGCAGAGAATTCCCTGCTAGCACCTTCTCTGTGCGCGGGAAGGCAAAGTGTTCACATTTCCTCGCAGAATCGCTTTTGTGCAGAAAACACTAACACTTGTTCAGAACGAAAGAAAGCACAGAGCCCCAGATTTTATGTTGTCCTGGAGAGCTTGCAGAGCACTGGGGAAAGGCAGGCAGAGAATTCCCTGCTAGCACCTTCTCTGTGCCTGGGAAGCAGAAGTGTTCACATTGCTTCGCAGAATCGCTTTTGTGCAGAAAACACTAACACTTGTTCAGAACGAAAGAAAGCACAGAGCCCCAGATTTGCTGTTGTCCTGGAGAGCTTGCAGAGCACTGGGGAAAGGCAGGCAGAGAATTCCCTGCTAGCACCTTCTCTGTGCCTGGGAAGCAGAAGTGTTCACATTGCTTCGCAGAATCGCTTTTGTGCAGAAAACACTAACACTTGTTCAGAACGAAAGAAAGCACAGAGCCCCAGATTTTATGTTGTCCTGGAGAGCTTGCAGAGCACTGGGGAAAGGCAGGCAGAGAATTCCCTGCTAGCACCTTCTCTCTGCACGGGAATGAGAAGTGTTCACATTGCTTCGCAGAATCGCTTTTGTGCAGAAAACACTAACACTTGTTCAGGACGAAAGAAAGCACAGAGCCCCAGATTTGCTGTTACCCTGGAGAGCTTGCAGAGCACTGGGGAAAGCAGGCAGAGAATTCCCTGCTAGCACCTTCTCTGTGCGCGGGAAGGCAAAGTGTTCACATTTCCTCGCAGAATCGCTTTTGTGCAGAAAACACTAACACTTGTTCAGAACGAAAGAAAGCACAGAGCCCCAGATTTTATGTTGTCCTGGAGAGCTTGCAGAGCACTGGGGAAAGGCAGGCAGAGAATTCCCTGCTAGCACCTTCTCTCTGCGCGGGAATGAGAAGTGTTCACATTGCTTCGCAGAATCGCATTTGCGTCGCTTCAGAGAACACAAAAGCTTGTTCAGGACGAAAGAAAGCACAGAGCCCCAGATTTGCTGTTACCCTGGAGAGCTTGCAGAGCACTGGGGAAAGGCAGGCAGAGAATTCCCTGCTAGCACCTTCTCTGTGCGCGGGAAGGCAAAGTGTTCACATTTCCTCGCAGAATCGCTTTTGTGCAGAAAACACTAACACTTGTTCAGAACGAAAGAAAGCACAGAGCCCCAGATTTTATGTTGTCCTGGAGAGCTTGCAGAGCACTGGGGAAAGGCAGGCAGAGAATTCCCTGCTAGCACCTTCTCTGTGCCTGGGAAGCAGAAGTGTTCACATTGCTTCGCAGAATCGCTTTTGTGCAGAAAACACTAACACTTGTTCAGAACGAAAGAAAGCACAGAGCCCCAGATTTTATGTTGTCCTGGAGAGCTTGCAGAGCACTGGGGAAAGGCAGGCAGAGAATTCCCTGCTAGCACCTTCTCTGTGCCTGGGAAGCAGAAGTGTTCACATTGCTTCGCAGAATCGCTTTTGTGCAGAAAACACTAACACTTGTTCAGAACGAAAGAAAGCACAGAGACCCAGATTTTATGTTGTCCTGGAGAGCTTGCAGAGCACTGGGGAAAGGCAGGCAGAAAATTCCCTGCTAGCACCTTCTCTCTGCACGGGAATGAGAAGTGTTCACATTGCTTCGCAGAATCGCTTTTGTGCAGAAAACACTAACACTTGTTCAGGACGAAAGAAAGCACAGAGCCCCAGATTTGCTGTTACCCTGGAGAGCTTGCAGAGCACTGGGGAAAGCAGGCAGAGAATTCCCTGCTAGCACCTTCTCTGTGCGCGGGAAGGCAAAGTGTTCACATTTCCTCGCAGAATCGCTTTTGTGCAGAAAACACTAACACTTGTTCAGAACGAAAGAAAGCACAGAGACCCAGATTTTATGTTGTCCTGGAGAGCTTGCAGAGCACTGGGGAAAGGCAGGCAGAGAATTCCCTGCTAGCACCTTCTCGGTGCCTGGGAAGAAGAAGTGTTCACATTGCTTCGCAGAATCGCTTTTGTGCAGAAAACACTAACACTTGTTCAGAACGAAAGAAAGCACAGAGCCCCAGATTTTATGTTGTCCTGGAGAGCTTGCAGAGCACTAGGGAAAGGCATGCAGAGAATTCCCTGCTAGCACCTTCTCTCTGCGCGGGAATGAGAAGTGTTCACATTGCTTCGCAGAATCGCATTTGCGTCGCTTCAGAGAACACAAAAGCTTGTTCAGGACGAAAGAAAGCACAGAGCCCCAGATTTGCTGTTACCCTGGAGAGCTTGCAGAGCACTGGGGAAAGGCAGGCAGAGAATTCCCTGCTAGCACCTTCTCTGTGCGCGGGAAGGCAAAGTGTTCACATTTCCTCGCAGAATCGCTTTTGTGCAGAAAACACTAACACTTGTTCAGAACGAAAGAAAGCACAGAGCCCCAGATTTTATGTTGTCCTGGAGAGCTTGCAGAGCACTGGGGAAAGGCAGGCAGAGAATTCCCTGCTAGCACCTTCTCTGTGCCTGGGAAGCAGAAGTGTTCACATTGCTTCGCAGAATCGCTTTTGTGCAGAAAACACTAACACTTGTTCAGAACGAAAGAAAGCACAGAGCCCCAGATTTGCTGTTGTCCTGGAGAGCTTGCAGAGCACTGGGGAAAGGCAGGCAGAGAATTCCCTGCTAGCACCTTCTCTGTGCCTGGGAAGCAGAAGTGTTCACATTGCTTCGCAGAATCGCTTTTGTGCAGAAAACACTAACACTTGTTCAGAACGAAAGAAAGCACAGAGCCCCAGATTTTATGTTGTCCTGGAGAGCTTGCAGAGCACTGGGGAAAGGCAGGCAGAGAATTCCCTGCTAGCACCTTCTCTGTTCCTGGGAAGCAGAAGTGTTCACATTGCTTCGCAGAATCGCTTTTGTGCAGAAAACACTAACACTTGTTCAGAACGAAAGAAAGCACAGAGCCCCAGATTTGCTGTTGTCCTGGAGAGCTTGCAGAGCACTGGGGAAAGGCAGGCAGAGAATTCCCTGCTAGCACCTTCTCTCTGCGCGGGAATGAGAAGTGTTCACATTGCTTCGCAGAATCGCTTTTGTGCAGAAAACACTAACACTTGTTCAGAACGAAAGAAAGCACAGAGACCCAGATTTTATGTTGTCCTGGAGAGCTTGCAGAGCACTGGGGAAAGGCAGGCAGAGAATTCCCTGCTAGCACCTTCTCTCTGCGCGGGAATGAGAAGTGTTCACATTGCTTCGCAGAATCGCTTTTGTGCAGAAAACACTAACACTTGTTCAGAACGAAAGAAAGCACAGAGCCCCAGATTTTATGTTGTCCTGGAGAGCTTGCAGAGCACTGGGGAAAGGCATGCAGAGAATTCCCTGCTAGCACCTTCTCTCTGCGCGGGAATGAGAAGTGTTCACATTTTTTCGCAGAATCGCTTTTGTGCAGAAAACACTAACACTTGTTCAGAATGAAAGAAAGCACAGAGCCCCAGATTTGCTGTTACCCTGGAGAGCTTGCAGAGCACTGGGGAAAGGCAGGCAGAGAATTCCCTGCTAGCACCTTCTCTGTGCGCGGGAAGGCAAAGTGTTCACATTTCCTCGCAGAATCGCTTTTGTGCAGAAAACACTAACACTTGTTCAGAACGAAAGAAAGCACAGAGCCCCAGATTTTATGTTGTCCTGGAGAGCTTGCAGAGCACTGGGGAAAGGCAGGCAGAGAATTCCCTGCTAGCACCTTCTCTGTGCCTGGGAAGCAGAAGTGTTCACATTGCTTCGCAGAATCGCTTTTGTGCAGAAAACACTAACACTTGTTCAGAACGAAAGAAAGCACAGAGCCCCAGATTTGCTGTTGTCCTGGAGAGCTTGCAGAGCACTGGGGAAAGGCAGGCAGAGAATTCCCTGCTAGCACCTTCTCTGTGCCTGGGAAGCAGAAGTGTTCACATTGCTTCGCAGAATCGCTTTTGTGCAGAAAACACTAACACTTGTTCAGAACGAAAGAAAGCACAGAGCCCCAGATTTTATGTTGTCCTGGAGAGCTTGCAGAGCACTGGGGAAAGGCAGGCAGAGAATTCCCTGCTAGCACCTTCTCTCTGCACGGGAATGAGAAGTGTTCACATTGCTTCGCAGAATCGCTTTTGTGCAGAAAACACTAACACTTGTTCAGGACGAAAGAAAGCACAGAGCCCCAGATTTGCTGTTACCCTGGAGAGCTTGCAGAGCACTGGGGAAAGCAGGCAGAGAATTCCCTGCTAGCACCTTCTCGGTGCCTGGGAAGAAGAAGTGTTCACATTGCTTCGCAGAATCGCTTTTGTGCAGAAAACACTAACACTTGTTCAGAACGAAAGAAAGCACAGAGCCCCAGATTTGCTGTTGTCCTGGAGAGCTTGCAGAGCACTGGGGAAAGGCAGGCAGAGAATTCCCTGCTAGCACCTTCTCTGTGCCTGGGAAGCAGAAGTGTTCACATTGCTTCGCAGAATCGCTTTTGTGCAGAAAACACTAACACTTGTTCAGAACGAAAGAAAGCACAGAGCCCCAGATTTTATGTTGTCCTGGAGAGCTTGCAGAGCACTGGGGAAAGGCAGGCAGAGAATTCCCTGCTAGCACCTTCTCTGTGCCTGGGAAGCAGAAGTGTTCACATTGCTTGGCAGAATCGCTTTTGTGCAGAAAACAGTAACACTTGTTCAGAAGGAAAGAAAGCACAGAGCCCCAGATTTTATGTTGTCCTGGAGAGCTTGCAGAGCACTGGGGAAAGGCAGGCAGAGAATTCCCTGCTAGCACCTTCTCTGTGCCTGGGAAGCAGAAGTGTTCACATTGCTTCGCAGAATCGCTTTTGTGCAGAAAACACTAACACTTGTTCAGAACGAAAGAAAGCACAGAGCCCCAGATTTTATGTTGTCCTGGAGAGCTTGCAGAGCACTGGGGAAAGGCAGGCAGAGAATTCCCTGCTAGCACCTTCTCGGTGCCTGGGAAGAAGAAGTGTTCACATTGCTTCGCAGAATCGCTTTTGTGCAGAAAACACTTACACTTGTTCAGAACGAAAGAAAGCACAGAGCCCCAGATTTTATGTTGTCCTGGAGAGCTTGCAGAGCACTGGGGAAAGGCATGCAGAGAATTAACTGCTAGCACCTTCTCTCTGCGCGGGAATGAGAAGTGTTCACATTGCTTCGCAGAATCGCTTTTGTGCAGAAAACACTAACACTTGTTCAGGACGAAAGAAAGCACAGAGCCCCAGATTTGCTGTTACCCTGGAGAGCTTGCAGAGCACTGGGGAAAGCAGGCAGAGAATTCCCTGCTAGCACCTTCTCTGTGCGCGGGAAGGCAAAGTGTTCACATTTCCTCGCAGAATCGCTTTTGTGCAGAAAACACTAACACTTGTTCAGAACGAAAGAAAGCACAGAGCCCCAGATTTTATGTTGTCCTGGAGAGCTTGCAGAGCACTGGGGAAAGGCAGGCAGAGAATTCCCTGCTAGCACCTTCTCGGTGCCTGGGAAGAAGAAGTGTTCACATTGCTTCGCAGAATCGCTTTTGTGCAGAAAACACTAACACTTGTTCAGAACGAAAGAAAGCACAGAGCCCCAGATTTTATGTTGTCCTGGAGAGCTTGCAGAGCACTGGGGAAAGGCATGCAGAGAATTCCCTGCTAGCACCTTCTCTCTGCGCGGGAATGAGAAGTGTTCACATTGCTTCGCAGAATCGCATTTGCGTCGCTTCAGAGAACACAAAAGCTTGTTCAGGACGAAAGAAAGCACAGAGCCCCAGATTTGCTGTTACCCTGGAGAGCTTGCAGAGCACTGGGGAAAGGCAGGCAGAGAATTCCCTGCTAGCACCTTCTCTGTGCGCGGGAAGGCAAAGTGTTCACATTTCCTCGCAGAATCGCTTTTGTGCAGAAAACACTAACACTTGTTCAGAACGAAAGAAAGCACAGAGCCCCAGATTTTATGTTGTCCTGGAGAGCTTGCAGAGCACTGGGGAAAGGCAGGCAGAGAATTCCCTGCTAGCACCTTCTCTGTGCCTGGGAAGCAGAAGTGTTCACATTGCTTCGCAGAATCGCTTTTGTGCAGAAAACACTAACACTTGTTCAGAACGAAAGAAAGCACAGAGCCCCAGATTTGCTGTTGTCCTGGAGAGCTTGCAGAGCACTGGGGAAAGGCAGGCAGAGAATTCCCTGCTAGCACCTTCTCTCTGCGCGGGAATGAGAAGTGTTCACATTTTTTCGCAGAATCGCATTTCCGTCGCTGCAGAGAACACAAAAGCTTGTTCAGGACGAAAGAAAGCACAGAGCCCCAGATTTGCTGTTACCCTGGAGAGCTTGCAGAGCACTGGGGAAAGGCAGGCAGAGAATTCCCTGCTAGCACCTTCTCTGTGCGCGGGAAGGCAAAGTGTTCACATTTCCTCGCAGAATCGCTTTTGTGCAGAAAACACTAACACTTGTTCAGAACGAAAGAAAGCACAGAGCCCCAGATTTTATGTTGTCCTGGAGAGCTTGCAGAGCACTGGGGAAAGGCATGCAGAGAATTCCCTGCTAGCACCTTCTCTCTGCGCGGGAATGAGAAGTGTTCACATTGCTTCGCAGAATCGCATTTGCGTCGCTTCAGAGAACACAAAAGCTTGTTCAGGACGAAAGAAAGCACAGAGCCCCAGATTTGCTGTTACCCTGGAGAGCTTGCAGAGCACTGGGGAAAGGCAGGCAGAGAATTCCCTGCTAGCACCTTCTCGGTGCCTGGGAAGAAGAAGTGTTCACATTGCTTCGCAGAATCGCTTTTGTGCAGAAAACACTAACACTTGTTCAGGACGAAAGAAAGCACAGAGCCCCAGATTTGCTGTTACCCTGGAGAGCTTGCAGAGCACTGGGGAAAGGCAGGCAGAGAATTCCCTGCTAGCACCTTCTCTGTGCGCGGGAAGGCAAAGTGTTCACATTGCTTCGCAGAATCGCTTTTGTGCAGAAAACACTAACACTTGTTCAGAACGAAAGAAAGCACAGAGCCCCAGATTTTATGTTGTCCTGGAGAGCTTGCAGAGCACTGGGGAAAGGCAGGCAGAGAATTCCCTGCTAGCACCTTCTCTGTGCCTGGGAAGCAGAAGTGTTCACATTGCTTCGCAGAATCGCTTTTGTGCAGAAAACACTAACACTTGTTCAGAACGAAAGAAAGCACAGAGCCCCAGATTTTATGTTGTCCTGGAGAGCTTGCAGAGCACTGGGGAAAGGCAGGCAGAAAATTCCCTGCTAGCACCTTCTCTCTGCACGGGAATGAGAAGTGTTCACATTGCTTCGCAGAATCGCTTTTGTGCAGAAAACACTAACACTTGTTCAGAACGAAAGAAAGCACAGAGCCCCAGATTTTATGTTGTCCTGGAGAGCTTGCAGAGCACTGGGGAAAGGCATGCAGAGAATTCCCTGCTAGCACCTTCTCTCTGCGCGGGAATGAGAAGTGTTCACATTGCTTCGCAGAATCGCATTTGCGTCGCTTCAGAGAACACAAAAGCTTGTTCAGGACGAAAGAAAGCACAGAGCCCCAGATTTGCTGTTACCCTGGAGAGCTTGCAGAGCACTGGGGAAAGGCAGGCAGAGAATTCCCTGCTAGCACCTTCTCTGTGCGCGGGAAGGCAAAGTGTTCACATTTCCTCGCAGAATCGCTTTTGTGCAGAAAACACTAACACTTGTTCAGAACGAAAGAAAGCACAGAGCCCCAGATTTTATGTTGTCCTGGAGAGCTTGCAGAGCACTGGGGAAAGGCAGGCAGAGAATTCCCTGCTAGCACCTTCTCTGTGCCTGGGAAGAAGAAGTGTTCACATTGCTTCGCAGAATCGCTTTTGTGCAGAAAACACTAACACTTGTTCAGAACGAAAGAAAGCATAGAGCCCCAGATTTGCTGTTGTGCTGGAGAGCTTGCAGAGCACTGGGGAAAGGCAGGCAGAGAATTCCCTGCTAGCACCTTCTCTGTGCCTGGGAAGCAGAAGTGTTCACATTGCTTCGCAGAATCGCTTTTGTGCAGAAAACACTAACACTTGTTCAGAACGAAAGAAAGCACAGAGACCCAGATTTTATGTTGTCCTGGAGAGCTTGCAGAGCACTGGGGAAAGGCAGGCAGAGAATTCCCTGCTAGCACCTTCTCGGTGCCTGGGAAGCAGAAGTGTTCACATTGCTTCGCAGAATCGCTTTTGTGCAGAAAACACTAACACTTGTTCAGAACGAAAGAAAGCACAGAGCCCCAGATTTGCTGTTGTCCTGGAGATATTGCAGAGCACTGGGGAATGGCAAGGAGAGAATTCCCTGCTAGCACCTTCTCTCTGCGCGGGAATGAGAAGTGTTGACATTGCTTCGCAGAATCGCTTTTGTGCAGAAAACAGTAACACTTGTTCAGAAGGAAAGAAAGCACAGAGCCCCAGATTTGCTGTTGTCCTGGAGAGCTTGCAGAGCACTGGGGAAAGGCAGGCAGAGAATTCCCTGCTAGCACCTTCTCTGTGCCTGGGAAGCAGAAGTGTTCACATTGCTTCGCAGAATCGCTTTTGTGCAGAAAACACTAACACTTGTTCAGAACGAAAGAAAGCACAGAGCCCCAGATTTTATGTTGTCCTGGAGAGCTTGCAGAGCACTGGGGAAAGGCAGGCAGAGAATTCCCTGCTAGCATCTTCTCGGTGCCTGGGAAGAAGACGTGTTCACATTGCTTCGCAGAATCGCTTTTGTGCAGAAAACACTAACACTTGTTCAGAACGAAAGAAAGCACAGAGCCCCAGATTTTATGTTGTCCTGGAGAGCTTGCAGAGCACTGGGGAAAGGCATGCAGAGAATTCCCTGCTAGCACCTTCTCTCTGCGCGGGAATGAGAAGTGTTCACATTGCTTCGCAGAATCGCATTTGCGTCGCTTCAGAGAACACAAAAGCTTGTTCAGGACGAAAGAAAGCACAGAGCCCCAGATTTGCTGTTACCCTGGAGAGCTTGCAGAGCACTGGGGAAAGGCAGGCAGAGAATTCCCTGCTAGCACCTTCTCTGTGCGCGGGAAGGCAAAGTGTTCACATTTCCTCGCAGAATCGCTTTTGTGCAGAAAACACTAACACTTGCTCAGAACGAAAGAAAGCACAGAGCCCCAGATTTTATGTTGTCCTGGAGAGCTTGCAGAGCACTGGGGAAAGGCAGGCAGAGAATTCCCTGCTAGCACCTTCTCTGTGCCTGGGAAGCAGAAGTGTTCACATTGCTTCGCAGAATCGCTTTTGTGCAGAAAACACTAACACTTGTTCAGAACGAAAGAAAGCACAGAGCCCCAGATTTGCTGTTGTCCTGGAGAGCTTGCAGAGCACTGGGGAAAGGCAGGCAGAGAATTCCCTGCTAGCACCTTCTCTGTGCCTGGGAAGCAGAAGTGTTCACATTGCTTCGCAGAATCGCTTTTGTGCAGAAAACACTAACACTTGTTCAGAACGAAAGAAAGCACAGAGCCCCAGATTTTATGTTGTCCTGGAGAGCTTGCAGAGCACTGGGGAAAGGCAGGCAGAGAATTCCCTGCTAGCACCTTCTCTGTTCCTGGGAAGCAGAAGTGTTCACATTGCTTCGCAGAATCGCTTTTGTGCAGAAAACACTAACACTTGTTCAGAACGAAAGAAAGCACAGAGCCCCAGATTCTATGTTGTCCTGGAGAGCTTGCAGAGCACTGGGGAAAGGCAGGCAGAGAATTCCCTGCTAGCACCTTCTCTCTGCGCGGGAATGAGAAGTGTTCACATTGCTTCGCAGAATCGCTTTTGTGCAGAAAACACTAACACTTGTTCAGAACGAAAGAAAGCACAGAGACCCAGATTTTATGTTGTCCTGGAGAGCTTGCAGAGCACTGGGGAAAGGCAGGCAGAGAATTCCCTGCTAGCACCTTCTCTCTGCGCGGGAATGAGAAGTGTTCACATTGCTTCGCAGAATCGCTTTTGTGCAGAAAACACTAACACTTGTTCAGAACGAAAGAAAGCACAGAGCCCCAGATTTTATGTTGTCCTGGAGAGCTTGCAGAGCACTGGGGAAAGGCAGGCAGAGAATTCCCTGCTAGCACCTTCTCTCTGCGCGGGAATGAGAAGTGTTCACATTTTTTCGCAGAATCGCATTTGCGTCGCTGCAGAGAACACAAAAGCTTGTTCAGGACGAAAGAAAGCACAGAGCCCCAGATTTGCTGTTACCCTGGAGAGCTTGCAGAGCACTGGGGAAAGGCAGGCAGAGAATTCCCTGCTAGCACCTTCTCTGTGCGCGGGAAGGCAAAGTGTTCACATTTCCTCGCAGAATCGCTTTTGTGCAGAAAACACTAACACTTGTTCAGAACGAAAGAAAGCACAGAGCCCCAGATTTTATGTTGTCCTGGAGAGCTTGCAGAGCACTGGGGAAAGGCAGGCAGAGAATTCCCTGCTAGCACCTTCTCTGTGCCTGGGAAGCAGAAGTGTTCACATTGCTTCGCAGAATCGCTTTTGTGCAGAAAACACTAACACTTGTTCAGAACGAAAGAAAGCACAGAGCCCCAGATTTGCTGTTGTCCTGGAGAGCTTGCAGAGCACTGGGGAAAGGCAGGCAGAGAATTCCCTGCTAGCACCTTCTCTGTGCCTGGGAAGCAGAAGTGTTCACATTGCTTCGCAGAATCGCTTTTGTGCAGAAAACACTAACACTTGTTCAGAACGAAAGAAAGCACAGAGCCCCAGATTTTATGTTGTCCTGGAGAGCTTGCAGAGCACTGGGGAAAGGCAGGCAGAGAATTCCCTGCTAGCACCTTCTCTCTGCACGGGAATGAGAAGTGTTCACATTGCTTCGCAGAATCGCTTTTGTGCAGAAAACACTAACACTTGTTCAGGACGAAAGAAAGCACAGAGCCCCAGATTTGCTGTTGTCCTGGAGAGCTTGCAGAGCACTGGGGAAAGCAGGCAGAGAATTCCCTGCTAGCACCTTCTCTGTGCGCGGGAAGGCAAAGTGTTCACATTTCCTCGCAGAATCGCTTTTGTGCAGAAAACACTAACACTTGTTCAGAACGAAAGAAAGCACAGAGCCCCAGATTTTATGTTGTCCTGGAGAGCTTGCAGAGCACTGGGGAAAGGCAGGCAGAGAATTCCCTGCTAGCACCTTCTCTCTGCGCGGGAATGAGAAGTGTTCACATTGCTTCGCAGAATCGCATTTGCGTCGCTTCAGAGAACACAAAAGCTTGTTCAGGACGAAAGAAAGCACAGAGCCCCAGATTTGCTGTTACCCTGGAGAGCTTGCAGAGCACTGGGGAAAGGCAGGCAGAGAATTCCCTGCTAGCACCTTCTCTGTGCGCGGGAAGGCAAAGTGTTCACATTTCCTCGCAGAATCGCTTTTGTGCAGAAAACACTAACACTTGTTCAGAACGAAAGAAAGCACAGAGCCCCAGATTTGCTGTTGTCCTGGAGAGCTTGCAGAGCACTGGGGAAAGGCAGGCAGAGAATTCCCTGCTAGCACCTTCTCTGTGCCTGGGAAGCAGAAGTGTTCACATTGCTTCGCAGAATCGCTTTTGTGCAGAAAACACTAACACTTGTTCAGAACGAAAGAAAGCACAGAGCCCCAGATTTGCTGTTGTCCTGGAGAGCTTGCAGAGCACTGGGGAAAGGCAGGCAGAGAATTCCCTGCTAGCACCTTCTCTGTGCCTGGGAAGCAGAAGTGTTCACATTGCTTCGCAGAATCGCTTTTGTGCAGAAAACACTAACACTTGTTCAGAACGAAAGAAAGCACAGAGCCCCAGATTTTATGTTGTCCTGGAGAGCTTGCAGAGCACTGGGGAAAGGCAGGCAGAGAATTCCCTGCTAGCACCTTCTCTGTTCCTGGGAAGCAGAAGTGTTCACATTGCTTCGCAGAATCGCTTTTGTGCAGAAAACACTAACACTTGTTCAGAACGAAAGAAAGCACAGAGCCCCAGATTTGCTGTTGTCCTGGAGAGCTTGCAGAGCACTGGGGAAAGGCAGGCAGAGAATTCCCTGCTAGCACCTTCTCTCTGCGCGGGAATGAGAAGTGTTCACATTGCTTCGCAGAATCGCTTTTGTGCAGAAAACACTAACACTTGTTCAGAACGAAAGAAAGCACAGAGACCCAGATTTTATGTTGTCCTGGAGAGCTTGCAGAGCACTGGGGAAAGGCAGGCAGAGAATTCCCTGCTAGCACCTTCTCTCTGCGCGGGAATGAGAAGTGTTCACATTGCTTCGCAGAATCGCTTTTGTGCAGAAAACACTAACACTTGTTCAGAACGAAAGAAAGCACAGAGCCCCAGATTTTATGTTGTCCTGGAGAGCTTGCAGAGCACTGGGGAAAGGCAGGCAGAGAATTCCCTGCTAGCACCTTCTCTCTGCGCGGGAATGAGAAGTGTTCACATTGCTTCGCAGAATCGCTTTTGTGCAGAAAACACTAACACTTGTTCAGAATGAAAGAAAGCACAGAGCCCCAGATTTGCTGTTACCCTGGAGAGCTTGCAGAGCACTGGGGAAAGGCAGGCAGAGAATTCCCTGCTAGCACCTTCTCTGTGCGCGGGAAGGCAAAGTGTTCACATTTCCTCGCAGAATCGCTTTTGTGCAGAAAACACTAACACTTGTTCAGAACGAAAGAAAGCACAGAGCCCCAGATTTTATGTTGTCCTGGAGAGCTTGCAGAGCACTGGGGAAAGGCAGGCAGAGAATTCCCTGCTAGCACCTTCTCTGTGCCTGGGAAGCAAAAGTGTTCACATTTCCTCGCAGAATCGCTTTTGTGCAGAAAACACTAACACTTGTTCAGAACGAAAGAAAGCACAGAGCCCCAGATTTTATGTTGTCCTGGAGAGCTTGCAGAGCACTGGGGAAAGGCAGGCAGAGAATTCCCTGCTAGCACCTTCTCTCTGCACGGGAATGAGAAGTGTTCACATTGCTTCGCAGAATCGCTTTTGTGCAGAAAACACTAACACTTGTTCAGGACGAAAGAAAGCACAGAGCCCCAGATTTGCTGTTACCCTGGAGAGCTTGCAGAGCACTGGGGAAAGCAGGCAGAGAATTCCCTGCTAGCACCTTCTCTGTGCGCGGGAAGGCAAAGTGTTCACATTTCCTCGCAGAATCGCTTTTGTGCAGAAAACACTAACACTTGTTCAGAACGAAAGAAAGCACAGAGCCCCAGATTTTATGTTGTCCTGGAGAGCTTGCAGAGCACTGGGGAAAGGCAGGCAGAGAATTCCCTGCTAGCACCTTCTCGGTGCCTGGGAAGAAGAAGTGTTCACATTGCTTCGCAGAATCGCTTTTGTGCAGAAAACACTAACACTTGTTCAGAACGAAAGAAAGCACAGAGCCCCAGATTTGCTGTTGTCCTGGAGAGCTTGCAGAGCACTGGGGAAAGGCAGGCAGAGAATTCCCTGCTAGCACCTTCTCTGTGCCTGGGAAGCAGAAGTGTTCACATTGCTTGGCAGAATCGCTTTTGTGCAGAAAACAGTAACACTTGTTCAGAAGGAAAGAAAGCACAGAGCCCCAGATTTTATGTTGTCCTGGAGAGCTTGCAGAGCACTGGGGAAAGGCAGGCAGAGAATTCCCTGCTAGCACCTTCTCTGTGCCTGGGAAGCAGAAGTGTTCACATTGCTTCGCAGAATCGCTTTTGTGCAGAAAACACTAACACTTGTTCAGAACGAAAGAAAGCACAGAGCCCCAGATTTTATGTTGTCCTGGAGAGCTTGCAGAGCACTGGGGAAAGGCAGGCAGAGAATTCCCTGCTAGCACCTTCTCGGTGCCTGGGAAGAAGAAGTGTTCACATTGCTTCGCAGAATCGCTTTTGTGCAGAAAACACTTACACTTGTTCAGAACGAAAGAAAGCACAGAGCCCCAGATTTTATGTTGTCCTGGAGAGCTTGCAGAGCACTGGGGAAAGGCATGCAGAGAATTAACTGCTAGCACCTTCTCTCTGCGCGGGAATGAGAAGTGTTCACATTGCTTCGCAGAATCGCTTTTGTGCAGAAAACACTAACACTTGTTCAGGACGAAAGAAAGCACAGAGCCCCAGATTTGCTGTTACCCTGGAGAGCTTGCAGAGCACTGGGGAAAGCAGGCAGAGAATTCCCTGCTAGCACCTTCTCTGTGCGCGGGAAGGCAAAGTGTTCACATTTCCTCGCAGAATCGCTTTTGTGCAGAAAACACTAACACTTGTTCAGAACGAAAGAAAGCACAGAGCCCCAGATTTTATGTTGTCCTGGAGAGCTTGCAGAGCACTGGGGAAAGGCAGGCAGAGAATTCCCTGCTAGCACCTTCTCGGTGCCTGGGAAGAAGAAGTGTTCACATTGCTTCGCAGAATCGCTTTTGTGCAGAAAACACTAACACTTGTTCAGAACGAAAGAAAGCACAGAGCCCCAGATTTTATGTTGTCCTGGAGAGCTTGCAGAGCACTGGGGAAAGGCATGCAGAGAATTCCCTGCTAGCACCTTCTCTCTGCGCGGGAATGAGAAGTGTTCACATTGCTTCGCAGAATCGCATTTGCGTCGCTTCAGAGAACACAAAAGCTTGTTCAGGACGAAAGAAAGCACAGAGCCCCAGATTTGCTGTTACCCTGGAGAGCTTGCAGAGCACTGGGGAAAGGCAGGCAGAGAATTCCCTGCTAGCACCTTCTCTGTGCGCGGGAAGGCAAAGTGTTCACATTTCCTCGCAGAATCGCTTTTGTGCAGAAAACACTAACACTTGTTCAGAACGAAAGAAAGCACAGAGCCCCAGATTTTATGTTGTCCTGGAGAGCTTGCAGAGCACTGGGGAAAGGCAGGCAGAGAATTCCCTGCTAGCACCTTCTCTGTGCCTGGGAAGAAGAAGTGTTCACATTGCTTCGCAGAATCGCTTTTGTGCAGAAAACACTAACACTTGTTCAGAACGAAAGAAAGCATAGAGCCCCAGATTTGCTGTTGTGCTGGAGAGCTTGCAGAGCACTGGGGAAAGGCAGGCAGAGAATTCCCTGCTAGCACCTTCTCTGTGCCTGGGAAGCAGAAGTGTTCACATTGCTTGGCAGAATCGCTTTTGTGCAGAAAACACTAACACTTGTTCAGAACGAAAGAAAGCACAGAGCCCCAGATTTTATGTTGTCCTGGAGAGCTTGCAGAGCACTGGGGAAAGGCAGGCAGAGAATTCCCTGCTAGCACCTTCTCTGTGCGCGGGAAGGCAAAGTGTTCACATTTCCTCGCAGAATCGCTTTTGTGCAGAAAACACTAACACTTGCTCAGAACGAAAGAAAGCACAGAGCCCCAGATTTTATGTTGTCCTGGAGAGCTTGCAGAGCACTGGGGAAAGGCAGGCAGAGAATTCCCTGCTAGCACCTTCTCTGTGCCTGGGAAGAAGAAGTGTTCACATTGCTTCGCAGAATCGCTTTTGTGCAGAAAACACTAACACTTGTTCAGAACGAAAGAAAGCACAGAGCCCCAGATTTGCTGTTGTCCTGGAGAGCTTGCAGAGCACTGGGGAAAGGCAGGCAGAGAATTCCCTGCTAGCACCTTCTCTGTGCCTGGGAAGCAGAAGTGTTCACATTGCTTCGCAGAATCGCTTTTGTGCAGAAAACACTAACACTTGTTCAGAACGAAAGAAAGCACAGAGCCCCAGATTTTATGTTGTCCTGGAGAGCTTGCAGAGCACTGGGGAAAGGCAGGCAGAGAATTCCCTGCTAGCACCTTCTCTGTTCCTGGGAAGCAGAAGTGTTCACATTGCTTCGCAGAATCGCTTTTGTGCAGAAAACACTAACACTTGTTCAGAACGAAAGAAAGCACAGAGCCCCAGATTCTATGTTGTCCTGGAGAGCTTGCAGAGCACTGGGGAAAGGCAGGCAGAGAATTCCCTGCTAGCACCTTCTCTCTGCGCGGGAATGAGAAGTGTTCACATTGCTTCGCAGAATCGCTTTTGTGCAGAAAACACTAACACTTGTTCAGAACGAAAGAAAGCACAGAGACCCAGATTTTATGTTGTCCTGGAGAGCTTGCAGAGCACTGGGGAAAGGCAGGCAGAGAATTCCCTGCTAGCACCTTCTCTCTGCGCGGGAATGAGAAGTGTTCACATTGCTTCGCAGAATCGCTTTTGTGCAGAAAACACTAACACTTGTTCAGAACGAAAGAAAGCACAGAGCCCCAGATTTTATGTTGTCCTGGAGAGCTTGCAGAGCACTGGGGAAAGGCATGCAGAGAATTCCCTGCTAGCACCTTCTCTCTGCGCGGGAATGAGAAGTGTTCACATTTTTTCGCAGAATCGCATTTGCGTCGCTTCAGAGAACACAAAAGCTTGTTCAGGACGAAAGAAAGCACAGAGCCCCAGATTTGCTGTTACCCTGGAGAGCTTGCAGAGCACTGGGGAAAGGCAGGCAGAGAATTCCCTGCTAGCACCTTCTCTGTGCGCGGGAAGGCAAAGTGTTCACATTTCCTCGCAGAATCGCTTTTGTGCAGAAAACACTAACACTTGTTCAGAACGAAAGAAAGCACAGAGCCCCAGATTTTATGTTGTCCTGGAGAGCTTGCAGAGCACTGGGGAAAGGCAGGCAGAGAATTCCCTGCTAGCACCTTCTCGGTGCCTGGGAAGAAGAAGTGTTCACATTGCTTCGCAGAATCGCTTTTGTGCAGAAAACACTAACACTTGTTCAGGACGAAAGAAAGCACAGAGCCCCAGATTTGCTGTTACCCTGGAGAGCTTGCAGAGCACTGGGGAAAGGCAGGCAGAGAATTCCCTGCTAGCACCTTCTCTGTGCGCGGGAAGGCAAAGTGTTCACATTTCCTTGCAGAATCGCTTTTGTGCAGAAAACACTAACACTTGTTCAGAACGAAAGAAAGCACAGAGCCCCAGATTTTATGTTGTCCTGGAGAGCTTGCAGAGCACTGGGGAAAGGCAGGCAGAGAATTCCCTGCTAGCACCTTCTCTGTGCCTGGGAAGAAGAAGTGTTCACATTGCTTCGCAGAATCGCTTTTGTGCAGAAAACACTAACACTTGTTCAGAACGAAAGAAAGCACAGAGCCCCAGATTTTATGTTGTCCTGGAGAGCTTGCAGAGCACTGGGGAAAGGCAGGCAGAGAATTCCCTGCTAGCACCTTCTCTGTGCCTGGGAAGCAGAAGTGTTCACATTGCTTCGCAGAATCGCTTTTGTGCAGAAAACACTAACACTTGTTCAGAACGAAAGAAAGCACAGAGCCCCAGATTTTATGTTGTCCTGGAGAGCTTGCAGAGCACTGGGGAAAGGCAGGCAGAAAATTCCCTGCTAGCACCTTCTCTCTGCACGGGAATGAGAAGTGTTCACATTGCTTCGCAGAATCGCTTTTGTGCAGAAAACACTAACACTTGTTCAGAACGAAAGAAAGCACAGAGCCCCAGATTTTATGTTGTCCTGGAGAGCTTGCAGAGCACTGGGGAAAGGCATGCAGAGAATTCCCTGCTAGCACCTTCTCTCTGCGCGGGAATGAGAAGTGTTCACATTGCTTCGCAGAATCGCATTTGCGTCGCTTCAGAGAACACAAAAGCTTGTTCAGGACGAAAGAAAGCACAGAGCCCCAGATTTGCTGTTACCCTGGAGAGCTTGCAGAGCACTGGGGAAAGGCAGGCAGAGAATTCCCTGCTAGCACCTTCTCTGTGCGCGGGAAGGCAAAGTGTTCACATTTCCTCGCAGAATCGCTTTTGTGCAGAAAACACTAACACTTGTTCAGAACGAAAGAAAGCACAGAGCCCCAGATTTTATGTTGTCCTGGAGAGCTTGCAGAGCACTGGGGAAAGGCAGGCAGAGAATTCCCTGCTAGCACCTTCTCTGTGCCTGGGAAGAAGAAGTGTTCACATTGCTTCGCAGAATCGCTTTTGTGCAGAAAACACTAACACTTGTTCAGAACGAAAGAAAGCATAGAGCCCCAGATTTGCTGTTGTGCTGGAGAGCTTGCAGAGCACTGGGGAAAGGCAGGCAGAGAATTCCCTGCTAGCACCTTCTCTGTGCCTGGGAAGCAGAAGTGTTCACATTGCTTCGCAGAATCGCTTTTGTGCAGAAAACACTAACACTTGTTCAGAACGAAAGAAAGCACAGAGACCCAGATTTTATGTTGTCCTGGAGAGCTTGCAGAGCACTGGGGAAAGGCAGGCAGAGAATTCCCTGCTAGCACCTTCTCGGTGCCTGGGAAGAAGAAGTGTTCACATTGCTTCGAGAATCGCTTTTGTGCAGAAAACACTAACACTTGTTCAGAACGAAAGAAAGCACAGAGCCCCAGATTTGCTGTTGTCCTGGAGATATTGCAGAGCACTGGGGAATGGCAAGGAGAGAATTCCCTGCTAGCACCTTCTCTCTGCGCGGGAATGAGAAGTGTTGACATTGCTTCGCAGAATCGCTTTTGTGCAGAAAACAGTAACACTTGTTCAGAAGGAAAGAAAGCACAGAGCCCCAGATTTGCTGTTGTCCTGGAGAGCTTGCAGAGCACTGGGGAAAGGCAGGCAGAGAATTCCCTGCTAGCACCTTCTCTGTGCCTGGGAAGCAGAAGTGTTCACATTGCTTCGCAGAATCGCTTTTGTGCAGAAAACACTAACACTTGTTCAGAACGAAAGAAAGCACAGAGCCCCAGATTTTATGTTGTCCTGGAGAGCTTGCAGAGCACTGGGGAAAGGCAGGCAGAGAATTCCCTGCTAGCACCTTCTCGGTGCCTGGGAAGAAGACGTGTTCACATTGCTTCGCAGAATCGCTTTTGTGCAGAAAACACTAACACTTGTTCAGAACGAAAGAAAGCACAGAGCCCCAGATTTTATGTTGTCCTGGAGAGCTTGCAGAGCACTGGGGAAAGGCATGCAGAGAATTCCCTGCTAGCACCTTCTCTCTGCGCGGGAATGAGAAGTGTTCACATTGCTTCGCAGAATCGCATTTGCGTCGCTTCAGAGAACACAAAAGCTTGTTCAGGACGAAAGAAAGCACAGAGCCCCAGATTTGCTGTTACCCTGGAGAGCTTGCAGAGCACTGGGGAAAGGCAGGCAGAGAATTCCCTGCTAGCACCTTCTCTGTGCGCGGGAAGGCAAAGTGTTCACATTTCCTCGCAGAATCGCTTTTGTGCAGAAAACACTAACACTTGCTCAGAACGAAAGAAAGCACAGAGCCCCAGATTTTATGTTGTCCTGGAGAGCTTGCAGAGCACTGGGGAAAGGCAGGCAGAGAATTCCCTGCTAGCACCTTCTCTGTGCCTGGGAAGAAGAAGTGTTCACATTGCTTCGCAGAATCGCTTTTGTGCAGAAAACACTAACACTTGTTCAGAACGAAAGAAAGCACAGAGCCCCAGATTTGCTGTTGTCCTGGAGAGCTTGCAGAGCACTGGGGAAAGGCAGGCAGAGAATTCCCTGCTAGCACCTTCTCTGTGCCTGGGAAGCAGAAGTGTTCACATTGCTTCGCAGAATCGCTTTTGTGCAGAAAACACTAACACTTGTTCAGAACGAAAGAAAGCACAGAGCCCCAGATTTTATGTTGTCCTGGAGAGCTTGCAGAGCACTGGGGAAAGGCAGGCAGAGAATTCCCTGCTAGCACCTTCTCTGTTCCTGGGAAGCAGAAGTGTTCACATTGCTTCGCAGAATCGCTTTTGTGCAGAAAACACTAACACTTGTTCAGAACGAAAGAAAGCACAGAGCCCCAGATTCTATGTTGTCCTGGAGAGCTTGCAGAGCACTGGGGAAAGGCAGGCAGAGAATTCCCTGCTAGCACCTTCTCTCTGCGCGGGAATGAGAAGTGTTCACATTGCTTCGCAGAATCGCTTTTGTGCAGAAAACACTAACACTTGTTCAGAACGAAAGAAAGCACAGAGACCCAGATTTTATGTTGTCCTGGAGAGCTTGCAGAGCACTGGGGAAAGGCAGGCAGAGAATTCCCTGCTAGCACCTTCTCTCTGCGCGGGAATGAGAAGTGTTCACATTGCTTCGCAGAATCGCTTTTGTGCAGAAAACACTAACACTTGTTCAGAACGAAAGAAAGCACAGAGCCCCAGATTTTATGTTGTCCTGGAGAGCTTGCAGAGCACTGGGGAAAGGCAGGCAGAGAATTCCCTGCTAGCACCTTCTCTCTGCGCGGGAATGAGAAGTGTTCACATTTTTTCGCAGAATCGCATTTGCGTCGCTGCAGAGAACACAAAAGCTTGTTCAGGACGAAAGAAAGCACAGAGCCCCAGATTTGCTGTTACCCTGGAGAGCTTGCAGAGCACTGGGGAAAGGCAGGCAGAGAATTCCCTGCTAGCACCTTCTCTGTGCGCGGGAAGGCAAAGTGTTCACATTTCCTCGCAGAATCGCTTTTGTGCAGAAAACACTAACACTTGTTCAGAACGAAAGAAAGCACAGAGCCCCAGATTTTATGTTGTCCTGGAGAGCTTGCAGAGCACTGGGGAAAGGCAGGCAGAGAATTCCCTGCTAGCACCTTCTCTGTGCCTGGGAAGCAGAAGTGTTCACATTGCTTCGCAGAATCGCTTTTGTGCAGAAAACACTAACACTTGTTCAGAACGAAAGAAAGCACAGAGCCCCAGATTTGCTGTTGTCCTGGAGAGCTTGCAGAGCACTGGGGAAAGGCAGGCAGAGAATTCCCTGCTAGCACCTTCTCTGTGCCTGGGAAGCAGAAGTGTTCACATTGCTTCGCAGAATCGCTTTTGTGCAGAAAACACTAACACTTGTTCAGAACGAAAGAAAGCACAGAGCCCCAGATTTTATGTTGTCCTGGAGAGCTTGCAGAGCACTGGGGAAAGGCAGGCAGAGAATTCCCTGCTAGCACCTTCTCTCTGCACGGGAATGAGAAGTGTTCACATTGCTTCGCAGAATCGCTTTTGTGCAGAAAACACTAACACTTGTTCAGGACGAAAGAAAGCACAGAGCCCCAGATTTGCTGTTACCCTGGAGAGCTTGCAGAGCACTGGGGAAAGCAGGCAGAGAATTCCCTGCTAGCACCTTCTCTGTGCGCGGGAAGGCAAAGTGTTCACATTTCCTCGCAGAATCGCTTTTGTGCAGAAAACACTAACACTTGTTCAGAACGAAAGAAAGCACAGAGCCCCAGATTTTATGTTGTCCTGGAGAGCTTGCAGAGCACTGGGGAAAGGCAGGCAGAGAATTCCCTGCTAGCACCTTCTCTCTGCGCGGGAATGAGAAGTGTTCACATTGCTTCGCAGAATCGCATTTGCGTCGCTTCAGAGAACACAAAAGCTTGTTCAGGACGAAAGAAAGCACAGAGCCCCAGATTTGCTGTTACCCTGGAGAGCTTGCAGAGCACTGGGGAAAGGCAGGCAGAGAATTCCCTGCTAGCACCTTCTCTGTGCGCGGGAAGGCAAAGTGTTCACATTTCCTCGCAGAATCGCTTTTGTGCAGAAAACACTAACACTTGTTCAGAACGAAAGAAAGCACAGAGCCCCAGATTTTATGTTGTCCTGGAGAGCTTGCAGAGCACTGGGGAAAGGCAGGCAGAGAATTCCCTGCTAGCACCTTCTCTGTGCCTGGGAAGCAGAAGTGTTCACATTGCTTCGCAGAATCGCTTTTGTGCAGAAAACACTAACACTTGTTCAGAACGAAAGAAAGCACAGAGCCCCAGATTTTATGTTGTCCTGGAGAGCTTGCAGAGCACTGGGGAAAGGCAGGCAGAGAATTCCCTGCTAGCACCTTCTCTGTGCCTGGGAAGCAGAAGTGTTCACATTGCTTCGCAGAATCGCTTTTGTGCAGAAAACACTAACACTTGTTCAGAACGAAAGAAAGCACAGAGACCCAGATTTTATGTTGTCCTGGAGAGCTTGCAGAGCACTGGGGAAAGGCAGGCAGAAAATTCCCTGCTAGCACCTTCTCTCTGCACGGGAATGAGAAGTGTTCACATTGCTTCGCAGAATCGCTTTTGTGCAGAAAACACTAACACTTGTTCAGGACGAAAGAAAGCACAGAGCCCCAGATTTGCTGTTGTGCTGGAGAGCTTGCAGAGCACTGGGGAAAGGCAGGCAGAGAATTCCCTGCTAGCACCTTCTCTGTGCCTGGGAAGCAGAAGTGTTCACATTGCTTCGCAGAATCGCTTTTGTGCAGAAAACACTAACACTTGTTCAGAACGAAAGAAAGCACAGAGACCCAGATTTTATGTTGTCCTGGAGAGCTTGCAGAGCACTGGGGAAAGGCAGGCAGAGAATTCCCTGCTAGCACCTTCTCGGTGCCTGGGAAGAAGAAGTGTTCACATTGCTTCGAGAATCGCTTTTGTGCAGAAAACACTAACACTTGTTCAGAACGAAAGAAAGCACAGAGCCCCAGATTTGCTGTTGTCCTGGAGATATTGCAGAGCACTGGGGAATGGCAAGGAGAGAATTCCCTGCTAGCACCTTCTCTCTGCGCGGGAATGAGAAGTGTTGACATTGCTTCGCAGAATCGCTTTTGTGCAGAAAACAGTAACACTTGTTCAGAAGGAAAGAAAGCACAGAGCCCCAGATTTGCTGTTGTCCTGGAGAGCTTGCAGAGCACTGGGGAAAGGCAGGCAGAGAATTCCCTGCTAGCACCTTCTCTGTGCCTGGGAAGCAGAAGTGTTCACATTGCTTCGCAGAATCGCTTTTGTGCAGAAAACACTAACACTTGTTCAGAACGAAAGAAAGCACAGAGCCCCAGATTTTATGTTGTCCTGGAGAGCTTGCAGAGCACTGGGGAAAGGCAGGCAGAGAATTCCCTGCTAGCACCTTCTCGGTGCCTGGGAAGAAGACGTGTTCACATTGCTTCGCAGAATCGCTTTTGTGCAGAAAACACTAACACTTGTTCAGAACGAAAGAAAGCACAGAGCCCCAGATTTTATGTTGTCCTGGAGAGCTTGCAGAGCACTGGGGAAAGGCATGCAGAGAATTCCCTGCTAGCACCTTCTCTCTGCGCGGGAATGAGAAGTGTTCACATTGCTTCGCAGAATCGCATTTGCGTCGCTTCAGAGAACACAAAAGCTTGTTCAGGACGAAAGAAAGCACAGAGCCCCAGATTTGCTGTTACCCTGGAGAGCTTGCAGAGCACTGGGGAAAGGCAGGCAGAGAATTCCCTGCTAGCACCTTCTCTGTGCGCGGGAAGGCAAAGTGTTCACATTTCCTCGCAGAATCGCTTTTGTGCAGAAAACACTAACACTTGCTCAGAACGAAAGAAAGCACAGAGCCCCAGATTTTATGTTGTCCTGGAGAGCTTGCAGAGCACTGGGGAAAGGCAGGCAGAGAATTCCCTGCTAGCACCTTCTCTGTGCCTGGGAAGAAGAAGTGTTCACATTGCTTCGCAGAATCGCTTTTGTGCAGAAAACACTAACACTTGTTCAGAACGAAAGAAAGCACAGAGCCCCAGATTTGCTGTTGTCCTGGAGAGCTTGCAGAGCACTGGGGAAAGGCAGGCAGAGAATTCCCTGCTAGCACCTTCTCTGTGCCTGGGAAGCAGAAGTGTTCACATTGCTTCGCAGAATCGCTTTTGTGCAGAAAACACTAACACTTGTTCAGAACGAAAGAAAGCACAGAGCCCCAGATTTTATGTTGTCCTGGAGAGCTTGCAGAGCACTGGGGAAAGGCAGGCAGAGAATTCCCTGCTAGCACCTTCTCTGTTCCTGGGAAGCAGAAGTGTTCACATTGCTTCGCAGAATCGCTTTTGTGCAGAAAACACTAACACTTGTTCAGAACGAAAGAAAGCACAGAGCCCCAGATTCTATGTTGTCCTGGAGAGCTTGCAGAGCACTGGGGAAAGGCAGGCAGAGAATTCCCTGCTAGCACCTTCTCTCTGCGCGGGAATGAGAAGTGTTCACATTGCTTCGCAGAATCGCTTTTGTGCAGAAAACACTAACACTTGTTCAGAACGAAAGAAAGCACAGAGACCCAGATTTTATGTTGTCCTGGAGAGCTTGCAGAGCACTGGGGAAAGGCAGGCAGAGAATTCCCTGCTAGCACCTTCTCTCTGCGCGGGAATGAGAAGTGTTCACATTGCTTCGCAGAATCGCTTTTGTGCAGAAAACACTAACACTTGTTCAGAACGAAAGAAAGCACAGAGCCCCAGATTTTATGTTGTCCTGGAGAGCTTGCAGAGCACTGGGGAAAGGCAGGCAGAGAATTCCCTGCTAGCACCTTCTCTCTGCGCGGGAATGAGAAGTGTTCACATTTTTTCGCAGAATCGCATTTGCGTCGCTGCAGAGAACACAAAAGCTTGTTCAGGACGAAAGAAAGCACAGAGCCCCAGATTTGCTGTTACCCTGGAGAGCTTGCAGAGCACTGGGGAAAGGCAGGCAGAGAATTCCCTGCTAGCACCTTCTCTGTGCGCGGGAAGGCAAAGTGTTCACATTTCCTCGCAGAATCGCTTTTGTGCAGAAAACACTAACACTTGTTCAGAACGAAAGAAAGCACAGAGCCCCAGATTTTATGTTGTCCTGGAGAGCTTGCAGAGCACTGGGGAAAGGCAGGCAGAGAATTCCCTGCTAGCACCTTCTCTGTGCCTGGGAAGCAGAAGTGTTCACATTGCTTCGCAGAATCGCTTTTGTGCAGAAAACACTAACACTTGTTCAGAACGAAAGAAAGCACAGAGCCCCAGATTTGCTGTTGTCCTGGAGAGCTTGCAGAGCACTGGGGAAAGGCAGGCAGAGAATTCCCTGCTAGCACCTTCTCTGTGCCTGGGAAGCAGAAGTGTTCACATTGCTTCGCAGAATCGCTTTTGTGCAGAAAACACTAACACTTGTTCAGAACGAAAGAAAGCACAGAGCCCCAGATTTTATGTTGTCCTGGAGAGCTTGCAGAGCACTGGGGAAAGGCAGGCAGAGAATTCCCTGCTAGCACCTTCTCTCTGCACGGGAATGAGAAGTGTTCACATTGCTTCGCAGAATCGCTTTTGTGCAGAAAACACTAACACTTGTTCAGGACGAAAGAAAGCACAGAGCCCCAGATTTGCTGTTACCCTGGAGAGCTTGCAGAGCACTGGGGAAAGCAGGCAGAGAATTCCCTGCTAGCACCTTCTCTGTGCGCGGGAAGGCAAAGTGTTCACATTTCCTCGCAGAATCGCTTTTGTGCAGAAAACACTAACACTTGTTCAGAACGAAAGAAAGCACAGAGCCCCAGATTTTATGTTGTCCTGGAGAGCTTGCAGAGCACTGGGGAAAGGCAGGCAGAGAATTCCCTGCTAGCACCTTCTCTCTGCGCGGGAATGAGAAGTGTTCACATTGCTTCGCAGAATCGCATTTGCGTCGCTTCAGAGAACACAAAAGCTTGTTCAGGACGAAAGAAAGCACAGAGCCCCAGATTTGCTGTTACCCTGGAGAGCTTGCAGAGCACTGGGGAAAGGCAGGCAGAGAATTCCCTGCTAGCACCTTCTCTGTGCGCGGGAAGGCAAAGTGTTCACATTTCCTCGCAGAATCGCTTTTGTGCAGAAAACACTAACACTTGTTCAGAACGAAAGAAAGCACAGAGCCCCAGATTTTATGTTGTCCTGGAGAGCTTGCAGAGCACTGGGGAAAGGCAGGCAGAGAATTCCCTGCTAGCACCTTCTCTGTGCCTGGGAAGCAGAAGTGTTCACATTGCTTCGCAGAATCGCTTTTGTGCAGAAAACACTAACACTTGTTCAGAACGAAAGAAAGCACAGAGCCCCAGATTTTATGTTGTCCTGGAGAGCTTGCAGAGCACTGGGGAAAGGCAGGCAGAGAATTCCCTGCTAGCACCTTCTCTGTGCCTGGGAAGCAGAAGTGTTCACATTGCTTCGCAGAATCGCTTTTGTGCAGAAAACACTAACACTTGTTCAGAACGAAAGAAAGCACAGAGACCCAGATTTTATGTTGTCCTGGAGAGCTTGCAGAGCACTGGGGAAAGGCAGGCAGAAAATTCCCTGCTAGCACCTTCTCTCTGCACGGGAATGAGAAGTGTTCACATTGCTTCGCAGAATCGCTTTTGTGCAGAAAACACTAACACTTGTTCAGGACGAAAGAAAGCACAGAGCCCCAGATTTGCTGTTACCCTGGAGAGCTTGCAGAGCACTGGGGAAAGCAGGCAGAGAATTCCCTGCTAGCACCTTCTCTGTGCGCGGGAAGGCAAAGTGTTCACATTTCCTCGCAGAATCGCTTTTGTGCAGAAAACACTAACACTTGTTCAGAACGAAAGAAAGCACAGAGACCCAGATTTTATGTTGTCCTGGAGAGCTTGCAGAGCACTGGGGAAAGGCAGGCAGAGAATTCCCTGCTAGCACCTTCTCGGTGCCTGGGAAGAAGAAGTGTTCACATTGCTTCGCAGAATCGCTTTTGTGCAGAAAACACTAACACTTGTTCAGAACGAAAGAAAGCACAGAGCCCCAGATTTTATGTTGTCCTGGAGAGCTTGCAGAGCACTAGGGAAAGGCATGCAGAGAATTCCCTGCTAGCACCTTCTCTCTGCGCGGGAATGAGAAGTGTTCACATTGCTTCGCAGAATCGCATTTGCGTCGCTTCAGAGAACACAAAAGCTTGTTCAGGACGAAAGAAAGCACAGAGCCCCAGATTTGCTGTTACCCTGGAGAGCTTGCAGAGCACTGGGGAAAGGCAGGCAGAGAATTCCCTGCTAGCACCTTCTCTGTGCGCGGGAAGGCAAAGTGTTCACATTTCCTCGCAGAATCGCTTTTGTGCAGAAAACACTAACACTTGTTCAGAACGAAAGAAAGCACAGAGCCCCAGATTTTATGTTGTCCTGGAGAGCTTGCAGAGCACTGGGGAAAGGCAGGCAGAGAATTCCCTGCTAGCACCTTCTCTGTGCCTGGGAAGCAGAAGTGTTCACATTGCTTCGCAGAATCGCTTTTGTGCAGAAAACACTAACACTTGTTCAGAACGAAAGAAAGCACAGAGCCCCAGATTTGCTGTTGTCCTGGAGAGCTTGCAGAGCACTGGGGAAAGGCAGGCAGAGAATTCCCTGCTAGCACCTTCTCTGTGCCTGGGAAGCAGAAGTGTTCACATTGCTTCGCAGAATCGCTTTTGTGCAGAAAACACTAACACTTGTTCAGAACGAAAGAAAGCACAGAGCCCCAGATTTTATGTTGTCCTGGAGAGCTTGCAGAGCACTGGGGAAAGGCAGGCAGAGAATTCCCTGCTAGCACCTTCTCTGTTCCTGGGAAGCAGAAGTGTTCACATTGCTTCGCAGAATCGCTTTTGTGCAGAAAACACTAACACTTGTTCAGAACGAAAGAAAGCACAGAGCCCCAGATTTGCTGTTGTCCTGGAGAGCTTGCAGAGCACTGGGGAAAGGCAGGCAGAGAATTCCCTGCTAGCACCTTCTCTCTGCGCGGGAATGAGAAGTGTTCACATTGCTTCGCAGAATCGCTTTTGTGCAGAAAACACTAACACTTGTTCAGAACGAAAGAAAGCACAGAGACCCAGATTTTATGTTGTCCTGGAGAGCTTGCAGAGCACTGGGGAAAGGCAGGCAGAGAATTCCCTGCTAGCACCTTCTCTCTGCGCGGGAATGAGAAGTGTTCACATTGCTTCGCAGAATCGCTTTTGTGCAGAAAACACTAACACTTGTTCAGAACGAAAGAAAGCACAGAGCCCCAGATTTTATGTTGTCCTGGAGAGCTTGCAGAGCACTGGGGAAAGGCATGCAGAGAATTCCCTGCTAGCACCTTCTCTCTGCGCGGGAATGAGAAGTGTTCACATTTTTTCGCAGAATCGCTTTTGTGCAGAAAACACTAACACTTGTTCAGAATGAAAGAAAGCACAGAGCCCCAGATTTGCTGTTACCCTGGAGAGCTTGCAGAGCACTGGGGAAAGGCAGGCAGAGAATTCCCTGCTAGCACCTTCTCTGTGCGCGGGAAGGCAAAGTGTTCACATTTCCTCGCAGAATCGCTTTTGTGCAGAAAACACTAACACTTGTTCAGAACGAAAGAAAGCACAGAGCCCCAGATTTTATGTTGTCCTGGAGAGCTTGCAGAGCACTGGGGAAAGGCAGGCAGAGAATTCCCTGCTAGCACCTTCTCTGTGCCTGGGAAGCAGAAGTGTTCACATTGCTTCGCAGAATCGCTTTTGTGCAGAAAACACTAACACTTGTTCAGAACGAAAGAAAGCACAGAGCCCCAGATTTGCTGTTGTCCTGGAGAGCTTGCAGAGCACTGGGGAAAGGCAGGCAGAGAATTCCCTGCTAGCACCTTCTCTGTGCCTGGGAAGCAGAAGTGTTCACATTGCTTCGCAGAATCGCTTTTGTGCAGAAAACACTAACACTTGTTCAGAACGAAAGAAAGCACAGAGCCCCAGATTTTATGTTGTCCTGGAGAGCTTGCAGAGCACTGGGGAAAGGCAGGCAGAGAATTCCCTGCTAGCACCTTCTCTGTGCCTGGGAAGCAGAAGTGTTCACATTGCTTGGCAGAATCGCTTTTGTGCAGAAAACAGTAACACTTGTTCAGAAGGAAAGAAAGCACAGAGCCCCAGATTTTATGTTGTCCTGGAGAGCTTGCAGAGCACTGGGGAAAGGCAGGCAGAGAATTCCCTGCTAGCACCTTCTCTGTGCCTGGGAAGCAGAAGTGTTCACATTGCTTCGCAGAATCGCTTTTGTGCAGAAAACACTAACACTTGTTCAGAACGAAAGAAAGCACAGAGCCCCAGATTTTATGTTGTCCTGGAGAGCTTGCAGAGCACTGGGGAAAGGCAGGCAGAGAATTCCCTGCTAGCACCTTCTCGGTGCCTGGGAAGAAGAAGTGTTCACATTGCTTCGCAGAATCGCTTTTGTGCAGAAAACACTTACACTTGTTCAGAACGAAAGAAAGCACAGAGCCCCAGATTTTATGTTGTCCTGGAGAGCTTGCAGAGCACTGGGGAAAGGCATGCAGAGAATTAACTGCTAGCACCTTCTCTCTGCGCGGGAATGAGAAGTGTTCACATTGCTTCGCAGAATCGCTTTTGTGCAGAAAACACTAACACTTGTTCAGGACGAAAGAAAGCACAGAGCCCCAGATTTGCTGTTACCCTGGAGAGCTTGCAGAGCACTGGGGAAAGCAGGCAGAGAATTCCCTGCTAGCACCTTCTCTGTGCGCGGGAAGGCAAAGTGTTCACATTTCCTCGCAGAATCGCTTTTGTGCAGAAAACACTAACACTTGTTCAGAACGAAAGAAAGCACAGAGCCCCAGATTTTATGTTGTCCTGGAGAGCTTGCAGAGCACTGGGGAAAGGCAGGCAGAGAATTCCCTGCTAGCACCTTCTCGGTGCCTGGGAAGAAGAAGTGTTCACATTGCTTCGCAGAATCGCTTTTGTGCAGAAAACACTAACACTTGTTCAGAACGAAAGAAAGCACAGAGCCCCAGATTTTATGTTGTCCTGGAGAGCTTGCAGAGCACTGGGGAAAGGCATGCAGAGAATTCCCTGCTAGCACCTTCTCTCTGCGCGGGAATGAGAAGTGTTCACATTGCTTCGCAGAATCGCATTTGCGTCGCTTCAGAGAACACAAAAGCTTGTTCAGGACGAAAGAAAGCACAGAGCCCCAGATTTGCTGTTACCCTGGAGAGCTTGCAGAGCACTGGGGAAAGGCAGGCAGAGAATTCCCTGCTAGCACCTTCTCTGTGCGCGGGAAGGCAAAGTGTTCACATTTCCTCGCAGAATCGCTTTTGTGCAGAAAACACTAACACTTGTTCAGAACGAAAGAAAGCACAGAGCCCCAGATTTTATGTTGTCCTGGAGAGCTTGCAGAGCACTGGGGAAAGGCAGGCAGAGAATTCCCTGCTAGCACCTTCTCTGTGCCTGGGAAGAAGAAGTGTTCACATTGCTTCGCAGAATCGCTTTTGTGCAGAAAACACTAACACTTGTTCAGAACGAAAGAAAGCATAGAGCCCCAGATTTGCTGTTGTGCTGGAGAGCTTGCAGAGCACTGGGGAAAGGCAGGCAGAGAATTCCCTGCTAGCACCTTCTCTGTGCCTGGGAAGCAGAAGTGTTCACATTGCTTCGCAGAATCGCTTTTGTGCAGAAAACACTAACACTTGTTCAGAACGAAAGAAAGCACAGAGACCCAGATTTTATGTTGTCCTGGAGAGCTTGCAGAGCACTGGGGAAAGGCAGGCAGAGAATTCCCTGCTAGCACCTTCTCGGTGCCTGGGAAGAAGAAGTGTTCACATTGCTTCGCAGAATCGCTTTTGTGCAGAAAACACTAACACTTGTTCAGAACGAAAGAAAGCACAGAGCCCCAGATTTTATGTTGTCCTGGAGAGCTTGCAGAGCACTGGGGAAAGGCATGCAGAGAATTCCCTGCTAGCACCTTCTCTCTGCGCGGGAATGAGAAGTGTTCACATTGCTTCGCAGAATCGCATTTGCGTCGCTTCAGAGAACACAAAAGCTTGTTCAGGACGAAAGAAAGCACAGAGCCCCAGATTTGCTGTTACCCTGGAGAGCTTGCAGAGCACTGGGGAAAGGCAGGCAGAGAATTCCCTGCTAGCACCTTCTCTGTGCGCGGGAAGGCAAAGTGTTCACATTTCCTCGCAGAATCGCTTTTGTGCAGAAAACACTAACACTTGCTCAGAACGAAAGAAAGCACAGAGCCCCAGATTTTATGTTGTCCTGGAGAGCTTGCAGAGCACTGGGGAAAGGCAGGCAGAGAATTCCCTGCTAGCACCTTCTCTGTGCCTGGGAAGAAGAAGTGTTCACATTGCTTCGCAGAATCGCTTTTGTGCAGAAAACACTAACACTTGTTCAGAACGAAAGAAAGCACAGAGCCCCAGATTTGCTGTTGTCCTGGAGAGCTTGCAGAGCACTGGGGAAAGGCAGGCAGAGAATTCCCTGCTAGCACCTTCTCTGTGCCTGGGAAGCAGAAGTGTTCACATTGCTTCGCAGAATCGCTTTTGTGCAGAAAACACTAACACTTGTTCAGAACGAAAGAAAGCACAGAGCCCCAGATTTTATGTTGTCCTGGAGAGCTTGCAGAGCACTGGGGAAAGGCAGGCAGAGAATTCCCTGCTAGCACCTTCTCTGTTCCTGGGAAGCAGAAGTGTTCACATTGCTTCGCAGAATCGCTTTTGTGCAGAAAACACTAACACTTGTTCAGAACGAAAGAAAGCACAGAGCCCCAGATTTGCTGTTGTCCTGGAGAGCTTGCAGAGCACTGGGGAAAGGCAGGCAGAGAATTCCCTGCTAGCACCTTCTCTCTGCGCGGGAATGAGAAGTGTTCACATTGCTTCGCAGAATCGCTTTTGTGCAGAAAACACTAACACTTGTTCAGAACGAAAGAAAGCACAGAGACCCAGATTTTATGTTGTCCTGGAGAGCTTGCAGAGCACTGGGGAAAGGCAGGCAGAGAATTCCCTGCTAGCACCTTCTCTCTGCGCGGGAATGAGAAGTGTTCACATTGCTTCGCAGAATCGCTTTTGTGCAGAAAACACTAACACTTGTTCAGAACGAAAGAAAGCACAGAGCCCCAGATTTTATGTTGTCCGGGAGAGCTTGCAGAGCACTGGGGAAAGGCATGCAGAGAATTCCCTGCTAGCACCTTCTCTCTGCGCGGGAATGAGAAGTGTTCACATTTTTTCGCAGAATCGCATTTGCGTCGCTGCAGAGAACACAAAAGCTTGTTCAGGACGAAAGAAAGCACAGAGCCCCAGATTTGCTGTTACCCTGGAGAGCTTGCAGAGCACTGGGGAAAGCAGGCAGAGAATTCCCTGCTAGCACCTTCTCTGTGCGCGGGAAGGCAAAGTGTTCACATTTCCTCGCAGAATCGCTTTTGTGCAGAAAACACTAACACTTGTTCAGAACGAAAGAAAGCACAGAGCCCCAGATTTTATGTTGTCCTGGAGAGCTTGCAGAGCACTGGGGAAAGGCATGCAGAGAATTCCCTGCTAGCACCTTCTCTCTGCGCGGGAATGAGAAGTGTTCACATTTTTTCGCAGAATCGCTTTTGTGCAGAAAACACTAACACTTGTTCAGAATGAAAGAAAGCACAGAGCCCCAGATTTGCTGTTACCCTGGAGAGCTTGCAGAGCACTGGGGAAAGGCAGGCAGAGAATTCCCTGCTAGCACCTTCTCTGTGCGCGGGAAGGCAAAGTGTTCACATTTCCTCGCAGAATCGCTTTTGTGCAGAAAACACTAACACTTGTTCAGAACGAAAGAAAGCACAGAGCCCCAGATTTTATGTTGTCCTGGAGAGCTTGCAGAGCACTGGGGAAAGGCAGGCAGAGAATTCCCTGCTAGCACCTTCTCTGTGCCTGGGAAGCAGAAGTGTTCACATTGCTTCGCAGAATCGCTTTTGTGCAGAAAACACTAACACTTGTTCAGAACGAAAGAAAGCACAGAGCCCCAGATTTGCTGTTGTCCTGGAGAGCTTGCAGAGCACTGGGGAAAGGCAGGCAGAGAATTCCCTGCTAGCACCTTCTCTGTGCCTGGGAAGCAGAAGTGTTCACATTGCTTCGCAGAATCGCTTTTGTGCAGAAAACACTAACACTTGTTCAGAACGAAAGAAAGCACAGAGCCCCAGATTTTATGTTGTCCTGGAGAGCTTGCAGAGCACTGGGGAAAGGCAGGCAGAGAATTCCCTGCTAGCACCTTCTCTCTGCACGGGAATGAGAAGTGTTCACATTGCTTCGCAGAATCGCTTTTGTGCAGAAAACACTAACACTTGTTCAGGACGAAAGAAAGCACAGAGCCCCAGATTTGCTGTTACCCTGGAGAGCTTGCAGAGCACTGGGGAAAGCAGGCAGAGAATTCCCTGCTAGCACCTTCTCGGTGCCTGGGAAGAAGAAGTGTTCACATTGCTTCGCAGAATCGCTTTTGTGCAGAAAACACTAACACTTGTTCAGAACGAAAGAAAGCACAGAGCCCCAGATTTGCTGTTGTCCTGGAGAGCTTGCAGAGCACTGGGGAAAGGCAGGCAGAGAATTCCCTGCTAGCACCTTCTCTGTGCCTGGGAAGCAGAAGTGTTCACATTGCTTCGCAGAATCGCTTTTGTGCAGAAAACACTAACACTTGTTCAGAACGAAAGAAAGCACAGAGCCCCAGATTTTATGTTGTCCTGGAGAGCTTGCAGAGCACTGGGGAAAGGCAGGCAGAGAATTCCCTGCTAGCACCTTCTCTGTGCCTGGGAAGCAGAAGTGTTCACATTGCTTGGCAGAATCGCTTTTGTGCAGAAAACAGTAACACTTGTTCAGAAGGAAAGAAAGCACAGAGCCCCAGATTTTATGTTGTCCTGGAGAGCTTGCAGAGCACTGGGGAAAGGCAGGCAGAGAATTCCCTGCTAGCACCTTCTCTGTGCCTGGGAAGCAGAAGTGTTCACATTGCTTCGCAGAATCGCTTTTGTGCAGAAAACACTAACACTTGTTCAGAACGAAAGAAAGCACAGAGCCCCAGATTTTATGTTGTCCTGGAGAGCTTGCAGAGCACTGGGGAAAGGCAGGCAGAGAATTCCCTGCTAGCACCTTCTCGGTGCCTGGGAAGAAGAAGTGTTCACATTGCTTCGCAGAATCGCTTTTGTGCAGAAAACACTTACACTTGTTCAGAACGAAAGAAAGCACAGAGCCCCAGATTTTATGTTGTCCTGGAGAGCTTGCAGAGCACTGGGGAAAGGCATGCAGAGAATTAACTGCTAGCACCTTCTCTCTGCGCGGGAATGAGAAGTGTTCACATTGCTTCGCAGAATCGCTTTTGTGCAGAAAACACTAACACTTGTTCAGGACGAAAGAAAGCACAGAGCCCCAGATTTGCTGTTACCCTGGAGAGCTTGCAGAGCACTGGGGAAAGCAGGCAGAGAATTCCCTGCTAGCACCTTCTCTGTGCGCGGGAAGGCAAAGTGTTCACATTTCCTCGCAGAATCGCTTTTGTGCAGAAAACACTAACACTTGTTCAGAACGAAAGAAAGCACAGAGCCCCAGATTTTATGTTGTCCTGGAGAGCTTGCAGAGCACTGGGGAAAGGCAGGCAGAGAATTCCCTGCTAGCACCTTCTCGGTGCCTGGGAAGAAGAAGTGTTCACATTGCTTCGCAGAATCGCTTTTGTGCAGAAAACACTAACACTTGTTCAGAACGAAAGAAAGCACAGAGCCCCAGATTTTATGTTGTCCTGGAGAGCTTGCAGAGCACTGGGGAAAGGCATGCAGAGAATTCCCTGCTAGCACCTTCTCTCTGCGCGGGAATGAGAAGTGTTCACATTGCTTCGCAGAATCGCTTTTGTGCAGAAAACACTAACACTTGTTCAGGACGAAAGAAAGCACAGAGCCCCAGATTTGCTGTTACCCTGGAGAGCTTGCAGAGCACTGGGGAAAGCAGGCAGAGAATTCCCTGCTAGCACCTTCTCTGTGCGCGGGAAGGCAAAGTGTTCACATTTCCTCGCAGAATCGCTTTTGTGCAGAAAACACTAACACTTGTTCAGAACGAAAGAAAGCACAGAGCCCCAGATTTTATGTTGTCCTGGAGAGCTTGCAGAGCACTGGGGAAAGGCAGGCAGAGAATTCCCTGCTAGCACCTTCTCGGTGCCTGGGAAGAAGAAGTGTTCACATTGCTTCGCAGAATCGCTTTTGTGCAGAAAACACTAACACTTGTTCAGAACGAAAGAAAGCACAGAGCCCCAGATTTTATGTTGTCCTGGAGAGCTTGCAGAGCACTGGGGAAAGGCATGCAGAGAATTCCCTGCTAGCACCTTCTCTCTGCGCGGGAATGAGAAGTGTTCACATTGCTTCGCAGAATCGCATTTGCGTCGCTTCAGAGAACACAAAAGCTTGTTCAGGACGAAAGAAAGCACAGAGCCCCAGATTTGCTGTTACCCTGGAGAGCTTGCAGAGCACTGGGGAAAGGCAGGCAGAGAATTCCCTGCTAGCACCTTCTCTGTGCGCGGGAAGGCAAAGTGTTCACATTTCCTCGCAGAATCGCTTTTGTGCAGAAAACACTAACACTTGTTCAGAACGAAAGAAAGCACAGAGCCCCAGATTTTATGTTGTCCTGGAGAGCTTGCAGAGCACTGGGGAAAGGCAGGCAGAGAATTCCCTGCTAGCACCTTCTCTGTGCCTGGGAAGAAGAAGTGTTCACATTGCTTCGCAGAATCGCTTTTGTGCAGAAAACACTAACACTTGTTCAGAACGAAAGAAAGCATAGAGCCCCAGATTTGCTGTTGTGCTGGAGAGCTTGCAGAGCACTGGGGAAAGGCAGGCAGAGAATTCCCTGCTAGCACCTTCTCTGTGCCTGGGAAGCAGAAGTGTTCACATTGCTTCGCAGAATCGCTTTTGTGCAGAAAACACTAACACTTGTTCAGAACGAAAGAAAGCACAGAGCCCCAGATTTTATGTTGTCCTGGAGAGCTTGCAGAGCACTGGGGAAAGGCAGGCAGAGAATTCCCTGCTAGCACCTTCTCGGTGCCTGGGAAGAAGAAGTGTTCACATTGCTTCGAGAATCGCTTTTGTGCAGAAAACACTAACACTTGTTCAGAACGAAAGAAAGCACAGAGCCCCAGATTTGCTGTTGTCCTGGAGATATTGCAGAGCACTGGGGAATGGCAAGGAGAGAATTCCCTGCTAGCACCTTCTCTCTGCGCGGGAATGAGAAGTGTTGACATTGCTTCGCAGAATCGCTTTTGTGCAGAAAACAGTAACACTTGTTCAGAAGGAAAGAAAGCACAGAGCCCCAGATTTGCTGTTGTCCTGGAGAGCTTGCAGAGCACTGGGGAAAGGCAGGCAGAGAATTCCCTGCTAGCACCTTCTCTGTGCCTGGGAAGCAGAAGTGTTCACATTGCTTCGCAGAATCGCTTTTGTGCAGAAAACACTAACACTTGTTCAGAACGAAAGAAAGCACAGAGCCCCAGATTTTATGTTGTCCTGGAGAGCTTGCAGAGCACTGGGGAAAGGCAGGCAGAGAATTCCCTGCTAGCACCTTCTCGGTGCCTGGGAAGAAGAAGTGTTCACATTGCTTCGCAGAATCGCTTTTGTGCAGAAAACACTAACACTTGTTCAGAACGAAAGAAAGCACAGAGCCCCAGATTTTATGTTGTCCTGGAGAGCTTGCAGAGCACTGGGGAAAGGCATGCAGAGAATTCCCTGCTAGCACCTTCTCTCTGCGCGGGAATGAGAAGTGTTCACATTGCTTCGCAGAATCGCATTTGCGTCGCTTCAGAGAACACAAAAGCTTGTTCAGGACGAAAGAAAGCACAGAGCCCCAGATTTGCTGTTACCCTGGAGAGCTTGCAGAGCACTGGGGAAAGGCAGGCAGAGAATTCCCTGCTAGCACCTTCTCTGTGCGCGGGAAGGCAAAGTGTTCACATTTCCTCGCAGAATCGCTTTTGTGCAGAAAACACTAACACTTGCTCAGAACGAAAGAAAGCACAGAGCCCCAGATTTTATGTTGTCCTGGAGAGCTTGCAGAGCACTGGGGAAAGGCAGGCAGAGAATTCCCTGCTAGCACCTTCTCTGTGCCTGGGAAGAAGAAGTGTTCACATTGCTTCGCAGAATCGCTTTTGTGCAGAAAACACTAACACTTGTTCAGAACGAAAGAAAGCACAGAGCCCCAGATTTGCTGTTGTCCTGGAGAGCTTGCAGAGCACTGGGGAAAGGCAGGCAGAGAATTCCCTGCTAGCACCTTCTCTGTGCCTGGGAAGCAGAAGTGTTCACATTGCTTCGCAGAATCGCTTTTGTGCAGAAAACACTAACACTTGTTCAGAACGAAAGAAAGCACAGAGCCCCAGATTTTATGTTGTCCTGGAGAGCTTGCAGAGCACTGGGGAAAGGCAGGCAGAGAATTCCCTGCTAGCACCTTCTCTGTTCCTGGGAAGCAGAAGTGTTCACATTGCTTCGCAGAATCGCTTTTGTGCAGAAAACACTAACACTTGTTCAGAACGAAAGAAAGCACAGAGCCCCAGATTTGCTGTTGTCCTGGAGAGCTTGCAGAGCACTGGGGAAAGGCAGGCAGAGAATTCCCTGCTAGCACCTTCTCTCTGCGCGGGAATGAGAAGTGTTCACATTGCTTCGCAGAATCGCTTTTGTGCAGAAAACACTAACACTTGTTCAGAACGAAAGAAAGCACAGAGACCCAGATTTTATGTTGTCCTGGAGAGCTTGCAGAGCACTGGGGAAAGGCAGGCAGAGAATTCCCTGCTAGCACCTTCTCTCTGCGCGGGAATGAGAAGTGTTCACATTGCTTCGCAGAATCGCTTTTGTGCAGAAAACACTAACACTTGTTCAGAACGAAAGAAAGCACAGAGCCCCAGATTTTATGTTGTCCGGGAGAGCTTGCAGAGCACTGGGGAAAGGCATGCAGAGAATTCCCTGCTAGCACCTTCTCTCTGCGCGGGAATGAGAAGTGTTCACATTTTTTCGCAGAATCGCATTTGCGTCGCTGCAGAGAACACAAAAGCTTGTTCAGGACGAAAGAAAGCACAGAGCCCCAGATTTGCTGTTACCCTGGAGAGCTTGCAGAGCACTGGGGAAAGCAGGCAGAGAATTCCCTGCTAGCACCTTCTCTGTGCGCGGGAAGGCAAAGTGTTCACATTTCCTCGCAGAATCGCTTTTGTGCAGAAAACACTAACACTTGTTCAGAACGAAAGAAAGCACAGAGCCCCAGATTTTATGTTGTCCTGGAGAGCTTGCAGAGCACTGGGGAAAGGCAGGCAGAGAATTCCCTGCTAGCACCTTCTCGGTGCCTGGGAAGAAGAAGTGTTCACATTGCTTCGCAGAATCGCTTTTGTGCAGAAAACACTAACACTTGTTCAGAACGAAAGAAAGCACAGAGCCCCAGATTTTATGTTGTCCTGGAGAGCTTGCAGAGCACTGGGGAAAGGCATGCAGAGAATTCCCTGCTAGCACCTTCTCTCTGCGCGGGAATGAGAAGTGTTCACATTGCTTCGCAGAATCGCATTTGCGTCGCTTCAGAGAACACAAAAGCTTGTTCAGGACGAAAGAAAGCACAGAGCCCCAGATTTGCTGTTACCCTGGAGAGCTTGCAGAGCACTGGGGAAAGGCAGGCAGAGAATTCCCTGCTAGCACCTTCTCTGTGCGCGGGAAGGCAAAGTGTTCACATTTCCTCGCAGAATCGCTTTTGTGCAGAAAACACTAACACTTGTTCAGAACGAAAGAAAGCATAGAGCCCCAGATTTGCTGTTGTGCTGGAGAGCTTGCAGAGCACTGGGGAAAGGCAGGCAGAGAATTCCCTGCTAGCACCTTCTCTGTGCCTGGGAAGCAGAAGTGTTCACATTGCTTCGCAGAATCGCTTTTGTGCAGAAAACACTAACACTTGTTCAGAACGAAAGAAAGCACAGAGCCCCAGATTTTATGTTGTCCTGGAGAGCTTGCAGAGCACTGGGGAAAGGCAGGCAGAGAATTCCCTGCTAGCACCTTCTCTCTGCGCGGGAATGAGAAGTGTTCACATTGCTTCGCAGAATCGCATTTGCGTCGCTTCAGAGAACACAAAAGCTTGTTCAGGACGAAAGAAAGCACAGAGCCCCAGATTTGCTGTTACCCTGGAGAGCTTGCAGAGCACTGGGGAAAGGCAGGCAGAGAATTCCCTGCTAGCACCTTCTCTGTGCGCGGGAAGGCAAAGTGTTCACATTTCCTCGCAGAATCGCTTTTGTGCAGAAAACACTAACACTTGTTCAGAACGAAAGAAAGCACAGAGCCCCAGATTTTATGTTGTCCTGGAGAGCTTGCAGAGCACTGGGGAAAGGCAGGCAGAGAATTCCCTGCTAGCACCTTCTCTGTGCCTGGGAAGAAGAAGTGTTCACATTGCTTCGCAGAATCGCTTTTGTGCAGAAAACACTAACACTTGTTCAGAACGAAAGAAAGCATAGAGCCCCAGATTTGCTGTTGTGCTGGAGAGCTTGCAGAGCACTGGGGAAAGGCAGGCAGAGAATTCCCTGCTAGCACCTTCTCTGTGCCTGGGAAGCAGAAGTGTTCACATTGCTTCGCAGAATCGCTTTTGTGCAGAAAACACTAACACTTGTTCAGAACGAAAGAAAGCACAGAGACCCAGATTTTATGTTGTCCTGGAGAGCTTGCAGAGCACTGGGGAAAGGCAGGCAGAGAATTCCCTGCTAGCACCTTCTCGGTGCCTGGGAAGAAGAAGTGTTCACATTGCTTCGAGAATCGCTTTTGTGCAGAAAACACTAACACTTGTTCAGAACGAAAGAAAGCACAGAGCCCCAGATTTGCTGTTGTCCTGGAGATATTGCAGAGCACTGGGGAATGGCAAGGAGAGAATTCCCTGCTAGCACCTTCTCTCTGCGCGGGAATGAGAAGTGTTGACATTGCTTCGCAGAATCGCTTTTGTGCAGAAAACACTAACACTTGTTCAGAAGGAAAGAAAGCACAGAGCCCCAGATTTGCTGTTGTCCTGGAGAGCTTGCAGAGCACTGGGGAAAGGCAGGCAGAGAATTCCCTGCTAGCACCTTCTCTGTGCCTGGGAAGCAGAAGTGTTCACATTGCTTCGCAGAATCGCTTTTGTGCAGAAAACACTAACACTTGTTCAGAACGAAAGAAAGCACAGAGCCCCAGATTTTATGTTGTCCTGGAGAGCTTGCAGAGCACTGGGGAAAGGCAGGCAGAGAATTCCCTGCTAGCACCTTCTCGGTGCCTGGGAAGAAGAAGTGTTCACATTGCTTCGCAGAATCGCTTTTGTGCAGAAAACACTAACACTTGTTCAGAACGAAAGAAAGCACAGAGCCCCAGATTTTATGTTGTCCTGGAGAGCTTGCAGAGCACTGGGGAAAGGCATGCAGAGAATTCCCTGCTAGCACCTTCTCTCTGCGCGGGAATGAGAAGTGTTCACATTGCTTCGCAGAATCGCATTTGCGTCGCTTCAGAGAACACAAAAGCTTGTTCAGGACGAAAGAAAGCACAGAGCCCCAGATTTGCTGTTACCCTGGAGAGCTTGCAGAGCACTGGGGAAAGGCAGGCAGAGAATTCCCTGCTAGCACCTTCTCTGTGCGCGGGAAGGCAAAGTGTTCACATTTCCTCGCAGAATCGCTTTTGTGCAGAAAACACTAACACTTGCTCAGAACGAAAGAAAGCACAGAGCCCCAGATTTTATGTTGTCCTGGAGAGCTTGCAGAGCACTGGGGAAAGGCAGGCAGAGAATTCCCTGCTAGCACCTTCTCTGTGCCTGGGAAGAAGAAGTGTTCACATTGCTTCGCAGAATCGCTTTTGTGCAGAAAACACTAACACTTGTTCAGAACGAAAGAAAGCACAGAGCCCCAGATTTGCTGTTGTCCTGGAGAGCTTGCAGAGCACTGGGGAAAGGCAGGCAGAGAATTCCCTGCTAGCACCTTCTCTGTGCCTGGGAAGCAGAAGTGTTCACATTGCTTCGCAGAATCGCTTTTGTGCAGAAAACACTAACACTTGTTCAGAACGAAAGAAAGCACAGAGCCCCAGATTTTATGTTGTCCTGGAGAGCTTGCAGAGCACTGGGGAAAGGCAGGCAGAGAATTCCCTGCTAGCACCTTCTCTGTTCCTGGGAAGCAGAAGTGTTCACATTGCTTCGCAGAATCGCTTTTGTGCAGAAAACACTAACACTTGTTCAGAACGAAAGAAAGCACAGAGCCCCAGATTTGCTGTTGTCCTGGAGAGCTTGCAGAGCACTGGGGAAAGGCAGGCAGAGAATTCCCTGCTAGCACCTTCTCTCTGCGCGGGAATGAGAAGTGTTCACATTGCTTCGCAGAATCGCTTTTGTGCAGAAAACACTAACACTTGTTCAGAACGAAAGAAAGCACAGAGACCCAGATTTGCTGTTACCCTGGAGAGCTTGCAGAGCACTGGGGAAAGCAGGCAGAGAATTCCCTGCTAGCACCTTCTCTGTGCGCGGGAAGGCAAAGTGTTCACATTTCCTCGCAGAATCGCTTTTGTGCAGAAAACACTAACACTTGTTCAGAACGAAAGAAAGCACAGAGCCCCAGATTTTATGTTGTCCTGGAGAGCTTGCAGAGCACTGGGGAAAGGCAGGCAGAGAATTCCCTGCTAGCACCTTCTCTCTGCGCGGGAATGAGAAGTGTTCACATTGCTTCGCAGAATCGCATTTGCGTCGCTTCAGAGAACACAAAAGCTTGTTCAGGACGAAAGAAAGCACAGAGCCCCAGATTTGCTGTTACCCTGGAGAGCTTGCAGAGCACTGGGGAAAGGCAGGCAGAGAATTCCCTGCTAGCACCTTCTCTGTGCGCGGGAAGGCAAAGTGTTCACATTTCCTCGCAGAATCGCTTTTGTGCAGAAAACACTAACACTTGTTCAGAACGAAAGAAAGCACAGAGCCCCAGATTTTATGTTGTCCTGGAGAGCTTGCAGAGCACTGGGGAAAGGCAGGCAGAGAATTCCCTGCTAGCACCTTCTCTGTGCCTGGGAAGAAGAAGTGTTCACATTGCTTCGCAGAATCGCTTTTGTGCAGAAAACACTAACACTTGTTCAGAACGAAAGAAAGCACAGAGCCCCAGATTTGCTGTTGTCCTGGAGAGCTTGCAGAGCACTGGGGAAAGGCAGGCAGAGAATTCCCTGCTAGCACCTTCTCTGTGCCTGGGAAGCAGAAGTGTTCACATTGCTTCGCAGAATCGCTTTTGTGCAGAAAACACTAACACTTGTTCAGAACGAAAGAAAGCACAGAGCCCCAGATTTTATGTTGTCCTGGAGAGCTTGCAGAGCACTGGGGAAAGGCAGGCAGAGAATTCCCTGCTAGCACCTTCTCTCTGCGCGGGAATGAGAAGTGTTCACATTGCTTCGCAGAATCGCTTTTGTGCAGAAAACACTAACACTTGTTCAGAACGAAAGAAAGCACAGAGCCCCAGATTTTATGTTGTCCTGGAGAGCTTGCAGAGCACTGGGGAAAGGCAGGCAGAGAATTCCCTGCTAGCACCTTCTCTCTGCGCGGGAATGAGAAGTGTTCACATTGCTTCGCAGAATCGCTTTTGTGCAGAAAACACTAACACTTGTTCAGAATGAAAGAAAGCACAGAGCCCCAGATTTGCTGTTACCCTGGAGAGCTTGCAGAGCACTGGGGAAAGGCAGGCAGAGAATTCCCTGCTAGCACCTTCTCTGTGCGCGGGAAGGCAAAGTGTTCACATTTCCTCGCAGAATCGCTTTTGTGCAGAAAACACTAACACTTGTTCAGAACGAAAGAAAGCACAGAGCCCCAGATTTTATGTTGTCCTGGAGAGCTTGCAGAGCACTGGGGAAAGGCAGGCAGAGAATTCCCTGCTAGCACCTTCTCGGTGCCTGGGAAGAAGAAGTGTTCACATTGCTTCGCAGAATCGCTTTTGTGCAGAAAACACTAACACTTGTTCAGAACGAAAGAAAGCACAGAGCCCCAGATTTGCTGTTGTCCTGGAGAGCTTGCAGAGCACTGGGGAAAGGCAGGCAGAGAATTCCCTGCTAGCACCTTCTCTGTGCCTGGGAAGCAGAAGTGTTCACATTGCTTCGCAGAATCGCTTTTGTGCAGAAAACACTAACACTTGTTCAGAACGAAAGAAAGCACAGAGCCCCAGATTTTATGTTGTCCTGGAGAGCTTGCAGAGCACTGGGGAAAGGCAGGCAGAGAATTCCCTGCTAGCACCTTCTCTCTGCACGGGAATGAGAAGTGTTCACATTGCTTCGCAGAATCGCTTTTGTGCAGAAAACACTAACACTTGTTCAGGACGAAAGAAAGCACAGAGCCCCAGATTTGCTGTTACCCTGGAGAGCTTGCAGAGCACTGGGGAAAGCAGGCAGAGAATTCCCTGCTAGCACCTTCTCTGTGCGCGGGAAGGCAAAGTGTTCACATTTCCTCGCAGAATCGCTTTTGTGCAGAAAACACTAACACTTGTTCAGAACGAAAGAAAGCACAGAGCCCCAGATTTTATGTTGTCCTGGAGAGCTTGCAGAGCACTGGGGAAAGGCAGGCAGAGAATTCCCTGCTAGCACCTTCTCGGTGCCTGGGAAGAAGAAGTGTTCACATTGCTTCGCAGAATCGCTTTTGTGCAGAAAACACTAACACTTGTTCAGAACGAAAGAAAGCACAGAGCCCCAGATTTGCTGTTGTCCTGGAGAGCTTGCAGAGCACTGGGGAAAGGCAGGCAGAGAATTCCCTGCTAGCACCTTCTCTGTGCCTGGGAAGCAGAAGTGTTCACATTGCTTCGCAGAATCGCTTTTGTGCAGAAAACACTAACACTTGTTCAGAACGAAAGAAAGCACAGAGCCCCAGATTTTATGTTGTCCTGGAGAGCTTGCAGAGCACTGGGGAAAGGCAGGCAGAGAATTCCCTGCTAGCACCTTCTCTGTGCCTGGGAAGCAGAAGTGTTCACATTGCTTGGCAGAATCGCTTTTGTGCAGAAAACAGTAACACTTGTTCAGAAGGAAAGAAAGCACAGAGCCCCAGATTTTATGTTGTCCTGGAGAGCTTGCAGAGCACTGGGGAAAGGCAGGCAGAGAATTCCCTGCTAGCACCTTCTCTGTGCGCGGGAAGGCAAAGTGTTCACATTTCCTCGCAGAATCGCTTTTGTGCAGAAAACACTAACACTTGTTCAGAACGAAAGAAAGCACAGAGCCCCAGATTTTATGTTGTCCTGGAGAGCTTGCAGAGCACTGGGGAAAGGCAGGCAGAGAATTCCCTGCTAGCACCTTCTCGGTGCCTGGGAAGAAGAAGTGTTCACATTGCTTCGCAGAATCGCTTTTGTGCAGAAAACACTAACACTTGTTCAGAACGAAAGAAAGCACAGAGCCCCAGATTTTATGTTGTCCTGGAGAGCTTGCAGAGCACTGGGGAAAGGCATGCAGAGAATTCCCTGCTAGCACCTTCTCTCTGCGCGGGAATGAGAAGTGTTCACATTGCTTCGCAGAATCGCTTTTGTGCAGAAAACACTAACACTTGTTCAGGACGAAAGAAAGCACAGAGCCCCAGATTTGCTGTTACCCTGGAGAGCTTGCAGAGCACTGGGGAAAGCAGGCAGAGAATTCCCTGCTAGCACCTTCTCTGTGCGCGGGAAGGCAAAGTGTTCACATTTCCTCGCAGAATCGCTTTTGTGCAGAAAACACTAACACTTGTTCAGAACGAAAGAAAGCATAGAGCCCCAGATTTGCTGTTGTGCTGGAGAGCTTGCAGAGCACTGGGGAAAGGCAGGCAGAGAATTCCCTGCTAGCACCTTCTCTGTGCCTGGGAAGCAGAAGTGTTCACATTGCTTCGCAGAATCGCTTTTGTGCAGAAAACACTAACACTTGTTCAGAACGAAAGAAAGCACAGAGACCCAGATTTTATGTTGTCCTGGAGAGCTTGCAGAGCACTGGGGAAAGGCAGGCAGAGAATTCCCTGCTAGCACCTTCTCGGTGCCTGGGAAGAAGAAGTGTTCACATTGCTTCGAGAATCGCTTTTGTGCAGAAAACACTAACACTTGTTCAGAACGAAAGAAAGCACAGAGCCCCAGATTTGCTGTTGTCCTGGAGATATTGCAGAGCACTGGGGAATGGCAAGGAGAGAATTCCCTGCTAGCACCTTCTCTCTGCGCGGGAATGAGAAGTGTTGACATTGCTTCGCAGAATCGCTTTTGTGCAGAAAACAGTAACACTTGTTCAGAAGGAAAGAAAGCACAGAGCCCCAGATTTGCTGTTGTCCTGGAGAGCTTGCAGAGCACTGGGGAAAGGCAGGCAGAGAATTCCCTGCTAGCACCTTCTCTGTGCCTGGGAAGCAGAAGTGTTCACATTGCTTCGCAGAATCGCTTTTGTGCAGAAAACACTAACACTTGTTCAGAACGAAAGAAAGCACAGAGCCCCAGATTTTATGTTGTCCTGGAGAGCTTGCAGAGCACTGGGGAAAGGCAGGCAGAGAATTCCCTGCTAGCACCTTCTCGGTGCCTGGGAAGAAGAAGTGTTCACATTGCTTCGCAGAATCGCTTTTGTGCAGAAAACACTAACACTTGTTCAGAACGAAAGAAAGCACAGAGCCCCAGATTTTATGTTGTCCTGGAGAGCTTGCAGAGCACTGGGGAAAGGCATGCAGAGAATTCCCTGCTAGCACCTTCTCTCTGCGCGGGAATGAGAAGTGTTCACATTGCTTCGCAGAATCGCATTTGCGTCGCTTCAGAGAACACAAAAGCTTGTTCAGGACGAAAGAAAGCACAGAGCCCCAGATTTGCTGTTACCCTGGAGAGCTTGCAGAGCACTGGGGAAAGGCAGGCAGAGAATTCCCTGCTAGCACCTTCTCTGTGCGCGGGAAGGCAAAGTGTTCACATTTCCTCGCAGAATCGCTTTTGTGCAGAAAACACTAACACTTGCTCAGAACGAAAGAAAGCACAGAGCCCCAGATTTTATGTTGTCCTGGAGAGCTTGCAGAGCACTGGGGAAAGGCAGGCAGAGAATTCCCTGCTAGCACCTTCTCTGTGCCTGGGAAGAAGAAGTGTTCACATTGCTTCGCAGAATCGCTTTTGTGCAGAAAACACTAACACTTGTTCAGAACGAAAGAAAGCACAGAGCCCCAGATTTGCTGTTGTCCTGGAGAGCTTGCAGAGCACTGGGGAAAGGCAGGCAGAGAATTCCCTGCTAGCACCTTCTCTGTGCCTGGGAAGCAGAAGTGTTCACATTGCTTCGCAGAATCGCTTTTGTGCAGAAAACACTAACACTTGTTCAGAACGAAAGAAAGCACAGAGCCCCAGATTTTATGTTGTCCTGGAGAGCTTGCAGAGCACTGGGGAAAGGCAGGCAGAGAATTCCCTGCTAGCACCTTCTCTGTTCCTGGGAAGCAGAAGTGTTCACATTGCTTCGCAGAATCGCTTTTGTGCAGAAAACACTAACACTTGTTCAGAACGAAAGAAAGCACAGAGCCCCAGATTCTATGTTGTCCTGGAGAGCTTGCAGAGCACTGGGGAAAGGCAGGCAGAGAATTCCCTGCTAGCACCTTCTCTCTGCGCGGGAATGAGAAGTGTTCACATTGCTTCGCAGAATCGCTTTTGTGCAGAAAACACTAACACTTGTTCAGAACGAAAGAAAGCACAGAGACCCAGATTTTATGTTGTCCTGGAGAGCTTGCAGAGCACTGGGGAAAGGCAGGCAGAGAATTCCCTGCTAGCACCTTCTCTCTGCGCGGGAATGAGAAGTGTTCACATTGCTTCGCAGAATCGCTTTTGTGCAGAAAACACTAACACTTGTTCAGAACGAAAGAAAGCACAGAGCCCCAGATTTTATGTTGTCCTGGAGAGCTTGCAGAGCACTGGGGAAAGGCATGCAGAGAATTCCCTGCTAGCACCTTCTCTCTGCGCGGGAATGAGAAGTGTTCACATTTTTTCGCAGAATCGCATTTGCGTCGCTTCAGAGAACACAAAAGCTTGTTCAGGACGAAAGAAAGCACAGAGCCCCAGATTTGCTGTTACCCTGGAGAGCTTGCAGAGCACTGGGGAAAGGCAGGCAGAGAATTCCCTGCTAGCACCTTCTCTGTGCGCGGGAAGGCAAAGTGTTCACATTTCCTCGCAGAATCGCTTTTGTGCAGAAAACACTAACACTTGTTCAGAACGAAAGAAAGCACAGAGCCCCAGATTTTATGTTGTCCTGGAGAGCTTGCAGAGCACTGGGGAAAGGCAGGCAGAGAATTCCCTGCTAGCACCTTCTCGGTGCCTGGGAAGAAGAAGTGTTCACATTGCTTCGCAGAATCGCTTTTGTGCAGAAAACACTAACACTTGTTCAGGACGAAAGAAAGCACAGAGCCCCAGATTTGCTGTTACCCTGGAGAGCTTGCAGAGCACTGGGGAAAGGCAGGCAGAGAATTCCCTGCTAGCACCTTCTCTGTGCGCGGGAAGGCAAAGTGTTCACATTTCCTCGCAGAATCGCTTTTGTGCAGAAAACACTAACACTTGTTCAGAACGAAAGAAAGCACAGAGCCCCAGATTTTATGTTGTCCTGGAGAGCTTGCAGAGCACTGGGGAAAGGCAGGCAGAGAATTCCCTGCTAGCACCTTCTCTGTGCCTGGGAAGAAGAAGTGTTCACATTGCTTCGCAGAATCGCTTTTGTGCAGAAAACACTAACACTTGTTCAGAACGAAAGAAAGCACAGAGCCCCAGATTTTATGTTGTCCTGGAGAGCTTGCAGAGCACTGGGGAAAGGCAGGCAGAGAATTCCCTGCTAGCACCTTCTCTGTGCCTGGGAAGCAGAAGTGTTCACATTGCTTCGCAGAATCGCTTTTGTGCAGAAAACACTAACACTTGTTCAGAACGAAAGAAAGCACAGAGACCCAGATTTTATGTTGTCCTGGAGAGCTTGCAGAGCACTGGGGAAAGGCAGGCAGAAAATTCCCTGCTAGCACCTTCTCTCTGCACGGGAATGAGAAGTGTTCACATTGCTTCGCAGAATCGCTTTTGTGCAGAAAACACTAACACTTGTTCAGAACGAAAGAAAGCACAGAGCCCCAGATTTTATGTTGTCCTGGAGAGCTTGCAGAGCACTGGGGAAAGGCATGCAGAGAATTCCCTGCTAGCACCTTCTCTCTGCGCGGGAATGAGAAGTGTTCACATTGCTTCGCAGAATCGCATTTGCGTCGCTTCAGAGAACACAAAAGCTTGTTCAGGACGAAAGAAAGCACAGAGCCCCAGATTTGCTGTTACCCTGGAGAGCTTGCAGAGCACTGGGGAAAGGCAGGCAGAGAATTCCCTGCTAGCACCTTCTCTGTGCGCGGGAAGGCAAAGTGTTCACATTTCCTCGCAGAATCGCTTTTGTGCAGAAAACACTAACACTTGTTCAGAACGAAAGAAAGCACAGAGCCCCAGATTTTATGTTGTCCTGGAGAGCTTGCAGAGCACTGGGGAAAGGCAGGCAGAGAATTCCCTGCTAGCACCTTCTCTGTGCCTGGGAAGAAGAAGTGTTCACATTGCTTCGCAGAATCGCTTTTGTGCAGAAAACACTAACACTTGTTCAGAACGAAAGAAAGCATAGAGCCCCAGATTTGCTGTTGTGCTGGAGAGCTTGCAGAGCACTGGGGAAAGGCAGGCAGAGAATTCCCTGCTAGCACCTTCTCTGTGCCTGGGAAGCAGAAGTGTTCACATTGCTTCGCAGAATCGCTTTTGTGCAGAAAACACTAACACTTGTTCAGAACGAAAGAAAGCACAGAGACCCAGATTTTATGTTGTCCTGGAGAGCTTGCAGAGCACTGGGGAAAGGCAGGCAGAGAATTCCCTGCTAGCACCTTCTCGGTGCCTGGGAAGAAGAAGTGTTCACATTGCTTCGAGAATCGCTTTTGTGCAGAAAACACTAACACTTGTTCAGAACGAAAGAAAGCACAGAGCCCCAGATTTGCTGTTGTCCTGGAGATATTGCAGAGCACTGGGGAATGGCAAGGAGAGAATTCCCTGCTAGCACCTTCTCTCTGCGCGGGAATGAGAAGTGTTCACATTGCTTCGCAGAATCGCATTTGCGTCGCTTCAGAGAACACAAAAGCTTGTTCAGGACGAAAGAAAGCACAGAGCCCCAGATTTGCTGTTGTCCTGGAGAGCTTGCAGAGCACTGGGGAAAGGCAGGCAGAGAATTCCCTGCTAGCACCTTCTCTGTGCCTGGGAAGCAGAAGTGTTCACATTGCTTCGCAGAATCGCTTTTGTGCAGAAAACACTAACACTTGTTCAGAACGAAAGAAAGCACAGAGCCCCAGATTTTATGTTGTCCTGGAGAGCTTGCAGAGCACTGGGGAAAGGCAGGCAGAGAATTCCCTGCTAGCACCTTCTCGGTGCCTGGGAAGAAGACGTGTTCACATTGCTTCGCAGAATCGCTTTTGTGCAGAAAACACTAACACTTGTTCAGAACGAAAGAAAGCACAGAGCCCCAGATTTTATGTTGTCCTGGAGAGCTTGCAGAGCACTGGGGAAAGGCATGCAGAGAATTCCCTGCTAGCACCTTCTCTCTGCGCGGGAATGAGAAGTGTTCACATTGCTTCGCAGAATCGCATTTGCGTCGCTTCAGAGAACACAAAAGCTTGTTCAGGACGAAAGAAAGCACAGAGCCCCAGATTTGCTGTTACCCTGGAGAGCTTGCAGAGCACTGGGGAAAGGCAGGCAGAGAATTCCCTGCTAGCACCTTCTCTGTGCGCGGGAAGGCAAAGTGTTCACATTTCCTCGCAGAATCGCTTTTGTGCAGAAAACACTAACACTTGCTCAGAACGAAAGAAAGCACAGAGCCCCAGATTTTATGTTGTCCTGGAGAGCTTGCAGAGCACTGGGGAAAGGCAGGCAGAGAATTCCCTGCTAGCACCTTCTCTGTGCCTGGGAAGAAGAAGTGTTCACATTGCTTCGCAGAATCGCTTTTGTGCAGAAAACACTAACACTTGTTCAGAACGAAAGAAAGCACAGAGCCCCAGATTTGCTGTTGTCCTGGAGAGCTTGCAGAGCACTGGGGAAAGGCAGGCAGAGAATTCCCTGCTAGCACCTTCTCTGTGCCTGGGAAGCAGAAGTGTTCACATTGCTTCGCAGAATCGCTTTTGTGCAGAAAACACTAACACTTGTTCAGAAGGAAAGAAAGCACAGAGCCCCAGATTTTATGTTGTCCTGGAGAGCTTGCAGAGCACTGGGGAAAGGCAGGCAGAGAATTCCCTGCTAGCACCTTCTCTGTTCCTGGGAAGCAGAAGTGTTCACATTGCTTCGCAGAATCGCTTTTGTGCAGAAAACACTAACACTTGTTCAGAACGAAAGAAAGCACATAGCCCCAGATTCTATGTTGTCCTGGAGAGCTTGCAGAGCACTGGGGAAAGGCAGGCAGAGAATTCCCTGCTAGCACCTTCTCTCTGCGCGGGAATGAGAAGTGTTCACATTGCTTCGCAGAATCGCTTTTGTGCAGAAAACACTAACACTTGTTCAGAACGAAAGAAAGCACAGAGCCCCAGATTTTATGTTGTCCTGGAGAGCTTGCAGAGCACTGGGGAAAGGCAGGCAGAGAATTCCCTGCTAGCACCTTCTCTCTGCGCGGGAATGAGAAGTGTTCACATTGCTTCGCAGAATCGCTTTTGTGCAGAAAACACTAACACTTGTTCAGAACGAAAGAAAGCACAGAGCCCCAGATTTTATGTTGTCCTGGAGAGCTTGCAGAGCACTGGGGAAAGGCATGCAGAGAATTCCCTGCTAGCACCTTCTCTCTGCGCGGGAATGAGAAGTGTTCACATTTTTTCGCAGAATCGCATTTGCGTCGCTGCAGAGAACACAAAAGCTTGTTCAGGACGAAAGAAAGCACAGAGCCCCAGATTTGCTGTTACCCTGGAGAGCTTGCAGAGCACTGGGGAAAGGCAGGCAGAGAATTCCCTGCTAGCACCTTCTCTGTGCGCGGGAAGGCAAAGTGTTCACATTTCCTCGCAGAATCGCTTTTGTGCAGAAAACACTAACACTTGTTCAGAACGAAAGAAAGCACAGAGCCCCAGATTTTATGTTGTCCTGGAGAGCTTGCAGAGCACTGGGGAAAGGCAGGCAGAGAATTCCCTGCTAGCACCTTCTCTGTGCCTGGGAAGCAGAAGTGTTCACATTGCTTCGCAGAATCGCTTTTGTGCAGAAAACACTAACACTTGTTCAGAACGAAAGAAAGCACAGAGCCCCAGATTTGCTGTTGTCCTGGAGAGCTTGCAGAGCACTGGGGAAAGGCAGGCAGAGAATTCCCTGCTAGCACCTTCTCTGTGCCTGGGAAGCAGAAGTGTTCACATTGCTTCGCAGAATCGCTTTTGTGCAGAAAACACTAACACTTGTTCAGAACGAAAGAAAGCACAGAGCCCCAGATTTTATGTTGTCCTGGAGAGCTTGCAGAGCACTGGGGAAAGGCAGGCAGAGAATTCCCTGCTAGCACCTTCTCTCTGCACGGGAATGAGAAGTGTTCACATTGCTTCGCAGAATCGCTTTTGTGCAGAAAACACTAACACTTGTTCAGGACGAAAGAAAGCACAGAGCCCCAGATTTGCTGTTACCCTGGAGAGCTTGCAGAGCACTGGGGAAAGCAGGCAGAGAATTCCCTGCTAGCACCTTCTCTGTGCGCGGGAAGGCAAAGTGTTCACATTTCCTCGCAGAATCGCTTTTGTGCAGAAAACACTAACACTTGTTCAGAACGAAAGAAAGCACAGAGCCCCAGATTTTATGTTGTCCTGGAGAGCTTGCAGAGCACTGGGGAAAGGCAGGCAGAGAATTCCCTGCTAGCACCTTCTCTCTGCGCGGGAATGAGAAGTGTTCACATTGCTTCGCAGAATCGCATTTGCGTCGCTTCAGAGAACACAAAAGCTTGTTCAGGACGAAAGAAAGCACAGAGCCCCAGATTTGCTGTTACCCTGGAGAGCTTGCAGAGCACTGGGGAAAGGCAGGCAGAGAATTCCCTGCTAGCACCTTCTCTGTGCGCGGGAAGGCAAAGTGTTCACATTTCCTCGCAGAATCGCTTTTGTGCAGAAAACACTAACACTTGCTCAGAACGAAAGAAAGCACAGAGCCCCAGATTTTATGTTGTCCTGGAGAGCTTGCAGAGCACTGGGGAAAGGCAGGCAGAGAATTCCCTGCTAGCACCTTCTCTGTGCCTGGGAAGCAGAAGTGTTCACATTGCTTCGCAGAATCGCTTTTGTGCAGAAAACACTAACACTTGTTCAGAACGAAAGAAAGCACAGAGCCCCAGATTTTATGTTGTCCTGGAGAGCTTGCAGAGCACTGGGGAAAGGCAGGCAGAGAATTCCCTGCTAGCACCTTCTCTGTGCCTGGGAAGCAGAAGTGTTCACATTGCTTCGCAGAATCGCTTTTGTGCAGAAAACACTAACACTTGTTCAGAACGAAAGAAAGCACAGAGACCCAGATTTTATGTTGTCCTGGAGAGCTTGCAGAGCACTGGGGAAAGGCAGGCAGAAAATTCCCTGCTAGCACCTTCTCTCTGCACGGGAATGAGAAGTGTTCACATTGCTTCGCAGAATCGCTTTTGTGCAGAAAACACTAACACTTGTTCAGGACGAAAGAAAGCACAGAGCCCCAGATTTGCTGTTACCCTGGAGAGCTTGCAGAGCACTGGGGAAAGCAGGCAGAGAATTCCCTGCTAGCACCTTCTCTGTGCGCGGGAAGGCAAAGTGTTCACATTTCCTCGCAGAATCGCTTTTGTGCAGAAAACACTAACACTTGTTCAGAACGAAAGAAAGCACAGAGCCCCAGATTTTATGTTGTCCTGGAGAGCTTGCAGAGCACTGGGGAAAGGCAGGCAGAGAATTCCCTGCTAGCACCTTCTCGGTGCCTGGGAAGAAGAAGTGTTCACATTGCTTCGCAGAATCGCTTTTGTGCAGAAAACACTAACACTTGTTCAGAACGAAAGAAAGCACAGAGCCCCAGATTTTATGTTGTCCTGGAGAGCTTGCAGAGCACTGGGGAAAGGCATGCAGAGAATTCCCTGCTAGCACCTTCTCTCTGCGCGGGAATGAGAAGTGTTCACATTTTTTCGCAGAATCGCATTTGCGTCGCTGCAGAGAACACAAAAGCTTGTTCAGGACGAAAGAAAGCACAGAGCCCCAGATTTGCTGTTACCCTGGAGAGCTTGCAGAGCACTGGGGAAAGGCAGGCAGAGAATTCCCTGCTAGCACCTTCTCTGTGCGCGGGAAGGCAAAGTGTTCACATTTCCTCGCAGAATCGCTTTTGTGCAGAAAACACTAACACTTGTTCAGAACGAAAGAAAGCACAGAGCCCCAGATTTTATGTTGTCCTGGAGAGCTTGCAGAGCACTGGGGAAAGGCAGGCAGAGAATTCCCTGCTAGCACCTTCTCTGTGCCTGGGAAGCAGAAGTGTTCACATTGCTTCGCAGAATCGCTTTTGTGCAGAAAACACTAACACTTGTTCAGAACGAAAGAAAGCACAGAGCCCCAGATTTGCTGTTGTCCTGGAGAGCTTGCAGAGCACTGGGGAAAGGCAGGCAGAGAATTCCCTGCTAGCACCTTCTCTGTGCCTGGGAAGCAGAAGTGTTCACATTGCTTCGCAGAATCGCTTTTGTGCAGAAAACACTAACACTTGTTCAGAACGAAAGAAAGCACAGAGCCCCAGATTTTATGTTGTCCTGGAGAGCTTGCAGAGCACTGGGGAAAGGCAGGCAGAGAATTCCCTGCTAGCACCTTCTCTCTGCACGGGAATGAGAAGTGTTCACATTGCTTCGCAGAATCGCTTTTGTGCAGAAAACACTAACACTTGTTCAGGACGAAAGAAAGCACAGAGCCCCAGATTTGCTGTTACCCTGGAGAGCTTGCAGAGCACTGGGGAAAGCAGGCAGAGAATTCCCTGCTAGCACCTTCTCTGTGCGCGGGAAGGCAAAGTGTTCACATTTCCTCGCAGAATCGCTTTTGTGCAGAAAACACTAACACTTGTTCAGAACGAAAGAAAGCACAGAGCCCCAGATTTTATGTTGTCCTGGAGAGCTTGCAGAGCACTGGGGAAAGGCAGGCAGAGAATTCCCTGCTAGCACCTTCTCTCTGCGCGGGAATGAGAAGTGTTCACATTGCTTCGCAGAATCGCATTTGCGTCGCTTCAGAGAACACAAAAGCTTGTTCAGGACGAAAGAAAGCACAGAGCCCCAGATTTGCTGTTACCCTGGAGAGCTTGCAGAGCACTGGGGAAAGGCAGGCAGAGAATTCCCTGCTAGCACCTTCTCTGTGCGCGGGAAGGCAAAGTGTTCACATTTCCTCGCAGAATCGCTTTTGTGCAGAAAACACTAACACTTGTTCAGAACGAAAGAAAGCACAGAGCCCCAGATTTTATGTTGTCCTGGAGAGCTTGCAGAGCACTGGGGAAAGGCAGGCAGAGAATTCCCTGCTAGCACCTTCTCTGTGCCTGGGAAGCAGAAGTGTTCACATTGCTTCGCAGAATCGCTTTTGTGCAGAAAACACTAACACTTGTTCAGAACGAAAGAAAGCACAGAGCCCCAGATTTTATGTTGTCCTGGAGAGCTTGCAGAGCACTGGGGAAAGGCAGGCAGAGAATTCCCTGCTAGCACCTTCTCTGTGCCTGGGAAGCAGAAGTGTTCACATTGCTTGGCAGAATCGCTTTTGTGCAGAAAACACTAACACTTGTTCAGAACGAAAGAAAGCACAGAGACCCAGATTTTATGTTGTCCTGGAGAGCTTGCAGAGCACTGGGGAAAGGCAGGCAGAAAATTCCCTGCTAGCACCTTCTCTCTGCACGGGAATGAGAAGTGTTCACATTGCTTCGCAGAATCGCTTTTGTGCAGAAAACACTAACACTTGTTCAGGACGAAAGAAAGCACAGAGCCCCAGATTTGCTGTTACCCTGGAGAGCTTGCAGAGCACTGGGGAAAGCAGGCAGAGAATTCCCTGCTAGCACCTTCTCTGTGCGCGGGAAGGCAAAGTGTTCACATTTCCTCGCAGAATCGCTTTTGTGCAGAAAACACTAACACTTGTTCAGAACGAAAGAAAGCACAGAGCCCCAGATTTTATGTTGTCCTGGAGAGCTTGCAGAGCACTGGGGAAAGGCAGGCAGAGAATTCCCTGCTAGCACCTTCTCGGTGCCTGGGAAGAAGAAGTGTTCACATTGCTTCGCAGAATCGCTTTTGTGCAGAAAACACTAACACTTGTTCAGAACGAAAGAAAGCACAGAGCCCCAGATTTTATGTTGTCCTGGAGAGCTTGCAGAGCACTAGGGAAAGGCATGCAGAGAATTCCCTGCTAGCACCTTCTCTCTGCGCGGGAATGAGAAGTGTTCACATTGCTTCGCAGAATCGCATTTGCGTCGCTTCAGAGAACACAAAAGCTTGTTCAGGACGAAAGAAAGCACAGAGCCCCAGATTTGCTGTTACCCTGGAGAGCTTGCAGAGCACTGGGGAAAGGCAGGCAGAGAATTCCCTGCTAGCACCTTCTCTGTGCGCGGGAAGGCAAAGTGTTCACATTTCCTCGCAGAATCGCTTTTGTGCAGAAAACACTAACACTTGTTCAGAACGAAAGAAAGCACAGAGCCCCAGATTTTATGTTGTCCTGGAGAGCTTGCAGAGCACTGGGGAAAGGCAGGCAGAGAATTCCCTGCTAGCACCTTCTCTGTGCCTGGGAAGCAGAAGTGTTCACATTGCTTCGCAGAATCGCTTTTGTGCAGAAAACACTAACACTTGTTCAGAACGAAAGAAAGCACAGAGCCCCAGATTTGCTGTTGTCCTGGAGAGCTTGCAGAGCACTGGGGAAAGGCAGGCAGAGAATTCCCTGCTAGCACCTTCTCTGTGCCTGGGAAGCAGAAGTGTTCACATTGCTTCGCAGAATCGCTTTTGTGCAGAAAACACTAACACTTGTTCAGAACGAAAGAAAGCACAGAGCCCCAGATTTTATGTTGTCCTGGAGAGCTTGCAGAGCACTGGGGAAAGGCAGGCAGAGAATTCCCTGCTAGCACCTTCTCTGTTCCTGGGAAGCAGAAGTGTTCACATTGCTTCGCAGAATCGCTTTTGTGCAGAAAACACTAACACTTGTTCAGAACGAAAGAAAGCACAGAGCCCCAGATTTGCTGTTACCCTGGAGAGCTTGCAGAGCACTGGGGAAAGGCAGGCAGAGAATTCCCTGCTAGCACCTTCTCTCTGCGCGGGAATGAGAAGTGTTCACATTGCTTCGCAGAATCGCTTTTGTGCAGAAAACACTAACACTTGTTCAGAACGAAAGAAAGCACAGAGACCCAGATTTTATGTTGTCCTGGAGAGCTTGCAGAGCACTGGGGAAAGGCAGGCAGAGAATTCCCTGCTAGCACCTTCTCTCTGCGCGGGAATGAGAAGTGTTCACATTGCTTCGCAGAATCGCTTTTGTGCAGAAAACACTAACACTTGTTCAGAACGAAAGAAAGCACAGAGCCCCAGATTTTATGTTGTCCTGGAGAGCTTGCAGAGCACTGGGGAAAGGCATGCAGAGAATTCCCTGCTAGCACCTTCTCTCTGCGCGGGAATGAGAAGTGTTCACATTTTTTCGCAGAATCGCTTTTGTGCAGAAAACACTAACACTTGTTCAGAATGAAAGAAAGCACAGAGCCCCAGATTTGCTGTTACCCTGGAGAGCTTGCAGAGCACTGGGGAAAGGCAGGCAGAGAATTCCCTGCTAGCACCTTCTCTGTGCGCGGGAAGGCAAAGTGTTCACATTTCCTCGCAGAATCGCTTTTGTGCAGAAAACACTAACACTTGTTCAGAACGAAAGAAAGCACAGAGCCCCAGATTTTATGTTGTCCTGGAGAGCTTGCAGAGCACTGGGGAAAGGCAGGCAGAGAATTCCCTGCTAGCACCTTCTCTGTGCCTGGGAAGCAGAAGTGTTCACATTGCTTCGCAGAATCGCTTTTGTGCAGAAAACACTAACACTTGTTCAGAACGAAAGAAAGCACAGAGCCCCAGATTTGCTGTTGTCCTGGAGAGCTTGCAGAGCACTGGGGAAAGGCAGGCAGAGAATTCCCTGCTAGCACCTTCTCTGTGCCTGGGAAGCAGAAGTGTTCACATTGCTTCGCAGAATCGCTTTTGTGCAGAAAACACTAACACTTGTTCAGAACGAAAGAAAGCACAGAGCCCCAGATTTTATGTTGTCCTGGAGAGCTTGCAGAGCACTGGGGAAAGGCAGGCAGAGAATTCCCTGCTAGCACCTTCTCTGTGCCTGGGAAGCAGAAGTGTTCACATTGCTTGGCAGAATCGCTTTTGTGCAGAAAACACTAACACTTGTTCAGAAGGAAAGAAAGCACAGAGCCCCAGATTTTATGTTGTCCTGGAGAGCTTGCAGAGCACTGGGGAAAGGCAGGCAGAGAATTCCCTGCTAGCACCTTCTCTGTGCCTGGGAAGCAGAAGTGTTCACATTGCTTCGCAGAATCGCTTTTGTGCAGAAAACACTAACACTTGTTCAGAACGAAAGAAAGCACAGAGCCCCAGATTTTATGTTGTCCTGGAGAGCTTGCAGAGCACTGGGGAAAGGCAGGCAGAGAATTCCCTGCTAGCACCTTCTCGGTGCCTGGGAAGAAGAAGTGTTCACATTGCTTCGCAGAATCGCTTTTGTGCAGAAAACACTTACACTTGTTCAGAACGAAAGAAAGCACAGAGCCCCAGATTTTATGTTGTCCTGGAGAGCTTGCAGAGCACTGGGGAAAGGCATGCAGAGAATTAACTGCTAGCACCTTCTCTCTGCGCGGGAATGAGAAGTGTTCACATTGCTTCGCAGAATCGCTTTTGTGCAGAAAACACTAACACTTGTTCAGGACGAAAGAAAGCACAGAGCCCCAGATTTGCTGTTACCCTGGAGAGCTTGCAGAGCACTGGGGAAAGCAGGCAGAGAATTCCCTGCTAGCACCTTCTCTGTGCGCGGGAAGGCAAAGTGTTCACATTTCCTCGCAGAATCGCTTTTGTGCAGAAAACACTAACACTTGTTCAGAACGAAAGAAAGCATAGAGCCCCAGATTTGCTGTTGTGCTGGAGAGCTTGCAGAGCACTGGGGAAAGGCAGGCAGAGAATTCCCTGCTAGCACCTTCTCGGTGCCTGGGAAGAAGAAGTGTTCACATTGCTTCGCAGAATCGCTTTTGTGCAGAAAACACTAACACTTGTTCAGAACGAAAGAAAGCACAGAGCCCCAGATTTTATGTTGTCCTGGAGAGCTTGCAGAGCACTGGGGAAAGGCATGCAGAGAATTCCCTGCTAGCACCTTCTCTCTGCGCGGGAATGAGAAGTGTTCACATTGCTTCGCAGAATCGCTTTTGTGCAGAAAACACTAACACTTGTTCAGAACGAAAGAAAGCACAGAGCCCCAGATTTTATGTTGTCCTGGAGAGCTTGCAGAGCACTGGGGAAAGCAGGCAGAGAATTCCCTGCTAGCACCTTCTCTGTGCGCGGGAAGGCAAAGTGTTCACATTTCCTCGCAGAATCGCTTTTGTGCAGAAAACACTAACACTTGTTCAGAACGAAAGAAAGCACAGAGCCCCAGATTTGCTGTTGTCCTGGAGAGCTTGCAGAGCACTGGGGAAAGGCAGGCAGAGAATTCCCTGCTAGCACCTTCTCTGTGCCTGGGAAGCAGAAGTGTTCACATTGCTTCGCAGAATCGCTTTTGTGCAGAAAACACTAACACTTGTTCAGAACGAAAGAAAGCACAGAGCCCCAGATTTTATGTTGTCCTGGAGAGCTTGCAGAGCACTGGGGAAAGGCAGGCAGAGAATTCCCTGCTAGCACCTTCTCTGTGCCTGGGAAGCAGAAGTGTTCACATTGCTTCGCAGAATCGCTTTTGTGCAGAAAACACTAACACTTGTTCAGAACGAAAGAAAGCACAGAGCCCCAGATTTTATGTTGTCCTGGAGAGCTTGCAGAGCACTGGGGAAAGGCAGGCAGAGAATTCCCTGCTAGCACCTTCTCGGTGCCTGGGAAGAAGAAGTGTTCACATTGCTTCGCAGAATCGCTTTTGTGCAGAAAACACTAACACTTGTTCAGAACGAAAGAAAGCACAGAGCCCCAGATTTTATGTTGTCCTGGAGAGCTTGCAGAGCACTGGGGAAAGGCATGCAGAGAATTCCCTGCTAGCACCTTCTCTCTGCGCGGGAATGAGAAGTGTTCACATTGCTTCGCAGAATCGCATTTGCGTCGCTTCAGAGAACACAAAAGCTTGTTCAGGACGAAAGAAAGCACAGAGCCCCAGATTTGCTGTTACCCTGGAGAGCTTGCAGAGCACTGGGGAAAGGCAGGCAGAGAATTCCCTGCTAGCACCTTCTCTGTGCGCGGGAAGGCAAAGTGTTCACATTTCCTCGCAGAATCGCTTTTGTGCAGAAAACACTAACACTTGCTCAGAACGAAAGAAAGCACAGAGCCCCAGATTTTATGTTGTCCTGGAGAGCTTGCAGAGCACTGGGGAAAGGCAGGCAGAGAATTCCCTGCTAGCACCTTCTCTGTGCCTGGGAAGAAGAAGTGTTCACATTGCTTCGCAGAATCGCTTTTGTGCAGAAAACACTAACACTTGTTCAGAACGAAAGAAAGCACAGAGCCCCAGATTTGCTGTTGTCCTGGAGAGCTTGCAGAGCACTGGGGAAAGGCAGGCAGAGAATTCCCTGCTAGCACCTTCTCTGTGCCTGGGAAGCAGAAGTGTTCACATTGCTTCGCAGAATCGCTTTTGTGCAGAAAACACTAACACTTGTTCAGAACGAAAGAAAGCACAGAGCCCCAGATTTTATGTTGTCCTGGAGAGCTTGCAGAGCACTGGGGAAAGGCAGGCAGAGAATTCCCTGCTAGCACCTTCTCTGTTCCTGGGAAGCAGAAGTGTTCACATTGCTTCGCAGAATCGCTTTTGTGCAGAAAACACTAACACTTGTTCAGAACGAAAGAAAGCACAGAGCCCCAGATTCTATGTTGTCCTGGAGAGCTTGCAGAGCACTGGGGAAAGGCAGGCAGAGAATTCCCTGCTAGCACCTTCTCTCTGCGCGGGAATGAGAAGTGTTCACATTGCTTCGCAGAATCGCTTTTGTGCAGAAAACACTAACACTTGTTCAGAACGAAAGAAAGCACAGAGACCCAGATTTTATGTTGTCCTGGAGAGCTTGCAGAGCACTGGGGAAAGGCAGGCAGAGAATTCCCTGCTAGCACCTTCTCTGTGCGCGGGAAGGCAAAGTGTTCACATTTCCTCGCAGAATCGCTTTTGTGCAGAAAACACTAACACTTGTTCAGAACGAAAGAAAGCACAGAGCCCCAGATTTTATGTTGTCCTGGAGAGCTTGCAGAGCACTGGGGAAAGGCAGGCAGAGAATTCCCTGCTAGCACCTTCTCTGTGCCTGGGAAGCAGAAGTGTTCACATTGCTTCGCAGAATCGCTTTTGTGCAGAAAACACTAACACTTGTTCAGAACGAAAGAAAGCACAGAGCCCCAGATTTGCTGTTGTCCTGGAGAGCTTGCAGAGCACTGGGGAAAGGCAGGCAGAGAATTCCCTGCTAGCACCTTCTCTGTGCCTGGGAAGCAGAAGTGTTCACATTGCTTCGCAGAATCGCTTTTGTGCAGAAAACACTAACACTTGTTCAGAACGAAAGAAAGCACAGAGCCCCAGATTTTATGTTGTCCTGGAGAGCTTGCAGAGCACTGGGGAAAGGCAGGCAGAGAATTCCCTGCTAGCACCTTCTCTCTGCACGGGAATGAGAAGTGTTCACATTGCTTCGCAGAATCGCTTTTGTGCAGAAAACACTAACACTTGTTCAGGACGAAAGAAAGCACAGAGCCCCAGATTTGCTGTTACCCTGGAGAGCTTGCAGAGCACTGGGGAAAGCAGGCAGAGAATTCCCTGCTAGCACCTTCTCTGTGCGCGGGAAGGCAAAGTGTTCACATTTCCTTGCAGAATCGCTTTTGTGCAGAAAACACTAACACTTGTTCAGAACGAAAGAAAGCACAGAGCCCCAGATTTTATGTTGTCCTGGAGAGCTTGCAGAGCACTGGGGAAAGGCAGGCAGAGAATTCCCTGCTAGCACCTTCTCTCTGCGCGGGAATGAGAAGTGTTCACATTGCTTCGCAGAATCGCATTTGCGTCGCTTCAGAGAACACAAAAGCTTGTTCAGGACGAAAGAAAGCACAGAGCCCCAGATTTGCTGTTACCCTGGAGAGCTTGCAGAGCACTGGGGAAAGGCAGGCAGAGAATTCCCTGCTAGCACCTTCTCTGTGCGCGGGAAGGCAAAGTGTTCACATTTCCTCGCAGAATCGCTTTTGTGCAGAAAACACTAACACTTGTTCAGAACGAAAGAAAGCACAGAGCCCCAGATTTGCTGTTGTCCTGGAGATATTGCAGAGCACTGGGGAATGGCAAGGAGAGAATTCCCTGCTAGCACCTTCTCTCTGCGCGGGAATGAGAAGTGTTGACATTGCTTCGCAGAATCGCTTTTGTGCAGAAAACAGTAACACTTGTTCAGAAGGAAAGAAAGCACAGAGCCCCAGATTTGCTGTTGTCCTGGAGAGCTTGCAGAGCACTGGGGAAAGGCAGGCAGAGAATTCCCTGCTAGCACCTTCTCTGTGCCTGGGAAGCAGAAGTGTTCACATTGCTTCGCAGAATCGCTTTTGTGCAGAAAACACTAACACTTGTTCAGAACGAAAGAAAGCACAGAGCCCCAGATTCTATGTTGTCCTGGAGAGCTTGCAGAGCACTGGGGAAAGGCAGGCAGAGAATTCCCTGCTAGCACCTTCTCGGTGCCTGGGAAGAAGAAGTGTTCACATTGCTTCGCAGAATCGCTTTTGTGCAGAAAACACTAACACTTGTTCAGAACGAAAGAAAGCACAGAGCCCCAGATTTTATGTTGTCCTGGAGAGCTTGCAGAGCACTGGGGAAAGGCATGCAGAGAATTCCCTGCTAGCACCTTCTCTCTGCGCGGGAATGAGAAGTGTTCACATTGCTTCGCAGAATCGCATTTGCGTCGCTTCAGAGAACACAAAAGCTTGTTCAGGACGAAAGAAAGCACAGAGCCCCAGATTTGCTGTTACCCTGGAGAGCTTGCAGAGCACTGGGGAAAGGCAGGCAGAGAATTCCCTGCTAGCACCTTCTCTGTGCGCGGGAAGGCAAAGTGTTCACATTTCCTCGCAGAATCGCTTTTGTGCAGAAAACACTAACACTTGCTCAGAACGAAAGAAAGCACAGAGCCCCAGATTTTATGTTGTCCTGGAGAGCTTGCAGAGCACTGGGGAAAGGCAGGCAGAGAATTCCCTGCTAGCACCTTCTCTGTGCCTGGGAAGAAGAAGTGTTCACATTGCTTCGCAGAATCGCTTTTGTGCAGAAAACACTAACACTTGTTCAGAACGAAAGAAAGCACAGAGCCCCAGATTTTATGTTGTCCTGGAGAGCTTGCAGAGCACTGGGGAAAGGCAGGCAGAGAATTCCCTGCTAGCACCTTCTCTGTGCCTGGGAAGCAGAAGTGTTCACATTGCTTCGCAGAATCGCTTTTGTGCAGAAAACACTAACACTTGTTCAGAACGAAAGAAAGCACAGAGCCCCAGATTTTATGTTGTCCTGGAGAGCTTGCAGAGCACTGGGGAAAGGCAGGCAGAGAATTCCCTGCTAGCACCTTCTCTGTTCCTGGGAAGCAGAAGTGTTCACATTGCTTCGCAGAATCGCTTTTGTGCAGAAAACACTAACACTTGTTCAGAACGAAAGAAAGCACAGAGCCCCAGATTCTATGTTGTCCTGGAGAGCTTGCAGAGCACTGGGGAAAGGCAGGCAGAGAATTCCCTGCTAGCACCTTCTCTCTGCGCGGGAATGAGAAGTGTTCACATTGCTTCGCAGAATCGCTTTTGTGCAGAAAACACTAACACTTGTTCAGAACGAAAGAAAGCACAGAGACCCAGATTTTATGTTGTCCTGGAGAGCTTGCAGAGCACTGGGGAAAGGCAGGCAGAGAATTCCCTGCTAGCACCTTCTCTCTGCGCGGGAATGAGAAGTGTTCACATTGCTTCGCAGAATCGCTTTTGTGCAGAAAACACTAACACTTGTTCAGAACGAAAGAAAGCACAGAGCCCCAGATTTTATGTTGTCCTGGAGAGCTTGCAGAGCACTGGGGAAAGGCATGCAGAGAATTCCCTGCTAGCACCTTCTCTCTGCGCGGGAATGAGAAGTGTTCACATTTTTTCGCAGAATCGCATTTGCGTCGCTGCAGAGAACACAAAAGCTTGTTCAGGACGAAAGAAAGCACAGAGCCCCAGATTTGCTGTTACCCTGGAGAGCTTGCAGAGCACTGGGGAAAGGCAGGCAGAGAATTCCCTGCTAGCACCTTCTCTGTGCGCGGGAAGGCAAAGTGTTCACATTTCCTCGCAGAATCGCTTTTGTGCAGAAAACACTAACACTTGTTCAGAACGAAAGAAAGCACAGAGCCCCAGATTTTATGTTGTCCTGGAGAGCTTGCAGAGCACTGGGGAAAGGCAGGCAGAGAATTCCCTGCTAGCACCTTCTCTGTGCCTGGGAAGCAGAAGTGTTCACATTGCTTCGCAGAATCGCTTTTGTGCAGAAAACACTAACACTTGTTCAGAACGAAAGAAAGCACAGAGCCCCAGATTTGCTGTTGTCCTGGAGAGCTTGCAGAGCACTGGGGAAAGGCAGGCAGAGAATTCCCTGCTAGCACCTTCTCTGTGCCTGGGAAGCAGAAGTGTTCACATTGCTTCGCAGAATCGCTTTTGTGCAGAAAACACTAACACTTGTTCAGAACGAAAGAAAGCACAGAGCCCCAGATTTTATGTTGTCCTGGAGAGCTTGCAGAGCACTGGGGAAAGGCAGGCAGAGAATTCCCTGCTAGCACCTTCTCTCTGCACGGGAATGAGAAGTGTTCACATTGCTTCGCAGAATCGCTTTTGTGCAGAAAACACTAACACTTGTTCAGGACGAAAGAAAGCACAGAGCCCCAGATTTGCTGTTACCCTGGAGAGCTTGCAGAGCACTGGGGAAAGCAGGCAGAGAATTCCCTGCTAGCACCTTCTCTGTGCGCGGGAAGGCAAAGTGTTCACATTTCCTTGCAGAATCGCTTTTGTGCAGAAAACACTAACACTTGTTCAGAACGAAAGAAAGCACAGAGCCCCAGATTTTATGTTGTCCTGGAGAGCTTGCAGAGCACTGGGGAAAGGCAGGCAGAGAATTCCCTGCTAGCACCTTCTCTCTGCGCGGGAATGAGAAGTGTTCACATTGCTTCGCAGAATCGCATTTGCGTCGCTTCAGAGAACACAAAAGCTTGTTCAGGACGAAAGAAAGCACAGAGCCCCAGATTTGCTGTTACCCTGGAGAGCTTGCAGAGCACTGGGGAAAGGCAGGCAGAGAATTCCCTGCTAGCACCTTCTCTGTGCGCGGGAAGGCAAAGTGTTCACATTTCCTCGCAGAATCGCTTTTGTGCAGAAAACACTAACACTTGTTCAGAACGAAAGAAAGCACAGAGCCCCAGATTTTATGTTGTCCTGGAGAGCTTGCAGAGCACTGGGGAAAGGCAGGCAGAGAATTCCCTGCTAGCACCTTCTCGGTGCCTGGGAAGAAGAAGTGTTCACATTGCTTCGCAGAATCGCTTTTGTGCAGAAAACACTAACACTTGTTCAGAACGAAAGAAAGCACAGAGCCCCAGATTTGCTGTTGTCCTGGAGAGCTTGCAGAGCACTGGGGAAAGGCAGGCAGAGAATTCCCTGCTAGCACCTTCTCTGTGCCTGGGAAGCAGAAGTGTTCACATTGCTTCGCAGAATCGCTTTTGTGCAGAAAACACTAACACTTGTTCAGAACGAAAGAAAGCACAGAGCCCCAGATTTTATGTTGTCCTGGAGAGCTTGCAGAGCACTGGGGAAAGGCAGGCAGAGAATTCCCTGCTAGCACCTTCTCTGTGCCTGGGAAGCAGAAGTGTTCACATTGCTTCGCAGAATCGCTTTTGTGCAGAAAACACTAACACTTGTTCAGAACGAAAGAAAGCACAGAGACCCAGATTTTATGTTGTCCTGGAGAGCTTGCAGAGCACTGGGGAAAGGCAGGCAGAAAATTCCCTGCTAGCACCTTCTCTCTGCACGGGAATGAGAAGTGTTCACATTGCTTCGCAGAATCGCTTTTGTGCAGAAAACACTAACACTTGTTCAGGACGAAAGAAAGCACAGAGCCCCAGATTTGCTGTTACCCTGGAGAGCTTGCAGAGCACTGGGGAAAGCAGGCAGAGAATTCCCTGCTAGCACCTTCTCTGTGCGCGGGAAGGCAAAGTGTTCACATTTCCTCGCAGAATCGCTTTTGTGCAGAAAACACTAACACTTGTTCAGAACGAAAGAAAGCACAGAGCCCCAGATTTTATGTTGTCCTGGAGAGCTTGCAGAGCACTGGGGAAAGGCAGGCAGAGAATTCCCTGCTAGCACCTTCTCGGTGCCTGGGAAGAAGAAGTGTTCACATTGCTTCGCAGAATCGCTTTTGTGCAGAAAACACTAACACTTGTTCAGAACGAAAGAAAGCACAGAGCCCCAGATTTTATGTTGTCCTGGAGAGCTTGCAGAGCACTAGGGAAAGGCATGCAGAGAATTCCCTGCTAGCACCTTCTCTCTGCGCGGGAATGAGAAGTGTTCACATTGCTTCGCAGAATCGCATTTGCGTCGCTTCAGAGAACACAAAAGCTTGTTCAGGACGAAAGAAAGCACAGAGCCCCAGATTTGCTGTTACCCTGGAGAGCTTGCAGAGCACTGGGGAAAGGCAGGCAGAGAATTCCCTGCTAGCACCTTCTCTGTGCGCGGGAAGGCAAAGTGTTCACATTTCCTCGCAGAATCGCTTTTGTGCAGAAAACACTAACACTTGTTCAGAACGAAAGAAAGCACAGAGCCCCAGATTTTATGTTGTCCTGGAGAGCTTGCAGAGCACTGGGGAAAGGCAGGCAGAGAATTCCCTGCTAGCACCTTCTCTGTGCCTTGGAAGCAGAAGTGTTCACATTGCTTCGCAGAATCGCTTTTGTGCAGAAAACACTAACACTTGTTCAGAACGAAAGAAAGCACAGAGCCCCAGATTTTATGTTGTCCTGGAGAGCTTGCAGAGCACTGGGGAAAGGCAGGCAGAGAATTCCCTGCTAGCACCTTCTCTGTTCCTGGGAAGCAGAAGTGTTCACATTGCTTCGCAGAATCGCTTTTGTGCAGAAAACACTAACACTTGTTCAGAACGAAAGAAAGCACAGAGCCCCAGATTCTATGTTGTCCTGGAGAGCTTGCAGAGCACTGGGGAAAGGCAGGCAGAGAATTCCCTGCTAGCACCTTCTCTCTGCGCGGGAATGAGAAGTGTTCACATTGCTTCGCAGAATCGCTTTTGTGCAGAAAACACTAACACTTGTTCAGAACGAAAGAAAGCACAGAGACCCAGATTTTATGTTGTCCTGGAGAGCTTGCAGAGCACTGGGGAAAGGCAGGCAGAGAATTCCCTGCTAGCACCTTCTCTCTGCGCGGGAATGAGAAGTGTTCACATTGCTTCGCAGAATCGCTTTTGTGCAGAAAACACTAACACTTGTTCAGAACGAAAGAAAGCACAGAGCCCCAGATTTTATGTTGTCCTGGAGAGCTTGCAGAGCACTGGGGAAAGGCATGCAGAGAATTCCCTGCTAGCACCTTCTCTCTGCGCGGGAATGAGAAGTGTTCACATTTTTTCGCAGAATCGCATTTGCGTCGCTGCAGAGAACACAAAAGCTTGTTCAGGACGAAAGAAAGCACAGAGCCCCAGATTTGCTGTTACCCTGGAGAGCTTGCAGAGCACTGGGGAAAGGCAGGCAGAGAATTCCCTGCTAGCACCTTCTCTGTGCGCGGGAAGGCAAAGTGTTCACATTTCCTCGCAGAATCGCTTTTGTGCAGAAAACACTAACACTTGTTCAGAACGAAAGAAAGCACAGAGCCCCAGATTTTATGTTGTCCTGGAGAGCTTGCAGAGCACTGGGGAAAGGCAGGCAGAGAATTCCCTGCTAGCACCTTCTCTGTGCCTGGGAAGCAGAAGTGTTCACATTGCTTCGCAGAATCGCTTTTGTGCAGAAAACACTAACACTTGTTCAGAACGAAAGAAAGCACAGAGCCCCAGATTTTATGTTGTCCTGGAGAGCTTGCAGAGCACTGGGGAAAGGCAGGCAGAGAATTCCCTGCTAGCACCTTCTCTCTGCACGGGAATGAGAAGTGTTCACATTGCTTCGCAGAATCGCTTTTGTGCAGAAAACACTAACACTTGTTCAGGACGAAAGAAAGCACAGAGCCCCAGATTTGCTGTTACCCTGGAGAGCTTGCAGAGCACTGGGGAAAGCAGGCAGAGAATTCCCTGCTAGCACCTTCTCTGTGCGCGGGAAGGCAAAGTGTTCACATTTCCTCGCAGAATCGCTTTTGTGCAGAAAACACTAACACTTGTTCAGAACGAAAGAAAGCACAGAGCCCCAGATTTTATGTTGTCCTGGAGAGCTTGCAGAGCACTGGGGAAAGGCAGGCAGAGAATTCCCTGCTAGCACCTTCTCTCTGCACGGGAATGAGAAGTGTTGACATTGCTTCGCAGAATCGCTTTTGTGCAGAAAACACTAACACTTGTTCAGAACGAAAGAAAGCACAGAGCCCCAGATTTGCTGTTGTCCTGGAGAGCTTGCAGAGCACTGGGGAAAGGCAGGCAGAGAATTCCCTGCTAGCACCTTCTCTGTGCCTGGGAAGCAGAAGTGTTCACATTGCTTGGCAGAATCGCTTTTGTGCAGAAAACAGTAACACTTGTTCAGAAGGAAAGAAAGCACAGAGCCCCAGATTTTATGTTGTCCTGGAGAGCTTGCAGAGCACTGGGGAAAGGCAGGCAGAGAATTCCCTGCTAGCACCTTCTCGGTGCCTGGGAAGAAGAAGTGTTCACATTGCTTCGCAGAATCGCTTTTGTGCAGAAAACACTAACACTTGTTCAGAACGAAAGAAAGCACAGAGCCCCAGATTTTATGTTGTCCTGGAGAGCTTGCAGAGCACTAGGGAAAGGCATGCAGAGAATTCCCTGCTAGCACCTTCTCTCTGCGCGGGAATGAGAAGTGTTCACATTGCTTCGCAGAATCGCATTTGCGTCGCTTCAGAGAACACAAAAGCTTGTTCAGGACGAAAGAAAGCACAGAGCCCCAGATTTGCTGTTACCCTGGAGAGCTTGCAGAGCACTGGGGAAAGGCAGGCAGAGAATTCCCTGCTAGCACCTTCTCTGTGCGCGGGAAGGCAAAGTGTTCACATTTCCTCGCAGAATCGCTTTTGTGCAGAAAACACTAACACTTGTTCAGAACGAAAGAAAGCACAGAGCCCCAGATTTTATGTTGTCCTGGAGAGCTTGCAGAGCACTGGGGAAAGGCAGGCAGAGAATTCCCTGCTAGCACCTTCTCTGTGCCTTGGAAGCAGAAGTGTTCACATTGCTTCGCAGAATCGCTTTTGTGCAGAAAACACTAACACTTGTTCAGAACGAAAGAAAGCACAGAGCCCCAGATTTGCTGTTGTCCTGGAGAGCTTGCAGAGCACTGGGGAAAGGCAGGCAGAGAATTCCCTGCTAGCACCTTCTCTGTGCCTGGGAAGCAGAAGTGTTCACATTGCTTCGCAGAATCGCTTTTGTGCAGAAAACACTAACACTTGTTCAGAACGAAAGAAAGCACAGAGCCCCAGATTTTATGTTGTCCTGGAGAGCTTGCAGAGCACTGGGGAAAGGCAGGCAGAGAATTCCCTGCTAGCACCTTCTCTGTTCCTGGGAAGCAGAAGTGTTCACATTGCTTCGCAGAATCGCTTTTGTGCAGAAAACACTAACACTTGTTCAGAACGAAAGAAAGCACAGAGCCCCAGATTCTATGTTGTCCTGGAGAGCTTGCAGAGCACTGGGGAAAGGCAGGCAGAGAATTCCCTGCTAGCACCTTCTCTCTGCGCGGGAATGAGAAGTGTTCACATTGCTTCGCAGAATCGCTTTTGTGCAGAAAACACTAACACTTGTTCAGAACGAAAGAAAGCACAGAGACCCAGATTTTATGTTGTCCTGGAGAGCTTGCAGAGCACTGGGGAAAGCAGGCAGAGAATTCCCTGCTAGCACCTTCTCTGTGCGCGGGAAGGCAAAGTGTTCACATTTCCTCGCAGAATCGCTTTTGTGCAGAAAACACTAACACTTGTTCAGAACGAAAGAAAGCACAGAGCCCCAGATTTTATGTTGTCCTGGAGAGCTTGCAGAGCACTGGGGAAAGGCAGGCAGAGAATTCCCTGCTAGCACCTTCTCGGTGCCTGGGAAGAAGAAGTGTTCACATTGCTTCGCAGAATCGCTTTTGTGCAGAAAACACTAACACTTGTTCAGAACGAAAGAAAGCACAGAGCCCCAGATTTTATGTTGTCCTGGAGAGCTTGCAGAGCACTGGGGAAAGGCATGCAGAGAATTCCCTGCTAGCACCTTCTCTCTGCGCGGGAATGAGAAGTGTTCACATTGCTTCGCAGAATCGCATTTGCGTCGCTTCAGAGAACACAAAAGCTTGTTCAGGACGAAAGAAAGCACAGAGCCCCAGATTTGCTGTTACCCTGGAGAGCTTGCAGAGCACTGGGGAAAGGCAGGCAGAGAATTCCCTGCTAGCACCTTCTCTGTGCGCGGGAAGGCAAAGTGTTCACATTTCCTCGCAGAATCGCTTTTGTGCAGAAAACACTAACACTTGTTCAGAACGAAAGAAAGCACAGAGCCCCAGATTTTATGTTGTCCTGGAGAGCTTGCAGAGCACTGGGGAAAGGCAGGCAGAGAATTCCCTGCTAGCACCTTCTCTGTGCCTTGGAAGCAGAAGTGTTCACATTGCTTCGCAGAATCGCTTTTGTGCAGAAAACACTAACACTTGTTCAGAACGAAAGAAAGCACAGAGCCCCAGATTTGCTGTTGTCCTGGAGAGCTTGCAGAGCACTGGGGAAAGGCAGGCAGAGAATTCCCTGCTAGCACCTTCTCTGTGCCTGGGAAGCAGAAGTGTTCACATTGCTTCGCAGAATCGCTTTTGTGCAGAAAACACTAACACTTGTTCAGAACGAAAGAAAGCACAGAGCCCCAGATTTTATGTTGTCCTGGAGAGCTTGCAGAGCACTGGGGAAAGGCAGGCAGAGAATTCCCTGCTAGCACCTTCTCTGTTCCTGGGAAGCAGAAGTGTTCACATTGCTTCGCAGAATCGCTTTTGTGCAGAAAACACTAACACTTGTTCAGAACGAAAGAAAGCACAGAGCCCCAGATTCTATGTTGTCCTGGAGAGCTTGCAGAGCACTGGGGAAAGGCAGGCAGAGAATTCCCTGCTAGCACCTTCTCTCTGCGCGGGAATGAGAAGTGTTCACATTGCTTCGCAGAATCGCTTTTGTGCAGAAAACACTAACACTTGTTCAGAACGAAAGAAAGCACAGAGACCCAGATTTTATGTTGTCCTGGAGAGCTTGCAGAGCACTGGGGAAAGGCAGGCAGAGAATTCCCTGCTAGCACCTTCTCTCTGCGCGGGAATGAGAAGTGTTCACATTGCTTCGCAGAATCGCTTTTGTGCAGAAAACACTAACACTTGTTCAGAACGAAAGAAAGCACAGAGCCCCAGATTTTATGTTGTCCTGGAGAGCTTGCAGAGCACTGGGGAAAGGCATGCAGAGAATTCCCTGCTAGCACCTTCTCTCTGCGCGGGAATGAGAAGTGTTCACATTTTTTCGCAGAATCGCATTTGCGTCGCTGCAGAGAACACAAAAGCTTGTTCAGGACGAAAGAAAGCACAGAGCCCCAGATTTGCTGTTACCCTGGAGAGCTTGCAGAGCACTGGGGAAAGCAGGCAGAGAATTCCCTGCTAGCACCTTCTCTGTGCGCGGGAAGGCAAAGTGTTCACATTTCCTCGCAGAATCGCTTTTGTGCAGAAAACACTAACACTTGTTCAGAACGAAAGAAAGCACAGAGCCCCAGATTTTATGTTGTCCTGGAGAGCTTGCAGAGCACTGGGGAAAGGCAGGCAGAGAATTCCCTGCTAGCACCTTCTCGGTGCCTGGGAAGAAGAAGTGTTCACATTGCTTCGCAGAATCGCTTTTGTGCAGAAAACACTAACACTTGTTCAGAACGAAAGAAAGCACAGAGCCCCAGATTTGCTGTTGTCCTGGAGAGCTTGCAGAGCACTGGGGAAAGGCAGGCAGAGAATTCCCTGCTAGCACCTTCTCTGTGCCTGGGAAGAAGAAGTGTTCACATTGCTTCGCAGAATCGCTTTTGTGCAGAAAACACTAACACTTGTTCAGAACGAAAGAAAGCACAGAGCCCCAGATTTTATGTTGTCCTGGAGAGCTTGCAGAGCACTGGGGAAAGGCAGGCAGAGAATTCCCTGCTAGCACCTTCTCTGTGCCTGGGAAGCAGAAGTGTTCACATTGCTTCGCAGAATCGCTTTTGTGCAGAAAACACTAACACTTGTTCAGAATGAAAGAAAGCACAGAGACCCAGATTTTATGTTGTCCTGGAGAGATTGCAGAGCACTGGGGAATGGCAAGGAGAGAATTCCCTGCTAGCACCTTCTCTCTGCGCGGGAATGAGAAGTGTTGACATTGCTTCACAGAATCGCTTTTGTGCAGAAAACACTAACACTTGTTCAGAACGAAAGAAAGCACAGAGCCCCAGATTTGCTGTTGTCCTGGAGAGCTTGCAGAGCACTGGGGAAAGGCAGGCAGAGAATTCCCTGCTAGCACCTTCTCTGTGCCTGGGAAGCAGAAGTGTTCACATTGCTTGGCAGAATCGCTTTTGTGCAGAAAACAGTAACACTTGTTCAGAAGGAAAGAAAGCACAGAGCCCCAGATTTTATGTTGTCCTGGAGAGCTTGCAGAGCACTGGGGAAAGGCAGGCAGAGAATTCCCTGCTAGCACCTTCTCTGTGCCTGGGAAGCAGAAGTGTTCACATTGCTTCGCAGAATCGCTTTTGTGCAGAAAACACTAACACTTGTTCAGAACGAAAGAAAGCACAGAGCCCCAGATTTTATGTTGTCCTGGAGAGCTTGCAGAGCACTGGGGAAAGGCAGGCAGAGAATTCCCTGCTAGCACCTTCTCGGTGCCTGGGAAGAAGAAGTGTTCACATTGCTTCGCAGAATCGCTTTTGTGCAGAAAACACTTACACTTGTTCAGAACGAAAGAAAGCACAGAGCCCCAGATTTTATGTTGTCCTGGAGAGCTTGCAGAGCACTGGGGAAAGGCATGCAGAGAATTAACTGCTAGCACCTTCTCTCTGCGCGGGAATGAGAAGTGTTCACATTGCTTCGCAGAATCGCTTTTGTGCAGAAAACACTAACACTTGTTCAGGACGAAAGAAAGCACAGAGCCCCAGATTTGCTGTTACCCTGGAGAGCTTGCAGAGCACTGGGGAAAGCAGGCAGAGAATTCCCTGCTAGCACCTTCTCTGTGCGCGGGAAGGCAAAGTGTTCACATTTCCTCGCAGAATCGCTTTTGTGCAGAAAACACTAACACTTGTTCAGAACGAAAGAAAGCACAGAGCCCCAGATTTGCTGTTGTGCTGGAGAGCTTGCAGAGCACTGGGGAAAGGCAGGCAGAGAATTCCCTGCTAGCACCTTCTCGGTGCCTGGGAAGAAGAAGTGTTCACATTGCTTCGCAGAATCGCTTTTGTGCAGAAAACACTAACACTTGTTCAGAACGAAAGAAAGCACAGAGCCCCAGATTTTATGTTGTCCGGGAGAGCTTGCAGAGCACTGGGGAAAGGCATGCAGAGAATTCCCTGCTAGCACCTTCTCTCTGCGCGGGAATGAGAAGTGTTCACATTGCTTCGCAGAATCGCATTTGCGTCGCTTCAGAGAACACAAAAGCTTGTTCAGGACGAAAGAAAGCACAGAGCCCCAGATTTGCTGTTACCCTGGAGAGCTTGCAGAGCACTGGGGAAAGGCAGGCAGAGAATTCCCTGCTAGCACCTTCTCTGTGCGCGGGAAGGCAAAGTGTTCACATTTCCTCGCAGAATCGCTTTTGTGCAGAAAACACTAACACTTGTTCAGAACGAAAGAAAGCACAGAGCCCCAGATTTTATGTTGTCCTGGAGAGCTTGCAGAGCACTGGGGAAAGGCAGGCAGAGAATTCCCTGCTAGCACCTTCTCTGTGCCTGGGAAGAAGAAGTGTTCACATTGCTTCGCAGAATCGCTTTTGTGCAGAAAACACTAACACTTGTTCAGAACGAAAGAAAGCACAGAGCCCCAGATTTGCTGTTGTCCTGGAGAGCTTGCAGAGCACTGGGGAAAGGCAGGCAGAGAATTCCCTGCTAGCACCTTCTCGGTGCCTGGGAAGCAGAAGTGTTCACATTGCTTCGCAGAATCGCTTTTGTGCAGAAAACACTAACACTTGTTCAGAACGAAAGAAAGCACAGAGCCCCAGATTTGCTGTTGTCCTGGAGAGCTTGCAGAGCACTGGGGAAAGGCAGGCAGAGAATTCCCTGCTAGCACCTTCTCGGTGCCTGGGAAGCAGAAGTGTTCACATTGCTTCGCAGAATCGCTTTTGTGCAGAAAACACTAACACTTGTTCAGAACGAAAGAAAGCACAGAGCCCCAGATTTTATGTTGTCCTGGAGAGCTTGCAGAGCACTGGGGAAAGGCAGGCAGAGAATTCCCTGCTAGCACCTTCTCTGTGCCTGGGAAGCAGAAGTGTTCACATTGCTTCGCAGAATCGCTTTTGTGCAGAAAACACTAACACTTGTTCAGAACGAAAGAAAGCACAGAGCCCCAGATTTGCTGTTGTCCTGGAGAGCTTGCAGAGCACTGGGGAAAGGCAGGCAGAGAATTCCCTGCTAGCACCTTCTCTCTGCGCGGGAATGAGAAGTGTTCACATTGCTTCGCAGAATCGCTTTTGTGCAGAAAACACTAACACTTGTTCAGAACGAAAGAAAGCACAGAGCCCCAGATTTTATGTTGTCCTGGAGAGCTTGCAGAGCACTGGGGAAAGGCAGGCAGAGAATTCCCTGCTAGCACCTTCTCTGTGCCTGGGAAGCAGAAGTGTTCACATTGCTTCGCAGAATCGCTTTTGTGCAGAAAACACTAACACTTGTTCAGAACGAAAGAAAGCACAGAGCCCCAGATTTTATGTTGTCCTGGAGAGCTTGCAGAGCACTGGGGAAAGGCATGCAGAGAATTCCCTGCTAGCACCTTCTCTCTGCGCGGGAATGAGAAGTGTTCACATTGCTTCGCAGAATCGCATTTGCGTCGCTTCAGAGAACACAAAAGCTTGTTCAGGACGAAAGAAAGCACAGAGCCCCAGATTTGCTGTTACCCTGGAGAGCTTGCAGAGCACTGGGGAAAGGCAGGCAGAGAATTCCCTGCTAGCACCTTCTGTGTGCGCGGGAAGGCAAAGTGTTCACATTTCCTCGCAGAATCGCTTTTGTGCAGAAAACACTAACACTTGTTCAGAACGAAAGAAAGCACAGAGCCCCAGATTTTATGTTGTCCTGGAGAGCTTGCAGAGCACTGGGGAAAGGCAGGCAGAGAATTCCCTGCTAGCACCTTCTCTGTGCCTGGGAAGAAGAAGTGTTCACATTGCTTCGCAGAATCGCTTTTGTGCAGAAAACACTAACACTTGTTCAGAACGAAAGAAAGCACAGAGCCCCAGATTTGCTGTTGTCCTGGAGAGCTTGCAGAGCACTGGGGAAAGGCAGGCAGAGAATTCCCTGCTAGCACCTTCTCTGTGCCTGGGAAGCAGAAGTGTTCACATTGCTTCGCAGAATCGCTTTTGTGCAGAAAACACTAACACTTGTTCAGAACGAAAGAAAGCACAGAGCCCCAGATTTTATGTTGTCCTGGAGAGCTTGCAGAGCACTGGGGAAAGGCAGGCAGAGAATTCCCTGCTAGCACCTTCTCTGTTCCTGGGAAGCAGAAGTGTTCACATTGCTTCGCAGAATCGCTTTTGTGCAGAAAACACTAACACTTGTTCAGAACGAAAGAAAGCACAGAGCCCCAGATTCTATGTTGTCCTGGAGAGCTTGCAGAGCACTGGGGAAAGGCAGGCAGAGAATTCCCTGCTAGCACCTTCTCTCTGCGCGGGAATGAGAAGTGTTCACATTGCTTCGCAGAATCGCTTTTGTGCAGAAAACACTAACACTTGTTCAGAACGAAAGAAAGCACAGAGACCCAGATTTTATGTTGTCCTGGAGAGCTTGCAGAGCACTGGGGAAAGGCAGGCAGAGAATTCCCTGCTAGCACCTTCTCTGTGCGCGGGAAGGCAAAGTGTTCACATTTCCTCGCAGAATCGCTTTTGTGCAGAAAACACTAACACTTGTTCAGAACGAAAGAAAGCACAGAGCCCCAGATTTTATGTTGTCCTGGAGAGCTTGCAGAGCACTGGGGAAAGGCAGGCAGAGAATTCCCTGCTAGCACCTTCTCTGTGCCTGGGAAGCAGAAGTGTTCACATTGCTTCGCAGAATCGCTTTTGTGCAGAAAACACTAACACTTGTTCAGAACGAAAGAAAGCACAGAGCCCCAGATTTGCTGTTGTCCTGGAGAGCTTGCAGAGCACTGGGGAAAGGCAGGCAGAGAATTCCCTGCTAGCACCTTCTCTGTGCCTGGGAAGCAGAAGTGTTCACATTGCTTCGCAGAATCGCTTTTGTGCAGAAAACACTAACACTTGTTCAGAACGAAAGAAAGCACAGAGCCCCAGATTTTATGTTGTCCTGGAGAGCTTGCAGAGCACTGGGGAAAGGCAGGCAGAGAATTCCCTGCTAGCACCTTCTCTCTGCACGGGAATGAGAAGTGTTCACATTGCTTCGCAGAATCGCTTTTGTGCAGAAAACACTAACACTTGTTCAGGACGAAAGAAAGCACAGAGCCCCAGATTTGCTGTTACCCTGGAGAGCTTGCAGAGCACTGGGGAAAGCAGGCAGAGAATTCCCTGCTAGCACCTTCTCTGTGCGCGGGAAGGCAAAGTGTTCACATTTCCTTGCAGAATCGCTTTTGTGCAGAAAACACTAACACTTGTTCAGAACGAAAGAAAGCACAGAGCCCCAGATTTTATGTTGTCCTGGAGAGCTTGCAGAGCACTGGGGAAAGGCAGGCAGAGAATTCCCTGCTAGCACCTTCTCTCTGCGCGGGAATGAGAAGTGTTCACATTGCTTCGCAGAATCGCATTTGCGTCGCTTCAGAGAACACAAAAGCTTGTTCAGGACGAAAGAAAGCACAGAGCCCCAGATTTGCTGTTACCCTGGAGAGCTTGCAGAGCACTGGGGAAAGGCAGGCAGAGAATTCCCTGCTAGCACCTTCTCTGTGCGCGGGAAGGCAAAGTGTTCACATTTCCTCGCAGAATCGCTTTTGTGCAGAAAACACTAACACTTGTTCAGAACGAAAGAAAGCACAGAGCCCCAGATTTGCTGTTGTCCTGGAGATATTGCAGAGCACTGGGGAATGGCAAGGAGAGAATTCCCTGCTAGCACCTTCTCTCTGCGCGGGAATGAGAAGTGTTGACATTGCTTCGCAGAATCGCTTTTGTGCAGAAAACAGTAACACTTGTTCAGAAGGAAAGAAAGCACAGAGCCCCAGATTTGCTGTTGTCCTGGAGAGCTTGCAGAGCACTGGGGAAAGGCAGGCAGAGAATTCCCTGCTAGCACCTTCTCTGTGCCTGGGAAGCAGAAGTGTTCACATTGCTTCGCAGAATCGCTTTTGTGCAGAAAACACTAACACTTGTTCAGAACGAAAGAAAGCACAGAGCCCCAGATTCTATGTTGTCCTGGAGAGCTTGCAGAGCACTGGGGAAAGGCAGGCAGAGAATTCCCTGCTAGCACCTTCTCGGTGCCTGGGAAGAAGAAGTGTTCACATTGCTTCGCAGAATCGCTTTTGTGCAGAAAACACTAACACTTGTTCAGAACGAAAGAAAGCACAGAGCCCCAGATTTTATGTTGTCCTGGAGAGCTTGCAGAGCACTGGGGAAAGGCATGCAGAGAATTCCCTGCTAGCACCTTCTCTCTGCGCGGGAATGAGAAGTGTTCACATTGCTTCGCAGAATCGCATTTGCGTCGCTTCAGAGAACACAAAAGCTTGTTCAGGACGAAAGAAAGCACAGAGCCCCAGATTTGCTGTTACCCTGGAGAGCTTGCAGAGCACTGGGGAAAGGCAGGCAGAGAATTCCCTGCTAGCACCTTCTCTGTGCGCGGGAAGGCAAAGTGTTCACATTTCCTCGCAGAATCGCTTTTGTGCAGAAAACACTAACACTTGCTCAGAACGAAAGAAAGCACAGAGCCCCAGATTTTATGTTGTCCTGGAGAGCTTGCAGAGCACTGGGGAAAGGCAGGCAGAGAATTCCCTGCTAGCACCTTCTCTGTGCCTGGGAAGAAGAAGTGTTCACATTGCTTCGCAGAATCGCTTTTGTGCAGAAAACACTAACACTTGTTCAGAACGAAAGAAAGCACAGAGCCCCAGATTTTATGTTGTCCTGGAGAGCTTGCAGAGCACTGGGGAAAGGCAGGCAGAGAATTCCCTGCTAGCACCTTCTCTGTGCCTGGGAAGCAGAAGTGTTCACATTGCTTCGCAGAATCGCTTTTGTGCAGAAAACACTAACACTTGTTCAGAACGAAAGAAAGCACAGAGCCCCAGATTTTATGTTGTCCTGGAGAGCTTGCAGAGCACTGGGGAAAGGCAGGCAGAGAATTCCCTGCTAGCACCTTCTCTGTTCCTGGGAAGCAGAAGTGTTCACATTGCTTCGCAGAATCGCTTTTGTGCAGAAAACACTAACACTTGTTCAGAACGAAAGAAAGCACAGAGCCCCAGATTCTATGTTGTCCTGGAGAGCTTGCAGAGCACTGGGGAAAGGCAGGCAGAGAATTCCCTGCTAGCACCTTCTCTCTGCGCGGGAATGAGAAGTGTTCACATTGCTTCGCAGAATCGCTTTTGTGCAGAAAACACTAACACTTGTTCAGAACGAAAGAAAGCACAGAGACCCAGATTTTATGTTGTCCTGGAGAGCTTGCAGAGCACTGGGGAAAGGCAGGCAGAGAATTCCCTGCTAGCACCTTCTCTCTGCGCGGGAATGAGAAGTGTTCACATTGCTTCGCAGAATCGCTTTTGTGCAGAAAACACTAACACTTGTTCAGAACGAAAGAAAGCACAGAGCCCCAGATTTTATGTTGTCCTGGAGAGCTTGCAGAGCACTGGGGAAAGGCATGCAGAGAATTCCCTGCTAGCACCTTCTCTCTGCGCGGGAATGAGAAGTGTTCACATTTTTTCGCAGAATCGCATTTGCGTCGCTGCAGAGAACACAAAAGCTTGTTCAGGACGAAAGAAAGCACAGAGCCCCAGATTTGCTGTTACCCTGGAGAGCTTGCAGAGCACTGGGGAAAGGCAGGCAGAGAATTCCCTGCTAGCACCTTCTCTGTGCGCGGGAAGGCAAAGTGTTCACATTTCCTCGCAGAATCGCTTTTGTGCAGAAAACACTAACACTTGTTCAGAACGAAAGAAAGCACAGAGCCCCAGATTTTATGTTGTCCTGGAGAGCTTGCAGAGCACTGGGGAAAGGCAGGCAGAGAATTCCCTGCTAGCACCTTCTCTGTGCCTGGGAAGCAGAAGTGTTCACATTGCTTCGCAGAATCGCTTTTGTGCAGAAAACACTAACACTTGTTCAGAACGAAAGAAAGCACAGAGCCCCAGATTTGCTGTTGTCCTGGAGAGCTTGCAGAGCACTGGGGAAAGGCAGGCAGAGAATTCCCTGCTAGCACCTTCTCTGTGCCTGGGAAGCAGAAGTGTTCACATTGCTTCGCAGAATCGCTTTTGTGCAGAAAACACTAACACTTGTTCAGAACGAAAGAAAGCACAGAGCCCCAGATTTTATGTTGTCCTGGAGAGCTTGCAGAGCACTGGGGAAAGGCAGGCAGAGAATTCCCTGCTAGCACCTTCTCTCTGCACGGGAATGAGAAGTGTTCACATTGCTTCGCAGAATCGCTTTTGTGCAGAAAACACTAACACTTGTTCAGGACGAAAGAAAGCACAGAGCCCCAGATTTGCTGTTACCCTGGAGAGCTTGCAGAGCACTGGGGAAAGCAGGCAGAGAATTCCCTGCTAGCACCTTCTCTGTGCGCGGGAAGGCAAAGTGTTCACATTTCCTTGCAGAATCGCTTTTGTGCAGAAAACACTAACACTTGTTCAGAACGAAAGAAAGCACAGAGCCCCAGATTTTATGTTGTCCTGGAGAGCTTGCAGAGCACTGGGGAAAGGCAGGCAGAGAATTCCCTGCTAGCACCTTCTCTCTGCGCGGGAATGAGAAGTGTTCACATTGCTTCGCAGAATCGCATTTGCGTCGCTTCAGAGAACACAAAAGCTTGTTCAGGACGAAAGAAAGCACAGAGCCCCAGATTTGCTGTTACCCTGGAGAGCTTGCAGAGCACTGGGGAAAGGCAGGCAGAGAATTCCCTGCTAGCACCTTCTCTGTGCGCGGGAAGGCAAAGTGTTCACATTTCCTCGCAGAATCGCTTTTGTGCAGAAAACACTAACACTTGTTCAGAACGAAAGAAAGCACAGAGCCCCAGATTTTATGTTGTCCTGGAGAGCTTGCAGAGCACTGGGGAAAGGCAGGCAGAGAATTCCCTGCTAGCACCTTCTCGGTGCCTGGGAAGAAGAAGTGTTCACATTGCTTCGCAGAATCGCTTTTGTGCAGAAAACACTAACACTTGTTCAGAACGAAAGAAAGCACAGAGCCCCAGATTTGCTGTTGTCCTGGAGAGCTTGCAGAGCACTGGGGAAAGGCAGGCAGAGAATTCCCTGCTAGCACCTTCTCTGTGCCTGGGAAGCAGAAGTGTTCACATTGCTTCGCAGAATCGCTTTTGTGCAGAAAACACTAACACTTGTTCAGAACGAAAGAAAGCACAGAGCCCCAGATTTTATGTTGTCCTGGAGAGCTTGCAGAGCACTGGGGAAAGGCAGGCAGAGAATTCCCTGCTAGCACCTTCTCTGTGCCTGGGAAGCAGAAGTGTTCACATTGCTTCGCAGAATCGCTTTTGTGCAGAAAACACTAACACTTGTTCAGAACGAAAGAAAGCACAGAGACCCAGATTTTATGTTGTCCTGGAGAGCTTGCAGAGCACTGGGGAAAGGCAGGCAGAAAATTCCCTGCTAGCACCTTCTCTCTGCACGGGAATGAGAAGTGTTCACATTGCTTCGCAGAATCGCTTTTGTGCAGAAAACACTAACACTTGTTCAGGACGAAAGAAAGCACAGAGCCCCAGATTTGCTGTTACCCTGGAGAGCTTGCAGAGCACTGGGGAAAGCAGGCAGAGAATTCCCTGCTAGCACCTTCTCTGTGCGCGGGAAGGCAAAGTGTTCACATTTCCTCGCAGAATCGCTTTTGTGCAGAAAACACTAACACTTGTTCAGAACGAAAGAAAGCACAGAGCCCCAGATTTTATGTTGTCCTGGAGAGCTTGCAGAGCACTGGGGAAAGGCAGGCAGAGAATTCCCTGCTAGCACCTTCTCGGTGCCTGGGAAGAAGAAGTGTTCACATTGCTTCGCAGAATCGCTTTTGTGCAGAAAACACTAACACTTGTTCAGAACGAAAGAAAGCACAGAGCCCCAGATTTTATGTTGTCCTGGAGAGCTTGCAGAGCACTAGGGAAAGGCATGCAGAGAATTCCCTGCTAGCACCTTCTCTCTGCGCGGGAATGAGAAGTGTTCACATTGCTTCGCAGAATCGCATTTGCGTCGCTTCAGAGAACACAAAAGCTTGTTCAGGACGAAAGAAAGCACAGAGCCCCAGATTTGCTGTTACCCTGGAGAGCTTGCAGAGCACTGGGGAAAGGCAGGCAGAGAATTCCCTGCTAGCACCTTCTCTGTGCGCGGGAAGGCAAAGTGTTCACATTTCCTCGCAGAATCGCTTTTGTGCAGAAAACACTAACACTTGTTCAGAACGAAAGAAAGCACAGAGCCCCAGATTTTATGTTGTCCTGGAGAGCTTGCAGAGCACTGGGGAAAGGCAGGCAGAGAATTCCCTGCTAGCACCTTCTCTGTGCCTTGGAAGCAGAAGTGTTCACATTGCTTCGCAGAATCGCTTTTGTGCAGAAAACACTAACACTTGTTCAGAACGAAAGAAAGCACAGAGCCCCAGATTTTATGTTGTCCTGGAGAGCTTGCAGAGCACTGGGGAAAGGCAGGCAGAGAATTCCCTGCTAGCACCTTCTCTGTTCCTGGGAAGCAGAAGTGTTCACATTGCTTCGCAGAATCGCTTTTGTGCAGAAAACACTAACACTTGTTCAGAACGAAAGAAAGCACAGAGCCCCAGATTCTATGTTGTCCTGGAGAGCTTGCAGAGCACTGGGGAAAGGCAGGCAGAGAATTCCCTGCTAGCACCTTCTCTCTGCGCGGGAATGAGAAGTGTTCACATTGCTTCGCAGAATCGCTTTTGTGCAGAAAACACTAACACTTGTTCAGAACGAAAGAAAGCACAGAGACCCAGATTTTATGTTGTCCTGGAGAGCTTGCAGAGCACTGGGGAAAGGCAGGCAGAGAATTCCCTGCTAGCACCTTCTCTCTGCGCGGGAATGAGAAGTGTTCACATTGCTTCGCAGAATCGCTTTTGTGCAGAAAACACTAACACTTGTTCAGAACGAAAGAAAGCACAGAGCCCCAGATTTTATGTTGTCCTGGAGAGCTTGCAGAGCACTGGGGAAAGGCATGCAGAGAATTCCCTGCTAGCACCTTCTCTCTGCGCGGGAATGAGAAGTGTTCACATTTTTTCGCAGAATCGCATTTGCGTCGCTGCAGAGAACACAAAAGCTTGTTCAGGACGAAAGAAAGCACAGAGCCCCAGATTTGCTGTTACCCTGGAGAGCTTGCAGAGCACTGGGGAAAGGCAGGCAGAGAATTCCCTGCTAGCACCTTCTCTGTGCGCGGGAAGGCAAAGTGTTCACATTTCCTCGCAGAATCGCTTTTGTGCAGAAAACACTAACACTTGTTCAGAACGAAAGAAAGCACAGAGCCCCAGATTTTATGTTGTCCTGGAGAGCTTGCAGAGCACTGGGGAAAGGCAGGCAGAGAATTCCCTGCTAGCACCTTCTCTGTGCCTGGGAAGCAGAAGTGTTCACATTGCTTCGCAGAATCGCTTTTGTGCAGAAAACACTAACACTTGTTCAGAACGAAAGAAAGCACAGAGCCCCAGATTTTATGTTGTCCTGGAGAGCTTGCAGAGCACTGGGGAAAGGCAGGCAGAGAATTCCCTGCTAGCACCTTCTCTCTGCACGGGAATGAGAAGTGTTCACATTGCTTCGCAGAATCGCTTTTGTGCAGAAAACACTAACACTTGTTCAGGACGAAAGAAAGCACAGAGCCCCAGATTTGCTGTTACCCTGGAGAGCTTGCAGAGCACTGGGGAAAGCAGGCAGAGAATTCCCTGCTAGCACCTTCTCTGTGCGCGGGAAGGCAAAGTGTTCACATTTCCTCGCAGAATCGCTTTTGTGCAGAAAACACTAACACTTGTTCAGAACGAAAGAAAGCACAGAGCCCCAGATTTTATGTTGTCCTGGAGAGCTTGCAGAGCACTGGGGAAAGGCAGGCAGAGAATTCCCTGCTAGCACCTTCTCTCTGCACGGGAATGAGAAGTGTTGACATTGCTTCGCAGAATCGCTTTTGTGCAGAAAACACTAACACTTGTTCAGAACGAAAGAAAGCACAGAGCCCCAGATTTGCTGTTGTCCTGGAGAGCTTGCAGAGCACTGGGGAAAGGCAGGCAGAGAATTCCCTGCTAGCACCTTCTCTGTGCCTGGGAAGCAGAAGTGTTCACATTGCTTGGCAGAATCGCTTTTGTGCAGAAAACAGTAACACTTGTTCAGAAGGAAAGAAAGCACAGAGCCCCAGATTTTATGTTGTCCTGGAGAGCTTGCAGAGCACTGGGGAAAGGCAGGCAGAGAATTCCCTGCTAGCACCTTCTCGGTGCCTGGGAAGAAGAAGTGTTCACATTGCTTCGCAGAATCGCTTTTGTGCAGAAAACACTAACACTTGTTCAGAACGAAAGAAAGCACAGAGCCCCAGATTTTATGTTGTCCTGGAGAGCTTGCAGAGCACTAGGGAAAGGCATGCAGAGAATTCCCTGCTAGCACCTTCTCTCTGCGCGGGAATGAGAAGTGTTCACATTGCTTCGCAGAATCGCATTTGCGTCGCTTCAGAGAACACAAAAGCTTGTTCAGGACGAAAGAAAGCACAGAGCCCCAGATTTGCTGTTACCCTGGAGAGCTTGCAGAGCACTGGGGAAAGGCAGGCAGAGAATTCCCTGCTAGCACCTTCTCTGTGCGCGGGAAGGCAAAGTGTTCACATTTCCTCGCAGAATCGCTTTTGTGCAGAAAACACTAACACTTGTTCAGAACGAAAGAAAGCACAGAGCCCCAGATTTTATGTTGTCCTGGAGAGCTTGCAGAGCACTGGGGAAAGGCAGGCAGAGAATTCCCTGCTAGCACCTTCTCTGTGCCTTGGAAGCAGAAGTGTTCACATTGCTTCGCAGAATCGCTTTTGTGCAGAAAACACTAACACTTGTTCAGAACGAAAGAAAGCACAGAGCCCCAGATTTGCTGTTGTCCTGGAGAGCTTGCAGAGCACTGGGGAAAGGCAGGCAGAGAATTCCCTGCTAGCACCTTCTCTGTGCCTGGGAAGCAGAAGTGTTCACATTGCTTCGCAGAATCGCTTTTGTGCAGAAAACACTAACACTTGTTCAGAACGAAAGAAAGCACAGAGCCCCAGATTTTATGTTGTCCTGGAGAGCTTGCAGAGCACTGGGGAAAGGCAGGCAGAGAATTCCCTGCTAGCACCTTCTCTGTTCCTGGGAAGCAGAAGTGTTCACATTGCTTCGCAGAATCGCTTTTGTGCAGAAAACACTAACACTTGTTCAGAACGAAAGAAAGCACAGAGCCCCAGATTCTATGTTGTCCTGGAGAGCTTGCAGAGCACTGGGGAAAGGCAGGCAGAGAATTCCCTGCTAGCACCTTCTCTCTGCGCGGGAATGAGAAGTGTTCACATTGCTTCGCAGAATCGCTTTTGTGCAGAAAACACTAACACTTGTTCAGAACGAAAGAAAGCACAGAGACCCAGATTTTATGTTGTCCTGGAGAGCTTGCAGAGCACTGGGGAAAGCAGGCAGAGAATTCCCTGCTAGCACCTTCTCTGTGCGCGGGAAGGCAAAGTGTTCACATTTCCTCGCAGAATCGCTTTTGTGCAGAAAACACTAACACTTGTTCAGAACGAAAGAAAGCACAGAGCCCCAGATTTTATGTTGTCCTGGAGAGCTTGCAGAGCACTGGGGAAAGGCAGGCAGAGAATTCCCTGCTAGCACCTTCTCGGTGCCTGGGAAGAAGAAGTGTTCACATTGCTTCGCAGAATCGCTTTTGTGCAGAAAACACTAACACTTGTTCAGAACGAAAGAAAGCACAGAGCCCCAGATTTTATGTTGTCCTGGAGAGCTTGCAGAGCACTGGGGAAAGGCATGCAGAGAATTCCCTGCTAGCACCTTCTCTCTGCGCGGGAATGAGAAGTGTTCACATTGCTTCGCAGAATCGCATTTGCGTCGCTTCAGAGAACACAAAAGCTTGTTCAGGACGAAAGAAAGCACAGAGCCCCAGATTTGCTGTTACCCTGGAGAGCTTGCAGAGCACTGGGGAAAGGCAGGCAGAGAATTCCCTGCTAGCACCTTCTCTGTGCGCGGGAAGGCAAAGTGTTCACATTTCCTCGCAGAATCGCTTTTGTGCAGAAAACACTAACACTTGTTCAGAACGAAAGAAAGCACAGAGCCCCAGATTTTATGTTGTCCTGGAGAGCTTGCAGAGCACTGGGGAAAGGCAGGCAGAGAATTCCCTGCTAGCACCTTCTCTGTGCCTTGGAAGCAGAAGTGTTCACATTGCTTCGCAGAATCGCTTTTGTGCAGAAAACACTAACACTTGTTCAGAACGAAAGAAAGCACAGAGCCCCAGATTTGCTGTTGTCCTGGAGAGCTTGCAGAGCACTGGGGAAAGGCAGGCAGAGAATTCCCTGCTAGCACCTTCTCTGTGCCTGGGAAGCAGAAGTGTTCACATTGCTTCGCAGAATCGCTTTTGTGCAGAAAACACTAACACTTGTTCAGAACGAAAGAAAGCACAGAGCCCCAGATTTTATGTTGTCCTGGAGAGCTTGCAGAGCACTGGGGAAAGGCAGGCAGAGAATTCCCTGCTAGCACCTTCTCTGTTCCTGGGAAGCAGAAGTGTTCACATTGCTTCGCAGAATCGCTTTTGTGCAGAAAACACTAACACTTGTTCAGAACGAAAGAAAGCACAGAGCCCCAGATTCTATGTTGTCCTGGAGAGCTTGCAGAGCACTGGGGAAAGGCAGGCAGAGAATTCCCTGCTAGCACCTTCTCTCTGCGCGGGAATGAGAAGTGTTCACATTGCTTCGCAGAATCGCTTTTGTGCAGAAAACACTAACACTTGTTCAGAACGAAAGAAAGCACAGAGACCCAGATTTTATGTTGTCCTGGAGAGCTTGCAGAGCACTGGGGAAAGGCAGGCAGAGAATTCCCTGCTAGCACCTTCTCTCTGCGCGGGAATGAGAAGTGTTCACATTGCTTCGCAGAATCGCTTTTGTGCAGAAAACACTAACACTTGTTCAGAACGAAAGAAAGCACAGAGCCCCAGATTTTATGTTGTCCTGGAGAGCTTGCAGAGCACTGGGGAAAGGCATGCAGAGAATTCCCTGCTAGCACCTTCTCTCTGCGCGGGAATGAGAAGTGTTCACATTTTTTCGCAGAATCGCATTTGCGTCGCTGCAGAGAACACAAAAGCTTGTTCAGGACGAAAGAAAGCACAGAGCCCCAGATTTGCTGTTACCCTGGAGAGCTTGCAGAGCACTGGGGAAAGCAGGCAGAGAATTCCCTGCTAGCACCTTCTCTGTGCGCGGGAAGGCAAAGTGTTCACATTTCCTCGCAGAATCGCTTTTGTGCAGAAAACACTAACACTTGTTCAGAACGAAAGAAAGCACAGAGCCCCAGATTTTATGTTGTCCTGGAGAGCTTGCAGAGCACTGGGGAAAGGCAGGCAGAGAATTCCCTGCTAGCACCTTCTCGGTGCCTGGGAAGAAGAAGTGTTCACATTGCTTCGCAGAATCGCTTTTGTGCAGAAAACACTAACACTTGTTCAGAACGAAAGAAAGCACAGAGCCCCAGATTTGCTGTTGTCCTGGAGAGCTTGCAGAGCACTGGGGAAAGGCAGGCAGAGAATTCCCTGCTAGCACCTTCTCTGTGCCTGGGAAGAAGAAGTGTTCACATTGCTTCGCAGAATCGCTTTTGTGCAGAAAACACTAACACTTGTTCAGAACGAAAGAAAGCACAGAGCCCCAGATTTTATGTTGTCCTGGAGAGCTTGCAGAGCACTGGGGAAAGGCAGGCAGAGAATTCCCTGCTAGCACCTTCTCTGTGCCTGGGAAGCAGAAGTGTTCACATTGCTTCGCAGAATCGCTTTTGTGCAGAAAACACTAACACTTGTTCAGAATGAAAGAAAGCACAGAGACCCAGATTTTATGTTGTCCTGGAGAGATTGCAGAGCACTGGGGAATGGCAAGGAGAGAATTCCCTGCTAGCACCTTCTCTCTGCGCGGGAATGAGAAGTGTTGACATTGCTTCACAGAATCGCTTTTGTGCAGAAAACACTAACACTTGTTCAGAACGAAAGAAAGCACAGAGCCCCAGATTTGCTGTTGTCCTGGAGAGCTTGCAGAGCACTGGGGAAAGGCAGGCAGAGAATTCCCTGCTAGCACCTTCTCTGTGCCTGGGAAGCAGAAGTGTTCACATTGCTTGGCAGAATCGCTTTTGTGCAGAAAACAGTAACACTTGTTCAGAAGGAAAGAAAGCACAGAGCCCCAGATTTTATGTTGTCCTGGAGAGCTTGCAGAGCACTGGGGAAAGGCAGGCAGAGAATTCCCTGCTAGCACCTTCTCTGTGCCTGGGAAGCAGAAGTGTTCACATTGCTTCGCAGAATCGCTTTTGTGCAGAAAACACTAACACTTGTTCAGAACGAAAGAAAGCACAGAGCCCCAGATTTTATGTTGTCCTGGAGAGCTTGCAGAGCACTGGGGAAAGGCAGGCAGAGAATTCCCTGCTAGCACCTTCTCGGTGCCTGGGAAGAAGAAGTGTTCACATTGCTTCGCAGAATCGCTTTTGTGCAGAAAACACTTACACTTGTTCAGAACGAAAGAAAGCACAGAGCCCCAGATTTTATGTTGTCCTGGAGAGCTTGCAGAGCACTGGGGAAAGGCATGCAGAGAATTAACTGCTAGCACCTTCTCTCTGCGCGGGAATGAGAAGTGTTCACATTGCTTCGCAGAATCGCTTTTGTGCAGAAAACACTAACACTTGTTCAGGACGAAAGAAAGCACAGAGCCCCAGATTTGCTGTTACCCTGGAGAGCTTGCAGAGCACTGGGGAAAGCAGGCAGAGAATTCCCTGCTAGCACCTTCTCTGTGCGCGGGAAGGCAAAGTGTTCACATTTCCTCGCAGAATCGCTTTTGTGCAGAAAACACTAACACTTGTTCAGAACGAAAGAAAGCACAGAGCCCCAGATTTGCTGTTGTGCTGGAGAGCTTGCAGAGCACTGGGGAAAGGCAGGCAGAGAATTCCCTGCTAGCACCTTCTCGGTGCCTGGGAAGAAGAAGTGTTCACATTGCTTCGCAGAATCGCTTTTGTGCAGAAAACACTAACACTTGTTCAGAACGAAAGAAAGCACAGAGCCCCAGATTTTATGTTGTCCGGGAGAGCTTGCAGAGCACTGGGGAAAGGCATGCAGAGAATTCCCTGCTAGCACCTTCTCTCTGCGCGGGAATGAGAAGTGTTCACATTGCTTCGCAGAATCGCATTTGCGTCGCTTCAGAGAACACAAAAGCTTGTTCAGGACGAAAGAAAGCACAGAGCCCCAGATTTGCTGTTACCCTGGAGAGCTTGCAGAGCACTGGGGAAAGGCAGGCAGAGAATTCCCTGCTAGCACCTTCTCTGTGCGCGGGAAGGCAAAGTGTTCACATTTCCTCGCAGAATCGCTTTTGTGCAGAAAACACTAACACTTGTTCAGAACGAAAGAAAGCACAGAGCCCCAGATTTTATGTTGTCCTGGAGAGCTTGCAGAGCACTGGGGAAAGGCAGGCAGAGAATTCCCTGCTAGCACCTTCTCTGTGCCTGGGAAGAAGAAGTGTTCACATTGCTTCGCAGAATCGCTTTTGTGCAGAAAACACTAACACTTGTTCAGAACGAAAGAAAGCACAGAGCCCCAGATTTGCTGTTGTCCTGGAGAGCTTGCAGAGCACTGGGGAAAGGCAGGCAGAGAATTCCCTGCTAGCACCTTCTCGGTGCCTGGGAAGCAGAAGTGTTCACATTGCTTCGCAGAATCGCTTTTGTGCAGAAAACACTAACACTTGTTCAGAACGAAAGAAAGCACAGAGCCCCAGATTTGCTGTTGTCCTGGAGAGCTTGCAGAGCACTGGGGAAAGGCAGGCAGAGAATTCCCTGCTAGCACCTTCTCGGTGCCTGGGAAGCAGAAGTGTTCACATTGCTTCGCAGAATCGCTTTTGTGCAGAAAACACTAACACTTGTTCAGAACGAAAGAAAGCACAGAGCCCCAGATTTTATGTTGTCCTGGAGAGCTTGCAGAGCACTGGGGAAAGGCAGGCAGAGAATTCCCTGCTAGCACCTTCTCTGTGCCTGGGAAGCAGAAGTGTTCACATTGCTTCGCAGAATCGCTTTTGTGCAGAAAACACTAACACTTGTTCAGAACGAAAGAAAGCACAGAGCCCCAGATTTGCTGTTGTCCTGGAGAGCTTGCAGAGCACTGGGGAAAGGCAGGCAGAGAATTCCCTGCTAGCACCTTCTCTCTGCGCGGGAATGAGAAGTGTTCACATTGCTTCGCAGAATCGCTTTTGTGCAGAAAACACTAACACTTGTTCAGAACGAAAGAAAGCACAGAGCCCCAGATTTTATGTTGTCCTGGAGAGCTTGCAGAGCACTGGGGAAAGGCAGGCAGAGAATTCCCTGCTAGCACCTTCTCTGTGCCTGGGAAGCAGAAGTGTTCACATTGCTTCGCAGAATCGCTTTTGTGCAGAAAACACTAACACTTGTTCAGAACGAAAGAAAGCACAGAGCCCCAGATTTTATGTTGTCCTGGAGAGCTTGCAGAGCACTGGGGAAAGGCATGCAGAGAATTCCCTGCTAGCACCTTCTCTCTGCGCGGGAATGAGAAGTGTTCACATTGCTTCGCAGAATCGCATTTGCGTCGCTTCAGAGAACACAAAAGCTTGTTCAGGACGAAAGAAAGCACAGAGCCCCAGATTTGCTGTTACCCTGGAGAGCTTGCAGAGCACTGGGGAAAGGCAGGCAGAGAATTCCCTGCTAGCACCTTCTGTGTGCGCGGGAAGGCAAAGTGTTCACATTTCCTCGCAGAATCGCTTTTGTGCAGAAAACACTAACACTTGTTCAGAACGAAAGAAAGCACAGAGCCCCAGATTTTATGTTGTCCTGGAGAGCTTGCAGAGCACTGGGGAAAGGCAGGCAGAGAATTCCCTGCTAGCACCTTCTCTGTGCCTGGGAAGAAGAAGTGTTCACATTGCTTCGCAGAATCGCTTTTGTGCAGAAAACACTAACACTTGTTCAGAACGAAAGAAAGCACAGAGCCCCAGATTTTATGTTGTCCTGGAGAGCTTGCAGAGCACTGGGGAAAGGCATGCAGAGAATTCCCTGCTAGCACCTTCTCTCTGCGCGGGAATGAGAAGTGTTCACATTGCTTCGCAGAATCGCATTTGCGTCGCTTCAGAGAACACAAAAGCTTGTTCAGGACGAAAGAAAGCACAGAGCCCCAGATTTGCTGTTACCCTGGAGAGCTTGCAGAGCACTGGGGAAAGGCAGGCAGAGAATTCCCTGCTAGCACCTTCTCTCTGCGCGGGAATGAGAAGTGTTGACATTGCTTCGCAGAATCGCTTTTGTGCAGAAAACACTAACACTTGTTCAGAACGAAAGAAAGCACAGAGCCCCAGATTTTATGTTGTCCTGGAGAGCTTGCAGAGCACTGGGGAAAGGCAGGCAGAGAATTCCCTGCTAGCACCTTCTCTGTGCCTGGGAAGAAGAAGTGTTCACATTGCTTCGCAGAATCGCTTTTGTGCAGAAAACACTAACACTTGTTCAGAACGAAAGAAAGCACAGAGACCCAGATTTTATGTTGTCCTGGAGAGATTGCAGAGCACTGGGGAATGGCAAGGAGAGAATTCCCTGCTAGCACCTTCTCTCTGCGCGGGAATGAGAAGTGTTGACATTGCTTCGCAGAATCGCTTTTGTGCAGAAAACACTAACACTTGTTCAGAACGAAAGAAAGCACAGAGCCCCAGATTTGCTGTTGTCCTGGAGAGCTTGCAGAGCACTGGGGAAAGGCAGGCAGAGAATTCCCTGCTAGCACCTTCTCTGTGCCTGGGAAGCAGAAGTGTTCACATTGCTTGGCAGAATCGCTTTTGTGCAGAAAACAGTAACACTTGTTCAGAACGAAAGAAAGCACAGAGCCCCAGATTTGCTGTTGTCCTGGAGAGCTTGCAGAGCACTGGGGAAAGGCAGGCAGAGAATTCCCTGCTAGCACCTTCTCTGTGCCTGGGAAGCAGAAGTGTTCACATTGCTTCGCAGAATCGCTTTTGTGCAGAAAACACTAACACTTGTTCAGAACGAAAGAAAGCACAGAGCCCCAGATTTTATGTTGTCCTGGAGAGCTTGCAGAGCACTGGGGAAAGGCAGGCAGAGAATTCCCTGCTAGCACCTTCTCGGTGCCTGGGAAGAAGAAGTGTTCACATTGCTTCGCAGAATCGCTTTTGTGCAGAAAACACTTACACTTGTTCAGAACGAAAGAAAGCACAGAGCCCCAGATTTTATGTTGTCCTGGAGAGCTTGCAGAGCACTGGGGAAAGGCATGCAGAGAATTAACTGCTAGCACCTTCTCTCTGCGCGGGAATGAGAAGTGTTCACATTGCTTCGCAGAATCGCTTTTGTGCAGAAAACACTAACACTTGTTCAGGACGAAAGAAAGCACAGAGCCCCAGATTTGCTGTTACCCTGGAGAGCTTGCAGAGCACTGGGGAAAGCAGGCAGAGAATTCCCTGCTAGCACCTTCTCTGTGCGCGGGAAGGCAAAGTGTTCACATTTCCTCGCAGAATCGCTTTTGTGCAGAAAACACTAACACTTGTTCAGAACGAAAGAAAGCACAGAGCCCCAGATTTTATGTTGTCCTGGAGAGCTTGCAGAGCACTGGGGAAAGGCATGCAGAGAATTCCCTGCTAGCACCTTCTCTCTGCGCGGGAATGAGAAGTGTTCACATTGCTTCGCAGAATCGCATTTGCGTCGCTTCAGAGAACACAAAAGCTTGTTCAGGACGAAAGAAAGCACAGAGCCCCAGATTTGCTGTTACCCTGGAGAGCTTGCAGAGCACTGGGGAAAGGCAGGCAGAGAATTCCCTGCTAGCACCTTCTCTGTGCCTGGGAAGAAGAAGTGTTCACATTGCTTCGCAGAATCGCTTTTGTGCAGAAAACACTAACACTTGTTCAGAACGAAAGAAAGCACAGAGCCCCAGATTTGCTGTTGTCCTGGAGAGCTTGCAGAGCACTGGGGAAAGGCAGGCAGAGAATTCCCTGCTAGCACCTTCTCGGTGCCTGGGAAGCAGAAGTGTTCACATTGCTTCGCAGAATCGCTTTTGTGCAGAAAACACTAACACTTGTTCAGAACGAAAGAAAGCACAGAGCCCCAGATTTGCTGTTGTCCTGGAGAGCTTGCAGAGCACTGGGGAAAGGCAGGCAGAGAATTCCCTGCTAGCACCTTCTCTCTGCGCGGGAATGAGAAGTGTTCACATTGCTTCGCAGAATCGCATTTGCGTCGCTTCAGAGAACACAAAAGCTTGTTCAGGACGAAAGAAAGCACAGAGCCCCAGATTTGCTGTTACCCTGGAGAGCTTGCAGAGCACTGGGGAAAGGCAGGCAGAGAATTCCCTGCTAGCACCTTCTCTGTGCGCGGGAAGGCAAAGTGTTCACATTTCCTCGCAGAATCGCTTTTGTGCAGAAAACACTAACACTTGTTCAGAACGAAAGAAAGCACAGAGCCCCAGATTTTATGTTGTCCTGGAGAGCTTGCAGAGCACTGGGGAAAGGCAGGCAGAGAATTCCCTGCTAGCACCTTCTCTGTGCCTGGGAAGAAGAAGTGTTCACATTGCTTCGCAGAATCGCTTTTGTGCAGAAAACACTAACACTTGTTCAGAACGAAAGAAAGCACAGAGCCCCAGATTTGCTGTTGTCCTGGAGAGCTTGCAGAGCACTGGGGAAAGGCAGGCAGAGAATTCCCTGCTAGCACCTTCTCTGTGCGCGGGAAGCAGAAGTGTTCACATTGCTTCGCAGAATCGCTTTTGTGCAGAAAACACTAACACTTGTTCAGAACGAAAGAAAGCACAGAGCCCCAGATTTGCTGTTGTCCTGGAGAGCTTGCAGAGCACTGGGGAAAGGCAGGCAGAGAATTCCCTGCTAGCACCTTCTCTCTGCGCGGGAATGAGAAGTGTTCACATTGCTTCGCAGAATCGCATTTGCGTCGCTTCAGAGAACACAAAAGCTTGTTCAGGACGAAAGAAAGCACAGAGCCCCAGATTTGCTGTTACCCTGGAGAGCTTGCAGAGCACTGGGGAAAGGCAGGCAGAGAATTCCCTGCTAGCACCTTCTCTCTGCGCGGGAATGAGAAGTGTTGACATTGCTTCGCAGAATCGCTTTTGTGCAGAAAACACTAACACTTGTTCAGAACGAAAGAAAGCACAGAGCCCCAGATTTTATGTTGTCCTGGAGAGCTTGCAGAGCACTGGGGAAAGGCAGGCAGAGAATTCCCTGCTAGCACCTTCTCTGTGCCTGGGAAGAAGAAGTGTTCACATTGCTTCGCAGAATCGCTTTTGTGCAGAAAACACTAACACTTGTTCAGAACGAAAGAAAGCACAGAGACCCAGATTTTATGTTGTCCTGGAGAGATTGCAGAGCACTGGGGAATGGCAAGGAGAGAATTCCCTGCTAGCACCTTCTCTCTGCGCGGGAATGAGAAGTGTTGACATTGCTTCGCAGAATCGCTTTTGTGCAGAAAACACTAACACTTGTTCAGAACGAAAGAAAGCACAGAGCCCCAGATTTGCTGTTGTCCTGGAGAGCTTGCAGAGCACTGGGGAAAGGCAGGCAGAGAATTCCCTGCTAGCACCTTCTCTGTGCCTGGGAAGCAGAAGTGTTCACATTGCTTGGCAGAATCGCTTTTGTGCAGAAAACAGTAACACTTGTTCAGAACGAAAGAAAGCACAGAGCCCCAGATTTGCTGTTGTCCTGGAGAGCTTGCAGAGCACTGGGGAAAGGCAGGCAGAGAATTCCCTGCTAGCACCTTCTCTGTGCCTGGGAAGCAGAAGTGTTCACATTGCTTCGCAGAATCGCTTTTGTGCAGAAAACACTAACACTTGTTCAGAACGAAAGAAAGCACAGAGCCCCAGATTTTATGTTGTCCTGGAGAGCTTGCAGAGCACTGGGGAAAGGCAGGCAGAGAATTCCCTGCTAGCACCTTCTCGGTGCCTGGGAAGAAGAAGTGTTCACATTGCTTCGCAGAATCGCTTTTGTGCAGAAAACACTTACACTTGTTCAGAACGAAAGAAAGCACAGAGCCCCAGATTTTATGTTGTCCTGGAGAGCTTGCAGAGCACTGGGGAAAGGCATGCAGAGAATTAACTGCTAGCACCTTCTCTCTGCGCGGGAATGAGAAGTGTTCACATTGCTTCGCAGAATCGCTTTTGTGCAGAAAACACTAACACTTGTTCAGAACGAAAGAAAGCACAGAGCCCCAGATTTGCTGTTACCCTGGAGAGCTTGCAGAGCACTGGGGAAAGCAGGCAGAGAATTCCCTGCTAGCACCTTCTCGGTGCCTGGGAAGAAGAAGTGTTCACATTGCTTCGCAGAATCGCTTTTGTGCAGAAAACACTAACACTTGTTCAGAACGAAAGAAAGCACAGAGCCCCAGATTTTATGTTGTCCTGGAGAGCTTGCAGAGCACTGGGGAAAGGCAGGCAGAGAATTCCCTGCTAGCACCTTCTCGGTGCCTGGGAAGAAGAAGTGTTCACATTGCTTCGCAGAATCGCTTTTGTGCAGAAAACACTAACACTTGTTCAGAACGAAAGAAAGCACAGAGCCCCAGATTTTATGTTGTCCTGGAGAGCTTGCAGAGCACTGGGGAAAGGCATGCAGAGAATTCCCTGCTAGCACCTTCTCTCTGCGCGGGAATGAGAAGTGTTCACATTGCTTCGCAGAATCGCATTTGCGTCGCTTCAGAGAACACAAAAGCTTGTTCAGGACGAAAGAAAGCACAGAGCCCCAGATTTGCTGTTACCCTGGAGAGCTTGCAGAGCACTGGGGAAAGGCAGGCAGAGAATTCCCTGCTAGCACCTTCTCTGTGCGCGGGAAGGCAAAGTGTTCACATTTCCTCGCAGAATCGCTTTTGTGCAGAAAACACTAACACTTGTTCAGAACGAAAGAAAGCACAGAGCCCCAGATTTTATGTTGTCCTGGAGAGCTTGCAGAGCACTGGGGAAAGGCAGGCAGAGAATTCCCTTCTAGCACCTTCTCTGTGCCTGGGAAGAAGAAGTGTTCACATTGCTTGGCAGAATCGCTTTTGTGCAGAAAACACTAACACTTGTTCAGAACGAAAGAAAGCACAGAGCCCCAGATTTGCTGTTGTCCTGGAGAGCTTGCAGAGCACTGGGGAAAGGCAGGCAGAGAATTCCCTGCTAGCACCTTCTCGGTGCCTGGGAAGCAGAAGTGTTCACATTGCTTCGCAGAATCGCTTTTGTGCAGAAAACAGTAACACTTGTTCAGAACGAAAGAAAGCACAGAGCCCCAGATTTGCTGTTGTCCTGGAGAGCTTGCAGAGCACTGGGGAAAGGCAGGCAGAGAATTCCCTGCTAGCACCTTCTCTCTGCGCGGGAATGAGAAGTGTTCACATTGCTTCGCAGAATCGCATTTGCGTCGCTTCAGAGAACACAAAAGCTTGTTCAGGACGAAAGAAAGCACAGAGCCCCAGATTTGCTGTTACCCTGGAGAGCTTGCAGAGCACTGGGGAAAAGGCAGGCAGAGAATTCCCTGCTAGCACCTTCTGTGTGCGCGGGAAGGCAAAGTGTTCACATTTCCTCGCAGAATCGCTTTTGTGCAGAAAACACTAACACTTGTTCAGAACGAAAGAAAGCACAGAGCCCCAGATTTTATGTTGTCCTGGAGAGCTTGCAGAGCACTGGGGAAAGGCAGGCAGAGAATTCCCTGCTAGCACCTTCTCTGTGCCTGGGAAGAAGAAGTGTTCACATTGCTTCGCAGAATCGCTTTTGTGCAGAAAACACTAACACTTGTTCAGAACGAAAGAAAGCACAGAGCCCCAGATTTTATGTTGTCCTGGAGAGCTTGCAGAGCACTGGGGAAAGGCATGCAGAGAATTCCCTGCTAGCACCTTCTCTCTGCGCGGGAATGAGAAGTGTTCACATTGCTTCGCAGAATCGCATTTGCGTCGCTTCAGAGAACACAAAAGCTTGTTCAGGACGAAAGAAAGCACAGAGCCCCAGATTTGCTGTTACCCTGGAGAGCTTGCAGAGCACTGGGGAAAGGCAGGCAGAGAATTCCCTGCTAGCACCTTCTCTGTGCGCGGGAAGGCAAAGTGTTCACATTTCCTCGCAGAATCGCTTTTGTGCAGAAAACACTAACACTTGTTCAGAACGAAAGAAAGCACAGAGCCCCAGATTTGCTGTTGTGCTGGAGAGCTTGCAGAGCACTGGGGAAAGGCAGGCAGAGAATTCCCTGCTAGCACCTTCTCGGTGCCTGGGAAGAAGAAGTGTTCACATTGCTTCGCAGAATCGCTTTTGTGCAGAAAACACTAACACTTGTTCAGAACGAAAGAAAGCACAGAGCCCCAGATTTTATGTTGTCCGGGAGAGCTTGCAGAGCACTGGGGAAAGGCATGCAGAGAATTCCCTGCTAGCACCTTCTCTCTGCGCGGGAATGAGAAGTGTTCACATTGCTTCGCAGAATCGCATTTGCGTCGCTTCAGAGAACACAAAAGCTTGTTCAGGACGAAAGAAAGCACAGAGCCCCAGATTTGCTGTTACCCTGGAGAGCTTGCAGAGCACTGGGGAAAGGCAGGCAGAGAATTCCCTGCTAGCACCTTCTCTGTGCGCGGGAAGGCAAAGTGTTCACATTTCCTCGCAGAATCGCTTTTGTGCAGAAAACACTAACACTTGTTCAGAACGAAAGAAAGCACAGAGCCCCAGATTTTATGTTGTCCTGGAGAGCTTGCAGAGCACTGGGGAAAGGCAGGCAGAGAATTCCCTGCTAGCACCTTCTCTGTGCCTGGGAAGAAGAAGTGTTCACATTGCTTCGCAGAATCGCTTTTGTGCAGAAAACACTAACACTTGTTCAGAACGAAAGAAAGCACAGAGCCCCAGATTTGCTGTTGTCCTGGAGAGCTTGCAGAGCACTGGGGAAAGGCAGGCAGAGAATTCCCTGCTAGCACCTTCTCGGTGCCTGGGAAGCAGAAGTGTTCACATTGCTTCGCAGAATCGCTTTTGTGCAGAAAACACTAACACTTGTTCAGAACGAAAGAAAGCACAGAGCCCCAGATTTGCTGTTGTCCTGGAGAGCTTGCAGAGCACTGGGGAAAGGCAGGCAGAGAATTCCCTGCTAGCACCTTCTCTCTGCGCGGGAATGAGAAGTGTTCACATTGCTTCGCAGAATCGCATTTGCGTCGCTTCAGAGAACACAAAAGCTTGTTCAGGACGAAAGAAAGCACAGAGCCCCAGATTTGCTGTTACCCTGGAGAGCTTGCAGAGCACTGGGGAAAGGCAGGCAGAGAATTCCCTGCTAGCACCTTCTCTGTGCGCGGGAAGGCAAAGTGTTCACATTTCCTCGCAGAATCGCTTTTGTGCAGAAAACACTAACACTTGTTCAGAACGAAAGAAAGCACAGAGCCCCAGATTTTATGTTGTCCTGGAGAGCTTGCAGAGCACTGGGGAAAGGCAGGCAGAGAATTCCCTGCTAGCACCTTCTCTGTGCCTGGGAAGAAGAAGTGTTCACATTGCTTCGCAGAATCGCTTTTGTGCAGAAAACACTAACACTTGTTCAGAACGAAAGAAAGCACAGAGCCCCAGATTTGCTGTTGTCCTGGAGAGCTTGCAGAGCACTGGGGAAAGGCAGGCAGAGAATTCCCTGCTAGCACCTTCTCTGTGCGCGGGAAGCAGAAGTGTTCACATTGCTTCGCAGAATCGCTTTTGTGCAGAAAACACTAACACTTGTTCAGAACGAAAGAAAGCACAGAGCCCCAGATTTGCTGTTGTCCTGGAGAGCTTGCAGAGCACTGGGGAAAGGCAGGCAGAGAATTCCCTGCTAGCACCTTCTCTCTGCGCGGGAATGAGAAGTGTTCACATTGCTTCGCAGAATCGCATTTGCGTCGCTTCAGAGAACACAAAAGCTTGTTCAGGACGAAAGAAAGCACAGAGCCCCAGATTTGCTGTTACCCTGGAGAGCTTGCAGAGCACTGGGGAAAGGCAGGCAGAGAATTCCCTGCTAGCACCTTCTCTCTGCGCGGGAATGAGAAGTGTTGACATTGCTTCGCAGAATCGCTTTTGTGCAGAAAACACTAACACTTGTTCAGAACGAAAGAAAGCACAGAGCCCCAGATTTTATGTTGTCCTGGAGAGCTTGCAGAGCACTGGGGAAAGGCAGGCAGAGAATTCCCTGCTAGCACCTTCTCTGTGCCTGGGAAGAAGAAGTGTTCACATTGCTTCGCAGAATCGCTTTTGTGCAGAAAACACTAACACTTGTTCAGAACGAAAGAAAGCACAGAGACCCAGATTTTATGTTGTCCTGGAGAGATTGCAGAGCACTGGGGAATGGCAAGGAGAGAATTCCCTGCTAGCACCTTCTCTCTGCGCGGGAATGAGAAGTGTTGACATTGCTTCGCAGAATCGCTTTTGTGCAGAAAACACTAACACTTGTTCAGAACGAAAGAAAGCACAGAGCCCCAGATTTGCTGTTGTCCTGGAGAGCTTGCAGAGCACTGGGGAAAGGCAGGCAGAGAATTCCCTGCTAGCACCTTCTCTGTGCCTGGGAAGCAGAAGTGTTCACATTGCTTGGCAGAATCGCTTTTGTGCAGAAAACAGTAACACTTGTTCAGAACGAAAGAAAGCACAGAGCCCCAGATTTGCTGTTGTCCTGGAGAGCTTGCAGAGCACTGGGGAAAGGCAGGCAGAGAATTCCCTGCTAGCACCTTCTCTGTGCCTGGGAAGCAGAAGTGTTCACATTGCTTCGCAGAATCGCTTTTGTGCAGAAAACACTAACACTTGTTCAGAACGAAAGAAAGCACAGAGCCCCAGATTTTATGTTGTCCTGGAGAGCTTGCAGAGCACTGGGGAAAGGCAGGCAGAGAATTCCCTGCTAGCACCTTCTCGGTGCCTGGGAAGAAGAAGTGTTCACATTGCTTCGCAGAATCGCTTTTGTGCAGAAAACACTTACACTTGTTCAGAACGAAAGAAAGCACAGAGCCCCAGATTTTATGTTGTCCTGGAGAGCTTGCAGAGCACTGGGGAAAGGCATGCAGAGAATTAACTGCTAGCACCTTCTCTCTGCGCGGGAATGAGAAGTGTTCACATTGCTTCGCAGAATCGCTTTTGTGCAGAAAACACTAACACTTGTTCAGAACGAAAGAAAGCACAGAGCCCCAGATTTGCTGTTACCCTGGAGAGCTTGCAGAGCACTGGGGAAAGCAGGCAGAGAATTCCCTGCTAGCACCTTCTCGGTGCCTGGGAAGAAGAAGTGTTCACATTGCTTCGCAGAATCGCTTTTGTGCAGAAAACACTAACACTTGTTCAGAACGAAAGAAAGCACAGAGCCCCAGATTTTATGTTGTCCTGGAGAGCTTGCAGAGCACTGGGGAAAGGCAGGCAGAGAATTCCCTGCTAGCACCTTCTCGGTGCCTGGGAAGAAGAAGTGTTCACATTGCTTCGCAGAATCGCTTTTGTGCAGAAAACACTAACACTTGTTCAGAACGAAAGAAAGCACAGAGCCCCAGATTTTATGTTGTCCTGGAGAGCTTGCAGAGCACTGGGGAAAGGCATGCAGAGAATTCCCTGCTAGCACCTTCTCTCTGCGCGGGAATGAGAAGTGTTCACATTGCTTCGCAGAATCGCATTTGCGTCGCTTCAGAGAACACAAAAGCTTGTTCAGGACGAAAGAAAGCACAGAGCCCCAGATTTGCTGTTACCCTGGAGAGCTTGCAGAGCACTGGGGAAAGGCAGGCAGAGAATTCCCTGCTAGCACCTTCTCTGTGCGCGGGAAGGCAAAGTGTTCACATTTCCTCGCAGAATCGCTTTTGTGCAGAAAACACTAACACTTGTTCAGAACGAAAGAAAGCACAGAGCCCCAGATTTTATGTTGTCCTGGAGAGCTTGCAGAGCACTGGGGAAAGGCAGGCAGAGAATTCCCTTCTAGCACCTTCTCTGTGCCTGGGAAGAAGAAGTGTTCACATTGCTTGGCAGAATCGCTTTTGTGCAGAAAACACTAACACTTGTTCAGAACGAAAGAAAGCACAGAGCCCCAGATTTGCTGTTGTCCTGGAGAGCTTGCAGAGCACTGGGGAAAGGCAGGCAGAGAATTCCCTGCTAGCACCTTCTCGGTGCCTGGGAAGCAGAAGTGTTCACATTGCTTCGCAGAATCGCTTTTGTGCAGAAAACAGTAACACTTGTTCAGAACGAAAGAAAGCACAGAGCCCCAGATTTGCTGTTGTCCTGGAGAGCTTGCAGAGCACTGGGGAAAGGCAGGCAGAGAATTCCCTGCTAGCACCTTCTCTCTGCGCGGGAATGAGAAGTGTTCACATTGCTTCGCAGAATCGCATTTGCGTCGCTTCAGAGAACACAAAAGCTTGTTCAGGACGAAAGAAAGCACAGAGCCCCAGATTTGCTGTTACCCTGGAGAGCTTGCAGAGCACTGGGGAAAAGGCAGGCAGAGAATTCCCTGCTAGCACCTTCTGTGTGCGCGGGAAGGCAAAGTGTTCACATTTCCTCGCAGAATCGCTTTTGTGCAGAAAACACTAACACTTGTTCAGAACGAAAGAAAGCACAGAGCCCCAGATTTTATGTTGTCCTGGAGAGCTTGCAGAGCACTGGGGAAAGGCAGGCAGAGAATTCCCTGCTAGCACCTTCTCTGTGCCTGGGAAGAAGAAGTGTTCACATTGCTTCGCAGAATCGCTTTTGTGCAGAAAACACTAACACTTGTTCAGAACGAAAGAAAGCACAGAGCCCCAGATTTTATGTTGTCCTGGAGAGCTTGCAGAGCACTGGGGAAAGGCATGCAGAGAATTCCCTGCTAGCACCTTCTCTCTGCGCGGGAATGAGAAGTGTTCACATTGCTTCGCAGAATCGCATTTGCGTCGCTTCAGAGAACACAAAAGCTTGTTCAGGACGAAAGAAAGCACAGAGCCCCAGATTTGCTGTTACCCTGGAGAGCTTGCAGAGCACTGGGGAAAGGCAGGCAGAGAATTCCCTGCTAGCACCTTCTCTGTGCGCGGGAAGGCAAAGTGTTCACATTTCCTCGCAGAATCGCTTTTGTGCAGAAAACACTAACACTTGTTCAGAACGAAAGAAAGCACAGAGCCCCAGATTTTATGTTGTCCTGGAGAGCTTGCAGAGCACTGGGGAAAGGCAGGCAGAGAATTCCCTGCTAGCACCTTCTCTGTGCCTGGGAAGAAGAAGTGTTCACATTTCCTCGCAGAATCGCTTTTGTGCAGAAAACACTAACACTTGTTCAGAACGAAAGAAAGCACAGAGCCCCAGATTTTATGTTGTCCTGGAGAGCTTGCAGAGCACTGGGGAAAGGCAGGCAGAGAATTCCCTTCTAGCACCTTCTCTGTGCCTGGGAAGAAGAAGTGTTCACATTGCTTCGCAGAATCGCTTTTGTGCAGAAAACACTAACACTTGTTCAGAACGAAAGAAAGCACAGAGCCCCAGATTTGCTGTTGTCCTGGAGAGCTTGCAGAGCACTGGGGAAAGGCAGGCAGAGAATTCCCTGCTAGCACCTTCTCGGTGCCTGGGAAGCAGAAGTGTTCACATTGCTTCGCAGAATCGCTTTTGTGCAGAAAACACTAACACTTGTTCAGAACGAAAGAAAGCACAGAGCCCCAGATTTGCTGTTGTCCTGGAGAGCTTGCAGAGCACTGGGGAAAGGCAGGCAGAGAATTCCCTGCTAGCACCTTCTCTGTGCCTGGGAAGCAGAAGTGTTCACATTGCTTCGCAGAATCGCTTTTGTGCAGAAAACACTAACACTTGTTCAGAACGAAAGAAAGCACAGAGCCCCAGATTTTATGTTGTCCTGGAGAGCTTGCAGAGCACTGGGGAAAGGCAGGCAGAGAATTCCCTGCTAGCACCTTCTCGGTGCCTGGGAAGAAGAAGTGTTCACATTGCTTCGCAGAATCGCTTTTGTGCAGAAAACACTTACACTTGTTCAGAACGAAAGAAAGCACAGAGCCCCAGATTTTATGTTGTCCTGGAGAGCTTGCAGAGCACTGGGGAAAGGCATGCAGAGAATTAACTGCTAGCACCTTCTCTCTGCGCGGGAATGAGAAGTGTTCACATTGCTTCGCAGAATCGCTTTTGTGCAGAAAACACTAACACTTGTTCAGGACGAAAGAAAGCACAGAGCCCCAGATTTGCTGTTACCCTGGAGAGCTTGCAGAGCACTGGGGAAAGCAGGCAGAGAATTCCCTGCTAGCACCTTCTCGGTGCCTGGGAAGAAGAAGTGTTCACATTGCTTCGCAGAATCGCTTTTGTGCAGAAAACACTAACACTTGTTCAGAACGAAAGAAAGCACAGAGCCCCAGATTTTATGTTGTCCTGGAGAGCTTGCAGAGCACTGGGGAAAGGCAGGCAGAGAATTCCCTGCTAGCACCTTCTCGGTGCCTGGGAAGAAGAAGTGTTCACATTGCTTCGCAGAATCGCTTTTGTGCAGAAAACACTAACACTTGTTCAGAACGAAAGAAAGCACAGAGCCCCAGATTTTATGTTGTCCTGGAGAGCTTGCAGAGCACTGGGGAAAGGCATGCAGAGAATTCCCTGCTAGCACCTTCTCTCTGCGCGGGAATGAGAAGTGTTCACATTGCTTCGCAGAATCGCATTTGCGTCGCTTCAGAGAACACAAAAGCTTGTTCAGGACGAAAGAAAGCACAGAGCCCCAGATTTGCTGTTACCCTGGAGAGCTTGCAGAGCACTGGGGAAAGGCAGGCAGAGAATTCCCTGCTAGCACCTTCTCTGTGCGCGGGAAGGCAAAGTGTTCACATTTCCTCGCAGAATCGCTTTTGTGCAGAAAACACTAACACTTGTTCAGAACGAAAGAAAGCACAGAGCCCCAGATTTTATGTTGTCCTGGAGAGCTTGCAGAGCACTGGGGAAAGGCAGGCAGAGAATTCCCTTCTAGCACCTTCTCTGTGCCTGGGAAGAAGAAGTGTTCACATTGCTTCGCAGAATCGCTTTTGTGCAGAAAACACTAACACTTGTTCAGAACGAAAGAAAGCACAGAGCCCCAGATTTGCTGTTGTCCTGGAGAGCTTGCAGAGCACTGGGGAAAGGCAGGCAGAGAATTCCCTGCTAGCACCTTCTCGGTGCCTGGGAAGCAGAAGTGTTCACATTGCTTCGCAGAATCGCTTTTGTGCAGAAAACACTAACACTTGTTCAGAACGAAAGAAAGCACAGAGCCCCAGATTTGCTGTTGTCCTGGAGAGCTTGCAGAGCACTGGGGAAAGGCAGGCAGAGAATTCCCTGCTAGCACCTTCTCTCTGCGCGGGAATGAGAAGTGTTCACATTGCTTCGCAGAATCGCATTTGCGTCGCTTCAGAGAACACAAAAGCTTGTTCAGGACGAAAGAAAGCACAGAGCCCCAGATTTGCTGTTACCCTGGAGAGCTTGCAGAGCACTGGGGAAAAGGCAGGCAGAGAATTCCCTGCTAGCACCTTCTGTGTGCGCGGGAAGGCAAAGTGTTCACATTTCCTCGCAGAATCGCTTTTGTGCAGAAAACACTAACACTTGTTCAGAACGAAAGAAAGCACAGAGCCCCAGATTTGCTGTTGTCCTGGAGAGCTTGCAGAGCACTGGGGAAAGGCAGGCAGAGAATTCCCTGCTAGCACCTTCTCTCTGCGCGGGAATGAGAAGTGTTCACATTGCTTCGCAGAATCGCTTTTGTGCAGAAAACACTAACACTTGTTCAGAACGAAAGAAAGCACAGAGCCCCAGATTTTATGTTGTCCTGGAGAGCTTGCAGAGCACTGGGGAAAGGCATGCAGAGAATTCCCTGCTAGCACCTTCTCTCTGCGCGGGAATGAGAAGTGTTCACATTGCTTCGCAGAATCGCATTTGCGTCGCTTCAGAGAACACAAAAGCTTGTTCAGGACGAAAGAAAGCACAGAGCCCCAGATTTGCTGTTACCCTGGAGAGCTTGCAGAGCACTGGGGAAAGGCAGGCAGAGAATTCCCTGCTAGCACCTTCTCTGTGCGCGGGAAGGCAAAGTGTTCACATTTCCTCGCAGAATCGCTTTTGTGCAGAAAACACTAACACTTGTTCAGAACGAAAGAAAGCACAGAGCCCCAGATTTTATGTTGTCCTGGAGAGCTTGCAGAGCACTGGGGAAAGGCAGGCAGAGAATTCCCTGCTAGCACCTTCTCTGTGCCTGGGAAGAAGAAGTGTTCACATTGCTTCGCAGAATCGCTTTTGTGCAGAAAACACTAACACTTGTTCAGAACGAAAGAAAGCATAGAGCCCCAGATTTGCTGTTGTGCTGGAGAGATTGCAGAGCACTGGGGAATGGCAAGGAGAGAATTCCCTGCTAGCACCTTCTCTGTGCCTGGGAATGAGAAGTGTTGACATTGCCTCGCAGAATCGCTTTTGTGCAGAAAACACTAACACTTGTTCAGAACGAAAGAAAGCACAGAGCCCCAGATTTGCTGTTGTCCTGGAGAGCTTGCAGAGCACTGGGGAAAGGCAGGCAGAGAATTCCCTGCTAGCACCTTCTCTGTGCCTGGGAAGCAGAAGTGTTCACATTGCTTGGCAGAATCGCTTTTGTGCAGAAAACAGTAACACTTGTTCAGAACGAAAGAAAGCACAGAGCCCCAGATTTGCTGTTGTCCTGGAGCGCTTGCAGAGCACTGGGGAAAGGCAGGCAGAGAATTCCCTGCTAGCACCTTCTCTGTGCCTGGGAAGCAGAAGTGTTCACATTGCTTCGCAGAATCGCTTTTGTGCAGAAAACACTAACACTTGTTCAGAACGAAAGAAAGCACAGAGCCCCAGATTTTATGTTGTCCTGGAGAGCTTGCAGAGCACTGGGGAAAGGCAGGCAGAGAATTCCCTGCTAGCACCTTCTCGGTGCCTGGGAAGAAGAAGTGTTCACATTGCTTCGCAGAATCGCTTTTGTGCAGAAAACACTAACACTTGTTCAGAACGAAAGAAAGCACAGAGCCCCAGATTTTATGTTGTCCTGGAGAGCTTGCAGAGCACTGGGGAAAGGCATGCAGAGAATTCCCTGCTAGCACCTTCTCTCTGCGCGGGAATGAGAAGTGTTCACATTGCTTCGCAGAATCGCATTTGCGTCGCTTCAGAGAACACAAAAGCTTGTTCAGGACGAAAGAAAGCACAGAGCCCCAGATTTGCTGTTACCCTGGAGAGCTTGCAGAGCACTGGGGAAAGGCAGGCAGAGAATTCCCTGCTAGCACCTTCTCTGTGCGCGGGAAGGCAAAGTGTTCACATTTCCTCGCAGAATCGCTTTTGTGCAGAAAACACTAACACTTGTTCAGAACGAAAGAAAGCACAGAGCCCCAGATTTTATGTTGTCCTGGAGAGCTTGCAGAGCACTGGGGAAAGGCAGGCAGAGAATTCCCTTCTAGCACCTTCTCTGTGCCTGGGAAGAAGAAGTGTTCACATTGCTTCGCAGAATCGCTTTTGTGCAGAAAACACTAACACTTGTTCAGAACGAAAGAAAGCACAGAGCCCCAGATTTGCTGTTGTCCTGGAGAGCTTGCAGAGCACTGGGGAAAGGCAGGCAGAGAATTCCCTGCTAGCACCTTCTCGGTGCCTGGGAAGCAGAAGTGTTCACATTGCTTCGCAGAATCGCTTTTGTGCAGAAAACAGTAACACTTGTTCAGAACGAAAGAAAGCACAGAGCCCCAGATTTGCTGTTGTCCTGGAGAGCTTGCAGAGCACTGGGGAAAGGCAGGCAGAGAATTCCCTGCTAGCACCTTCTCTGTGCCTGGGAAGCAGAAGTGTTCACATTGCTTCGCAGAATCGCTTTTGTGCAGAAAACACTAACACTTGTTCAGAACGAAAGAAAGCACAGAGCCCCAGATTTTATGTTGTCCTGGAGAGCTTGCAGAGCACTGGGGAAAGGCAGGCAGAGAATTCCCTGCTAGCACCTTCTCGGTGCCTGGGAAGAAGAAGTGTTCACATTGCTTCGCAGAATCGCTTTTGTGCAGAAAACACTTACACTTGTTCAGAACGAAAGAAAGCACAGAGCCCCAGATTTTATGTTGTCCTGGAGAGCTTGCAGAGCACTGGGGAAAGGCATGCAGAGAATTAACTGCTAGCACCTTCTCTCTGCGCGGGAATGAGAAGTGTTCACATTGCTTCGCAGAATCGCTTTTGTGCAGAAAACACTAACACTTGTTCAGGACGAAAGAAAGCACAGAGCCCCAGATTTGCTGTTACCCTGGAGAGCTTGCAGAGCACTGGGGAAAGCAGGCAGAGAATTCCCTGCTAGCACCTTCTCGGTGCCTGGGAAGAAGAAGTGTTCACATTGCTTCGCAGAATCGCTTTTGTGCAGAAAACACTAACACTTGTTCAGAACGAAAGAAAGCACAGAGCCCCAGATTTTATGTTGTCCTGGAGAGCTTGCAGAGCACTGGGGAAAGGCAGGCAGAGAATTCCCTGCTAGCACCTTCTCGGTGCCTGGGAAGAAGAAGTGTTCACATTGCTTCGCAGAATCGCTTTTGTGCAGAAAACACTAACACTTGTTCAGAACGAAAGAAAGCACAGAGCCCCAGATTTTATGTTGTCCTGGAGAGCTTGCAGAGCACTGGGGAAAGGCATGCAGAGAATTCCCTGCTAGCACCTTCTCTCTGCGCGGGAATGAGAAGTGTTCACATTGCTTCGCAGAATCGCATTTGCGTCGCTTCAGAGAACACAAAAGCTTGTTCAGGACGAAAGAAAGCACAGAGCCCCAGATTTGCTGTTACCCTGGAGAGCTTGCAGAGCACTGGGGAAAGGCAGGCAGAGAATTCCCTGCTAGCACCTTCTCTGTGCGCGGGAAGGCAAAGTGTTCACATTTCCTCGCAGAATCGCTTTTGTGCAGAAAACACTAACACTTGTTCAGAACGAAAGAAAGCACAGAGCCCCAGATTTTATGTTGTCCTGGAGAGCTTGCAGAGCACTGGGGAAAGGCAGGCAGAGAATTCCCTTCTAGCACCTTCTCTGTGCCTGGGAAGAAGAAGTGTTCACATTGCTTCGCAGAATCGCTTTTGTGCAGAAAACACTAACACTTGTTCAGAACGAAAGAAAGCACAGAGCCCCAGATTTGCTGTTGTCCTGGAGAGCTTGCAGAGCACTGGGGAAAGGCAGGCAGAGAATTCCCTGCTAGCACCTTCTCGGTGCCTGGGAAGCAGAAGTGTTCACATTGCTTCGCAGAATCGCTTTTGTGCAGAAAACACTAACACTTGTTCAGAACGAAAGAAAGCACAGAGCCCCAGATTTGCTGTTGTCCTGGAGAGCTTGCAGAGCACTGGGGAAAGGCAGGCAGAGAATTCCCTGCTAGCACCTTCTCTCTGCGCGGGAATGAGAAGTGTTCACATTGCTTCGCAGAATCGCATTTGCGTCGCTTCAGAGAACACAAAAGCTTGTTCAGGACGAAAGAAAGCACAGAGCCCCAGATTTGCTGTTACCCTGGAGAGCTTGCAGAGCACTGGGGAAAAGGCAGGCAGAGAATTCCCTGCTAGCACCTTCTGTGTGCGCGGGAAGGCAAAGTGTTCACATTTCCTCGCAGAATCGCTTTTGTGCAGAAAACACTAACACTTGTTCAGAACGAAAGAAAGCACAGAGCCCCAGATTTGCTGTTGTCCTGGAGAGCTTGCAGAGCACTGGGGAAAGGCAGGCAGAGAATTCCCTGCTAGCACCTTCTCTCTGCGCGGGAATGAGAAGTGTTCACATTGCTTCGCAGAATCGCTTTTGTGCAGAAAACACTAACACTTGTTCAGAACGAAAGAAAGCACAGAGCCCCAGATTTTATGTTGTCCTGGAGAGCTTGCAGAGCACTGGGGAAAGGCATGCAGAGAATTCCCTGCTAGCACCTTCTCTCTGCGCGGGAATGAGAAGTGTTCACATTGCTTCGCAGAATCGCATTTGCGTCGCTTCAGAGAACACAAAAGCTTGTTCAGGACGAAAGAAAGCACAGAGCCCCAGATTTGCTGTTACCCTGGAGAGCTTGCAGAGCACTGGGGAAAGGCAGGCAGAGAATTCCCTGCTAGCACCTTCTCTGTGCGCGGGAAGGCAAAGTGTTCACATTTCCTCGCAGAATCGCTTTTGTGCAGAAAACACTAACACTTGTTCAGAACGAAAGAAAGCACAGAGCCCCAGATTTTATGTTGTCCTGGAGAGCTTGCAGAGCACTGGGGAAAGGCAGGCAGAGAATTCCCTGCTAGCACCTTCTCTGTGCCTGGGAAGAAGAAGTGTTCACATTGCTTCGCAGAATCGCTTTTGTGCAGAAAACACTAACACTTGTTCAGAACGAAAGAAAGCATAGAGCCCCAGATTTGCTGTTGTGCTGGAGAGATTGCAGAGCACTGGGGAATGGCAAGGAGAGAATTCCCTGCTAGCACCTTCTCTGTGCCTGGGAATGAGAAGTGTTGACATTGCCTCGCAGAATCGCTTTTGTGCAGAAAACACTAACACTTGTTCAGAACGAAAGAAAGCACAGAGCCCCAGATTTGCTGTTGTCCTGGAGAGCTTGCAGAGCACTGGGGAAAGGCAGGCAGAGAATTCCCTGCTAGCACCTTCTCTGTGCCTGGGAAGCAGAAGTGTTCACATTGCTTGGCAGAATCGCTTTTGTGCAGAAAACAGTAACACTTGTTCAGAACGAAAGAAAGCACAGAGCCCCAGATTTGCTGTTGTCCTGGAGAGCTTGCAGAGCACTGGGGAAAGGCAGGCAGAGAATTCCCTGCTAGCACCTTCTCTGTGCCTGGGAAGCAGAAGTGTTCACATTGCTTCGCAGAATCGCTTTTGTGCAGAAAACACTAACACTTGTTCAGAACGAAAGAAAGCACAGAGCCCCAGATTTTATGTTGTCCTGGAGAGCTTGCAGAGCACTGGGGAAAGGCAGGCAGAGAATTCCCTGCTAGCACCTTCTCGGTGCCTGGGAAGAAGAAGTGTTCACATTGCTTCGCAGAATCGCTTTTGTGCAGAAAACACTAACACTTGTTCAGAACGAAAGAAAGCACAGAGCCCCAGATTTTATGTTGTCCTGGAGAGCTTGCAGAGCACTGGGGAAAGGCATGCAGAGAATTCCCTGCTAGCACCTTCTCTCTGCGCGGGAATGAGAAGTGTTCACATTGCTTCGCAGAATCGCATTTGCGTCGCTTCAGAGAACACAAAAGCTTGTTCAGGACGAAAGAAAGCACAGAGCCCCAGATTTGCTGTTACCCTGGAGAGCTTGCAGAGCACTGGGGAAAGGCAGGCAGAGAATTCCCTGCTAGCACCTTCTCTGTGCGCGGGAAGGCAAAGTGTTCACATTTCCTCGCAGAATCGCTTTTGTGCAGAAAACACTAACACTTGTTCAGAACGAAAGAAAGCACAGAGCCCCAGATTTTATGTTGTCCTGGAGAGCTTGCAGAGCACTGGGGAAAGGCAGGCAGAGAATTCCCTTCTAGCACCTTCTCTGTGCCTGGGAAGAAGAAGTGTTCACATTGCTTGGCAGAATCGCTTTTGTGCAGAAAACACTAACACTTGTTCAGAACGAAAGAAAGCACAGAGCCCCAGATTTGCTGTTGTCCTGGAGAGCTTGCAGAGCACTGGGGAAAGGCAGGCAGAGAATTCCCTGCTAGCACCTTCTCGGTGCCTGGGAAGCAGAAGTGTTCACATTGCTTCGCAGAATCGCTTTTGTGCAGAAAACACTAACACTTGTTCAGAACGAAAGAAAGCACAGAGCCCCAGATTTGCTGTTGTCCTGGAGAGCTTGCAGAGCACTGGGGAAAGGCAGGCAGAGAATTCCCTGCTAGCACCTTCTCTCTGCGCGGGAATGAGAAGTGTTCACATTGCTTCGCAGAATCGCATTTGCGTCGCTTCAGAGAACACAAAAGCTTGTTCAGGACGAAAGAAAGCACAGAGCCCCAGATTTGCTGTTACCCTGGAGAGCTTGCAGAGCACTGGGGAAAGGCAGGCAGAGAATTCCCTGCTAGCACCTTCTCTGTGCGCGGGAAGGCAAAGTGTTCACATTTCCTCGCAGAATCGCTTTTGTGCAGAAAACACTAACACTTGTTCAGAACGAAAGAAAGCACAGAGCCCCAGATTTTATGTTGTCCTGGAGAGCTTGCAGAGCACTGGGGAAAGGCAGGCAGAGAATTCCCTGCTAGCACCTTCTCTGTGCCTGGGAAGAAGAAGTGTTCACATTGCTTCGCAGAATCGCTTTTGTGCAGAAAACACTAACACTTGTTCAGAACGAAAGAAAGCATAGAGCCCCAGATTTGCTGTTGTGCTGGAGAGCTTGCAGAGCACTGGGGAAAGGCAGGCAGAGAATTCCCTGCTAGCACCTTCTCTGTGCCTGGGAAGCAGAAGTGTTCACATTGCTTCGCAGAATCGCTTTTGTGCAGAAAACACTAACACTTGTTCAGAACGAAAGAAAGCACAGAGACCCAGATTTTATGTTGTCCTGGAGAGCTTGCAGAGCACTGGGGAAAGGCAGGCAGAGAATTCCCTGCTAGCACCTTCTCGGTGCCTGGGAAGAAGAAGTGTTCACATTGCTTCGCAGAATCGCTTTTGTGCAGAAAACACTAACACTTGTTCAGAACGAAAGAAAGCACAGAGCCCCAGATTTTATGTTGTCCTGGAGAGCTTGCAGAGCACTGGGGAAAGGCAGGCAGAGAATTCCCTGCTAGCACCTTCTCGGTGCCTGGGAAGAAGAAGTGTTCACATTGCTTCGCAGAATCGCTTTTGTGCAGAAAACACTAACACTTGTTCAGAACGAAAGAAAGCACAGAGCCCCAGATTTTATGTTGTCCTGGAGAGCTTGCAGAGCACTGGGGAAAGGCATGCAGAGAATTCCCTGCTAGCACCTTCTCTCTGCGCGGGAATGAGAAGTGTTCACATTGCTTCGCAGAATCGCATTTGCGTCGCTTCAGAGAACACAAAAGCTTGTTCAGGACGAAAGAAAGCACAGAGCCCCAGATTTGCTGTTACCCTGGAGAGCTTGCAGAGCACTGGGGAAAGGCAGGCAGAGAATTCCCTGCTAGCACCTTCTCTGTGCGCGGGAAGGCAAAGTGTTCACATTTCCTCGCAGAATCGCTTTTGTGCAGAAAACACTAACACTTGTTCAGAACGAAAGAAAGCACAGAGCCCCAGATTTTATGTTGTCCTGGAGAGCTTGCAGAGCACTGGGGAAAGGCAGGCAGAGAATTCCCTTCTAGCACCTTCTCTGTGCCTGGGAAGAAGAAGTGTTCACATTGCTTCGCAGAATCGCTTTTGTGCAGAAAACACTAACACTTGTTCAGAACGAAAGAAAGCACAGAGCCCCAGATTTGCTGTTGTCCTGGAGAGCTTGCAGAGCACTGGGGAAAGGCAGGCAGAGAATTCCCTGCTAGCACCTTCTCGGTGCCTGGGAAGCAGAAGTGTTCACATTGCTTCGCAGAATCGCTTTTGTGCAGAAAACACTAACACTTGTTCAGAACGAAAGAAAGCACAGAGCCCCAGATTTGCTGTTGTCCTGGAGAGCTTGCAGAGCACTGGGGAAAGGCAGGCAGAGAATTCCCTGCTAGCACCTTCTCTCTGCGCGGGAATGAGAAGTGTTCACATTGCTTCGCAGAATCGCATTTGCGTCGCTGCAGAGAACACAAAAGCTTGTTCAGGACGAAAGAAAGCACAGAGCCCCAGATTTGCTGTTACCCTGGAGAGCTTGCAGAGCACTGGGGAAAGGCAGGCAGAGAATTCCCTGCTAGCACCTTCTGTGTGCGCGGGAAGGCAAAGTGTTCACATTTCCTCGCAGAATCGCTTTTGTGCAGAAAACACTAACACTTGTTCAGAACGAAAGAAAGCACAGAGCCCCAGATTTGCTGTTGTCCTGGAGAGCTTGCAGAGCACTGGGGAAAGGCAGGCAGAGAATTCCCTGCTAGCACCTTCTCGGTGCCTGGGAAGCAGAAGTGTTCACATTGCTTCGCAGAATCGCTTTTGTGCAGAAAACACTAACACTTGTTCAGAACGAAAGAAAGCACAGAGCCCCAGATTTGCTGTTGTCCTGGAGAGCTTGCAGAGCACTGGGGAAAGGCAGGCAGAGAATTCCCTGCTAGCACCTTCTCTCTGCGCGGGAATGAGAAGTGTTCACATTGCTTCGCAGAATCGCATTTGCGTCGCTGCAGAGAACACAAAAGCTTGTTCAGGACGAAAGAAAGCACAGAGCCCCAGATTTTATGTTGTCCTGGAGAGCTTGCAGAGCACTGGGGAAAGGCAGGCAGAGAATTCCCTGCTAGCACCTTCTGTGTGCGCGGGAAGGCAAAGTGTTCACATTTCCTCGCAGAATCGCTTTTGTGCAGAAAACACTAACACTTGTTCAGAACGAAAGAAAGCACAGAGCCCCAGATTTTATGTTGTCCTGGAGAGCTTGCAGAGCACTGGGGAAAGGCAGGCAGAGAATTCCCTGCTAGCACCTTCTCTGTGCCTGGGAAGAAGAAGTGTTCACATTGCTTCGCAGAATCGCTTTTGTGCAGAAAACACTTACACTTGTTCAGAACGAAAGAAAGCACAGAGCCCCAGATTTTATGTTGTCCTGGAGAGCTTGCAGAGCACTGGGGAAAGGCATGCAGAGAATTCCCTGCTAGCACCTTCTCTCTGCGCGGGAATGAGAAGTGTTCACATTGCTTCGCAGAATCGCATTTGCGTCGCTTCAGAGAACACAAAAGCTTGTTCAGGACGAAAGAAAGCACAGAGCCCCAGATTTGCTGTTACCCTGGAGAGCTTGCAGAGCACTGGGGAAAGGCAGGCAGAGAATTCCCTGCTAGCACCTTCTCTGTGCGCGGGAAGGCAAAGTGTTCACATTTCCTCGCAGAATCGCTTTTGTGCAGAAAACACTAACACTTGTTCAGAACGAAAGAAAGCACAGAGCCCCAGATTTTATGTTGTCCTGGAGAGCTTGCAGAGCACTGGGGAAAGGCAGGCAGAGAATTCCCTGCTAGCACCTTCTCTGTGCCTGGGAAGAAGAAGTGTTCACATTGCTTCGCAGAATCGCTTTTGTGCAGAAAACACTAACACTTGTTCAGAACGAAAGAAAGCATAGAGCCCCAGATTTGCTGTTGTGCTGGAGAGCTTGCAGAGCACTGGGGAAAGGCAGGCAGAGAATTCCCTGCTAGCACCTTCTCTGTGCCTGGGAAGCAGAAGTGTTCACATTGCTTCGCAGAATCGCTTTTGTGCAGAAAACAGTAACACTTGTTCAGAAGGAAAGAAAGCACAGAGCCCCAGATTTTATGTTGTCCTGGAGAGCTTGCAGAGCACTGGGGAAAGGCAGGCAGAGAATTCCCTGCTAGCACCTTCTCGGTGCCTGGGAAGAAGAAGTGTTCACATTGCTTCGAGAATCGCTTTTGTGCAGAAAACACTAACACTTGTTCAGAACGAAAGAAAGCACAGAGCCCCAGATTTGCTGTTGTCCTGGAGATATTGCAGAGCACTGGGGAATGGCAAGGAGAGAATTCCCTGCTAGCACCTTCTCTCTGCGCGGGAATGAGAAGTGTTGACATTGCTTCGCAGAATCGCTTTTGTGCAGAAAACAGTAACACTTGTTCAGAAGGAAAGAAAGCACAGAGCCCCAGATTTGCTGTTGTCCTGGAGAGCTTGCAGAGCACTGGGGAAAGGCAGGCAGAGAATTCCCTGCTAGCACCTTCTCTGTGCCTGGGAAGCAGAAGTGTTCACATTGCTTCGCAGAATCGCTTTTGTGCAGAAAACACTAACACTTGTTCAGAACGAAAGAAAGCACAGAGCCCCAGATTTTATGTTGTCCTGGAGAGCTTGCAGAGCACTGGGGAAAGGCAGGCAGAGAATTCCCTGCTAGCACCTTCTCGGTGCCTGGGAAGAAGAAGTGTTCACATTGCTTCGCAGAATCGCTTTTGTGCAGAAAACACTAACACTTGTTCAGAACGAAAGAAAGCACAGAGACCCAGATTTTATGTTGTCCTGGAGAGCTTGCAGAGCACTGGGGAAAGGCAGGCAGAGAATTCCCTGCTAGCACCTTCTCTCTGCGCGGGAATGAGAAGTGTTCACATTGCTTCGCAGAATCGCATTTGCGTCGCTTCAGAGAACACAAAAGCTTGTTCAGGACGAAAGAAAGCACAGAGCCCCAGATTTGCTGTTACCCTGGAGAGCTTGCAGAGCACTGGGGAAAGGCAGGCAGAGAATTCCCTGCTAGCACCTTCTCTGTGCGCGGGAAGGCAAAGTGTTCACATTTCCTCGCAGAATCGCTTTTGTGCAGAAAACACTAACACTTGTTCAGAACGAAAGAAAGCACAGAGCCCCAGATTTTATGTTGTCCTGGAGAGCTTGCAGAGCACTGGGGAAAGGCAGGCAGAGAATTCCCTGCTAGCACCTTCTCTGTGCCTGGGAAGAAGAAGTGTTCACATTGCTTCGCAGAATCGCTTTTGTGCAGAAAACACTAACACTTGTTCAGAACGAAAGAAAGCATAGAGCCCCAGATTTGCTGTTGTGCTGGAGAGCTTGCAGAGCACTGGGGAAAGGCAGGCAGAGAATTCCCTGCTAGCACCTTCTCTGTGCCTGGGAAGCAGAAGTGTTCACATTGCTTCGCAGAATCGCTTTTGTGCAGAAAACACTAACACTTGTTCAGAACGAAAGAAAGCACAGAGACCCAGATTTTATGTTGTCCTGGAGAGCTTGCAGAGCACTGGGGAAAGGCAGGCAGAGAATTCCCTGCTAGCACCTTCTCGGTGCCTGGGAAGAAGAAGTGTTCACATTGCTTCGCAGAATCGCTTTTGTGCAGAAAACACTAACACTTGTTCAGAACGAAAGAAAGCACAGAGCCCCAGATTTTATGTTGTCCTGGAGAGCTTGCAGAGCACTGGGGAAAGGCAGGCAGAGAATTCCCTGCTAGCACCTTCTCGGTGCCTGGGAAGAAGAAGTGTTCACATTGCTTCGCAGAATCGCTTTTGTGCAGAAAACACTAACACTTGTTCAGAACGAAAGAAAGCACAGAGCCCCAGATTTTATGTTGTCCTGGAGAGCTTGCAGAGCACTGGGGAAAGGCATGCAGAGAATTCCCTGCTAGCACCTTCTCTCTGCGCGGGAATGAGAAGTGTTCACATTGCTTCGCAGAATCGCATTTGCGTCGCTTCAGAGAACACAAAAGCTTGTTCAGGACGAAAGAAAGCACAGAGCCCCAGATTTGCTGTTACCCTGGAGAGCTTGCAGAGCACTGGGGAAAGGCAGGCAGAGAATTCCCTGCTAGCACCTTCTCTGTGCGCGGGAAGGCAAAGTGTTCACATTTCCTCGCAGAATCGCTTTTGTGCAGAAAACACTAACACTTGTTCAGAACGAAAGAAAGCACAGAGCCCCAGATTTTATGTTGTCCTGGAGAGCTTGCAGAGCACTGGGGAAAGGCAGGCAGAGAATTCCCTTCTAGCACCTTCTCTGTGCCTGGGAAGAAGAAGTGTTCACATTGCTTCGCAGAATCGCTTTTGTGCAGAAAACACTAACACTTGTTCAGAACGAAAGAAAGCACAGAGCCCCAGATTTGCTGTTGTCCTGGAGAGCTTGCAGAGCACTGGGGAAAGGCAGGCAGAGAATTCCCTGCTAGCACCTTCTCGGTGCCTGGGAAGCAGAAGTGTTCACATTGCTTCGCAGAATCGCTTTTGTGCAGAAAACACTAACACTTGTTCAGAACGAAAGAAAGCACAGAGCCCCAGATTTGCTGTTGTCCTGGAGAGCTTGCAGAGCACTGGGGAAAGGCAGGCAGAGAATTCCCTGCTAGCACCTTCTCTCTGCGCGGGAATGAGAAGTGTTCACATTGCTTCGCAGAATCGCATTTGCGTCGCTGCAGAGAACACAAAAGCTTGTTCAGGACGAAAGAAAGCACAGAGCCCCAGATTTGCTGTTACCCTGGAGAGCTTGCAGAGCACTGGGGAAAGGCAGGCAGAGAATTCCCTGCTAGCACCTTCTGTGTGCGCGGGAAGGCAAAGTGTTCACATTTCCTCGCAGAATCGCTTTTGTGCAGAAAACACTAACACTTGTTCAGAACGAAAGAAAGCACAGAGCCCCAGATTTGCTGTTGTCCTGGAGAGCTTGCAGAGCACTGGGGAAAGGCAGGCAGAGAATTCCCTGCTAGCACCTTCTCGGTGCCTGGGAAGCAGAAGTGTTCACATTGCTTCGCAGAATCGCTTTTGTGCAGAAAACACTAACACTTGTTCAGAACGAAAGAAAGCACAGAGCCCCAGATTTGCTGTTGTCCTGGAGAGCTTGCAGAGCACTGGGGAAAGGCAGGCAGAGAATTCCCTGCTAGCACCTTCTCTCTGCGCGGGAATGAGAAGTGTTCACATTGCTTCGCAGAATCGCATTTGCGTCGCTGCAGAGAACACAAAAGCTTGTTCAGGACGAAAGAAAGCACAGAGCCCCAGATTTTATGTTGTCCTGGAGAGCTTGCAGAGCACTGGGGAAAGGCAGGCAGAGAATTCCCTGCTAGCACCTTCTGTGTGCGCGGGAAGGCAAAGTGTTCACATTTCCTCGCAGAATCGCTTTTGTGCAGAAAACACTAACACTTGTTCAGAACGAAAGAAAGCACAGAGCCCCAGATTTTATGTTGTCCTGGAGAGCTTGCAGAGCACTGGGGAAAGGCAGGCAGAGAATTCCCTGCTAGCACCTTCTCTGTGCCTGGGAAGAAGAAGTGTTCACATTGCTTCGCAGAATCGCTTTTGTGCAGAAAACACTTACACTTGTTCAGAACGAAAGAAAGCACAGAGCCCCAGATTTTATGTTGTCCTGGAGAGCTTGCAGAGCACTGGGGAAAGGCATGCAGAGAATTCCCTGCTAGCACCTTCTCTCTGCGCGGGAATGAGAAGTGTTCACATTGCTTCGCAGAATCGCATTTGCGTCGCTTCAGAGAACACAAAAGCTTGTTCAGGACGAAAGAAAGCACAGAGCCCCAGATTTGCTGTTACCCTGGAGAGCTTGCAGAGCACTGGGGAAAGGCAGGCAGAGAATTCCCTGCTAGCACCTTCTCTGTGCGCGGGAAGGCAAAGTGTTCACATTTCCTCGCAGAATCGCTTTTGTGCAGAAAACACTAACACTTGTTCAGAACGAAAGAAAGCACAGAGCCCCAGATTTTATGTTGTCCTGGAGAGCTTGCAGAGCACTGGGGAAAGGCAGGCAGAGAATTCCCTGCTAGCACCTTCTCTGTGCCTGGGAAGAAGAAGTGTTCACATTGCTTCGCAGAATCGCTTTTGTGCAGAAAACACTAACACTTGTTCAGAACGAAAGAAAGCATAGAGCCCCAGATTTTATGTTGTGCTGGAGAGCTTGCAGAGCACTGGGGAAAGGCAGGCAGAGAATTCCCTGCTAGCACCTTCTCTGTGCCTGGGAAGCAGAAGTGTTCACATTGCTTCGCAGAATCGCTTTTGTGCAGAAAACACTAACACTTGTTCAGAACGAAAGAAAGCACAGAGACCCAGATTTTATGTTGTCCTGGAGAGCTTGCAGAGCACTGGGGAAAGGCAGGCAGAGAATTCCCTGCTAGCACCTTCTCGGTGCCTGGGAAGAAGAAGTGTTCACATTGCTTCGAGAATCGCTTTTGTGCAGAAAACACTAACACTTGTTCAGAACGAAAGAAAGCACAGAGCCCCAGATTTGCTGTTGTCCTGGAGATATTGCAGAGCACTGGGGAATGGCAAGGAGAGAATTCCCTGCTAGCACCTTCTCTCTGCGCGGGAATGAGAAGTGTTGACATTGCTTCGCAGAATCGCTTTTGTGCAGAAAACAGTAACACTTGTTCAGAAGGAAAGAAAGCACAGAGCCCCAGATTTGCTGTTGTCCTGGAGAGCTTGCAGAGCACTGGGGAAAGGCAGGCAGAGAATTCCCTGCTAGCACCTTCTCTGTGCCTGGGAAGCAGAAGTGTTCACATTGCTTCGCAGAATCGCTTTTGTGCAGAAAACACTAACACTTGTTCAGAACGAAAGAAAGCACAGAGCCCCAGATTTTATGTTGTCCTGGAGAGCTTGCAGAGCACTGGGGAAAGGCAGGCAGAGAATTCCCTGCTAGCACCTTCTCGGTGCCTGGGAAGAAGAAGTGTTCACATTGCTTCGCAGAATCGCTTTTGTGCAGAAAACACTAACACTTGTTCAGAACGAAAGAAAGCACAGAGACCCAGATTTTATGTTGTCCTGGAGAGCTTGCAGAGCACTGGGGAAAGGCAGGCAGAGAATTCCCTGCTAGCACCTTCTCTCTGCGCGGGAATGAGAAGTGTTCACATTGCTTCGCAGAATCGCATTTGCGTCGCTTCAGAGAACACAAAAGCTTGTTCAGGACGAAAGAAAGCACAGAGCCCCAGATTTGCTGTTACCCTGGAGAGCTTGCAGAGCACTGGGGAAAGGCAGGCAGAGAATTCCCTGCTAGCACCTTCTCTGTGCGCGGGAAGGCAAAGTGTTCACATTTCCTCGCAGAATCGCTTTTGTGCAGAAAACACTAACACTTGTTCAGAACGAAAGAAAGCACAGAGCCCCAGATTTTATGTTGTCCTGGAGAGCTTGCAGAGCACTGGGGAAAGGCAGGCAGAGAATTCCCTGCTAGCACCTTCTCTGTGCCTGGGAAGAAGAAGTGTTCACATTGCTTCGCAGAATCGCTTTTGTGCAGAAAACACTAACACTTGTTCAGAACGAAAGAAAGCACAGAGCCCCAGATTTGCTGTTGTGCTGGAGAGCTTGCAGAGCACTGGGGAAAGGCAGGCAGAGAATTCCCTGCTAGCACCTTCTCTGTGCCTGGGAAGCAGAAGTGTTCACATTGCTTCGCAGAATCGCTTTTGTGCAGAAAACACTAACACTTGTTCAGAACGAAAGAAAGCACAGAGCCCCAGATTTTATGTTGTCCTGGAGAGCTTGCAGAGCACTGGGGAAAGGCAGGCAGAGAATTCCCTGCTAGCACCTTCTCTCTGCGCGGGAATGAGAAGTGTTCACATTGCTTCGCAGAATCGCATTTGCGTCGCTTCAGAGAACACAAAAGCTTGTTCAGGACGAAAGAAAGCACAGAGCCCCAGATTTGCTGTTACCCTGGAGAGCTTGCAGAGCACTGGGGAAAGGCAGGCAGAGAATTCCCTGCTAGCACCTTCTCTGTGCGCGGGAAGGCAAAGTGTTCACATTTCCTCGCAGAATCGCTTTTGTGCAGAAAACACTAACACTTGTTCAGAACGAAAGAAAGCACAGAGCCCCAGATTTTATGTTGTCCTGGAGAGCTTGCAGAGCACTGGGGAAAGGCAGGCAGAGAATTCCCTTCTAGCACCTTCTCTGTGCCTGGGAAGAAGAAGTGTTCACATTGCTTCGCAGAATCGCTTTTGTGCAGAAAACACTAACACTTGTTCAGAACGAAAGAAAGCACAGAGCCCCAGATTTGCTGTTGTCCTGGAGAGCTTGCAGAGCACTGGGGAAAGGCAGGCAGAGAATTCCCTGCTAGCACCTTCTCGGTGCCTGGGAAGCAGAAGTGTTCACATTGCTTCGCAGAATCGCTTTTGTGCAGAAAACACTAACACTTGTTCAGAACGAAAGAAAGCACAGAGCCCCAGATTTTATGTTGTCCTGGAGAGCTTGCAGAGCACTGGGGAAAGGCAGGCAGAGAATTCCCTGCTAGCACCTTCTCTCTGCGCGGGAATGAGAAGTGTTCACATTGCTTCGCAGAATCGCATTTGCGTCGCTTCAGAGAACACAAAAGCTTGTTCAGGACGAAAGAAAGCACAGAGCCCCAGATTTGCTGTTACCCTGGAGAGCTTGCAGAGCACTGGGGAAAGGCAGGCAGAGAATTCCCTGCTAGCACCTTCTGTGTGCGCGGGAAGGCAAAGTGTTCACATTTCCTCGCAGAATCGCTTTTGTGCAGAAAACACTAACACTTGTTCAGAACGAAAGAAAGCACAGAGACCCAGATTTTATGTTGTCCTGGAGAGCTTGCAGAGCACTGGGGAAAGGCAGGCAGAGAATTCCCTGCTAGCACCTTCTCTGTGCCTGGGAAGAAGAAGTGTTCACATTGCTTCGCAGAATCGCTTTTGTGCAGAAAACACTTACACTTGTTCAGAACGAAAGAAAGCACAGAGCCCCAGATTTTATGTTGTCCTGGAGAGCTTGCAGAGCACTGGGGAAAGGCATGCAGAGAATTCCCTGCTAGCACCTTCTCTCTGCGCGGGAATGAGAAGTGTTCACATTGCTTCGCAGAATCGCATTTGCGTCGCTTCAGAGAACACAAAAGCTTGTTCAGGACGAAAGAAAGCACAGAGCCCCAGATTTGCTGTTACCCTGGAGAGCTTGCAGAGCACTGGGGAAAGGCAGGCAGAGAATTCCCTGCTAGCACCTTCTCTGTGCGCGGGAAGGCAAAGTGTTCACATTTCCTCGCAGAATCGCTTTTGTGCAGAAAACACTAACACTTGTTCAGAACGAAAGAAAGCACAGAGCCCCAGATTTTATGTTGTCCTGGAGAGCTTGCAGAGCACTGGGGAAAGGCAGGCAGAGAATTCCCTGCTAGCACCTTCTCTGTGCCTGGGAAGAAGAAGTGTTCACATTGCTTCGCAGAATCGCTTTTGTGCAGAAAACACTAACACTTGTTCAGAACGAAAGAAAGCATAGAGCCCCAGATTTGCTGTTGTGCTGGAGAGCTTGCAGAGCACTGGGGAAAGGCAGGCAGAGAATTCCCTGCTAGCACCTTCTCTGTGCCTGGGAAGCAGAAGTGTTCACATTGCTTCGCAGAATCGCTTTTGTGCAGAAAACACTAACACTTGTTCAGAACGAAAGAAAGCACAGAGACCCAGATTTTATGTTGTCCTGGAGAGCTTGCAGAGCACTGGGGAAAGGCAGGCAGAGAATTCCCTGCTAGCACCTTCTCGGTGCCTGGGAAGAAGAAGTGTTCACATTGCTTCGAGAATCGCTTTTGTGCAGAAAACACTAACACTTGTTCAGAACGAAAGAAAGCACAGAGCCCCAGATTTGCTGTTGTCCTGGAGATATTGCAGAGCACTGGGGAATGGCAAGGAGAGAATTCCCTGCTAGCACCTTCTCTCTGCGCGGGAATGAGAAGTGTTGACATTGCTTCGCAGAATCGCTTTTGTGCAGAAAACAGTAACACTTGTTCAGAAGGAAAGAAAGCACAGAGCCCCAGATTTGCTGTTGTCCTGGAGAGCTTGCAGAGCACTGGGGAAAGGCAGGCAGAGAATTCCCTGCTAGCACCTTCTCTGTGCGCGGGAAGCAGAAGTGTTCACATTGCTTCGCAGAATCGCTTTTGTGCAGAAAACACTAACACTTGTTCAGAACGAAAGAAAGCACAGAGCCCCAGATTTTATGTTGTCCTGGAGAGCTTGCAGAGCACTGGGGAAAGGCAGGCAGAGAATTCCCTGCTAGCACCTTCTCGGTGCCTGGGAAGAAGAAGTGTTCACATTGCTTCGCAGAATCGCTTTTGTGCAGAAAACACTAACACTTGTTCAGAACGAAAGAAAGCACAGAGCCCCAGATTTTATGTTGTCCTGGAGAGCTTGCAGAGCACTGGGGAAAGGCAGGCAGAGAATTCCCTGCTAGCACCTTCTCGGTGCCTGGGAAGCAGAAGTGTTCACATTGCTTCGCAGAATCGCTTTTGTGCAGAAAACACTAACACTTGTTCAGAACGAAAGAAAGCACAGAGCCCCAGATTTTATGTTGTCCTGGAGAGCTTGCAGAGCACTGGGGAAAGGCAGGCAGAGAATTCCCTGCTAGCACCTTCTCTCTGCGCGGGAATGAGAAGTGTTCACATTGCTTCGCAGAATCGCATTTGCGTCGCTTCAGAGAACACAAAAGCTTGTTCAGGACGAAAGAAAGCACAGAGCCCCAGATTTGCTGTTACCCTGGAGAGCTTGCAGAGCACTGGGGAAAGGCAGGCAGAGAATTCCCTGCTAGCACCTTCTGTGTGCGCGGGAAGGCAAAGTGTTCACATTTCCTCGCAGAATCGCTTTTGTGCAGAAAACACTAACACTTGTTCAGAACGAAAGAAAGCACAGAGACCCAGATTTTATGTTGTCCTGGAGAGCTTGCAGAGCACTGGGGAAAGGCAGGCAGAGAATTCCCTGCTAGCACCTTCTCTGTGCCTGGGAAGAAGAAGTGTTCACATTGCTTCGCAGAATCGCTTTTGTGCAGAAAACACTTACACTTGTTCAGAACGAAAGAAAGCACAGAGCCCCAGATTTTATGTTGTCCTGGAGAGCTTGCAGAGCACTGGGGAAAGGCATGCAGAGAATTCCCTGCTAGCACCTTCTCTCTGCGCGGGAATGAGAAGTGTTCACATTGCTTCGCAGAATCGCATTTGCGTCGCTTCAGAGAACACAAAAGCTTGTTCAGGACGAAAGAAAGCACAGAGCCCCAGATTTGCTGTTACCCTGGAGAGCTTGCAGAGCACTGGGGAAAGGCAGGCAGAGAATTCCCTGCTAGCACCTTCTCTGTGCGCGGGAAGGCAAAGTGTTCACATTTCCTCGCAGAATCGCTTTTGTGCAGAAAACACTAACACTTGTTCAGAACGAAAGAAAGCACAGAGCCCCAGATTTTATGTTGTCCTGGAGAGCTTGCAGAGCACTGGGGAAAGGCAGGCAGAGAATTCCCTGCTAGCACCTTCTCTGTGCCTGGGAAGAAGAAGTGTTCACATTGCTTCGCAGAATCGCTTTTGTGCAGAAAACACTAACACTTGTTCAGAACGAAAGAAAGCATAGAGCCCCAGATTTGCTGTTGTGCTGGAGAGCTTGCAGAGCACTGGGGAAAGGCAGGCAGAGAATTCCCTGCTAGCACCTTCTCTGTGCCTGGGAAGCAGAAGTGTTCACATTGCTTCGCAGAATCGCTTTTGTGCAGAAAACACTAACACTTGTTCAGAACGAAAGAAAGCACAGAGACCCAGATTTTATGTTGTCCTGGAGAGCTTGCAGAGCACTGGGGAAAGGCAGGCAGAGAATTCCCTGCTAGCACCTTCTCGGTGCCTGGGAAGAAGAAGTGTTCACATTGCTTCGAGAATCGCTTTTGTGCAGAAAACACTAACACTTGTTCAGAACGAAAGAAAGCACAGAGCCCCAGATTTGCTGTTGTCCTGGAGATATTGCAGAGCACTGGGGAATGGCAAGGAGAGAATTCCCTGCTAGCACCTTCTCTCTGCGCGGGAATGAGAAGTGTTGACATTGCTTCGCAGAATCGCTTTTGTGCAGAAAACAGTAACACTTGTTCAGAAGGAAAGAAAGCACAGAGCCCCAGATTTGCTGTTGTCCTGGAGAGCTTGCAGAGCACTGGGGAAAGGCAGGCAGAGAATTCCCTGCTAGCACCTTCTCTGTGCGCGGGAAGCAGAAGTGTTCACATTGCTTCGCAGAATCGCTTTTGTGCAGAAAACACTAACACTTGTTCAGAACGAAAGAAAGCACAGAGCCCCAGATTTTATGTTGTCCTGGAGAGCTTGCAGAGCACTGGGGAAAGGCAGGCAGAGAATTCCCTGCTAGCACCTTCTCGGTGCCTGGGAAGAAGAAGTGTTCACATTGCTTCGCAGAATCGCTTTTGTGCAGAAAACACTAACACTTGTTCAGAACGAAAGAAAGCACAGAGCCCCAGATTTTATGTTGTCCTGGAGAGCTTGCAGAGCACTGGGGAAAGGCATGCAGAGAATTCCCTGCTAGCACCTTCTCTCTGCGCGGGAATGAGAAGTGTTCACATTGCTTCGCAGAATCGCATTTGCGTCGCTTCAGAGAACACAAAAGCTTGTTCAGGACGAAAGAAAGCACAGAGCCCCAGATTTGCTGTTACCCTGGAGAGCTTGCAGAGCACTGGGGAAAGGCAGGCAGAGAATTCCCTGCTAGCACCTTCTCTGTGCGCGGGAAGGCAAAGTGTTCACATTTCCTCGCAGAATCGCTTTTGTGCAGAAAACACTAACACTTGTTCAGAACGAAAGAAAGCACAGAGCCCCAGATTTTATGTTGTCCTGGAGAGCTTGCAGAGCACTGGGGAAAGGCAGGCAGAGAATTCCCTGCTAGCACCTTCTCTGTGCCTGGGAAGCAGAAGTGTTCACATTGCTTCGCAGAATCGCTTTTGTGCAGAAAACACTAACACTTGTTCAGAAGGAAAGAAAGCACAGAGCCCCAGATTTGCTGTTGTCCTGGAGAGCTTGCAGAGCACTGGGGAAAGGCAGGCAGAGAATTCCCTGCTAGCACCTTCTCGGTGCCTGGGAAGCAGAAGTGTTCACATTGCTTCGCAGAATCGCTTTTGTGCAGAAAACACTAACACTTGTTCAGAACGAAAGAAAGCACAGAGCCCCAGATTTGCTGTTGTCCTGGAGAGCTTGCAGAGCACTGGGGAAAGGCAGGCAGAGAATTCCCTGCTAGCACCTTCTCTCTGCGCGGGAATGAGAAGTGTTCACATTGCTTCGCAGAATCGCATTTGCGTCGCTTCAGAGAACACAAAAGCTTGTTCAGGACGAAAGAAAGCACAGAGCCCCAGATTTGCTGTTACCCTGGAGAGCTTGCAGAGCACTGGGGAAAGGCAGGCAGAGAATTCCCTGCTAGCACCTTCTGTGTGCGCGGGAAGGCAAAGTGTTCACATTTCCTCGCAGAATCGCTTTTGTGCAGAAAACACTAACACTTGTTCAGAACGAAAGAAAGCACAGAGCCCCAGATTTTATGTTGTCCTGGAGAGCTTGCAGAGCACTGGGGAAAGGCAGGCAGAGAATTCCCTGCTAGCACCTTCTCTGTGCCTGGGAAGAAGAAGTGTTCACATTGCTTCGCAGAATCGCTTTTGTGCAGAAAACACTAACACTTGTTCAGAACGAAAGAAAGCATAGAGCCCCAGATTTGCTGTTGTGCTGGAGAGCTTGCAGAGCACTGGGGAAAGGCAGGCAGAGAATTCCCTGCTAGCACCTTCTCTGTGCCTGGGAAGCAGAAGTGTTCACATTGCTTCGCAGAATCGCTTTTGTGCAGAAAACACTAACACTTGTTCAGAACGAAAGAAAGCACAGAGACCCAGATTTTATGTTGTCCTGGAGAGCTTGCAGAGCACTGGGGAAAGGCAGGCAGAGAATTCCCTGCTAGCACCTTCTCTCTGCGCGGGAATGAGAAGTGTTCACATTGCTTCGCAGAATCGCTTTTGTGCAGAAAACACTAACACTTGTTCAGAACGAAAGAAAGCACAGAGCCCCAGATTTTATGTTGTCCTGGAGAGCTTGCAGAGCACTGGGGAAAGGCATGCAGAGAATTCCCTGCTAGCACCTTCTCTCTGCGCGGGAATGAGAAGTGTTCACATTTTTTCGCAGAATCGCATTTGCGTCGCTGCAGAGAACACAAAAGCTTGTTCAGGACGAAAGAAAGCACAGAGCCCCAGATTTGCTGTTACCCTGGAGAGCTTGCAGAGCACTGGGGAAAGGCAGGCAGAGAATTCCCTGCTAGCACCTTCTCGGTGCCTGGGAAGAAGAAGTGTTCACATTGCTTCGAGAATCGCTTTTGTGCAGAAAACACTAACACTTGTTCAGAACGAAAGAAAGCACAGAGCCCCAGATTTGCTGTTGTCCTGGAGAGCTTGCAGAGCACTGGGGAAAGGCAAGGAGAGAATTCCCTGCTAGCACCTTCTCTCTGCGCGGGAATGAGAAGTGTTGACATTGCTTCGCAGAATCGCTTTTGTGCAGAAAACAGTAACACTTGTTCAGAAGGAAAGAAAGCACAGAGCCCCAGATTTGCTGTTGTCCTGGAGAGCTTGCAGAGCACTGGGGAAAGGCAGGCAGAGAATTCCCTGCTAGCACCTTCTCTGTGCCTGGGAAGCAGAAGTGTTCACATTGCTTCGCAGAATCGCTTTTGTGCAGAAAACACTAACACTTGTTCAGAACGAAAGAAAGCACAGAGCCCCAGATTTTATGTTGTCCTGGAGAGCTTGCAGAGCACTGGGGAAAGGCAGGCAGAGAATTCCCTGCTAGCACCTTCTCGGTGCCTGGGAAGAAGAAGTGTTCACATTGCTTCGCAGAATCGCTTTTGTGCAGAAAACACTAACACTTGTTCAGAACGAAAGAAAGCACAGAGCCCCAGATTTTATGTTGTCCTGGAGAGCTTGCAGAGCACTGGGGAAAGGCATGCAGAGAATTCCCTGCTAGCACCTTCTCTCTGCGCGGGAATGAGAAGTGTTCACATTGCTTCGCAGAATCGCATTTGCGTCGCTTCAGAGAACACAAAAGCTTGTTCAGGACGAAAGAAAGCACAGAGCCCCAGATTTGCTGTTACCCTGGAGAGCTTGCAGAGCACTGGGGAAAGGCAGGCAGAGAATTCCCTGCTAGCACCTTCTCTGTGCGCGGGAAGGCAAAGTGTTCACATTTCCTCGCAGAATCGCTTTTGTGCAGAAAACACTAACACTTGTTCAGAACGAAAGAAAGCACAGAGCCCCAGATTTTATGTTGTCCTGGAGAGCTTGCAGAGCACTGGGGAAAGGCAGGCAGAGAATTCCCTGCTAGCACCTTCTCTGTGCCTGGGAAGAAGAAGTGTTCACATTGCTTCGCAGAATCGCTTTTGTGCAGAAAACACTAACACTTTTTCAGAACGAAAGAAAGCACAGAGCCCCAGATTTGCTGTTGTCCTGGAGAGCTTGCAGAGCACTGGGGAAAGGCAGGCAGAGAATTCCCTGCTAGCACCTTCTCTGTGCCTGGGAAGCAGAAGTGTTCACATTGCTTCGCAGAATCGCTTTTGTGCAGAAAACACTAACACTTGTTCAGAACGAAAGAAAGCACAGAGCCCCAGATTTTATGTTGTCCTGGAGAGCTTGCAGAGCACTGGGGAAAGGCAGGCAGAGAATTCCCTGCTAGCACCTTCTCTGTGCCTGGGAAGCAGAAGTGTTCACATTGCTTCGCAGAATCGCTTTTGTGCAGAAAACACTAACACTTGTTCAGAACGAAAGAAAGCACAGAGACCCAGATTTTATGTTGTCCTGGAGAGCTTGCAGAGCACTGGGGAAAGGCAGGCAGAAAATTCCCTGCTAGCACCTTCTCTCTGCACGGGAATGAGAAGTGTTCACATTGCTTCGCAGAATCGCTTTTGTGCAGAAAACACTAACACTTGTTCAGGACGAAAGAAAGCACAGAGACGCAGATTTGCTGTTACCCTGGAGAGCTTGCAGAGCACTGGGGAAAGCAGGCAGAGAATTCCCTGCTAGCACCTTCTCTGTGCGCGGGAAGGCAAAGTGTTCACATTTCCTCGCAGAATCGCTTTTGTGCAGAAAACACTAACACTTGTTCAGAACGAAAGAAAGCACAGAGCCCCAGATTTTATGTTGTCCTGGAGAGCTTGCAGAGCACTGGGGAAAGGCAGGCAGAGAATTCCCTGCTAGCACCTTCTCGGTGCCTGGGAAGAAGAAGTGTTCACATTGCTTCGCAGAATCGCTTTTGTGCAGAAAACACTAACACTTGTTCAGAACGAAAGAAAGCACAGAGCCCCAGATTTTATGTTGTCCTGGAGAGCTTGCAGAGCACTAGGGAAAGGCATGCAGAGAATTCCCTGCTAGCACCTTCTCTCTGCGCGGGAATGAGAAGTGTTCACATTGCTTCGCAGAATCGCATTTGCGTCGCTTCAGAGAACACAAAAGCTTGTTCAGGACGAAAGAAAGCACAGAGCCCCAGATTTGCTGTTACCCTGGAGAGCTTGCAGAGCACTGGGGAAAGGCAGGCAGAGAATTCCCTGCTAGCACCTTCTCTGTGCGCGGGAAGGCAAAGTGTTCACATTTCCTCGCAGAATCGCTTTTGTGCAGAAAACACTAACACTTGTTCAGAACGAAAGAAAGCACAGAGCCCCAGATTTTATGTTGTCCTGGAGAGCTTGCAGAGCACTGGGGAAAGGCAGGCAGAGAATTCCCTGCTAGCACCTTCTCTGTGCCTGGGAAGAAGAAGTGTTCACATTGCTTCGCAGAATCGCTTTTGTGCAGAAAACACTAACACTTGTTCAGAACGAAAGAAAGCACAGAGCCCCAGATTTGCTGTTGTCCTGGAGAGCTTGCAGAGCACTGGGGAAAGGCAGGCAGAGAATTCCCTGCTAGCACCTTCTCTGTGCCTGGGAAGAAGAAGTGTTCACATTGCTTCGCAGAATCGCTTTTGTGCAGAAAACACTAACACTTGTTCAGAACGAAAGAAAGCACAGAGCCCCAGATTTTATGTTGTCCTGGAGAGCTTGCAGAGCACTGGGGAAAGGCAGGCAGAGAATTCCCTGCTAGCACCTTCTCTGTGCCTGGGAAGCAGAAGTGTTCACATTGCTTCGCAGAATCGCTTTTGTGCAGAAAACACTAACACTTGTTCAGAACGAAAGAAAGCACAGAGCCCCAGATTTTATGTTGTCCTGGAGAGATTGCAGAGCACTGGGGAATGGCAAGGAGAGAATTCCCTGCTAGCACCTTCTCTCTGCGCGGGAATGAGAAGTGTTGACATTGCTTCGCAGAATCGCTTTTGTGCAGAAAACACTAACACTTGTTCAGAACGAAAGAAAGCACAGAGCCCCAGATTTGCTGTTGTCCTGGAGAGCTTGCAGAGCACTGGGGAAAGGCAGGCAGAGAATTCCCTGCTAGCACCTTCTCTGTGCCTGGGAAGCAGAAGTGTTCACATTGCTTGGCAGAATCGCTTTTGTGCAGAAAACAGTAACACTTGTTCAGAAGGAAAGAAAGCACAGAGCCCCAGATTTTATGTTGTCCTGGAGAGCTTGCAGAGCACTGGGGAAAGGCAGGCAGAGAATTCCCTGCTAGCACCTTCTCTGTGCCTGGGAAGCAGAAGTGTTCACATTGCTTCGCAGAATCGCTTTTGTGCAGAAAACACTAACACTTGTTCAGAACGAAAGAAAGCACAGAGCCCCAGATTTTATGTTGTCCTGGAGAGCTTGCAGAGCACTGGGGAAAGGCAGGCAGAGAATTCCCTGCTAGCACCTTCTCGGTGCCTGGGAAGAAGAAGTGTTCACATTGCTTCGCAGAATCGCTTTTGTGCAGAAAACACTAACACTTGTTCAGAACGAAAGAAAGCACAGAGCCCCAGATTTTATGTTGTCCTGGAGAGCTTGCAGAGCACTGGGGAAAGGCATGCAGAGAATTCCCTGCTAGCACCTTCTCTCTGCGCGGGAATGAGAAGTGTTCACATTGCTTCGCAGAATCGCATTTGCGTCGCTTCAGAGAACACAAAAGCTTGTTCAGGACGAAAGAAAGAACAGAGCCCCAGATTTGCTGTTACCCTGGAGAGCTTGCAGAGCACTGGGGAAAGGCAGGCAGAGAATTCCCTGCTAGCACCTTCTCTGTGCGCGGGAAGGCAAAGTGTTCACATTTCCTCGCAGAATCGCTTTTGTGCAGAAAACACTAACACTTGTTCAGAACGAAAGAAAGCACAGAGCCCCAGATTTTATGTTGTCCTGGAGAGCTTGCAGAGCACTGGGGAAAGGCAGGCAGAGAATTCCCTGCTAGCACCTTCTCTGTGCCTGGGAAGCAGAAGTGTTCACATTGCTTCGCAGAATCGCTTTTGTGCAGAAAACACTAACACTTGTTCAGAACGAAAGAAAGCACAGAGCCCCAGATTTGCTGTTGTCCTGGAGAGCTTGCAGAGCACTGGGGAAAGGCAGGCAGAGAATTCCCTGCTAGCACCTTCTCTCTGCGCGGGAATGAGAAGTGTTCACATTGCTTCGCAGAATCGCATTTGCGTCGCTTCAGAGAACACAAAAGCTTGTTCAGGACGAAAGAAAGCACAGAGCCCCAGATTTGCTGTTACCCTGGAGAGCTTGCAGAGCACTGGGGAAAGGCAGGCAGAGAATTCCCTGCTAGCACCTTCTCTGTGCCTGGGAAGCAGAAGTGTTCACATTGCTTCGCAGAATCGCTTTTGTGCAGAAAACACTAACACTTGTTCAGAACGAAAGAAAGCACAGAGCCCCAGATTTTATGTTGTCCTGGAGAGATTGCAGAGCACTGGGGAAAGGCAGGCAGAGAATTCCCTGCTAGCACCTTCTCTGTGCCTGGGAAGAAGAAGTGTTCACATTGCTTCGCAGAATCGCTTTTGTGCAGAAAACACTAACACTTTTTCAGAACGAAAGAAAGCACAGAGCCCCAGATTTGCTGTTGTCCTGGAGAGCTTGCAGAGCACTGGGGAAAGGCAGGCAGAGAATTCCCTGCTAGCACCTTCTCTGTGCCTGGGAAGCAGAAGTGTTCACATTGCTTCGCAGAATCGCTTTTGTGCAGAAAACACTAACACTTATTCAGGACGAAAGAAAGCACAGAGCCCCAGATTTGCTGTTACCCTGGAGAGCTTGCAGAGCACTGGGGAAAGCAGGCAGAGAATTCCCTGCTAGCACCTTCTCTGTGCGCAGGAAGGCAAAGTGTTCACATTTCCTCGCAGAATCGCTTTTGTGCAGAAAACACTAACACTTGTTCAGAACGAAAGAAAGCACAGAGCCCCAGATTTTATGTTGTCCTGGAGAGCTTGCAGAGCACTGGGGAAAGGCAGGCAGAGAATTCCCTGCTAGCACCTTCTCGGTGCCTGGGAAGAAGAAGTGTTCACATTGCTTCGCAGAATCGCTTTTGTGCAGAAAACACTAACACTTGTTCAGAACGAAAGAAAGCACAGAGCCCCAGATTTGCTGTTGTCCTGGAGAGCTTGCAGAGCACTGGGGAAAGGCAGGCAGAGAATTCCCTGCTAGCACCTTCTCTGTGCCTGGGAAGAAGAAGTGTTCACATTGCTTCGCAGAATCGCTTTTGTGCAGAAAACAGTAACACTTGTTCAGAACGAAAGAAAGCACAGAGCCCCAGATTTTATGTTGTCCTGGAGAGCTTGCAGAGCACTGGGGAAAGGCAGGCAGAGAATTCCCTGCTAGCACCTTCTCTGTGCCTGGGAAGCAGAAGTGTTCACATTGCTTCGCAGAATCGCTTTTGTGCAGAAAACACTAACACTTGTTCAGAACGAAAGAAAGCACAGAGCCCCAGATTTTATGTTGTCCTGGAGAGATTGCAGAGCACTGGGGAAAGGCAGGCAGAGAATTCCCTGCTAGCAACTTCTCTGTGCCTGGGAAGAAGAAGTGTTCACATTGCTTCGCAGAATCGCTTTTGTGCAGAAAACACTAACACTTTTTCAGAACGAAAGAAAGCACAGAGCCCCAGATTTGCTGTTGTCCTGGAGAGCTTGCAGAGCACTGGGGAAAGGCAGGCAGAGAATTCCCTGCTAGCACCTTCTCGGTGCCTGGGAAGAAGAAGTGTTCACATTGCTTCGCAGAATCGCTTTTGTGCAGAAAACACTAACACTTATTCAGGACGAAAGAAAGCACAGAGCCCCAGATTTGCTGTTACCCTGGAGAGCTTGCAGAGCACTGGGGAAAGCAGGCAGAGAATTCCCTGCTAGCACCTTCTCTGTGCGCAGGAAGGCAAAGTGTTCACATTTCCTCGCAGAATCGCTTTTGTGCAGAAAACACTAACACTTGTTCAGAACGAAAGAAAGCACAGAGCCCCAGATTTTATGTTGTCCTGGAGAGCTTGCAGAGCACTGGGGAAAGGCAGGCAGAGAATTCCCTGCTAGCACCTTCTCGGTGCCTGGGAAGAAGAAGTGTTCACATTGCTTCGCAGAATCGCTTTTGTGCAGAAAACACTAACACTTGTTCAGAACGAAAGAAAGCACAGAGCCCCAGATTTGCTGTTGTCCTGGAGAGCTTGCAGAGCACTGGGGAAAGGCAGGCAGAGAATTCCCTGCTAGCACCTTCTCTGTGCCTGGGAAGAAGAAGTGTTCACATTGCTTCGCAGAATCGCTTTTGTGCAGAAAACAGTAACACTTGTTCAGAACGAAAGAAAGCACAGAGCCCCAGATTTTATGTTGTCCTGGAGAGCTTGCAGAGCACTGGGGAAAGGCAGGCAGAGAATTCCCTGCTAGCACCTTCTCTGTGCCTGGGAAGCAGAAGTGTTCACATTGCTTCGCAGAATCGCTTTTGTGCAGAAAACACTAACACTTGTTCAGAACGAAAGAAAGCACAGAGCCCCAGATTTTATGTTGTCCTGGAGAGATTGCAGAGCACTGGGGAATGGCAAGGAGAGAATTCCCTGCTAGCACCTTCTCTCTGCGCGGGAATGAGAAGTGTTGACATTGCTTGGCAGAATCGCTTTTGTGCAGAAAACACTAACACTTGTTCAGAACGAAAGAAAGCACAGAGCCCCAGATTTTATGTTGTCCTGGAGAGCTTGCAGAGCACTGGGGAAAGGCAGGCAGAGAATTCCCTGCTAGCACCTTCTCTGTGCCTGGGAAGCAGAAGTGTTCACATTGCTTCGCAGAATCGCTTTTGTACAGAAAACAGTAACACTTCTTCAGAACAAAAGAAAGCACAGAGCCCCAGATTTTATGTTGTCCTGGAGAGCTTGCAGAGCACTGGGGAAAGGCAGGCAGAGAATTCCCTGCTAGCACCTTCTCTGTGCCTGGGAAGCAGAAGTGTTCACATTGCTTGGCAGAATCGCTTTTGTGCAGAAAACAGTAACACTTGTTCAGAAGGAAAGAAAGCACAGAGCCCCAGATTTTATGTTGTCCTGGAGAGCTTGCAGAGCACTGGGGAAAGGCAGGCAGAGAATTCCCTGCTAGCACCTTCTCTGTGCCTGAGAAGCAGAAGTGTTCACATTGCTTCGCAGAATCGCTTTTGTACAGAAAACACTAACACTTGTTCAGAACGAAAGAAAGCACAGAGCCCCAGATTTTATGTTGTCCTGGAGAGCTTGCAGAGCACTGGGGAAAGGCAGGCAGAGAATTCCCTGCTAGCACCTTCTCTGTGCCTGGGAAGCAGAAGTGTTCACATTGCTTGGCAGAATCGCTTTTGTGCAGAAAACAGTAACACTTGTTCAGAAGGAAAGAAAGCACAGAGCCCCAGATTTGCTGTTGTCCTGGAGAGCTTGCAGAGCACTGGGGAAAGGCAGGCAGAGAATTCCCTGCTAGCACCTTCTCTGTGCCTGTTCACATTGCTTGGCAGAATCGCTTTTGTGCAGAAAACAGTAACACTTGTTCAGAAGGAAAGAAAGCACAGAGCCCCAGATTTTATGTTGTCCTGGAGAGCTTGCAGTGCACTGGGGAAAGGCAGGCAGAGAATTCCCTGCTAGCACCTTCTCTGTGCCTGGGAAGCAGAAGTGTTCACATTGCTTGGCAGAATCGCTTTTGTGCAGAAAACAGTAACACTTGTTCAGAACGAAAGAAAGCACAGAGCCCCACATTTTATGTTGTCCTGGAGAGCTTGCAGAGCACTGGGGAAAGGCAGGCAGAGAATTCCCTGCTAGCACCTTCTCTGTGCCTGGGAAGCAGAAGTGTTCACATTGCTTCGCAGAATCGCTTTTGTGCAGAAAACAGTAACACTTGTTCAGAAGGAAAGAAAGCACAGAGCCCCAGATTTTATGTTGTCCTGGAGAGCTTGCAGAGCACTGGGGAAAGGCAGGCAGAGAATTCCCTGCTAGCACCTTCTCTGTGCCTGGGAAGCAGAAGTGTTCACATTGCTTGGCAGAATCGCTTTTGTGCAGAAAACAGTAACACTTGTTCAGAACGAAAGAAAGCACAGAGCCCCACATTTTATGTTGTCCTGGAGAGCTTGCAGAGCACTGGGGAAAGGCAGGCAGAGAATTCCCTGCTAGCACCTTCTCGGTGCCTGTTCACATTGCTTGGCAGAATCGCTTTTGTGCAGAAAACAGTAACACTTGTTCAGAACGAAAGAAAGCACAGAGCCCCACATTTTATGTTGTCCAGGAAAGTGTGCAGAGCACTGGGGAACGGCAGGCAGAGAATTCCCTGCTAGCACCTTCTCTGTGCCTGGGAAGCAGAAGTGTTCACATTGCTTGGCAGAATCGCTTTTGTGCAGAAAACACTAACACTTGTTCAGAACGAAAGAAAGCACAGAGCCCCAGATTTTATGTTGTCCTGGAGAGCTTTCAGAGCACTGGGGAAAGGCAGGCAGAGAATTCCCTGCTAGCACCTTCTCTGTGCCTGTTCACATTGCTTGGCAGAATCGCTTTTGTGCAGAAAACACTAACACTTGTTCAGAACGAAAGAAAGCACAGAGCCCCAGATTTTATGTTGTCCAGGAAAGCTTGCAGAGCACTGGGGAACGGCAGGCAGAGAATTCCCTGCTAGCACCTTCTCTGTGCCTGGGAAGCAGAAGTGTTCACATTGCTTGGCAGAATCGCTTTTGTGCAGAAAACAGTAACACTTGTTCAGAGCGAAAGAAAGCACAGAGCCCCAGATTTTATGTTGTCCTGGAGAGCTTGCAGAGCACTGGGGAAAGGCAGGCAGAGAATTCCCTGCTAGCACCTTCTCTGTGCCTGGGAAGCAGAAGTGTTCACATTGCTTCGCAGAATCGCTTTTGTGCAGACAACACTAACACTTGTTCAGAACGAAAGAAAGCACAGAGCCCCAGATTTTATGTTGTCCTGGAGAGCTTGCAGAGCAATGGGGAAGGGCAGGCAGAGAATTCCCTGCTAGCACCTTCTCTGTGCCTGGGAAGCAGAAGTGTTCACATTGCTTCGCAGAATCGCTTTTGTGCAGAAAACAGTAACACTTCTTCAGAACAAAAGAAAGCACAGAGCCCCACATTTTATGTTGTCCTGGAGAGCTTGCAGAGCACTGGGGAAAGGCAGGCAGAGAATTCCCTGCTAGCACCTTCTCTGTGCCTGGGAAGCAGAAGTGTTCACATTGCTTCGCAGAATCGCTTTTGTGCAGAAAACAGTAACACTTGTTCAGAACGAAAGAAAGCACAGAGCCCCACATTTTATGTTGTCCTGGAGAGCTTGCAGAGCACTGGGGAAAGGCAGGCAGAGAATTCCCTGCTAGCACCTTCTCTGTGCCTGGGAAGCAGAAGTGTTCACATTGCTTCGCAGAATCGCTTTTGTGCAGAAAACAGTAACACTTGTTCAGAAGGAAAGAAAGCACAGAGCCCCAGATTTTATGTTGTCCTGGAGAGCTTGCAGAGCACTGGGGAAAGGCAGGCAGAGAATTCCCTGCTAGCACCTTCTCTGTGCCTGGGAAGCAGAAGTGTTCACATTGCTTGGCAGAATCGCTTTTGTGCAGAAAACAGTAACACTTGTTCAGAACGAAAGAAAGCACAGAGCCCCACATTTTATGTTGTCCTGGAGAGCTTGCAGAGCACTGGGGAAAGGCAGGCAGAGAATTCCCTGCTAGCACCTTCTCGGTGCCTGTTCACATTGCTTGGCAGAATCGCTTTTGTGCAGAAAACAGTAACACTTGTTCAGAACGAAAGAAAGCACAGAGCCCCACATTTTATGTTGTCCAGGAAAGTGTGCAGAGCACTGGGGAACGGCAGGCAGAGAATTCCCTGCTAGCACCTTCTCTGTGCCTGGGAAGCAGAAGTGTTCACATTGCTTGGCAGAATCGCTTTTGTGCAGAAAACACTAACACTTGTTCAGAACGAAAGAAAGCACAGAGCCCCAGATTTTATGTTGTCCTGGAGAGCTTTCAGAGCACTGGGGAAAGGCAGGCAGAGAATTCCCTGCTAGCACCTTCTCTGTGCCTGTTCACATTGCTTGGCAGAATCGCTTTTGTGCAGAAAACACTAACACTTGTTCAGAACGAAAGAAAGCACAGAGCCCCAGATTTTATGTTGTCCAGGAAAGCTTGCAGAGCACTGGGGAACGGCAGGCAGAGAATTCCCTGCTAGCACCTTCTCTGTGCCTGGGAAGCAGAAGTGTTCACATTGCTTGGCAGAATCGCTTTTGTGCAGAAAACAGTAACACTTGTTCAGAGCGAAAGAAAGCACAGAGCCCCAGATTTTATGTTGTCCTGGAGAGCTTGCAGAGCACTGGGGAAAGGCAGGCAGAGAATTCCCTGCTAGCACCTTCTCTGTGCCTGGGAAGCAGAAGTGTTCACATTGCTTCGCAGAATCGCTTTTGTGCAGACAACACTAACACTTGTTCAGAACGAAAGAAAGCACAGAGCCCCAGATTTTATGTTGTCCTGGAGAGCTTGCAGAGCAATGGGGAAGGGCAGGCAGAGAATTCCCTGCTAGCACCTTCTCTGTGCCTGGGAAGCAGAAGTGTTCACATTGCTTCGCAGAATCGCTTTTGTGCAGAAAACAGTAACACTTCTTCAGAACAAAAGAAAGCACAGAGCCCCACATTTTATGTTGTCCTGGAGAGCTTGCAGAGCACTGGGGAAAGGCAGGCAGAGAATTCCCTGCTAGCACCTTCTCTGTGCCTGGGAAGCAGAAGTGTTCACATTGCTTCGCAGAATCGCTTTTGTGCAGAAAACAGTAACACTTGTTCAGAACGAAAGAAAGCACAGAGCCCCAGATTTTATGTTGTCCTGGAGAGCTTGCAGAGCACTGGGGAAAGGCAGGCAGAGAATTCCCTGCTAGCACCTTCTCTGTGCCTGGGAAGCAGAAGTGTTCACATTGCTTGGCAGAATCGCTTTTGTGCAGAAAACAGTAACACTTGTTCAGAACGAAAGAAAGCACAGAGCCCCACATTTTATGTTGTCCTGGAGAGCTTGCAGAGCACTGGGGAAAGGCAGGCAGAGAATTCCCTGCTAGCACCTTCTCTGTGCCTGGGAAGCAGAAGTGTTCACATTGCTTCGCAGAATCGCTTTTGTACAGAAAACACTAACACTTATTCAGAACGAAAGAAAGCACAGAGCCCCAGATTTTATGTTGTCCTGGAAAGCTTGCAGAGCACTGGGGAAAGCCAGGCAGAGAATTCCCTGCTAGCACCTTCTCTGTGCCTGGGAAGCAGAAGTGTTCACATTGCTTGGCAGAATCGCTTTTGTGCAGAAAACAGTAACACTTGTTCAGAACGAAAGAAAGCACAGAGCCCCAGATTTTATGTTGTCCTGGAGAGCTTGCAGAGCACTGGGGAAAGGCAGGCAGAGAATTCCCTGCTAGCACCTTCTCTGTGCCTGGGAAGCAGAAGTGTTCACATTGCTTGGCAGAATCGCTTTTGTGCAGAAAACAGTAACACTTGTTCAGAAGGAAAGAAAGCACAGAGCCCCAGATTTTATGTTGTCCTGGAGAGCTTGCAGAGCACTGGGGAAAGGCAGGCAGAGAATTCCCTGCTAGCACCTTCTCTGTGCCTGGGAAGCAGAAGTGTTCACATTGCTTGGCAGAATCGCTTTTGTGCAGAAAACAGTAACACTTGTTCAGAAGGAAAGAAAGCACAGAGCCCCAGATTTTATGTTGTCCTGGAGAGCTTGCAGAGCACTGGGGAAAGGCAGGCAGAGAATTCCCTGCTAGCACCTTCTCTGTGCCTGAGAAGCAGAAGTGTTCACATTGCTTCGCAGAATCGCTTTTGTACAGAAAACACTAACACTTGTTCAGAACGAAAGAAAGCACAGAGCCCCAGATTTTATGTTGTCCTGGAGAGCTTGCAGAGCACTGGGGAAAGGCAGGCAGAGAATTCCCTGCTAGCACCTTCTCTGTGCCTGGGAAGCAGAAGTGTTCACATTGCTTGGCAGAATCGCTTTTGTGCAGAAAACAGTAACACTTGTTCAGAAGGAAAGAAAGCACAGAGCCCCAGATTTGCTGTTGTCCTGGAGAGCTTGCAGAGCACTGGGGAAAGGCAGGCAGAGAATTCCCTGCTAGCACCTTCTCTGTGCCTGTTCACATTGCTTGGCAGAATCGCTTTTGTGCAGAAAACACTAACACTTGTTCAGAACGAAAGAAAGCACAGAGCCCCAGATTTTATGTTGTCCTGGAGAGCTTGCAGAGCACTGGGGAAAGGCAGGCAGAGAATTCCCTGCTAGCACCTTCTCTGTGCCTGGGAAGCAGAAGTGTTCACATTGCTTCACAGAATCGCTTTTGTGCAGAAAACAGTAACACTTCTTCAGAACGAAAGAAAGCACAGAGCCCCAGATTTTATGTTGTCCTGGAGAGCTTGCAGAGCACTGGGGAAAGGCAGGCAGAGAATTCCCTGCTAGCACCTTCTCTGTGCCTGGGAAGCAGAAGTGTTCACATTGCTTCGCAGAATCGCTTTTGTGCAGACAACACTAACACTTGTTCAGAACGAAAGAAAGCACAGAGCCCCAGATTTTATGTTGTCCTGGAGAGCTTGCAGGCAATGGGGAAGGGCAGGCAGAGAATTCCCTGCTAGCACCTTCTCGGTGCCTGGGAAGCAGAAGTGTTCACATTGCTTGGCAGAATCGCTTTTGTGCAGAAAACAGTAACACTTGTTCAGAAGGAAAGAAAGCACAGAGCCCCAGATTTTATGTTGTCCTGGAGAGCTTGCAGAGCACTGGGGAAAGGCAGGCAGAGAATTCCCTGCTAGCACCTTCTTTGTGCCTGGGAAGCAGAAGTGTTCACATTGCTTCGCAAAATCGCTTTTGTACAGAAAACACTAACACTTATTCAGAACGAAAGAAAGCACAGAGCCCCAGATTTTATGTTGTCCTGGAGAGCTTGCAGAGCACTGGGGAAAGGCAGGCAGAGAATTCCCTGCTAGCACCTTCTCTGTGCCTGGGAAGCAGAAGTGTTCACATTGCTTGGCAGAATCGCTTTTGTGCAGAAAACAGTAACACTTGTTCAGAACGAAAGAAAGCACAGAGCCCCAGATTTTATGTTGTCCTGGAGAGCTTGCAGAGCACTGGGGAAAGGCAGGCAGAGAATTCCCTGCTAGCACCTTCTCTGTGCCTGGGAAGCAGAAGTGTTCACATTGCTTGGCAGAATCGCTTTTGTGCAGAAAACAGTAACACTTGTTCAGAACGAAAGAAAGCACAGAGCCCCAGATTTTATGTTGTCCTGGAGAGCTTGCAGAGCACTGGGGAAAGGCAGGCAGAGAATTCCCTGCTAGCACCTTCTCTGTGCCTGGGAAGCAGAAGTGTTCACATTGCTTGGCAGAATCGCTTTTGTGCAGAAAACAGTAACACTTGTTCAGAAGGAAAGAAAGCACAGAGCCCCAGATTTTATGTTGTCCTGGAGAGCTTGCAGAGCACTGGGGAAAGGCAGGCAGAGAATTCCCTGCTAGCACCTTCTCTGTGCCTGAGAAGCAGAAGTGTTCACATTGCTTCGCAGAATCGCTTTTGTACAGAAAACACTAACACTTGTTCAGAACGAAAGAAAGCACAGAGCCCCAGATTTTATGTTGTCCTGGAGAGCTTGCAGAGCACTGGGGAAAGGCAGGCAGAGAATTCCCTGCTAGCACCTTCTCTGTGCCTGGGAAGCAGAAGTGTTCACATTGCTTGGCAGAATCGCTTTTGTGCAGAAAACAGTAACACTTGTTCAGAAGGAAAGAAAGCACAGAGCCCCAGATTTGCTGTTGTCCTGGAGAGCTTGCAGAGCACTGGGGAAAGGCAGGCAGAGAATTCCCTGCTAGCACCTTCTCTGTGCCTGTTCACATTGCTTGGCAGAATCGCTTTTGTGCAGAAAACAGTAACACTTGTTCAGAACGAAAGAAAGCACAGAGCCCCACATTTTATGTTGTCCTGGAGAGCTTGCAGAGCACTGGGGAAAGGCAGGCAGAGAATTCCCTGCTAGCACCTTCTCTGTGCCTGGGAAGCAGAAGTGTTCACATTGCTTCGCAGAATCGCTTTTGTGCAGAAAACAGTAACACTTGTTCAGAAGGAAAGAAAGCACAGAGCCCCAGATTTTATGTTGTCCTGGAGAGCTTGCAGAGCACTGGGGAAAGGCAGGCAGAGAATTCCCTGCTAGCACCTTCTCTGTGCCTGGGAAGCAGAAGTGTTCACATTGCTTGGCAGAATCGCTTTTGTGCAGAAAACAGTAACACTTGTTCAGAACGAAAGAAAGCACAGAGCCCCACATTTTATGTTGTCCTGGAGAGCTTGCAGAGCACTGGGGAAAGGCAGGCAGAGAATTCCGTGCTAGCACCTTCTCTGTGCCTGTTCACATTGCTTGGCAGAATCGCTTTTGTGCAGAAAACAGTAACACTTGTTCAGAACGAAAGAAAGCACAGAGCCCCACATTTTATGTTGTCCAGGAAAGTGTGCAGAGCACTGGGGAACGGCAGGCAGAGAATTCCCTGCTAGCACCTTCTCTGTGCCTGGGAAGCAGAAGTGTTCACATTGCTTGGCAGAATCGCTTTTGTGCAGAAAACACTAACACTTGTTCAGAACGAAAGAAAGCACAGAGCCCCAGATTTTATGTTGTCCTGGAGAGCTTTCAGAGCACTGGGGAAAGGCAGGCAGAGAATTCCCTGCTAGCACCTTCTCTGTGCCTGAGAAGCAGAAGTGTTCACATTGCTTCGCAGAATCGCTTTTGTACAGAAAACACTAACACTTGTTCAGAACGAAAGAAAGCACAGAGCCCCAGATTTTATGTTGTCCTGGAGAGCTTGCAGAGCACTGGGGAAAGGCAGGCAGAGAATTCCCTGCTAGCACCTTCTCTGTGCCTGGGAAGCAGAAGTGTTCACATTGCTTGGCAGAATCGCTTTTGTGCAGAAAACAGTAACACTTGTTCAGAAGGAAAGAAAGCACAGAGCCCCAGATTTGCTGTTGTCCTGGAGAGCTTGCAGAGCACTGGGGAAAGGCAGGCAGAGAATTCCCTGCTAGCACCTTCTCTGTGCCTGTTCACATTGCTTGGCAGAATCGCTTTTGTGCAGAAAACACTAACACTTGTTCAGAACGAAAGAAAGCACAGAGCCCCAGATTTTATGTTGTCCTGGAGAGCTTGCAGAGCACTGGGGAAAGGCAGGCAGAGAATTCCCTGCTAGCACCTTCTCTGTGCCTGGGAAGCAGAAGTGTTCACATTGCTTCACAGAATCGCTTTTGTGCAGAAAACAGTAACACTTCTTCAGAACGAAAGAAAGCACAGAGCCCCAGATTTTATGTTGTCCTGGAGAGCTTGCAGAGCACTGGGGAAAGGCAGGCAGAGAATTCCCTGCTAGCACCTTCTCTGTGCCTGGGAAGCAGAAGTGTTCACATTGCTTCGCAGAATCGCTTTTGTGCAGACAACACTAACACTTGTTCAGAACGAAAGAAAGCACAGAGCCCCAGATTTTATGTTGTCCTGGAGAGCTTGCAGGCAATGGGGAAGGGCAGGCAGAGAATTCCCTGCTAGCACCTTCTCGGTGCCTGGGAAGCAGAAGTGTTCACATTGCTTGGCAGAATCGCTTTTGTGCAGAAAACAGTAACACTTGTTCAGAAGGAAAGAAAGCACAGAGCCCCAGATTTTATGTTGTCCTGGAGAGCTTGCAGAGCACTGGGGAAAGGCAGGCAGAGAATTCCCTGCTAGCACCTTCTTTGTGCCTGGGAAGCAGAAGTGTTCACATTGCTTCGCAAAATCGCTTTTGTACAGAAAACACTAACACTTATTCAGAACGAAAGAAAGCACAGAGCCCCAGATTTTATGTTGTCCTGGAGAGCTTGCAGAGCACTGGGGAAAGGCAGGCAGAGAATTCCCTGCTAGCACCTTCTCTGTGCCTGGGAAGCAGAAGTGTTCACATTGCTTGGCAGAATCGCTTTTGTGCAGAAAACAGTAACACTTGTTCAGAACGAAAGAAAGCACAGAGCCCCAGATTTTATGTTGTCCTGGAGAGCTTGCAGAACACTGGGGAAAGGCAGGCAGAGAATTCCCTGCTAGCACCTTCTCTGTGCCTGGGAAGCAGAAGTGTTCACATTGCTTGGCAGAATCGCTTTTGTGCAGAAAACAGTAACACTTGTTCAGAACGAAAGAAAGCACAGAGCCCCAGATTTTATGTTGTCCTGGAGAGCTTGCAGAGCACTGGGGAAAGGCAGGCAGAGAATTCCCTGCTAGCACCTTCTCTGTGCCTGGGAAGCAGAAGTGTTCACATTGCTTGGCAGAATCGCTTTTGTGCAGAAAACAGTAACACTTGTTCAGAACGAAAGAAAGCACAGAGCCCCAGATTTTATGTTGTCCTGGAGAGCTTGCAGAGCACTGGGGAAAGGCAGGCAGAGAATTCCCTGCTAGCACCTTCTCTGTGCCTGGGAAGCAGAAGTGTTCACATTGCTTCGCAGAATCGCTTTTGTACAGAAAACAGTAACACTTCTTCAGAACAAAAGAAAGCACAGAGCCCCAGATTTTATGTTGTCCTGGAGAGCTTGCAGAGCACTGGGGAAAGGCAGGCAGAGAATTCCCTGCTAGCACCTTCTCTGTGCCTGGGAAGCAGAAGTGTTCACATTGCTTGGCAGAATCGCTTTTGTGCAGAAAACAGTAACACTTGTTCAGAAGGAAAGAAAGCACAGAGCCCCAGATTTTATGTTGTCCTGGAGAGCTTGCAGAGCACTGGGGAAAGGCAGGCAGAGAATTCCCTGCTAGCACCTTCTCTGTGCCTGAGAAGCAGAAGTGTTCACATTGCTTCGCAGAATCGCTTTTGTACAGAAAACACTAACACTTGTTCAGAACGAAAGAAAGCACAGAGCCCCAGATTTTATGTTGTCCTGGAGAGCTTGCAGAGCACTGGGGAAAGGCAGGCAGAGAATTCCCTGCTAGCACCTTCTCTGTGCCTGGGAAGCAGAAGTGTTCACATTGCTTGGCAGAATCGCTTTTGTGCAGAAAACAGTAACACTTGTTCAGAAGGAAAGAAAGCACAGAGCCCCAGATTTGCTGTTGTCCTGGAGAGCTTGCAGAGCACTGGGGAAAGGCAGGCAGAGAATTCCCTGCTAGCACCTTCTCTGTGCCTGTTCACATTGCTTGGCAGAATCGCTTTTGTGCAGAAAACAGTAACACTTGTTCAGAAGGAAAGAAAGCACAGAGCCCCAGATTTTATGTTGTCCTGGAGAGCTTGCAGTGCACTGGGGAAAGGCAGGCAGAGAATTCCCTGCTAGCACCTTCTCTGTGCCTGGGAAGCAGAAGTGTTCACATTGCTTGGCAGAATCGCTTTTGTGCAGAAAACAGTAACACTTGTTCAGAACGAAAGAAAGCACAGAGCCCCACATTTTATGTTGTCCTGGAGAGCTTGCAGAGCACTGGGGAAAGGCAGGCAGAGAATTCCCTGCTAGCACCTTCTCTGTGCCTGGGAAGCAGAAGTGTTCACATTGCTTCGCAGAATCGCTTTTGTGCAGAAAACAGTAACACTTGTTCAGAAGGAAAGAAAGCACAGAGCCCCAGATTTTATGTTGTCCTGGAGAGCTTGCAGAGCACTGGGGAAAGGCAGGCAGAGAATTCCCTGCTAGCACCTTCTCTGTGCCTGGGAAGCAGAAGTGTTCACATTGCTTGGCAGAATCGCTTTTGTGCAGAAAACAGTAACACTTGTTCAGAACGAAAGAAAGCACAGAGCCCCACATTTTATGTTGTCCTGGAGAGCTTGCAGAGCACTGGGGAAAGGCAGGCAGAGAATTCCCTGCTAGCACCTTCTCTGTGCCTGTTCACATTGCTTGGCAGAATCGCTTTTGTGCAGAAAACAGTAACACTTGTTCAGAACGAAAGAAAGCACAGAGCCCCACATTTTATGTTGTCCAGGAAAGTGTGCAGAGCACTGGGGAACGGCAGGCAGAGAATTCCCTGCTAGCACCTTCTCTGTGCCTGGGAAGCAGAAGTGTTCACATTGCTTGGCAGAATCGCTTTTGTGCAGAAAACACTAACACTTGTTCAGAACGAAAGAAAGCACAGAGCCCCAGATTTTATGTTGTCCTGGAGAGCTTTCAGAGCACTGGGGAAAGGCAGGCAGAGAATTCCCTGCTAGCACCTTCTCTGTGCCTGTTCACATTGCTTGGCAGAATCGCTTTTGTGCAGAAAACACTAACACTTGTTCAGAACGAAAGAAAGCACAGAGCCCCAGATTTTATGTTGTCCAGGAAAGCTTGCAGAGCACTGGGGAACGGCAGGCAGAGAATTCCCTGCTAGCACCTTCTCTGTGCCTGGGAAGCAGAAGTGTTCACATTGCTTGGCAGAATCGCTTTTGTGCAGAAAACAGTAACACTTGTTCAGAGCGAAAGAAAGCACAGAGCCCCAGATTTTATGTTGTCCTGGAGAGCTTGCAGAGCACTGGGGAAAGGCAGGCAGAGAATTCCCTGCTAGCACCTTCTCTGTGCCTGGGAAGCAGAAGTGTTCACATTGCTTCGCAGAATCGCTTTTGTGCAGACAACACTAACACTTGTTCAGAAGGAAAGAAAGCACAGAGCCCCAGATTTTATGTTGTCCTGGAGAGCTTGCAGAGCAATGGGGAAGGGCAGGCAGAGAATTCCCTGCTAGCACCTTCTCTGTGCCTGGGAAGCAGAAGTGTTCACATTGCTTCGCAGAATCGCTTTTGTGCAGAAAACAGTAACACTTCTTCAGAACAAAAGAAAGCACAGAGCCCCAGATTTTATGTTGTCCTGGAGAGCTTGCAGAGCACTGGGGAAAGGCAGGCAGAGAATTCCCTGCTAGCACCTTCTCTGTGCCTGGGAAGCAGAAGTGTTCACATTGCTTGGCAGAATCGCTTTTGTGCAGAAAACAGTAACACTTGTTCAGAACGAAAGAAAGCACAGAGCCCCACATTTTATGTTGTCCTGGAGAGCTTGCAGAGCACTGGGGAAAGGCAGGCAGAGAATTCCCTGCTAGCACCTTCTCTGTGCCTGGGAAGCAGAAGTGTTCACATTGCTTCGCAGAATCGCTTTTGTACAGAAAACACTAACACTTATTCAGAACGAAAGAAAGCACAGAGCCCCAGATTTTATGTTGTCCTGGAGAGCTTGCAGAGCACTGGGGAAAGGCAGGCAGAGAATTCCCTGCTAGCACCTTCTCTGTGCCTGGGAAGCAGAAGTGTTCACATTGCTTGGCAGAATCGCTTTTGTGCAGAAAACAGTAACACTTGTTCAGAACGAAAGAAAGCACAGAGCCCCAGATTTTATGTTGTCCTGGAGAGCTTGCAGAGCACTGGGGAAAGGCAGGCAGAGAATTCCCTGCTAGCACCTTCTCTGTGCCTGGGAAGCAGAAGTGTTCACATTGCTTCGCAGAATCGCTTTTGTACAGAAAACAGTAACACTTGTTCAGAACGAAAGAAAGCACAGAGCCCCACATTTTATGTTGTCCTGGAGAGCTTGCAGAGCACTGGGGAAAGGCAGGCAGAGAATTCCCTGCTAGCACCTTCTCTGTGCCTGTTCACATTGCTTGGCAGAATCGCTTTTGTGCAGAAAACAGTAACACTTGTTCAGAACGAAAGAAAGCACAGAGCCCCACATTTTATGTTGTCCAGGAAAGTGTGCAGAGCACTGGGGAACGGCAGGCAGAGAATTCCCTGCTAGCACCTTCTCTGTGCCTGGGAAGCAGAAGTGTTCACATTGCTTGGCAGAATCGCTTTTGTGCAGAAAACACTAACACTTGTTCAGAACGAAAGAAAGCACAGAGCCCCAGATTTTATGTTGTCCTGGAGAGCTTGCAGAGCACTGGGGAAAGGCAGGCAGAGAATTCCCTGCTAGCACCTTCTCTGTGCCTGTTCACATTGCTTGGCAGAATCGCTTTTGTGCAGAAAACAGTAACACTTGTTCAGAACGAAAGAAAGCACAGAGCCCCACATTTTATGTTGTCCAGGAAAGTGTGCAGAGCACTGGGGAAAGGCAGGCAGAGAATTCCCTGCTAGCACCTTCTCTGTGCCTGGGAAGCAGAAGTGTTCACATTGCTTGGCAGAATCGCTTTTGTGCAGAAAACAGTAACACTTGTTCAGAACGAAAGAAAGCACAGAGCCCCACATTTTATGTTGTCCTGGAGAGCTTGCAGAGCACTGGGGAAAGGCAGGCAGAGAATTCCCTGCTAGCACCTTCTCTGTGCCTGTTCACATTGCTTGGCAGAATCGCTTTTGTGCAGAAAACACTAACACTTGTTCAGAACGAAAGAAAGCACAGAGCCCCAGATTTTATGTTGTCCAGGAAAGCTTGCAGAGCACTGGGGAACGGCAGGCAGAGAATTCCCTGCTAGCACCTTCTCTGTGCCTGGGAAGCAGAAGTGTTCACATTGCTTGGCAGAATCGCTTTTGTGCAGAAAACAGTAACACTTGTTCAGAGCGAAAGAAAGCACAGAGCCCCAGATTTTATGTTGTCCTGGAGAGCTTGCAGAGCACTGGGGAAAGGCAGGCAGAGAATTCCCTGCTAGCACCTTCTCTGTGCCTGGGAAGCAGAAGTGTTCACATTGCTTCGCAGAATCGCTTTTGTGCAGACAACACTAACACTTGTTCAGAAGGAAAGAAAGCACAGAGCCCCAGATTTTATGTTGTCCTGGAGAGCTTGCAGAGCAATGGGGAAGGGCAGGCAGAGAATTCCCTGCTAGCACCTTCTCTGTGCCTGGGAAGCAGAAGTGTTCACATTGCTTCGCAGAATCGCTTTTGTGCAGAAAACAGTAACACTTCTTCAGAACAAAAGAAAGCACAGAGCCCCACATTTTATGTTGTCCTGGAGAGCTTGCAGAGCACTGGGGAAAGGCAGGCAGAGAATTCCCTGCTAGCACCTTCTCTGTGCCTGGGAAGAAGAAGTGTTCACATTGCTTGGCAGAATCGCTTTTGTGCAGAAAACAGTAACACTTGTTCAGAAGGAAAGAAAGCACAGAGCCCCAGATTTTATGTTGTCCTGGAGAGCTTGCAGAGCACTGGGGAAAGCCAGGCAGAGAATTCCCTGCTAGCACCTTCTCTGTGCCTGGGAAGCAGAAGTGTTCACATTGCTTGGCAGAATCGCTTTTGTGCAGAAAACAGTAACACTTGTTCAGAACGAAAGAAAGCACAGAGCCCCACATTTTATGTTGTCCTGGAGAGCTTGCAGAGCACTGGGGAAAGGCAGGCAGAGAATTCCCTGCTAGCACCTTCTCTGTGCCTGGGAAGCAGAAGTGTTCACATTGCTTCGCAGAATCGCTTTTGTACAGAAAACACTAACACTTATTCAGAACGAAAGAAAGCACAGAGCCCCACATTTTATGTTGTCCTGGAGAGCTTGCAGAGCACTGGGGAAAGCCAGGCAGAGAATTCCCTGCTAGCACCTTCTCTGTGCCTGGGAAGCAGAAGTGTTCACATTGCTTGGCAGAATCGCTTTTGTGCAGAAAACAGTAACACTTGTTCAGAAGGAAAGAAAGCACAGAGCCCCAGATTTTATGTTGTCCTGGAGAGCTTGCAGAGCACTGGGGAAAGGCAGGCAGATAATTCCCTGCTAGCACCTTCTCTGTGCCTGAGAAGCAGAAGTGTTCACATTGCTTGGCAGAATCGCTTTTGTGCAGAAAACACTAACACTTGTTCAGAACGAAAGAAAGCACAGAGCCCCAGATTTTATGTTGTCCAGGAAAGCTTGCAGAGCACTGGGGAACGGCAGGCAGAGAATTCCCTGCTAGCACCTTCTCTGTGCCTGGGAAGCAGAAGTGTTCACATTGCTTCGCAGAATCGCTTTTGTGCAGAAAACAGTAACACTTGTTCAGAGCGAAAGAAAGCACAGAGCCCCAGATTTTATGTTGTCCTGGAGAGCTTGCAGAGCACTGGGGAACGGCAGGCAGAGAATTCCCTGCTAGCACCTTCTCTGTGCCTGGGAAGCAGAAGTGTTCACATTGCTTGGCAGAATCGCTTTTGTGCAGAAAACAGTAACACTTGTTCAGAACGAAAGAAAGCACAGAGCCCCAGATTTTATGTTGTCCTGGAGAGCTTGCAGTGCACTGGGGAAAGCCAGGCAGAGAATTCCCTGCTAGCACCTTCTCTGTGCCTGGGAAGCAGAAGTGTTCACATTGCTTGGCAGAATCGCTTTTGTGCAGAAAACAGTAACACTTCTTCAGAACAAAAGAAAGCACAGAGCCCCACATTTTATGTTGTCCTGGAGAGCTTGCAGAGCACTGGGGAAAGGCAGGCAGAGAATTCCCTGCTAGCACCTTCTCTGTGCCTGGGAAGCAGAAGTGTTCACATTGCTTCGCAGAATCGCTTTTGTGCAGAAAACAGTAACACTTGTTCAGAAGGAAAGAAAGCACAGAGCCCCAGATTTTATGTTGTCCTGGAGAGCTTGCAGAGCACTGGGGAAAGGCAGGCAGAGAATTCCCTGCTAGCACCTTCTCTGTGCCTGGGAAGCAGAAGTGTTCACATTGCTTGGCAGAATCGCTTTTGTGCAGAAAACAGTAACACTTGTTCAGAAGGAAAGAAAGCACAGAGCCCCAGATTTTATGTTGTCCTGGAGAGCTTGCAGAGCACTGGGGAAAGGCAGGCAGATAATTCCCTGCTAGCACCTTCTCTGTGCCTGTTCACATTGCTTGGCAGAATCGCTTTTGTACAGAAAACAGTAACACTTGTTCAGAACGAAAGAAAGCACAGAGCCCCACATTTTATGTTGTCCAGGAAAGTGTGCAGAGCACTGGGGAAAGGCAGGCAGAGAATTCCCTGCTAGCACCTTCTCTGTGCCTGGGAAGCAGAAGTGTTCACATTGCTTGGCAGAATCGCTCTTGTGCAGAAAACACTAACACTTGTTCAGAACGAAAGAAAGCACAGAGCCCCAGATTTTATGTTGTCCTGGAGAGCTTGCAGAGCACTGGGGAAAGGCAGGCAGAGAATTCCCTGCTAGCACCTTCTCTGTGCCTGGGAAGCAGAAGTGTTCACATTGCTTCGCAGAATCGCTTTTGTGCAGAAAACAGTAACACTTGTTCAGAACGAAAGAAAGCACAGAGCCCCACATTTTATGTTGTCCTGGAGAGCTTGCAGAGCACTGGGGAAAGGCAGGCAGAGAATTCCCTGCTAGCACCTTCTCTGTGCCTGTTCACATTGCTTGGCAGAATCGCTTTTGTGCAGAAAACAGTAACACTTGTTCAGAACGAAAGAAAGCACAGAGCCCCAGATTTTATGTTGTCCAGGAAAGTGTGCAGAGCACTGGGGAACGGCAGGCAGAGAATTCCCTGCTAGCACCTTCTCTGTGCCTGGGAAGCAGAAGTGTTCACATTGCTTGGCAGAATCGCTTTTGTGCAGAAAACACTAACACTTGTTCAGAACGAAAGAAAGCACAGAGCCCCAGATTTTATGTTGTCCTGGAGAGCTTGCAGAGCACTGGGGAAAGGCAGGCAGAGAATTCCCTGCTAGCACCTTCTCTGTGCCTGTTCACATTGCTTGGCAGAATCGCTTTTGTGCAGAAAACAGTAACACTTGTTCAGAACGAAAGAAAGCACAGAGCCCCACATTTTATGTTGTCCAGGAAAGTGTGCAGAGCACTGGGGAAAGGCAGGCAGAGAATTCCCTGCTAGCACCTTCTCTGTGCCTGTTCACATTGCTTGGCAGAATCGCTTTTGTGCAGAAAACACTAACACTTGTTCAGAACGAAAGAAAGCACAGAGCCCCAGATTTTATGTTGTCCAGGAAAGCTTGCAGAGCACTGGGGAACGGCAGGCAGAGAATTCCCTGCTAGCACCTTCTCTGTGCCTGGGAAGCAGAAGTGTTCACATTGCTTGGCAGAATCGCTTTTGTGCAGAAAACAGTAACACTTGTTCAGAGCGAAAGAAAGCACAGAGTCCCAGATTTTATGTTGTCCTGGAGAGCTTGCAGAGCACTGGGGAAAGGCAGGCAGAGAATTCCCTGCTAGCACCTTCTCTGTGCCTGGGAAGCAGAAGTGTTCACATTGCTTCGCAGAATCGCTTTTGTGCAGACAACACTAACACTTGTTCAGAAGGAAAGAAAGCACAGAGCCCCAGATTTTATGTTGTCCTGGAGAGCTTGCAGAGCAATGGGGAAGGGCAGGCAGAGAATTCCCTGCTAGCACCTTCTCTGTGCCTGGGAAGCAGAAGTGTTCACATTGCTTCGCAGAATCGCTTTTGTGCAGAAAACAGTAACACTTCTTCAGAACAAAAGAAAGCACAGAGCCCCACATTTTATGTTGTCCTGGAGAGCTTGCAGAGCACTGGGGAAAGGCAGGCAGAGAATTCCCTGCTAGCACCTTCTCTGTGCCTGGGAAGCAGAATTGTTCACATTGCTTCGCAAAATCGCTTTTGTGCAGAAAACAGTAACACTTGTTCAGAAGGAAAGAAAGCACAGAGCCCCAGATTTTATGTTGTCCTGGAGAGCTTGCAGAGCACTGGGGAAAGCCAGGCAGAGAATTCCCTGCTAGCACCTTCTCTGTGCCTGGGAAGCAGAAGTGTTCACATTGCTTGGCAGAATCGCTTTTGTGCAGAAAACAGTAACACTTGTTCAGAACGAAAGAAAGCACAGAGCCCCACATTTTATGTTGTCCTGGAGAGCTTGCAGAGCACTGGGGAAAGGCAGGCAGAGAATTCCCTGCTAGCACCTTCTCTGTGCCTGGGAAGCAGAAGTGTTCACATTGCTTCGCAGAATCGCTTTTGTACAGAAAACACTAACACTTATTCAGAACGAAAGAAAGCACAGAGCCCCAGATTTTATGTTGTCCTGGAGAGCTTGCAGAGCACTGGGGAAAGCCAGGCAGAGAATTCCCTGCTAGCACCTTCTCTGTGCCTGGGAAGCAGAAGTGTTCACATTGCTTGGCAGAATCGCTTTTGTGCAGAAAACAGTAACACTTGTTCAGAAGGAAAGAAAGCACAGAGCCCCAGATTTTATGTTGTCCTGGAGAGCTTGCAGAGCACTGGGGAAAGGCAGGCAGAGAATTCCCTGCTAGCACCTTCTCTGTGCCTGAGAAGCAGAAGTGTTCACATTGCTTGGCAGAATCGCTTTTGTGCAGAAAACACTAACACTTGTTCAGAACGAAAGAAAGCACAGAGCCCCAGATTTTATGTTGTCCAGGAAAGCTTGCAGAGCACTGGGGAACGGCAGGCAGAGAATTCCCTGCTAGCACCTTCTCTGTGCCTGGGAAGCAGAAGTGTTCACATTGCTTCGCAGAATCGCTTTTGTGCAGAAAACAGTAACACTTGTTCAGAGCGAAAGAAAGCACAGAGCCCCAGATTTTATGTTGTCCTGGAGAGCTTGCAGAGCACTGGGGAACGGCAGGCAGAGAATTCCCTGCTAGCACCTTCTCTGTGCCTGGGAAGCAGAAGTGTTCACATTGCTTGGCAGAATCGCTTTTGTGCAGAAAACAGTAACACTTGTTCAGAACGAAAGAAAGCACAGAGCCCCAGATTTTATGTTGTCCTGGAGAGCTTGCAGTGCACTGGGGAAAGCCAGGCAGAGAATTCCCTGCTAGCACCTTCTCTGTGCCTGGGAAGCAGAAGTGTTCACATTGCTTGGCAGAATCGCTTTTGTGCAGAAAACAGTAACACTTGTTCAGAACGAAAGAAAGCACAGAGCCCCACATTTTATGTTGTCCTGGAGAGCTTGCAGAGCACTGGGGAAAGGCAGGCAGAGAATTCCCTGCTAGCACCTTCTCTGTGCCTGTTCACATTGCTTGGCAGAATCGCTTTTGTGCAGAAAACAGTAACACTTGTTCAGAACGAAAGAAAGCACAGAGCCCCACATTTTATGTTGTCCAGGAAAGTGTGCAGAGCACTGGGGAACGGCAGGCAGAGAATTCCCTGCTAGCACCTTCTCTGTGCCTGGGAAGCAGAAGTGTTCACATTGCTTGGCAGAATCGCTCTTGTGCAGAAAACACTAACACTTGTTCAGAACGAAAGAAAGCACAGAGCCCCAGATTTTATGTTGTCCTGGAGAGCTTGCAGAGCAATGGGGAAGGGCAGGCAGAGAATTCCCTGCTAGCACCTTCTCTGTGCCTGGGAAGCAGAAGTGTTCACATTGCTTGGCAGAATCGCTTTTGTGCAGACAACACTAACACTTGTTCAGAACGAAAGAAAGCACAGAGCCCCAGATTTTATGTTGTCCTGGAGAGCTTGCAGAGCACTGGGGAACGGCAGGCAGAGAATTCCCTGCTAGCACCTTCTCTGTGCCTGGGAAGCAGAAGTGTTCACATTGCTTCGCAGAATCGCTTTTGTACAGAAAACACTATCACTTGTTCAGAACGAAAGAAAGCACAGAGCCCCAGATTTTATGTTGTCCTGGAGAGCTTGCAGAGCACTGGGGAAAGGCAGGCAGAGAATTCCCTGCTAGCACCTTCTCTGTGCCTGGGAAGCAGAAGTGTTCACATTGCTTGGCAGAATCGCTTTTGTGCAGAAAACAGTAACACTTGTTCAGAACGAAAGAAAGCACAGAGCCCCACATTTTATGTTGTCCTGGAGAGCTTGCAGAGCACTGGGGAAAGGCAGGCAGAGAATTCCCTGCTAGCACCTTCTCTGTGCCTGGGAAGCAGAAGTGTTCACATTGCTTGGCAGAATCGCTTTTGTGCAGAAAACAGTAACACTTGTTCAGAGCGAAAGAAAGCACAGAGCCCCAGATTTTATGTTGTCCTGGAGAGCTTGCAGAGCACTGGGGAAAGGCAGGCAGAGAATTCCCTGCTAGCACCTTCTCTGTGCCTGGGAAGCAGAAGTGTTCACATTTCTTCGCAGAATCGCTTTTGTACAGAAAACTCTAACACTTATTCAGAACGAAAGAAAGCACAGAGCCCCAGATTTTATGTTGTCCTGGAGAGCTTGCAGAGCACTGGGGAAAGGCAGGCAGAGAATTCCCTGCTAGCACCTTCTCTGTGCCTGGGAAGCAGAAGTGTTCACATTGCTTGGCAGAATCGCTTTTGTGCAGAAAACAGTAACACTTGTTCAGAAGGAAAGAAAGCACAGAGCCCCAGATTTTATGTTGTCCTGGAGAGCTTGCAGAGCACTGGGGAAAGGCAGGCAGAGAAGTCCCTGCTAGCACCTTCTCTGTGCCTGGGAAGCAGAAGTGTTCACATTGCTTCGCAGAATCGCTTTTGTGCAGAAAACACTAACACTTGTTCAGAACGAAAGAAAGCACAGAGCCCCAGATTTTATGTTGTCCTGGAGAGCTTGCAGAGCACTGGGGAAAGGCAGGCAGAGAATTCCCTGCTAGCACCTTCTCGGTGCCTGGGAAGAAGAAGTGTTCACATTGCTTGGCAGAATCGCTTTTGTGCAGAAAACACTAACACTTGTTCAGAACGAAAGAAAGCACAGAGCCCCACATTTTATGTTGTCCTGGAGAGCTTGCAGAGCACTGGGGAAAGGCAGGCAGAGAATTCCCTGCTAGCACCTTCTCTGTGCCTGGGAAGCAGAAGTGTTCACATTGCTTCGCAGAATCGCTTTTGTACAGAAAACACTAACACTTATTCAGAACGAAAGAAAGCACAGAGCCCCAGATTTTATGTTGTCCTGGAGAGCTTGCAGAGCACTGGGGAAAGCCAGGCAGAGAATTCCCTGCTAGCACCTTCTCTGTGCCTGGGAAGCAGAAGTGTTCACATTGCTTGGCAGAATCGCTTTTGTGCAGAAAACACTAACACTTGTTCAGAAGGAAAGAAAGCACAGAGCCCCAGATTTTATGTTGTCCTGGAGAGCTTGCAGAGCACTGGGGAAAGGCAGGCAGAGAATTCCCTGCTAGCACCTTCTCTGTGCCTGAGAAGCAGAAGTGTTCACATTGCTTCGCAGAATAGCTTTTGTGCAGAAAACAGTAACACTTGTTCAGAAGGAAAGAAAGCACAGAGCCCCAGATTTGCTGTTGTCCTGGAGAGCTTGCAGAGCACTGGGGAAAGGCAGGCAGAGAATTCCCTGCTAGCACCTTCTCTGTGCCTGTTCACATTGCTTGGCAGAATCGCTTTTGTGCAGAAAACACTAACACTTGTTCAGAACGAAAGAAAGCACAGAGCCCCAGATTTTATGTTGTCCAGGAAAGCTTGCAGAGCACTGGGGAACGGCAGGCAGAGAATTCCCTGCTAGCACCTTCTCTGTGCCTGGGAAGCAGAAGTGTTCACATTGCTTGGCAGAATCGCTTTTATGCAGAAAACAGTAACACTTGTTCAGAGCGAAAGAAAGCACAGAGCCCCAGATTTTATGTTGTCCTGGAGAGCTTGCAGAGCACTGGGGAACGGCAGGCAGAGAATTCCCTGCTAGCACCTTCTCTGTGCCTGGGAAGCAGAAGTGTTCACATTGCTTGGCAGAATCGCTTTTGTGCAGAAAACAGTAACACTTGTTCAGAACGAAAGAAAGCACAGAGCCCCAGATTTTATGTTGTCCTGGAGAGCTTGCAGTGCACTGGGGAAAGGCAGGCAGAGAATTCCCTGCTAGCACCTTCTCTGTGCCTGGGAAGCAGAAGTGTTCACATTGCTTGGCAGAATCGCTTTTGTGCAGAAAACAGTAACACTTGTTCAGAACGAAAGAAAGCACAGAGCCCCACATTTTATGTTGTCCTGGAGAGCTTGCAGAGCACTGGGGAAAGGCAGGCAGAGAATTCCCTGCTAGCACCTTCTCTGTGCCTGGGAAGCAGAAGTGTTCACATTGCTTCGCAGAATCGCTTTTGTGCAGAAAACAGTAACACTTGTTCAGAAGGAAAGAAAGCACAGAGCCCCAGATTTTATGTTGTCCTGGAGAGCTTGCAGAGCACTGGGGAAAGGCAGGCAGAGAATTCCCTGCTAGCACCTTCTCTGTGCCTGGGAAGCAGAAGTGTTCACATTGCTTGGCAGAATCGCTTTTGTGCAGAAAACAGTAACACTTGTTCAGAAGGAAAGAAAGCACAGAGCCCCAGATTTTATGTTGTCCTGGATAGCTTGCAGAGCACTGGGGAAAGGCAGGCAGAGAATTCCCTGCTAGCACCTTCTCTGTGCCTGTTCACATTGCTTGGCAGAATCGCTTTTGTGCAGAAAACACTAACACTTGTTCAGAACGAAAGAAAGCACAGAGCCCCACATTTTATGTTGTCCAGGAAAGTGTGCAGAGCACTGGGGAACGGCAGGCAGAGAATTCCCTGCTAGCACCTTCTCTGTGCCTGGGAAGCAGAAGTGTTCACATTGCTTGGCAGAATCGCTTTTGTGCAGAAAACACTAACACTTGTTCAGAAGGAAAGAAAGCACAGAGCCCCAGATTTTATGTTGTCCTGGAGAGCTTGCAGTGCACTGGGGAAAGGCAGGCAGAGAATTCCCTGCTAGCACCTTCTCTGTGCCTGGGAAGCAGAAGTGTTCACATTGCTTGGCAGAATCGCTTTTGTGCAGAAAACAGTAACACTTGTTCAGAACGAAAGAAAGCACAGAGCCCCACATTTTATGTTGTCCTGGAGAGCTTGCAGAGCACTGGGGAAAGGCAGGCAGAGAATTCCCTGCTAGCACCTTCTCTGTGCCTGGGAAGCAGAAGTGTTCACATTGCTTCGCAGAATCGCTTTTGTACAGAAAACAGTAACACTTCTTCACAACAAAAGAAAGCACAGAGCCCCAGATTTTATGTTGTCCTGGAGAGCTTGCAGAGCACTGGGGAAAGGCAGGCAGAGAATTCCCTGCTAGCACCTTCTCTGTGCCTGGGAAGCAGAAGTGTTCACATTGCTTGGCAGAATCGCTTTTGTGCAGAAAACAGTAACACTTGTTCAGAACAAAAGAAAGCACAGAGCCCCAGATTTTATGTTGTCCTGGAGAGCTTGCAGAGCACTGGGGAAAGGCAGGCAGAGAAGTCCCTGCTAGCACCTTCTCTGTGCCTGGGAAGCAGAAGTGTTCACATTGCTTCGCAGAATCGCTTTTGTGCAGAAAACAGTAACACTTGTTCAGAAGGAAAGAAAGCACAGAGCCCCAGATTTTATGTTGTCCTGGAGAGCTTGCAGAGCACTGGGGAAAGGCAGGCAGAGAATTCCCTGCTAGCACCTTCTCTGTGCCTGGGAAGCAGAAGTGTTCACATTGCTTGGCAGAATCGCTTTTGTGCAGAAAACAGTAACACTTGTTCAGAACGAAAGAAAGCACAGAGCCCCACATTTTATGTTGTCCTGGAGAGCTTGCAGAGCACTGGGGAAAGGCAGGCAGAGAATTCCCTGCTAGCACCTTCTCTGTGCCTGGGAAGCAGAAGTGTTCACATTGCCTGGCAGAATCGCTTTTGTGCAGAAAACAGTAACACTTGTTCAGAGCGAAAGAAAGCACAGAGCCCCAGATTTTATGTTGTCCTGGAGAGCTTGCAGTGCACTGGGGAAAGGCAGGCAGAGAATTCCCTGCTAGCACCTTCTCTGTGCCTGGGAAGCAGAAGTGTTCACATTGCTTCGCAAAATCGCTTTTGTACAGAAAACAGTAACACTTCTTCAGAACAAAAGAAAGCACAGAGCCCCAGATTTTATGTTGTCCTGGAGAGCTTGCAGAGCACTGGGGAACGGCAGGCAGAGAATTCCCTGCTAGCACCTTCTCTGTGCCTGGGAAGCAGAAGTGTTCACATTGCTTGGCAGAATCGCTTTTGTGCAGAAAACAGTAACACTTGTTCAGAACGAAAGAAAGCACAGAGCCCCACATTTTATGTTGTCCTGGAGAGCTTGCAGAGCACTGGGGAAAGGCAGGCAGAGAATTCCCTGCTAGCACCTTCTCTGTGCCTGGGAAGCAGAAGTGTTCACATTGCTTCGCAGAATCGCTTTTGTGCAGAAAACACTAACACTTGTTCAGAACGAAAGAAAGCACAGAGCCCCAGATTTGCTGTTGTCCTGGAGAGATTGCAGAGCACTGGGGAATGGCAAGGAGAGAATTCCCTGCTAGCACCTTCTCTCTGCGCGGGAATGAGAAGTGTTGACATTGCTTCGCAGAATCGCTTTTGTGCAGAAAACACTAACACTTGTTCAGAACGGAAGAAAGCACAGAGCCCCAGATTTGCTGTTGTCCTGGAGAGCTTGCAGAGCACTGGGGAAAGGCAGGCAGAGAATTCCCTGCTAGCACCTTCTCTGTGCGCGGGAAGGCAAAGTGTTCACATTTCCTTGCAGAATCGCTTTTGTGCAGAAAACACTAACACTTGTTCAGAACGAAAGAAAGCACAGAGCCCCAGATTTGCTGTTGTCCTGGAGAGCTTGCAGAGCACTGGGGAAAGGCAGGCAGAGAATTCCCTGCTAGCACCTTCTCGGTGCCTGGGAAGAAGAAGTGTTCACATTGCTTCGCAGAATCGCTTTTGTGCAGAAAACACTAACACTTGTTCAGAACGAAAGAAAGCACAGAGCCCCAGATTTTATGTTGTCCTGGAGAGCTTGCAGAGCACTGGGGAAAGGCAGGCAGAGAATTCCCTGCTAGCACCTTCTCTGTGCCTGGGAAGCAGAAGTGTTCACATTGCTTCGCAGAATCGCTTTTGTGCAGAAAACACTAACACTTGTTCAGAACGAAAGAAAGCACAGAGACCCAGATTTTATGTTGTCCTGGAGAGCTTGCAGAGCACTGGGGAAAGGCAGGCAGAGAATTCCCTGCTAGCACCTTCTCTGTGCGCGGGAAGGCAAAGTGTTCACATTTCCTCGCAGAATCGCTTTTGTGCAGAAAACACTAACACTTGTTCAGAACGAAAGAAAGCACAGAGCCCCAGATTCTATGTTGTCCTGGAGAGCTTGCAGAGCACTGGGGAAAGGCAGGCAGAGAATTCCCTGCTAGCACCTTCTCGGTGCCTGGGAAGAAGAAGTGTTCACATTGCTTCGCAGAATCGCTTTTGTGCAGAAAACACTAACACTTGTTCAGAACGAAAGAAAGCACAGAGCCCCAGATTTGCTGTTGTGCTGGAGAGCTTGCAGAGCACTGGGGAAAGGCAGGCAGAGAATTCCCTGCTAGCACCTTCTCTCTGCGCGGGAATGAGAAGTGTTCACATTGCTTCGCAGAATCGCTTTTGTGCAGAAAACACTAACACTTGTTCAGAACGAAAGAAAGCACAGAGCCCCAGATTTTATGTTGTCCTGGAGAGCTTGCAGAGCACTGGGGAAAGGCAGGCAGAGAATTCCCTGCTAGCACCTTCTCTGTGCCTGGGAAGCAGAAGTGTTCACATTGCTTCGCAGAATCGCTTTTGTGCAGAAAACACTAACACTTGTTCAGAACGAAAGAAAGCACAGAGCCCCAGATTTGCTGTTGTCCTGGAGAGCTTGCAGAGCACTGGGGAAAGGCAGGCAGAGAATTCCCTGCTAGCACCTTCTCTCTGCGCGGGAATGAGAAGTGTTCACATTGCTTCGCAGAATCGCTTTTGTGCAGAAAACACTAACACTTGTTCAGAACGAAAGAAAGCACAGAGCCCCAGATTTTATGTTGTCCTGGAGAGCTTGCAGAGCACTGGGGAAAGGCATGCAGAGAATTCCCTGCTAGCACCTTCTCTCTGCGCGGGAATGAGAAGTGTTCATATTTTTTCGCAGAATCGCATTTGCGTCGCTTCAGAGAACACAAAAGCTTGTTCAGGACGAAAGAAAGCACAGAGCCCCAGATTTGCTGTTGTCCTGGAGAGCTTGCAGAGCACTGGGGAAAGGCAGGCAGAGAATTCCCTGCTAGCACCTTCTCTGTGCGCGGGAAGGCAAAGTGTTCACATTTCCTCGCAGAATCGCTTTTGTGCAGAAAACACTAACACTTGTTCAGAACGAAAGAAAGCACAGAGCCCCAGATTTTATGTTGTCCTGGAGAGCTTGCAGAGCACTGGGGAAAGGCAGGCAGAGAATTCCCTGCTAGCACCTTCTCTGTGCCTGGGAAGAAGAAGTGTTCACATTGCTTCGCAGAATCGCTTTTGTGCAGAAAACAGTAACAATTGTTCAGAAGGAAAGAAAGCACAGAGCCCCAGATTTTATGTTGTCCTGGAGAGCTTGCAGAGCACTGGGGAAAGGCAGGCAGAGAATTCCCTGCTAGCACCTTCTCTGTGCCTGGGAAGCAGAAGTGTTCACATTGCTTCGCAGAATCGCTTTTGTGCAGAAAACACTAACACTTGTTCAGAACGAAAGAAAGCACAGAGCCCCAGATTTGCTGTTGTCCTGGAGAGCTTGCAGAGCACTGGGGAAAGGCAGGCAGAGAATTCCCTGCTAGCACCTTCTCTCTGTGCGGGATTGAGAAGTGTTCACATTGCTTCGCAGAATCGCTTTTGTGCAGAAAACACTAACACTTGTTCAGAACGAAAGAAAGCACAGAGCCCCAGATTTGCTGTTACCCTGGAGAGCTTGCAGAGCACTGGGGAAAGCAGGAAGAGAATTCCCTGCTAGCACCTTCTCTGTGCGCGGGAAGGCAAAGTGTTCACATTTCCTCGCAGAATCGCTTTTGTGCAGAAAACACTAACACTTGTTCAGAACGAAAGAAAGCACAGAGCCCCAGATTTTATGTTGTCCTGGAGAGCTTGCAGAGCACTGGGGAAAGGCAGGCAGAGAATTCCCTGCTAGCACCTTCTCGGTGCCTGGGAAGAAGAAGTGTTCACATTGCTTCGCAGAATCGCTTTTGTGCAGAAAACACTAACACTTGTTCAGGACGAAAGAAAGCACAGAGCCCCAGATTTTATGTTGTCCTGGAGAGCTTGCAGAGCACTGGGGAAAGGCAGGCAGAGAATTCCCTGCTAGCACCTTCTCGGTGCCTGGGAAGAAGAAGTGTTCACATTGCTTCGCAGAATCGCTTTTGTGCAGAAAACAGTAACACTTCTTCAGAACAAAAGAAAGCACAGAGCCCCACATTTTATGTTGTCCTGGAGAGCTTGCAGAGCACTGGGGAAAGGCAGGCAGAGAATTCCCTGCTAGCACCTTCTCTGTGCCTGGGAAGCAGAATTGTTCACATTGCTTCGCAAAATCGCTTTTGTGCAGAAAACAGTAACACTTGTTCAGAAGGAAAGAAAGCACAGAGCCCCAGATTTTATGTTGTCCTGGAGAGCTTGCAGAGCACTGGGGAAAGCCAGGCAGAGAATTCCCTGCTAGCACCTTCTCTGTGCCTGGGAAGCAGAAGTGTTCACATTGCTTGGCAGAATCGCTTTTGTGCAGAAAACAGTAACACTTGTTCAGAACGAAAGAAAGCACAGAGCCCCACATTTTATGTTGTCCTGGAGAGCTTGCAGAGCACTGGGGAAAGGCAGGCAGAGAATTCCCTGCTAGCACCTTCTCTGTGCCTGGGAAGCAGAAGTGTTCACATTGCTTCGCAGAATCGCTTTTGTACAGAAAACACTAACACTTATTCAGAACGAAAGAAAGCACAGAGCCCCAGATTTTATGTTGTCCTGGAGAGCTTGCAGAGCACTGGGGAAAGCCAGGCAGAGAATTCCCTGCTAGCACCTTCTCTGTGCCTGGGAAGCAGAAGTGTTCACATTGCTTGGCAGAATCGCTTTTGTGCAGAAAACAGTAACACTTGTTCAGAAGGAAAGAAAGCACAGAGCCCCAGATTTTATGTTGTCCTGGAGAGCTTGCAGAGCACTGGGGAAAGGCAGGCAGAGAATTCCCTGCTAGCACCTTCTCTGTGCCTGAGAAGCAGAAGTGTTCACATTGCTTGGCAGAATCGCTTTTGTGCAGAAAACACTAACACTTGTTCAGAACGAAAGAAAGCACAGAGCCCCAGATTTTATGTTGTCCAGGAAAGCTTGCAGAGCACTGGGGAACGGCAGGCAGAGAATTCCCTGCTAGCACCTTCTCTGTGCCTGGGAAGCAGAAGTGTTCACATTGCTTCGCAGAATCGCTTTTGTGCAGAAAACAGTAACACTTGTTCAGAGCGAAAGAAAGCACAGAGCCCCAGATTTTATGTTGTCCTGGAGAGCTTGCAGAGCACTGGGGAACGGCAGGCAGAGAATTCCCTGCTAGCACCTTCTCTGTGCCTGGGAAGCAGAAGTGTTCACATTGCTTGGCAGAATCGCTTTTGTGCAGAAAACAGTAACACTTGTTCAGAACGAAAGAAAGCACAGAGCCCCAGATTTTATGTTGTCCTGGAGAGCTTGCAGTGCACTGGGGAAAGCCAGGCAGAGAATTCCCTGCTAGCACCTTCTCTGTGCCTGGGAAGCAGAAGTGTTCACATTGCTTGGCAGAATCGCTTTTGTGCAGAAAACAGTAACACTTGTTCAGAACGAAAGAAAGCACAGAGCCCCACATTTTATGTTGTCCTGGAGAGCTTGCAGAGCACTGGGGAAAGGCAGGCAGAGAATTCCCTGCTAGCACCTTCTCTGTGCCTGTTCACATTGCTTGGCAGAATCGCTTTTGTGCAGAAAACAGTAACACTTGTTCAGAACGAAAGAAAGCACAGAGCCCCACATTTTATGTTGTCCAGGAAAGTGTGCAGAGCACTGGGGAACGGCAGGCAGAGAATTCCCTGCTAGCACCTTCTCTGTGCCTGGGAAGCAGAAGTGTTCACATTGCTTGGCAGAATCGCTCTTGTGCAGAAAACACTAACACTTGTTCAGAACGAAAGAAAGCACAGAGCCCCAGATTTTATGTTGTCCTGGAGAGCTTGCAGAGCAATGGGGAAGGGCAGGCAGAGAATTCCCTGCTAGCACCTTCTCTGTGCCTGGGAAGCAGAAGTGTTCACATTGCTTGGCAGAATCGCTTTTGTGCAGACAACACTAACACTTGTTCAGAACGAAAGAAAGCACAGAGCCCCAGATTTTATGTTGTCCTGGAGAGCTTGCAGAGCACTGGGGAACGGCAGGCAGAGAATTCCCTGCTAGCACCTTCTCTGTGCCTGGGAAGCAGAAGTGTTCACATTGCTTCGCAGAATCGCTTTTGTACAGAAAACACTATCACTTGTTCAGAACGAAAGAAAGCACAGAGCCCCAGATTTTATGTTGTCCTGGAGAGCTTGCAGAGCACTGGGGAAAGGCAGGCAGAGAATTCCCTGCTAGCACCTTCTCTGTGCCTGGGAAGCAGAAGTGTTCACATTGCTTGGCAGAATCGCTTTTGTGCAGAAAACAGTAACACTTGTTCAGAACGAAAGAAAGCACAGAGCCCCACATTTTATGTTGTCCTGGAGAGCTTGCAGAGCACTGGGGAAAGGCAGGCAGAGAATTCCCTGCTAGCACCTTCTCTGTGCCTGGGAAGCAGAAGTGTTCACATTGCTTGGCAGAATCGCTTTTGTGCAGAAAACAGTAACACTTGTTCAGAGCGAAAGAAAGCACAGAGCCCCAGATTTTATGTTGTCCTGGAGAGCTTGCAGAGCACTGGGGAAAGGCAGGCAGAGAATTCCCTGCTAGCACCTTCTCTGTGCCTGGGAAGCAGAAGTGTTCACATTTCTTCGCAGAATCGCTTTTGTACAGAAAACTCTAACACTTATTCAGAACGAAAGAAAGCACAGAGCCCCAGATTTTATGTTGTCCTGGAGAGCTTGCAGAGCACTGGGGAAAGGCAGGCAGAGAATTCCCTGCTAGCACCTTCTCTGTGCCTGGGAAGCAGAAGTGTTCACATTGCTTGGCAGAATCGCTTTTGTGCAGAAAACAGTAACACTTGTTCAGAAGGAAAGAAAGCACAGAGCCCCAGATTTTATGTTGTCCTGGAGAGCTTGCAGAGCACTGGGGAAAGGCAGGCAGAGAATTCCCTGCTAGCACCTTCTCTGTGCCTGGGAAGCAGAAGTGTTCACATTGCTTCGCAGAATCGCTTTTGTGCAGAAAACACTAACACTTGTTCAGAACGAAAGAAAGCACAGAGCCCCAGATTTTATGTTGTCCTGGAGAGCTTGCAGAGCACTGGGGAAAGGCAGGCAGAGAATTCCCTGCTAGCACCTTCTCGGTGCCTGGGAAGAAGAAGTGTTCACATTGCTTGGCAGAATCGCTTTTGTGCAGAAAACACTAACACTTGTTCAGAACGAAAGAAAGCACAGAGCCCCACATTTTATGTTGTCCTGGAGAGCTTGCAGAGCACTGGGGAAAGGCAGGCAGAGAATTCCCTGCTAGCACCTTCTCTGTGCCTGGGAAGCAGAAGTGTTCACATTGCTTCGCAGAATCGCTTTTGTACAGAAAACACTAACACTTATTCAGAACGAAAGAAAGCACAGAGCCCCAGATTTTATGTTGTCCTGGAGAGCTTGCAGAGCACTGGGGAAAGCCAGGCAGAGAATTCCCTGCTAGCACCTTCTCTGTGCCTGGGAAGCAGAAGTGTTCACATTGCTTCGCAGAATCGCTTTTGTGCAGAAAACACTAACACTTGTTCAGAAGGAAAGAAAGCACAGAGCCCCAGATTTTATGTTGTCCTGGAGAGCTTGCAGAGCACTGGGGAAAGGCAGGCAGAGAATTCCCTGCTAGCACCTTCTCTGTGCCTGAGAAGCAGAAGTGTTCACATTGCTTCGCAGAATAGCTTTTGTGCAGAAAACAGTAACACTTGTTCAGAAGGAAAGAAAGCACAGAGCCCCAGATTTGCTGTTGTCCTGGAGAGCTTGCAGAGCACTGGGGAAAGGCAGGCAGAGAATTCCCTGCTAGCACCTTCTCTGTGCCTGTTCACATTGCTTGGCAGAATCGCTTTTGTGCAGAAAACACTAACACTTGTTCAGAACGAAAGAAAGCACAGAGCCCCAGATTTTATGTTGTCCAGGAAAGCTTGCAGAGCACTGGGGAACGGCAGGCAGAGAATTCCCTGCTAGCACCTTCTCTGTGCCTGGGAAGCAGAAGTGTTCACATTGCTTGGCAGAATCGCTTTTATGCAGAAAACAGTAACACTTGTTCAGAGCGAAAGAAAGCACAGAGCGCCAGATTTTATGTTGTCCTGGAGAGCTTGCAGAGCACTGGGGAACGGCAGGCAGAGAATTCCCTGCTAGCACCTTCTCTGTGCCTGGGAAGCAGAAGTGTTCACATTGCTTGGCAGAATCGCTTTTGTGCAGAAAACAGTAACACTTGTTCAGAACGAAAGAAAGCACAGAGCCCCAGATTTTATGTTGTCCTGGAGAGCTTGCAGTGCACTGGGGAAAGGCAGGCAGAGAATTCCCTGCTAGCACCTTCTCTGTGCCTGGGAAGCAGAAGTGTTCACATTGCTTGGCAGAATCGCTTTTGTGCAGAAAACAGTAACACTTGTTCAGAACGAAAGAAAGCACAGAGCCCCACATTTTATGTTGTCCTGGAGAGCTTGCAGAGCACTGGGGAAAGGCAGGCAGAGAATTCCCTGCTAGCACCTTCTCTGTGCCTGGGAAGCAGAAGTGTTCACATTGCTTCGCAGAATCGCTTTTGTGCAGAAAACAGTAACACTTGTTCAGAAGGAAAGAAAGCACAGAGCCCCAGATTTTATGTTGTCCTGGAGAGCTTGCAGAGCACTGGGGAAAGGCAGGCAGAGAATTCCCTGCTAGCACCTTCTCTGTGCCTGGGAAGCAGAAGTGTTCACATTGCTTGGCAGAATCGCTTTTGTGCAGAAAACAGTAACACTTGTTCAGAAGGAAAGAAAGCACAGAGCCCCAGATTTTATGTTGTCCTGGATAGCTTGCAGAGCACTGGGGAAAGGCAGGCAGAGAATTCCCTGCTAGCACCTTCTCTGTGCCTGTTCACATTGCTTGGCAGAATCGCTTTTGTGCAGAAAACACTAACACTTGTTCAGAACGAAAGAAAGCACAGAGCCCCACATTTTATGTTGTCCAGGAAAGTGTGCAGAGCACTGGGGAACGGCAGGCAGAGAATTCCCTGCTAGCACCTTCTCTGTGCCTGGGAAGCAGAAGTGTTCACATTGCTTGGCAGAATCGCTTTTGTGCAGAAAACACTAACACTTGTTCAGAAGGAAAGAAAGCACAGAGCCCCAGATTTTATGTTGTCCTGGAGAGCTTGCAGTGCACTGGGGAAAGGCAGGCAGAGAATTCCCTGCTAGCACCTTCTCTGTGCCTGGGAAGCAGAAGTGTTCACATTGCTTGGCAGAATCGCTTTTGTGCAGAAAACAGTAACACTTGTTCAGAACGAAAGAAAGCACAGAGCCCCACATTTTATGTTGTCCTGGAGAGCTTGCAGAGCACTGGGGAAAGGCAGGCAGAGAATTCCCTGCTAGCACCTTCTCTGTGCCTGGGAAGCAGAAGTGTTCACATTGCTTCGCAGAATCGCTTTTGTACAGAAAACAGTAACACTTCTTCACAACAAAAGAAAGCACAGAGCCCCAGATTTTATGTTGTCCTGGAGAGCTTGCAGAGCACTGGGGAAAGGCAGGCAGAGAATTCCCTGCTAGCACCTTCTCTGTGCCTGGGAAGCAGAAGTGTTCACATTGCTTGGCAGAATCGCTTTTGTGCAGAAAACAGTAACACTTGTTCAGAACAAAAGAAAGCACAGAGCCCCAGATTTTATGTTGTCCTGGAGAGCTTGCAGAGCACTGGGGAAAGGCAGGCAGAGAAGTCCCTGCTAGCACCTTCTCTGTGCCTGGGAAGCAGAAGTGTTCACATTGCTTCGCAGAATCGCTTTTGTGCAGAAAACAGTAACACTTGTTCAGAAGGAAAGAAAGCACAGAGCCCCAGATTTTATGTTGTCCTGGAGAGCTTGCAGAGCACTGGGGAAAGGCAGGCAGAGAATTCCCTGCTAGCACCTTCTCTGTGCCTGGGAAGCAGAAGTGTTCACATTGCTTGGCAGAATCGCTTTTGTGCAGAAAACAGTAACACTTGTTCAGAACGAAAGAAAGCACAGAGCCCCACATTTTATGTTGTCCTGGAGAGCTTGCAGAGCACTGGGGAAAGGCAGGCAGAGAATTCCCTGCTAGCACCTTCTCTGTGCCTGGGAAGCAGAAGTGTTCACATTGCCTGGCAGAATCGCTTTTGTGCAGAAAACAGTAACACTTGTTCAGAGCGAAAGAAAGCACAGAGCCCCAGATTTTATGTTGTCCTGGAGAGCTTGCAGTGCACTGGGGAAAGGCAGGCAGAGAATTCCCTGCTAGCACCTTCTCTGTGCCTGGGAAGCAGAAGTGTTCACATTGCTTCGCAAAATAGCTTTTGTACAGAAAACAGTAACACTTCTTCAGAACAAAAGAAAGCACAGAGCCCCAGATTTTATGTTGTCCTGGAGAGCTTGCAGAGCACTGGGGAACGGCAGGCAGAGAATTCCCTGCTAGCACCTTCTCTGTGCCTGGGAAGCAGAAGTGTTCACATTGCTTGGCAGAATCGCTTTTGTGCAGAAAACAGTAACACTTGTTCAGAACGAAAGAAAGCACAGAGCCCCACATTTTATGTTGTCCTGGAGAGCTTGCAGAGCACTGGGGAAAGGCAGGCAGAGAATTCCCTGCTAGCACCTTCTCTGTGCCTGGGAAGCAGAAGTGTTCACATTGCTTCGCAGAATCGCTTTTGTGCAGAAAACACTAACACTTGTTCAGAACGAAAGAAAGCACAGAGCCCCAGATTTGCTGTTGTCCTGGAGAGATTGCAGAGCACTGGGGAATGGCAAGGAGAGAATTCCCTGCTAGCACCTTCTCTCTGCGCGGGAATGAGAAGTGTTGACATTGCTTCGCAGAATCGCTTTTGTGCAGAAAACACTAACACTTGTTCAGAACGGAAGAAAGCACAGAGCCCCAGATTTGCTGTTGTCCTGGAGAGCTTGCAGAGCACTGGGGAAAGGCAGGCAGAGAATTCCCTGCTAGCACCTTCTCTGTGCGCGGGAAGGCAAAGTGTTCACATTTCCTTGCAGAATCGCTTTTGTGCAGAAAACACTAACACTTGTTCAGAACGAAAGAAAGCACAGAGCCCCAGATTTGCTGTTGTCCTGGAGAGCTTGCAGAGCACTGGGGAAAGGCAGGCAGAGAATTCCCTGCTAGCACCTTCTCGGTGCCTGGGAAGAAGAAGTGTTCACATTGCTTCGCAGAATCGCTTTTGTGCAGAAAACACTAACACTTGTTCAGAACGAAAGAAAGCACAGAGCCCCAGATTTTATGTTGTCCTGGAGAGCTTGCAGAGCACTGGGGAAAGGCAGGCAGAGAATTCCCTGCTAGCACCTTCTCTGTGCCTGGGAAGCAGAAGTGTTCACATTGCTTCGCAGAATCGCTTTTGTGCAGAAAACACTAACACTTGTTCAGAACGAAAGAAAGCACAGAGACCCAGATTTTATGTTGTCCTGGAGAGCTTGCAGAGCACTGGGGAAAGGCAGGCAGAGAATTCCCTGCTAGCACCTTCTCGGTGCCTGGGAAGAAGAAGTGTTCACATTGCTTCGCAGAATCGCTTTTGTGCAGAAAACACTAACACTTGTTCAGAACGAAAGAAAGCACAGAGCCCCAGATTTGCTGTTGTGCTGGAGAGCTTGCAGAGCACTGGGGAAAGGCAGGCAGAGAATTCCCTGCTAGCACCTTCTCTCTGCGCGGGAATGAGAAGTGTTCACATTGCTTCGCAGAATCGCTTTTGTGCAGAAAACACTAACACTTGTTCAGAACGAAAGAAAGCACAGAGCCCCAGATTTTATGTTGTCCTGGAGAGCTTGCAGAGCACTGGGGAAAGGCAGGCAGAGAATTCCCTGCTAGCACCTTCTCTGTGCCTGGGAAGCAGAAGTGTTCACATTGCTTCGCAGAATCGCTTTTGTGCAGAAAACACTAACACTTGTTCAGAACGAAAGAAAGCACAGAGCCCCAGATTTGCTGTTGTCCTGGAGAGCTTGCAGAGCACTGGGGAAAGGCAGGCAGAGAATTCCCTGCTAGCACCTTCTCTCTGCGCGGGAATGAGAAGTGTTCACATTGCTTCGCAGAATCGCTTTTGTGCAGAAAACACTAACACTTGTTCAGAACGAAAGAAAGCACAGAGCCCCAGATTTTATGTTGTCCTGGAGAGCTTGCAGAGCACTGGGGAAAGGCATGCAGAGAATTCCCTGCTAGCACCTTCTCTCTGCGCGGGAATGAGAAGTGTTCATATTTTTTCGCAGAATCGCATTTGCGTCGCTTCAGAGAACACAAAAGCTTGTTCAGGACGAAAGAAAGCACAGAGCCCCAGATTTGCTGTTGTCCTGGAGAGCTTGCAGAGCACTGGGGAAAGGCAGGCAGAGAATTCCCTGCTAGCACCTTCTCTGTGCGCGGGAAGGCAAAGTGTTCACATTTCCTCGCAGAATCGCTTTTGTGCAGAAAACACTAACACTTGTTCAGAACGAAAGAAAGCACAGAGCCCCAGATTTTATGTTGTCCTGGAGAGCTTGCAGAGCACTGGGGAAAGGCAGGCAGAGAATTCCCTGCTAGCACCTTCTCTGTGCCTGGGAAGAAGAAGTGTTCACATTGCTTCGCAGAATCGCTTTTGTGCAGAAAACAGTAACAATTGTTCAGAAGGAAAGAAAGCACAGAGCCCCAGATTTTATGTTGTCCTGGAGAGCTTGCAGAGCACTGGGGAAAGGCAGGCAGAGAATTCCCTGCTAGCACCTTCTCTGTGCCTGGGAAGCAGAAGTGTTCACATTGCTTCGCAGAATCGCTTTTGTGCAGAAAACACTAACATTTGTTCAGAACGAAAGAAAGCACAGAGCCCCAGATTTGCTGTTGTCCTGGAGAGCTTGCAGAGCACTGGGGAAAGGCAGGCAGAGAATTCCCTGCTAGCACCTTCTCTCTGTGCGGGATTGAGAAGTGTTCACATTGCTTCGCAGAATCGCTTTTGTGCAGAAAACACTAACACTTGTTCAGAACGAAAGAAAGCACAGAGCCCCAGATTTGCTGTTACCCTGGAGAGCTTGCAGAGCACTGGGGAAAGCAGGAAGAGAATTCCCTGCTAGCACCTTCTCTGTGCGCGGGAAGGCAAAGTGTTCACATTTCCTCGCAGAATCGCTTTTGTGCAGAAAACACTAACACTTGTTCAGAACGAAAGAAAGCACAGAGCCCCAGATTTTATGTTGTCCTGGAGAGCTTGCAGAGCACTGGGGAAAGGCAGGCAGAGAATTCCCTGCTAGCACCTTCTCGGTGCCTGGGAAGAAGAAGTGTTCACATTGCTTCGCAGAATCGCTTTTGTGCAGAAAACACTAACACTTGTTCAGGACGAAAGAAAGCACAGAGCCCCAGATTTTATGTTGTCCTGGAGAGCTTGCAGAGCACTGGGGAAAGGCAGGCAGAGAATTCCCTGCTAGCACCTTCTCGGTGCCTGGGAAGAAGAAGTGTTCACATTGCTTCGCAGAATCGCTTTTGTGCAGAAAACACTAACACTTGTTCAGAACGAAAGAAAGCACAGAGCCCCAGATTTGCTGTTGTCCTGGAGAGCTTGCAGAGCACTGGGGAAAGGCAGGCAGAGAATTCCCTGCTAGCACCTTCTCTGTGCCTGGGAAGCAGAAGTGTTCACATTGCTTCGCAGAATCGCTTTTGTGCAGAAAACACTAACACTTGTTCAGAACGAAAGAAAGCACAGAGCCCCAGATTTTATGTTGTCCTGGAGAGCTTGCAGAGCACTGGGGAAAGGCAGGCAGAGAATTCCCTGCTAGCACCTTCTCGGTGCCTGGGAAGAAGAAGTGTTCACATTGCTTCGAGAATCGCTTTTGTGCAGAAAACACTAACACTTGTTCAGAACGAAAGAAAGCACAGAGCCCCAAATTTGCTGTTGTCCTGGAGAGCTTGCAGAGCACTGGGGAAAGGCAGGCAGAGAATTCCCTGCTAGCACCTTCTCTGTGCGCGGGAAGGCAAAGTGTTCACATTTCCTCGCAGAATCGCTTTTGTGCAGAAAACACTAACACTTGTTCAGAACGAAAGAAAGCACAGAGCCCCACATTTTATGTTGTCCTGGAGAGCTTGCAGAGCACTGGGGAAAGGCAGGCAGAGAATTCCCTGCTAGCACCTTCTCTCTGCGCGGGAATGAGAAGTGTTCACATTGCTTCGCAGAATCGCTTTTGTGCAGAAAACACTAACACTTGTTCAGAACGAAAGAAAGCACAGAGCCCCAGATTTTATGTTGTCCTGGAGAGCTTGCAGAGCACTGGGGAAAGGCAGGCAGAGAATTCCCTGCTAGCACCTTCTGTGTGCGCGGGAAGGCAAAGTGTTCACATTTCCTCGCAGAATCGCTTTTGTGCAGAAAACACTAACACTTGTTCAGAACGAAAGAAAGCACAGAGCCCCAGATTTTATGTTGTCCTGGAGAGCTTGCAGAGCACTGGGGAAAGGCAGGCAGAGAATTCCCTGCTAGCACCTTCTCGGTGCCTGGGAAGAAGAAGTGTTCACATTGCTTCGCAGAATCGCTTTTGTGCAGAAAACACTAACACTTGTTCAGAACGAAAGAAAGCACAGAGCCCCAGATTTGCTGTTGTCCTGGAGAGCTTGCAGAGCACTGGGGAAAGGCAGGCAGAGAATTCCCTGCTAGCACCTTCTCTCTGCGCGGGAATGAGAAGTGTTCACATTGCTTCGCAGAATCGCTTTTGTGCAGAAAACACTAACACTTGTTCAGAACGAAAGAAAGCACAGAGCCCCAGATTTGCTGTTACCCTGGAGAGCTTGCAGAGCACTGGGGAAAGCAGGCAGAGAATTCCTTGCTAGCACCTTCTCTGTGCGCGGGAAGGCAAAGTGTTCACATTTCCTCGCAGAATCGCTTTTGTGCAGAAAACACTAACACTTGTTCAGAACGAAAGAAAGCACAGAGCCCCAGATTTGCTGTTGTGCTGGAGAGCTTGCAGAGCACTGGGGAAAGGCAGGCAGAGAATTCCCTGCTAGCACCTTCTCGGTGCCTGGGAAGAAGAAGTGTTCACATTGCTTCGCAGAATCGCTTTTGTGCAGAAAACACTAACACTTGTTCAGGACGAAAGAAAGCACAGAGCCCCAGATTTTATGTTGTCCTGGAGAGCTTGCAGAGCACTGGGGAAAGGCAGGCAGAGAATTCCCTGCTAGCACCTTCTCTGTGCCTGGGAAGAAGAAGTGTTCACATTGCTTCGCAGAATCGCTTTTGTGCAGAAAACACTAACACTTGTTCAGAACGAAAGAAAGCACAGAGCCCCAGATTTTATGTTGTCCTGGAGAGCTTGCAGAGCACTGGGGAAAGGCAGGCAGAGAATTCCCTGCTAGCACCTTCTCTGTGCCTGGGAAGCAGAAGTGTTCACATTGCTTCGCAGAATCGCTTTTGTGCAGAAAACACTAACACTTGTTCAGAACGAAAGAAAGCACAGAGACCCAGATTTTATGTTGTCCTGGAGAGCTTGCAGAGCACTGGGGAAAGGCAGGCAGAGAATTCCCTGCTAGCACCTTCTCGGTGCCTGGGAAGAAGAAGTGTTCACATTGCTTCGAGAATCGCTTTTGTGCAGAAAACACTAACACTTGTTCAGAACGAAAGAAAGCACAGAGCCCCAAATTTGCTGTTGTCCTGGAGAGCTTGCAGAGCACTGGGGAAAGGCAGGCAGAGAATTCCCTGCTAGCACCTTCTCTGTGCGCGGGAAGGCAAAGTGTTCACATTTCCTCGCAGAATCGCTTTTGTGCAGAAAACACTAACACTTGTTCAGAACGAAAGAAAGCACAGAGACCCAGATTTTATGTTGTCCTGGAGAGCTTGCAGAGCACTGGGGAAAGGCAGGCAGAGAATTCCCTGCTAGCACCTTCTCTGTGCGCGGGAAGGCAAAGTGTTCACATTTCCTCGCAGAATCGCTTTTGTGCAGAAAACACTAACACTTGTTCAGAACGAAAGAAAGCACAGAGCCCCAGATTTTATGTTGTCCTGGAGAGCTTGCAGAGCACTGGGGAAAGGCAGGCAGAGAATTCCCTGCTAGCACCTTCTCGGTGCCTGGGAAGAAGAAGTGTTCACATTGCTTCGCAGAATCGCTTTTGTGCAGAAAACACTAACACTTGTTCAGAACGAAAGAAAGCACAGAGCCCCAGATTTGCTGTTGTCCTGGAGAGCTTGCAGAGCACTGGGGAAAGGCAGGCAGAGAATTCCCTGCTAGCACCTTCTCTCTGCGCGGGAATGAGAAGTGTTCAATTGCTTCGCAGAATCGCATTTGCGTCGCTTCAGAGAACACAAAAGCTTGTTCAGGACGAAAGAAAGCACAGAGCCCCAGATTTGCTGTTACCCTGGAGAGCTTGCAGAGCACTGGGGAAAGGCAGGCAGAGAATTCCCTGCTAGCACCTTCTCTGTGCCTGGGAAGCAGAAGTGTTCACATTTCCTCGCAGAATCGCTTTTGTGCAGAAAACACTAACACTTGTTCAGAACGAAAGAAAGCACAGAGCCCCAGATTTTATGTTGTCCTGGAGAGCTTGCAGAGCACTGGGGAAAGGCAGGCAGAGAATTCCCTGCTAGCACCTTCTCTGTGCCTGGGAAGAAGAAGTGTTCACATTGCTTCGCAGAATCGCTTTTGTGCAGAAAACACTAACACTTGTTCAGAACGAAAGAAAGCACAGAGCCCCAGATTTGCTGTTGTCCTGGAGAGCTTGCAGAGCACTGGGGAAAGGCAGGCAGAGAATTCCCTGCTAGCACCTTCTCGGTGCCTGGGAAGAAGAAGTGTTCACATTGCTTCGCAGAATCGCTTTTGTGCAGAAAACACTAACACTTGTTCAGAACGAAAGAAAGCACAGAGCCCCAGATTTGCTGTTGTGCTGGAGAGCTTGCAGAGCACTGGGGAAAGGCAGGCAGAGAATTCCCTGCTAGCACCTTCTCTCTGCGCGGGAATGAGAAGTGTTCACATTGCTTCGCAGAATCGCTTTTGTGCAGAAAACACTAACACTTGTTCAGAACGAAAGAAAGCACAGAGACCCAGATTTTAAGTTGTCCTGGAGAGCTTGCAGAGCACTGGGGAAAGGCAGGCAGAGAATTCCCTGCTAGCACCTTCTCGGTGCCTGGGAAGAAGAAGTGTTCACATTGCTTCGAGAATCGCTTTTGTGCAGAAAACACTAACACTTGTTCAGAACGAAAGAAAGCACAGAGCCCCAGATTTGCTGTTGTCCTGGAGAGCTTGCAGAGCACTGGGGAATGGCAAGGAGAGAATTCCCTGCTAGCACCTTCTCTCTGCGCGGGAATGAGAAGTGTTCACATTGCTTCGCAGAATCGCTTTTGTGCAGAAAACACTAACACTTGTTCAGAACGAAAGAAAGCACAGAGCCCCAGATTTTATGTTGTCCTGGAGAGCTTGCAGAGCACTGGGGAAAGGCAGGCAGAGAATTCCCTGCTAGCACCGTCTCTGTGCGCGGGAAGGAAAAGTGTTCACATTTTTTCGCAGAATCGCATTTGCGTCGCTGCAGAGAACACAAAAGCTTGTTCAGGACGAAAGAAAGCACAGAGCCCCAGATTTGCTGTTACCCTGGAGAGCTTGCAGAGCACTGGGGAAAGCAGGCAGAGAATTCCCTGCTAGAACCTTCTCTGTGCGCGGGAAGGCAAAGTGTTCACATTTCCTCGCAGAATCGCTTTTGTGCAGAAAACACTAACACTTGTTCAGAACGAAAGAAAGCACAGAGCCCCAGATTTTATGTTGTCCTGGAGAGCTTTCAGAGCACTGGGGAAAGGCAGGCAGAGAATTCCCTGCTAGCACCTTCTCTCTGCGCGGGAAGAAGAAGTGTTCACATTGCTTCGCAGAATCGCTTTTGTGCAGAAAACACTAACACTTGTTCAGAACGAAAGAAAGCACATAGCCCCAGATTTTATGTTGTCCTGGAGAGCTTGCAGAGCACTGGGGAAAGGCAGGCAGAGAATTCCCTGCTAGCACCGTCTCTGTGCGCGACAAGGAAAAGTGTTCACATTTTTTCGCAGAATCGCATTTGCGTCGCTGCAGAGAACACAAAAGCTTGTTCAGGACGAAAGAAAGCACAGAGCCCCAGATTTGATGTTAACCTGGAGAGCTTGCAGAGCACTGGGGAAAGGCAGGCAGAGAATTCCCTGCTAGCACCTTCTCTGTGTGCGGGAAGGCAAAGTGTTCACATTTCCTCGCAGAATAGCTTTTGTGTAGAAAACACTAACACTTGTTCAGAACGAAAGAAAGCACAGAGCCCCAGATTTTATGTTGTCCTGGAGAGCTTGCAGAGCACTGGGGAAAGGCAGGCAGAGAATTCCCTGCTAGCACCTTCTCTGTGCCTGGGAAGCAGAAGTGTTCACATTGCTTCGCAGAATCGCTTTTGTGCAGAAAACACTAACACTTGTTCAGAACGAAAGAAAGCACAGAGCCCCAGATTTTATGTTGTCCTGGAGAGCTTGCAGAGCACTGGGGAAAGGCAGGCAGAGAATTCCCTGCTAGCACCTTCTCGGTGCCTGGGAAGAAGAAGTGTTCACATTGCTTGGCAGAATCGCTTTTGTGCAGAAAACACTAACACTTGTTCAGAACGAAAGAAAGCACAGAGACCCAGATTTTATGTTGTCCTGGAGAGCTTGCAGAGCACTGGGGAAAGGCAGGCAGAGATTTCCCTGCTAGCACCGTCTCTGTGCGCGGGTAGGAAAAGTGTTCACATTTTTTCGCAGAATCGCATGTGCGTCGCTGCAGAGAACACAAAAGCTTGTTCAGGACGAAAGAAAGCACAGAGCCCCAGATTTTATGTTGTCCTGGAGAGCTTGCAGAGCACTGGGGAAAGGCAGGCAGAGAATTCCGTGCTAGCACCTTCTCGGTGCCTGGGAAGAAGAAGTGTTCACATTGCTTCGCAGAATCGCTTTTGTGCAGAAAACACTAACACTTGTTCAGAACGAAAGAAAGCACAGAGCCCCAGATTTTATGTTGTCCTGGAGAGCTTGCAGAGCACTGGGGAAAGGCAGGCAGAGAATTCCCTGCTAGCACCTTCTCTCTGCGCGGGAATGAGAAGTGTTCACATTTTTTCACAGAATCGCATTTGCGTCGCTTCAGAGAACACAAAAGCTTGTTCAGGACGAAAGAAAGCACAGAGCCCCAGATTTGCTGTTACCCTGGAGAGCTTGCAGAGCACTGGGGAAAGGCAGGCAGAGAATTCCCTGCTAGCACCTTCTCGGTGCCTGGGAAGAAGAAGTGTTCACATTTCCTCGCAGAATCGCTTTTGTGCAGAAAACACTAACACTTGTTCAGAACGAAAGAAAGCACAGAGCCCCACATTTTATGTTGTCCTGGAGAGCTTGCAGAGCACTGGGGAAAGGCAGGCAGAGAATTCCCTGCTAGCACCGTCTCTGTGCGCGGGAAGGAAAAGTGTTCACATTTTTTCGCAGAATCGCATTTGCGTCGCTGCAGAGAACACAAAAGCTTGTTCAGGACGAAAGAAAGCACAGAGCCCCAGATTTGCTGTTACCCTGGAGAGCTTGCAGAGCACTGGGGAAAGCAGGCAGAGAATTCCCTGCTAGAACCTTCTCTGTGCGCGGGAAGGCAAAGTGTTCACATTTCCTCGCAGAATCGCTTTTGTGCAGAAAACACTAACACTTGTTCAGAACGAAAGAAAGCACAGAGCCCCAGATTTTATGTTGTCCTGGAGAGCTTTCAGAGCACTGGGGAAAGGCAGGCAGAGAATTCCCTGCTAGCACCTTCTCTCTGCGCGGGAAGAAGAAGTGTTCACATTGCTTCGCAGAATCGCTTTTGTGCAGAAAACACTAACACTTGTTCAGAACGAAAGAAAGCACAGAGCCCCACATTTTATGTTGTCCTGGAGAGCTTGCAGAGCACTGGGGAAAGGCAGGCAGAGAATTCCCTGCTAGCACCTTCTCTGTGCCTGGGAAGCAGAAGTGTTCACATTGCTTCGCAGAATCGCTTTTGTGCAGAAAACACTAACACTTGTTCAGAACGAAAGAAAGCACAGAGACCCAGATTTTATGTTGTCCTGGAGAGCTTGCAGAGCACTGGGGAAAGGCAGGCAGAGAATTCCCTGCTAGCACCTTCTCGGTGCCTGGGAAGAAGAAGTGTTCACATTGCTTGGCAGAATCGCTTTTGTGCAGAAAACACTAACACTTGTTCAGAACGAAAGAAAGCACAGAGACCCAGATTTTATGTTGTCCTGGAGAGCTTGCAGAGCACTGGGGAAAGGCAGGCAGAGATTTCCCTGCTAGCACCGTCTCTGTGCGCGGGTAGGAAAAGTGTTCACATTTTTTCGCAGAATCGCATGTGCGTCGCTGCAGAGAACACAAAAGCTTGTTCAGAACGAAAGAAAGCACAGAGCCCCAGATTTGCTGTTACCCTGGAGAGCTTGCAGAGCACTGGGGAAAGCAGGCAGAGAATTCCCTGCTAGCACCTTCTCGGTGCCTGGGAAGAAGAAGTGTTCACATTGCTTCGCAGAATCGCTTTTGTGCAGAAAACACTAACACTTGTTCAGAACGAAAGAAAGCACAGAGCCCCAGATTTTATGTTGTCCTGGAGAGCTTGCAGAGCACTGGGGAAAGGCAGGCAGAGAATTCCCTGCTAGCACCTTCTCGGTGCCTGGGAAGAAGAAGTGTTCACATTGCTTCGCAGAATCGCTTTTGTGCAGAAAACACTAACACTTGTTCAGAACGAAAGAAAGCACAGAGCCCCAGATTTTATGTTGTCCTGGAGAGCTTGCAGAGCACTGGGGAAAGGCAGGCAGAGAATTCCCTGCTAGCACCTTCTCTCTGCGCGGGAATGAGAAGTGTTGACATTGCTTCGCAGAATCGCTTTTGTGCAGAAAACACTAACACTTGTTCAGAACGAAAGAAAGCACAGAGCCCCAGATTTGCTGTTGTCCTGGAGAGCTTGCAGAGCACTGGGGAAAGGCAGGCAGAGAATTCCCTGCTAGCACCTTCTCTGTGCGCGGGAAGGCAAAGTGTTCACATTTCCTCGCAGAATCGCTTTTGTGCAGAAAACACTAACACTTGTTCAGAACGAAAGAAAGCACAGAGCCCCAGATTTGCTGTTGTCCTGGAGAGCTTGCAGAGCACTGGGGAAAGGCAGGCAGAGAATTCCCTGCTAGCACCTTCTCTCTGCGCGGGAATGAGAAGTGTTCACATTGCTTCGCAGAATCGCTTTTGTGCAGAAAACACTAACACTTGTTCAGAACGAAAGAAAGCACAGAGCCCCAGATTTTATGTTGTCCTGGAGAGCTTGCAGAGCACTGGGGAAAGGCAGGCAGAGAATTCCCTGCTAGCACCTTCTCTCTGCGCGGGAATGAGAAGTGTTCACATTTTTTCGCAGAATCGCATTTGCGTCGCTGCAGAGAACACAAAAGCTTGTTCAGGACGAAAGAAAGCACAGAGCCCCAGATTTGCTGTTACCCTGGAGAGCTTGCAGAGCACTGGGGAAAGGCAGGCAGAGAATTCCCTGCTAGCACCTTCTCGGTGCCTGGGAAGAAGAAGTGTTCACATTTCCTCGCAGAATCGCTTTTGTGCAGAAAACACTAACACTTGTTCAGAACGAAAGAAAGCACAGAGCCCCACATTTTATGTTGTCCTGGAGAGCTTGCAGAGCACTGGGGAAAGGCAGGCAGAGAATTCCCTGCTAGCACCTTCTCTCTGCGCGGGAATGAGAAGTGTTCACATTGCTTCGCAGAATCGCTTTTGTGCAGAAAACACTAACACTTGTTCAGAACGAAAGAAAGCACAGAGCCCCAGATTTTATGTTGTCCTGGAGAGCTTGCAGAGCACTGGGGAAAGGCAGGCAGAGAATTCCCTGCTAGCACCGTCTCTGTGCGCGGGAAGGAAAAGTGTTCACATTTTTTCGCAGAATCGCATTTGCGTCGCTGCAGAGAACACAAAAGCTTGTTCAGGACGAAAGAAAGCACAGAGCCCCAGATTTGCTGTTACCCTGGAGAGCTTGCAGAGCACTGGGGAAAGCAGGCAGAGAATTCCCTGCTAGAACCTTCTCTGTGCGCGGGAAGGCAAAGTGTTCACATTTCCTCGCAGAATCGCTTTTGTGCAGAAAACACTAACACTTGTTCAGAACGAAAGAAAGCACAGAGCCCCAGATTTTATGTTGTCCTGGAGAGCTTTCAGAGCACTGGGGAAAGGCAGGCAGAGAATTCCCTGCTAGCACCTTCTCTCTGCGCGGGAAGAAGAAGTGTTCACATTGCTTCGCAGAATCGCTTTTGTGCAGAAAACACTAACACTTGTTCAGAACGAAAGAAAGCACAGAGCCCCACATTTTATGTTGTCCTGGAGAGCTTGCAGAGCACTGGGGAAAGGCAGGCAGAGAATTCCCTGCTAGCACCTTCTCTGTGCCTGGGAAGCAGAAGTGTTCACATTGCTTCGCAGAATCGCTTTTGTGCAGAAAACACTAACACTTGTTCAGAACGAAAGAAAGCACAGAGACCCAGATTTTATGTTGTCCTGGAGAGCTTGCAGAGCACTGGGGAAAGGCAGGCAGAGAATTCCCTGCTAGCACCTTCTCGGTGCCTGGGAAGAAGAAGTGTTCACATTGCTTGGCAGAATCGCTTTTGTGCAGAAAACACTAACACTTGTTCAGAACGAAAGAAAGCACAGAGACCCAGATTTTATGTTGTCCTGGAGAGCTTGCAGAGCACTGGGGAAAGGCAGGCAGAGATTTCCCTGCTAGCACCGTCTCTGTGCGCGGGTAGGAAAAGTGTTCACATTTTTTCGCAGAATCGCATGTGCGTCGCTGCAGAGAACACAAAAGCTTGTTCAGAACGAAAGAAAGCACAGAGCCCCAGATTTGCTGTTACCCTGGAGAGCTTGCAGAGCACTGGGGAAAGCAGGCAGAGAATTCCCTGCTAGCACCTTCTCGGTGCCTGGGAAGAAGAAGTGTTCACATTGCTTGGCAGAATCGCTTTTGTGCAGAAAACACTAACACTTGTTCAGAACGAAAGAAAGCACAGAGCCCCACATTTTATGTTGTCCTGGAGAGCTTGCAGAGCACTGGGGAAAGGCAGGCAGAGAATTCCCTGCTAGCACCTTCTCTCTGCGCGGGAATGAGAAGTGTTGACATTGCTTCGCAGAATCGCTTTTGTGCAGAAAACACTAACACTTGTTCAGAACGAAAGAAAGCACAGAGCCCCAGATTTGCTGTTGTCCTGGAGAGCTTGCAGAGCACTGGGGAAAGGCAGGCAGAGAATTCCCTGCTAGCACCTTCTCTGTGCGCGGGAAGGCAAAGTGTTCACATTTCCTCGCAGAATCGCTTTTGTGCAGAAAACACTAACACTTGTTCAGAACGAAAGAAAGCACAGAGCCCCAGATTTGCTGTTGTCCTGGAGAGCTTGCAGAGCACTGGGGAAAGGCAGGCAGAGAATTCCCTGCTAGCACCTTCTCTCTGCGCGGGAATGAGAAGTGTTCACATTGCTTCGCAGAATCGCTTTTGTGCAGAAAACACTAACACTTGTTCAGAACGAAAGAAAGCACAGAGCCCCAGATTTTATGTTGTCCTGGAGAGCTTGCAGAGCACTGGGGAAAGGCATGCAGAGAATTCCCTGCTAGCACCTTCTCTCTGCGCGGGAATGAGAAGTGTTCACATTTTTTCGCAGAATCGCATTTGCGTCGCTGCAGAGAACACAAAAGCTTGTTCAGGACGAAAGAAAGCACAGAGCCCCAGATTTGCTGTTACCCTGGAGAGCTTGCAGAGCACTGGGGAAAGGCAGGCAGAGAATTCCCTGCTAGCACCTTCTCTGTGCGCGGGAAGGCAAAGTGTTCACATTTCCTCGCAGAATCGCTTTTGTGCAGAAAACACTAACACTTGTTCAGAACGAAAGAAAGCACAGAGCCCCAGATTTTATGTTGTCCTGGAGAGCTTGCAGAGCACTGGGGAAAGGCAGGCAGAGAATTCCCTGCTAGCACCTTCTCTCTGCGCGGGAATGAGAAGTGTTCACATTGCTTCGCAGAATCGCTTTTGTGCAGAAAACACTAACACTTGTTCAGAACGAAAGAAAGCACAGAGCCCCAGATTTTATGTTGTCCTGGAGAGCTTGCAGAGCACTGGGGAAAGGCAGGCAGAGAATTCCCTGCTAGCACCGTCTCTGTGCGCGGGAAGGAAAAGTGTTCACATTTTTTCGCAGAATCGCATTTGCGTCGCTGCAGAGAACACAAAAGCTTGTTCAGGACGAAAGAAAGCACAGAGCCCCAGATTTGCTGTTACCCTGGAGAGCTTGCAGAGCACTGGGGAAAGCAGGCAGAGAATTCCCTGCTAGAACCTTCTCTGTGCGCGGGAAGGCAAAGTGTTCACATTTCCTCGCAGAATCGCTTTTGTGCAGAAAACACTAACACTTGTTCAGAACGAAAGAAAGCACAGAGCCCCAGATTTTATGTTGTCCTGGAGAGCTTTCAGAGCACTGGGGAAAGGCAGGCAGAGAATTCCCTGCTAGCACCTTCTCGGTGCCTGGGAAGAAGAAGTGTTCACATTGCTTCGCAGAATCGCTTTTGTGCAGAAAACACTAACACTTGTTCAGAACGAAAGAAAGCACAGAGCCCCAGATTTTATGTTGTCCTGGAGAGCTTGCAGAGCACTGGGGAAAGGCAGGCAGAGAATTCCCTGCTAGCACCGTCTCTGTGCGCGGGAAGGAAAAGTGTTCACATTTTTTCGCAGAATCGCATTTGCGTCGCTGCAGAGAACACAAAAGCTTGTTCAGGACGAAAGAAAGCACAGAGCCCCAGATTTGATGTTAACCTGGAGAGCTTGCAGAGCACTGGGGAAAGGCAGGCAGAGAATTCCCTGCTAGCACCTTCTCTGTGCGCGGGAAGGCAAAGTGTTCACATTTCCTCGCAGAATAGCTTTTGTGTAGAAAACACTAACACTTGTTCAGAACGAAAGAAAGCACAGAGCCCCAGATTTTATGTTGTCCTGGAGAGCTTGCAGAGCACTGGGGAAAGGCAGGCAGAGAATTCCCTGCTAGCACCGTCTCTGTGCGCGGGAAGGAAAAGTGTTCACATTTTTTCGCAGAATCGCATTTGCGTCGCTGCAGAGAACACAAAAGCTTGTTCAGGACGAAAGAAAGCACAGAGCCCCAGATTTGATGTTAACCTGGAGAGCTTGCAGAGCACTGGGGAAAGGCAGGCAGAGAATTCCCTGCTAGCACCTTCTCTGTGCGCGGGAAGGCAAAGTGTTCACATTTCCTCGCAGAATAGCTTTTGTGTAGAAAACACTAACACTTGTTCAGAACGAAAGAAAGCACAGAGCCCCAGATTTTATGTTGTCCTGGAGAGCTTGCAGAGCACTGGGGAAAGGCAGGCAGAGAATTCCCTGCTAGCACCTTCTCTGTGCCTGGGAAGCAGAAGTGTTCACATTGCTTCGCAGAATCGCTTTTGTGCAGAAAACACTAACACTTGTTCAGAACGAAAGAAAGCACAGAGACCCAGATTTTATGGTGTCCTGGAGAGCTTGCAGAGCACTGGGGAAAGGCAGGCAGAGAATTCCCTGCTAGCACCGTCTCTGTGCGCGGGAAGGAAAAGTGTTCACATTTTTTCGCAGAATCGCATTTGCGTCGCTGCAGAGAACACAAAAGCTTGTTCAGGACGAAAGAAAGCACAGAGCCCCAGATTTGATGTTAACCTGGAGAGCTTGCAGAGCACTGGGGAAAGGCAGGCAGAGAATTCCCTGCTAGCACCTTCTCTGTGCGCGGGAAGGCAAAGTGTTCACATTTCCTCGCAGAATAGCTTTTGTGTAGAAAACACTAACACTTGTTCAGAACGAAAGAAAGCACAGAGCCCCAGATTTTATGTTGTCCTGGAGAGCTTGCAGAGCACTGGGGAAAGGCAGGCAGAGAATTCCCTGCTAGCACCGTCTCTGTGCGCGGGAAGGAAAAGTGTTCACATTTTTTCGCAGAATCGCATTTGCGTCGCTGCAGAGAACACAAAAGCTTGTTCAGGACGAAAGAAAGCACAGAGCCCCAGATTTGATGTTAACCTGGAGAGCTTGCAGAGCACTGGGGAAAGGCAGGCAGAGAATTCCCTGCTAGCACCTTCTCTGTGCGCGGGAAGGCAAAGTGTTCACATTTCCTCGCAGAATAGCTTTTGTGTAGAAAACACTAACACTTGTTCAGAACGAAAGAAAGCACAGAGCCCCAGATTTTATGTTGTCCTGGAGAGCTTGCAGAGCACTGGGGAAAGGCAGGCAGAGAATTCCCTGCTAGCACCTTCTCTGTGCCTGGGAAGCAGAAGTGTTCACATTGCTTCGCAGAATCGCTTTTGTGCAGAAAACACTAACACTTGTTCAGAACGAAAGAAAGCACAGAGACCCAGATTTTATGGTGTCCTGGAGAGCTTGCAGAGCACTGGGGAAAGGCAGGCAGAGAATTCCCTGCTAGCACCTTCTCGGTGCCTGGGAAGAAGAAGTGTTCACATTGCTTGGCAGAATCGCTTTTGTGCAGAAAACACTAACACTTGTTCAGAACGAAAGAAAGCACAGAGCCCCAGATTTTATGTTGTCCTGGAGAGCTTGCAGAGCACTGGGGAAAGGCAGGCAGAGAATTCCCTGCTAGCACCTTCTCTGTGCGCGGGTAGGAAAAGTGTTCACATTTTTTCGCAGAATCGCATGTGCGTCGCTGCAGAGAACACAAAAGCTTGTTCAGGACGAAAGAAAGCACAGAGCCCCAGATTTACTGTTACCCTGGAGAGCTTGCAGAGCACTGGGGAAAGCAGGCAGAGAATTCCCTGCTAGCACCTTCTCGGTGCCTGGGAAGAAGAAGTGTTCACATTGCTTCGCAGAATCGCTTTTGTGCAGAAAACACTAACACTTGTTCAGAACGAAAGAAAGCACAGAGCCCCAGATTTTATGTTGTCCTGGAGAGCTTGCAGAGCACTGGGGAAAGGCAGGCAGAGAATTCCCTGCTAGCACCTTCTCGGTGCCTGGGAAGAAGAAGTGTTCACATTGCTTCGCAGAATCGCTTTTGTGCAGAAAACACTAACACTTGTTCAGAACGAAAGAAAGCACAGAGCCCCAGATTTTATGTTGTCCTGGAGAGCTTGCAGAGCACTGGGGAAAGGCAGGCAGAGAATTCCCTGCTAGCACCTTCTCTCTGCGCGGGAATGAGAAGTGTTCACATTGCTTCGCAGAATCGCTTTTGTGCAGAAAACACTAACACTTGTTCAGAACGAAAGAAAGCACAGAGCCCCAGATTTTATGTTGTCCTGGAGAGCTTGCAGAGCACTGGGGAAAGGCAGGCAGAGAATTCCCTGCTAGCACCTTCTCTCTGCGCGGGAATGAGAAGTGTTCACATTTTTTCGCAGAATCGCATTTGCGTCGCTTCAGAGAACACAAAAGCTTGTTCAGGACGAAAGAAAGCACAGAGCCCCAGATTTGCTGTTACCCTGGAGAGCTTGCAGAGCACTGGGGAAAGGCAGGCAGAGAATTCCCTGCTAGCACCTTCTCGGTGCCTGGGAAGAAGAAGTGTTCACATTTCCTCGCAGAATCGCTTTTGTGCAGAAAACACTAACACTTGTTCAGAACGAAAGAAAGCACAGAGACCCAGATTTTATGTTGTCCTGGAGAGCTTGCAGAGCACTGGGGAAAGGCAGGCAGAGAATTCCCTGCTAGCACCTTCTCTCTGCGCGGGAATGAGAAGTGTTCACATTGCTTCGCAGAATCGCTTTTGTGCAGAAAACACTAACACTTGTTCAGAACGAAAGAAAGCACAGAGCCCCAGATTTTATGTTGTCCTGGAGAGCTTGCAGAGCACTGGGGAAAGGCATGCAGAGAATTCCCTGCTAGCACCTTCTCTCTGCGCGGGAATGAGAAGTGTTCACATTTTTTCGCAGAATCGCATTTGCGTCGCTGCAGAGAACACAAAAGCTTGTTCAGGACGAAAGAAAGCACAGAGCCCCAGATTTGCTGTTACCCTGGAGAGCTTGCAGAGCACTGGGGAAAGGCAGGCAGAGAATTCCCTGCTAGCACCTTCTCTGTGCGCGGGAAGGCAAAGTGTTCACATTTCCTCGCAGAATCGCTTTTGTGCAGAAAACACTAACACTTGTTCAGAACGAAAGAAAGCACAGAGCCCCACATTTTATGTTGTCCTGGAGAGCTTGCAGAGCACTGGGGAAAGGCAGGCAGAGAATTCCCTGCTAGCACCTTCTCTCTGCGCGGGAATGAGAAGTGTTCACATTGCTTCGCAGAATCGCTTTTGTGCAGAAAACACTAACACTTGTTCAGAACGAAAGAAAGCACAGAGCCCCAGATTTTATGTTGTCCTGGAGAGCTTGCAGAGCACTGGGGAAAGGCAGGCAGAGAATTCCCTGCTAGCACCGTCTCTGTGCGCGGGAAGGAAAAGTGTTCACATTTTTTCGCAGAATCGCATTTGCGTCGCTGCAGAGAACACAAAAGCTTGTTCAGGACGAAAGAAAGCACAGAGCCCCAGATTTGCTGTTACCCTGGAGAGCTTGCAGAGCACTGGGGAAAGCAGGCAGAGAATTCCCTGCTAGAACCTTCTCTGTGCGCGGGAAGGCAAAGTGTTCACATTTCCTCGCAGAATCGCTTTTGTGCAGAAAACACTAACACTTGTTCAGAACGAAAGAAAGCACAGAGCCCCAGATTTTATGTTGTCCTGGAGAGCTTTCAGAGCACTGGGGAAAGGCAGGCAGAGAATTCCCTGCTAGCACCTTCTCTCTGCGCGGGAAGAAGAAGTGTTCACATTGCTTCGCAGAATCGCTTTTGTGCAGAAAACACTAACACTTGTTCAGAACGAAAGAAAGCACATAGCCCCAGATTTTATGTTGTCCTGGAGAGCTTGCAGAGCACTGGGGAAAGGCAGGCAGAGAATTCCCTGCTAGCACCGTCTCTGTGCGCGACAAGGAAAAGTGTTCACATTTTTTCGCAGAATCGCATTTGCGTCGCTGCAGAGAACACAAAAGCTTGTTCAGGACGAAAGAAAGCACAGAGCCCCAGATTTGATGTTAACCTGGAGAGCTTGCAGAGCACTGGGGAAAGGCAGGCAGAGAATTCCCTGCTAGCACCTTCTCTGTGTGCGGGAAGGCAAAGTGTTCACATTTCCTCGCAGAATAGCTTTTGTGTAGAAAACACTAACACTTGTTCAGAACGAAAGAAAGCACAGAGCCCCAGATTTTATGTTGTCCTGGAGAGCTTGCAGAGCACTGGGGAAAGGCAGGCAGAGAATTCCCTGCTAGCACCTTCTCTGTGCCTGGGAAGCAGAAGTGTTCACATTGCTTCGCAGAATCGCTTTTGTGCAGAAAACACTAACACTTGTTCAGAACGAAAGAAAGCACAGAGCCCCAGATTTTATGTTGTCCTGGAGAGCTTGCAGAGCACTGGGGAAAGGCAGGCAGAGAATTCCCTGCTAGCACCTTCTCGGTGCCTGGGAAGAAGAAGTGTTCACATTGCTTGGCAGAATCGCTTTTGTGCAGAAAACACTAACACTTGTTCAGAACGAAAGAAAGCACAGAGACCCAGATTTTATGTTGTCCTGGAGAGCTTGCAGAGCACTGGGGAAAGGCAGGCAGAGATTTCCCTGCTAGCACCGTCTCTGTGCGCGGGTAGGAAAAGTGTTCACATTTTTTCGCAGAATCGCATGTGCGTCGCTGCAGAGAACACAAAAGCTTGTTCAGGACGAAAGAAAGCACAGAGCCCCAGATTTTATGTTGTCCTGGAGAGCTTGCAGAGCACTGGGGAAAGGCAGGCAGAGAATTCCGTGCTAGCACCTTCTCGGTGCCTGGGAAGAAGAAGTGTTCACATTGCTTCGCAGAATCGCTTTTGTGCAGAAAACAGTAACACTTGTTCAGAACGAAAGAAAGCACAGAGCCCCAGATTTTATGTTGTCCTGGAGAGCTTGCAGAGCACTGGGGAAAGGCAGGCAGAGAATTCCCTGCTAGCACCTTCTCTCTGCGCGGGAATGAGAAGTGTTCACATTTTTTCACAGAATCGCATTTGCGTCGCTTCAGAGAACACAAAAGCTTGTTCAGGACGAAAGAAAGCACAGAGCCCCAGATTTGCTGTTACCCTGGAGAGCTTGCAGAGCACTGGGGAAAGGCAGGCAGAGAATTCCCTGCTAGCACCTTCTCGGTGCCTGGGAAGAAGAAGTGTTCACATTTCCTCGCAGAATCGCTTTTGTGCAGAAAACACTAACACTTGTTCAGAACGAAAGAAAGCACAGAGCCCCACATTTTATGTTGTCCTGGAGAGCTTGCAGAGCACTGGGGAAAGGCAGGCAGAGAATTCCCTGCTAGCACCTTCTCTCTGCGCGGGAATGAGAAGTGTTCACATTGCTTGGCAGAATCGCTTTTGTGCAGAAAACAGTAACACTTGTTCAGAACGAAAGAAAGCACAGAGCCCCAGATTTTATGTTGTCCTGGAGAGCTTGCAGAGCACTGGGGAAAGGCAGGCAGAGATTTCCCTGCTAGCACCGTCTCTGTGCGCGGGTAGGAAAAGTGTTCACATTTTTTCGCAGAATCGCATGTGCGTCGCTGCAGAGAACACAAAAGCTTGTTCAGGACGAAAGAAAGCACAGAGCCCCAGATTTTATGTTGTCCTGGAGAGCTTGCAGAGCACTGGGGAAAGGCAGGCAGAGAATTCCGTGCTAGCACCTTCTCGGTGCCTGGGAAGAAGAAGTGTTCACATTGCTTCGCAGAATCGCTTTTGTGCAGAAAACAGTAACACTTGTTCAGAACGAAAGAAAGCACAGAGCCCCAGATTTTATGTTGTCCTGGAGAGCTTGCAGAGCACTGGGGAAAGGCAGGCAGAGAATTCCCTGCTAGCACCTTCTCTCTGCGCGGGAATGAGAAGTGTTCACATTTTTTCACAGAATCGCATTTGCGTCGCTTCAGAGAACACAAAAGCTTGTTCAGGACGAAAGAAAGCACAGAGCCCCAGATTTGCTGTTACCCTGGAGAGCTTGCAGAGCACTGGGGAAAGGCAGGCAGAGAATTCCCTGCTAGCACCTTCTCGGTGCCTGGGAAGAAGAAGTGTTCACATTTCCTCGCAGAATCGCTTTTGTGCAGAAAACACTAACACTTGTTCAGAACGAAAGAAAGCACAGAGCCCCACATTTTATGTTGTCCTGGAGAGCTTGCAGAGCACTGGGGAAAGGCAGGCAGAGAATTCCCTGCTAGCACCTTCTCTCTGCGCGGGAATGAGAAGTGTTCACATTGCTTGGCAGAATCGCTTTTGTGCAGAAAACAGTAACACTTGTTCAGAACGAAAGAAAGCACAGAGCCCCAGATTTTATGTTGTCCTGGAGAGCTTGCAGAGCACTGGGGAAAGGCAGGCAGAGAATTCCCTGCTAGCACCGTCTCTGTGCGCGGGAAGGAAAAGTGTTCACATTTTTTCGCAGAATCGCATTTGCGTCGCTGCAGAGAACACAAAAGCTTGTTCAGGACGAAAGAAAGCACAGAGCCCCAGATTTGCTGTTACCCTGGAGAGCTTGCAGAGCACTGGGGAAAGCAGGCAGAGAATTCCCTGCTAGAACCTTCTCTGTGCGCGGGAAGGCAAAGTGTTCACATTTCCTCGCAGAATCGCTTTTGTGCAGAAAACACTAACACTTGTTCAGAACGAAAGAAAGCACAGAGCCCCAGATTTTATGTTGTCCTGGAGAGCTTGCAGAGCACTGGGGAAAGGCAGGCAGAGAATTCCCTGCTAGCACCTTCTCTCTGCGCGGGAAGAAGAAGTGTTCACATTGCTTCGCAGAATCGCTTTTGTGCAGAAAACACTAACACTTGTTCAGAACGAAAGAAAGCACAGAGACCCAGATTTTATGTTGTCCTGGAGAGCTTGCAGAGCACTGGGGAAAGGCAGGCAGAGAATTCCCTGCTAGCACCTTCTCTGTGCCTGGGAAGCAGAAGTGTTCACATTGCTTCGCAGAATCGCTTTTGTGCAGAAAACACTAACACTTGTTCAGAACGAAAGAAAGCACAGAGACCCAGATTTTATGTTGTCCTGGAGAGCTTGCAGAGCACTGGGGAAAGGCAGGCAGAGAATTCCCTGCTAGCACCTTCTCGGTGCCTGGGAAGAAGAAGTGTTCACATTGCTTGGCAGAATCGCTTTTGTGCAGAAAACACTAACACTTGTTCAGAACGAAAGAAAGCACAGAGACCCAGATTTTATGTTGTCCTGGAGAGCTTGCAGAGCACTGGGGAAAGGCAGGCAGAGATTTCCCTGCTAGCACCGTCTCTGTGCGCGGGTAGGAAAAGTGTTCACATTTTTTCGCAGAATCGCATGTGCGTCGCTGCAGAGAACACAAAAGCTTGTTCAGAACGAAAGAAAGCACAGAGCCCCAGATTTGCTGTTACCCTGGAGAGCTTGCAGAGCACTGGGGAAAGCAGGCAGAGAATTCCCTGCTAGCACCTTCTCGGTGCCTGGGAAGAAGAAGTGTTCACATTGCTTCGCAGAATCGCTTTTGTGCAGAAAACACTAACACTTGTTCAGAACGAAAGAAAGCACAGAGCCCCAGATTTTATGTTGTCCTGGAGAGCTTGCAGAGCACTGGGGAAAGGCAGGCAGAGAATTCCCTGCTAGCACCTTCTCGGTGCCTGGGAAGAAGAAGTGTTCACATTGCTTCGCAGAATCGCTTTTGTGCAGAAAACACTAACACTTGTTCAGAACGAAAGAAAGCACAGAGCCCCAGATTTTATGTTGTCCTGGAGAGCTTGCAGAGCACTGGGGAAAGGCAGGCAGAGAATTCCCTGCTAGCACCTTCTCTCTGCGCGGGAATGAGAAGTGTTGACATTGCTTCGCAGAATCGCTTTTGTGCAGAAAACACTAACACTTGTTCAGAACGAAAGAAAGCACAGAGCCCCAGATTTGCTGTTGTCCTGGAGAGCTTGCAGAGCACTGGGGAAAGGCAGGCAGAGAATTCCCTGCTAGCACCTTCTCTGTGCGCGGGAAGGCAAAGTGTTCACATTTCCTCGCAGAATCGCTTTTGTGCAGAAAACACTAACACTTGTTCAGAAGGAAAGAAAGCACAGAGCCCCAGATTTGCTGTTGTCCTGGAGAGCTTGCAGAGCACTGGGGAAAGGCAGGCAGAGAATTCCCTGCTAGCACCTTCTCTCTGCACGGGAATGAGAAGTGTTCACATTGCTTCGCAGAATCGCTTTTGTGCAGAAAACACTAACACTTGTTCAGAACGAAAGAAAGCACAGAGCCCCAGATTTTATGTTGTCCTGGAGAGCTTGCAGAGCACTGGGGAAAGGCAGGCAGAGAATTCCCTGCTAGCACCTTCTCTCTGCGCGGGAATGAGAAGTGTTCACATTTTTTCGCAGAATCGCATTTGCGTCGCTGCAGAGAACACAAAAGCTTGTTCAGGACGAAAGAAAGCACAGAGCCCCAGATTTGCTGTTACCCTGGAGAGCTTGCAGAGCACTGGGGAAAGGCAGGCAGAGAATTCCCTGCTAGCACCTTCTCGGTGCCTGGGAAGAAGAAGTGTTCACATTTCCTCGCAGAATCGCTTTTGTGCAGAAAACACTAACACTTGTTCAGAACGAAAGAAAGCACAGAGCCCCAGATTTTATGTTGTCCTTGAGAGCTTGCAGAGCAATGGGGAAGGGCAGGCAGAGAATTCCCTGCTAGCACCTTCTCTGTGCCTGGGAAGCAGAAGTGTTCACATTGCTTCGCAGAATCGGTTTTTTGCAGAAAACAGTAACAATTGTTCAGACGAAAGAAAGCACAGAGCCCCAGATTTTATGTTGTCCTGGAGAGCTTGCAGAGCACTGGGGAAAGGCAGGCAGAGAATTCCCTGCTAGCACCTTCTCTGTGCCTGGGAAGCAGAAGTGTTCACATTGCTTCGCAGAATCGCTTTTGTGCAGAAAACAGTAACACTTGTTCAGAACAAAAGAAAGCACAGAGCCCCAGATTTTATGTTGTCCTGGAGAGCTTGCAGAGCACTGGGGAAAGGCAGGCAGAGAAGTCCCTGCTAGCACCTTCTCTGTGCCTGGGAAGCAGAAGTGTTCACATTGCTTCGCAGAATCGCTTTTGTGCAGAAAACAGTAACACTTGTTCAGAAGGAAAGAAAGCACAGAGCCCCAGATTTTATGTTGTCCTGGAGAGCTTGCAGAGCACTGGGGAGCGGCAGGCAGAGAATTCCCTGCTAGCACCTTCTCTGTGCCTGGGAAGCAGAAGTGTTCACATTGCTTGGCAGAATCGCTTTTGTGCAGAAAACAGTAACACTTGTTCAGAACGAAAGAAAGCACAGAGCCCCACATTTTATGTTGTCCTGGAGAGCTTGCAGAGCACTGGGGAAAGGCAGGCAGAGAATTCCCTGCTAGCACCTTCTCTGTGCCTGGGAAGCAGAAGTGTTCACATTGCTTGGCAGAATCGCTTTTGTGCAGAAAACAGTAACACTTGTTCAGAATGAAAGAAAGCACAGAGCCCCAGATTTGCTGTTGTCCTGGAGAGCTTGCAGAGCACTGGGGAAAGGCAGGCAGAGAGTTCCCTGCTAGCACCTTCTCTGTGCCTGGGAAGCAGAAGTGTTCACATTGCTTCGCAGAATCGCTTTTGTGCAGACAACACTAACACTTGTTCAGAACGAAAGAAAGCACAGAGCCCCAGATTTTATGTTGTCCTGGAGAGCTTGCAGAGCAATGGGGAAGGGCAGGCAGAGAATTCCCTGCTCGTACCTTCTCTGTGCCTGGGAAGCAGAAGTGTTCACATTGCTTCGCAGAATCGCTTTTTTGCAGAAAACAGTAACAATTGTTCAGACGAAAGAAAGCACAGAGCCCCAGATTTTATGTTGTCCTGGAGAGCTTGCAGAGCACTGTGGAAAGGCAGGCAGAGAATTCCCTGCTAGCACCTTCTCTGTGCCTGTTCACATTGCTTGGCAGAATCGCTTTTGTGCAGAAAACACTAACAGTTGTTCAGAACGAAAGAAAGGACAGAGCCCCAGATTTTATGTTGTCCTGGAGAGCTTGCAGAGCACTGGGGAACGGCAGGCAGAGAATTCCCTGCTAGCACCTTCTCTGTGCCTGGGAAGCAGAAGTGTTCACATTGCTTGGCAGAATCGCTTTTGTGCAGAAAACAGTAACACTTCTTCAGAACAAAAGAAAGCACAGAGCCCCAGATTTTATGTTGTCCTGGAGAGCTTGCAGAGCACTGGGGAAAGGCAGGCAGAGAAGTCCCTGCTAGCACCTTCTCTGTGCCTGGGAAGCAGAAGTGTTCACATTGCTTGGCAGAATCGCTTTTGTGCAGAAAACAGTAACACTTGTTCAGAAGGAAAGAAAGCACAGAGCCCCAGATTTTATGTTGTCCTGGAGAGCTTGCAGAGCACTGGGGAAAGGCAGGCAGAGAATTCCCTGCTAGCACCTTCTCTGTGCCTGGGAAGCAGAAGTGTTCACATTGCTTCGCAGAATCGCTTTTGTGCAGAAAACAGTAACACTTGTTCAGAACGAAAGAAAGCACAGAGCCCCACATTTTATGTTGTCCTGGAGAGCTTGCAGAGCACTGGGGAAAGGCAGGCAGAGAATTCCCTGCTAGCACCTTCTCTGTGCCTGTTCACATTGCTTGGCAGAATCGCTTTTGTGCAGAAAACACTAACACTTGTTCAGAACGAAAGAAAGCACAGAGCCCCAGATTTTATGTTGTCCAGGAAAGCTTGCAGAGCACTGGGGAACGGCAGGCAGAGAATTCCCTGCTAGCACCTTCTCTGTGCCTGGGAAGCAGAAGTGTTCACATTGCTTCGCAGAATCGCTTTTGTGCAGACAACACTAACACTTGTTCAGAACGAAAGAAAGCACAGAGCCCCAGATTTTATGTTGTCCTGGAGAGCTTGCAGAGCAATGGGGAAGGGCAGGCAGAGAATTCCCTGCTAGCACCTTCTCTGTGCCTGGGAAGCAGAAGTGTTCACATTGCTTGGCAGAATCGCTTTTGTGCAGAAAACAGTAACACTTGTTCAGAACGAAAGAAAGCACAGAGCCCCACATTTTATGTTGTCCTGGAGAGCTTGCAGAGCACTGGGGAAAGGCAGGCAGAGAATTCCCTGCTAGCACCTTCTCTGTGCCTGTTCACATTGCTTGGCAGAATCGCTTTTGTGCAGAAAACACTAACACTTGTTCAGAACGAAAGAAAGCACAGAGCCCCAGATTTTATGTTGTCCTGGAGAGCTTGCAGAGCACTGGGGAAAGGCAGGCAGAGAATTCCCTGCTAGCACCTTCTCTGTGCCTGGGAAGCAGAAGTGTTCACATTGCTTGGCAGAATCGCTTTTGTGCAGAAAACAGTAACACTTGTTCAGAATGAAAGAAAGCACAGAGCCCCAGATTTGCTGTTGTCCTGGAGAGCTTGCAGAGCACTGGGGAAAGGCAGGCAGAGAGTTCCCTGCTAGCACCTTCTCTGTGCCTGGGAAGCAGAAGTGTTCACATTGCTTCGCAGAATCGCTTTTGTGCAGACAACACTAACACTTGTTCAGAACGAAAGAAAGCACAGAGCCCCAGATTTTATGTTGTCCTGGAGAGCTTGCAGAGCAATGGGGAAGGGCAGGCAGAGAATTCCCTGCTAGCACCTTCTCTGTGCCTGGGAAGCAGAAGTGTTCACATTGCTTCGCAGAATCGCTTTTTTGCAGAAAACAGTAACAATTGTTCAGACGAAAGAAAGCACAGAGCCCCAGATTTTATGTTGTCCTGGAGAGCTTGCAGAGCACTGGGGAAAGGCAGGCAGAGAATTCCCTGCTAGCACCTTCTCTGTGCCTGTTCACATTGCTTGGCAGAATCGCTTTTGTGCAGAAAACACTAACAGTTGTTCAGAACGAAAGAAAGGACAGAGCCCCAGATTTTATGTTGTCCTGGAGAGCTTGCAGAGCACTGGGGAACGGCAGGCAGAGAATTCCCTGCTAGCACCTTCTCTGTGCCTGGGAAGCAGAAGTGTTCACATTGCTTGGCAGAATCGCTTTTGTGCAGAAAACAGTAACACTTGTTCAGAAGGAAAGAAAGCACAGAGCCCCAGATTTTATGTTGTCCTGGAGAGCTTGCAGAGCACTGGGGAAAGGCAGGCAGAGAATTCCCTGCTAGCACCTTCTCTGTGCCTGGGAAGCAGAAGTGTTCACATTGCTTCGCAGAATCGCTTTTGTGCAGAAAACAGTAACACTTGTTCAGAACGAAAGAAAGCACAGAGCCCCACATTTTATGTTGTCCTGGATAGCTTGCAGAGCACTGGGGAAAGGCAGGCAGAGAATTCCCTGCTAGCACCTTCTCTGTGCCTGGGAAGCAGAAGTGTTCACATTGCTTGGCAGAATCGCTTTTGTGCAGAAAACAGTAACACTTGTTCAGAACGAAAGAAAGCACAGAGCCCCACATTTTATGTTGTCCTGGAGAGCTTGCAGAGCACTGGGGAAAGGCAGGCAGAGAGTTCCCTGCTAGCACCTTCTCTGTGCCTGGGAAGCAGAAGTGTTCACATTGCTTCGCAGAATCGCTTTTGTGCAGACAACACTAACACTTGTTCAGAACGAAAGAAAGCACAGAGCCCCAGATTTTATGTTGTCCTGGAGAGCTTGCAGAGCAATGGGGAAGGGCAGGCAGAGAATTCCCTGCTCGTACCTTCTCTGTGCCTGGGAAGCAGAAGTGTTCACATTGCTTCGCAGAATCGCTTTTTTGCAGAAAACAGTAACAATTGTTCAGACGAAAGAAAGCACAGAGCCCCAGATTTTATGTTGTCCTGGAGAGCTTGCAGAGCACTGGGGAAAGGCAGGCAGAGAATTCCCTGCTAGCACCTTCTCTGTGCCTGTTCACATTGCTTGGCAGAATCGCTTTTGTGCAGAAAACACTAACAGTTGTTCAGAACGAAAGAAAGGACAGAGCCCCAGATTTTATGTTGTCCTGGAGAGCTTGCAGAGCACTGGGGAACGGCAGGCAGAGAATTCCCTGCTAGCACCTTCTCTGTGCCTGGGAAGCAGAAGTGTTCACATTGCTTGGCAGAATCGCTTTTGTGCAGAAAACAGTAACACTTCTTCAGAACAAAAGAAAGCACAGAGCCCCAGATTTTATGTTGTCCTGGAGAGCTTGCAGAGCACTGGGGAAAGGCAGGCAGAGAATTCCCTGCTAGCACCTTCTCTGTGCCTGGGAAGCAGAAGTGTTCACATTGCTTGGCAGAATCGCTTTTGTGCAGAAAACAGTAACACTTGTTCAGAACGAAAGAAAGCACAGAGCCCCACATTTTATGTTGTCCTGGATAGCTTGCAGAGCACTGGGGAAAGGCAGGCAGAGAATTCCCTGCTAGCACCTTCTCTGTGCCTGGGAAGCAGAAGTGTTCACATTGCTTGGCAGAATCGCTTTTGTGCAGAAAACAGTAACACTTGTTCAGAACGAAAGAAAGCACAGAGCCCCACATTTTATGTTGTCCTGGAGAGCTTGCAGAGCACTGGGGAAAGGCAGGCAGAGAATTCCCTGCTAGCACCTTCTCTGTGCTTGGGAAGCAGAAGTGTTCACATTGCTTCGCAGAATCGCTTTTGTACAGAAAACACTAACACTTATTCAGAACGAAAGAAAGCACAGAGCCCCAGATTTGCTGTTGTCCTGGAGAGCTTGCAGAGCACTGGGGAAAGGCAGGCAGAGAATTCCCTGCTAGCACCTTCTCTGTGCCTGGGAAGCAGAAGTGTTCACATTGCTTGGCAGAATCGCTTTTGTGCAGAAAACAGTAACACTTGTTCAGAACGAAAGAAAGAACAGAGCCCCACATTTTATGTTGTCCTGGAGAGCTTGCAGAGCACTGGGAAAGGCAGGCAGAGAATTCCCTGCTAGCACCTTCTCTGTGCCTGGGAAGCAGAAGTGTTCACATTGCTTCGCAGAATCGCTTTTGTGCAGAAAACACTAACACTTGTTCAGAACGAAAGAAAGCACAGAGCCCCAGATTTTATGTTGTCCTGGAGAGCTTGCAGAGCAATGGGGAAGGGCAGGCAGAGAATTCCCTGCTAGCACCTTCTCTGTGCCTGGGAAGCAGAAGTGTTCACATTGCTTCGCAGAATCGCTTTTGTACAGAAAACACTAACACTTGTTCAGAACGAAAGAAAGCACAGAGCCCCAGATTTTATGTTGTCCTGGAGAGCTTGCAGAGCACTGGGGAAAGGCAGGCAGAGAATTCCCTGCTAGCACCTTCTCTGTGCCTGGGAAGCAGAAGTGTTCACATTGCTTGGCAGAATCGCTTTTGTGCAGAAAACAGTAACACTTGTTCAGAACGAAAGAAAGCACAGAGCCCCAGATTTTATGTTGTCCTGGAGAGCTTGCAGAGCACTGGGGAAAGGCAGGCAGAGAATTCCCTGCTAGCACCTTCTCTGTGCCTGTTCACATTGCTTGGCAGAATCGCTTTTGTGCAGAAAACACTAACACTTGTTCAGAACGAAAGAAAGCACAGAGCCCCAGATTTTATGTTGTCCAGGAAAGCTTGCAGAGCACTGGGGAACGGCAGGCAGAGAATTCCCTGCTAGCACCTTCTCTGTGCCTGGGAAGCAGAAGTGTTCACATTGCTTGGCAGAATCGCTTTTGTGCAGAAAACAGTAACACTTGTTCAGAGCGAAAGAAAGCACAGAGCCCCAGATTTTATGTTGTCCTGGAGAGCTTGCAGAGCACTGGGGAAAGGCAGGCAGAGAATTCCCTGCTAGCACCTTCTCTGTGCCTGTTCACATTGCTTGGCAGAATCGCTTTTGTGCAGAAAACACTAACACTTGTTCAGAACGAAAGAAAGCACAGAGCCCCAGATTTTATGTTGTCCAGGAAAGCTTGCAGAGCACTGGGGAACGGCAGGTAGAGAATTCCCTGCTAGCACCTTCTCTGTGCCTGGGAAGCAGAAGTGTTCACATTGCTTGGCAGAATCGCTTTTGTGCAGAAAACAGTAACACTTGTTCAGAGCGAAAGAAAGCACAGAGCCCCAGATTTTATGTTGTCCTGGAGAGCTTGCAGAGCACTGGGGAAAGGCAGGCAGAGAGTTCCCTGCTAGCACCTTCTCTGTGCCTGGGAAGCAGAAGTGTTCACATTGCTTCGCAGAATCGCTTTTGTGCAGACAACACTAACACTTGTTCAGAACGAAAGAAAGCACAGAGCCCCAGATTTTATGTTGTCCTTGAGAGCTTGCAGAGCAATGGGGAAGGGCAGGCAGAGAATTCCCTGCTAGCACCTTCTCTGTGCCTGGGAAGCAGAAGTGTTCACATTGCTTCGCAGAATCGGTTTTTTGCAGAAAACAGTAACAATTGTTCAGACGAAAGAAAGCACAGAGCCCCAGATTTTATGTTGTCCTGGAGAGCTTGCAGAGCACTGGGGAAAGGCAGGCAGAGAATTCCCTGCTAGCACCTTCTCTGTGCCTGGGAAGCAGAAGTGTTCACATTGCTTCGCAGAATCGCTTTTGTGCAGAAAACAGTAACACTTGTTCAGAACAAAAGAAAGCACAGAGCCCCAGATTTTATGTTGTCCTGGAGAGCTTGCAGAGCACTGGGGAAAGGCAGGCAGAGAAGTCCCTGCTAGCACCTTCTCTGTGCCTGGGAAGCAGAAGTGTTCACATTGCTTGGCAGAATCGCTTTTGTGCAGAAAACAGTAACACTTGTTCAGAAGGAAAGAAAGCACAGAGCCCCAGATTTTATGTTGTCCTGGAGAGCTTGCAGAGCACTGGGGAGCGGCAGGCAGAGAATTCCCTGCTAGCACCTTCTCTGTGCCTGGGAAGCAGAAGTGTTCACATTGCTTGGCAGAATCGCTTTTGTGCAGAAAACAGTAACACTTGTTCAGAACGAAAGAAAGCACAGAGCCCCAGATTTGCTGTTACCCTGGAGAGCTTGCAGAGCACTGGGGAAAGGCAGGCAGAGAATTCCCTGCTAGCACCTTCTCTGTGCCTGGGAAGCAGAAGTGTTCACATTGCTTGGCAGAATCGCTTTTGTGCAGAAAACAGTAACACTTGTTCAGAAGGAAAGAAAGCACAGAGCCCCAGATTTGCTGTTGTCCTGGAGAGCTTGCAGAGCACTGGGGAAAGGCAGGCAGAGAGTTCCCTGCTAGCACCTTCTCTGTGCCTGGGAAGCAGAAGTGTTCACATTGCTTCGCAGAATCGCTTTTGTGCAGACAACACTAACACTTGTTCAGAACGAAAGAAAGCACAGAGCCCCAGATTTTATGTTGTCCTGGAGAGCTTGCAGAGCAATGGGGAAGGGCAGGCAGAGAATTCCCTTCTCGTACCTTCTCTGTGCCTGGGAAGCAGAAGTGTTCACATTGCTTCGCAGAATCGCTTTTTTGCAGAAAACAGTAACAATTGTTCAGACGAAAGAAAGCACAGAGCCCCAGATTTTATGTTGTCCTGGAGAGCTTGCAGAGCACTGGGGAAAGGCAGGCAGAGAATTCCCTGCTAGCACCTTCTCTGTGCCTGTTCACATTGCTTGGCAGAATCGCTTTTGTGCAGAAAACACTAACAGTTGTTCAGAACGAAAGAAAGGACAGAGCCCCAGATTTTATGTTGTCCTGGAGAGCTTGCAGAGCACTGGGGAACGGCAGGCAGAGAATTCCCTGCTAGCACCTTCTCTGTGCCTGGGAAGCAGAAGTGTTCACATTGCTTGGCAGAATCGCTTTTGTGCAGAAAACAGTAACACTTCTTCAGAACAAAAGAAAGCACAGAGCCCCAGATTTTATGTTGTCCTGGAGAGCTTGCAGAGCACTGGGGAAAGGCAGGCAGAGAAGTCCCTGCTAGCACCTTCTCTGTGCCTGGGAAGCAGAAGTGTTCACATTGCTTGGCAGAATCGCTTTTGTGCAGAAAACAGTAACACTTGTTCAGAAGGAAAGAAAGCACAGAGCCCCAGATTTTATGTTGTCCTGGAGAGCTTGCAGAGCACTGGGGAAAGGCAGGCAGAGAATTCCCTGCTAGCACCTTCTCTGTGCCTGGGAAGCAGAAGTGTTCACATTGCTTGGCAGAATCGCTTTTGTGCAGAAAACAGTAACACTTGTTCAGAACGAAAGAAAGCACAGAGCCCCAGATGTTATGTTGTCCTGGATAGCTTGCAGAGCACTGGGGAAAGGCAGGCAGAGAATTCCCTGCTAGCACCTTCTCTGTGCCTGGGAAGCAGAAGTGTTCACATTGCTTGGCAGAATCGCTTTTGTGCAGAAAACAGTAACAGTTGTTCAGAACGAAAGAAAGCACAGAGCCCCACATTTTATGTTGTCCTGGAGAGCTTGCAGAGCACTGGGGAAAGGCAGGCAGAGAATTCCCTGCTAGCACCTTCTCTGTGCCTGGGAAGCAGAAGTGTTCACATTGCTTCGCAGAATCGCTTTTGTACAGAAAACACTAACACTTATTCAGAACGAAAGAAAGCACAGAGCCCCAGATTTGCTGTTGTCCTGGAGAGCTTGCAGAGCACTGGGGAAAGGCAGGCAGAGAATTCCCTGCTAGCACCTTCTCTGTGCCTGGGAAGCAGAAGTGTTCACATTGCTTGGCAGAATCGCTTTTGTGCAGAAAACAGTAACACTTGTTCAGAACGAAAGAAAGCACAGAGCCCCACATTTTATGTTGTCCTGGAGAGCTTGCAGAGCACTGGGGAAAGGCAGGCAGAGAATTCCCTGCTAGCACCTTCTCTGTGCCTGGGAAGCAGAAGTGTTCACATTGCTTGGCAGAATCGCTTTTGTGCAGAAAACAGTAACACTTGTTCAGAACGAAAGAAAGCACAGAGCCCCACATTTTATGTTGTCCTGGAGAGCTTGCAGAGCACTGGGGAAAGGCAGGCAGAGAATTCCCTGCTAGCACCTTCTCTGTGCCTGTTCACATTGCTTGGCAGAATCGCTTTTGTGCAGAAAACACTAACACTTGTTCAGAACGAAAGAAAGCACAGAGCCCCAGATTTTATGTTGTCCAGGAAAGCTTGCAGAGCACTGGGGAACGGCAGGCAGAGAATTCCCTGCTAGCACCTTCTCTGTGCCTGGGAAGCAGAAGTGTTCACATTGCTTGGCAGAATCGCTTTTGTGCAGAAAACAGTAACACTTGTTCAGAGCGAAAGAAAGCACAGAGCCCCAGATTTTATGTTGTCCTGGAGAGCTTGCAGAGCACTGGGGAAAGGCAGGCAGAGAATTCCCTGCTAGCACCTTCTCTGTGCCTGTTCACATTGCTTGGCAGAATCGCTTTTGTGCAGAAAACACTAACACTTGTTCAGAACGAAAGAAAGCACAGAGCCCCAGATTTTATGTTGTCCAGGAAAGCTTGCAGAGCACTGGGGAACGGCAGGTAGAGAATTCCCTGCTAGCACCTTCTCTGTGCCTGGGAAGCAGAAGTGTTCACATTGCTTGGCAGAATCGCTTTTGTGCAGAAAACAGTAACACTTGTTCAGAGCGAAAGAAAGCACAGAGCCCCAGATTTTATGTTGTCCTGGAGAGCTTGCAGAGCACTGGGGAAAGGCAGGCAGAGAATTCCCTGCTAGCACCTTCTCTGTGCCTGGGAAGCAGAAGTGTTCACATTGCTTGGCAGAATCGCTTTTGTGCAGAAAACAGTAACACTTGTTCAGAATGAAAGAAAGCACAGAGCCCCAGATTTGCTGTTGTCCTGGAGAGCTTGCAGAGCACTGGGGAAAGGCAGGCAGAGAGTTCCCTGCTAGCACCTTCTCTGTGCCTGGGAAGCAGAAGTGTTCACATTGCTTCGCAGAATCGCTTTTGTGCAGACAACACTAACACTTGTTCAGAACGAAAGAAAGCACAGAGCCCCAGATTTTATGTTGTCCTGGAGAGCTTGCAGAGCAATGGGGAAGGGCAGGCAGAGAATTCCCTGCTAGCACCTTCTCTGTGCCTGGGAAGCAGAAGTGTTCACATTGCTTCGCAGAATCGCTTTTTTGCAGAAAACAGTAACAATTGTTCAGACGAAAGAAAGCACAGAGCCCCAGATTTTATGTTGTCCTGGAGAGCTTGCAGAGCACTGGGGAAAGGCAGGCAGAGAATTCCCTGCTAGCACCTTCTCTGTGCCTGGGAAGCAGAAGTGTTCACATTGCTTCGCAGAATCGCTTTTGTGCAGAAAACAGTAACACTTGTTCAGAACAAAAGAAAGCACAGAGCCCCAGATTTTATGTTGTCCTGGAGAGCTTGCAGAGCACTGGGGAAAGGCAGGCAGAGAAGTCCCTGCTAGCACCTTCTCTGTGCCTGGGAAGCAGAAGTGTTCACATTGCTTCGCAGAATCGCTTTTGTGCAGAAAACAGTAACACTTGTTCAGAAGGAAAGAAAGCACAGAGCCCCAGATTTTATGTTGTCCTGGAGAGCTTGCAGAGCACTGGGGAGCGGCAGGCAGAGAATTCCCTGCTAGCACCTTCTCTGTGCCTGGGAAGCAGAAGTGTTCACATTGCTTGGCAGAATCGCTTTTGTGCAGAAAACAGTAACACTTGTTCAGAACGAAAGAAAGCACAGAGCCCCAGATTTTATGTTGTCCTGGAGAGCTTGCAGAGCACTGGGGAAAGGCAGGCAGAGAATTCCCTGCTAGCACCTTCTCTGTGCCTGGGAAGCAGAAGTGTTCACATTGCTTGGCAGAATCGCTTTTGTGCAGAAAACAGTAACACTTGTTCAGAATGAAAGAAAGCACAGAGCCCCAGATTTGCTGTTGTCCTGGAGAGCTTGCAGAGCACTGGGGAAAGGCAGGCAGAGAGTTCCCTGCTAGCACCTTCTCTGTGCCTGGGAAGCAGAAGTGTTCACATTGCTTCGCAGAATCGCTTTTGTGCAGACAACACTAACACTTGTTCAGAACGAAAGAAAGCACAGAGCCCCAGATTTTATGTTGTCCTGGAGAGCTTGCAGAGCAATGGGGAAGGGCAGGCAGAGAATTCCCTGCTAGCACCTTCTCTGTGCCTGGGAAGCAGAAGTGTTCACATTGCTTCGCAGAATCGCTTTTTTGCAGAAAACAGTAACAATTGTTCAGACGAAAGAAAGCACAGAGCCCCAGATTTTATGTTGTCCTGGAGAGCTTGCAGAGCACTGGGGAAAGGCAGGCAGAGAATTCCCTGCTAGCACCTTCTCTGTGCCTGGGAAGCAGAAGTGTTCACATTGCTTCGCAGAATCGCTTTTGTGCAGAAAACAGTAACACTTGTTCAGAACAAAAGAAAGCACAGAGCCCCAGATTTTATGTTGTCCTGGAGAGCTTGCAGAGCACTGGGGAAAGGCAGGCAGAGAAGTCCCTGCTAGCACCTTCTCTGTGCCTGGGAAGCAGAAGTGTTCACATTGCTTCGCAGAATCGCTTTTGTGCAGAAAACAGTAACACTTGTTCAGAAGGAAAGAAAGCACAGAGCCCCAGATTTTATGTTGTCCTGGAGAGCTTGCAGAGCACTGGGGAGCGGCAGGCAGAGAATTCCCTGCTAGCACCTTCTCTGTGCCTGGGAAGCAGAAGTGTTCACATTGCTTGGCAGAATCGCTTTTGTGCAGAAAACAGTAACACTTGTTCAGAACGAAAGAAAGCACAGAGCCCCAGATTTTATGTTGTCCTGGAGAGCTTGCAGAGCAATGGGGAAGGGCAGGCAGAGAATTCCCTGCTCGTACCTTCTCTGTGCCTGGGAAGCAGAAGTGTTCACATTGCTTCGCAGAATCGCTTTTTTGCAGAAAACAGTAACAATTGTTCAGACGAAAGAAAGCACAGAGCCCCAGATTTTATGTTGTCCTGGAGAGCTTGCAGAGCACTGGGGAAAGGCAGGCAGAGAATTCCCTGCTAGCACCTTCTCTGTGCCTGTTCACATTGCTTGGCAGAATCGTTTTTGTGCAGAAAACACTAACAGTTGTTCAGAACGAAAGAAAGGACAGAGCCCCAGATTTTATGTTGTCCTGGAGAGCTTGCAGAGCACTGGGGAACGGCAGGCAGAGAATTCCCTGCTAGCACCTTCTCTGTGCCTGGGAAGCAGAAGTGTTCACATTGCTTGGCAGAATCGCTTTTGTGCAGAAAACAGTAACACTTCTTCAGAACAAAAGAAAGCACAGAGCCCCAGATTTTATGTTGTCCTGGAGAGCTTGCAGAGCACTGGGGAGCGGCAGGCAGAGAATTCCCTGCTAGCACCTTCTCTGTGCCTGGGAAGCAGAAGTGTTCACATTGCTTGGCAGAATCGCTTTTGTGCAGAAAACAGTAACACTTGTTCAGAACGAAAGAAAGCACAGAGCCCCACATTTTATGTTGTCCTGGAGAGCTTGCAGAGCACTGGGGAAAGGCAGGCAGAGAATTCCCTGCTAGCACCTTCTCTGTGCCTGGGAAGCAGAAGTGTTCACATTGCTTGGCAGAATCGCTTTTGTGCAGAAAACAGTAACACTTGTTCAGAATGAAAGAAAGCACAGAGCCCCAGATTTGCTGTTGTCCTGGAGAGCTTGCAGAGCACTGGGGAAAGGCAGGCAGAGAGTTCCCTGCTAGCACCTTCTCTGTGCCTGGGAAGCAGAAGTGTTCACATTGCTTGGCAGAATCGCTTTTGTGCAGACAACACTAACACTTGTTCAGAACGAAAGAAAGCACAGAGCCCCAGATTTTATGTTGTCCTGGAGAGCTTGCAGAGCAATGGGGAAGGGCAGGCAGAGAATTCCCTGCTCGTACCTTCTCTGTGCCTGGGAAGCAGAAGTGTTCACATTGCTTCGCAGAATCGCTTTTTTGCAGAAAACAGTAACAATTGTTCAGACGAAAGAAAGCACAGAGCCCCAGATTTTATGTTGTCCTGGAGAGCTTGCAGAGCACTGGGGAAAGGCAGGCAGAGAATTCCCTGCTAGCACCTTCTCTGTGCCTGTTCACATTGCTTGGCAGAATCGTTTTTGTGCAGAAAACACTAACAGTTGTTCAGAACGAAAGAAAGGACAGAGCCCCAGATTTTATGTTGTCCTGGAGAGCTTGCAGAGCACTGGGGAACGGCAGGCAGAGAATTCCCTGCTAGCACCTTCTCTGTGCCTGGGAAGCAGAAGTGTTCACATTGCTTGGCAGAATCGCTTTTGTGCAGAAAACAGTAACACTTCTTCAGAACAAAAGAAAGCACAGAGCCCCAGATTTTATGTTGTCCTGGAGAGCTTGCAGAGCACTGGGGAAAGGCAGGCAGAGAAGTCCCTGCTAGCACCTTCTCTGTGCCTGGGAAGCAGAAGTGTTCACATTGCTTGGCAGAATCGCTTTTGTGCAGAAAACAGTAACACTTGTTCAGAAGGAAAGAAAGCACAGAGCCCCAGATTTTATGTTGTCCTGGAGAGCTTGCAGAGCACTGGGGAAAGGCAGGCAGAGAATTCCCTGCTAGCACCTTCTCTGTGCCTGGGAAGCAGAAGTGTTCACATTGCTTGGCAGAATCGCTTTTGTGCAGAAAACAGTAACACTTGTTCAGAACGAAAGAAAGCACAGAGCCCCAGATTTGCTGTTGTCCTGGATAGCTTGCAGAGCACTGGGGAAAGGCAGGCAGAGAATTCCCTGCTAGCACCTTCTCTGTGCCTGGGAAGCAGAAGTGTTCACATTGCTTGGCAGAATCGCTTTTGTGCAGAAAACAGTAACACTTGTTCAGAACGAAAGAAAGCACAGAGCCCCAGATTTTATGTTGTCCTGGAGAGCTTGCAGAGCACTGGGGAAAGGCAGGCAGAGAATTCCCTGCTAGCACCTTCTCTGTGCCTGTTCACATTGCTTGGCAGAATCGCTTTTGTGCAGAAAACACTAACAGTTGTTCAGAACGAAAGAAAGGACAGAGCCCCAGATTTTATGTTGTCCTGGAGAGCTTGCAGAGCACTGGGGAACGGCAGGCAGAGAATTCCCTGCTAGCACCTTCTCTGTGCCTGGGAAGCAGAAGTGTTCACATTGCTTGGCAGAATCGCTTTTGTGCAGAAAACAGTAACACTTCTTCAGAACAAAAGAAAGCACAGAGCCCCAGATTTTATGTTGTCCTGGAGAGCTTGCAGAGCACTGGGGAAAGGCAGGCAGAGAAGTCCCTGCTAGCACCTTCTCTGTGCCTGGGAAGCAGAAGTGTTCACATTGCTTGGCAGAATCGCTTTTGTGCAGAAAACAGTAACACTTGTTCAGAAGGAAAGAAAGCACAGAGCCCCAGATTTTATGTTGTCCTGGAGAGCTTGCAGAGCACTGGGGAAAGGCAGGCAGAGAATTCCCTGCTAGCACCTTCTCTGTGCCTGGGAAGCAGAAGTGTTCACATTGCTTGGCAGAATCGCTTTTGTGCAGAAAACAGTAACACTTGTTCAGAACGAAAGAAAGCACAGAGCCCCAGATGTTATGTTGTCCTGGAGAGCTTGCAGAGCACTGGGGAAAGGCAGGCAGAGAATTCCCTGCTAGCACCTTCTCTGTGCCTGGGAAGCAGAAGTGTTCACATTGCTTGGCAGAATCGCTTTTGTGCAGAAAACAGTAACAGTTGTTCAGAACGAAAGAAAGCACAGAGCCCCACATTTTATGTTGTCCTGGAGAGCTTGCAGAGCACTGGGGAAAGGCAGGCAGAGAATTCCCTGCTAGCACCTTCTCTGTGCCTGGGAAGCAGAAGTGTTCACATTGCTTCGCAGAATCGCTTTTGTACAGAAAACACTAACACTTATTCAGAACGAAAGAAAGCACAGAGCCCCAGATTTGCTGTTGTCCTGGAGAGCTTGCAGAGCACTGGGGAAAGGCAGGCAGAGAATTCCCTGCTAGCACCTTCTCTGTGCCTGGGAAGCAGAAGTGTTCACATTGCTTGGCAGAATCGCTTTTGTGCAGAAAACAGTAACACTTGTTCAGAACGAAAGAAAGAACAGAGCCCCACATTTTATGTTGTCCTGGAGAGCTTGCAGAGCACTGGGGAAAGGCAGGCAGAGAATTCCCTGCTAGCACCTTCTCTGTGCCTGGGAAGCAGAAGTGTTCACATTGCTTCGCAGAATCGCTTTTGTACAGAAAACACTAACACTTGTTCAGAACGAAAGAAAGCACAGAGCCCCACATTTTATGTTGTCCTGGAGAGCTTGCAGAGCACTGGGGAAAGGCAGGCAGAGAATTCCCTGCTAGCACCTTCTCTGTGCCTGGGAAGCAGAAGTGTTCACATTGCTTGGCAGAATCGCTTTTGTGCAGAAAACAGTAACACTTGTTCAGAATGAAAGAAAGCACAGAGCCCCAGATTTTATGTTGTCCTGGAGAGCTTGCAGAGCACTGGGGAAAGGCAGGCAGAGAATTCCCTGCTAGCACCTTCTCTGTGCCTGTTCACATTGCTTGGCAGAATCGCTTTTGTGCAGAAAACACTAACACTTGTTCAGAACGAAAGAAAGCACAGAGCCCCAGATTTTATGTTGTCCAGGAAAGCTTGCAGAGCACTGGGGAACGGCAGGCAGAGAATTCCCTGCTAGCACCTTCTCTGTGCCTGGGAAGCAGAAGTGTTCACATTGCTTCGCAGAATCGCTTTTGTGCAGACAACACTAACACTTGTTCAGAAGGAAAGAAAGCACAGAGCCCCAGATTTTATGTTGTCCTGGAGAGCTTGCAGAGCAATGGGGAAGGGCAGGCAGAGAATTCCCTGCTAGCACCTTCTCTGTGCCTGGGAAGCAGAAGTGTTCACATTGCTTGGCAGAATCGCTTTTGTGCAGAAAACAGTAACACTTGTTCAGAGCGAAAGAAAGCACAGAGCCCCACATTTTATGTTGTCCTGGAGAGCTTGCAGAGCACTGGGGAAAGGCAGGCAGAGAATTCCCTGCTAGCACCTTCTCTGTGCCTGGGAAGCAGAAGTGTTCACATTGCTTGGCAGAATCGCTTTTGTGCAGAAAACAGTAACACTTGTTCAGAACGAAAGAAAGCACAGAGCCCCACATTTTATGTTGTCCTGGAGAGCTTGCAGAGCACTGGGGAAAGGCAGGCAGAGAATTCCCTGCTAGCACCTTCTCTGTGCCTGTTCACATTGCTTGGCAGAATCGCTTTTGTGCAGAAAACACTAACACTTGTTCAGAACGAAAGAAAGCACAGAGCCCCAGATTTTATGTTGTCCAGGAAAGCTTGCAGAGCACTGGGGAACGGCAGGCAGAGAATTCCCTGCTAGCACCTTCTCTGTGCCTGGGAAGCAGAAGTGTTCACATTGCTTGGCAGAATCGCTTTTGTGCAGAAAACAGTAACACTTGTTCAGAGCGAAAGAAAGCACAGAGCCCCAGATTTTATGTTGTCCTGGAGAGCTTGCAGAGCACTGGGGAAAGGCAGGCAGAGAATTCCCTGCTAGCACCTTCTCTGTGCCTGTTCACATTGCTTGGCAGAATCGCTTTTGTGCAGAAAACACTAACACTTGTTCAGAACGAAAGAAAGCACAGAGCCCCAGATTTTATGTTGTCCAGGAAAGCTTGCAGAGCACTGGGGAACGGCAGGCAGAGAATTCCCTGCTAGCACCTTCTCTGTGCCTGGGAAGCAGAAGTGTTCACATTGCTTCGCAGAATCGCTTTTGTGCAGACAACACTAACACTTGTTCAGAACGAAAGAAAGCACAGAGCCCCAGATTTTATGTTGTCCTGGAGAGCTTGCAGAGCAATGGGGAAGGGCAGGCAGAGAATTCCCTGCTAGCACCTTCTCTGTGCCTGGGAAGCAGAAGTGTTCACATTGCTTGGCAGAATCGCTTTTGTGCAGAAAACAGTAACACTTGTTCAGAACGAAAGAAAGCACAGAGCCCCACATTTTATGTTGTCCTGGAGAGCTTGCAGAGCACTGGGGAAAGGCAGGCAGAGAATTCCCTGCTAGCACCTTCTCTGTGCCTGGGAAGCAGAAGTGTTCACATTGCTTGGCAGAATCGCTTTTGTGCAGAAAACAGTAACACTTGTTCAGAACGAAAGAAAGCACAGAGCCCCACATTTTATGTTGTCCTGGAGAGCTTGCAGAGCACTGGGGAAAGGCAGGCAGAGAATTCCCTGCTAGCACCTTCTCTGTGCCTGTTCACATTGCTTGGCAGAATCGCTTTTGTGCAGAAAACACTAACACTTGTTCAGAACGAAAGAAAGCACAGAGCCCCAGATTTTATGTTGTCCAGGAAAGCTTGCAGAGCACTGGGGAACGGCAGGCAGAGAATTCCCTGCTAGCACCTTCTCTGTGCCTGGGAAGCAGAAGTGTTCACATTGCTTGGCAGAATCGCTTTTGTGCAGAAAACAGTAACACTTGTTCAGAGCGAAAGAAAGCACAGAGCCCCAGATTTTATGTTGTCCTGGAGAGCTTGCAGAGCACTGGGGAAAGGCAGGCAGAGAATTCCCTGCTAGCACCTTCTCTGTGCCTGTTCACATTGCTTGGCAGAATCGCTTTTGTGCAGAAAACAGTAACACTTGTTCAGAACGAAAGAAAGCACAGAGCCCCAGATTTTATGTTGTCCAGGAAAGCTTGCAGAGCACTGGGGAACGGCAGGTAGAGAATTCCCTGCTAGCACCTTCTCTGTGCCTGGGAAGCAGAAGTGTTCACATTGCTTGGCAGAATCGCTTTTGTGCAGAAAACAGTAACACTTGTTCAGAGCGAAAGAAAGCACAGAGCCCCAGATTTTATGTTGTCCTGGAGAGCTTGCAGAGCACTGGGGAAAGGCAGGCAGAGAATTCCCTGCTAGCACCTTCTCTGTGCCTGGGAAGCAGAAGTGTTCACATTGCTTGGCAGAATCGCTTTTGTGCAGAAAACAGTAACACTTGTTCAGAATGAAAGAAAGCACAGAGCCCCAGATTTGCTGTTGTCCTGGAGAGCTTGCAGAGCACTGGGGAAAGGCAGGCAGAGAGTTCCCTGCTAGCACCTTCTCTGTGCCTGGGAAGCAGAAGTGTTCACATTGCTTCGCAGAATCGCTTTTGTGCAGACAACACTAACACTTGTTCAGAACGAAAGAAAGCACAGAGCCCCAGATTTTATGTTGTCCTGGAGAGCTTGCAGAGCAATGGGGAAGGGCAGGCAGAGAATTCCCTGCTAGCACCTTCTCTGTGCCTGGGAAGCAGAAGTGTTCACATTGCTTCGCAGAATCGCTTTTTTGCAGAAAACAGTAACAATTGTTCAGACGAAAGAAAGCACAGAGCCCCAGATTTTATGTTGTCCTGGAGAGCTTGCAGAGCACTGGGGAAAGGCAGGCAGAGAATTCCCTGCTAGCACCTTCTCTGTGCCTGGGAAGCAGAAGTGTTCACATTGCTTCGCAGAATCGCTTTTGTGCAGAAAACAGTAACACTTGTTCAGAACAAAAGAAAGCACAGAGCCCCAGATTTTATGTTGTCCTGGAGAGCTTGCAGAGCACTGGGGAAAGGCAGGCAGAGAAGTCCCTGCTAGCACCTTCTCTGTGCCTGGGAAGCAGAAGTGTTCACATTGCTTCGCAGAATCGCTTTTGTGCAGAAAACAGTAACACTTGTTCAGAAGGAAAGAAAGCACAGAGCCCCAGATTTTATGTTGTCCTGGAGAGCTTGCAGAGCACTGGGGAGCGGCAGGCAGAGAATTCCCTGCTAGCACCTTCTCTGTGCCTGGGAAGCAGAAGTGTTCATATTGCTTGGCAGAATCGCTTTTGTGCAGAAAACAGTAACACTTGTTCAGAACGAAAGAAAGCACAGAGCCCCACATTTTATGTTGTCCTGGAGAGCTTGCAGAGCACTGGGGAAAGGCAGGCAGAGAATTCCCTGCTAGCACCTTCTCGGTGCCTGGGAAGCAGAAGTGTTCACATTGCTTGGCAGAATCGCTTTTGTGCAGAAAACAGTAACACTTGTTCAGAATGAAAGAAAGCACAGAGCCCCAGATTTGCTGTTGTCCTGGAGAGCTTGCAGAGCACTGGGGAAAGGCAGGCAGAGAGTTCCCTGCTAGCACCTTCTCTGTGCCTGGGAAGCAGAAGTGTTCACATTGCTTCGCAGAATCGCTTTTGTGCAGACAACACTAACACTTGTTCAGAACGAAAGAAAGCACAGAGCCCCAGATTTTATGTTGTCCTGGAGAGCTTGCAGAGCAATGGGGAAGGGCAGGCAGAGAATTCCCTGCTCGTACCTTCTCTGTGCCTGGGAAGCAGAAGTGTTCACATTGCTTCGCAGAATCGCTTTTTTGCAGAAAACAGTAACAATTGTTCAGACGAAAGAAAGCACAGAGCCCCAGATTTTATGTTGTCCTGGAGAGCTTGCAGAGCACTGGGGAAAGGCAGGCAGAGAATTCCCTGCTAGCACCTTCTCTGTGCCTGTTCACATTGCTTGGCAGAATCGTTTTTGTGCAGAAAACACTAACAGTTGTTCAGAACGAAAGAAAGGACAGAGCCCCAGATTTTATGTTGTCCTGGAGAGCTTGCAGAGCACTGGGGAACGGCAGGCAGAGAATTCCCTGCTAGCACCTTCTCTGTGCCTGGGAAGCAGAAGTGTTCACATTGCTTGGCAGAATCGCTTTTGTGCAGAAAACAGTAACACTTCTTCAGAACAAAAGAAAGCACAGAGCCCCAGATTTTATGTTGTCCTGGAGAGCTTGCAGAGCACTGGGGAAAGGCAGGCAGAGAAGTCCCTGCTAGCACCTTCTCTGTGCCTGGGAAGCAGAAGTGTTCACATTGCTTGGCAGAATCGCTTTTGTGCAGAAAACAGTAACACTTGTTCAGAAGGAAAGAAAGCACAGAGCCCCAGATTTTATGTTGTCCTGGAGAGCTTGCAGAGCACTGGGGAAAGGCAGGCAGAGAATTCCCTGCTAGCACCTTCTCTGTGCCTGGGAAGCAGAAGTGTTCACATTGCTTGGCAGAATCGCTTTTGTGCAGAAAACAGTAACACTTGTTCAGAACGAAAGAAAGCACAGAGCCCCAGATGTTATGTTGTCCTGGATAGCTTGCAGAGCACTGGGGAAAGGCAGGCAGAGAATTCCCTGCTAGCACCTTCTCTGTGCCTGGGAAGCAGAAGTGTTCACATTGCTTGGCAGAATCGCTTTTGTGCAGAAAACAGTAACACTTGTTCAGAACGAAAGAAAGCACAGAGCCCCACATTTTATGTTGTCCTGGAGAGCTTGCAGAGCACTGGGGAAAGGCAGGCAGAGAATTCCCTGCTAGCACCTTCTCTGTGCCTGGGAAGCAGAAGTGTTCACATTGCTTCGCAGAATCGCTTTTGTACAGAAAACACTAACACTTATTCAGAACGAAAGAAAGCACAGAGCCCCAGATTTGCTGTTGTCCTGGAGAGCTTGCAGAGCACTGGGGAAAGGCAGGCAGAGAATTCCCTGCTAGCACCTTCTCTGTGCCTGGGAAGCAGAAGTGTTCACATTGCTTGGCAGAATCGCTTTTGTGCAGAAAACAGTAACACTTGTTCAGAACGAAAGAAAGCACAGAGCCCCAGATTTTATGTTGTCCTGGAGAGCTTGCAGAGCACTGGGGAAAGGCAGGCAGAGAATTCCCTGCTAGCACCTTCTCTGTGCCTGGGAAGCAGAAGTGTTCACATTGCTTCGCAGAATTGCTTTTGTACAGAAAACACTAACACTTGTTCAGAACGAAAGAAAGCACAGAGCCCCAGATTTTATGTTGTCCTGGAGAGCTTGCAGAGCACTGGGGAAAGGCAGGCAGAGAATTCCCTGCTAGCACCTTCTCTGTGCCTGGGAAGCAGAAGTGTTCACATTGCTTGGCAGAATCGCTTTTGTGCAGAAAACAGTAACACTTGTTCAGAATGAAAGAAAGCACAGAGCCCCAGATTTTATGTTGTCCTGGAGAGCTTGCAGAGCACTGGGGAAAGGCAGGCAGAGAATTCCCTGCTAGCACCTTCTCTGTGCCTGTTCACATTGCTTGGCAGAATCGCTTTTGTGCAGAAAACACTAACACTTGTTCAGAACGAAAGAAAGCACAGAGCCCCAGATTTTATGTTGTCCTGGAGAGCTTGCAGAGCACTGGGGAACGGCAGGCAGAGAATTCCCTGCTAGCACCTTCTCTGTGCCTGGGAAGCAGAAGTGTTCACATTGCTTGGCAGAATCGCTTTTGTGCAGAAAACAGTAACACTTGTTCAGAAGGAAAGAAAGCACAGAGCCCCAGATTTTATGTTGTCCTGGAGAGCTTGCAGTGCACTGGGGAAAGGCATGCAGAGAATTCCCTGCTAGCACCTTCTCTGTGCCTGGGAAGCAGAAGTGTTCACATTGCTTCGCAGAATCGCTTTTGTGCAGAAAACAGTAACACTTGTTCAGAACGAAAGAAAGCACAGAGCCCCACATTTTATGTTGTCCTGGAGAGCTTGCAGAGCACTGGGGAAAGGCAGGCAGAGAATTCCCTGCTAGCACCTTCTCTGTGCCTGGGAAGCAGAAGTGTTCACATTGCTTCGCAGAATCGCTTTTGTGCAGAAAACACTAACACTTGTTCAGGACGAAAGAAAGCACAGAGCCCCAGATTTTATGTTGTCCTGGAGAGCTTGCAGAGCACTGGGGAAAGGCAGGCAGAGAGTTCCCTGCTAGCACCTTCTCTGTGCCTGTTCACATTGCTTGGCAGAATCGCTTTTGTGCAGAAAACACTAACACTTGTTCAGAACGAAAGAAAGGACAGAGCCCCAGATTTTATGTTGTCCTGGAGAGCTTGCAGAGCACTGGGGAAAGGCAGGCAGAGAATTCCCTGCTAGCACCTTCTCTGTGCCTGTTCACATTGCTTGGCAGAACCGCTTTTGTGCAGAAAACACTAACACTTGTTCAGAACGAAAGAAAGCACAGAGCCCCAGATTTGCTGTTGTCCTGGAAAGCTTGCAGAGCACTGGGGAACGGCAGGCAGAGAATTCCCTGCTAGCACCTTCTCTGTGCCTGGGAAGCAGAAGTGTTCACATTGCTTGGCAGAATCGCTTTTGTGCAGAAAACAGTAACACTTCTTCAGAACAAAAGAAAGCGCAGAGCCCCAGATTTTATGTTGTCCTGGAGAGCTTGCAGAGCACTGGGGAAAGGCAGGCAGAGAAGTCCCTGCTAGCACCTTCTCTGTGCCTGGGAAGCAGAAGTGTTCACATTGCTTGGCAGAATCGCTTTTGTGCAGAAAACAGTAACACTTGTTCAGAAGGAAAGAAAGCACAGAGCCCCAGATTTTATGTTGTCCTGGAGAGCTTGCAGAGCACTGGGGAAAGGCAGGCAGAGAATTCCCTGCTAGCACCTTCTCTGTGCCTGGGAAGCAGAAGTGTTCACATTGCTTGGCAGAATCGCTTTTGTGCAGAAAACAGTAACACTTGTTCAGAACGAAAGAAAGCACAGAGCCCCAGATGTTATGTTGTCCTGGATAGCTTGCAGAGCACTGGGGAAAGGCAGGCAGAGAATTCCCTGCTAGCACCTTCTCTGTGCCTGGGAAGCAGAAGTGTTCACATTGCTTGGCAGAATCGCTTTTGTGCAGAAAACAGTAACACTTGTTCAGAACGAAAGAAAGCACAGAGCCCCACATTTTATGTTGTCCTGGAGAGCTTGCAGAGCACTGGGGAAAGGCAGGCAGAGAATTCCCTGCTAGCACCTTCTCTGTGCCTGGGAAGCAGAAGTGTTCACATTGCTTCGCAGAATCGCTTTTGTACAGAAAACACTAACACTTATTCAGAACGAAAGAAAGCACAGAGCCCCAGATTTGCTGTTGTCCTGGAGAGCTTGCAGAGCACTGGGGAAAGGCAGGCAGAGAATTCCCTGCTAGCACCTTCTCTGTGCCTGGGAAGCAGAAGTGTTCACATTGCTTGGCAGAATCGCTTTTGTGCAGAAAACAGTAACACTTGTTCAGAACGAAAGAAAGCACAGAGCCCCAGATTTTATGTTGTCCTGGAGAGCTTGCAGAGCACTGGGGAAAGGCAGGCAGAGAATTCCCTGCTAGCACCTTCTCTGTGCCTGGGAAGCAGAAGTGTTCACATTGCTTCGCAGAATTGCTTTTGTACAGAAAACACTAACACTTGTTCAGAACGAAAGAAAGCACAGAGCCCCAGATTTTATGTTGTCCTGGAGAGCTTGCAGAGCACTGGGGAAAGGCAGGCAGAGAATTCCCTGCTAGCACCTTCTCTGTGCCTGGGAAGCAGAAGTGTTCACATTGCTTGGCAGAATCGCTTTTGTGCAGAAAACAGTAACACTTGTTCAGAATGAAAGAAAGCACAGAGCCCCAGATTTTATGTTGTCCTGGAGAGCTTGCAGAGCACTGGGGAAAGGCAGGCAGAGAATTCCCTGCTAGCACCTTCTCTGTGCCTGTTCACATTGCTTGGCAGAATCGCTTTTGTGCAGAAAACACTAACACTTGTTCAGAACGAAAGAAAGCACAGAGCCCCAGATTTTATGTTGTCCTGGAGAGCTTGCAGAGCACTGGGGAACGGCAGGCAGAGAATTCCCTGCTAGCACCTTCTCTGTGCCTGGGAAGCAGAAGTGTTCACATTGCTTGGCAGAATCGCTTTTGTGCAGAAAACAGTAACACTTGTTCAGAAGGAAAGAAAGCACAGAGCCCCAGATTTTATGTTGTCCTGGAGAGCTTGCAGTGCACTGGGGAAAGGCATGCAGAGAATTCCCTGCTAGCACCTTCTCTGTGCCTGGGAAGCAGAAGTGTTCACATTGCTTCGCAGAATCGCTTTTGTGCAGAAAACAGTAACACTTGTTCAGAACGAAAGAAAGCACAGAGCCCCACATTTTATGTTGTCCTGGAGAGCTTGCAGAGCACTGGGGAAAGGCAGGCAGAGAATTCCCTGCTAGCACCTTCTCTGTGCCTGGGAAGCAGAAGTGTTCACATTGCTTCGCAGAATCGCTTTTGTGCAGAAAACACTAACACTTGTTCAGGACGAAAGAAAGCACAGAGCCCCAGATTTTATGTTGTCCTGGAGAGCTTGCAGAGCACTGGGGAAAGGCAGGCAGAGAGTTCCCTGCTAGCACCTTCTCTGTGCCTGTTCACATTGCTTGGCAGAATCGCTTTTGTGCAGAAAACACTAACACTTGTTCAGAACGAAAGAAAGGACAGAGCCCCAGATTTTATGTTGTCCTGGAGAGCTTGCAGAGCACTGGGGAAAGGCAGGCAGAGAATTCCCTGCTAGCACCTTCTCTGTGCCTGTTCACATTGCTTGGCAGAACCGCTTTTGTGCAGAAAACACTAACACTTGTTCAGAACGAAAGAAAGCACAGAGCCCCAGATTTGCTGTTGTCCTGGAAAGCTTGCAGAGCACTGGGGAACGGCAGGCAGAGAAGTCCCTGCTAGCACCTTCTCTGTGCCTGGGAAGCAGAAGTGTTCACATTGCTTGGCAGAATCGCTTTTGTGCAGAAAACAGTAACACTTGTTCAGAAGGAAAGAAAGCACAGAGCCCCAGATTTTATGTTGTCCTGGAGAGCTTGCAGAGCACTGGGGAAAGGCAGGCAGAGAATTCCCTGCTAGCACCTTCTCTGTGCCTGGGAAGCAGAAGTGTTCACATTGCTTCGCAGAATCGCTTTTGTGCAGAAAACAGTAACACTTCTTCAGAACAAAAGAAAGCACAGAGCCCCAGATTTTATGTTGTCCTGGAGAGCTTGCAGAGCACTGGGGAAAGGCAGGCAGAGAGTTCCCTGCTAGCACCTTCTCTGTGCCTGGGAAGCAGAAGTGTTCACATTGCTTCGCAGAATCGCTTTTGTGCAGACAACACTAACACTTGTTCAGAACGAAAGAAAGCACAGAGCCCCAGATTTTATGTTGTCCTGGAGAGCTTGCAGAGCAATGGGGAAGGGCAGGCAGAGAATTCCCTGCTAGTACCTTCTCTGTGCCTGGGAAGCAGAAGTGTTCACATTGCTTCGCAGAATCGCTTTTTTGCAGAAAACAGTAACAATTGTTCAGACGAAAGAAAGCACAGAGCCCCAGATTTTATGTTGTCCTGGAGAGCTTGCAGAGCACTGGGGAAAGGCAGGCAGAGAATTCCCTGCTAGCACCTTCTCTGTGCCTGTTCACATTGCTTGGCAGAATCGCTTTTGTGCAGAAAACACTAACAGTTGTTCAGAACGAAAGAAAGGACAGAGCCCCAGATTTTATGTTGTCCTGGAGAGCTTGCAGAGCACTGGGGAACGGCAGGCAGAGAATTCCCTGCTAGCACCTTCTCTGTGCCTGGGAAGCAGAAGTGTTCACATTGCTTGGCAGAATCGCTTTTGTGCAGAAAACAGTAACACTTCTTCAGAACAAAAGAAAGCACAGAGCCCCAGATTTTATGTTGTCCTGGAGAGCTTGCAGAGCACTGGGGAAAGGCAGGCAGAGAAGTCCCTGCTAGCACCTTCTCTGTGCCTGGGAAGCAGAAGTGTTCACATTGCTTCGCAGAATCGCTTTTGTGCAGAAAACAGTAACACTTGTTCAGAAGGAAAGAAAGCACAGAGCCCCAGATTTTATGTTGTCCTGGAGAGCTTGCAGAGCACTGGGGAAAGGCAGGCAGAGAATTCCCTGCTAGCACCTTCTCTGTGCCTGGGAAGCAGAAGTGTTCACATTGCTTGGCAGAATCGCTTTTGTGCAGAAAACAGTAACACTTGTTCAGAACGAAAGAAAGCACAGAGCCCCACATTTTATGTTGTCCTGGAGAGCTTGCAGAGCACTGGGGAAAGGCAGGCAGAGAATTCCCTGCTAGCACCTTCTCTGTGCCTGGGAAGCAGAAGTGTTCACATTGCTTGGCAGAATCGCTTTTGTGCAGAAAACAGTAACACTTGTTCAGAACGAAAGAAAGCACAGAGCCCCACATTTTATGTTGTCCTGGAGAGCTTGCAGAGCACTGGGGAAAGGCAGGCAGAGAATTCCCTGCTAGCACCTTCTCTGTGCCTGTTCACATTGCTTGGCAGAATCGTTTTTGTGCAGAAAACACTAACAGTTGTTCAGAACGAAAGAAAGGACAGAGCCCCAGATTTTATGTTGTCCTGGAGAGCTTGCAGAGCACTGGGGAACGGCAGGCAGAGAATTCCCTGCTAGCACCTTCTCTGTGCCTGGGAAGCAGAAGTGTTCACATTGCTTGGCAGAATCGCTTTTGTGCAGAAAACAGTAACACTTCTTCAGAACAAAAGAAAGCACAGAGCCCCAGATTTTATGTTGTCCTGGAGAGCTTGCAGAGCACTGGGGAAAGGCAGGCAGAGAAGTCCCTGCTAGCACCTTCTCTGTGCCTGGGAAGCAGAAGTGTTCACATTGCTTGGCAGAATCGCTTTTGTGCAGAAAACAGTAACACTTGTTCAGAAGGAAAGAAAGCACAGAGCCCCAGATTTTATGTTGTCCTGGAGAGCTTGCAGAGCACTGGGGAAAGGCAGGCAGAGAATTCCCTGCTAGCACCTTCTCTGTGCCTGGGAAGCAGAAGTGTTCACATTGCTTGGCAGAATCGCTTTTGTGCAGAAAACAGTAACACTTGTTCAGAACGAAAGAAAGCACAGAGCCCCAGATGTTATGTTGTCCTGGATAGCTTGCAGAGCACTGGGGAAAGGCAGGCAGAGAATTCCCTGCTAGCACCTTCTCTGTGCCTGGGAAGCAGAAGTGTTCACATTGCTTGGCAGAATCGCTTTTGTGCAGAAAACAGTAACACTTGTTCAGAACGAAAGAAAGCACAGAGCCCCACATTTTATGTTGTCCTGGAGAGCTTGCAGAGCACTGGGGAAAGGCAGGCAGAGAATTCCCTGCTAGCACCTTCTCTGTGCCTGGGAAGCAGAAGTGTTCACATTGCTTCGCAGAATCGCTTTTGTACAGAAAACACTAACACTTATTCAGAACGAAAGAAAGCACAGAGCCCCAGATTTGCTGTTGTCCTGGAGAGCTTGCAGAGCACTGGGGAAAGGCAGGCAGAGAATTCCCTGCTAGCACCTTCTCTGTGCCTGGGAAGCAGAAGTGTTCACATTGCTTGGCAGAATCGCTTTTGTGCAGAAAACAGTAACACTTGTTCAGAACGAAAGAAAGCACAGAGCCCCAGATTTTATGTTGTCCTGGAGAGCTTGCAGAGCACTGGGGAAAGGCAGGCAGAGAATTCCCTGCTAGCACCTTCTCTGTGCCTGGGAAGCAGAAGTGTTCACATTGCTTCGCAGAATTGCTTTTGTACAGAAAACACTAACACTTGTTCAGAACGAAAGAAAGCACAGAGCCCCAGATTTTATGTTGTCCTGGAGAGCTTGCAGAGCACTGGGGAAAGGCAGGCAGAGAATTCCCTGCTAGCACCTTCTCTGTGCCTGGGAAGCAGAAGTGTTCACATTGCTTCGCAGAATCGCTTTTGTGCAGAAAACAGTAACACTTGTTCAGAATGAAAGAAAGCACAGAGCCCCAGATTTTATGTTGTCCTGGAGAGCTTGCAGAGCACTGGGGAAAGGCAGGCAGAGAATTCCCTGCTAGCACCTTCTCTGTGCCTGTTCACATTGCTTGGCAGAATCGCTTTTGTGCAGAAAACACTAACACTTGTTCAGAACGAAAGAAAGCACAGAGCCCCAGATTTTATGTTGTCCTGGAGAGCTTGCAGAGCACTGGGGAACGGCAGGCAGAGAATTCCCTGCTAGCACCTTCTCTGTGCCTGGGAAGCAGAAGTGTTCACATTGCTTGGCAGAATCGCTTTTGTGCAGAAAACAGTAACACTTGTTCAGAAGGAAAGAAAGCACAGAGCCCCAGATTTTATGTTGTCCTGGAGAGCTTGCAGTGCACTGGGGAAAGGCATGCAGAGAATTCCCTGCTAGCACCTTCTCTGTGCCTGGGAAGCAGAAGTGTTCACATTGCTTCGCAGAATCGCTTTTGTGCAGAAAACAGTAACACTTGTTCAGAACGAAAGAAAGCACAGAGCCCCACATTTTATGTTGTCCTGGAGAGCTTGCAGAGCACTGGGGAAAGGCAGGCAGAGAATTCCCTGCTAGCACCTTCTCTGTGCCTGGGAAGCAGAAGTGTTCACATTGCTTCGCAGAATCGCTTTTGTGCAGAAAACACTAACACTTGTTCAGGACGAAAGAAAGCACAGAGCCCCAGATTTTATGTTGTCCTGGAGAGCTTGCAGAGCACTGGGGAAAGGCAGGCAGAGAGTTCCCTGCTAGCACCTTCTCTGTGCCTGTTCACATTGCTTGGCAGAATCGCTTTTGTGCAGAAAACACTAACACTTGTTCAGAACGAAAGAAAGGACAGAGCCCCAGATTTTATGTTGTCCTGGAGAGCTTGCAGAGCACTGGGGAAAGGCAGGCAGAGAATTCCCTGCTAGCACCTTCTCTGTGCCTGTTCACATTGCTTGGCAGAACCGCTTTTGTGCAGAAAACACTAACACTTGTTCAGAACGAAAGAAAGCACAGAGCCCCAGATTTGCTGTTGTCCTGGAAAGCTTGCAGAGCACTGGGGAACGGCAGGCAGAGAATTCCCTGCTAGCACCTTCTCTGTGCCTGGGAAGCAGAAGTGTTCACATTGCTTGGCAGAATCGCTTTTGTGCAGAAAACAGTAACACTTGTTCAGAACGAAAGAAAGCACAGAGCCCCACATTTTATGTTGTCCTGGAGAGCTTGCAGAGCACTGGGGAAAGGCAGGCAGAGAATTCCCTGCTAGCACCTTCTCTGTGCCTGGGAAGCAGAAGTGTTCACATTGCTTCGCAGAATCGCTTTTGTGCAGAAAACAGTAACACTTCTTCAGAACAAAAGAAAGCACAGAGCCCCAGATTTTATGTTGTCCTGGAGAGCTTGCAGAGCACTGGGGAAAGGCAGGCAGAGAGTTCCCTGCTAGCACCTTCTCTGTGCCTGGGAAGCAGAAGTGTTCACATTGCTTCGCAGAATCGCTTTTGTGCAGACAACACTAACACTTGTTCAGAACGAAAGAAAGCACAGAGCCCCAGATTTTATGTTGTCCTGGAGAGCTTGCAGAGCAATGGGGAAGGGCAGGCAGAGAATTCCCTGCTAGTACCTTCTCTGTGCCTGGGAAGCAGAAGTGTTCACATTGCTTCGCAGAATCGCTTTTTTGCAGAAAACAGTAACAATTGTTCAGACGAAAGAAAGCACAGAGCCCCAGATTTTATGTTGTCCTGGAGAGCTTGCAGAGCACTGGGGAAAGGCAGGCAGAGAATTCCCTGCTAGCACCTTCTCTGTGCCTGTTCACATTGCTTGGCAGAATCGCTTTTGTGCAGAAAACACTAACAGTTGTTCAGAACGAAAGAAAGGACAGAGCCCCAGATTTTATGTTGTCCTGGAGAGCTTGCAGAGCACTGGGGAACGGCAGGCAGAGAATTCCCTGCTAGCACCTTCTCTGTGCCTGGGAAGCAGAAGTGTTCACATTGCTTGGCAGAATCGCTTTTGTGCAGAAAACAGTAACACTTCTTCAGAACAAAAGAAAGCACAGAGCCCCAGATTTTATGTTGTCCTGGAGAGCTTGCAGAGCACTGGGGAAAGGCAGGCAGAGAAGTCCCTGCTAGCACCTTCTCTGTGCCTGGGAAGCAGAAGTGTTCACATTGCTTCGCAGAATCGCTTTTGTGCAGAAAACAGTAACACTTGTTCAGAAGGAAAGAAAGCACAGAGCCCCAGATTTTATGTTGTCCTGGAGAGCTTGCAGAGCACTGGGGAAAGGCAGGCAGAGAATTCCCTGCTAGCACCTTCTCTGTGCCTGGGAAGCAGAAGTGTTCACATTGCTTGGCAGAATCGCTTTTGTGCAGAAAACAGTAACACTTGTTCAGAACGAAAGAAAGCACAGAGCCCCACATTTTATGTTGTCCTGGAGAGCTTGCAGAGCACTGGGGAAAGGCAGGCAGAGAATTCCCTGCTAGCACCTTCTCTGTGCCTGGGAAGCAGAAGTGTTCACATTGCTTGGCAGAATCGCTTTTGTGCAGAAAACAGTAACACTTGTTCAGAACGAAAGAAAGCACAGAGCCCCACATTTTATGTTGTCCTGGAGAGCTTGCAGAGCACTGGGGAAAGGCAGGCAGAGAATTCCCTGCTAGCACCTTCTCTGTGCCTGGGAAGCAGAAGTGTTCACATTGCTTCGCAGAATCGCTTTTGTGCAGAAAACACTAACACTTGTTCAGAACGAAAGAAAGAACAGAGCCCCACATTTTATGTTGTCCTGGAGAGCTTGCAGAGCACTGGGGAAAGGCAGGCAGAGAATTCCCTGCTAGCACCTTCTCTGTGCCTGGGAAGCAGAAGTGTTCACATTGCTTCGCAGAATCGCTTTTGTACAGAAAACACTAACACTTGTTCAGAACGAAAGAAAGCACAGAGCCCCACATTTTATGTTGTCCTGGAGAGCTTGCAGAGCACTGGGGAAAGGCAGGCAGAGAATTCCCTGCTAGCACCTTCTCTGTGCCTGGGAAGCAGAAGTGTTCACATTGCTTCGCAGAATCGCTTTTGTGCAGAAAACAGTAACACTTGTTCAGAACGAAAGAAAGCACAGAGCCCCAGATTTTATGTTGTCCTGGAGAGCTTGCAGAGCACTGGGGAACGGCAGGCAGAGAATTCCCTGCTAGCACCTTCTCTGTGCCTGGGAAGCAGAAGTGTTCACATTGCTTCGCAGAATCGCTTTTGTGCAGAAAACACTAACACTTGTTCAGAACGAAAGAAAGCACAGAGCCCCAGATTTTATGTTGTCCTGGAGAGCTTGCAGAGCACTGGGGAAAGGCAGGCAGAGAATTCCCTGCTAGCACCTTCTCTGTGCCTGGGAAGCAGAAGTGTTCACATTGCTTGGCAGAATCGCTTTTGTGCAGAAAACAGTAACACTTGTTCAGAACGAAAGAAAGCACAGAGCCCCACATTTTATGTTGTCCTGGAGAGCTTGCAGAGCACTGGGGAAAGGCAGGCAGAGAATTCCCTGCTAGCACCTTCTCTGTGCCTGGGAAGCAGAAGTGTTCACATTGCTTCGCAAAATCGCTTTTGTGCAGAAAACAGTAACACTTGTTCAGAGCGAAAGAAAGCACAGAGCCCCAGATTTTATGTTGTCCTGGAGAGCTTGCAGAGCACTGGGGAAAGGCAGGCAGAGAATTCCCTGCTAGCACCTTCTCTGTGCCTGGGAAGCAGAAGTGTTCACATTTCTTCGCAGAATCGCTTTTGTACAGAAAACTCTAACACTTATTCAGAACGAAAGAAAGCACAGAGCCCCAGATTTTATGTTGTCCTGGAGAGCTTGCAGAGCACTGGGGAAAGGCAGGCAGAGAATTCCCTGCTAGCACCTTCTCTGTGCCTGGGAAGCAGAAGTGTTCACATTGCTTCGCAGAATCGCTTTTGTGCAGAAAACAGTAACACTTGTTCAGAAGGAAAGAAAGCACAGAGCCCCACATTTTATGTTGTCCTGGAGAGCTTGCAGAGCACTGGGGAAAGGCAGGCAGAGAATTCCCTGCTAGCACCTTCTCTGTGCCTGGGAAGCAGAAGTGTTCACATTGCTTCGCAGAATCGCTTTTGTGCAGAAAACACTAACACTTGTTCAGAACGAAAGAAAGCACAGAGCCCCAGATTTTATGTTGTCCTGGAGAGCTTGCAGAGCACTGGGGAAAGGCAGGCAGAGAATTCCCTGCTAGCACCTTCTCGGTGCCTGGGAAGAAGAAGTGTTCACATTGCTTGGCAGAATCGCTTTTGTGCAGAAAACAGTAACACTTGTTCAGAACGAAAGAAAGCACAGAGCCCCACATTTTATGTTGTCCTGGAGAGCTTGCAGAGCACTGGGGAAAGCAGGCAGAGAATTCCCTGCTAGCACCTTCTCTGTGCCTGGGAAGCAGAAGTGTTCACATTGCTTCGCAGAATCGCTTTTGTACAGAAAACACTAACACTTGTTCAGAACGAAAGAAAGCACAGAGCCCCAGATTTTATGTTGTCCTGGAGAGCTTGCAGAGCACTGGGGAAAGGCAGGCAGAGAATTCCCTGCTAGCACCTTCTCTGTGCCTGGGAAGCAGAAGTGTTCACATTGCTTGGCAGAATCGCTTTTGTGCAGAAAACAGTAACACTTGTTCAGAATGAAAGAAAGCACAGAGCCCCAGATTTGCTGTTGTCCTGGAGAGCTTGCAGAGCACTGGGGAAAGGCAGGCAGAGAATTCCCTGCTAGCACCTTCTCTGTGCCTGTTCACATTGCTTGGCAGAATCGCTTTTGTGCAGAAAACAGTAACACTTGTTCAGAACGAAAGAAAGCACAGAGCCCCACATTTAATGTTGTCCTGGAGAGCTTGCAGAGCACTGGGGAAAGGCAGGCAGAGAATTCCCTGCTAGCACCTTCTCTGTGCCTGGGAAGCAGAAGTGTTCACATTGCTTCGCAGAATCGCTTTTGTACAGAAAACACTAACACTTGTTCAGAACGAAAGAAAGCACAGAGCCCCAGATTTTATGTTGTCCTGGAGAGCTTGCAGAGCACTGGGGAAAGGCAGGCAGAGAATTCCCTGCTAGCACCTTCTCTGTGCCTGGGAAGCAGAAGTGTTCACATTGCTTGGCAGAATCGCTTTTGTGCAGAAAACAGTAACACTTGTTCAGAAGGAAAGAAAGCACAGAGCCCCAGATTTTATGTTGTCCTGGAGAGCTTGCAGAGCACTGGGGAAAGGCAGGCAGAGAATTCCCTGCTAGCACCTTCTCTGTGCCTGTTCACATTGCTTGGCAGAATCGCTTTTGTGCAGAAAACACTAACACTTGTTCAGAACGAAAGAAAGCACAGAGCCCCAGATTTTATGTTGTCCAGGAAAGCTTGCAGAGCACTGGGGAACGGCAGGCAGAGAATTCCCTGCTAGCACCTTCTCTGTGCCTGGGAAGCAGAAGTGTTCACATTGCTTGGCAGAATCGCTTTTGTGCAGAAAACAGTAACACTTGTTCAGAGCGAAAGAAAGCACAGAGCCCCAGATTTTATGTTGTCCTGGAGAGCTTGCAGAGCACTGGGGAAAGGCAGGCAGAGAATTCCCTGCTAGCACCTTCTCTGTGCCTGGGAAGCAGAAGTGTTCACATTGCTTCGCAGAATCGCTTTTGTGCAGAAAACAGTAACACTTCTTCAGAACGAAAGAAAGCACAGAGCCCCAGATTTTATGTTGTCCTGGAGAGCTTGCAGAGCACTGGGGAAAGGCAGGCAGAGAATTCCCTGCTAGCACCTTCTCTGTGCCTGGGAAGCAGAAGTGTTCACATTGCTTCGCAGAATCGCTTTTGTGCAGACAACACTAACACTTGTTCAGAACGAAAGAAAGCACAGAGCCCCACATTTTATGTTGTCCTGGAGAGCTTGCAGAGCAATGGGGAAGGGCAGGCAGAGAATTCCCTGCTAGCACCTTCTCTGTGCCTGGGAAGCAGAAGTGTTCACATTGCTTGGCAGAATCGCTTTTGTGCAGAAAACAGTAACACTTGTTCAGAAGGAAAGAAAGCACAGAGCCCCAGATTTTATGTTGTCCTGGAGAGCTTGCAGAGCACTGGGGAAAGGCAGGCAGAGAATTCCCTGCTAGCACCTTCTTTGTGCCTGGGAAGCAGAAGTGTTCACATTGCTTCGCAAAATCGCTTTTGTACAGAAAACACTAACACTTATTCAGAACGAAAGAAAGCACAGAGCCCCAGATTTTATGTTGTCCTGGAGAGCTTGCAGAGCACTGGGGAAAGGCAGGCAGAGAATTCCCTGCTAGCACCTTCTCTGTGCCTGGGAAGCAGAAGTGTTCACATTGCTTGGCAGAATCGCTTTTGTGCAGAAAACAGTAACACTTGTTCAGAACGAAAGAAAGCACAGAGCCCCAGATTTTATGTTGTCCTGGAGAGCTTGCAGAGCACTGGGGAAAGGCAGGCAGAGAATTCCCTGCTAGCACCTTCTCTGTGCCTGGGAAGCAGAAGTGTTCACATTGCTTCGCAGAATCGCCTTTGTACAGAAAACTCTAACACTTATTCAGAACGAAAGAAAGCACAGAGCCCCAGATTTTATGTTGTCCTGGAGAGCTTGCAGAGCACTGGGGAAAGGCAGGCAGAGAATTCCCTGCTAGCACCTTCTCTGTGCCTGGGAAGCAGAAGTGTTCACATTGCTTGGCAGAATCGCTTTTGTGCAGAAAACAGTAACACTTGTTCAGAACGAAAGAAAGCACAGAGCCCCACATTTTATGTTGTCCTGGAGAGCTTGCAGAGCACTGGGGAAAGGCAGGCAGAGAATTCCCTGCTAGCACCTTCTCTGTGCCTGGGAAGCAGAAGTGTTCACATTGCTTGGCAGAATCGCTTTTGTGCAGAAAACAGTAACACTTGTTCAGAACGAAAGAAAGCACAGAGCCCCAGATTTTATGTTGTCCTGGAGAGCTTGCAGAGCACTGGGGAAAGGCAGGCAGAGAATTCCCTGCTAGCACCTTCTCTGTGCCTGGGAAGCAGAAGTGTTCACATTGCTTCGCAGAATCGCTTTTGTACAGAAAACAGTAACACTTCTTCAGAACAAAAGAAAGCACAGAGCCCCAGATTTTATGTTGTCCTGGAGAGCTTGCAGAGCACTGGGGAAAGGCAGGCAGAGAATTCCCTGCTAGCACCTTCTCTGTGCCTGGGAAGCAGAAGTGTTCACATTGCTTGGCAGAATCGCTTTTGTGCAGAAAACAGTAACACTTGTTCAGAAGGAAAGAAAGCACAGAGCCCCAGATTTTATGTTGTCCTGGAGAGCTTGCAGAGCACTGGGGAAAGGCAGGCAGAGAATTCCCTGCTAGCACCTTCTCTGTGCCTGAGAAGCAGAAGTGTTCACATTGCTTCGCAGAATCGCTTTTGTACAGAAAACACTAACACTTGTTCAGAACGAAAGAAAGCACAGAGCCCCAGATTTTATGTTGTCCTGGAGAGCTTGCAGAGCACTGGGGAAAGGCAGGCAGAGAATTCCCTGCTAGCACCTTCTCTGTGCCTGGGAAGCAGAAGTGTTCACATTGCTTGGCAGAATCGCTTTTGTGCAGAAAACAGTAACACTTGTTCAGAAGGAAAGAAAGCACAGAGCCCCAGATTTGCTGTTGTCCTGGAGAGCTTGCAGAGCACTGGGGAAAGGCAGGCAGAGAATTCCCTGCTAGCACCTTCTCTGTGCCTGTTCACATTGCTTGGCAGAATCGCTTTTGTGCAGAAAACAGTAACACTTGTTCAGAAGGAAAGAAAGCACAGAGCCCCAGATTTTATGTTGTCCTGGAGAGCTTGCAGTGCACTGGGGAAAGGCAGGCAGAGAATTCCCTGCTAGCACCTTCTCTGTGCCTGGGAAGCAGAAGTGTTCACATTGCTTGGCAGAATCGCTTTTGTGCAGAAAACACTAACACTTGTTCAGAACGAAAGAAAGCACAGAGCCCCACATTTTATGTTGTCCTGGAGAGCTTGCAGAGCACTGGGGAAAGGCAGGCAGAGAATTCCCTGCTAGCACCTTCTCTGTGCCTGGGAAGCAGAAGTGTTCACATTGCTTCGCAGAATCGCTTTTGTGCAGAAAACAGTAACACTTGTTCAGAAGGAAAGAAAGCACAGAGCCCCAGATTTTATGTTGTCCTGGAGAGCTTGCAGAGCACTGGGGAAAGGCAGGCAGAGAATTCCCTGCTAGCACCTTCTCTGTGCCTGGGAAGCAGAAGTGTTCACATTGCTTGGCAGAATCGCTTTTGTGCAGAAAACAGTAACACTTGTTCAGAACGAAAGAAAGCACAGAGCCCCACATTTTATGTTGTCCTGGAGAGCTTGCAGAGCACTGGGGAAAGGCAGGCAGAGAATTCCCTGCTAGCACCTTCTCTGTGCCTGTTCACATTGCTTGGCAGAATCGCTTTTGTGCAGAAAACAGTAACACTTGTTCAGAACGAAAGAAAGCACAGAGCCCCACATTTTATGTTGTCCAGGAAAGTGTGCAGAGCACTGGGGAACGGCAGGCAGAGAATTCCCTGCTAGCACCTTCTCTGTGCCTGGGAAGCAGAAGTGTTCACATTGCTTGGCAGAATCGCTTTTGTGCAGAAAACACTAACACTTGTTCAGAACGAAAGAAAGCACAGAGCCCCAGATTTTATGTTGTCCTGGAGAGCTTTCAGAGCACTGGGGAAAGGCAGGCAGAGAATTCCCTGCTAGCACCTTCTCTGTGCCTGTTCACATTGCTCGGCAGAATCGCTTTTGTGCAGAAAACACTAACACTTGTTCAGAACGAAAGAAAGCACAGAGCCCCAGATTTTATGTTGTCCAGGAAAGCTTGCAGAGCACTGGGGAACGGCAGGCAGAGAATTCCCTGCTAGCACCTTCTCTGTGCCTGGGAAGCAGAAGTGTTCACATTGCTTGGCAGAATCGCTTTTGTGCAGAAAACAGTAACACTTGTTCAGAGCGAAAGAAAGCACAGAGCCCCAGATTTTATGTTGTCCTGGAGAGCTTGCAGAGCACTGGGGAAAGGCAGGCAGAGAATTCCCTGCTAGCACCTTCTCTGTGCCTGGGAAGCAGAAGTGTTCACATTGCTTCGCAGAATCGCTTTTGTGCAGACAACACTAACACTTGTTCAGAACGAAAGAAAGCACAGAGCCCCAGATTTTATGTTGTCCTGGAGAGCTTGCAGAGCAATGGGGAAGGGCAGGCAGAGAATTCCCTGCTAGCACCTTCTCTGTGCCTGGGAAGCAGAAGTGTTCACATTGCTTCGCAGAATCGCTTTTGTGCAGAAAACAGTAACACTTCTTCAGAACAAAAGAAAGCACAGAGCCCCACATTTTATGTTGTCCTGGAGAGCTTGCAGAGCACTGGGGAAAGGCAGGCAGAGAATTCCCTGCTAGCACCTTCTCTGTGCCTGGGAAGCAGAAGTGTTCACATTGCTTCGCAGAATCGCTTTTGTGCAGAAAACAGTAACACTTATTCAGAACGAAAGAAAGCACAGAGCCCCAGATTTTATGTTGTCCTGGAGAGCTTGCAGAGCACTGGGGAAAGCCAGGCAGAGAATTCCCTGCTAGCACCTTCTCTGTGCCTGGGAAGCAGAAGTGTTCACATTGCTTGGCAGAATCGCTTTTGTGCAGAAAACACTAACACTTGTTCAGAACGAAAGAAAGCACAGAGCCCCAGATTTTATGTTGTCCTGGAGAGCTTGCAGAGCACTGGGGAAAGGCAGGCAGAGAATTCCCTGCTAGCACCTTCTCTGTGCCTGGGAAGCAGAAGTGTTCACATTGCTTCGCAGAATCGCTTTTGTACAGAAAACACTAACACTTATTCAGAACGAAAGAAAGCACAGAGCCCCAGATTTTATGTTGTCCTGGAGAGCTTGCAGAGCACTGGGGAAAGCCAGGCAGAGAATTCCCTGCTAGCACCTTCTCTGTGCCTGGGAAGCAGAAGTGTTCACATTGCTTGGCAGAATCGCTTTTGTGCAGAAAACAGTAACACTTGTTCAGAAGGAAAGAAAGCACAGAGCCCCAGATTTTATGTTGTCCTGGAGAGCTTGCAGAGCACTGGGGAAAGGCAGGCAGAGAATTCCCTGCTAGCACCTTCTCTGTGCCTGAGAAGCAGAAGTGTTCACATTGCTTCGCAGAATCGCTTTTGTACAGAAAACACTAACACTTGTTCAGAACGAAAGAAAGCACAGAGCCCCAGATTTTATGTTGTCCTGGAGAGCTTGCAGAGCACTGGGGAAAGGCAGGCAGAGAATTCCCTGCTAGCACCTTCTCTGTGCCTGGGAAGCAGAAGTGTTCACATTGCTTGGCAGAATCGCTTTTGTGCAGAAAACAGTAACACTTGTTCAGAAGGAAAGAAAGCACAGAGCCCCAGATTTTATGTTGTCCTGGAGAGCTTGCAGAGCACTGGGGAAAGGCAGGCAGAGAATTCCCTGCTAGCACCTTCTCTGTGCCTGTTCACATTGCTTGGCAGAATCGCTTTTGTGCAGAAAACAATAACACTTCTTCAGAACAAAAGAAAGCACAGAGCCCCAGATTTTATGTTGTCCTGGAGAGCTTGCAGAGCACTGGGGAACGGCAGGCAGAGAATTCCCTGCTAGCACCTTCTCTGTGCCTGGGAAGCAGAAGTGTTCACATTGCTTGGCAGAATCGCTTTTGTGCAGAAAACAGTAACACTTGTTCAGAGCGAAAGAAAGCACAGAGCCCCAGATTTTATGTTGTCCTGGAGAGCTTGCAGAGCACTGGGGAACGGCAGGCAGAGAATTCCCTGCTAGCACCTTCTCTGTGCCTGGGAAGCAGAAGTGTTCACATTGCTTGGCAGAATCGCTTTTGTGCAGAAAACAGTAACACTTGTTCAGAACGAAAGAAAGCACAGAGCCCCAGATTTTATGTTGTCCTGGAGAGCTTGCAGAGCACTGGGGAACGGCAGGCAGAGAATTCCCTGCTAGCACCTTCTCTGTGCCTGGGAAGCAGAAGTGTTCACATTGCTTCGCAGAATCGCTTTTGTACAGAAAACACTAACACTTATTCAGAACGAAAGAAAGCACAGAGCCCCAGATTTTATGTTGTCCTGGAGAGCTTGCAGAGCACTGGGGAAAGGCAGGCAGAGAATTCCCTGCTAGCACCTTCTCTGTGCCTGGGAAGCAGAAGTGTTCACATTGCTTGGCAGAATCGCTTTTGTGCAGAAAACAGTAACACTTGTTCAGAACGAAAGAAAGCACAGAGCCCCACATTTTATGTTGTCCTGGAGAGCTTGCAGAGCACTGGGGAAAGGCAGGCAGAGAATTCCCTGCTAGCACCTTCTCTGTGCCTGGGAAGCAGAAGTGTTCACATTGCTTGGCAGAATCGCTTTTGTGCAGAAAACAGTAACACTTGTTCAGAGCGAAAGAAAGCACAGAGCCCCAGATTTTATGTTGTCCTGGAGAGCTTGCAGAGCACTGGGGAACGGCAGGCAGAGAATTCCCTGCTAGCACCTTCTCTGTGCCTGGGAAGCAGAAGTGTTCACATTGCTTCGCAGAATCGCTTTTGTGCAGAAAACAGTAACACTTGTTCAGAGCGAAAGAAAGCACAGAGCCCCAGATTTTATGTTGTCCTGGAGAGCTTGCAGAGCACTGGGGAAAGGCAGGCAGAGAATTCCCTGCTAGCACCTTCTCTGTGCCTGGGAAGCAGAAGTGTTCACATTGCTTGGCAGAATCGCTTTTGTGCAGAAAACAGTAACACTTGTTCAGAACGAAAGAAAACACAGAGCCCCACATTTTATGTTGTCCTGGAGAGCTTGCAGAGCACTGGGGAAAGGCAGGCAGAGAATTCCCTGCTAGCACCTTCTCTGTGCCTGGGAAGCAGAAGTGTTCACATTGCTTCGCAGAATCGCTTTTGTGCAGAAAACAGTAACACTTGTTCAGAACGAAAGAAAGCACAGAGCCCCACATTTTATGTTGTCCAGGAAAGTGTGCAGAGCACTGGGGAACGGCAGGCAGAGAATTCCCTGCTAGCACCTTCTCTGTGCCTGGGAAGCAGAAGTGTTCACATTGCTTGGCAGAATCGCTTTTGTGCAGAAAACACTAACACTTGTTCAGAACGAAAAAAAGCACAGAGCCCCAGATTTTATGTTGTCCTGGAGAGCTTGCAGAGCACTGGGGAAAGGCAGGCAGAGAATTCCCTGCTAGCACCTTCTCTGTGCCTGTTCACATTGCTTGGCAGAATTGCTTTTGTGCAGAAAACAGTAACACTTGTTCAGAACGAAAGAAAGCACAGAGCCCCACATTTTATGTTGTCCAGGAAAGTGTGCAGAGCACTGGGGAAAGGCAGGCAGAGAATTCCCTGCTAGCACCTTCTCTGTGCCTGTTCACATTGCTTGGCAGAATCGCTTTTGTGCAGAAAACACTAACACTTGCTCAGAACGAAAGAAAGCACAGAGCCCCAGATTTTATGTTGTCCAGGAAAGCTTGCAGAGCACTGGGGAACGGCAGGCAGAGAATTCCCTGCTAGCACCTTCTCTGTGCCTGGGAAGCAGAAGTGTTCACATTGCTTGGCAGAATCGCTTTTGTGCAGAAAACAGTAACACTTGTTCAGAGCGAAAGAAAGCACAGAGTCCCAGATTTTATGTTGTCCTGGAGAGCTTGCAGAGCACTGGGGAAAGGCAGGCAGAGAATTCCCTGCTAGCACCTTCTCTGTGCCTGGGAAGCAGAGATGTTCACATTGCTTCGCAGAATCGCTTTTGTGCAGACAACACTAACACTTGTTCAGAAGGAAAGAAAGCACAGAGCCCCAGATTTTATGTTGTCCTGGAGAGCTTGCAGAGCACTGGGGAAAGGCAGGCAGAGAATTCCCTGCTAGCACCTTCTCTGTGCCTGGGAAGCAGAAGTGTTCACATTGCTTCGCAGAATCGCTTTTGTACAGAAAACACTAACACTTATTCAGAACGAAAGAAAGCACAGAGCCCCAGATTTTATGTTGTCCTGGAGAGCTTGCAGAGCACTGGGGAAAGCCAGGCAGAGAATTCCCTGCTAGCACCTTCTCTGTGCCTGGGAAGCAGAAGTGTTCACATTGCTTGGCAGAATCGCTTTTGTGCAGAAAACAGTAACACTTGTTCAGAAGGAAAGAAAGCACAGAGCCCCAGATTTTATGTTGTCCTGGAGAGCTTGCAGAGCACTGGGGAAAGGCAGGCAGAGAATTCCCTGCTAGCACCTTCTCTGTGCCTGAGAAGCAGAAGTGTTCACATTGCTTGGCAGAATCGCTTTTGTGCAGAAAACACTAACACTTGTTCAGAACGAAAGAAAGCACAGAGCCCCAGATTTTATGTTGTCCAGGAAAGCTTGCAGAGCACTGGGGAACGGCAGGCAGAGAATTCCCTGCTAGCACCTTCTCTGTGCCTGGGAAGCAGAAGTGTTCACATTGCTTCGCAGAATCGCTTTTGTGCAGAAAACAGTAACACTTGTTCAGAGCGAAAGAAAGCACAGAGCCCCAGATTTTATGTTGTCCTGGAGAGCTTGCAGAGCACTGGGGAACGGCAGGCAGAGAATTCCCTGCTAGCACCTTCTCTGTGCCTGGGAAGCAGAAGTGTTCACATTGCTTGGCAGAATCGCTTTTGTGCAGAAAACAGTAACACTTGTTCAGAACGAAAGAAAGCACAGAGCCCCAGATTTTATGTTGTCCTGGAGAGCTTGCAGTGCACTGGGGAAAGCCAGGCAGAGAATTCCCTGCTAGCACCTTCTCTGTGCCTGGGAAGCAGAAGTGTTCACATTGCTTGGCAGAATCGCTTTTGTGCAGAAAACAGTAACACTTGTTCAGAAGGAAAGAAAGCACAGAGCCCCAGATTTTATGTTGTCCTGGAGAGCTTGCAGAGCACTGGGGAAAGGCAGGCAGAGAATTCCCTGCTAGCACCTTCTCTGTGCCTGGGAAGCAGAAGTGTTCACATTGCTTGGCAGAATCGCTTTTGTGCAGAAAACAGTAACACTTGTTCAGAAGGAAAGAAAGCACAGAGCCCCAGATTTTATGTTGTCCTGGAGAGCTTGCAGAGCACTGGGGAAAGGCAGGCAGATAATTCCCTGCTAGCACCTTCTCTGTGCCTGTTCACATTGCTTGGCAGAATCGCTTTTGTGCAGAAAACAGTAACACTTGTTCAGAACGAAAGAAAGCACAGAGCCCCACATTTTATGTTGTCCAGGAAAGTGTGCAGAGCACTGGGGAACGGCAGGCAGAGAATTCCCTGCTAGCACCTTCTCTGTGCCTGGGAAGCAGAAGTGTTCACATTGCTTGGCAGAATCGCTTTTGTGCAGAAAACACTAACACTTGTTCAGAACGAAAGAAAGCACAGAGCCCCAGATTTTATGTTGTCCTGGAGAGCTTGCAGAGCACTGGGGAAAGGCAGGCAGAGAATTCCCTGCTAGCACCTTCTCTGTGCCTGTTCACATTGCTTGGCAGAATCGCTTTTGTGCAGAAAACAGTAACACTTGTTCAGAACGAAAGAAAGCACAGAGCCCCACATTTTATGTTGTCCAGGAAAGTGTGCAGAGCACTGGGGAAAGGCAGGCAGAGAATTCCCTGCTAGCACCTTCTCTGTGCCTGTTCACATTGCTTGGCAGAATCGCTTTTGTGCAGAAAACACTAACACTTGTTCAGAACGAAAGAAAGCACAGAGCCCCAGATTTGCTGTTACCCTGGAGAGCTTGCAGAGCACTGGGGAAAGGCAGGCAGAGAATTCCCTGCTAGCACCTTCTCTGTGCCTGGGAAGCAGAAGTGTTCACATTGCTTGGCAGAATCGCTTTTGTGCAGAAAACAGTAACACTTGTTCAGAGCGAAAGAAAGCACAGAGTCCCAGATTTTATGTTGTCCTGGAGAGCTTGCAGAGCACTGGGGAAAGGCAGGCAGAGAATTCCCTGCTAGCACCTTCTCTGTGCCTGGGAAGCAGAAGTGTTCACATTGCTTCGCAGAATCGCTTTTGTGCAGACAACACTAACACTTGTTCAGAAGGAAAGAAAGCACAGAGCCCCAGATTTTATGTTGTCCTGGAGAGCTTGCAGAGCAATGGGGAAGGGCAGGCAGAGAATTCCCTGCTAGCACCTTCTCTGTGCCTGGGAAGCAGAAGTGTTCACATTGCTTCGCAGAATCGCTTTTGTGCAGAAAACAGTAACACTTCTTCAGAACAAAAGAAAGCACAGAGCCCCACATTTTATGTTGTCCTGGAGAGCTTGCAGAGCACTGGGGAAAGGCAGGCAGAGAATTCCCTGCTAGCACCTTCTCTGTGCCTGGGAAGCAGAAGTGTTCACATTGCTTGGCAGAATCGCTTTTGTGCAGAAAACAGTAACACTTGTTCAGAAGGAAAGAAAGCACAGAGCCCCAGATTTTATGTTGTCCTGGAGAGCTTGCAGAGCACTGGGGAAAGCCAGGCAGAGAATTCCCTGCTAGCACCTTCTCTGTGCCTGGGAAGCAGAAGTGTTCACATTGCTTGGCAGAATCGCTTTTGTGCAGAAAACAGTAACACTTGTTCAGAACGAAAGAAAGCACAGAGCCCCACATTTTATGTTGTCCTGGAGAGCTTGCAGAGCACTGGGGAAAGGCAGGCAGAGAATTCCCTGCTAGCACCTTCTCTGTGCCTGGGAAGCAGAAGTGTTCACATTGCTTCGCAGAATCGCTTTTGTACAGAAAACACTAACACTTATTCAGAACGAAAGAAAGCACAGAGCCCCAGATTTTATGTTGTCCTGGAGAGCTTGCAGAGCACTGGGGAAAGCCAGGCAGAGAATTCCCTGCTAGCACCTTCTCTGTGCCTGGGAAGCAGAAGTGTTCACATTGCTTGGCAGAATCGCTTTTGTGCAGAAAACAGTAACACTTGTTCAGAAGGAAAGAAAGCACAGAGCCCCAGATTTTATGTTGTCCTGGAGAGCTTGCAGAGCACTGGGGAAAGGCAGGCAGAGAATTCCCTGCTAGCACCTTCTCTGTGCCTGAGAAGCAGAAGTGTTCACATTGCTTGGCAGAATCGCTTTTGTGCAGAAAACACTAACACTTGTTCAGAACGAAAGAAAGCACAGAGCCCCAGATTTTATGTTGTCCAGGAAAGCTTGCAGAGCACTGGGGAACGGCAGGCAGAGAATTCCCTGCTAGCACCTTCTCTGTGCCTGGGAAGCAGAAGTGTTCACATTGCTTCGCAGAATCGCTTTTGTGCAGAAAACAGTAACACTTGTTCAGAGCGAAAGAAAGCACAGAGCCCCAGATTTTATGTTGTCCTGGAGAGCTTGCAGAGCACTGGGGAACGGCAGGCAGAGAATTCCCTGCTAGCACCTTCTCTGTGCCTGGGAAGCAGAAGTGTTCACATTGCTTGGCAGAATCGCTTTTGTGCAGAAAACAGTAACACTTGTTCAGAACGAAAGAAAGCACAGAGCCCCAGATTTTATGTTGTCCTGGAGAGCTTGCAGTGCACTGGGGAAAGCCAGGCAGAGAATTCCCTGCTAGCACCTTCTCTGTGCCTGGGAAGCAGAAGTGTTCACATTGCTTGGCAGAATCGCTTTTGTGCAGAAAACAGTAACACTTGTTCAGAACGAAAGAAAGCACAGAGCCCCACATTTTATGTTGTCCAGGAAAGTGTGCAGAGCACTGGGGAACGGCAGGCAGAGAATTCCCTGCTAGCACCTTCTCTGTGCCTGGGAAGCAGAAGTGTTCACATTGCTTGGCAGAATCGCTCTTGTGCAGAAAACACTAACACTTGTTCAGAACGAAAGAAAGCACAGAGCCCCAGATTTTATGTTGTCCTGGAGAGCTTGCAGAGCAATGGGGAAGGGCAGGCAGAGAATTCCCTGCTAGCACCTTCTCTGTGCCTGGGAAGCAGAAGTGTTCACATTGCTTGGCAGAATCGCTTTTGTGCAGAAAACAGTAACACTTGTTCAGAACGAAAGAAAGCACAGAGCCCCAGATTTTATGTTTTCCTGGAGAGCTTGCAGAGCACTGGGGAACGGCAGGCAGAGAATTCCCTGCTAGCACCTTCTCTGTGCCTGGGAAGCAGAAGTGTTCACATTGCTTCGCAGAATCGCTTTTGTACAGAAAACACTAACACTTGTTCAGAACGAAAGAAAGCACAGAGCCCCAGATTTTATGTTGTCCTGGAGAGCTTGCAGAGCACTGGGGAAAGGCAGGCAGAGAATTCCCTGCTAGCACCTTCTCTGTGCCTGGGAAGCAGAAGTGTTCACATTGCTTGGCAGAATCGCTTTTGTGCAGAAAACAGTAACACTTGTTCAGAACGAAAGAAAGCACAGAGCCCCACATTTTATGTTGTCCTGGAGAGCTTGCAGAGCACTGGGGAAAGGCAGGCAGAGAATTCCCTGCTAGCACCTTCTCTGTGCCTGGGAAGCAGAAGTGTTCACATTGCTTGGCAGAATCGCTTTTGTGCAGAAAACAGTAACACTTGTTCAGAGCGAAAGAAAGCACAGAGCCCCAGATTTTATGTTGTCCTGGAGAGCTTGCAGAGCACTGGGGAAAGGCAGGCAGAGAATTCCCTGCTAGCACCTTCTCTGTGCCTGGGAAGCAGAAGTGTTCACATTTCTTCGCAGAATCGCTTTTGTACAGAAAACTCTAACACTTATTCAGAACGAAAGAAAGCACAGAGCCCCAGATTTTATGTTGTCCTGGAGAGCTTGCAGAGCACTGGGGAAAGGCAGGCAGAGAATTCCCTGCTAGCACCTTCTCTGTGCGTGGGAAGCAGAAGTGTTCACATTGCTTGGCAGAATCGCTTTTGTGCAGAAAACAGTAACACTTGTTCAGAAGGAAAGAAAGCACAGAGCCCCAGATTTTATGTTGTCCTGGAGAGCTTGCAGAGCACTGGGGAAAGGCAGGCAGAGAATTCCCTGCTAGCACCTTCTCTGTGCCTGGGAAGCAGAAGTGTTCACATTGCTTCGCAGAATCGCTTTTGTGCAGAAAACACTAACACTTGTTCAGAACGAAAGAAAGCACAGAGCCCCAGATTTTATGTTGTCCTGGAGAGCTTGCAGAGCACTGGGGAAAGGCAGGCAGAGAATTCCCTGCTAGCACCTTCTCGGTGCCTGGGAAGAAGAAGTGTTCACATTGCTTGGCAGAATCGCTTTTGTGCAGAAAACAGTAACACTTGTTCAGAACGAAAGAAAGCACAGAGCCCCAGATTTTATGTTGTCCTGGAGAGCTTGCAGAGCACTGGGGAAAGGCAGGCAGAGAATTCCCTGCTAGCACCTTCTCTGTGCCTGAGAAGCAGAAGTGTTCACATTGCTTGGCAGAATCGCTTTTGTGCAGAAAACAGTAACACTTGTTCAGAAGGAAAGAAAGCACAGAGCCCCAGATTTTATGTTGTCCTGGAGAGCTTGCAGAGCACTGGGGAAAGGCAGGCAGAGAATTCCCTGCTAGCACCTTCTCTGTGCCTGGGAAGCAGAAGTGTTCACATTGCTTCGCAGAATCGCTTTTGTGCAGAAAACACTAACACTTGTTCAGAACGAAAGAAAGCACAGAGCCCCAGATTTTATGTTGTCCTGGAGAGCTTGCAGAGCACTGGGGAAAGGCAGGCAGAGAATTCCCTGCTAGCACCTTCTCGGTGCCTGGGAAGAAGAAGTGTTCACATTGCTTGGCAGAATCGCTTTTGTGCAGAAAACAGTAACACTTGTTCAGAATGAAAGAAAGCACAGAGCCCCACATTTTATGTTGTCCTGGAGAGCTTGCAGAGCACTGGGGAAAGGCAGGCAGAGAATTCCCTGCTAGCACCTTCTCTGTGCCTGGGAAGCAGAAGTGTTCACATTGCTTCGCAGAATCGCTTTTGTACAGAAAACACTAACACTTATTCAGAACGAAAGAAAGCACAGAGCCCCAGATTTTATGTTGTCCTGGAGAGCTTGCAGAGCACTGGGGAAAGCCAGGCAGAGAATTCCCTGCTAGCACCTTCTCTGTGCCTGGGAAGCAGAAGTGTTCACATTGCTTGGCAGAATCGCTTTTGTGCAGAAAACAGTAACACTTGTTCAGAAGGAAAGAAAGCACAGAGCCCCAGATTTTATGTTGTCCTGGAGAGCTTGCAGAGCACTGGGGAAAGGCAGGCAGAGAATTCCCTGCTAGCACCTTCTCTGTGCCTGAGAAGCAGAAGTGTTCACATTGCTTCGCAGAATAGCTTTTGTGCAGAAAACAGTAACACTTGTTCAGAAGGAAAGAAAGCACAGAGCCCCAGATTTGCTGTTGTCCTGGAGAGCTTGCAGAGCACTGGGGAAAGGCAGGCAGAGAATTCCCTGCTAGCACCTTCTCTGTGCCTGTTCACATTGCTTGGCAGAATCGCTTTTGTGCAGAAAACACTAACACTTGTTCAGAACGAAAGAAAGCACAGAGCCCCAGATTTTATGTTGTCCAGGAAAGCTTGCAGAGCACTGGGGAACGGCAGGCAGAGAATTCCCTGCTAGCACCTTCTCTGTGCCTGGGAAGCAGAAGTGTTCACATTGCTTGGCAGAATCGCTTTTATGCAGAAAACAGTAACACTTGTTCAGAGCGAAAGAAAGCACAGAGCCCCAGATTTTATGTTGTCCTGGAGAGCTTGCAGAGCACTGGGGAACGGCAGGCAGAGAATTCCCTGCTAGCACCTTCTCTGTGCCTGGGAAGCAGAAGTGTTCACATTGCTTGGCAGAATCGCTTTTGTGCAGAAAACAGTAACACTTGTTCAGAACGAAAGAAAGCACAGAGCCCCAGATTTTATGTTGTCCTGGAGAGCTTGCAGTGCACTGGGGAAAGGCAGGCAGAGAATTCCCTGCTAGCACCTTCTCTGTGCGCGGGAAGGCAAAGTGTTCACATTTCCTCGCAGAATCGCTTTTGTGCAGAAAACACTAACACTTGTTCAGAACGAAAGAAAGCACAGAGCCCCAGATTTTATGTTGTCCTGGAGAGCTTGCAGAGCACTGGGGAAAGGCAGGCAGAGAATTCCCTGCTAGCACCTTCTCGGTGCCTGGGAAGAAGAAGTGTTCACATTGCTTCGCAGAATCGCTTTTGTGCAGAAAACACTAACACTTGTTCAGAACGAAAGAAAGCACAGAGCCCCAGATTTGCTGTTGTGCTGGAGAGCTTGCAGAGCACTGGGGAAAGGCAGGCAGAGAATTCCCTGCTAGCACCTTCTCTCTGCGCGGGAATGAGAAGTGTTCACATTGCTTCGCAGAATCGCTTTTGTGCAGAAAACACTAACACTTGTTCAGAACGAAAGAAAGCACAGAGCCCCAGATTTTATGTTGTCCTGGAGAGCTTGCAGAGCACTGGGGAAAGGCAGGCAGAGAATTCCCTGCTAGCACCTTCTCTGTGCCTGGGAAGCAGAAGTGTTCACATTGCTTCGCAGAATCGCTTTTGTGCAGAAAACACTAACACTTGTTCAGAACGAAAGAAAGCACAGAGCCCCAGATTTGCTGTTGTCCTGGAGAGCTTGCAGAGCACTGGGGAAAGGCAGGCAGAGAATTCCCTGCTAGCACCTTCTCTCTGCGCGGGAATGAGAAGTGTTCACATTGCTTCGCAGAATCGCTTTTGTGCAGAAAACACTAACACTTGTTCAGAACGAAAGAAAGCACAGAGCCCCAGATTTTATGTTGTCCTGGAGAGCTTGCAGAGCACTGGGGAAAGGCATGCAGAGAATTCCCTGCTAGCACCTTCTCTCTGCGCGGGAATGAGAAGTGTTCATATTTTTTCGCAGAATCGCATTTGCGTCGCTTCAGAGAACACAAAAGCTTGTTCAGGACGAAAGAAAGCACAGAGCCCCAGATTTGCTGTTGTCCTGGAGAGCTTGCAGAGCACTGGGGAAAGGCAGGCAGAGAATTCCCTGCTAGCACCTTCTCTGTGCGCGGGAAGGCAAAGTGTTCACATTTCCTCGCAGAATCGCTTTTGTGCAGAAAACACTAACACTTGTTCAGAATGAAAGAAAGCACAGAGCCCCAGATTTTATGTTGTCCTGGAGAGCTTGCAGAGCACTGGGGAAAGGCAGGCAGAGAATTCCCTGCTAGCACCTTCTCTGTGCCTGGGAAGAAGAAGTGTTCACATTGCTTCGCAGAATCGCTTTTGTGCAGAAAACAGTAACAATTGTTCAGAAGGAAAGAAAGCACAGAGCCCCAGATTTTATGTTGTCCTGGAGAGCTTGCAGAGCACTGGGGAAAGGCAGGCAGAGAATTCCCTGCTAGCACCTTCTCTGTGCCTGGGAAGCAGAAGTGTTCACATTGCTTCGCAGAATCGCTTTTGTGCAGAAAACACTAACACTTGTTCAGAACGAAAGAAAGCACAGAGCCCCAGATTTTATGTTGTCCTGGAGAGCTTGCAGAGCACTGGGGAAAGGCAGGCAGAGAATTCCCTGCTAGCACCTTCTCTCTGCGCGGGATTGAGAAGTGTTCACATTGCTTCGCAGAATCGCTTTTGTGCAGAAAACACTAACACTTGTTCAGAACGAAAGAAAGCACAGAGCCCCAGATTTGCTGTTACCCTGGAGAGCTTGCAGAGCACTGGGGAAAGCAGGCAGAGAATTCCCTGCTAGCACCTTCTCTGTGCGCGGGAAGGCAAAGTGTTCACATTTCCTCGCAGAATCGCTTTTGTGCTGAAAACAGTAACACTTGTTCAGAAGGAAAGAAAGCACAGAGCCCCAGATTTTATGTTGTCCTGGAGAGCTTGCAGAGCACTGGGGAAAGGCAGGCAGAGAATTCCCTGCTAGCACCTTCTCGGTGCCTGGGAAGAAGAAGTGTTCACATTGCTTCGCAGAATCGCTTTTGTGCAGAAAACACTAACACTTGTTCAGGACGAAAGAAAGCACAGAGCCCCAGATTTTATGTTGTCCTGGAGAGCTTGCAGAGCACTGGGGAAAGGCAGGCAGAGAATTCCCTGCTAGCACCTTCTCGGTGCCTGGGAAGAAGAAGTGTTCACAATGCTTCGCAGAATCGCTTTTGTGCAGAAAACACTAACACTTGTTCAGAACGAAAGAAAGCACAGAGCCCCAGATTTTATGTTGTCCTGGAGAGCTTGCAGAGCACTGGGGAAAGGCAGGCAGAGAATTCCCTGCTAGCACCTTCTCTGTGCCTGGGAAGCAGAAGTGTTCACATTGCTTCGCAGAATCGCTTTTGTGCAGAAAACACTAACACTTGTTCAGAACGAAAGAAAGCACAGAGACCCAGATTTTATGTTGTCCTGGAGAGCTTGCAGAGCACTGGGGAAAGGCAGGCAGAGAATTCCCTGCTAGCACCTTCTCGGTGCCTGGGAAGAAGAAGTGTTCACATTGCTTCGAGAATCGCTTTTGTGCAGAAAACACTAACACTTGTTCAGAACGAAAGAAAGCACAGAGCCCCAAATTTGCTGTTGTCCTGGAGAGCTTGCAGAGCACTGGGGAAAGGCAGGCAGAGAATTCCCTGCTAGCACCTTCTCTGTGCGCGGGAAGGCAAAGTGTTCACATTTCCTCGCAGAATCGCTTTTGTGCAGAAAACACTAACACTTGTTCAGAACGAAAGAAAGCACAGAGCCCCACATTTTATGTTGTCCTGGAGAGCTTGCAGAGCACTGGGGAAAGGCAGGCAGAGAATTCCCTGCTAGCACCTTCTCTCTGCGCGGGAATGAGAAGTGTTCACATTGCTTCGCAGAATCGCTTTTGTGCAGAAAACACTAACACTTGTTCAGAACGAAAGAAAGCACAGAGCCCCAGATTTTATGTTGTCCTGGAGAGCTTGCAGAGCACTGGGGAAAGGCAGGCAGAGAATTCCCTGCTAGCACCTTCTGTGTGCGCGGGAAGGCAAAGTGTTCACATTTCCTCGCAGAATCGCTTTTGTGCAGAAAACACTAACACTTGTTCAGAACGAAAGAAAGCACAGAGCCCCAGATTTTATGTTGTCCTGGAGAGCTTGCAGAGCACTGGGGAAAGGCAGGCAGAGAATTCCCTGCTAGCACCTTCTCGGTGCCTGGGAAGAAGAAGTGTTCACATTGCTTCGCAGAATCGCTTTTGTGCAGAAAACACTAACACTTGTTCAGAACGAAAGAAAGCACAGAGCCCCAGATTTGCTGTTGTCCTGGAGAGCTTGCAGAGCACTGGGGAAAGGCAGGCAGAGAATTCCCTGCTAGCACCTTCTCTCTGCGCGGGAATGAGAAGTGTTCACATTGCTTCGCAGAATCGCTTTTGTGCAGAAAACACTAACACTTGTTCAGAACGAAAGAAAGCACAGAGCCCCAGATTTGCTGTTACCCTGGAGAGCTTGCAGAGCACTGGGGAAAGCAGGCAGAGAATTCCCTGCTAGCACCTTCTCTGTGCGCGGGAAGGCAAAGTGTTCACATTTCCTCGCAGAATCGCTTTTGTGCAGAAAACACTAACACTTGTTCAGAACGAAAGAAAGCACAGAGCCCCAGATTTGCTGTTGTGCTGGAGAGCTTGCAGAGCACTGGGGAAAGGCAGGCAGAGAATTCCCTGCTAGCACCTTCTCGGTGCCTGGGAAGAAGAAGTGTTCACATTGCTTCGCAGAATCGCTTTTGTGCAGAAAACACTAACACTTGTTCAGGACGAAAGAAAGCACAGAGCCCCAGATTTTATGTTGTCCTGGAGAGCTTGCAGAGCACTGGGGAAAGGCAGGCAGAGAATTCCCTGCTAGCACCTTCTCTGTGCCTGGGAAGAAGAAGTGTTCACATTGCTTCGCAGAATCGCTTTTGTGCAGAAAACACTAACACTTGTTCAGAACGAAAGAAAGCACAGAGCCCCAGATTTTATGTTGTCCTGGAGAGCTTGCAGAGCACTGGGGAAAGGCAGGCAGAGAATTCCCTGCTAGCACCTTCTCTCTGCGCGGGAATGAGAAGTGTTCAATTGCTTCGCAGAATCGCATTTGCGTCGCTTCAGAGAACACAAAAGCTTGTTCAGGACGAAAGAAAGCACAGAGCCCCAGATTTGCTGTTGTGCTGGAGAGCTTGCAGAGCACTGGGGAAAGGCAGGCAGAGAATTCCCTGCTAGCACCTTCTCTGTGCCTGGGAAGCAGAAGTGTTCACATTTCCTCGCAGAATCGCTTTTGTGCAGAAAACACTAACACTTGTTCAGAACGAAAGAAAGCACAGAGCCCCAGATTTTATGTTGTCCTGGAGAGCTTGCAGAGCACTGGGGAAAGGCAGGCAGAGAATTCCCTGCTAGCACCTTCTCTGTGCCTGGGAAGAAGAAGTGTTCACATTGCTTCGCAGAATCGCTTTTGTGCAGAAAACACTAACACTTGTTCAGAACGAAAGAAAGCACAGAGCCCCAGATTTGCTGTTGTCCTGGAGAGCTTGCAGAGCACTGGGGAAAGGCAGGCAGAGAATTCCCTGCTAGCACCTTCTCGGTGCCTGGGAAGAAGAAGTGTTCACATTGCTTCGCAGAATCGCTTTTGTGCAGAAAACACTAACACTTGTTCAGAACGAAAGAAAGCACAGAGCCCCAGATTTGCTGTTGTGCTGGAGAGCTTGCAGAGCACTGGGGAAAGGCAGGCAGAGAATTCCCTGCTAGCACCTTCTCTCTGCGCGGGAATGAGAAGTGTTCACATTGCTTCGCAGAATCGCTTTTGTGCAGAAAACACTAACACTTGTTCAGAACGAAAGAAAGCACAGAGACCCAGATTTTATGTTGTCCTGGAGAGCTTGCAGAGCACTGGGGAAAGGCAGGCAGAGAATTCCCTGCTAGCACCTTCTCGGTGCCTGGGAAGAAGAAGTGTTCACATTGCTTCGAGAATCGCTTTTGTGCAGAAAACACTAACACTTGTTCAGAACGAAAGAAAGCACAGAGCCCCAGATTTGCTGTTGTCCTGGAGAGATTGCAGAGCACTGGGGAATGGCAAGGAGAGAATTCCCTGCTAGCACCTTCTCTCTGCGCGGGAATGAGAAGTGTTGACATTGCTTCGCAGAATCGCTTTTGTGCAGAAAACACTAACACTTATTCAGAACGAAAGAAAGCACAGAGCCCCAAATTTGCTGTTGTCCTGGAGAGCTTGCAGAGCACTGGGGAAAGGCAGGCAGAGAATTCCCTGCTAGCACCTTCTCTGTGCGCGGGAAGGCAAAGTGTTCACATTTCCTCGCAGAATCGCTTTTGTGCAGAAAACACTAACACTTGTTCAGAACGAAAGAAAGCACAGAGCCCCAGATTTTATGTTGTCCTGGAGAGCTTGCAGAGCACTGGGGAAAGGCAGGCAGAGAATTCCCTGCTAGCACCTTCTCTGTGCGCGGGAAGGCAAAGTGTTCACATTTCCTCGCAGAATCGCTTTTGTGCAGAAAACACTAACACTTGTTCAGAACGAAAGAAAGCACAGAGCCCCACATTTTATGTTGTCCTGGAGAGCTTGCAGAGCACTGGGGAAAGGCAGGCAGAGAATTCCCTGCTAGCACCTTCTCGGTGCCTGGGAAGAAGAAGTGTTCACATTGCTTCGCAGAATCGCTTTTGTGCAGAAAACACTAACACTTGTTCAGAACGAAAGAAAGCACAGAGCCCCAGATTTGCTGTTGTCCTGGAGAGCTTGCAGAGCACTGGGGAAAGGCAGGCAGAGAATTCCCTGCTAGCACCTTCTCTCTGCGCGGGAATGAGAAGTGTTCAATTGCTTCGCAGAATCGCATTTGCGTCGCTTCAGAGAACACAAAAGCTTGTTCAGGACGAAAGAAAGCACAGAGCCCCAGATTTGCTGTTACCCTGGAGAGCTTGCAGAGCACTGGGGAAAGGCAGGCAGAGAATTCCCTGCTAGCACCTTCTCGGTGCCTGGGAAGAAGAAGTGTTCACATTGCTTCGCAGAATCGCTTTTGTGCAGAAAACACTAACACTTGTTCAGGACGAAAGAAAGCACAGAGCCCCAGATTTTATGTTGTCCTGGAGAGCTTGCAGAGCACTGGGGAAAGGCAGGCAGAGAATTCCCTGCTAGCACCTTCTCTGTGCCTGGGAAGAAGAAGTGTTCACATTGCTTCGCAGAATCGCTTTTGTGCAGAAAACACTAACACTTGTTCAGAACGAAAGAAAGCACAGAGCCCCAGATTTTATGTTGTCCTGGAGAGCTTGCAGAGCACTGGGGAAAGGCAGGCAGAGAATTCCCTGCTAGCACCTTCTCTCTGCGCGGGAATGAGAAGTGTTCAATTGCTTCGCAGAATCGCATTTGCGTCGCTTCAGAGAACACAAAAGCTTGTTCAGGACGAAAGAAAGCACAGAGCCCCAGATTTGCTGTTGTGCTGGAGAGCTTGCAGAGCACTGGGGAAAGGCAGGCAGAGAATTCCCTGCTAGCACCTTCTCTGTGCCTGGGAAGCAGAAGTGTTCACATTTCCTCGCAGAATCGCTTTTGTGCAGAAAACACTAACACTTGTTCAGAACGAAAGAAAGCACAGAGCCCCAGATTTTATGTTGTCCTGGAGAGCTTGCAGAGCACTGGGGAAAGGCAGGCAGAGAATTCCCTGCTAGCACCTTCTCTGTGCCTGGGAAGAAGAAGTGTTCACATTGCTTCGCAGAATCGCTTTTGTGCAGAAAACACTAACACTTGTTCAGAACGAAAGAAAGCACAGAGCCCCAGATTTGCTGTTGTCCTGGAGAGCTTGCAGAGCACTGGGGAAAGGCAGGCAGAGAATTCCCTGCTAGCACCTTCTCGGTGCCTGGGAAGAAGAAGTGTTCACATTGCTTCGCAGAATCGCTTTTGTGCAGAAAACACTAACACTTGTTCAGAACGAAAGAAAGCACAGAGCCCCAGATTTGCTGTTGTGCTGGAGAGCTTGCAGAGCACTGGGGAAAGGCAGGCAGAGAATTCCCTGCTAGCACCTTCTCTCTGCGCGGGAATGAGAAGTGTTCACATTGCTTCGCAGAATCGCTTTTGTGCAGAAAACACTAACACTTGTTCAGAACGAAAGAAAGCACAGAGACCCAGATTTTATGTTGTCCTGGAGAGCTTGCAGAGCACTGGGGAAAGGCAGGCAGAGAATTCCCTGCTAGCACCTTCTCGGTGCCTGGGAAGAAGAAGTGTTCACATTGCTTCGAGAATTGCTTTTGTGCAGAAAACACTAACACTTGTTCAGAACGAAAGAAAGCACAGAGCCCCAGATTTGCTGTTGTCCTGGAGAGATTGCAGAGCACTGGGGAATGGCAAGGAGAGAATTCCCTGCTAGCACCTTCTCTCTGCGCGGGAATGAGAAGTGTTGACATTGCTTCGCAGAATCGCTTTTGTGCAGAAAACACTAACACTTATTCAGAACGAAAGAAAGCACAGAGCCCCAAATTTGCTGTTGTCCTGGAGAGCTTGCAGAGCACTGGGGAAAGGCAGGCAGAGAATTCCCTGCTAGCACCTTCTCTGTGCGCGGGAAGGCAAAGTGTTCACATTTCCTCGCAGAATCGCTTTTGTGCAGAAAACACTAACACTTGTTCAGAACGAAAGAAAGCACAGAGCCCCAGATTTTATGTTGTCCTGGAGAGCTTGCAGAGCACTGGGGAAAGGCAGGCAGAGAATTCCCTGCTAGCACCTTCTCTGTGCGCGGGAAGGCAAAGTGTTCACATTTCCTCGCAGAATCGCTTTTGTGCAGAAAACACTAACACTTGTTCAGAACGAAAGAAAGCACAGAGCCCCACATTTTATGTTGTCCTGGAGAGCTTGCAGAGCACTGGGGAAAGGCAGGCAGAGAATTCCCTGCTAGCACCTTCTCGGTGCCTGGGAAGAAGAAGTGTTCACATTGCTTCGCAGAATCGCTTTTGTGCAGAAAACATTAACACTTGTTCAGAACGAAAGAAAGCACAGAGCCCCAGATTTGCTGTTGTCCTGGAGAGCTTGCAGAGCACTGGGGAAAGGCAGGCAGAGAATTCCCTGCTAGCACCTTCTCTCTGCGCGGGAATGAGAAGTGTTCAATTGCTTCGCAGAATCGCATTTGCGTCGCTTCAGAGAACACAAAAGCTTGTTCAGGACGAAAGAAAGCACAGAGCCCCAGATTTGCTGTTACCCTGGAGAGCTTGCAGAGCACTGGGGAAAGGCAGGCAGAGAATTCCCTGCTAGCACCTTCTCTGTGCCTGGGAAGCAGAAGTGTTCACATTTCCTCGCAGAATCGCTTTTGTGCAGAAAACACTAACACTTGTTCAGAACGAAAGAAAGCACAGAGCCCCAGATTTTATGTTGTCCTGGAGAGCTTGCAGAGCACTGGGGAAAGGCAGGCAGAGAATTCCCTGCTAGCACCTTCTCTGTGCCTGGGAAGAAGAAGTGTTCACATTGCTTCGCAGAATCGCTTTTGTGCAGAAAACACTAACACTTGTTCAGAACGAAAGAAAGCACAGAGCCCCAGATTTGCTGTTGTCCTGGAGAGCTTGCAGAGCACTGGGGAAAGGCAGGCAGAGAATTCCCTGCTAGCACCTTCTCGGTGCCTGGGAAGAAGAAGTGTTCACATTGCTTCGCAGAATCGCTTTTGTGCAGAAAACACTAACACTTGTTCAGAACGAAAGAAAGCACAGAGCCCCAGATTTGCTGTTGTCCTGGAGAGCTTGCAGAGCACTGGGGAAAGGCAGGCAGAGAATTCCCTGCTAGCACCTTCTCTCTGCGCGGGAATGAGAAGTGTTCAATTGCTTCGCAGAATCGCATTTGCGTCGCTTCAGAGAACACAAAAGCTTGTTCAGGACGAAAGAAAGCACAGAGCCCCAGATTTGCTGTTACCCTGGAGAGCTTGCAGAGCACTGGGGAAAGGCAGGCAGAGAATTCCCTGCTAGCACCTTCTCTGTGCCTGGGAAGCAGAAGTGTTCACATTTCCTCGCAGAATCGCTTTTGTGCAGAAAACACTAACACTTGTTCAGAACGAAAGAAAGCACAGAGCCCCAGATTTTATGTTGTCCTGGAGAGCTTGCAGAGCACTGGGGAAAGGCAGGCAGAGAATTCCCTGCTAGCACCTTCTCTGTGCCTGGGAAGAAGAAGTGTTCACATTGCTTCGCAGAATCGCTTTTGTGCAGAAAACACTAACACTTGTTCAGAACGAAAGAAAGCACAGAGCCCCAGATTTGCTGTTGTCCTGGAGAGCTTGCAGAGCACTGGGGAAAGGCAGGCAGAGAATTCCCTGCTAGCACCTTCTCGGTGCCTGGGAAGAAGAAGTGTTCACATTGCTTCGCAGAATCGCTTTTGTGCAGAAAACACTAACACTTGTTCAGAACGAAAGAAAGCACAGAGCCCCAGATTTGCTGTTGTGCTAGAGAGCTTGCAGAGCACTGGGGAAAGGCAGGCAGAGAATTCCCTGCTAGCACCTTCTCGGTGCCTGGGAAGAAGAAGTGTTCACATTGCTTCTCAGAATCGCTTTTGTGCAGAAAACAGTAACACTTGTTCAGGACGAAAGAAAGCACAGAGCCCCAGATTTTATGTTGTCCTGGAGAGCTTGCAGAGCACTGGGGAAAGGCAGGCAGAGAATTCCCTGCTAGCACCTTCTCGGTGCCTGGGAAGAAGAAGTGTTCACATTGCTTCGCAGAATCGCTTTTGTGCAGAAAACACTAACACTTGTTCAGAACGAAAGAAAGCACAGAGCCCCAGATTTTATGTTGTCCTGGAGAGCTTGCAGAGCACTGGGGAAAGGCAGGCAGAGAAGTCCCTGCTAGCACCTTCTCTGTGCCTGGGAAGCAGAAGTGTTCACATTGCTTCGCAGAATCGCTTTTGTGCAGAAAACACTAACACTTGTTCAGAACGAAAGAAAGCACAGAGACCCAGATTTTATGTTGTCCTGGAGAGCTTGCAGAGCACTGGGGAAAGGCAGGCAGAGAATTCCCTGCTAGCACCTTCTCGGTGCCTGGGAAGAAGAAGTGTTCACATTGCTTCGAGAATCGCTTTTGTGCAGAAAACACTAACACTTGTTCAGAACGAAAGAAAGCACAGAGCCCCAGATTTGCTGTTGTCCTGGAGAGATTGCAGAGCACTGGGGAATGGCAAGGAGAGAATTCCCTGCTAGCACCTTCTCTCTGCGCGGGAATGAGAAGTGTTGACATTGCTTCGCAGAATCGCTTTTGTGCAGAAAACACTAACACTTGTTCAGAACGAAAGAAAGCACAGAGCCCCAGATTTGCTGTTGTCCTGGAGAGCTTGCAGAGCACTGGGGAAAGGCAGGCAGAGAATTCCCTGCTAGCACCTTCTCTGTGCGCGGGAAGGCAAAGTGTTCACATTTCCTCGCAGAATCGCTTTTGTGCAGAAAACACTAACACTTGTTCAGAACGAAAGAAAGCACAGAGCCCCAGATTTTATGTTGTCCTGGAGAGCTTGCAGAGCACTGGGGAAAGGCAGGCAGAGAATTCCCTGCTAGCACCTTCTCTCTGCGCGGGAAGGCAAAGTGTTCACATTTCCTCGCAGAATCGCTTTTGTGCAGAAAACACTAACACTTGTTCAGAACGAAAGAAAGCACAGAGCCCCAGATTTTATGTTGTCCTGGAGAGCTTGCAGAGCACTGGGGAAAGGCAGGCAGAGAATTCCCTGCTAGCACCTTCTCGGTGCCTGGGAAGAAGAAGTGTTCACATTGCTTCGCAGAATCGCTTTTGTGCAGAAAACACTAACACTTGTTCAGAACGAAAGAAAGCACAGAGCCCCAGATTTGCTGTTGTCCTGGAGAGCTTGCAGAGCACTGGGGAAAGGCAGGCAGAGAATTCCCTGCTAGCACCTTCTCTGTGCGCGGGAAGGCAAAGTGTTCACATTTCCTCGCAGAATCGCTTTTGTGCAGAAAACACTAACACTTGTTCAGAACGAAAGAAAGCACAGAGCCCCAGATTTTATGTTGTGCTGGAGAGCTTGCAGAGCACTGGGGAAAGGCAGGCAGAGAATTCCCTGCTAGCACCTTCTCTCTGCGCGGGAATGAGAAGTGTTCACATTGCTTCGCAGAATCGCTTTTGTGCAGAAAACACTAACACTTGTTCAGAACGAAAGAAAGCACAGAGCCCCACATTTTATGTTGTCCTGGAGAGCTTGCAGAGCACTGGGGAAAGGCAGGCAGAGAATTCCCTGCTAGCACCTTCTCTCTGCGCGGGAATGAGAAGTGTTCACATTGCTTCGCAGAATCGCTTTTGTGCAGAAAACACTAACACTTGTTCAGAACGAAAGAAAGCACAGAGCCCCAGATTTTATGTTGTCCTGGAGAGCTTGCAGAGCACTGGGGAAAGGCAGGCAGAGAATTCCCTGCTAGCACCTTCTCTCTGCGCGGGAATGAGAAGTGTTCACATTTTTTCGCAGAATCGCATTTGCGTCGCTTCAGAGAACACAAAAGCTTGTTCAGGACGAAAGAAAGCACAGAGCCCCAGATTTGCTGTTACCCTGGAGAGCTTGCAGAGCACTGGGGAAAGGCAGGCAGAGAATTCCCTGCTAGCACCTTCTCTGTGCCTGGGAAGCAGAAGTGTTCACATTGCTTCGCAGAATCGCTTTTGTGCAGAAAACACTAACACTTGTTCAGAACGAAAGAAAGCACAGAGCCCCAGATTTTATGTTGTCCTGGAGAGCTTGCAGAGCACTGGGGAAAGGCAGGCAGAGAATTCCCTGCTAGCACCTTCTCTCTGCGCGGGAAGGCAAAGTGTTCACATTTCCTCGCAGAATCGCTTTTGTGCAGAAAACACTAACACTTGTTCAGAACGAAAGAAAGCACAGAGCCCCAGATTTTATGTTGTCCTGGAGAGCTTGCAGAGCACTGGGGAAAGGCAGGCAGAGAATTCCCTGCTAGCACCTTCTCGGTGCCTGGGAAGAAGAAGTGTTCACATTGCTTCGCAGAATCGCTTTTGTGCAGAAAACACTAACACTTGTTCAGAACGAAAGAAAGCACAGAGCCCCAGATTTGCTGTTGTCCTGGAGAGCTTGCAGAGCACTGGGGAAAGGCAGGCAGAGAATTCCCTGCTAGCACCTTCTCTGTGCGCGGGAAGGCAAAGTGTTCACATTTCCTCGCAGAATCGCTTTTGTGCAGAAAACACTAACACTTGTTCAGAACGAAAGAAAGCACAGAGCCCCAGATTTTATGTTGTCCTGGAGAGCTTGCAGAGCACTGGGGAAAGGCAGGCAGAGAATTCCCTGCTAGCACCTTCTCTGTGCCTGGGAAGAAGAAGTGTTCACATTGCTTCGCAGAATCGCTTTTGTGCAGAAAACACTAACACTTGTTCAGAACGAAAGAAAGCACAGAGCCCCAGATTTTATGTTGTCCTGGAGAGCTTGCAGAGCACTGGGGAAAGGCAGGCAGAGAATTCCCTGCTAGCACCTTCTCTCTGCGCGGGAATGAGAAGTGTTCACATTGCTTCGCAGAATCGCTTTTGTGCAGAAAACACTAACACTTGTTCAGAACGAAAGAAAGCACAGAGACCCAGATTTTATGTTGTCCTGGAGAGCTTGCAGAGCACTGGGGAAAGGCAGGCAGAGAATTCCCTGCTAGCACCTTCTCTGTGCGCGGGAAGGCAAAGTGTTCACATTTCCTCGCAGAATCGCTTTTGTGCAGAAAACACTAACACTTGTTCAGAACGAAAGAAAGCACAGAGCCCCAGATTTTATGTTGTCCTGGAGAGCTTGCAGAGCACTGGGGAAAGGCAGGCAGAGAATTCCCTGCTAGCACCTTCTCTCTGCGCGGGAATGAGAAGTGTTCACATTTTTTCGCAGAATCGCATTTGCGTCGCTTCAGAGAACACAAAAGCTTGTTCAGGACGAAAGAAAGCACAGAGCCCCAGATTTGCTGTTACCCTGGAGAGCTTGCAGAGCACTGGGGAAAGGCAGGCAGAGAATTCCCTGCTAGCACCTTCTCTGTGCGCGGGAAGGCAAAGTGTTCACATTTCCTCGCAGAATCGCTTTTGTGCAGAAAACACTAACACTTGTTCAGAACGAAAGAAAGCACAGAGCCCCAGATTTTATGTTGTCCTGGAGAGCTTGCAGAGCACTGGGGAAAGGCAGGCAGAGAATTCCCTGCTAGCACCTTCTCTGTGCCTGGGAAGAAGAAGTGTTCACATTGCTTCGCAAAATCGCTTTTGTGCAGAAAACACTAACACTTGTTCAGAACGAAAGAAAGCACAGAGCCCCAGATTTGCTGTTGTCCTGGAGAGCTTGCAGAGCACTGGGGAAAGGCAGGCAGAGAATTCCCTGCTAGCACCTTCTCTGTGCCTGGGAAGAAGAAGTGTTCACATTGCTTCGCAGAATCGCTTTTGTGCAGAAAACACTAACACTTGTTCAGAACGAAAGAAAGCACAGAGCCCCAGATTTTATGTTGTCCTGGAGAGCTTGCAGAGCACTGGGGAAAGGCAGGCAGAGAATTCCCTGCTAGCACCTTCTCTGTGCCTGGGAAGCAGAAGTGTTCACATTGCTTCGCAGAATCGCTTTTGTGCAGAAAACACTAACACTTGTTCAGAACGAAAGAAAGCACAGAGCCCCAGATTTGCTGTTGTCCTGGAGAGCTTGCAGAGCACTGGGGAAAGGCAGGCAGAGAATTCCCTGCTAGCACCTTCTCTCTGCGCGGGAATGAGAAGTGTTCACATTGCTTCGCAGAATCGCTTTTGTGCAGAAAACAGTAACACTTGTTCAGAACGAAAGAAAGCACAGAGCCCCAGATTTGCTGTTGTCCTGGAGAGCTTGCAGAGCACTGGGGAAAGGCATGCAGAGAATTCCCTGCTAGCACCTTCTCTCTGCGCGGGAATGAGAAGTGTTCATATTTTTTCGCAGAATCGCATTTGCGTCGCTTCAGAGAACACAAAAGCTTGTTCAGGACGAAAGAAAGCACAGAGCCCCAGATTTGCTGTTACCCTGGAGAGCTTGCAGAGCACTGGGGAAAGGCAGGCAGAGAATTCCCTGCTAGCACCTTCTCTGTGCGCGGGAAGGCAAAGTGTTCACATTTCCTCGCAGAATCGCTTTTGTGCAGAAAACACTAACACTTGTTCAGAACGAAAGAAAGCACAGAGCCCCAGATTTTATGTTGTCCTGGAGAGCTTGCAGAGCACTGGGGAAAGCCAGGCAGAGAATTCCCTGCTAGCACCTTCTCTGTGCCTGGGAAGAAGAAGTGTTCACATTGCTTCGCAGAATCGCTTTTGTGCAGAAAACACTAACACTTGTTCAGAACGAAAGAAAGCACAGAGCCCCAGATTTTATGTTGTCCTGGAGAGCTTGCAGAGCACTGGGGAAAGGCAGGCAGAGAATTCCCTGCTAGCACCTTCTCTCTGCGCGGGAATGAGAAGTGTTCACATTGCTTCGCAGAATCGCTTTTGTGCAGAAAACACTAACACTTGTTCAGAACGAAAGAAAGCACAGAGACCCAGATTTTATGTTGTCCTGGAGAGCTTGCAGAGCACTGGGGAAAGGCAGGCAGAGAATTCCCTGCTAGCACCTTCTCTCTGCGCGGGAATGAGAAGTGTTCACATTGCTTCGCAGAATCGCTTTTGTGCAGAAAACACTAACACTTGCTCAGAACGAAAGAAAGCACAGAGCCCCAGATTTTATGTTGTCCTGGAGAGCTTGCAGAGCACTGGGGAAAGGCAGGCAGAGAATTCCCTGCTAGCACCTTCTCTCTGCGCGGGAATGAGAAGTGTTCACATTTTTTCGCAGAATCGCATTTGCGTCGCTTCAGAGAACACAAAAGCTTGTTCAGGACGAAAGAAAGCACAGAGCCCCAGATTTGCTGTTACCCTGGAGAGCTTGCAGAGCACTGGGGAAAGGCAGGCAGAGAATTCCCTGCTAGCACCTTCTCTGTGCGCGGGAAGGCAAAGTGTTCACATTTCCTCGCAGAATCGCTTTTGTGCAGAAAACACTAACACTTGTTCAGAACGAAAGAAAGCACAGAGCCCCAGATTTTATGTTGTCCTGGAGAGCTTGCAGAGCACTGGGGAAAGGCAGGCAGAGAATTCCCTGCTAGCACCTTCTCTGTGCCTGGGAAGAAGAAGTGTTCACATTGCTTCGCAGAATCGCTTTTGTGCAGAAAACACTAACACTTGTTCAGAACGAAAGAAAGCACAGAGCCCCAGATTTGCTGTTACCCTGGAGAGCTTGCAGAGCACTGGGGAAAGGCAGGCAGAGAATTCCCTGCTAGCACCTTCTCTGTGCCTGGGAAGAAGAAGTGTTCACATTGCTTCGCAGAATCGCTTTTGTGCAGAAAACACTAACACTTGTTCAGAACGAAAGAAAGCACAGAGCCCCAGATTTTATGTTGTCCTGGAGAGCTTGCAGAGCACTGGGGAAAGGCAGGCAGAGAATTCCCTGCTAGCACCTTCTCTGTGCCTGGGAAGCAGAAGTGTTCACATTGCTTCGCAGAATCGCTTTTGTGCAGAAAACACTAACACTTGTTCAGAACGAAAGAAAGCACAGAGCCCCAGATTTTATGTTGTCCTGGAGAGCTTGCAGAGCACTGGGGAAAGGCAGGCAGAGAATTCCCTGCTAGCACCTTCTCGGTGCCTGGGAAGAAGAAGTGTTCACATTGCTTCGCAGAATCGCTTTTGTGCAGAAAACACTAACACTTGTTCAGAACGAAAGAAAGCACAGAGCCCCAGATTTGCTGTTGTCCTGGAGAGCTTGCAGAGCACTGGGGAAAGGCAGGCAGAGAATTCCCTGCTAGCACCTTCTCTCTGCGCGGGAATGAGAAGTGTTCAATTGCTTCGCAGAATCGCATTTGCGTCGCTTCAGAGAACACAAAAGCTTGTTCAGGACGAAAGAAAGCACAGAGCCCCAGATTTGCTGTTACCCTGGAGAGCTTGCAGAGCACTGGGGAAAGGCAGGCAGAGAATTCCCTGCTAGCACCTTCTCTGTGCCTGGGAAGCAGAAGTGTTCACATTGCTTCGCAGAATCGCTTTTGTGCAGAAAACACTAACACTTGTTCAGAACGAAAGAAAGCACAGAGCCCCAGATTTTATGTTGTCCTGGAGAGCTTGCAGAGCACTGGGGAAAGGCAGGCAGAGAATTCCCTGCTAGCACCTTCTCTGTGCGCGGGAAGGCAAAGTGTTCACATTTCCTCGCAGAATCGCTTTTGTGCAGAAAACACTAACACTTGTTCAGAACGAAAGAAAGCACAGAGCCCCAGATTTTATGTTGTCCTGGAGAGCTTGCAGAGCACTGGGGAAAGGCAGGCAGAGAATTCCCTGCTAGCACCTTCTCGGTGCCTGGGAAGAAGAAGTGTTCACATTGCTTCGCAGAATCGCTTTTGTGCAGAAAACACTAACACTTGTTCAGAACGAAAGAAAGCACAGAGCCCCAGATTTGCTGTTGTGCTGGAGAGCTTGCAGAGCACTGGGGAAAGGCAGGCAGAGAATTCCCTGCTAGCGCCTTCTCTCTGCACGGGAATGAGAAGTGTTCACATTGCTTCGCAGAATCGCTTTTGTGCAGAAAACACTAACACTTGTTCAGAACGAAAGAAAGCACAGAGCCCCAGATTTTATGTTGTCCTGGAGAGCTTGCAGAGCACTGGGGAAAGGCAGGCAGAGAATTCCCTGCTAGCACCTTCTCTCTGCGCGGGAATGAGAAGTGTTCACATTGCTTCGCAGAATCGCTTTTGTGCAGAAAACACTAACACTTGTTCAGAACGAAAGAAAGCACAGAGCCCCAGATTTGCTGTTGTCCTGGAGAGCTTGCAGAGCACTGGGGAAAGGCAGGCAGAGAATTCCCTGCTAGCACCTTCTCTCTGCGCGGGAATGAGTAGTGTTCACATTGCTTCGCAGAATCGCTTTTGTGCAGAAAACACTAACACTTGTTCAGAACGAAAGAAAGCACAGAGCCCCAGATTTTATGTTGTCCTGGAGAGCTTGCAGAGCACTGGGGAAAGGCATGCAGAGAATTCCCTGCTAGCACCTTCTCTCTGCGCGGGAATGAGAAGTGTTCATATTTTTTCGCAGAATCGCATTTGCGTCGCTTCAGAGAACACAAAAGCTTGTTCAGGACGAAAGAAAGCACAGAGCCCCAGATTTGCTGTTGTCCTGGAGAGCTTGCAGAGCACTGGGGAAAGGCAGGCAGAGAATTCCCTGCTAGCACCTTCTCTGTGCCTGGGAAGAAGAAGTGTTCACATTGCTTCGCAGAATCGCTTTTGTGCAGAAAACACTAACACTTGTTCAGAACGAAAGAAAGCACAGAGCCCCAGATTTGCTGTTGTGCTGGAGAGCTTGCAGAGCACTGGGGAAAGGCAGGCAGAGAATTCCCTGCTAGCACCTTCTCTGTGCCTGGGAAGAAGAAGTGTTCACATTGCTTCGCAGAATCGCTTTTGTGCAGAAAACAGTAACACTTGTTCAGAAGGAAAGAAAGCACAGAGCCCCAGATTTTATGTTGTCCTGGAGAGCTTGCAGAGCACTGGGGAAAGGCAGGCAGAGAATTCCCTGCTAGCACCTTCTCTGTGCCTGGGAAGCAGAAGTGTTCACATTGCTTCGCAGAATCGCTTTTGTGCAGAAAACACTAACACTTGTTCAGAACGAAAGAAAGCACAGAGCCCCAGATTTGCTGTTGTCCTGGAGAGCTTGCAGAGCACTGGGGAAAGGCAGGCAGAGAATTCCCTGCTAGCACCTTCTCTCTGCGCGGGAATGAGAAGTGTTCACATTGCTTCGCAGAATCGCTTTTGTGCAGAAAACACTAACACTTGTTCAGAACGAAAGAAAGCACAGAGCCCCAGATTTTATGTTGTCCTGGAGAGCTTGCAGAGCACTGGGGAAAGGCAGGCAGAGAATTCCCTGCTAGCACCTTCTCGGTGCCTGGGAAGAAGAAGTGTTCACATTGCTTCGAGAATCGCTTTTGTGCAGAAAACACTAACACTTGTTCAGAACGAAAGAAAGCACAGAGCCCCAAATTTGCTGTTGTCCTGGAGAGCTTGCAGAGCACTGGGGAAAGGCAGGCAGAGAATTCCCTGCTAGCACCTTCTCTGTGCGCGGGAAGGCAAAGTGTTCACATTTCCTCGCAGAATCGCTTTTGTGCAGAAAACACTAACACTTGTTCAGAACGAAAGAAAGCACAGAGACCCAGATTTTATGTTGTCCTGGAGAGCTTGCAGAGCACTGGGGAAAGGCAGGCAGAGAATTCCCTGCTAGCACCTTCTCTGTGCGCGGGAAGGCAAAGTGTTCACATTTCCTCGCAGAATCGCTTTTGTGCAGAAAACACTAACACTTGTTCAGAACGAAAGAAAGCACAGAGCCCCAGATTTTATGTTGTCCTGGAGAGCTTGCAGAGCACTGGGGAAAGGCAGGCAGAGAATTCCCTGCTAGCACCTTCTCGGTGCCTGGGAAGAAGAAGTGTTCACATTGCTTCGCAGAATCGCTTTTGTGCAGAAAACACTAACACTTGTTCAGAACGAAAGAAAGCACAGAGCCCCAGATTTGCTGTTGTCCTGGAGAGCTTGCAGAGCACTGGGGAAAGGCAGGCAGAGAATTCCCTGCTAGCACCTTCTCTCTGCGCGGGAATGAGAAGTGTTCAATTGCTTCGCAGAATCGCATTTGCGTCGCTTCAGAGAACACAAAAGCTTGTTCAGGACGAAAGAAAGCACAGAGCCCCAGATTTGCTGTTACCCTGGAGAGCTTGCAGAGCACTGGGGAAAGGCAGGCAGAGAATTCCCTGCTAGCACCTTCTCTGTGCCTGGGAAGCAGAAGTGTTCACATTTCCTCGCAGAATCGCTTTTGTGCAGAAAACACTAACACTTGTTCAGAACGAAAGAAAGCACAGAGCCCCAGATTTTATGTTGTCCTGGAGAGCTTGCAGAGCACTGGGGAAAGGCAGGCAGAGAATTCCCTGCTAGCACCTTCTCTGTGCCTGGGAAGAAGAAGTGTTCACATTGCTTCGCAGAATCGCTTTTGTGCAGAAAACACTAACACTTGTTCAGAACGAAAGAAAGCACAGAGCCCCAGATTTGCTGTTGTCCTGGAGAGCTTGCAGAGCACTGGGGAAAGGCAGGCAGAGAATTCCCTGCTAGCACCTTCTCGGTGCCTGGGAAGAAGAAGTGTTCACATTGCTTCGCAGAATCGCTTTTGTGCAGAAAACACTAACACTTGTTCAGAACGAAAGAAAGCACAGAGCCCCAGATTTGCTGTTGTGCTGGAGAGCTTGCAGAGCACTGGGGAAAGGCAGGCAGAGAATTCCCTGCTAGCACCTTCTCTCTGCGCGGGAATGAGAAGTGTTCACATTGCTTCGCAGAATCGCTTTTGTGCAGAAAACACTAACACTTGTTCAGAACGAAAGAAAGCACAGAGACCCAGATTTTATGTTGTCCTGGAGAGCTTGCAGAGCACTGGGGAAAGGCAGGCAGAGAATTCCCTGCTAGCACCTTCTCTCTGCGCGGGAATGAGAAGTGTTCACATTGCTTCGCAGAATCGCTTTTGTGCAGAAAACACTAACACTTGTTCAGAGCGAAAGAAAGCACAGAGCCCCAGATTTTATGTTGTCCTGGAGAGCTTGCAGAGCACTGGGGAAAGGCAGGCAGAGAATTCCCTGCTAGCACCTTCTCGGTGCCTGGGAAGAAGAAGTGTTTACATTGCTTCGAGAATCGCTTTTGTGCAGAAAACACTAACACTTGTTCAGAACGAAAGAAAGCACAGAGCCCCAGATTTGCTGTTGTCCTGGAGAGATTGCAGAGCACTGGGGAATGGCAAGGAGAGAATTCCCTGCTAGCACCTTCTCTCTGCGCGGGAATGAGAAGTGTTGACATTGCTTCGCAGAATCGCTTTTGTGCAGAAAACACTAACACTTATTCAGAACGAAAGAAAGCACAGAGCCCCAGATTTTATGTTGTCCTGGAGAGCTTGCAGAGCACTGGGGAAAGGCAGGCAGAGAAGTCCCTGCTAGCACCTTCTCTGTGCGCGGGAAGGCAAAGTGTTCACATTTCCTCGCAGAATCGCTTTTGTGCAGAAAACACTAACACTTGTTCAGAACGAAAGAAAGCACAGAGCCCCAGATTTTATGTTGTCCTGGAGAGCTTGCAGAGCACTGGGGAAAGGCAGGCAGAGAATTCCCTGCTAGCACCTTCTCTGTGCCTGGGAAGAAGAAGTGTTCACATTGCTTCGCAGAATCGCTTTTGTGCAGAAAACACTAACACTTGTTCAGAACGAAAGAAAGCACAGAGCCCCAGATTTGCTGTTGTCCTGGAGAGCTTGCAGAGCACTGGGGAAAGGCAGGCAGAGAATTCCCTGCTAGCACCTTCTCTCTGCGCGGGAATGAGAAGTGTTCACATTGCTTCGCAGAATCGCTTTTGTGCAGAAAACACTAACACTTGTTCAGAACGAAAGAAAGCACAGAGCCCCACATTTTATGTTGTCCTGGAGAGCTTGCAGAGCACTGGGGAAAGGCAGGCAGAGAATTCCCTGCTAGCACCTTCTCTGTGCCTGGGAAGCAGAAGTGTTCACATTGCTTCGCAGAATCGCTTTTGCGCAGAAAACACTAACACTTGTTCAGAACGAAAGAAAGCACAGAGCCCCAGATTTTATGTTGTCCTGGAGAGCTTGCAGAGCACTGGGGAACGGCAGGCAGAGAATTCCCTGCTAGCACCTTCTCTCTGCGCGGGAAGGCAAAGTGTTCACATTTCCTCGCAGAATCGCTTTTGTGCAGAAAACACTAACACTTGTTCAGAACGAAAGAAAGCACAGAGCCCCACATTTTATGTTGTCCTGGAGAGCTTGCAGAGCACTGGGGAAAGGCAGGCAGAGAATTCCCTGCTAGCACCTTCTCGGTGCCTGGGAAGAAGAAGTGTTCACATTGCTTCGCAGAATCGCTTTTGTGCAGAAAACACTAACACTTGTTCAGAACGAAAGAAAGCACAGAGCCCCAGATTTGCTGTTGTCCTGGAGAGCTTGCAGAGCACTGGGGAAAGGCAGGCAGAGAATTCCCTGCTAGCACCTTCTCTCTGCGCGGGAAGGCAAAGTGTTCACATTTCCTCGCAGAATCGCTTTTGTGCAGAAAACACTAACACTTGTTCAGAACGAAAGAAAGCACAGAGACCCAGATTTTATGTTGTCCTGGAGAGCTTGCAGAGCACTGGGGAAAGGCAGGCAGAGAATTCCCTGCTAGCACCTTCTCTCTGCGCGGGAATGAGAAGTGTTCACATTGCTTCGCAGAATCGCTTTTGTGCAGAAAACACTAACACTTGTTCAGAACGAAAGAAAGCACAGAGACCCAGATTTTATGTTGTCCTGGAGAGCTTGCAGAGCACTGGGGAAAGGCAGGCAGAGAATTCCCTGCTAGCACCTTCTCTCTGCGCGGGAATGAGAAGTGTTCACATTGCTTCGCAGAATCGCTTTTGTGCAGAAAACACTAACACTTGTTCAGAACGAAAGAAAGCACAGAGACCCAGATTTTATGTTGTCCTGGAGAGCTTGCAGAGCACTGGGGAAAGGCAGGCAGAGAATTCCCTGCTAGCACCTTCTCTCTGCGCGGGAATGAGAAGTGTTCACATTTTTTCGCAGAATCGCATTTGCGTCGCTTCAGAGAACACAAAAGCTTGTTCAGGACGAAAGAAAGCACAGAGCCCCAGATTTGCTGTTACCCTGGAGAGCTTGCAGAGCACTGGGGAAAGGCAGGCAGAGAATTCCCTGCTAGCACCTTCTCTCTGCGCGGGAATGAGAAGTGTTCACATTGCTTCGCAGAATCGCTTTTGTGCAGAAAACACTAACACTTGTTCAGAACGAAAGAAAGCACAGAGCCCCAGATTTGCTGTTACCCTGGAGAGCTTGCAGAGCACTGGGGAAAGCAGGCAGAGAATTCCCTGCTAGCACCTTCTCTGTGCGCGGGAAGGCAAAGTGTTCACATTTCCTCGCAGAATCGCTTTTGTGCAGAAAACACTAACACTTGTTCAGAACGAAAGAAAGCACAGAGCCCCAGATTTGCTGTTGTGCTAGAGAGCTTGCAGAGCACTGGGGAAAGGCAGGCAGAGAATTCCCTGCTAGCACCTTCTCGGTGCCTGGGAAGAAGAAGTGTTCACATTGCTTCTCAGAATCGCTTTTGTGCAGAAAACAGTAACACTTGTTCAGGACGAAAGAAAGCACAGAGCCCCAGATTTTATGTTGTCCTGGAGAGCTTGCAGAGCACTGGGGAAAGGCAGGCAGAGAATTCCCTGCTAGCACCTTCTCGGTGCCTGGGAAGAAGAAGTGTTCACATTGCTTCGCAGAATCGCTTTTGTGCAGAAAACACTAACACTTGTTCAGAACGAAAGAAAGCACAGAGCCCCAGATTTTATGTTGTCCTGGAGAGCTTGCAGAGCACTGGGGAAAGGCAGGCAGAGAAGTCCCTGCTAGCACCTTCTCTGTGCCTGGGAAGCAGAAGTGTTCACATTGCTTCGCAGAATCGCTTTTGTGCAGAAAACACTAACACTTGTTCAGAACGAAAGAAAGCACAGAGACCCAGATTTTATGTTGTCCTGGAGAGCTTGCAGAGCACTGGGGAAAGGCAGGCAGAGAATTCCCTGCTAGCACCTTCTCGGTGCCTGGGAAGAAGAAGTGTTCACATTGCTTCGAGAATCGCTTTTGTGCAGAAAACACTAACACTTGTTCAGAACGAAAGAAAGCACAGAGCCCCAGATTTGCTGTTGTCCTGGAGAGATTGCAGAGCACTGGGGAATGGCAAGGAGAGAATTCCCTGCTAGCACCTTCTCTCTGCGCGGGAATGAGAAGTGTTGACATTGCTTCGCAGAATCGCTTTTGTGCAGAAAACACTAACACTTGTTCAGAACGAAAGAAAGCACAGAGCCCCAGATTTGCTGTTGTCCTGGAGAGCTTGCAGAGCACTGGGGAAAGGCAGGCAGAGAATTCCCTGCTAGCACCTTCTCTCTGCGCGGGAAGGCAAAGTGTTCACATTTCCTCGCAGAATCGCTTTTGTGCAGAAAACACTAACACTTGTTCAGAACGAAAGAAAGCACAGAGCCCCAGATTTTATGTTGTCCTGGAGAGCTTGCAGAGCACTGGGGAAAGGCAGGCAGAGAATTCCCTGCTAGCACCTTCTCTCTGCGCGGGAAGGCAAAGTGTTCACATTTCCTCGCAGAATCGCTTTTGTGCAGAAAACACTAACACTTGTTCAGAACGAAAGAAAGCACAGAGCCCCAGATTTTATGTTGTCCTGGAGAGCTTGCAGAGCACTGGGGAAAGGCAGGCAGAGAATTCCCTGCTAGCACCTTCTCGGTGCCTGGGAAGAAGAAGTGTTCACATTGCTTCGCAGAATCGCTTTTGTGCAGAAAACACTAACACTTGTTCAGAACGAAAGAAAGCACAGAGCCCCAGATTTGCTGTTGTCCTGGAGAGCTTGCAGAGCACTGGGGAAAGGCAGGCAGAGAATTCCCTGCTAGCACCTTCTCTCTGCGCGGGAATGAGAAGTGTTCACATTGCTTCGCAGAATCGCATTTGCGTCGCTTCAGAGAACACAAAAGCTTGTTCAGGACGAAAGAAAGCACAGAGCCCCAGATTTGCTGTTACCCTGGAGAGCTTGCAGAGCACTGGGGAAAGGCAGGCAGAGAATTCCCTGCTAGCACCTTCTCTGTGCCTGGGAAGCAGAAGTGTTCACATTTCCTCGCAGAATCGCTTTTGTGCAGAAAACACTAACACTTGTTCAGAACGAAAGAAAGCACAGAGCCCCAGATTTTATGTTGTCCTGGAGAGCTTGCAGAGCACTGGGGAAAGGCAGGCAGAGAATTCCCTGCTAGCACCTTCTCTGTGCCTGGGAAGAAGAAGTGTTCACATTGCTTCGCAGAATCGCTTTTGTGCAGAAAACACTAACACTTGTTCAGAACGAAAGAAAGCACAGAGCCCCAGATTTGCTGTTGTCCTGGAGAGCTTGCAGAGCACTGGGGAAAGGCAGGCAGAGAATTCCCTGCTAGCACCTTCTCTGTGCGCGGGAAGGCAAAGTGTTCACATTTCCTCGCAGAATCGCTTTTGTGCAGAAAACACTAACACTTGTTCAGAACGAAAGAAAGCACAGAGCCCCAGATTTTATGTTGTCCTGGAGAGCTTGCAGAGCACTGGGGAAAGGCAGGCAGAGAATTCCCTGCTAGCACCTTCTCTCTGCGCGGGAATGAGAAGTGTTCACATTTTTTCGCAGAATCGCATTTGCGTCGCTTCAGAGAACACAAAAGCTTGTTCAGGACGAAAGAAAGCACAGAGCCCCAGATTTGCTGTTACCCTGGAGAGCTTGCAGAGCACTGGGGAAAGGCAGGCAGAGAATTCCCTGCTAGCACCTTCTCTGTGCCTGGGAAGCAGAAGTGTTCACATTGCTTCGCAGAATCGCTTTTGTGCAGAAAACACTAACACTTGTTCAGAACGAAAGAAAGCACAGAGCCCCAGATTTTATGTTGTCCTGGAGAGCTTGCAGAGCACTGGGGAAAGGCAGGCAGAGAATTCCCTGCTAGCACCTTCTCTCTGCGCGGGAAGGCAAAGTGTTCACATTTCCTCGCAGAATCGCTTTTGTGCAGAAAACACTAACACTTGTTCAGAACGAAAGAAAGCACAGAGCCCCAGATTTTATGTTGTCCTGGAGAGCTTGCAGAGCACTGGGGAAAGGCAGGCAGAGAATTCCCTGCTAGCACCTTCTCGGTGCCTGGGAAGAAGAAGTGTTCACATTGCTTCGCAGAATCGCTTTTGTGCAGAAAACACTAACACTTGTTCAGAACGAAAGAAAGCACAGAGCCCCAGATTTGCTGTTGTCCTGGAGAGCTTGCAGAGCACTGGGGAAAGGCAGGCAGAGAATTCCCTGCTAGCACCTTCTCTGTGCGCGGGAAGGCAAAGTGTTCACATTTCCTCGCAGAATCGCTTTTGTGCAGAAAACACTAACACTTGTTCAGAACGAAAGAAAGCACAGAGCCCCAGATTTTATGTTGTCCTGGAGAGCTTGCAGAGCACTGGGGAAAGGCAGGCAGAGAATTCCCTGCTAGCACCTTCTCTGTGCCTGGGAAGAAGAAGTGTTCACATTGCTTCGCAGAATCGCTTTTGTGCAGAAAACACTAACACTTGTTCAGAACGAAAGAAAGCACAGAGCCCCAGATTTTATGTTGTCCTGGAGAGCTTGCAGAGCACTGGGGAAAGGCAGGCAGAGAATTCCCTGCTAGCACCTTCTCTCTGCGCGGGAATGAGAAGTGTTCACATTGCTTCGCAGAATCGCTTTTGTGCAGAAAACACTAACACTTGTTCAGAACGAAAGAAAGCACAGAGACCCAGATTTTATGTTGTCCTGGAGAGCTTGCAGAGCACTGGGGAAAGGCAGGCAGAGAATTCCCTGCTAGCACCTTCTCTGTGCGCGGGAAGGCAAAGTGTTCACATTTCCTCGCAGAATCGCTTTTGTGCAGAAAACACTAACACTTGTTCAGAACGAAAGAAAGCACAGAGCCCCAGATTTTATGTTGTCCTGGAGAGCTTGCAGAGCACTGGGGAAAGGCAGGCAGAGAATTCCCTGCTAGCACCTTCTCTCTGCGCGGGAATGAGAAGTGTTCACATTTTTTCGCAGAATCGCATTTGCGTCGCTTCAGAGAACACAAAAGCTTGTTCAGGACGAAAGAAAGCACAGAGCCCCAGATTTGCTGTTACCCTGGAGAGCTTGCAGAGCACTGGGGAAAGGCAGGCAGAGAATTCCCTGCTAGCACCTTCTCTGTGCGCGGGAAGGCAAAGTGTTCACATTTCCTCGCAGAATCGCTTTTGTGCAGAAAACACTAACACTTGTTCAGAACGAAAGAAAGCACAGAGCCCCAGATTTTATGTTGTCCTGGAGAGCTTGCAGAGCACTGGGGAAAGGCAGGCAGAGAATTCCCTGCTAGCACCTTCTCTGTGCCTGGGAAGAAGAAGTGTTCACATTGCTTCGCAAAATCGCTTTTGTGCAGAAAACACTAACACTTGTTCAGAACGAAAGAAAGCACAGAGCCCCAGATTTGCTGTTGTCCTGGAGAGCTTGCAGAGCACTGGGGAAAGGCAGGCAGAGAATTCCCTGCTAGCACCTTCTCTGTGCCTGGGAAGAAGAAGTGTTCACATTGCTTCGCAGAATCGCTTTTGTGCAGAAAACACTAACACTTGTTCAGAACGAAAGAAAGCACAGAGCCCCAGATTTGCTGTTACCCTGGAGAGCTTGCAGAGCACTGGGGAAAGGCAGGCAGAGAATTCCCTGCTAGCACCTTCTCTGTGCCTGGGAAGCAGAAGTGTTCACATTGCTTCGCAGAATCGCTTTTGTGCAGAAAACACTAACACTTGTTCAGAACGAAAGAAAGCACAGAGCCCCAGATTTGCTGTTGTCCTGGAGAGCTTGCAGAGCACTGGGGAAAGGCAGGCAGAGAATTCCCTGCTAGCACCTTCTCTCTGCGCGGGAATGAGAAGTGTTCACATTGCTTCGCAGAATCGCTTTTGTGCAGAAAACAGTAACACTTGTTCAGAACGAAAGAAAGCACAGAGCCCCAGATTTGCTGTTGTCCTGGAGAGCTTGCAGAGCACTGGGGAAAGGCATGCAGAGAATTCCCTGCTAGCACCTTCTCTCTGCGCGGGAATGAGAAGTGTTCATATTTTTTCGCAGAATCGCATTTGCGTCGCTTCAGAGAACACAAAAGCTTGTTCAGGACGAAAGAAAGCACAGAGCCCCAGATTTGCTGTTACCCTGGAGAGCTTGCAGAGCACTGGGGAAAGGCAGGCAGAGAATTCCCTGCTAGCACCTTCTCTGTGCGCGGGAAGGCAAAGTGTTCACATTTCCTCGCAGAATCGCTTTTGTGCAGAAAACACTAACACTTGTTCAGAACGAAAGAAAGCACAGAGCCCCAGATTTTATGTTGTCCTGGAGAGCTTGCAGAGCACTGGGGAAAGGCAGGCAGAGAATTCCCTGCTAGCACCTTCTCTGTGCCTGGGAAGAAGAAGTGTTCACATTGCTTCGCAGAATCGCTTTTGTGCAGAAAACACTAACACTTGTTCAGAACGAAAGAAAGCACAGAGCCCCAGATTTTATGTTGTCCTGGAGAGCTTGCAGAGCACTGGGGAAAGGCAGGCAGAGAATTCCCTGCTAGCACCTTCTCTCTGCGCGGGAATGAGAAGTGTTCACATTGCTTCGCAGAATCGCTTTTGTGCAGAAAACACTAACACTTGTTCAGAACGAAAGAAAGCACAGAGACCCAGATTTTATGTTGTCCTGGAGAGCTTGCAGAGCACTGGGGAAAGGCAGGCAGAGAATTCCCTGCTAGCACCTTCTCTCTGCGCGGGAATGAGAAGTGTTCACATTGCTTCGCAGAATCGCTTTTGTGCAGAAAACACTAACACTTGCTCAGAACGAAAGAAAGCACAGAGCCCCAGATTTTATGTTGTCCTGGAGAGCTTGCAGAGCACTGGGGAAAGGCAGGCAGAGAATTCCCTGCTAGCACCTTCTCTCTGCGCGGGAATGAGAAGTGTTCACATTTTTTCGCAGAATCGCATTTGCGTCGCTTCAGAGAACACAAAAGCTTGTTCAGGACGAAAGAAAGCACAGAGCCCCAGATTTGCTGTTGTCCTGGAGAGCTTGCAGAGCACTGGGGAAAGGCAGGCAGAGAATTCCCTGCTAGCACCTTCTCTGTGCGCGGGAAGGCAAAGTGTTCACATTTCCTCGCAGAATCGCTTTTGTGCAGAAAACACTAACACTTGTTCAGAACGAAAGAAAGCACAGAGCCCCAGATTTTATGTTGTCCTGGAGAGCTTGCAGAGCACTGGGGAAAGGCAGGCAGAGAATTCCCTGCTAGCACCTTCTCTGTGCCTGGGAAGAAGAAGTGTTCACATTGCTTCGCAGAATCGCTTTTGTGCAGAAAACACTAACACTTGTTCAGAACGAAAGAAAGCACAGAGCCCCAGATTTGCTGTTACCCTGGAGAGCTTGCAGAGCACTGGGGAAAGGCAGGCAGAGAATTCCCTGCTAGCACCTTCTCTGTGCCTGGGAAGAAGAAGTGTTCACATTGCTTCGCAGAATCGCTTTTGTGCAGAAAACACTAACACTTGTTCAGAACGAAAGAAAGCACAGAGCCCCAGATTTTATGTTGTCCTGGAGAGCTTGCAGAGCACTGGGGAAAGGCAGGCAGAGAATTCCCTGCTAGCACCTTCTCTGTGCCTGGGAAGCAGAAGTGTTCACATTGCTTCGCAGAATCGCTTTTGTGCAGAAAACACTAACACTTGTTCAGAACGAAAGAAAGCACAGAGCCCCAGATTTGCTGTTGTCCTGGAGAGCTTGCAGAGCACTGGGGAAAGGCAGGCAGAGAATTCCCTGCTAGCACCTTCTCTCTGCGCGGGAATGAGAAGTGTTCACATTGCTTCGCAGAATCGCTTTTGTGCAGAAAACACTAACACTTGTTCAGAACGAAAGAAAGCACAGAGCCCCAGATTTTATGTTGTCCTGGAGAGCTTGCAGAGCACTGGGGAAAGGCATGCAGAGAATTCCCTGCTAGCACCTTCTCTCTGCGCGGGAATGAGAAGTGTTCATATTTTTTCGCAGAATCGCATTTGCGTCGCTTCAGAGAACACAAAAGCTTGTTCAGGACGAAAGAAAGCACAGAGCCCCAGATTTGCTGTTGTCCTGGAGAGCTTGCAGAGCACTGGGGAAAGGCAGGCAGAGAATTCCCTGCTAGCACCTTCTCTGTGCGCGGGAAGGCAAAGTGTTCACATTTCCTCGCAGAATCGCTTTTGTGCAGAAAACACTAACACTTGTTCAGAACGAAAGAAAGCACAGAGCCCCAGATTTTATGTTGTCCTGGAGAGCTTGCAGAGCACTGGGGAAAGGCAGGCAGAGAATTCCCTGCTAGCACCTTCTCTGTGCCTGGGAAGAAGAAGTGTTCACATTGCTTCGCAGAATCGCTTTTGTGCAGAAAACACTAACACTTGTTCAGAACGAAAGAAAGCACAGAGCCCCAGATTTGCTGTTGTCCTGGAGAGCTTGCAGAGCACTGGGGAAAGGCAGGCAGAGAATTCCCTGCTAGCACCTTCTCTCTGCGCGGGAAGGCAAAGTGTTCACATTTCCTCGCAGAATCGCTTTTGTGCAGAAAACACTAACACTTGTTCAGAACGAAAGAAAGCACAGAGCCCCAGATTTTATGTTGTCCTGGAGAGCTTGCAGAGCACTGGGGAAAGGCAGGCAGAGAATTCCCTGCTAGCACCTTCTCTCTGCGCGGGAATGAGAAGTGTTCACATTGCTTCGCAGAATCGCTTTTGTGCAGAAAACACTAACACTTGTTCAGAACGAAAGAAAGCACAGAGACCCAGATTTTATGTTGTCCTGGAGAGCTTGCAGAGCACTGGGGAAAGGCAGGCAGAGAATTCCCTGCTAGCACCTTCTCTCTGCGCGGGAATGAGAAGTGTTCACATTGCTTCGCAGAATCGCTTTTGTGCAGAAAACACTAACACTTGTTCAGAACGAAAGAAAGCACAGAGACCCAGATTTTATGTTGTCCTGGAGAGCTTGCAGAGCACTGGGGAAAGGCAGGCAGAGAATTCCCTGCTAGCACCTTCTCGGTGCCTGGGAAGAAGAAGTGTTCACATTGCTTCGCAGAATCGCTTTTGTGCAGAAAACACTAACACTTGTTCAGGACGAAAGAAAGCACAGAGCCCCAGATTTTATGTTGTCCTGGAGAGCTTGCAGAGCACTGGGGAAAGGCAGGCAGAGAATTCCCTGCTAGCACCTTCTCGGTGCCTGGGAAGAAGAAGTGTTCACATTGCTTCGCAGAATCGCTTTTGTGCAGAAAACACTAACACTTGTTCAGAACGAAAGAAAGCACAGAGCCCCAGATTTTATGTTGTCCTGGAGAGCTTGCAGAGCACTGGGGAAAGGCAGGCAGAGAATTCCCTGCTAGCACCTTCTCTGTGCGCGGGAATGAGAAGTGTTCACATTGCTTCGCAGAATCGCTTTTGTGCAGAAAACAGTAACACTTGTTCAGAAGGAAAGAAAGCACAGAGCCCCAGATTTTATGTTGTCCTGGAGAGCTTGCAGAGCACTGGGGAAAGGCAGGCAGAGAATTCCCTGCTAGCACCTTCTCGGTGCCTGGGAAGAAGAAGTGTTCACATTGCTTCGCAGAATCGCTTTTGTGCAGAAAACACTAACACTTGTTCAGAACGAAAGAAAGCACAGAGCCCCAGATTTGCTGTTGTCCTGGAGAGCTTGCAGAGCACTGGGGAAAGGCAGGCAGAGAATTCCCTGCTAGCACCTTCTCTCTGCGCGGGAATGAGAAGTGTTCAATTGCTTCGCAGAATCGCATTTGCGTCGCTTCAGAGAACACAAAAGCTTGTTCAGGACGAAAGAAAGCACAGAGCCCCAGATTTGCTGTTACCCTGGAGAGCTTGCAGAGCACTGGGGAAAGGCAGGCAGAGAATTCCCTGCTAGCACCTTCTCTGTGCCTGGGAAGCAGAAGTGTTCACATTGCTTCGCAGAATCGCTTTTGTGCAGAAAACACTAACACTTGTTCAGAACGAAAGAAAGCACAGAGACCCAGATTTTATGTTGTCCTGGAGAGCTTGCAGAGCACTGGGGAAAGGCAGGCAGAGAATTCCCTGCTAGCACCTTCTCTGTGCGCGGGAAGGCAAAGTGTTCACATTTCCTCGCAGAATCGCTTTTGTGCAGAAAACACTAACACTTGTTCAGAACGAAAGAAAGCACAGAGCCCCAGATTTTATGTTGTCCTGGAGAGCTTGCAGAGCACTGGGGAAAGGCAGGCAGAGAATTCCCTGCTAGCACCTTCTCGGTGCCTGGGAAGAAGAAGTGTTCACATTGCTTCGCAGAATCGCTTTTGTGCAGAAAACACTAACACTTGTTCAGAACGAAAGAAAGCACAGAGCCCCAGATTTGCTGTTGTCCTGGAGAGCTTGCAGAGCACTGGGGAAAGGCAGGCAGAGAATTCCCTGCTAGCACCTTCTCTCTGCGCGGGAATGAGAAGTGTTCACATTGCTTCGCAGAATCGCTTTTGTGCAGAAAACACTAACACTTGTTCAGAACGAAAGAAAGCACAGAGCCCCAGATTTTATGTTGTCCTGGAGAGCTTGCAGAGCACTGGGGAAAGGCAGGCAGAGAATTCCCTGCTAGCACCTTCTCTCTGCGCGGGAATGAGAAGTGTTCACATTGCTTCGCAGAATCGCTTTTGTGCAGAAAACACTAACACTTGTTCAGAACGAAAGAAAGCACAGAGCCCCAGATTTGCTGTTGTCCTGGAGAGCTTGCAGAGCACTGGGGAAAGGCAGGCAGAGAATTCCCTGCTAGCACCTTCTCTCTGCGCGGGAATGAGTAGTGTTCACATTGCTTCGCAGAATCGCTTTTGTGCAGAAAACACTAACACTTGTTCAGAACGAAAGAAAGCACAGAGCCCCAGATTTTATGTTGTCCTGGAGAGCTTGCAGAGCACTGGGGAAAGGCATGCAGAGAATTCCCTGCTAGCACCTTCTCTCTGCGCGGGAATGAGAAGTGTTCATATTTTTTCGCAGAATCGCATTTGCGTCGCTTCAGAGAACACAAAAGCTTGTTCAGGACGAAAGAAAGCACAGAGCCCCAGATTTGCTGTTGTCCTGGAGAGCTTGCAGAGCACTGGGGAAAGGCAGGCAGAGAATTCCCTGCTAGCACCTTCTCTGTGCCTGGGAAGAAGAAGTGTTCACATTGCTTCGCAGAATCGCTTTTGTGCAGAAAACACTAACACTTGTTCAGAACGAAAGAAAGCACAGAGCCCCAGATTTGCTGTTGTCCTGGAGAGCTTGCAGAGCACTGGGGAAAGGCAGGCAGAGAATTCCCTGCTAGCACCTTCTCTGTGCCTGGGAAGAAGAAGTGTTCACATTGCTTCGCAGAATCGCTTTTGTGCAGAAAACAGTAACACTTGTTCAGAAGGAAAGAAAGCACAGAGCCCCAGATTTTATGTTGTCCTGGAGAGCTTGCAGAGCACTGGGGAAAGGCAGGCAGAGAATTCCCTGCTAGCACCTTCTCTGTGCCTGGGAAGCAGAAGTGTTCACATTGCTTCGCAGAATCGCTTTTGTGCAGAAAACACTAACACTTGTTCAGAACGAAAGAAAGCACAGAGCCCCAGATTTGCTGTTGTCCTGGAGAGCTTGCAGAGCACTGGGGAAAGGCAGGCAGAGAATTCCCTGCTAGCACCTTCTCTCTGCGCGGGAATGAGAAGTGTTCACATTGCTTCGCAGAATCGCTTTTGTGCAGAAAACACTAACACTTGTTCAGAACGAAAGAAAGCACAGAGACCCAGATTTTATGTTGTCCTGGAGAGCTTGCAGAGCACTGGGGAAAGGCAGGCAGAGAATTCCCTGCTAGCACCTTCTCGGTGCCTGGGAAGAAGAAGTGTTCACATTGCTTCGAGAATCGCTTTTGTGCAGAAAACACTAACACTTGTTCAGAACGAAAGAAAGCACAGAGCCCCAAATTTGCTGTTGTCCTGGAGAGCTTGCAGAGCACTGGGGAAAGGCAGGCAGAGAATTCCCTGCTAGCACCTTCTCTGTGCGCGGGAAGGCAAAGTGTTCACATTTCCTCGCAGAATCGCTTTTGTGCAGAAAACACTAACACTTGTTCAGAACGAAAGAAAGCACAGAGACCCAGATTTTATGTTGTCCTGGAGAGCTTGCAGAGCACTGGGGAAAGGCAGGCAGAGAATTCCCTGCTAGCACCTTCTCTCTGCGCGGGAAGGCAAAGTGTTCACATTTCCTCGCAGAATCGCTTTTGTGCAGAAAACACTAACACTTGTTCAGAACGAAAGAAAGCACAGAGCCCCAGATTTTATGTTGTCCTGGAGAGCTTGCAGAGCACTGGGGAAAGGCAGGCAGAGAATTCCCTGCTAGCACCTTCTCGGTGCCTGGGAAGAAGAAGTGTTCACATTGCTTCGCAGAATCGCTTTTGTGCAGAAAACACTAACACTTGTTCAGAACGAAAGAAAGCACAGAGCCCCAGATTTGCTGTTGTCCTGGAGAGCTTGCAGAGCACTGGGGAAAGGCAGGCAGAGAATTCCCTGCTAGCACCTTCTCTCTGCGCGGGAATGAGAAGTGTTCAATTGCTTCGCAGAATCGCATTTGCGTCGCTTCAGAGAACACAAAAGCTTGTTCAGGACGAAAGAAAGCACAGAGCCCCAGATTTGCTGTTACCCTGGAGAGCTTGCAGAGCACTGGGGAAAGGCAGGCAGAGAATTCCCTGCTAGCACCTTCTCTGTGCCTGGGAAGCAGAAGTGTTCACATTTCCTCGCAGAATCGCTTTTGTGCAGAAAACACTAACACTTGTTCAGAACGAAAGAAAGCACAGAGCCCCAGATTTTATGTTGTCCTGGAGAGCTTGCAGAGCACTGGGGAAAGGCAGGCAGAGAATTCCCTGCTAGCACCTTCTCTGTGCCTGGGAAGAAGAAGTGTTCACATTGCTTCGCAGAATCGCTTTTGTGCAGAAAACACTAACACTTGTTCAGAACGAAAGAAAGCACAGAGCCCCAGATTTGCTGTTGTCCTGGAGAGCTTGCAGAGCACTGGGGAAAGGCAGGCAGAGAATTCCCTGCTAGCACCTTCTCGGTGCCTGGGAAGAAGAAGTGTTCACATTGCTTCGCAGAATCGCTTTTGTGCAGAAAACACTAACACTTGTTCAGAACGAAAGAAAGCACAGAGCCCCAGATTTGCTGTTGTGCTGGAGAGCTTGCAGAGCACTGGGGAAAGGCAGGCAGAGAATTCCCTGCTAGCACCTTCTCTCTGCGCGGGAATGAGAAGTGTTCACATTGCTTCGCAGAATCGCTTTTGTGCAGAAAACACTAACACTTGTTCAGAACGAAAGAAAGCACAGAGACCCAGATTTTATGTTGTCCTGGAGAGCTTGCAGAGCACTGGGGAAAGGCAGGCAGAGAATTCCCTGCTAGCACCTTCTCTCTGCGCGGGAATGAGAAGTGTTCACATTGCTTCGCAGAATCGCTTTTGTGCAGAAAACACTAACACTTGTTCAGAGCGAAAGAAAGCACAGAGCCCCAGATTTTATGTTGTCCTGGAGAGCTTGCAGAGCACTGGGGAAAGGCAGGCAGAGAATTCCCTGCTAGCACCTTCTCGGTGCCTGGGAAGAAGAAGTGTTTACATTGCTTCGAGAATCGCTTTTGTGCAGAAAACACTAACACTTGTTCAGAACGAAAGAAAGCACAGAGCCCCAGATTTGCTGTTGTCCTGGAGAGATTGCAGAGCACTGGGGAATGGCAAGGAGAGAATTCCCTGCTAGCACCTTCTCTCTGCGCGGGAATGAGAAGTGTTGACATTGCTTCGCAGAATCGCTTTTGTGCAGAAAACACTAACACTTATTCAGAACGAAAGAAAGCACAGAGCCCCAAATTTGCTGTTGTCCTGGAGAGCTTGCAGAGCACTGGGGAAAGGCAGGCAGAGAATTCCCTGCTAGCACCTTCTCTGTGCGCGGGAAGGCAAAGTGTTCACATTTCCTCGCAGAATCGCTTTTGTGCAGAAAACACTAACACTTGTTCAGAACGAAAGAAAGCACAGAGCCCCAGATTTTATGTTGTCCTGGAGAGCTTGCAGAGCACTGGGGAAAGGCAGGCAGAGAATTCCCTGCTAGCACCTTCTCTGTGCGCGGGAAGGCAAAGTGTTCACATTTCCTCGCAGAATCGCTTTTGTGCAGAAAACACTAACACTTGTTCAGAACGAAAGAAAGCACAGAGCCCCAGATTTTATGTTGTCCTGGAGAGCTTGCAGAGCACTGGGGAAAGGCAGGCAGAGAATTCCCTGCTAGCACCTTCTCGGTGCCTGGGAAGAAGAAGTGTTCACATTGCTTCGCAGAATCGCTTTTGTGCAGAAAACACTAACACTTGTTCAGAACGAAAGAAAGCACAGAGCCCCAGATTTGCTGTTGTCCTGGAGAGCTTGCAGAGCACTGGGGAAAGGCAGGCAGAGAATTCCCTGCTAGCACCTTCTCTCTGCGCGGGAATGAGAAGTGTTCACATTGCTTCGCAGAATCGCTTTTGTGCAGAAAACACTAACACTTGTTCAGAACGAAAGAAAGCACAGAGCCCCACATTTTATGTTGTCCTGGAGAGCTTGCAGAGCACTGGGGAAAGGCAGGCAGAGAATTCCCTGCTAGCACCTTCTCTGTGCCTGGGAAGCAGAAGTGTTCACATTGCTTCGCAGAATCGCTTTTGCGCAGAAAACACTAACACTTGTTCAGAACGAAAGAAAGCACAGAGCCCCAGATTTTATGTTGTCCTGGAGAGCTTGCAGAGCACTGGGGAACGGCAGGCAGAGAATTCCCTGCTAGCACCTTCTCTCTGCGCGGGAAGGCAAAGTGTTCACATTTCCTCGCAGAATCGCTTTTGTGCAGAAAACACTAACACTTGTTCAGAACGAAAGAAAGCACAGAGCCCCACATTTTATGTTGTCCTGGAGAGCTTGCAGAGCACTGGGGAAAGGCAGGCAGAGAATTCCCTGCTAGCACCTTCTCGGTGCCTGGGAAGAAGAAGTGTTCACATTGCTTCGCAGAATCGCTTTTGTGCAGAAAACACTAACACTTGTTCAGAACGAAAGAAAGCACAGAGCCCCAGATTTGCTGTTGTCCTGGAGAGCTTGCAGAGCACTGGGGAAAGGCAGGCAGAGAATTCCCTGCTAGCACCTTCTCTCTGCGCGGGAAGGCAAAGTGTTCACATTTCCTCGCAGAATCGCTTTTGTGCAGAAAACACTAACACTTGTTCAGAACGAAAGAAAGCACAGAGCCCCAGATTTTATGTTGTCCTGGAGAGCTTGCAGAGCACTGGGGAAAGGCAGGCAGAGAATTCCCTGCTAGCACCTTCTCTCTGCGCGGGAATGAGAAGTGTTCACATTGCTTCGCAGAATCGCTTTTGTGCAGAAAACACTAACACTTGTTCAGAACGAAAGAAAGCACAGAGACCCAGATTTTATGTTGTCCTGGAGAGCTTGCAGAGCACTGGGGAAAGGCAGGCAGAGAATTCCCTGCTAGCACCTTCTCTCTGCGCGGGAATGAGAAGTGTTCACATTGCTTCGCAGAATCGCTTTTGTGCAGAAAACACTAACACTTGTTCAGAACGAAAGAAAGCACAGAGACCCAGATTTTATGTTGTCCTGGAGAGCTTGCAGAGCACTGGGGAAAGGCAGGCAGAGAATTCCCTGCTAGCACCTTCTCTCTGCGCGGGAATGAGAAGTGTTCACATTTTTTCGCAGAATCGCATTTGCGTCGCTTCAGAGAACACAAAAGCTTGTTCAGGACGAAAGAAAGCACAGAGCCCCAGATTTGCTGTTACCCTGGAGAGCTTGCAGAGCACTGGGGAAAGGCAGGCAGAGAATTCCCTGCTAGCACCTTCTCTGTGCGCGGGAAGGCAAAGTGTTCACATTTCCTCGCAGAATCGCTTTTGTGCAGAAAACACTAACACTTGTTCAGAACGAAAGAAAGCACAGAGCCCCAGATTTTATGTTGTCCTGGAGAGCTTGCAGAGCACTGGGGAAAGGCAGGCAGAGAATTCCCTGCTAGCACCTTCTCTGTGCCTGGGAAGCAGAAGTGTTCACATTGCTTCGCAGAATCGCTTTTGTGCAGAAAACACTAACACTTGTTCAGAACGAAAGAAAGCACAGAGCCCCAGATTTGCTGTTGTGCTGGAGAGCTTGCAGAGCACTGGGGAAAGGCAGGCAGAGAATTCCCTGCTAGCACCTTCTCTGTGCGCGGGAAGGCAAAGTGTTCACATTTCCTCGCAGAATCGCTTTTGTGCAGAAAACACTAACACTTGTTCAGAACGAAAGAAAGCACAGAGCCCCAGATTTTATGTTGTCCTGGAGAGCTTGCAGAGCACTGGGGAAAGGCAGGCAGAGAATTCCCTGCTAGCACCTTCTCTGTGCCTGGGAAGCAGAAGTGTTCACATTGCTTCGCAGAATCGCTTTTGTGCAGAAAACACTAACACTTGTTCAGAACGAAAGAAAGCACAGAGCCCCAGATTTGCTGTTGTGCTGGAGAGCTTGCAGAGCACTGGGGAAAGGCAGGCAGAGAATTCCCTGCTAGCACCTTCTCTCTGCACAGGAATGAGAAGTGTTCACATTGCTTCGCAGAATCGCTTTTGTGCAGAAAACACTAACACTTGTTCAGGACGAAAGAAAGCACAGAGCCCCAGATTTGCTGTTACCCTGGAGAACTTGCAGAGCACTGGGGAAAGCAGGCAGAGAATTCCCTGCTAGCACCTTCTCTGTGCGCGGGAAGGCAAAGTGTTCACATTTCCTCGCAGAATCGCTTTTGTGCAGAAAACACTAACACTTGTTCAGAACGAAAGAAAGCACAGAGACCCAGATTTTATGTTGTCCTGGAGAGCTTGCAGAGCACTGGGGAAAGGCAGGCAGAGAATTCCCTGCTAGCACCTTCTCTGTGCGCGGGAATGAGAAGTGTTCACATTGCTTCGCAGAATCGCTTTTGTGCAGAAAACAGTAACACTTGTTCAGAAGGAAAGAAAGCACAGAGCCCCAGATTTTATGTTGTCCTGGAGAGCTTGCAGAGCACTGGGGAAAGGCAGGCAGAGAATTCCCTGCTAGCACCTTCTCTCTGCGCGGGAATGAGAAGTGTTCACATTTTTTCGCAGAATCGCATTTGCGTCGCTTCAGAGAACACAAAAGCTTGTTCAGGACGAAAGAAAGCACAGAGCCCCAGATTTGCTGTTACCCTGGAGAGCTTGCAGAGCACTGGGGAAAGGCAGGCAGAGAATTCCCTGCTAGCACCTTCTAATGTGCGCGGGAAGGCAAAGTGTTCACATTTCCTCGCAGAATCGCTTTTGTGCAGAAAACACTAACACTTGTTCAGAACGAAAGAAAGCACAGAGCCCCAGATTTTATGTTGTCCTGGAGAGCTTGCAGAGCACTGGGGAAAGGCAGGCAGAGAATTCCCTGCTAGCACCTTCTCTGTGCCTGGGAAGCAGAAGTGTTCACATTGCTTCGCAGAATCGCTTTTGTGCAGAAAACACTAACACTTGTTCAGAACGAAAGAAAGCACAGAGCCCCAGATTTTATGTTGTCCTGGAGAGCTTGCAGAGCACTGGGGAAAGGCAGGCAGAGAATTCCCTGCTAGCACCTTCTCTGTGCCTGGGAAGCAGAAGTGTTCACATTGCTTCGCAGAATCGCTTTTGTGCAGAAAACACTAACACTTGTTCAGAACGAAAGAAAGCACAGAGCCCCAGATTTGCTGTTGTCCTGGAGAGCTTGCAGAGCACTGGGGAAAGGCAGGCAGAGAATTCCCTGCTAGCACCTTCTCTGTGCGCGGGAAGGCAAAGTGTTCACATTTCCTCGCAGAATCGCTTTTGTGCAGAAAACACTAACACTTGTTCAGAACGAAAGAAAGCACAGAGCCCCAGATTTTATGTTGTCCTGGAGAGCTTGCAGAGCACTGGGGAAAGGCAGGCAGAGAATTCCCTGCTAGCACCTTCTCTCTGCGCGGGAAGGCAAAGTGTTCACATTTCCTCGCAGAATCGCTTTTGTGCAGAAAACACTAACACTTGTTCAGAACGAAAGAATGCACAGAGCCCCAGATTTTATGTTGTCCTGGAGAGCTTGCAGAGCACTGGGGAAAGGCAGGCAGAGAATTCCCTGCTAGCACCTTCTCGGTGCCTGGGAAGAAGAAGTGTTCACATTGCTTCGCAGAATCGCTTTTGTGCAGAAAACACTAACACTTGTTCAGAACGAAAGAAAGCACAGAGCCCCAGATTTGCTGTTGTCCTGGAGAGCTTGCAGAGCACTGGGGAAAGGCAGGCAGAGAATTCCCTGCTAGCACCTTCTCTGTGCGCGGGAAGGCAAAGTGTTCACATTTCCTCGCAGAATCGCTTTTGTGCAGAAAACACTAACACTTGTTCAGAACGAAAGAAAGCACAGAGACCCAGATTTTATGTTGTCCTGGAGAGCTTGCAGAGCACTGGGGAAAGGCAGGCAGAGAATTCCCTGCTAGCACCTTCTCTCTGCGCGGGAAGGCAAAGTGTTCACATTTCCTCGCAGAATCGCTTTTGTGCAGAAAACACTAACACTTGTTCAGAACGAAAGAAAGCACAGAGCCCCAGATTTTATGTTGTCCTGGAGAGCTTGCAGAGCACTGGGGAAAGGCAGGCAGAGAATTCCCTGCTAGCACCTTCTCGGTGCCTGGGAAGAAGAAGTGTTCACATTGCTTCGCAGAATCGCTTTTGTGCAGAAAACACTAACACTTGTTCAGAACGAAAGAAAGCACAGAGCCCCAGATTTTATGTTGTCCTGGAGAGCTTGCAGAGCACTGGGGAAAGGCAGGCAGAGAATTCCCTGCTAGCACCTTCTCTGTGCGCGGGAAGGCAAAGTGTTCACATTTCCTCGCAGAATCGCTTTTGTGCAGAAAACACTAACACTTGTTCAGAACGAAAGAAAGCACAGAGACCCAGATTTTATGTTGTCCTGGAGAGCTTGCAGAGCACTGGGGAAAGGCAGGCAGAGAATTCCCTGCTAGCACCTTCTCTGTGCCTGGGAAGAAGAAGTGTTCACATTGCTTCGCAGAATCGCTTTTGTGCAGAAAACACTAACACTTGTTCAGAACGAAAGAAAGCACAGAGCCCCAGATTTGCTGTTGTCCTGGAGAGCTTGCAGAGCACTGGGGAAAGGCAGGCAGAGAATTCCCTGCTAGCACCTTCTCGGTGCCTGGGAAGAAGAAGTGTTCACATTGCTTCGCAGAATCGCTTTTGTGCAGAAAACACTAACACTTGTTCAGAACGAAAGAAAGCACAGAGACCCAGATTTTATGTTGTCCTGGAGAGCTTGCAGAGCACTGGGGAAAGGCAGGCAGAGAATTCCCTGCTAGCACCTTCTCTCTGCGCGGGAATGAGAAGTGTTCACATTGCTTCGCAGAATCGCTTTTGTGCAGAAAACACTAACACTTGTTCAGAACGAAAGAAAGCACAGAGCCCCAGATTTTATGTTGTCCTGGAGAGCTTGCAGAGCACTGGGGAAAGGCAGGCAGAGAATTCCCTGCTAGCACCTTCTCGGTGCCTGGGAAGAAGAAGTGTTCACATTGCTTCGAGAATCGCTTTTGTGCAGAAAACACTAACACTTGTTCAGAACGAAAGAAAGCACAGAGCCCCAGATTTGCTGTTGTCCTGGAGAGATTGCAGAGCACTGGGGAATGGCAAGGAGAGAATTCCCTGCTAGCACCTTCTCTGTGCGCGGGAATGAGAAGTGTTGACATTGCTTCGCAGAATCGCTTTTGTGCAGAAAACACTAACACTTATTCAGAACGAAAGAAAGCACAGAGCCCCAAATTTGCTGTTGTCCTGGAGAGCTTGCAGAGCACTGGGGAAAGGCAGGCAGAGAATTCCCTGCTAGCACCTTCTCTGTGCGCGGGAAGGCAAAGTGTTCACATTTCCTCGCAGAATCGCTTTTGTGCAGAAAACACTAACACTTGTTCAGAACGAAAGAAAGCACAGAGCCCCAGATTTTATGTTGTCCTGGAGAGCTTGCAGAGCACTGGGGAAAGGCAGGCAGAGAATTCCCTGCTAGCACCTTCTCTGTGCGCGGGAAGGCAAAGTGTTCACATTTCCTCGCAGAATCGCTTTTGTGCAGAAAACACTAACACTTGTTCAGAACGAAAGAAAGCACAGAGCCCCAGATTTTATGTTGTCCTGGAGAGCTTGCAGAGCACTGGGGAAAGGCAGGCAGAGAATTCCCTGCTAGCACCTTCTCGGTGCCTGGGAAGAAGAAGTGTTCACATTGCTTCGCAGAATCGCTTTTGTGCAGAAAACACTAACACTTGTTCAGAACGAAAGAAAGCACAGAGCCCCAGATTTGCTGTTGTCCTGGAGAGCTTGCAGAGCACTGGGGAAAGGCAGGCAGAGAATTCCCTGCTAGCACCTTCTCTCTGCGCGGGAATGAGAAGTGTTCAATTGCTTCGCAGAATCGCATTTGCGTCGCTTCAGAGAACACAAAAGCTTGTTCAGGACGAAAGAAAGCACAGAGCCCCAGATTTGCTGTTGTGCTGGAGAGCTTGCAGAGCACTGGGGAAAGGCAGGCAGAGAATTCCCTGCTAGCACCTTCTCTGTGCCTGGGAAGCAGAAGTGTTCACATTTCCTCGCAGAATCGCTTTTGTGCAGAAAACACTAACACTTGTTCAGAACGAAAGAAAGCACAGAGCCCCACATTTTATGTTGTCCTGGAGAGCTTGCAGAGCACTGGGGAAAGGCAGGCAGAGAATTCCCTGCTAGCACCTTCTCTGTGCCTGGGAAGAAGAAGTGTTCACATTGCTTCGCAGAATCGCTTTTGTGCAGAAAACACTAACACTTGTTCAGAACGAAAGAAAGCACAGAGCCCCAGATTTTATGTTGTCCTGGAGAGCTTGCAGAGCACTGGGGAAAGGCAGGCAGAGACTTCCCTGCTAGCACCTTCTCGGTGCCTGGGAAGAAGAAGTGTTCACATTTCCTCGCAGAATCGCTTTTGTGCAGAAAACACTAACACTTGTTCAGAACGAAAGAAAGCACAGAGCCCCAGATTTTATGTTGTCCTGGAGAGCTTGCAGAGCACTGGGGAAAGGCAGGCAGAGAATTCCCTGCTAGCACCTTCTCTCTGCGCGGGAATGAGAAGTGTTCACATTGCTTCGCAGAATCGCTTTTGTGCAGAAAACACTAACACTTGTTCAGAACGAAAGAAAGCACAGAGCCCCAGATTTGCTGTTACCCTGGAGAGCTTGCAGAGCACTGGGGAAAGCAGGCAGAGAATTCCCTGCTAGCACCTTCTCTGTGCGCGGGAAGGCAAAGTGTTCACATTTCCTCGCAGAATCGCTTTTGTGCAGAAAACACTAACACTTGTTCAGAACGAAAGAAAGCACAGAGCCCCAGATTTGCTGTTGTGCTAGAGAGCTTGCAGAGCACTGGGGAAAGGCAGGCAGAGAATTCCCTGCTAGCACCTTCTCTGTGCGCGGGAAGGCAAAGTGTTCACATTGCTTCGCAGAATCGCTTTTGTGCAGAAAACACTAACACTTGTTCAGGACGAAAGAAAGCACAGAGCCCCAGATTTTATGTTGTCCTGGAGAGCTTGCAGAGCACTGGGGAAAGGCAGGCAGAGAATTCCCTGCTAGCACCTTCTCGGTGCCTGGGAAGAAGAAGTGTTCACATTGCTTCGCAGAATCGCTTTTGTGCAGAAAACACTAACACTTGTTCAGAACGAAAGAAAGCACAGAGCCCCAGATTTTATGTTGTCCTGGAGAGCTTGCAGAGCACTGGGGAAAGGCAGGCAGAGAAGTCCCTGCTAGCACCTTCTCTGTGCCTGGGAAGCAGAAGTGTTCACATTGCTTCGCAGAATCGCTTTTGTGCAGAAAACACTAACACTTGTTCAGAACGAAAGAAAGCACAGAGACCCAGATTTTATGTTGTCCTGGAGAGCTTGCAGAGCACTGGGGAAAGGCAGGCAGAGAATTCCCTGCTAGCACCTTCTCGGTGCCTGGGAAGAAGAAGTGTTCACATTGCTTCGAGAATCGCTTTTGTGCAGAAAACACTAACACTTGTTCAGAACGAAAGAAAGCACAGAGCCCCAGATTTGCTGTTGTCCTGGAGAGATTGCAGAGCACTGGGAATGGCAAGGAGAGAATTCCCTGCTAGCACCTTCTCTCTGCGCGGGAATGAGAAGTGTTGACATTGCTTCGCAGAATCGCTTTTGTGCAGAAAACACTAACACTTGTTCAGAACGAAAGAAAGCACAGAGCCCCAGATTTGCTGTTGTCCTGGAGAGCTTGCAGAGCACTGGGGAAAGGCAGGCAGAGAATTCCCTGCTAGCACCTTCTCTGTGCGCGGGAAGGCAAAGTGTTCACATTTCCTCGCAGAATCGCTTTTGTGCAGAAAACACTAACACTTGTTCAGAACGAAAGAAAGCACAGAGCCCCAGATTTTATGTTGTCCTGGAGAGCTTGCAGAGCACTGGGGAAAGGCAGGCAGAGAATTCCCTGCTAGCACCTTCTCTGTGCGCGGGAAGGCAAAGTGTTCACATTTCCTCGCAGAATCGCTTTTGTGCAGAAAACACTAACACTTGTTCAGAACGAAAGAAAGCACAGAGCCCCAGATTTTATGTTGTCCTGGAGAGCTTGCAGAGCACTGGGGAAAGGCAGGCAGAGAATTCCCTGCTAGCACCTTCTCGGTGCCTGGGAAGAAGAAGTGTTCACATTGCTTCGCAGAATCGCTTTTGTGCAGAAAACACTAACACTTGTTCAGAACGAAAGAAAGCACAGAGCCCCAGATTTGCTGTTGTCCTGGAGAGCTTGCAGAGCACTGGGGAAAGGCAGGCAGAGAATTCCCTGCTAGCACCTTCTCTGTGCCTGGGAAGCAGAAGTGTTCACATTTCCTCGCAGAATCGCTTTTGTGCAGAAAACACTAACACTTGTTCAGAACGCAAGAAAGCACAGAGCCCCAGATTTTATGTTGTCCTGGAGAGCTTGCAGAGCACTGGGGAAAGGCAGGCAGAGAATTCCCTGCTAGCACCTTCTCTGTGCCTGGGAAGAAGAAGTGTTCACATTGCTTCGCAGAATCGCTTTTGTGCAGAAAACACTAACACTTGTTCAGAACGAAAGAAAGCACAGAGCCCCAGATTTGCTGTTGTCCTGGAGAGCTTGCAGAGCACTGGGGAAAGGCAGGCAGAGAATTCCCTGCTAGCACCTTCTCTGTGCGCGGGAAGGCAAAGTGTTCACATTTCCTCGCAGAATCGCTTTTGTGCAGAAAACACTAACACTTGTTCAGAACGAAAGAAAGCACAGAGCCCCAGATTTTATGTTGTGCTGGAGAGCTTGCAGAGCACTGGGGAAAGGCAGGCAGAGAATTCCCTGCTAGCACCTTCTCTCTGCGCGGGAATGAGAAGTGTTCACATTGCTTCGCAGAATCGCTTTTGTGCAGAAAACACTAACACTTGTTCAGAACGAAAGAAAGCACAGAGCCCCAGATTTTATGTTGTCCTGGAGAGCTTGCAGAGCACTGGGGAAAGGCAGGCAGAGAATTCCCTGCTAGCACCTTCTCTCTGCGCGGGAATGAGAAGTGTTCACATTGCTTCGCAGAATCGCATTTGCGTCGCTTCAGAGAACACAAAAGCTTGTTCAGGACGAAAGAAAGCACAGAGCCCCAGATTTGCTGTTACCCTGGAGAGCTTGCAGAGCACTGGGGAAAGGCAGGCAGAGAATTCCCTGCTAGCACCTTCTCTGTGCCTGGGAAGCAGAAGTGTTCACATTGCTTCGCAGAATCGCTTTTGTGCAGAAAACACTAACACTTGTTCAGAACGAAAGAAAGCACAGAGCCCCAGATTTGCTGTTGTCCTGGAGAGCTTGCAGAGCACTGGGGAAAGGCAGGCAGAGAATTCCCTGCTAGCACCTTCTCTCTGCCTGGGAAGGCAAAGTGTTCACATTTCCTCGCAGAATCGCTTTTGTGCAGAAAACACTAACACTTGTTCAGAACGAAAGAAAGCACAGAGCCCCAGATTTTATGTTGTCCTGGAGAGCTTGCAGAGCACTGGGGAAAGGCAGGCAGAGAATTCCCTGCTAGCACCTTCTCGGTGCCTGGGAAGAAGAAGTGTTCACATTGCTTCGCAGAATCGCTTTTGTGCAGAAAACACTAACACTTGTTCAGAACGAAAGAAAGCACAGAGCCCCACATTTTATGTTGTCCTGGAGAGCTTGCAGAGCACTGGGGAAAGGCAGGCAGAGAATTCCCTGCTAGCACCTTCTCTGTGCGCGGGAAGGCAAAGTGTTCACATTTCCTCGCAGAATCGCTTTTGTGCAGAAAACACTAACACTTGTTCAGAACGAAAGAAAGCACAGAGACCCAGATTTTATGTTGTCCTGGAGAGCTTGCAGAGCACTGGGGAAAGGCAGGCAGAGAATTCCCTGCTAGCACCTTCTCTCTGCGCGGGAATGAGAAGTGTTCACATTGCTTCGCAGAATCGCTTTTGTGCAGAAAACACTAACACTTGTTCAGAACGAAAGAAAGCACAGAGACCCAGATTTTATGTTGTCCTGGAGAGCTTGCAGAGCACTGGGGAAAGGCAGGCAGAGAATTCCCTGCTAGCACCTTCTCTCTGCGCGGGAATGAGAAGTGTTCACATTTTTTCGCAGAATCGCATTTGCGTCGCTTCAGAGAACACAAAAGCTTGTTCAGGACGAAAGAAAGCACAGAGCCCCAGATTTGCTGTTACCCTGGAGAGCTTGCAGAGCACTGGGGAAAGGCAGGCAGAGAATTCCCTGCTAGCACCTTCTCTGTGCGCGGGAAGGCAAAGTGTTCACATTTCCTCGCAGAATCGCTTTTGTGCAGAAAACACTAACACTTGTTCAGAACGAAAGAAAGCACAGAGCCCCAGATTTTATGTTGTCCTGGAGAGCTTGCAGAGCACTGGGGAAAGGCAGGCAGAGAATTCCCTGCTAGCACCTTCTCTGTGCCTGGGAAGAAGAAGTGTTCACATTGCTTCGCAGAATCGCTTTTGTGCAGAAAACACTAACACTTGTTCAGAACGAAAGAAAGCACAGAGCCCCAGATTTGCTGTTGTCCTGGAGAGCTTGCAGAGCACTGGGGAAAGGCAGGCAGAGAATTCCCTGCTAGCACCTTCTCGGTGCCTGGGAAGAAGAAGTGTTCACATTGCTTCGCAGAATCGCTTTTGTGCAGAAAACACTAACACTTGTTCAGAACGAAAGAAAGCACAGAGCCCCAGATTTTATGTTGTCCTGGAGAGCTTGCAGAGCACTGGGGAAAGGCAGGCAGAGAATTCCCTGCTAGCACCTTCTCTGTGCCTGGGAAGCAGAAGTGTTCACATTGCTTCGCAGAATCGCTTTTGTGCAGAAAACACTAACACTTGTTCAGAACGAAAGAAAGCACAGAGCCCCAGATTTGCTGTTGTCCTGGAGAGCTTGCAGAGCACTGGGGAAAGGCAGGCAGAGAATTCCCTGCTAGCACCTTCTCTCTGCGCGGGAATGAGAAGTGTTCACATTGCTTCGCAGAATCGCTTTTGTGCAGAAAACACTAACACTTGTTCAGAACGAAAGAAAGCACAGAGCCCCAGATTTTATGTTGTCCTGGAGAGCTTGCAGAGCACTGGGGAAAGGCATGCAGAGAATTCCCTGCTAGCACCTTCTCTCTGCGCGGGAATGAGAAGTGTTCATATTTTTTCGCAGAATCGCATTTGCGTCGCTTCAGAGAACACAAAAGCTTGTTCAGGACGAAAGAAAGCACAGAGCCCCAGATTTGCTGTTGTCCTGGAGAGCTTGCAGAGCACTGGGGAAAGGCAGGCAGAGAATTCCCTGCTAGCACCTTCTCTGTGCGCGGGAAGGCAAAGTGTTCACATTTCCTCGCAGAATCGCTTTTGTGCAGAAAACACTAACACTTGTTCAGAACGAAAGAAAGCACAGAGCCCCAGATTTTATGTTGTCCTGGAGAGCTTGCAGAGCACTGGGGAAAGGCAGGCAGAGAATTCCCTGCTAGCACCTTCTCTGTGCCTGGGAAGAAGAAGTGTTCACATTGCTTCGCAGAATCGCTTTTGTGCAGAAAACAGTAACAATTGTTCAGAAGGAAAGAAAGCACAGAGCCCCAGATTTTATGTTGTCCTGGAGAGCTTGCAGAGCACTGGGGAAAGGCAGGCAGAGAATTCCCTGCTAGCACCTTCTCGGTGCCTGGGAAGAAGAAGTGTTCACATTGCTTCGCAGAATCGCTTTTGTGCAGAAAACACTAACACTTGTTCAGAACGAAAGAAAGCACAGAGCCCCAGATTTGCTGTTGTCCTGGAGAGCTTGCAGAGCACTGGGGAAAGGCAGGCAGAGAATTCCCTGCTAGCACCTTCTCTCTGCGCGGGAATGAGAAGTGTTCACATTGCTTCGCAGAATCGCTTTTGTGCAGAAAACACTAACACTTGTTCAGAACGAAAGAAAGCACAGAGCCCCAGATTTGCTGTTACCCTGGAGAGCTTGCAGAGCACTGGGGAAAGCAGGCAGAGAATTCCCTGCTAGCACCTTCTCTGTGCGCGGGAAGGCAAAGTGTTCACATTTCCTCGCAGAATCGCTTTTGTGCAGAAAACACTAACACTTGTTCAGAACGAAAGAAAGCACAGAGCCCCAGATTTGCTGTTGTGCTGGAGAGCTTGCAGAGCACTGGGGAAAGGCAGGCAGAGAATTCCCTGCTAGCACCTTCTCGGTGCCTGGGAAGAAGAAGTGTTCACATTGCTTCGCAGAATCGCTTTTGCGCAGAAAACACTAACACTTGTTCAGGACGAAAGAAAGCACAGAGCCCCAGATTTGCTGTTGTCCTGGAGAGCTTGCAGAGCACTGGGGAAAGGCAGGCAGAGAATTCCCTGCTAGCACCTTCTCGGTGCCTGGGAAGAAGAAGTGTTCACATTGCTTCGCAGAATCGCTTTTGTGCAGAAAACACTAACACTTGTTCAGAACGAAAGAAAGCACAGAGCCCCAGATTTTATGTTGTCCTGGAGAGCTTGCAGAGCACTGGGGAAAGGCAGGCAGAGAATTCCCTGCTAGCACCTTCTCTGTGCCTGGGAAGCAGAAGTGTTCACATTGCTTCGCAGAATCGCTTTTGTGCAGAAAACACTAACACTTGTTCAGAACGAAAGAAAGCACAGAGACCCAGATTTTATGTTGTCCTGGAGAGCTTGCAGAGCACTGGGGAAAGGCAGGCAGAGAATTCCCTGCTAGCACCTTCTCGGTGCCTGGGAAGAAGAAGTGTTCACATTGCTTCGAGAATCGCTTTTGTGCAGAAAACACTAACACTTGTTCAGAACGAAAGAAAGCACAGAGCCCCAAATTTGCTGTTGTCCTGGAGAGCTTGCAGAGCACTGGGGAAAGGCAGGCAGAGAATTCCCTGCTAGCACCTTCTCTGTGCGCGGGAAGGCAAAGTGTTCACATTTCCTCGCAGAATCGCTTTTGTGCAGAAAACACTAACACTTGTTCAGAAGGAAAGAAAGCACAGAGCCCCAGATTTTATGTTGTCCTGGAGAGCTTGCAGAGCACTGGGGAAAGGCAGGCAGAGAATTCCCTGCTAGCACCTTCTCTGTGCGCGGGAAGGCAAAGTGTTCACATTTCCTCGCAGAATCGCTTTTGTGCAGAAAACACTAACACTTGTTCAGAACGAAAGAAAGCACAGAGCCCCAGATTTTATGTTGTCCTGGAGAGCTTGCAGAGCACTGGGGAAAGGCAGGCAGAGAATTCCCTGCTAGCACCTTCTCGGTGCCTGGGAAGAAGAAGTGTTCACATTGCTTCGCAGAATCGCTTTTGTGCAGAAAACACTAACACTTGTTCAGAACGAAAGAAAGCACAGAGCCCCAGATTTGCTGTTGTCCTGGAGAGCTTGCAGAGCACTGGGGAAAGGCAGGCAGAGAATTCCCTGCTAGCACCTTCTCTGTGCGCGGGAAGGCAAAGTGTTCACATTTCCTCGCAGAATCGCTTTTGTGCAGAAAACACTAACACTTGTTCAGAACGAAAGAAAGCACAGAGCCCCAGATTTTATGTTGTCCTGGAGAGCTTGCAGAGCACTGGGGAAAGGCAGGCAGAGAATTCCCTGCTAGCACCTTCTCTCTGCGCGGGAAGGCAAAGTGTTCACATTTCCTCGCAGAATCGCTTTTGTGCAGAAAACACTAACACTTGTTCAGAACGAAAGAAAGCACAGAGCCCCAGATTTTATGTTGTCCTGGAGAGCTTGCAGAGCACTGGGGAAAGGCAGGCAGAGAATTCCCTGCTAGCACCTTCTCGGTGCCTGGGAAGAAGAAGTGTTCACATTGCTTCGCAGAATCGCTTTTGTGCAGAAAACACTAACACTTGTTCAGAACGAAAGAAAGCACAGAGCCCCAGATTTTATGTTGTCCTGGAGAGCTTGCAGAGCACTGGGGAAAGGCAGGCAGAGAATTCCCTGCTAGCACCTTCTCTGTGCGCGGGAAGGCAAAGTGTTCACATTTCCTCGCAGAATCGCTTTTGTGCAGAAAACACTAACACTTGTTCAGAACGAAAGAAAGCACAGAGACCCAGATTTTATGTTGTCCTGGAGAGCTTGCAGAGCACTGGGGAAAGGCAGGCAGAGAATTCCCTGCTAGCACCTTCTCTGTGCCTGGGAAGAAGAAGTGTTCACATTGCTTCGCAGAATCGCTTTTGTGCAGAAAACACTAACACTTGTTCAGAACGAAAGAAAGCACAGAGCCCCAGATTTGCTGTTGTCCTGGAGAGCTTGCAGAGCACTGGGGAAAGGCAGGCAGAGAATTCCCTGCTAGCACCTTCTCGGTGCCTGGGAAGAAGAAGTGTTCACATTGCTTCGCAGAATCGCTTTTGTGCAGAAAACACTAACACTTGTTCAGAACGAAAGAAAGCACAGAGCCCCAGATTTGCTGTTGTGCTGGAGAGCTTGCAGAGCACTGGGGAAAGGCAGGCAGAGAATTCCCTGCTAGCACCTTCTCTCTGCGCGGGAATGAGAAGTGTTCACATTGCTTCGCAGAATCGCTTTTGTGCAGAAAACACTAACACTTGTTCAGAACGAAAGAAAGCACAGAGCCCCAGATTTTATGTTGTCCTGGAGAGCTTGCAGAGCACTGGGGAAAGGCAGGCAGAGAATTCCCTGCTAGCACCTTCTCTCTGCGCGGGAAGAAGAAGTGTTCACATTGCTTCGCAGAATCGCTTTTGTGCAGAAAACACTAACACTTGTTCAGAACGAAAGAAAGCACAGAGCCCCAGATTTTATGTTGTCCTGGAGAGCTTGCAGAGCACTGGGGAAAGGCATGCAGAGAATTCCCTGCTAGCACCTTCTCTCTGCGCGGGAATGAGAAGTGTTCATATTTTTTCGCAGAATCGCATTTGCGTCGCTTCAGAGAACACAAAAGCTTGTTCAGGACGAAAGAAAGCACAGAGCCCCAGATTTGCTGTTGTCCTGGAGAGCTTGCAGAGCACTGGGGAAAGGCAGGCAGAGAATTCCCTGCTAGCACCTTCTCTGTGCGCGGGAAGGCAAAGTGTTCACATTTCCTCGCAGAATCGCTTTTGTGCAGAAAACACTAACACTTGTTCAGAACGAAAGAAAGCACAGAGCCCCAGATTTTATGTTGTCCTGGAGAGCTTGCAGAGCACTGGGGAAAGGCAGGCAGAGAATTCCCTGCTAGCACCTTCTCTGTGCCTGGGAAGAAGAAGTGTTCACATTGCTTCGCAGAATCGCTTTTGTGCAGAAAACAGTAACAATTGTTCAGAAGGAAAGAAAGCACAGAGCCCCAGATTTTATGTTGTCCTGGAGAGCTTGCAGAGCACTGGGGAAAGGCAGGCAGAGAATTCCCTGCTAGCACCTTCTCGGTGCCTGGGAAGAAGAAGTGTTCACATTGCTTCGCAGAATCGCTTTTGTGCAGAAAACACTAACACTTGTTCAGAACGAAAGAAAGCACAGAGCCCCAGATTTGCTGTTGTCCTGGAGAGCTTGCAGAGCACTGGGGAAAGGCAGGCAGAGAATTCCCTGCTAGCACCTTCTCTCTGCGCGGGAATGAGAAGTGTTCACATTGCTTCGCAGAATCGCTTTTGTGCAGAAAACACTAACACTTGTTCAGAACGAAAGAAAGCACAGAGCCCCAGATTTGCTGTTACCCTGGAGAGCTTGCAGAGCACTGGGGAAAGCAGGCAGAGAATTCCCTGCTAGCACCTTCTCTGTGCGCGGGAAGGCAAAGTGTTCACATTTCCTCGCAGAATCGCTTTTGTGCAGAAAACACTAACACTTGTTCAGAACGAAAGAAAGCACAGAGCCCCAGATTTGCTGTTGTGCTGGAGAGCTTGCAGAGCACTGGGGAAAGGCAGGCAGAGAATTCCCTGCTAGCACCTTCTCGGTGCCTGGGAAGAAGAAGTGTTCACATTGCTTCGCAGAATCGCTTTTGCGCAGAAAACACTAACACTTGTTCAGGACGAAAGAAAGCACAGAGCCCCAGATTTGCTGTTGTCCTGGAGAGCTTGCAGAGCACTGGGGAAAGGCAGGCAGAGAATTCCCTGCTAGCACCTTCTCGGTGCCTGGGAAGAAGAAGTGTTCACATTGCTTCGCAGAATCGCTTTTGTGCAGAAAACACTAACACTTGTTCAGAACGAAAGAAAGCACAGAGCCCCAGATTTTATGTTGTCCTGGAGAGCTTGCAGAGCACTGGGGAAAGGCAGGCAGAGAATTCCCTGCTAGCACCTTCTCTGTGCCTGGGAAGCAGAAGTGTTCACATTGCTTCGCAGAATCGCTTTTGTGCAGAAAACACTAACACTTGTTCAGAACGAAAGAAAGCACAGAGACCCAGATTTTATGTTGTCCTGGAGAGCTTGCAGAGCACTGGGGAAAGGCAGGCAGAGAATTCCCTGCTAGCACCTTCTCGGTGCCTGGGAAGAAGAAGTGTTCACATTGCTTCGAGAATCGCTTTTGTGCAGAAAACACTAACACTTGTTCAGAACGAAAGAAAGCACAGAGCCCCAAATTTGCTGTTGTCCTGGAGAGCTTGCAGAGCACTGGGGAAAGGCAGGCAGAGAATTCCCTGCTAGCACCTTCTCTGTGCGCGGGAAGGCAAAGTGTTCACATTTCCTCGCAGAATCGCTTTTGTGCAGAAAACACTAACACTTGTTCAGAAGGAAAGAAAGCACAGAGCCCCAGATTTTATGTTGTCCTGGAGAGCTTGCAGAGCACTGGGGAAAGGCAGGCAGAGAATTCCCTGCTAGCACCTTCTCTGTGCGCGGGAAGGCAAAGTGTTCACATTTCCTCGCAGAATCGCTTTTGTGCAGAAAACACTAACACTTGTTCAGAACGAAAGAAAGCACAGAGCCCCAGATTTTATGTTGTCCTGGAGAGCTTGCAGAGCACTGGGGAAAGGCAGGCAGAGAATTCCCTGCTAGCACCTTCTCGGTGCCTGGGAAGAAGAAGTGTTCACATTGCTTCGCAGAATCGCTTTTGTGCAGAAAACACTAACACTTGTTCAGAACGAAAGAAAGCACAGAGCCCCAGATTTGCTGTTGTCCTGGAGAGCTTGCAGAGCACTGGGGAAAGGCAGGCAGAGAATTCCCTGCTAGCACCTTCTCTCTGCGCGGGAATGAGAAGTGTTCACATTGCTTCGCAGAATCGCTTTTGTGCAGAAAACACTAACACTTGTTCAGAACGAAAGAAAGCACAGAGCCCCAGATTTGCTGTTACCCTGGAGAGCTTGCAGAGCACTGGGGAAAGCAGGCAGAGAATTCCCTGCTAGCACCTTCTCTGTGCGCGGGAAGGCAAAGTGTTCACATTTCCTCGCAGAATCGCTTTTGTGCAGAAAACACTAACACTTGTTCAGAACGAAAGAAAGCACAGAGCCCCAGATTTGCTGTTGTGCTGGAGAGCTTGCAGAGCACTGGGGAAAGGCAGGCAGAGAATTCCCTGCTAGCACCTTCTCGGTGCCTGGGAAGAAGAAGTGTTCACATTGCTTCGCAGAATCGCTTTTGCGCAGAAAACACTAACACTTGTTCAGGACGAAAGAAAGCACAGAGCCCCAGATTTGCTGTTGTCCTGGAGAGCTTGCAGAGCACTGGGGAAAGGCAGGCAGAGAATTCCCTGCTAGCACCTTCTCGGTGCCTGGGAAGAAGAAGTGTTCACATTGCTTCGCAGAATCGCTTTTGTGCAGAAAACACTAACACTTGTTCAGAACGAAAGAAAGCACAGAGCCCCAGATTTTATGTTGTCCTGGAGAGCTTGCAGAGCACTGGGGAAAGGCAGGCAGAGAATTCCCTGCTAGCACCTTCTCTGTGCCTGGGAAGCAGAAGTGTTCACATTGCTTCGCAGAATCGCTTTTGTGCAGAAAACACTAACACTTGTTCAGAACGAAAGAAAGCACAGAGACCCAGATTTTATGTTGTCCTGGAGAGCTTGCAGAGCACTGGGGAAAGGCAGGCAGAGAATTCCCTGCTAGCACCTTCTCGGTGCCTGGGAAGAAGAAGTGTTCACATTGCTTCGAGAATCGCTTTTGTGCAGAAAACACTAACACTTGTTCAGAACGAAAGAAAGCACAGAGCCCCAAATTTGCTGTTGTCCTGGAGAGCTTGCAGAGCACTGGGGAAAGGCAGGCAGAGAATTCCCTGCTAGCACCTTCTCTGTGCGCGGGAAGGCAAAGTGTTCACATTTCCTCGCAGAATCGCTTTTGTGCAGAAAACACTAACACTTGTTCAGAAGGAAAGAAAGCACAGAGCCCCAGATTTTATGTTGTCCTGGAGAGCTTGCAGAGCACTGGGGAAAGGCAGGCAGAGAATTCCCTGCTAGCACCTTCTCTGTGCGCGGGAAGGCAAAGTGTTCACATTTCCTCGCAGAATCGCTTTTGTGCAGAAAACACTAACACTTGTTCAGAACGAAAGAAAGCACAGAGCCCCAGATTTTATGTTGTCCTGGAGAGCTTGCAGAGCACTGGGGAAAGGCAGGCAGAGAATTCCCTGCTAGCACCTTCTCGGTGCCTGGGAAGAAGAAGTGTTCACATTGCTTCGCAGAATCGCTTTTGTGCAGAAAACACTAACACTTGTTCAGAACGAAAGAAAGCACAGAGCCCCAGATTTGCTGTTGTCCTGGAGAGCTTGCAGAGCACTGGGGAAAGGCAGGCAGAGAATTCCCTGCTAGCACCTTCTCTGTGCGCGGGAAGGCAAAGTGTTCACATTTCCTCGCAGAATCGCTTTTGTGCAGAAAACACTAACACTTGTTCAGAACGAAAGAAAGCACAGAGCCCCAGATTTTATGTTGTCCTGGAGAGCTTGCAGAGCACTGGGGAAAGGCAGGCAGAGAATTCCCTGCTAGCACCTTCTCTCTGCGCGGGAAGGCAAAGTGTTCACATTTCCTCGCAGAATCGCTTTTGTGCAGAAAACACTAACACTTGTTCAGAACGAAAGAAAGCACAGAGCCCCAGATTTTATGTTGTCCTGGAGAGCTTGCAGAGCACTGGGGAAAGGCAGGCAGAGAATTCCCTGCTAGCACCTTCTCGGTGCCTGGGAAGAAGAAGTGTTCACATTGCTTCGCAGAATCGCTTTTGTGCAGAAAACACTAACACTTGTTCAGAACGAAAGAAAGCACAGAGCCCCAGATTTTATGTTGTCCTGGAGAGCTTGCAGAGCACTGGGGAAAGGCAGGCAGAGAATTCCCTGCTAGCACCTTCTCTGTGCGCGGGAAGGCAAAGTGTTCACATTTCCTCGCAGAATCGCTTTTGTGCAGAAAACACTAACACTTGTTCAGAACGAAAGAAAGCACAGAGACCCAGATTTTATGTTGTCCTGGAGAGCTTGCAGAGCACTGGGGAAAGGCAGGCAGAGAATTCCCTGCTAGCACCTTCTCTGTGCCTGGGAAGAAGAAGTGTTCACATTGCTTCGCAGAATCGCTTTTGTGCAGAAAACACTAACACTTGTTCAGAACGAAAGAAAGCACAGAGCCCCAGATTTGCTGTTGTCCTGGAGAGCTTGCAGAGCACTGGGGAAAGGCAGGCAGAGAATTCCCTGCTAGCACCTTCTCGGTGCCTGGGAAGAAGAAGTGTTCACATTGCTTCGCAGAATCGCTTTTGTGCAGAAAACACTAACACTTGTTCAGAACGAAAGAAAGCACAGAGCCCCAGATTTGCTGTTGTGCTGGAGAGCTTGCAGAGCACTGGGGAAAGGCAGGCAGAGAATTCCCTGCTAGCACCTTCTCTCTGCGCGGGAATGAGAAGTGTTCACATTGCTTCGCAGAATCGCTTTTGTGCAGAAAACACTAACACTTGTTCAGAACGAAAGAAAGCACAGAGCCCCAGATTTTATGTTGTCCTGGAGAGCTTGCAGAGCACTGGGGAAAGGCAGGCAGAGAATTCCCTGCTAGCACCTTCTCTCTGCGCGGGAAGAAGAAGTGTTCACATTGCTTCGCAGAATCGCTTTTGTGCAGAAAACACTAACACTTGTTCAGAACGAAAGAAAGCACAGAGCCCCAGATTTTATGTTGTCCTGGAGAGCTTGCAGAGCACTGGGGAAAGGCATGCAGAGAATTCCCTGCTAGCACCTTCTCTCTGCGCGGGAATGAGAAGTGTTCATATTTTTTCGCAGAATCGCATTTGCGTCGCTTCAGAGAACACAAAAGCTTGTTCAGGACGAAAGAAAGCACAGAGCCCCAGATTTGCTGTTGTCCTGGAGAGCTTGCAGAGCACTGGGGAAAGGCAGGCAGAGAATTCCCTGCTAGCACCTTCTCTGTGCGCGGGAAGGCAAAGTGTTCACATTTCCTCGCAGAATCGCTTTTGTGCAGAAAACACTAACACTTGTTCAGAACGAAAGAAAGCACAGAGCCCCAGATTTTATGTTGTCCTGGAGAGCTTGCAGAGCACTGGGGAAAGGCAGGCAGAGAATTCCCTGCTAGCACCTTCTCTGTGCCTGGGAAGAAGAAGTGTTCACATTGCTTCGCAGAATCGCTTTTGTGCAGAAAACAGTAACAATTGTTCAGAAGGAAAGAAAGCACAGAGCCCCAGATTTTATGTTGTCCTGGAGAGCTTGCAGAGCACTGGGGAAAGGCAGGCAGAGAATTCCCTGCTAGCACCTTCTCGGTGCCTGGGAAGAAGAAGTGTTCACATTGCTTCGCAGAATCGCTTTTGTGCAGAAAACACTAACACTTGTTCAGAACGAAAGAAAGCACAGAGCCCCAGATTTGCTGTTGTCCTGGAGAGCTTGCAGAGCACTGGGGAAAGGCAGGCAGAGAATTCCCTGCTAGCACCTTCTCTCTGCGCGGGAATGAGAAGTGTTCACATTGCTTCGCAGAATCGCTTTTGTGCAGAAAACACTAACACTTGTTCAGAACGAAAGAAAGCACAGAGCCCCAGATTTGCTGTTACCCTGGAGAGCTTGCAGAGCACTGGGGAAAGCAGGCAGAGAATTCCCTGCTAGCACCTTCTCTGTGCGCGGGAAGGCAAAGTGTTCACATTTCCTCGCAGAATCGCTTTTGTGCAGAAAACACTAACACTTGTTCAGAACGAAAGAAAGCACAGAGCCCCAGATTTGCTGTTGTGCTGGAGAGCTTGCAGAGCACTGGGGAAAGGCAGGCAGAGAATTCCCTGCTAGCACCTTCTCGGTGCCTGGGAAGAAGAAGTGTTCACATTGCTTCGCAGAATCGCTTTTGCGCAGAAAACACTAACACTTGTTCAGGACGAAAGAAAGCACAGAGCCCCAGATTTGCTGTTGTCCTGGAGAGCTTGCAGAGCACTGGGGAAAGGCAGGCAGAGAATTCCCTGCTAGCACCTTCTCGGTGCCTGGGAAGAAGAAGTGTTCACATTGCTTCGCAGAATCGCTTTTGTGCAGAAAACACTAACACTTGTTCAGAACGAAAGAAAGCACAGAGCCCCAGATTTTATGTTGTCCTGGAGAGCTTGCAGAGCACTGGGGAAAGGCAGGCAGAGAATTCCCTGCTAGCACCTTCTCTGTGCCTGGGAAGCAGAAGTGTTCACATTGCTTCGCAGAATCGCTTTTGTGCAGAAAACACTAACACTTGTTCAGAACGAAAGAAAGCACAGAGACCCAGATTTTATGTTGTCCTGGAGAGCTTGCAGAGCACTGGGGAAAGGCAGGCAGAGAATTCCCTGCTAGCACCTTCTCGGTGCCTGGGAAGAAGAAGTGTTCACATTGCTTCGAGAATCGCTTTTGTGCAGAAAACACTAACACTTGTTCAGAACGAAAGAAAGCACAGAGCCCCAAATTTGCTGTTGTCCTGGAGAGCTTGCAGAGCACTGGGGAAAGGCAGGCAGAGAATTCCCTGCTAGCACCTTCTCTGTGCGCGGGAAGGCAAAGTGTTCACATTTCCTCGCAGAATCGCTTTTGTGCAGAAAACACTAACACTTGTTCAGAAGGAAAGAAAGCACAGAGCCCCAGATTTTATGTTGTCCTGGAGAGCTTGCAGAGCACTGGGGAAAGGCAGGCAGAGAATTCCCTGCTAGCACCTTCTCTGTGCGCGGGAAGGCAAAGTGTTCACATTTCCTCGCAGAATCGCTTTTGTGCAGAAAACACTAACACTTGTTCAGAACGAAAGAAAGCACAGAGCCCCAGATTTTATGTTGTCCTGGAGAGCTTGCAGAGCACTGGGGAAAGGCAGGCAGAGAATTCCCTGCTAGCACCTTCTCGGTGCCTGGGAAGAAGAAGTGTTCACATTGCTTCGCAGAATCGCTTTTGTGCAGAAAACACTAACACTTGTTCAGAACGAAAGAAAGCACAGAGCCCCAGATTTGCTGTTGTCCTGGAGAGCTTGCAGAGCACTGGGGAAAGGCAGGCAGAGAATTCCCTGCTAGCACCTTCTCTGTGCGCGGGAAGGCAAAGTGTTCACATTTCCTCGCAGAATCGCTTTTGTGCAGAAAACACTAACACTTGTTCAGAACGAAAGAAAGCACAGAGCCCCAGATTTTATGTTGTCCTGGAGAGCTTGCAGAGCACTGGGGAAAGGCAGGCAGAGAATTCCCTGCTAGCACCTTCTCTCTGCGCGGGAAGGCAAAGTGTTCACATTTCCTCGCAGAATCGCTTTTGTGCAGAAAACACTAACACTTGTTCAGAACGAAAGAAAGCACAGAGCCCCAGATTTTATGTTGTCCTGGAGAGCTTGCAGAGCACTGGGGAAAGGCAGGCAGAGAATTCCCTGCTAGCACCTTCTCGGTGCCTGGGAAGAAGAAGTGTTCACATTGCTTCGCAGAATCGCTTTTGTGCAGAAAACACTAACACTTGTTCAGAACGAAAGAAAGCACAGAGCCCCAGATTTTATGTTGTCCTGGAGAGCTTGCAGAGCACTGGGGAAAGGCAGGCAGAGAATTCCCTGCTAGCACCTTCTCTGTGCGCGGGAAGGCAAAGTGTTCACATTTCCTCGCAGAATCGCTTTTGTGCAGAAAACACTAACACTTGTTCAGAACGAAAGAAAGCACAGAGACCCAGATTTTATGTTGTCCTGGAGAGCTTGCAGAGCACTGGGGAAAGGCAGGCAGAGAATTCCCTGCTAGCACCTTCTCTGTGCCTGGGAAGAAGAAGTGTTCACATTGCTTCGCAGAATCGCTTTTGTGCAGAAAACACTAACACTTGTTCAGAACGAAAGAAAGCACAGAGCCCCAGATTTGCTGTTGTCCTGGAGAGCTTGCAGAGCACTGGGGAAAGGCAGGCAGAGAATTCCCTGCTAGCACCTTCTCGGTGCCTGGGAAGAAGAAGTGTTCACATTGCTTCGCAGAATCGCTTTTGTGCAGAAAACACTAACACTTGTTCAGAACGAAAGAAAGCACAGAGCCCCAGATTTGCTGTTGTGCTGGAGAGCTTGCAGAGCACTGGGGAAAGGCAGGCAGAGAATTCCCTGCTAGCACCTTCTCTCTGCGCGGGAATGAGAAGTGTTCACATTGCTTCGCAGAATCGCTTTTGTGCAGAAAACACTAACACTTGTTCAGAACGAAAGAAAGCACAGAGCCCCAGATTTTATGTTGTCCTGGAGAGCTTGCAGAGCACTGGGGAAAGGCAGGCAGAGAATTCCCTGCTAGCACCTTCTCTCTGCGCGGGAAGAAGAAGTGTTCACATTGCTTCGCAGAATCGCTTTTGTGCAGAAAACACTAACACTTGTTCAGAACGAAAGAAAGCACAGAGCCCCAGATTTTATGTTGTCCTGGAGAGCTTGCAGAGCACTGGGGAAAGGCAGGCAGAGAATTCCCTGCTAGCACCTTCTCGGTGCCTGGGAAGAAGAAGTGTTCACATTGCTTCGAGAATCGCTTTTGTGCAGAAAACACTAACACTTGTTCAGAACGAAAGAAAGCACAGAGCCCCAGATTTGCTGTTGTCCTGGAGAGATTGCAGAGCACTGGGGAATGGCAAGGAGAGAATTCCCTGCTAGCACCTTCTCTCTGCGCGGGAATGAGAAGTGTTGACATTGCTTCGCAGAATCGCTTTTGTGCAGAAAACACTAACACTTATTCAGAACGAAAGAAAGCACAGAGCCCCAAATTTGCTGTTGTCCTGGAGAGCTTGCAGAGCACTGGGGAAAGGCAGGCAGAGAATTCCCTGCTAGCACCTTCTCTGTGCGCGGGAAGGCAAAGTGTTCACATTTCCTCGCAGAATCGCTTTTGTGCAGAAAACACTAACACTTGTTCAGAACGAAAGAAAGCACAGAGCCCCAGATTTTATGTTGTCCTGGAGAGCTTGCAGAGCACTGGGGAAAGGCAGGCAGAGAATTCCCTGCTAGCACCTTCTCTGTGCGCGGGAAGGCAAAGTGTTCACATTTCCTCGCAGAATCGCTTTTGTGCAGAAAACACTAACACTTGTTCAGAACGAAAGAAAGCACAGAGCCCCAGATTTTATGTTGTCCTGGAGAGCTTGCAGAGCACTGGGGAAAGGCAGGCAGAGAATTCCCTGCTAGCACCTTCTCGGTGCCTGGGAAGAAGAAGTGTTCACATTGCTTCGCAGAATCGCTTTTGTGCAGAAAACACTAACACTTGTTCAGAACGAAAGAAAGCACAGAGCCCCAGATTTGCTGTTGTCCTGGAGAGCTTGCAGAGCACTGGGGAAAGGCAGGCAGAGAATTCCCTGCTAGCACCTTCTCTCTGCGCGGGAATGAGAAGTGTTCAATTGCTTCGCAGAATCGCATTTGCGTCGCTTCAGAGAACACAAAAGCTTGTTCAGGACGAAAGAAAGCACAGAGCCCCAGATTTGCTGTTACCCTGGAGAGCTTGCAGAGCACTGGGGAAAGGCAGGCAGAGAATTCCCTGCTAGCACCTTCTCTGTGCCTGGGAAGCAGAAGTGTTCACATTTCCTCGCAGAATCGCTTTTGTGCAGAAAACACTAACACTTGTTCAGAACGAAAGAAAGCACAGAGCCCCAGATTTTATGTTGTCCTGGAGAGCTTGCAGAGCACTGGGGAAAGGCAGGCAGAGAATTCCCTGCTAGCACCTTCTCTGTGCCTGGGAAGAAGAAGTGTTCACATTGCTTCGCAGAATCGCTTTTGTGCAGAAAACACTAACACTTGTTCAGAACGAAAGAAAGCACAGAGCCCCAGATTTTATGTTGTCCTGGAGAGCTTGCAGAGCACTGGGGAAAGGCAGGCAGAGAATTCCCTGCTAGCACCTTCTCGGTGCCTGGGAAGAAGAAGTGTTCACATTTCCTCGCAGAATCGCTTTTGTGCAGAAAACACTAACACTTGTTCAGAACGAAAGAAAGCACAGAGCCCCAGATTTTATGTTGTCCTGGAGAGCTTGCAGAGCACTGGGGAAAGGCAGGCAGAGAATTCCCTGCTAGCACCTTCTCTCTGCGCGGGAATGAGAAGTGTTCACATTGCTTCGCAGAATCGCTTTTGTGCAGAAAACACTAACACTTGTTCAGAACGAAAGAAAGCACAGAGCCCCAGATTTGCTGTTACCCTGGAGAGCTTGCAGAGCACTGGGGAAAGCAGGCAGAGAATTCCCTGCTAGCACCTTCTCTGTGCGCGGGAAGGCAAAGTGTTCACATTTCCTCGCAGAATCGCTTTTGTGCAGAAAACACTAACACTTGTTCAGAACGAAAGAAAGCACAGAGCCCCAGATTTGCTGTTGTGCTAGAGAGCTTGCAGAGCACTGGGGAAAGGCAGGCAGAGAATTCCCTGCTAGCACCTTCTCTGTGCGCGGGAAGGCAAAGTGTTCACATTGCTTCGCAGAATCGCTTTTGTGCAGAAAACACTAACACTTGTTCAGGACGAAAGAAAGCACAGAGCCCCAGATTTTATGTTGTGCTGGAGAGCTTGCAGAGCACTGGGGAAAGGCAGGCAGAGAATTCCCTGCTAGCACCTTCTCGGTGCCTGGGAAGAAGAAGTGTTCACATTGCTTCGCAGAATCGCTTTTGTGCAGAAAACACTAACACTTGTTCAGAACGAAAGAAAGCACAGAGCCCCAGATTTTATGTTGTCCTGGAGAGCTTGCAGAGCACTGGGGAAAGGCAGGCAGAGAAGTCCCTGCTAGCACCTTCTCTGTGCCTGGGAAGCAGAAGTGTTCACATTGCTTCGCAGAATCGCTTTTGTGCAGAAAACACTAACACTTGTTCAGAACGAAAGAAAGCACAGAGACCCAGATTTTATGTTGTCCTGGAGAGCTTGCAGAGCACTGGGGAAAGGCAGGCAGAGAATTCCCTGCTAGCACCTTCTCGGTGCCTGGGAAGAAGAAGTGTTCACATTGCTTCGAGAATCGCTTTTGTGCAGAAAACACTAACACTTGTTCAGAACGAAAGAAAGCACAGAGCCCCAGATTTGCTGTTGTCCTGGAGAGATTGCAGAGCACTGGGAAAGGCATGCAGAGAATTCCCTGCTAGCACCTTCTCTCTGCGCGGGAATGAGAAGTGTTGACATTGCTTCGCAGAATCGCTTTTGTGCAGAAAACACTAACACTTGTTCAGAACGAAAGAAAGCACAGAGCCCCAGATTTGCTGTTGTCCTGGAGAGCTTGCAGAGCACTGGGGAAAGGCAGGCAGAGAATTCCCTGCTAGCACCTTCTCTGTGCGCGGGAAGGCAAAGTGTTCACATTTCCTCGCAGAATCGCTTTTGTGCAGAAAACACTAACACTTGTTCAGAACGAAAGAAAGCACAGAGCCCCAGATTTTATGTTGTCCTGGAGAGCTTGCAGAGCACTGGGGAAAGGCAGGCAGAGAATTCCCTGCTAGCACCTTCTCTGTGCGCGGGAAGGCAAAGTGTTCACATTTCCTCGCAGAATCGCTTTTGTGCAGAAAACACTAACACTTGTTCAGAACGAAAGAAAGCACAGAGCCCCAGATTTTATGTTGTCCTGGAGAGCTTGCAGAGCACTGGGGAAAGGCAGGCAGAGAATTCCCTGCTAGCACCTTCTCGGTGCCTGGGAAGAAGAAGTGTTCACATTGCTTCGCAGAATCGCTTTTGTGCAGAAAACACTAACACTTGTTCAGAACGAAAGAAAGCACAGAGCCCCAGATTTGCTGTTGTCCTGGAGAGCTTGCAGAGCACTGGGGAAAGGCAGGCAGAGAATTCCCTGCTAGCACCTTCTCTGTGCGCGGGAAGGCAAAGTGTTCACATTTCCTCGCAGAATCGCTTTTGTGCAGAAAACACTAACACTTGTTCAGAACGAAAGAAAGCACAGAGCCCCAGATTTTATGTTGTGCTGGAGAGCTTGCAGAGCACTGGGGAAAGGCAGGCAGAGAATTCCCTGCTAGCACCTTCTCTCTGCGCGGGAATGAGAAGTGTTCACATTGCTTCGCAGAATCGCTTTTGTGCAGAAAACACTAACACTTGTTCAGAACGAAAGAAAGCACAGAGCCCCACATTTTATGTTGTCCTGGAGAGCTTGCAGAGCACTGGGGAAAGGCAGGCAGAGAATTCCCTGCTAGCACCTTCTCTCTGCGCGGGAATGAGAAGTGTTCACATTGCTTCGCAGAATCGCTTTTGTGCAGAAAACACTAACACTTGTTCAGAACGAAAGAAAGCACAGAGCCCCAGATTTTATGTTGTCCTGGAGAGCTTGCAGAGCACTGGGGAAAGGCAGGCAGAGAATTCCCTGCTAGCACCTTCTCTCTGCGCGGGAATGAGAAGTGTTCACATTGCTTCGCAGAATCGCATTTGCGTCGCTTCAGAGAACACAAAAGCTTGTTCAGGACGAAAGAAAGCACAGAGCCCCAGATTTGCTGTTACCCTGGAGAGCTTGCAGAGCACTGGGGAAAGGCAGGCAGAGAATTCCCTGCTAGCACCTTCTCTGTGCCTGGGAAGCAGAAGTGTTCACATTGCTTCGCAGAATCGCTTTTGTGCAGAAAACACTAACACTTGTTCAGAACGAAAGAAAGCACAGAGCCCCAGATTTGCTGTTGTCCTGGAGAGCTTGCAGAGCACTGGGGAAAGGCAGGCAGAGAATTCCCTGCTAGCACCTTCTCTCTGCGCGGGAAGGCAAAGTGTTCACATTTCCTCGCAGAATCGCTTTTGTGCAGAAAACACTAACACTTGTTCAGAACGAAAGAAAGCACAGAGCCCCAGATTTTATGTTGTCCTGGAGAGCTTGCAGAGCACTGGGGAAAGGCAGGCAGAGAATTCCCTGCTAGCACCTTCTCGGTGCCTGGGAAGAAGAAGTGTTCACATTGCTTCGCAGAATCGCTTTTGTGCAGAAAACACTAACACTTGTTCAGAACGAAAGAAAGCACAGAGCCCCAGATTTGCTGTTGTCCTGGAGAGCTTGCAGAGCACTGGGGAAAGGCAGGCAGAGAATTCCCTGCTAGCACCTTCTCTGTGCGCGGGAAGGCAAAGTGTTCACATTTCCTCGCAGAATCGCTTTTGTGCAGAAAACACTAACACTTGTTCAGAACGAAAGAAAGCACAGAGACCCAGATTTTATGTTGTCCTGGAGAGCTTGCAGAGCACTGGGGAAAGGCAGGCAGAGAATTCCCTGCTAGCACCTTCTCTCTGCGCGGGAATGAGAAGTGTTCACATTGCTTCGCAGAATCGCTTTTGTGCAGAAAACACTAACACTTGTTCAGAACGAAAGAAAGCACAGAGACCCAGATTTTATGTTGTCCTGGAGAGCTTGCAGAGCACTGGGGAAAGGCAGGCAGAGAATTCCCTGCTAGCACCTTCTCTCTGCGCGGGAATGAGAAGTGTTCACATTTTTTCGCAGAATCGCATTTGCGTCGCTTCAGAGAACACAAAAGCTTGTTCAGGACGAAAGAAAGCACAGAGCCCCAGATTTGCTGTTACCCTGGAGAGCTTGCAGAGCACTGGGGAAAGGCAGGCAGAGAATTCCCTGCTAGCACCTTCTCTGTGCGCGGGAAGGCAAAGTGTTCACATTTCCTCGCAGAATCGCTTTTGTGCAGAAAACACTAACACTTGTTCAGAACGAAAGAAAGCACAGAGCCCCAGATTTTATGTTGTCCTGGAGAGCTTGCAGAGCACTGGGGAAAGGCAGGCAGAGAATTCCCTGCTAGCACCTTCTCTGTGCCTGGGAAGAAGAAGTGTTCACATTGCTTCGCAGAATTGCTTTTGTGCAGAAAACACTAACACTTGTTCAGAACGAAAGAAAGCACAGAGCCCCAGATTTGCTGTTACCCTGGAGAGCTTGCAGAGCACTGGGGAAAGCAGGCAGAGAATTCCCTGCTAGCACCTTCTCTGTGCGCGGGAAGGCAAAGTGTTCACATTTCCTCGCAGAATCGCTTTTGTGCAGAAAACACTAACACTTGTTCAGAACGAAAGAAAGCACAGAGCCCCAGATTTGCTGTTGTGCTAGAGAGCTTGCAGAGCACTGGGGAAAGGCAGGCAGAGAATTCCCTGCTAGCACCTTCTCTGTGCGCGGGAAGGCAAAGTGTTCACATTGCTTCGCAGAATCGCTTTTGTGCAGAAAACACTAACACTTGTTCAGGACGAAAGAAAGCACAGAGCCCCAGATTTTATGTTGTCCTGGAGAGCTTGCAGAGCACTGGGGAAAGGCAGGCAGAGAATTCCCTGCTAGCACCTTCTCGGTGCCTGGGAAGCAGAAGTGTTCACATTGCTTCGCAGAATCGCTTTTGTGCAGAAAACACTAACACTTGTTCAGAACGAAAGAAAGCACAGAGCCCCAGATTTTATGTTGTCCTGGAGAGCTTGCAGAGCACTGGGGAAAGGCAGGCAGAGAAGTCCCTGCTAGCACCTTCTCTGTGCCTGGGAAGCAGAAGTGTTCACATTGCTTCGCAGAATCGCTTTTGTGCAGAAAACACTAACACTTGTTCAGAACGAAAGAAAGCACAGAGACCCAGATTTTATGTTGTCCTGGAGAGCTTGCAGAGCACTGGGGAAAGGCAGGCAGAGAATTCCCTGCTAGCACCTTCTCGGTGCCTGGGAAGAAGAAGTGTTCACATTGCTTCGAGAATCGCTTTTGTGCAGAAAACACTAACACTTGTTCAGAACGAAAGAAAGCACAGAGCCCCAGATTTGCTGTTGTCCTGGAGAGATTGCAGAGCACTGGGAATGGCAAGGAGAGAATTCCCTGCTAGCACCTTCTCTCTGCGCGGGAATGAGAAGTGTTGACATTGCTTCGCAGAATCGCTTTTGTGCAGAAAACACTAACACTTGTTCAGAACGAAAGAAAGCACAGAGCCCCAGATTTGCTGTTGTCCTGGAGAGCTTGCAGAGCACTGGGGAAAGGCAGGCAGAGAATTCCCTGCTAGCACCTTCTCTGTGCGCGTGAAGGCAAAGTGTTCACATTTCCTCGCAGAATCGCTTTTGTGCAGAAAACACTAACACTTGTTCAGAACGAAAGAAAGCACAGAGCCCCAGATTTTATGTTGTCCTGGAGAGCTTGCAGAGCACTGGGGAAAGGCAGGCAGAGAATTCCCTGCTAGCACCTTCTCTGTGCGCGGGAAGGCAAAGTGTTCACATTTCCTCGCAGAATCGCTTTTGTGCAGAAAACACTAACACTTGTTCAGAACGAAAGAAAGCACAGAGCCTGAGATTTTATGTTGTCCTGGAGAGCTTGCAGAGCACTGGGGAAAGGCAGGCAGAGAATTCCCTGCTAGCACCTTCTCGGTGCCTGGGAAGAAGAAGTGTTCACATTGCTTCGCAGAATCGCTTTTGTGCAGAAAACACTAACACTTGTTCAGAACGAAAGAAAGCACAGAGCCCCAGATTTGCTGTTGTCCTGGAGAGCTTGCAGAGCACTGGGGAAAGGCAGGCAGAGAATTCCCTGCTAGCACCTTCTCTCTGCGCGGGAATGAGAAGTGTTCACATTGCTTCGCAGAATCGCATTTGCGTCGCTTCAGAGAACACAAAAGCTTGTTCAGGACGAAAGAAAGCACAGAGCCCCAGATTTGCTGTTACCCTGGAGAGCTTGCAGAGCACTGGGGAAAGGCAGGCAGAGAATTCCCTGCTAGCACCTTCTCTGTGCCTGGGAAGCAGAAGTGTTCACATTTCCTCGCAGAATCGCTTTTGTGCAGAAAACACTAACACTTGTTCAGAACGAAAGAAAGCACAGAGCCCCAGATTTTATGTTGTCCTGGAGAGCTTGCAGAGCACTGGGGAAAGGCAGGCAGAGAATTCCCTGCTAGCACCTTCTCTGTGCCTGGGAAGAAGAAGTGTTCACATTGCTTCGCAGAATCGCTTTTGTGCAGAAAACACTAACACTTGTTCAGAACGAAAGAAAGCACAGAGCCCCAGATTTGCTGTTGTCCTGGAGAGCTTGCAGAGCACTGGGGAAAGGCAGGCAGAGAATTCCCTGCTAGCACCTTCTCTCTGCGCGGGAAGGCAAAGTGTTCACATTTCCTCGCAGAATCGCTTTTGTGCAGAAAACACTAACACTTGTTCAGAACGAAAGAAAGCACAGAGCCCCAGATTTTATGTTGTGCTGGAGAGCTTGCAGAGCACTGGGGAAAGGCAGGCAGAGAATTCCCTGCTAGCACCTTCTCTCTGCGCGGGAATGAGAAGTGTTCACATTGCTTCGCAGAATCGCATTTGCGTCGCTTCAGAGAACACAAAAGCTTGTTCAGGACGAAAGAAAGCACAGAGACCCAGATTTGCTGTTGTCCTGGAGAGCTTGCAGAGCACTGGGGAAAGGCAGGCAGAGAATTCCCTGCTAGCACCTTCTCTGTGCCTGGGAAGAAGAAGTGTTCACATTGCTTCGCAGAATCGCTTTTGTGCAGAAAACACTAACACTTGTTCAGAACGAAAGAAAGCACAGAGCCCCAGATTTGCTGTTGTCCTGGAGAGCTTGCAGAGCACTGGGGAAAGGCAGGCAGAGAATTCCCTGCTAGCACCTTCTCGGTGCCTGGGAAGAAGAAGTGTTCACATTGCTTCGCAGAATCGCTTTTGTGCAGAAAACACTAACACTTGTTCAGGACGAAAGAAAGCACAGAGCCCCAGATTTTATGTTGTCCTGGAGAGCTTGCAGAGCACTGGGGAAAGGCAGGCAGAGAATTCCCTGCTAGCACCTTCTCGGTGCCTGGGAAGAAGAAGTGTTCACATTGCTTCGCAGAATCGCTTTTGTGCAGAAAACACTAACACTTGTTCAGAACGAAAGAAAGCACAGAGCCCCAGATTTTATGTTGTCCTGGAGAGCTTGCAGAGCACTGGGGAAAGGCAGGCAGAGAATTCCCTGCTAGCACCTTCTCTGTGCCTGGGAAGCAGAAGTGTTCACATTGCTTCGCAGAATCGCTTTTGTGCAGAAAACACTAACACTTGTTCAGAACGAAAGAAAGCACAGAGACCCAGATTTTATGTTGTCCTGGAGAGCTTGCAGAGCACTGGGGAAAGGCAGGCAGAGAATTCCCTGCTAGCACCTTCTCGGTGCCTGGGAAGAAGAAGTGTTCACATTGCTTCGAGAATCGCTTTTGTGCAGAAAATACTAACACTTGTTCAGAACGAAAGAAAGCACAGAGCCCCAAATTTGCTGTTGTCCTGGAGAGCTTGCAGAGCACTGGGGAAAGGCAGGCAGAGAATTCCCTGCTAGCACCTTCTCTGTGCGCGGGAAGGCAAAGTGTTCACATTTCCTCGCAGAATCGCTTTTGTGCAGAAAACACTAACACTTGTTCAGAACGAAAGAAAGCACAGAGACCCAGATTTTATGTTGTCCTGGAGAGCTTGCAGAGCACTGGGGAAAGGCAGGCAGAGAATTCCCTGCTAGCACCTTCTCTCTGCGCGGGAATGAGAAGTGTTCAATTGCTTCGCAGAATCGCATTTGCGTCGCTTCAGAGAACACAAAAGCTTGTTCAGGACGAAAGAAAGCACAGAGCCCCAGATTTGCTGTTACCCTGGAGAGCTTGCAGAGCACTGGGGAAAGGCAGGCAGAGAATTCCCTGCTAGCACCTTCTCTGTGCCTGGGAAGCAGAAGTGTTCACATTTCCTCGCAGAATCGCTTTTGTGCAGAAAACACTAACACTTGTTCAGAACGAAAGAAAGCACAGAGCCCCAGATTTTATGTTGTCCTGGAGAGCTTGCAGAGCACTGGGGAAAGGCAGGCAGAGAATTCCCTGCTAGCACCTTCTCTGTGCCTGGGAAGAAGAAGTGTTCACATTGCTTCGCAGAATCGCTTTTGTGCAGAAAACACTAACACTTGTTCAGAACGAAAGAAAGCACAGAGCCCCAGATTTGCTGTTGTCCTGGAGAGCTTGCAGAGCACTGGGGAAAGGCAGGCAGAGAATTCTCTGCTAGCACCTTCTCGGTGCCTGGGAAGAAGAAGTGTTCACATTGCTTCGCAGAATCGCTTTTGTGCAGAAAACACTAACACTTGTTCAGAACGAAAGAAAGCACAGAGCCCCAGATTTGCTGTTGTGCTGGAGAGCTTGCAGAGCACTGGGGAAAGGCAGGCAGAGAATTCCCTGCTAGCACCTTCTCTCTGCGCCTGAATGAGAAGTGTTCACATTGCTTCGCAGAATCGCTTTTGTGCAGAAAACACTAACACTTGTTCAGAACGAAAGAAAGCACAGAGACCCAGATTTTATGTTGTCCTGGAGAGCTTGCAGAGCACTGGGGAAAGGCAGGCAGAGAATTCCCTGCTAGCACCTTCTCTCTGCGCGGGAATGAGAAGTGTTCACATTGCTTCGCAGAATCGCTTTTGTGCAGAAAACACTAACACTTGTTCAGAACGAAAGAAAGCACAGAGCCCCAGATTTTATGTTGTCCTGGAGAGCTTGCAGAGCACTGGGGAATGGCAAGGAGAGAATTCCCTGCTAGCACCTTCTCTCTGCGCGGGAATGAGAAGTGTTGACATTGCTTCGCAGAATCGCTTTTGTGCAGAAAACACTAACACTTATTCAGAACGAAAGAAAGCACAGAGCCCCAAATTTGCTGTTGTCCTGGAGAGCTTGCAGAGCACTGGGGAAAGGCAGGCAGAGAATTCCCTGCTAGCACCTTCTCTGTGCGCGGGAAGGCAAAGTGTTCACATTTCCTCGCAGAATCGCTTTTGTGCAGAAAACACTAACACTTGTTCAGAAGGAAAGAAAGCACAGAGCCCCAGATTTTATGTTGTCCTGGAGAGCTTGCAGAGCACTGGGGAAAGGCAGGCAGAGAATTCCCTGCTAGCACCTTCTCTGTGCGCGGGAAGGCAAAGTGTTCACATTTCCTCGCAGAATCGCTTTTGTGCAGAAAACACTAACACTTGTTCAGAACGAAAGAAAGCACAGAGCCCCAGATTTTATGTTGTCCTGGAGAGCTTGCAGAGCACTGGGGAAAGGCAGGCAGAGAATTCCCTGCTAGCACCTTCTCGGTGCCTGGGAAGAAGAAGTGTTCACATTGCTTCGCAGAATCGCTTTTGTGCAGAAAACACTAACACTTGTTCAGAACGAAAGAAAGCACAGAGCCCCAGATTTGCTGTTGTCCTGGAGAGCTTGCAGAGCACTGGGGAAAGGCAGGCAGAGAATTCCCTGCTAGCACCTTCTCTCTGCGCGGGAATGAGAAGTGTTCAATTGCTTCGCAGAATCGCATTTGCGTCGCTTCAGAGAACACAAAAGCTTGTTCAGGACGAAAGAAAGCACAGAGCCCCAGATTTGCTGTTACCCTGGAGAGCTTGCAGAGCACTGGGGAAAGGCAGGCAGAGAATTCCCTGCTAGCACCTTCTCTGTGCCTGGGAAGCAGAAGTGTTCACATTGCTTCGCAGAATCGCTTTTGTGCAGAAAACACTAACACTTGTTCAGAACGAAAGAAAGCACAGAGACCCAGATTTTATGTTGTCCTGGAGAGCTTGCAGAGCACTGGGGAAAGGCAGGCAGAGAATTCCCTGCTAGCACCTTCTCTGTGCGCGGGAAGGCAAAGTGTTCACATTTCCTCGCAGAATCGCTTTTGTGCAGAAAACACTAACACTTGTTCAGAACGAAAGAAAGCACAGAGCCCCAGATTTTATGTTGTCCTGGAGAGCTTGCAGAGCACTGGGGAAAGGCAGGCAGAGAATTCCCTGCTAGCACCTTCTCGGTGCCTGGGAAGAAGAAGTGTTCACATTGCTTCGCAGAATCGCTTTTGTGCAGAAAACACTAACACTTGTTCAGAACGAAAGAAAGCACAGAGCCCCAGATTTGCTGTTGTCCTGGAGAGCTTGCAGAGCACTGGGGAAAGGCAGGCAGAGAATTCCCTGCTAGCACCTTCTCTGTGCGCGGGAAGGCAAAGTGTTCACATTTCCTCGCAGAATCGCTTTTGTGCAGAAAACACTAACACTTGTTCAGAACGAAAGAAAGCACAGAGACCCAGATTTTATGTTGTCCTGGAGAGCTTGCAGAGCACTGGGGAAAGGCAGGCAGAGAATTCCCTGCTAGCACCTTCTCTGTGCCTGGGAAGAAGAAGTGTTCACATTGCTTCGCAGAATCGCTTTTGTGCAGAAAACACTAACACTTGTTCAGAACGAAAGAAAGCACAGAGCCCCAGATTTGCTGTTACCCTGGAGAGCTTGCAGAGCACTGGGGAAAGCAGGCAGAGAATTCCCTGCTAGCACCTTCTCGGTGCCTGGGAAGAAGAAGTGTTCACATTGCTTCGCAGAATCGCTTTTGTGCAGAAAACACTAACACTTGTTCAGAACGAAAGAAAGCACAGAGCCCCAGATTTTATGTTGTCCTGGAGAGCTTGCAGAGCACTGGGGAAAGGCAGGCAGAGAAGTCCCTGCTAGCACCTTCTCTGTGCCTGGGAAGCAGAAGTGTTCACATTGCTTCGCAGAATCGCTTTTGTGCAGAAAACACTAACACTTGTTCAGAACGAAAGAAAGCACAGAGACCCAGATTTTATGTTGTCCTGGAGAGCTTGCAGAGCACTGGGGAAAGGCAGGCAGAGAATTCCCTGCTAGCACCTTCTCGGTGCCTGGGAAGAAGAAGTGTTCACATTGCTTCGAGAATCGCTTTTGTGCAGAAAACACTAACACTTGTTCAGAACGAAAGAAAGCACAGAGCCCCAGATTTGCTGTTGTCCTGGAGAGATTGCAGAGCACTGGGAATGGCAAGGAGAGAATTCCCTGCTAGCACCTTCTCTCTGCGCGGGAATGAGAAGTGTTGACATTGCTTCGCAGAATCGCTTTTGTGCAGAAAACACTAACACTTGTTCAGAACGAAAGAAAGCACAGAGCCCCAGATTTGCTGTTGTCCTGGAGAGCTTGCAGAGCACTGGGGAAAGGCAGGCAGAGAATTCCCTGCTAGCACCTTCTCTGTGCGCGGGAAGGCAAAGTGTTCACATTTCCTCGCAGAATCGCTTTTGTGCAGAAAACACTAACACTTGTTCAGAACGAAAGAAAGCACAGAGCCCCAGATTTTATGTTGTCCTGGAGAGCTTGCAGAGCACTGGGGAAAGGCAGGCAGAGAATTCCCTGCTAGCACCTTCTCTGTGCGCGGGAAGGCAAAGTGTTCACATTTCCTCGCAGAATCGCTTTTGTGCAGAAAACACTAACACTTGTTCAGAACGAAAGAAAGCACAGAGCCCCAGATTTGCTGTTGTCCTGGAGAGCTTGCAGAGCACTGGGGAAAGGCAGGCAGAGAATTCCCTGCTAGCACCTTCTCTCTGCGCGGGAATGAGAAGTGTTCAATTGCTTCGCAGAATCGCATTTGCGTCGCTTCAGAGAACACAAAAGCTTGTTCAGGACGAAAGAAAGCACAGAGCCCCAGATTTGCTGTTACCCTGGAGAGCTTGCAGAGCACTGGGGAAAGGCAGGCAGAGAATTCCCTGCTAGCACCTTCTCTGTGCCTGGGAAGCAGAAGTGTTCACATTGCTTCGCAGAATCGCTTTTGTGCAGAAAACACTAACACTTGTTCAGAACGAAAGAAAGCACAGAGCCCCAGATTTTATGTTGTCCTGGAGAGCTTGCAGAGCACTGGGGAAAGGCAGGCAGAGAATTCCCTGCTAGCACCTTCTCTGTGCCTGGGAAGCAGAAGTGTTCACATTGCTTCGCAGAATCGCTTTTGTGCAGAAAACACTAACACTTGTTCAGAACGAAAGAAAGCACAGAGCCCCAGATTTGCTGTTGTCCTGGAGAGCTTGCAGAGCACTGGGGAAAGGCAGGCAGAGAATTCCCTGCTAGCACCTTCTCTCTGCGCGGGAATGAGAAGTGTTCACATTGCTTCGCAGAATCGCTTTTGTGCAGAAAACACTAACACTTGTTCAGAACGAAAGAAAGCACAGAGCCCCAGATTTTATGTTGTCCTGGAGAGCTTGCAGAGCACTGGGGAAAGGCATGCAGAGAATTCCCTGCTAGCACCTTCTCTCTGCGCGGGAATGAGAAGTGTTCATATTTTTTCGCAGAATCGCATTTGCGTCGCTTCAGAGAACACAAAAGCTTGTTCAGGACGAAAGAAAGCACAGAGACCCAGATTTGCTGTTGTCCTGGAGAGCTTGCAGAGCACTGGGGAAAGGCAGGCAGAGAATTCCCTGCTAGCACCTTCTCTGTGCCTGGGAAGAAGAAGTGTTCACATTGCTTCGCAGAATCGCTTTTGTGCAGAAAACACTAACACTTGTTCAGAACGAAAGAAAGCACAGAGCCCCAGATTTGCTGTTGTCCTGGAGAGCTTGCAGAGCACTGGGGAAAGGCAGGCAGAGAATTCCCTGCTAGCACCTTCTCTGTGCCTGGGAAGGCAAAGTGTTCACATTGCTTCGCAGAATCGCTTTTGTGCAGAAAACAGTAACACTTGTTCAGAAGGAAAGAAAGCACAGAGCCCCAGATTTTATGTTGTCCTGGAGAGCTTGCAGAGCACTGGGGAAAGGCAGGCAGAGAATTCCCTGCTAGCACCTTCTCTGTGCCTGGGAAGCAGAAGTGTTCACATTGCTTCGCAGAATCGCTTTTGTGCAGAAAACAGTAACACTTGTTCAGAACGAAAGAAAGCACAGAGCCCCAGATTTGCTGTTGTCCTGGAGAGCTTGCAGAGCACTGGGGAAAGGCAGGCAGAGAATTCCCTGCTAGCACCTTCTCTCTGCGCGGGAATGAGAAGTGTTCACATTGCTTCGCAGAATCGCTTTTGTGCAGAAAACACTAACACTTGTTCAGAACGAAAGAAAGCACAGAGCCCCAGATTTGCTGTTACCCTGGAGAGCTTGCAGAGCACTGGGGAAAGCAGGCAGAGAATTCCCTGCTAGCACCTTCTCTGTGCGCGGGAAGGCAAAGTGTTCACATTTCCTCGCAGAATCGCTTTTGTGCAGAAAACACTAACACTTGTTCAGAACGAAAGAAAGCACAGAGCCCCAGATTTGCTGTTGTGCTGGAGAGCTTGCAGAGCACTGGGGAAAGGCAGGCAGAGAATTCCCTGCTAGCACCTTCTCGGTGCCTGGGAAGAAGAAGTGTTCACATTGCTTCGCAGAATCGCTTTTGTGCAGAAAACACTAACACTTGTTCAGGACGAAAGAAAGCACAGAGCCCCAGATTTTATGTTGTCCTGGAGAGCTTGCAGAGCACTGGGGAATGGCAAGGAGAGAATTCCCTGCTAGCACCTTCTCTCTGCGCGGGAATGAGAAGTGTTGACATTGCTTCGCAGAATCGCTTTTGTGCAGAAAACACTAACACTTATTCAGAACGAAAGAAAGCACAGAGCCCCAAATTTGCTGTTGTCCTGGAGAGCTTGCAGAGCACTGGGGAAAGGCAGGCAGAGAATTCCCTGCTAGCACCTTCTCTGTGCGCGGGAAGGCAAAGTGTTCACATTTCCTCGCAGAATCGCTTTTGTGCAGAAAACACTAACACTTGTTCAGAAGGAAAGAAAGCACAGAGCCCCAGATTTTATGTTGTCCTGGAGAGCTTGCAGAGCACTGGGGAAAGGCAGGCAGAGAATTCCCTGCTAGCACCTTCTCTGTGCGCGGGAAGGCAAAGTGTTCACATTTCCTCGCAGAATCGCTTTTGTGCAGAAAACACTAACACTTGTTCAGAACGAAAGAAAGCACAGAGCCCCAGATTTTATGTTGTCCTGGAGAGCTTGCAGAGCACTGGGGAAAGGCAGGCAGAGAATTCCCTGCTAGCACCTTCTCGGTGCCTGGGAAGAAGAAGTGTTCACATTGCTTCGCAGAATCGCTTTTGTGCAGAAAACACTAACACTTGTTCAGAACGAAAGAAAGCACAGAGCCCCAGATTTGCTGTTGTCCTGGAGAGCTTGCAGAGCACTGGGGAAAGGCAGGCAGAGAATTCCCTGCTAGCACCTTCTCTCTGCGCGGGAATGAGAAGTGTTCAATTGCTTCGCAGAATCGCATTTGCGTCGCTTCAGAGAACACAAAAGCTTGTTCAGGACGAAAGAAAGCACAGAGCCCCAGATTTGCTGTTACCCTGGAGAGCTTGCAGAGCACTGGGGAAAGGCAGGCAGAGAATTCCCTGCTAGCACCTTCTCTGTGCCTGGGAAGCAGAAGTGTTCACATTGCTTCGCAGAATCGCTTTTGTGCAGAAAACACTAACACTTGTTCAGAACGAAAGAAAGCACAGAGACCCAGATTTTATGTTGTCCTGGAGAGCTTGCAGAGCACTGGGGAAAGGCAGGCAGAGAATTCCCTGCTAGCACCTTCTCTGTGCGCGGGAAGGCAAAGTGTTCACATTTCCTCGCAGAATCGCTTTTGTGCAGAAAACACTAACACTTGTTCAGAACGAAAGAAAGCACAGAGCCCCAGATTTTATGTTGTCCTGGAGAGCTTGCAGAGCACTGGGGAAAGGCAGGCAGAGAATTCCCTGCTAGCACCTTCTCGGTGCCTGGGAAGAAGAAGTGTTCACATTGCTTCGCAGAATCGCTTTTGTGCAGAAAACACTAACACTTGTTCAGAACGAAAGAAAGCACAGAGCCCCAGATTTGCTGTTGTCCTGGAGAGCTTGCAGAGCACTGGGGAAAGGCAGGCAGAGAATTCCCTGCTAGCACCTTCTCTGTGCGCGGGAAGGCAAAGTGTTCACATTTCCTCGCAGAATCGCTTTTGTGCAGAAAACACTAACACTTGTTCAGAACGAAAGAAAGCACAGAGACCCAGATTTTATGTTGTCCTGGAGAGCTTGCAGAGCACTGGGGAAAGGCAGGCAGAGAATTCCCTGCTAGCACCTTCTCTGTGCCTGGGAAGAAGAAGTGTTCACATTGCTTCGCAGAATCGCTTTTGTGCAGAAAACACTAACACTTGTTCAGAACGAAAGAAAGCACAGAGCCCCAGATTTGCTGTTACCCTGGAGAGCTTGCAGAGCACTGGGGAAAGCAGGCAGAGAATTCCCTGCTAGCACCTTCTCGGTGCCTGGGAAGAAGAAGTGTTCACATTGCTTCGCAGAATCGCTTTTGTGCAGAAAACACTAACACTTGTTCAGAACGAAAGAAAGCACAGAGCCCCAGATTTTATGTTGTCCTGGAGAGCTTGCAGAGCACTGGGGAAAGGCAGGCAGAGAAGTCCCTGCTAGCACCTTCTCTGTGCCTGGGAAGCAGAAGTGTTCACATTGCTTCGCAGAATCGCTTTTGTGCAGAAAACACTAACACTTGTTCAGAACGAAAGAAAGCACAGAGACCCAGATTTTATGTTGTCCTGGAGAGCTTGCAGAGCACTGGGGAAAGGCAGGCAGAGAATTCCCTGCTAGCACCTTCTCGGTGCCTGGGAAGAAGAAGTGTTCACATTGCTTCGAGAATCGCTTTTGTGCAGAAAACACTAACACTTGTTCAGAACGAAAGAAAGCACAGAGCCCCAGATTTGCTGTTGTCCTGGAGAGATTGCAGAGCACTGGGAATGGCAAGGAGAGAATTCCCTGCTAGCACCTTCTCTCTGCGCGGGAATGAGAAGTGTTGACATTGCTTCGCAGAATCGCTTTTGTGCAGAAAACACTAACACTTGTTCAGAACGAAAGAAAGCACAGAGCCCCAGATTTGCTGTTGTCCTGGAGAGCTTGCAGAGCACTGGGGAAAGGCAGGCAGAGAATTCCCTGCTAGCACCTTCTCTGTGCGCGGGAAGGCAAAGTGTTCACATTTCCTCGCAGAATCGCTTTTGTGCAGAAAACACTAACACTTGTTCAGAACGAAAGAAAGCACAGAGCCCCAGATTTTATGTTGTCCTGGAGAGCTTGCAGAGCACTGGGGAAAGGCAGGCAGAGAATTCCCTGCTAGCACCTTCTCTGTGCGCGGGAAGGCAAAGTGTTCACATTTCCTCGCAGAATCGCTTTTGTGCAGAAAACACTAACACTTGTTCAGAACGAAAGAAAGCACAGAGCCCCAGATTTGCTGTTGTCCTGGAGAGCTTGCAGAGCACTGGGGAAAGGCAGGCAGAGAATTCCCTGCTAGCACCTTCTCTCTGCGCGGGAATGAGAAGTGTTCAATTGCTTCGCAGAATCGCATTTGCGTCGCTTCAGAGAACACAAAAGCTTGTTCAGGACGAAAGAAAGCACAGAGCCCCAGATTTGCTGTTACCCTGGAGAGCTTGCAGAGCACTGGGGAAAGGCAGGCAGAGAATTCCCTGCTAGCACCTTCTCTGTGCCTGGGAAGCAGAAGTGTTCACATTGCTTCGCAGAATCGCTTTTGTGCAGAAAACACTAACACTTGTTCAGAACGAAAGAAAGCACAGAGCCCCAGATTTTATGTTGTCCTGGAGAGCTTGCAGAGCACTGGGGAAAGGCAGGCAGAGAATTCCCTGCTAGCACCTTCTCTGTGCCTGGGAAGCAGAAGTGTTCACATTGCTTCGCAGAATCGCTTTTGTGCAGAAAACACTAACACTTGTTCAGAACGAAAGAAAGCACAGAGCCCCAGATTTGCTGTTGTCCTGGAGAGCTTGCAGAGCACTGGGGAAAGGCAGGCAGAGAATTCCCTGCTAGCACCTTCTCTCTGCGCGGGAATGAGAAGTGTTCACATTGCTTCGCAGAATCGCTTTTGTGCAGAAAACACTAACACTTGTTCAGAACGAAAGAAAGCACAGAGCCCCAGATTTTATGTTGTCCTGGAGAGCTTGCAGAGCACTGGGGAAAGGCATGCAGAGAATTCCCTGCTAGCACCTTCTCTCTGCGCGGGAATGAGAAGTGTTCATATTTTTTCGCAGAATCGCATTTGCGTCGCTTCAGAGAACACAAAAGCTTGTTCAGGACGAAAGAAAGCACAGAGACCCAGATTTGCTGTTGTCCTGGAGAGCTTGCAGAGCACTGGGGAAAGGCAGGCAGAGAATTCCCTGCTAGCACCTTCTCTGTGCCTGGGAAGAAGAAGTGTTCACATTGCTTCGCAGAATCGCTTTTGTGCAGAAAACACTAACACTTGTTCAGAACGAAAGAAAGCACAGAGCCCCAGATTTGCTGTTGTCCTGGAGAGCTTGCAGAGCACTGGGGAAAGGCAGGCAGAGAATTCCCTGCTAGCACCTTCTCTGTGCCTGGGAAGGCAAAGTGTTCACATTGCTTCGCAGAATCGCTTTTGTGCAGAAAACAGTAACACTTGTTCAGAAGGAAAGAAAGCACAGAGCCCCAGATTTTATGTTGTCCTGGAGAGCTTGCAGAGCACTGGGGAAAGGCAGGCAGATAATTCCCTGCTAGCACCTTCTCTGTGCCTGGGAAGCAGAAGTGTTCACATTGCTTCGCAGAATCGCTTTTGTGCAGAAAACAGTAACACTTGTTCAGAACGAAAGAAAGCACAGAGCCCCAGATTTGCTGTTGTCCTGGAGAGCTTGCAGAGCACTGGGGAAAGGCAGGCAGAGAATTCCCTGCTAGCACCTTCTCTCTGCGCGGGAATGAGAAGTGTTCACATTGCTTCGCAGAATCGCTTTTGTGCAGAAAACACTAACACTTGTTCAGAACGAAAGAAAGCACAGAGCCCCAGATTTGCTGTTACCCTGGAGAGCTTGCAGAGCACTGGGGAAAGCAGGCAGAGAATTCCCTGCTAGCACCTTCTCTGTGCGCGGGAAGGCAAAGTGTTCACATTTCCTCGCAGAATCGCTTTTGTGCAGAAAACACTAACACTTGTTCAGAACGAAAGAAAGCACAGAGCCCCAGATTTGCTGTTGTGCTGGAGAGCTTGCAGAGCACTGGGGAAAGGCAGGCAGAGAATTCCCTGCTAGCACCTTCTCGGTGCCTGGGAAGAAGAAGTGTTCACATTGCTTCGCAGAATCGCTTTTGTGCAGAAAACACTAACACTTGTTCAGGACGAAAGAAAGCACAGAGCCCCAGATTTTATGTTGTCCTGGAGAGCTTGCAGAGCACTGGGGAAAGGCAGGCAGAGAATTCCCTGCTAGCACCTTCTCGGTGCCTGGGAAGAAGAAGTGTTCACATTGCTTCGCAGAATCGCTTTTGTGCAGAAAACACTAACACTTGTTCAGAACGAAAGAAAGCACAGAGCCCCAGATTTTATGTTGTCCTGGAGAGCTTGCAGAGCACTGGGGAAAGGCAGGCAGAGAATTCCCTGCTAGCACCTTCTCTGTGCCTGGGAAGCAGAAGTGTTCACATTGCTTCGCAGAATCGCTTTTGTGCAGAAAACACTAACACTTGTTCAGAACGAAAGAAAGCACAGAGACCCAGATTTTATGTTGTCCTGGAGAGCTTGCAGAGCACTGGGGAAAGGCAGGCAGAGAATTCCCTGCTAGCACCTTCTCGGTGCCTGGGAAGAAGAAGTGTTCACATTGCTTCGAGAATCGCTTTTGTGCAGAAAACACTAACACTTGTTCAGAACGAAAGAAAGCACAGAGCCCCAAATTTGCTGTTGTCCTGGAGAGCTTGCAGAGCACTGGGGAAAGGCAGGCAGAGAATTCCCTGCTAGCACCTTCTCTGTGCGCGGGAAGGCAAAGTGTTCACATTTCCTCGCAGAATCGCTTTTGTGCAGAAAACACTAACACTTGTTCAGAACGAAAGAAAGCACAGAGACCCAGATTTTATGTTGTCCTGGAGAGCTTGCAGAGCACTGGGGAAAGGCAGGCAGAGAATTCCCTGCTAGCACCTTCTCTCTGCGCGGGAATGAGAAGTGTTCAATTGCTTCGCAGAATCGCATTTGCGTCGCTTCAGAGAACACAAAAGCTTGTTCAGGACGAAAGAAAGCACAGAGCCCCAGATTTGCTGTTACCCTGGAGAGCTTGCAGAGCACTGGGGAAAGGCAGGCAGAGAATTCCCTGCTAGCACCTTCTCTGTGCCTGGGAAGCAGAAGTGTTCACATTTCCTCGCAGAATCGCTTTTGTGCAGAAAACACTAACACTTGTTCAGAACGAAAGAAAGCACAGAGCCCCAGATTTTATGTTGTCCTGGAGAGCTTGCAGAGCACTGGGGAAAGGCAGGCAGAGAATTCCCTGCTAGCACCTTCTCTGTGCCTGGGAAGAAGAAGTGTTCACATTGCTTCGCAGAATCGCTTTTGTGCAGAAAACACTAACACTTGTTCAGAACGAAAGAAAGCACAGAGCCCCAGATTTGCTGTTGTCCTGGAGAGCTTGCAGAGCACTGGGGAAAGGCAGGCAGAGAATTCTCTGCTAGCACCTTCTCGGTGCCTGGGAAGAAGAAGTGTTCACATTGCTTCGCAGAATCGCTTTTGTGCAGAAAACACTAACACTTGTTCAGAACGAAAGAAAGCACAGAGCCCCAGATTTGCTGTTGTGCTGGAGAGCTTGCAGAGCACTGGGGAAAGGCAGGCAGAGAATTCCCTGCTAGCACCTTCTCTCTGCGCCTGAATGAGAAGTGTTCACATTGCTTCGCAGAATCGCTTTTGTGCAGAAAACACTAACACTTGTTCAGAACGAAAGAAAGCACAGAGACCCAGATTTTATGTTGTCCTGGAGAGCTTGCAGAGCACTGGGGAAAGGCAGGCAGAGAATTCCCTGCTAGCACCTTCTCTCTGCGCGGGAATGAGAAGTGTTCACATTGCTTCGCAGAATCGCTTTTGTGCAGAAAACACTAACACTTGTTCAGAACGAAAGAAAGCACAGAGCCCCAGATTTTATGTTGTCCTGGAGAGCTTGCAGAGCACTGGGGAATGGCAAGGAGAGAATTCCCTGCTAGCACCTTCTCTCTGCGCGGGAATGAGAAGTGTTGACATTGCTTCGCAGAATCGCTTTTGTGCAGAAAACACTAACACTTATTCAGAACGAAAGAAAGCACAGAGCCCCAAATTTGCTGTTGTCCTGGAGAGCTTGCAGAGCACTGGGGAAAGGCAGGCAGAGAATTCCCTGCTAGCACCTTCTCTGTGCGCGGGAAGGCAAAGTGTTCACATTTCCTCGCAGAATCGCTTTTGTGCAGAAAACACTAACACTTGTTCAGAAGGAAAGAAAGCACAGAGCCCCAGATTTTATGTTGTCCTGGAGAGCTTGCAGAGCACTGGGGAAAGGCAGGCAGAGAATTCCCTGCTAGCACCTTCTCTGTGCGCGGGAAGGCAAAGTGTTCACATTTCCTCGCAGAATCGCTTTTGTGCAGAAAACACTAACACTTGTTCAGAACGAAAGAAAGCACAGAGCCCCAGATTTTATGTTGTCCTGGAGAGCTTGCAGAGCACTGGGGAAAGGCAGGCAGAGAATTCCCTGCTAGCACCTTCTCGGTGCCTGGGAAGAAGAAGTGTTCACATTGCTTCGCAGAATCGCTTTTGTGCAGAAAACACTAACACTTGTTCAGAACGAAAGAAAGCACAGAGCCCCAGATTTGCTGTTGTCCTGGAGAGCTTGCAGAGCACTGGGGAAAGGCAGGCAGAGAATTCCCTGCTAGCACCTTCTCTCTGCGCGGGAATGAGAAGTGTTCAATTGCTTCGCAGAATCGCATTTGCGTCGCTTCAGAGAACACAAAAGCTTGTTCAGGACGAAAGAAAGCACAGAGCCCCAGATTTGCTGTTACCCTGGAGAGCTTGCAGAGCACTGGGGAAAGGCAGGCAGAGAATTCCCTGCTAGCACCTTCTCTGTGCCTGGGAAGCAGAAGTGTTCACATTGCTTCGCAGAATCGCTTTTGTGCAGAAAACACTAACACTTGTTCAGAACGAAAGAAAGCACAGAGACCCAGATTTTATGTTGTCCTGGAGAGCTTGCAGAGCACTGGGGAAAGGCAGGCAGAGAATTCCCTGCTAGCACCTTCTCGGTGCCTGGGAAGAAGAAGTGTTCACATTGCTTCGCAGAATCGCTTTTGTGCAGAAAACACTAACACTTGTTCAGAACGAAAGAAAGCACAGAGCCCCAGATTTGCTGTTGTCCTGGAGAGCTTGCAGAGCACTGGGGAAAGGCAGGCAGAGAATTCCCTGCTAGCACCTTCTCTGTGCGCGGGAAGGCAAAGTGTTCACATTTCCTCGCAGAATCGCTTTTGTGCAGAAAACACTAACACTTGTTCAGAACGAAAGAAAGCACAGAGACCCAGATTTTATGTTGTCCTGGAGAGCTTGCAGAGCACTGGGGAAAGGCAGGCAGAGAATTCCCTGCTAGCACCTTCTCTGTGCCTGGGAAGAAGAAGTGTTCACATTGCTTCGCAGAATCGCTTTTGTGCAGAAAACACTAACACTTGTTCAGAACGAAAGAAAGCACAGAGCCCCAGATTTGCTGTTACCCTGGAGAGCTTGCAGAGCACTGGGGAAAGCAGGCAGAGAATTCCCTGCTAGCACCTTCTCGGTGCCTGGGAAGAAGAAGTGTTCACATTGCTTCGCAGAATCGCTTTTGTGCAGAAAACACTAACACTTGTTCAGAACGAAAGAAAGCACAGAGCCCCAGATTTTATGTTGTCCTGGAGAGCTTGCAGAGCACTGGGGAAAGGCAGGCAGAGAAGTCCCTGCTAGCACCTTCTCTGTGCCTGGGAAGCAGAAGTGTTCACATTGCTTCGCAGAATCGCTTTTGTGCAGAAAACACTAACACTTGTTCAGAACGAAAGAAAGCACAGAGACCCAGATTTTATGTTGTCCTGGAGAGCTTGCAGAGCACTGGGGAAAGGCAGGCAGAGAATTCCCTGCTAGCACCTTCTCGGTGCCTGGGAAGAAGAAGTGTTCACATTGCTTCGAGAATCGCTTTTGTGCAGAAAACACTAACACTTGTTCAGAACGAAAGAAAGCACAGAGCCCCAGATTTGCTGTTGTCCTGGAGAGATTGCAGAGCACTGGGAATGGCAAGGAGAGAATTCCCTGCTAGCACCTTCTCTCTGCGCGGGAATGAGAAGTGTTGACATTGCTTCGCAGAATCGCTTTTGTGCAGAAAACACTAACACTTGTTCAGAACGAAAGAAAGCACAGAGCCCCAGATTTGCTGTTGTCCTGGAGAGCTTGCAGAGCACTGGGGAAAGGCAGGCAGAGAATTCCCTGCTAGCACCTTCTCTGTGCGCGGGAAGGCAAAGTGTTCACATTTCCTCGCAGAATCGCTTTTGTGCAGAAAACACTAACACTTGTTCAGAACGAAAGAAAGCACAGAGCCCCAGATTTTATGTTGTCCTGGAGAGCTTGCAGAGCACTGGGGAAAGGCAGGCAGAGAATTCCCTGCTAGCACCTTCTCTGTGCGCGGGAAGGCAAAGTGTTCACATTTCCTCGCAGAATCGCTTTTGTGCAGAAAACACTAACACTTGTTCAGAACGAAAGAAAGCACAGAGCCCCAGATTTGCTGTTGTCCTGGAGAGCTTGCAGAGCACTGGGGAAAGGCAGGCAGAGAATTCCCTGCTAGCACCTTCTCTGTGCGCGGGAAGGCAAAGTGTTCACATTTCCTCGCAGAATCGCTTTTGTGCAGAAAACACTAACACTTGTTCAGAACGAAAGAAAGCACAGAGCCCCAGATTTTATGTTGTCCTGGAGAGCTTGCAGAGCACTGGGGAAAGGCAGGCAGAGAATTCCCTGCTAGCACCTTCTCTGTGCGCGGGAAGGCAAAGTGTTCACATTTCCTCGCAGAATCGCTTTTGTGCAGAAAACACTAACACTTGTTCAGAACGAAAGAAAGCACAGAGCCCCAGATTTTATGTTGTCCTGGAGAGCTTGCAGAGCACTGGGGAAAGGCAGGCAGAGAATTCCCTGCTAGCACCTTCTCGGTGCCTGGGAAGAAGAAGTGTTCACATTGCTTCGCAGAATCGCTTTTGTGCAGAAAACACTAACACTTGTTCAGAACGAAAGAAAGCACAGAGCCCCAGATTTGCTGTTGTCCTGGAGAGCTTGCAGAGCACTGGGGAAAGGCAGGCAGAGAATTCCCTGCTAGCACCTTCTCTCTGCGCGGGAATGAGAAGTGTTCACATTGCTTCGCAGAATCGCATTTGCGTCGCTTCAGAGAACACAAAAGCTTGTTCAGGACGAAAGAAAGCACAGAGCCCCAGATTTGCTGTTACCCTGGAGAGCTTGCAGAGCACTGGGGAAAGGCAGGCAGAGAATTCCCTGCTAGCACCTTCTCTGTGCCTGGGAAGCAGAAGTGTTCACATTTCCTCGCAGAATCGCTTTTGTGCAGAAAACACTAACACTTGTTCAGAACGAAAGAAAGCACAGAGCCCCAGATTTGCTGTTGTCCTGGAGAGCTTGCAGAGCACTGGGGAAAGGCAGGCAGAGAATTCCCTGCTAGCACCTTCTCTGTGCCTGGGAAGAAGAAGTGTTCACATTTCCTCGCAGAATCGCTTTTGTGCAGAAAACACTAACACTTGTTCAGAACGAAAGAAAGCACAGAGCCCCAGATTTTATGTTGTGCTGGAGAGCTTGCAGAGCACTGGGGAAAGGCAGGCAGAGAATTCCCTGCTAGCACCTTCTCTCTGCGCGGGAATGAGAAGTGTTCACATTGCTTCGCAGAATCGCTTTTGTGCAGAAAACACTAACACTTGTTCAGAACGAAAGAAAGCACAGAGCCCCACATTTTATGTTGTCCTGGAGAGCTTGCAGAGCACTGGGGAAAGGCAGGCAGAGAATTCCCTGCTAGCACCTTCTCTCTGCGCGGGAATGAGAAGTGTTCACATTGCTTCGCAGAATCGCTTTTGTGCAGAAAACACTAACACTTGTTCAGAACGAAAGAAAGCACAGAGCCCCAGATTTTATGTTGTCCTGGAGAGCTTGCAGAGCACTGGGGAAAGGCAGGCAGAGAATTCCCTGCTAGCACCTTCTCTCTGCGCGGGAATGAGAAGTGTTCACATTGCTTCGCAGAATCGCATTTGCGTCGCTTCAGAGAACACAAAAGCTTGTTCAGGACGAAAGAAAGCACAGAGCCCCAGATTTGCTGTTACCCTGGAGAGCTTGCAGAGCACTGGGGAAAGGCAGGCAGAGAATTCCCTGCTAGCACCTTCTCTGTGCCTGGGAAGCAGAAGTGTTCACATTGCTTCGCAGAATCGCTTTTGTGCAGAAAACACTAACACTTGTTCAGAACGAAAGAAAGCACAGAGCCCCAGATTTGCTGTTGTCCTGGAGAGCTTGCAGAGCACTGGGGAAAGGCAGGCAGAGAATTCCCTGCTAGCACCTTCTCTGTGCCTGGGAAGCAGAAGTGTTCACATTTCCTCGCAGAATCGCTTTTGTGCAGAAAACACTAACACTTGTTCAGAACGAAAGAAAGCACAGAGCCCCAGATTTTATGTTGTCCTGGAGAGCTTGCAGAGCACTGGGGAAAGGCAGGCAGAGAATTCCCTGCTAGCACCTTCTCGGTGCCTGGGAAGAAGAAGTGTTCACATTGCTTCGCAGAATCGCTTTTGTGCAGAAAACACTAACACTTGTTCAGAACGAAAGAAAGCACAGAGCCCCAGATTTGCTGTTGTCCTGGAGAGCTTGCAGAGCACTGGGGAAAGGCAGGCAGAGAATTCCCTGCTAGCACCTTCTCTGTGCGCGGGAAGGCAAAGTGTTCACATTTCCTCGCAGAATCGCTTTTGTGCAGAAAACACTAACACTTGTTCAGAACGAAAGAAAGCACAGAGACCCAGATTTTATGTTGTCCTGGAGAGCTTGCAGAGCACTGGGGAAAGGCAGGCAGAGAATTCCCTGCTAGCACCTTCTCTCTGCGCGGGAATGAGAAGTGTTCACATTGCTTCGCAGAATCGCTTTTGTGCAGAAAACACTAACACTTGTTCAGAACGAAAGAAAGCACAGAGACCCAGATTTTATGTTGTCCTGGAGAGCTTGCAGAGCACTGGGGAAAGGCAGGCAGAGAATTCCCTGCTAGCACCTTCTCTCTGCGCGGGAATGAGAAGTGTTCACATTTTTTCGCAGAATCGCATTTGCGTCGCTTCAGAGAACACAAAAGCTTGTTCAGGACGAAAGAAAGCACAGAGCCCCAGATTTGCTGTTACCCTGGAGAGCTTGCAGAGCACTGGGGAAAGGCAGGCAGAGAATTCCCTGCTAGCACCTTCTCTGTGCGCGGGAAGGCAAAGTGTTCACATTTCCTCGCAGAATCGCTTTTGTGCAGAAAACACTAACACTTGTTCAGAACGAAAGAAAGCACAGAGCCCCAGATTTTATGTTGTCCTGGAGAGCTTGCAGAGCACTGGGGAAAGGCAGGCAGAGAATTCCCTGCTAGCACCTTCTCTGTGCCTGGGAAGAAGAAGTGTTCACATTGCTTCGCAGAATCGCTTTTGTGCAGAAAACACTAACACTTGTTCAGAACGAAAGAAAGCACAGAGCCCCAGATTTGCTGTTACCCTGGAGAGCTTGCAGAGCACTGGGGAAAGCAGGCAGAGAATTCCCTGCTAGCACCTTCTCTGTGCGCGGGAAGGCAAAGTGTTCACATTTCCTCGCAGAATCGCTTTTGTGCAGAAAACACTAACACTTGTTCAGAACGAAAGAAAGCACAGAGCCCCAGATTTGCTGTTGTGCTAGAGAGCTTGCAGAGCACTGGGGAAAGGCAGGCAGAGAATTCCCTGCTAGCACCTTCTCTGTGCGCGGGAAGGCAAAGTGTTCACATTGCTTCGCAGAATCGCTTTTGTGCAGAAAACACTAACACTTGTTCAGGACGAAAGAAAGCACAGAGCCCCAGATTTTATGTTGTCCTGGAGAGCTTGCAGAGCACTGGGGAAAGGCAGGCAGAGAATTCCCTGCTAGCACCTTCTCGGTGCCTGGGAAGAAGAAGTGTTCACATTGCTTCGCAGAATCGCTTTTGTGCAGAAAACACTAACACTTGTTCAGAACGAAAGAAAGCACAGAGCCCCAGATTTTATGTTGTCCTGGAGAGCTTGCAGAGCACTGGGGAAAGGCAGGCAGAGAAGTCCCTGCTAGCACCTTCTCTGTGCCTGGGAAGCAGAAGTGTTCACATTGCTTCGCAGAATCGCTTTTGTGCAGAAAACACTAACACTTGTTCAGAACGAAAGAAAGCACAGAGACCCAGATTTTATGTTGTCCTGGAGAGCTTGCAGAGCACTGGGGAAAGGCAGGCAGAGAATTCCCTGCTAGCACCTTCTCGGTGCCTGGGAAGAAGAAGTGTTCACATTGCTTCGAGAATCGCTTTTGTGCAGAAAACACTAACACTTGTTCAGAACGAAAGAAAGCACAGAGCCCCAGATTTGCTGTTGTCCTGGAGAGATTGCAGAGCACTGGGAATGGCAAGGAGAGAATTCCCTGCTAGCACCTTCTCTCTGCGCGGGAATGAGAAGTGTTGACATTGCTTCGCAGAATCGCTTTTGTGCAGAAAACACTAACACTTGTTCAGAACGAAAGAAAGCACAGAGCCCCAGATTTGCTGTTGTCCTGGAGAGCTTGCAGAGCACTGGGGAAAGGCAGGCAGAGAATTCCCTGCTAGCACCTTCTCTGTGCGCGTGAAGGCAAAGTGTTCACATTTCCTCGCAGAATCGCTTTTGTGCAGAAAACACTAACACTTGTTCAGAACGAAAGAAAGCACAGAGCCCCAGATTTTATGTTGTCCTGGAGAGCTTGCAGAGCACTGGGGAAAGGCAGGCAGAGAATTCCCTGCTAGCACCTTCTCTGTGCGCGGGAAGGCAAAGTGTTCACATTTCCTCGCAGAATCGCTTTTGTGCAGAAAACACTAACACTTGTTCAGAACGAAAGAAAGCACAGAGCCTGAGATTTTATGTTGTCCTGGAGAGCTTGCAGAGCACTGGGGAAAGGCAGGCAGAGAATTCCCTGCTAGCACCTTCTCGGTGCCTGGGAAGAAGAAGTGTTCACATTGCTTCGCAGAATCGCTTTTGTGCAGAAAACACTAACACTTGTTCAGAACGAAAGAAAGCACAGAGCCGCAGATTTGCTGTTGTCCTGGAGAGCTTGCAGAGCACTGGGGAAAGGCAGGCAGAGAATTCCCTGCTAGCACCTTCTCTCTGCGCGGGAATGAGAAGTGTTCACATTGCTTCGCAGAATCGCATTTGCGTCGCTTCAGAGAACACAAAAGCTTGTTCAGGACGAAAGAAAGCACAGAGCCCCAGATTTGCTGTTACCCTGGAGAGCTTGCAGAGCACTGGGGAAAGGCAGGCAGAGAATTCCCTGCTAGCACCTTCTCTGTGCCTGGGAAGCAGAAGTGTTCACATTTCCTCGCAGAATCGCTTTTGTGCAGAAAACACTAACACTTGTTCAGAACGAAAGAAAGCACAGAGCCCCAGATTTTATGTTGTCCTGGAGAGCTTGCAGAGCACTGGGGAAAGGCAGGCAGAGAATTCCCTGCTAGCACCTTCTCTGTGCCTGGGAAGAAGAAGTGTTCACATTGCTTCGCAGAATCGCTTTTGTGCAGAAAACACTAACACTTGTTCAGAACGAAAGAAAGCACAGAGCCCCAGATTTGCTGTTGTCCTGGAGAGCTTGCAGAGCACTGGGGAAAGGCAGGCAGAGAATTCCCTGCTAGCACCTTCTCTCTGCGCGGGAAGGCAAAGTGTTCACATTTCCTCGCAGAATCGCTTTTGTGCAGAAAACACTAACACTTGTTCAGAACGAAAGAAAGCACAGAGCCCCAGATTTTATGTTGTGCTGGAGAGCTTGCAGAGCACTGGGGAAAGGCAGGCAGAGAATTCCCTGCTAGCACCTTCTCTCTGCGCGGGAATGAGAAGTGTTCACATTGCTTCGCAGAATCGCTTTTGTGCAGAAAACACTAACACTTGTTCAGAACGAAAGAAAGCACAGAGCCCCACATTTTATGTTGTCCTGGAGAGCTTGCAGAGCACTGGGGAAAGGCAGGCAGAGAATTCCCTGCTAGCACCTTCTCTCTGCGCGGGAATGAGAAGTGTTCACATTGCTTCGCAGAATCGCTTTTGTGCAGAAAACACTAACACTTGTTCAGAACGAAAGAAAGCACAGAGCCCCAGATTTTATGTTGTCCTGGAGAGCTTGCAGAGCACTGGGGAAAGGCAGGCAGAGAATTCCCTGCTAGCACCTTCTCTCTGCGCGGGAATGAGAAGTGTTCACATTGCTTCGCAGAATCGCATTTGCGTCGCTTCAGAGAACACAAAAGCTTGTTCAGGACGAAAGAAAGCACAGAGCCCCAGATTTGCTGTTACCCTGGAGAGCTTGCAGAGCACTGGGGAAAGGCAGGCAGAGAATTCCCTGCTAGCACCTTCTCTGTGCCTGGGAAGCAGAAGTGTTCACATTGCTTCGCAGAATCGCTTTTGTGCAGAAAACACTAACACTTGTTCAGAACGAAAGAAAGCACAGAGCCCCAGATTTGCTGTTGTCCTGGAGAGCTTGCAGAGCACTGGGGAAAGGCAGGCAGAGAATTCCCTGCTAGCACCTTCTCTCTGCGCGGGAAGGCAAAGTGTTCACATTTCCTCGCAGAATCGCTTTTGTGCAGAAAACACTAACACTTGTTCAGAACGAAAGAAAGCACAGAGCCCCAGATTTTATGTTGTCCTGGAGAGCTTGCAGAGCACTGGGGAAAGGCAGGCAGAGAATTCCCTGCTAGCACCTTCTCGGTGCCTGGGAAGAAGAAGTGTTCACATTGCTTCGCAGAATCGCTTTTGTGCAGAAAACACTAACACTTGTTCAGAACGAAAGAAAGCACAGAGCCCCAGATTTTATGTTGTCCTGGAGAGCTTGCAGAGCACTGGGGAAAGGCAGGCAGAGAATTCCCTGCTAGCACCTTCTCTGTGCCTGGGAAGCAGAAGTGTTCACATTGCTTCGCAGAATCGCTTTTGTGCAGAAAACACTAACACTTGTTCAGAACGAAAGAAAGCACAGAGCCCCAGATTTGCTGTTGTCCTGGAGAGCTTGCAGAGCACTGGGGAAAGGCAGGCAGAGAATTCCCTGCTAGCACCTTCTCTGTGCCTGGGAAGAAGAAGTGTTCACATTGCTTCGCAGAATCGCTTTTGTGCAGAAAACAGTAACACTTGTTCAGAACGAAAGAAAGCACAGAGCCCCAGATTTTATGTTGTCCTGGAGAGCTTGCAGAGCACTGGGGAAAGGCAGGCAGAGAATTCCCTGCTAGCACCTTCTCGGTGCCTGGGAAGAAGAAGTGTTCACATTGCTTCGCAGAATCGCTTTTGTGCAGAAAACACTAACACTTGTTCAGAACGAAAGAAAGCACAGAGCCCCAGATTTGCTGTTGTCCTGGAGAGCTTGCAGAGCACTGGGGAAAGGCAGGCAGAGAATTCCCTGCTAGCACCTTCTCTCTGCGCGGGAATGAGAAGTGTTCACATTGCTTCGCAGAATCGCTTTTGTGCAGAAAACACTAACACTTGTTCAGAACGAAAGAAAGCACAGAGCCCCAGATTTGCTGTTACCCTGGAGAGCTTGCAGAGCACTGGGGAAAGCAGGCAGAGAATTCCCTGCTAGCACCTTCTCTGTGCGCGGGAAGGCAAAGTGTTCACATTTCCTCGCAGAATCGCTTTTGTGCAGAAAACACTAACACTTGTTCAGAACGAAAGAAAGCACAGAGCCCCAGATTTGCTGTTGTGCTGGAGAGCTTGCAGAGCACTGGGGAAAGGCAGGCAGAGAATTCCCTGCTAGCACCTTCTCGGTGCCTGGGAAGAAGAAGTGTTCACATTGCTTCGCAGAATCGCTTTTGCGCAGAAAACACTAACACTTGTTCAGGACGAAAGAAAGCACAGAGCCCCAGATTTGCTGTTGTCCTGGAGAGCTTGCAGAGCACTGGGGAAAGGCAGGCAGAGAATTCCCTGCTAGCACCTTCTCGGTGCCTGGGAAGAAGAAGTGTTCACATTGCTTCGCAGAATCGCTTTTGTGCAGAAAACACTAACACTTGTTCAGAACGAAAGAAAGCACAGAGCCCCAGATTTTATGTTGTCCTGGAGAGCTTGCAGAGCACTGGGGAAAGGCAGGCAGAGAATTCCCTGCTAGCACCTTCTCTGTGCCTGGGAAGCAGAAGTGTTCACATTGCTTCGCAGAATCGCTTTTGTGCAGAAAACACTAACACTTGTTCAGAACGAAAGAAAGCACAGAGACCCAGATTTTATGTTGTCCTGGAGAGCTTGCAGAGCACTGGGGAAAGGCAGGCAGAGAATTCCCTGCTAGCACCTTCTCGGTGCCTGGGAAGAAGAAGTGTTCACATTGCTTCGAGAATCGCTTTTGTGCAGAAAACACTAACACTTGTTCAGAACGAAAGAAAGCACAGAGCCCCAGATTTGCTGTTGTCCTGGAGAGCTTGCAGAGCACTGGGGAAAGGCAGGCAGAGAATTCCCTGCTAGCACCTTCTCTGTGCGCGGGAAGGCAAAGTGTTCACATTTCCTCGCAGAATCGCTTTTGTGCAGAAAACACTAACACTTGTTCAGAAGGAAAGAAAGCACAGAGCCCCAGATTTTATGTTGTCCTGGAGAGCTTGCAGAGCACTGGGGAAAGGCAGGCAGAGAATTCCCTGCTAGCACCTTCTCTGTGCGCGGGAAGGCAAAGTGTTCACATTTCCTCGCAGAATCGCTTTTGTGCAGAAAACACTAACACTTGTTCAGAACGAAAGAAAGCACAGAGCCCCAGATTTTATGTTGTCCTGGAGAGCTTGCAGAGCACTGGGGAAAGGCAGGCAGAGAATTCCCTGCTAGCACCTTCTCGGTGCCTGGGAAGAAGAAGTGTTCACATTGCTTCGCAGAATCGCTTTTGTGCAGAAAACACTAACACTTGTTCAGAACGAAAGAAAGCACAGAGCCCCAGATTTGCTGTTGTCCTGGAGAGCTTGCAGAGCACTGGGGAAAGGCAGGCAGAGAATTCCCTGCTAGCACCTTCTCTCTGCGCGGGAATGAGAAGTGTTCAATTGCTTCGCAGAATCGCATTTGCGTCGCTTCAGAGAACACAAAAGCTTGTTCAGGACGAAAGAAAGCACAGAGCCCCAGATTTGCTGTTACCCTGGAGAGCTTGCAGAGCACTGGGGAAAGGCAGGCAGAGAATTCCCTGCTAGCACCTTCTCGGTGCCTGGGAAGAAGAAGTGTTCACATTGCTTCGCAGAATCGCTTTTGTGCAGAAAACACTAACACTTGTTCAGAACGAAAGAAAGCACAGAGCCCCAGATTTGCTGTTGTCCTGGAGAGCTTGCAGAGCACTGGGGAAAGGCAGGCAGAGAATTCCCTGCTAGCACCTTCTCTGTGCCTGGGAAGAAGAAGTGTTCACATTGCTTCGCAGAATCGCTTTTGTGCAGAAAACACTAACACTTGTTCAGAACGAAAGAAAGCACAGAGCCCCAGATTTTATGTTGTCCTGGAGAGCTTGCAGAGCACTGGGGAAAGGCAGGCAGAGAATTCCCTGCTAGCACCTTCTCTGTGCCTGGGAAGCAGAAGTGTTCACATTGCTTCGCAGAATCGCTTTTGTGCAGAAAACACTAACACTTGTTCAGAACGAAAGAAAGCACAGAGCCCCAGATTTGCTGTTGTCCTGGAGAGCTTGCAGAGCACTGGGGAAAGGCAGGCAGAGAATTCCCTGCTAGCACCTTCTCTGTGCCTGGGAAGAAGAAGTGTTCACATTGCTTCGCAGAATCGCTTTTGTGCAGAAAACAGTAACACTTGTTCAGAACGAAAGAAAGCACAGAGCCCCAGATTTTATGTTGTCCTGGAGAGCTTGCAGAGCACTGGGGAAAGGCAGGCAGAGAATTCCCTGCTAGCACCTTCTCGGTGCCTGGGAAGAAGAAGTGTTCACATTGCTTCGCAGAATCGCTTTTGTGCAGAAAACACTAACACTTGTTCAGAACGAAAGAAAGCACAGAGCCCCAGATTTGCTGTTGTCCTGGAGAGCTTGCAGAGCACTGGGGAAAGGCAGGCAGAGAATTCCCTGCTAGCACCTTCTCTCTGCGCGGGAATGAGAAGTGTTCACATTGCTTCGCAGAATCGCTTTTGTGCAGAAAACACTAACACTTGTTCAGAACGAAAGAAAGCACAGAGCCCCAGATTTGCTGTTACCCTGGAGAGCTTGCAGAGCACTGGGGAAAGCAGGCAGAGAATTCCCTGCTAGCACCTTCTCTGTGCGCGGGAAGGCAAAGTGTTCACATTTCCTCGCAGAATCGCTTTTGTGCAGAAAACACTAACACTTGTTCAGAACGAAAGAAAGCACAGAGCCCCAGATTTGCTGTTGTGCTGGAGAGCTTGCAGAGCACTGGGGAAAGGCAGGCAGAGAATTCCCTGCTAGCACCTTCTCGGTGCCTGGGAAGAAGAAGTGTTCACATTGCTTCGCAGAATCGCTTTTGCGCAGAAAACACTAACACTTGTTCAGGACGAAAGAAAGCACAGAGCCCCAGATTTGCTGTTGTCCTGGAGAGCTTGCAGAGCACTGGGGAAAGGCAGGCAGAGAATTCCCTGCTAGCACCTTCTCGGTGCCTGGGAAGAAGAAGTGTTCACATTGCTTGGCAGAATCGCTTTTGTGCAGAAAACACTAACACTTGTTCAGAACGAAAGAAAGCACAGAGCCCCAGATTTTATGTTGTCCTGGAGAGCTTGCAGAGCACTGGGGAAAGGCAAGCAGAGAATTCCCTGCTAGCACCTTCTCTGTGCCTGGGAAGCAGAAGTGTTCACATTGCTTCGCAGAATCGCTTTTGTGCAGAAAACACTAACACTTGTTCAGAACGAAAGAAAGCACAGAGACCCAGATTTTATGTTGTCCTGGAGAGCTTGCAGAGCACTGGGGAAAGGCAGGCAGAGAATTCCCTGCTAGCACCTTCTCGGTGCCTGGGAAGAAGAAGTGTTCACATTGCTTCGAGAATCGCTTTTGTGCAGAAAACACTAACACTTGTTCAGAACGAAAGAAAGCACAGAGCCCCAGATTTGCTGTTGTCCTGGAGAGCTTGCAGAGCACTGGGGAAAGGCAGGCAGAGAATTCCCTGCTAGCACCTTCTCTGTGCGCGGGAAGGCAAAGTGTTCACATTTCCTCGCAGAATCGCTTTTGTGCAGAAAACACTAACACTTGTTCAGAAGGAAAGAAAGCACAGAGCCCCAGATTTTATGTTGTCCTGGAGAGCTTGCAGAGCACTGGGGAAAGGCAGGCAGAGAATTCCCTGCTAGCACCTTCTCTGTGCGCGGGAAGGCAAAGTGTTCACATTTCCTCGCAGAATCGCTTTTGTGCAGAAAACACTAACACTTGTTCAGAACGAAAGAAAGCACAGAGCCCCAGATTTTATGTTGTCCTGGAGAGCTTGCAGAGCACTGGGGAAAGGCAGGCAGAGAATTCCCTGCTAGCACCTTCTCGGTGCCTGGGAAGAAGAAGTGTTCACATTGCTTCGCAGAATCGCTTTTGTGCAGAAAACACTAACACTTGTTCAGAACGAAAGAAAGCACAGAGCCCCAGATTTGCTGTTGTCCTGGAGAGCTTGCAGAGCACTGGGGAAAGGCAGGCAGAGAATTCCCTGCTAGCACCTTCTCTCTGCGCGGGAATGAGAAGTGTTCAATTGCTTCGCAGAATCGCATTTGCGTCGCTTCAGAGAACACAAAAGCTTGTTCAGGACGAAAGAAAGCACAGAGCCCCAGATTTGCTGTTACCCTGGAGAGCTTGCAGAGCACTGGGGAAAGGCAGGCAGAGAATTCCCTGCTAGCACCTTCTCTGTGCCTGGGAAGCAGAAGTGTTCACATTGCTTCGCAGAATCGCTTTTGTGCAGAAAACACTAACACTTGTTCAGAACGAAAGAAAGCACAGAGACCCAGATTTTATGTTGTCCTGGAGAGCTTGCAGAGCACTGGGGAAAGGCAGGCAGAGAATTCCCTGCTAGCACCTTCTCTGTGCGCGGGAAGGCAAAGTGTTCACATTTCCTCGCAGAATCGCTTTTGTGCAGAAAACACTAACACTTGTTCAGAACGAAAGAAAGCACAGAGCCCCAGATTTTATGTTGTCCTGGAGAGCTTGCAGAGCACTGGGGAAAGGCAGGCAGAGAATTCCCTGCTAGCACCTTCTCGGTGCCTGGGAAGAAGAAGTGTTCACATTGCTTCGCAGAATCGCTTTTGTGCAGAAAACACTAACACTTGTTCAGAACGAAAGAAAGCACAGAGCCCCACATTTTATGTTGTCCTGGAGAGCTTGCAGAGCACTGGGGAAAGGCAGGCAGAGAATTCCCTGCTAGCACCTTCTCTGTGCCTGGGAAGAAGAAGTGTTCACATTGCTTCGCAGAATCGCTTTTGTGCAGAAAACACTAACACTTGTTCAGAACGAAAGAAAGCACAGAGCCCCAGATTTTATGTTGTCCTGGAGAGCTTGCAGAGCACTGGGGAAAGGCAGGCAGAGAATTCCCTGCTAGCACCTTCTCTGTGCCTGGGAAGCAGAAGTGTTCACATTGCTTCGCAGAATCGCTTTTGTGCAGAAAACACTAACACTTGTTCAGAACGAAAGAAAGCACAGAGCCCCAGATTTGCTGTTGTCCTGGAGAGCTTGCAGAGCACTGGGGAAAGGCAGGCAGAGAATTCCCTGCTAGCACCTTCTCTCTGCGCGGGAATGAGAAGTGTTCACATTGCTTCGCAGAATCGCTTTTGTGCAGAAAACACTAACACTTGTTCAGAACGAAAGAAAGCACAGAGCCCCAGATTTTATGTTGTCCTGGAGAGCTTGCAGAGCACTGGGGAAAGGCATGCAGAGAATTCCCTGCTAGCACCTTCTCTCTGCGCGGGAATGAGAAGTGTTCATATTTTTTCGCAGAATCGCATTTGCGTCGCTTCAGAGAACACAAAAGCTTGTTCAGGACGAAAGAAAGCACAGAGACCCAGATTTGCTGTTGTCCTGGAGAGCTTGCAGAGCACTGGGGAAAGGCAGGCAGAGAATTCCCTGCTAGCACCTTCTCTGTGCCTGGGAAGAAGAAGTGTTCACATTGCTTCGCAGAATCGCTTTTGTGCAGAAAACACTAACACTTGTTCAGAACGAAAGAAAGCACAGAGCCCCAGATTTGCTGTTGTCCTGGAGAGCTTGCAGAGCACTGGGGAAAGGCAGGCAGAGAATTCCCTGCTAGCACCTTCTCTGTGCCTGGGAAGGCAAAGTGTTCACATTGCTTCGCAGAATCGCTTTTGTGCAGAAAACAGTAACACTTGTTCAGAAGGAAAGAAAGCACAGAGCCCCAGATTTTATGTTGTCCTGGAGAGCTTGCAGAGCACTGGGGAAAGGCAGGCAGAGAATTCCCTGCTAGCACCTTCTCTGTGCCTGGGAAGCAGAAGTGTTCACATTGCTTCGCAGAATCGCTTTTGTGCAGAAAACACTAACACTTGTTCAGAACGAAAGAAAGCACAGAGCCCCAGATTTGCTGTTGTCCTGGAGAGCTTGCAGAGCACTGGGGAAAGGCAGGCAGAGAATTCCCTGCTAGCACCTTCTCGGTGCCTGGGAAGAAGAAGTGTTCACATTGCTTCGCAGAATCGCTTTTGTGCAGAAAACACTAACACTTGTTCAGAACGAAAGAAAGCACAGAGCCCCAGATTTGCTGTTGTCCTGGAGAGCTTGCAGAGCACTGGGGAAAGGCAGGCAGAGAATTCCCTGCTAGCACCTTCTCTCTGCGCGGGAATGAGAAGTGTTCACATTGCTTCGCAGAATCGCATTTGCGTCGCTTCAGAGAACACAAAAGCTTGTTCAGGACGAAAGAAAGCACAGAGCCCCAGATTTGCTGTTACCCTGGAGAGCTTGCAGAGCACTGGGGAAAGGCAGGCAGAGAATTCCCTGCTAGCACCTTCTCTGTGCCTGGGAAGCAGAAGTGTTCACATTTCCTCGCAGAATCGCTTTTGTGCAGAAAACACTAACACTTGTTCAGAACGAAAGAAAGCACAGAGCCCCAGATTTTATGTTGTCCTGGAGAGCTTGCAGAGCACTGGGGAAAGGCAGGCAGAGAATTCCCTGCTAGCACCTTCTCTGTGCCTGGGAAGAAGAAGTGTTCACATTGCTTCGCAGAATCGCTTTTGTGCAGAAAACACTAACACTTGTTCAGAACGAAAGAAAGCACAGAGCCCCAGATTTGCTGTTGTCCTGGAGAGCTTGCAGAGCACTGGGGAAAGGCAGGCAGAGAATTCCCTGCTAGCACCTTCTCTCTGCGCGGGAAGGCAAAGTGTTCACATTTCCTCGCAGAATCGCTTTTGTGCAGAAAACACTAACACTTGTTCAGAACGAAAGAAAGCACAGAGCCCCAGATTTTATGTTGTGCTGGAGAGCTTGCAGAGCACTGGGGAAAGGCAGGCAGAGAATTCCCTGCTAGCACCTTCTCTCTGCGCGGGAATGAGAAGTGTTCACATTGCTTCGCAGAATCGCTTTTGTGCAGAAAACACTAACACTTGTTCAGAACGAAAGAAAGCACAGAGCCCCACATTTTATGTTGTCCTGGAGAGCTTGCAGAGCACTGGGGAAAGGCAGGCAGAGAATTCCCTGCTAGCACCTTCTCTCTGCGCGGGAATGAGAAGTGTTCACATTGCTTCGCAGAATCGCTTTTGTGCAGAAAACACTAACACTTGTTCAGAACGAAAGAAAGCACAGAGCCCCAGATTTTATGTTGTCCTGGAGAGCTTGCAGAGCACTGGGGAAAGGCAGGCAGAGAATTCCCTGCTAGCACCTTCTCTCTGCGCGGGAATGAGAAGTGTTCACATTGCTTCGCAGAATCGCATTTGCGTCGCTTCAGAGAACACAAAAGCTTGTTCAGGACGAAAGAAAGCACAGAGCCCCAGATTTGCTGTTACCCTGGAGAGCTTGCAGAGCACTGGGGAAAGGCAGGCAGAGAATTCCCTGCTAGCACCTTCTCTGTGCCTGGGAAGCAGAAGTGTTCACATTGCTTCGCAGAATCGCTTTTGTGCAGAAAACACTAACACTTGTTCAGAACGAAAGAAAGCACAGAGCCCCAGATTTGCTGTTGTCCTGGAGAGCTTGCAGAGCACTGGGGAAAGGCAGGCAGAGAATTCCCTGCTAGCACCTTCTCTCTGCGCGGGAAGGCAAAGTGTTCACATTTCCTCGCAGAATCGCTTTTGTGCAGAAAACACTAACACTTGTTCAGAACGAAAGAAAGCACAGAGCCCCAGATTTTATGTTGTCCTGGAGAGCTTGCAGAGCACTGGGGAAAGGCAGGCAGAGAATTCCCTGCTAGCACCTTCTCGGTGCCTGGGAAGAAGAAGTGTTCACATTGCTTCGCAGAATCGCTTTTGTGCAGAAAACACTAACACTTGTTCAGAACGAAAGAAAGCACAGAGCCCCAGATTTGCTGTTGTCCTGGAGAGCTTGCAGAGCACTGGGGAAAGGCAGGCAGAGAATTCCCTGCTAGCACCTTCTCTGTGCCTGGGAAGAAGAAGTGTTCACATTGCTTCGCAGAATCGCTTTTGTGCAGAAAACACTAACACTTGTTCAGAACGAAAGAAAGCACAGAGCCCCAGATTTTATGTTGTCCTGGAGAGCTTGCAGAGCACTGGGGAAAGGCAGGCAGAGAATTCCCTGCTAGCACCTTCTCTGTGCCTGGGAAGCAGAAGTGTTCACATTGCTTCGCAGAATCGCTTTTGTGCAGAAAACACTAACACTTGTTCAGAACGAAAGAAAGCACAGAGCCCCAGATTTGCTGTTGTCCTGGAGAGCTTGCAGAGCACTGGGGAAAGGCAGGCAGAGAATTCCCTGCTAGCACCTTCTCTGTGCCTGGGAAGAAGAAGTGTTCACATTGCTTCGCAGAATCGCTTTTGTGCAGAAAACAGTAACACTTGTTCAGAACGAAAGAAAGCACAGAGCCCCAGATTTTATGTTGTCCTGGAGAGCTTGCAGAGCACTGGGGAAAGGCAGGCAGAGAATTCCCTGCTAGCACCTTCTCGGTGCCTGGGAAGAAGAAGTGTTCACATTGCTTCGCAGAATCGCTTTTGTGCAGAAAACACTAACACTTGTTCAGAACGAAAGAAAGCACAGAGCCCCAGATTTGCTGTTGTCCTGGAGAGCTTGCAGAGCACTGGGGAAAGGCAGGCAGAGAATTCCCTGCTAGCACCTTCTCTCTGCGCGGGAATGAGAAGTGTTCACATTGCTTCGCAGAATCGCTTTTGTGCAGAAAACACTAACACTTGTTCAGAACGAAAGAAAGCACAGAGCCCCAGATTTGCTGTTACCCTGGAGAGCTTGCAGAGCACTGGGGAAAGCAGGCAGAGAATTCCCTGCTAGCACCTTCTCTGTGCGCGGGAAGGCAAAGTGTTCACATTTCCTCGCAGAATCGCTTTTGTGCAGAAAACACTAACACTTGTTCAGAACGAAAGAAAGCACAGAGCCCCAGATTTGCTGTTGTGCTGGAGAGCTTGCAGAGCACTGGGGAAAGGCAGGCAGAGAATTCCCTGCTAGCACCTTCTCGGTGCCTGGGAAGAAGAAGTGTTCACATTGCTTCGCAGAATCGCTTTTGCGCAGAAAACACTAACACTTGTTCAGGACGAAAGAAAGCACAGAGCCCCAGATTTGCTGTTGTCCTGGAGAGCTTGCAGAGCACTGGGGAAAGGCAGGCAGAGAATTCCCTGCTAGCACCTTCTCGGTGCCTGGGAAGAAGAAGTGTTCACATTGCTTCGCAGAATCGCTTTTGTGCAGAAAACACTAACACTTGTTCAGAACGAAAGAAAGCACAGAGCCCCAGATTTTATGTTGTCCTGGAGAGCTTGCAGAGCACTGGGGAAAGGCAGGCAGAGAATTCCCTGCTAGCACCTTCTCTGTGCCTGGGAAGCAGAAGTGTTCACATTGCTTCGCAGAATCGCTTTTGTGCAGAAAACACTAACACTTGTTCAGAACGAAAGAAAGCACAGAGACCCAGATTTTATGTTGTCCTGGAGAGCTTGCAGAGCACTGGGGAAAGGCAGGCAGAGAATTCCCTGCTAGCACCTTCTCGGTGCCTGGGAAGAAGAAGTGTTCACATTGCTTCGAGAATCGCTTTTGTGCAGAAAACACTAACACTTGTTCAGAACGAAAGAAAGCACAGAGCCCCAGATTTGCTGTTGTCCTGGAGAGCTTGCAGAGCACTGGGGAAAGGCAGGCAGAGAATTCCCTGCTAGCACCTTCTCTGTGCGCGGGAAGGCAAAGTGTTCACATTTCCTCGCAGAATCGCTTTTGTGCAGAAAACACTAACACTTGTTCAGAAGGAAAGAAAGCACAGAGCCCCAGATTTTATGTTGTCCTGGAGAGCTTGCAGAGCACTGGGGAAAGGCAGGCAGAGAATTCCCTGCTAGCACCTTCTCTGTGCGCGGGAAGGCAAAGTGTTCACATTTCCTCGCAGAATCGCTTTTGTGCAGAAAACACTAACACTTGTTCAGAACGAAAGAAAGCACAGAGCCCCAGATTTTATGTTGTCCTGGAGAGCTTGCAGAGCACTGGGGAAAGGCAGGCAGAGAATTCCCTGCTAGCACCTTCTCGGTGCCTGGGAAGAAGAAGTGTTCACATTGCTTCGCAGAATCGCTTTTGTGCAGAAAACACTAACACTTGTTCAGAACGAAAGAAAGCACAGAGCCCCAGATTTGCTGTTGTCCTGGAGAGCTTGCAGAGCACTGGGGAAAGGCAGGCAGAGAATTCCCTGCTAGCACCTTCTCTCTGCGCGGGAATGAGAAGTGTTCAATTGCTTCGCAGAATCGCATTTGCGTCGCTTCAGAGAACACAAAAGCTTGTTCAGGACGAAAGAAAGCACAGAGCCCCAGATTTGCTGTTACCCTGGAGAGCTTGCAGAGCACTGGGGAAAGGCAGGCAGAGAATTCCCTGCTAGCACCTTCTCTGTGCCTGGGAAGCAGAAGTGTTCACATTGCTTCGCAGAATCGCTTTTGTGCAGAAAACACTAACACTTGTTCAGAACGAAAGAAAGCACAGAGACCCAGATTTTATGTTGTCCTGGAGAGCTTGCAGAGCACTGGGGAAAGGCAGGCAGAGAATTCCCTGCTAGCACCTTCTCTGTGCGCGGGAAGGCAAAGTGTTCACATTTCCTCGCAGAATCGCTTTTGTGCAGAAAACACTAACACTTGTTCAGAACGAAAGAAAGCACAGAGCCCCAGATTTTATGTTGTCCTGGAGAGCTTGCAGAGCACTGGGGAAAGGCAGGCAGAGAATTCCCTGCTAGCACCTTCTCGGTGCCTGGGAAGAAGAAGTGTTCACATTGCTTCGCAGAATCGCTTTTGTGCAGAAAACACTAACACTTGTTCAGAACGAAAGAAAGCACAGAGCCCCAGATTTGCTGTTGTGCTGGAGAGCTTGCAGAGCACTGGGGAAAGGCAGGCAGAGAATTCCCTGCTAGCACCTTCTCTCTGCGCGGGAATGAGGAGTGTTCACATTGCTTCGCAGAATCGCTTTTGTGCAGAAAACACTAACACTTGTTCAGAACGAAAGAAAGCACAGAGCCCCAGATTTTATGTTGTCCTGGAGAGCTTGCAGAGCACTGGGGAAAGGCAGGCAGAGAATTCCCTGCTAGCACCTTCTCTGTGCCTGGGAAGCAGAAGTGTTCACATTGCTTCGCAGAATCGCTTTTGTGCAGAAAACACTAACACTTGTTCAGAACGAAAGAAAGCACAGAGCCCCAGATTTGCTGTTGTCCTGGAGAGCTTGCAGAGCACTGGGGAAAGGCAGGCAGAGAATTCCCTGCTAGCACCTTCTCTCTGCGCGGGAATGAGAAGTGTTCACATTGCTTCGCAGAATCGCTTTTGTGCAGAAAACACTAACACTTGTTCAGAACGAAAGAAAGCACAGAGCCCCAGATTTTATGTTGTCCTGGAGAGCTTGCAGAGCACTGGGGAAAGGCATGCAGAGAATTCCCTGCTAGCACCTTCTCTCTGCGCGGGAATGAGAAGTGTTCATATTTTTTCGCAGAATCGCATTTGCGTCGCTTCAGAGAACACAAAAGCTTGTTCAGGACGAAAGAAAGCACAGAGACCCAGATTTGCTGTTGTCCTGGAGAGCTTGCAGAGCACTGGGGAAAGGCAGGCAGAGAATTCCCTGCTAGCACCTTCTCTGTGCCTGGGAAGAAGAAGTGTTCACATTGCTTCGCAGAATCGCTTTTGTGCAGAAAACACTAACACTTGTTCAGAACGAAAGAAAGCACAGAGCCCCAGATTTGCTGTTGTCCTGGAGAGCTTGCAGAGCACTGGGGAAAGGCAGGCAGAGAATTCCCTGCTAGCACCTTCTCTGTGCCTGGGAAGGCAAAGTGTTCACATTGCTTCGCAGAATCGCTTTTGTGCAGAAAACAGTAACACTTGTTCAGAAGGAAAGAAAGCACAGAGCCCCAGATTTTATGTTGTCCTGGAGAGCTTGCAGAGCACTGGGGAAAGGCAGGCAGAGAATTCCCTGCTAGCACCTTCTCTGTGCCTGGGAAGCAGAAGTGTTCACATTGCTTCGCAGAATCGCTTTTGTGCAGAAAACACTAACACTTGTTCAGAACGAAAGAAAGCACAGAGCCCCAGATTTGCTGTTGTCCTGGAGAGCTTGCAGAGCACTGGGGAAAGGCAGGCAGAGAATTCCCTGCTAGCACCTTCTCTCTGCGCGGGAATGAGAAGTGTTCACATTGCTTCGCAGAATCGCTTTTGTGCAGAAAACACTAACACTTGTTCAGAACGAAAGAAAGCACAGAGCCCCAGATTTGCTGTTACCCTGGAGAGCTTGCAGAGCACTGGGGAAAGCAGGCAGAGAATTCCCTGCTAGCACCTTCTCTGTGCGCGGGAAGGCAAAGTGTTCACATTTCCTCGCAGAATCGCTTTTGTGCAGAAAACACTAACACTTGTTCAGAACGAAAGAAAGCACAGAGCCCCAGATTTGCTGTTGTGCTGGAGAGCTTGCAGAGCACTGGGGAAAGGCAGGCAGAGAATTCCCTGCTAGCACCTTCTCGGTGCCTGGGAAGAAGAAGTGTTCCCATTGCTTCGCAGAATCGCTTTTGTGCAGAAAACACTAACACTTGTTCAGGACGAAAGAAAGCACAGAGCCCCAGATTTTATGTTGTCCTGGAGAGCTTGCAGAGCACTGGGGAAAGGCAGGCAGAGAATTCCCTGCTAGCACCTTCTCGGTGCCTGGGAAGAAGAAGTGTTCACATTGCTTCGCAGAATCGCTTTTGTGCAGAAAACACTAACACTTGTTCAGAACGAAAGAAAGCACAGAGCCCCAGATTTTATGTTGTCCTGGAGAGCTTGCAGAGCACTGGGGAAAGGCAGGCAGAGAATTCCCTGCTAGCACCTTCTCTGTGCCTGGGAAGCAGAAGTGTTCACATTGCTTCGCAGAATCGCTTTTGTGCAGAAAACACTAACACTTGTTCAGAACGAAAGAAAGCACAGAGACCCAGATTTTATGTTGTCCTGGAGAGCTTGCAGAGCACTGGGGAAAGGCAGGCAGAGAATTCCCTGCTAGCACCTTCTCTGTGCGCGGGAAGGCAAAGTGTTCACATTTCCTCGCAGAATCGCTTTTGTGCAGAAAACACTAACACTTGTTCAGAACGAAAGAAAGCACAGAGCCCCAGATTTTATGTTGTCCTGGAGAGCTTGCAGAGCACTGGGGAAAGGCAGGCAGAGAATTCCCTGCTAGCACCTTCTCTGTGCCTGGGAAGAAGAAGTGTTCACATTGCTTCGCAGAATCGCTTTTGTGCAGAAAACACTAACACTTGTTCAGAACGAAAGAAAGCACAGAGCCCCAGATTTGCTGTTGTCCTGGAGAGCTTGCAGAGCACTGGGGAAAGGCAGGCAGAGAATTCTCTGCTAGCACCTTCTCGGTGCCTGGGAAGAAGAAGTGTTCACATTGCTTCGCAGAATCGCTTTTGTGCAGAAAACACTAACACTTGTTCAGAACGAAAGAAAGCACAGAGCCCCAGATTTTATGTTGTCCTGGAGAGCTTGCAGAGCACTGGGGAAAGGCAGGCAGAGAATTCCCTGCTAGCACCTTCTCTCTGCGCCTGAATGAGAAGTGTTCACATTGCTTCGCAGAATCGCTTTTGTGCAGAAAACACTAACACTTGTTCAGAACGAAAGAAAGCACAGAGACCCAGATTTTATGTTGTCCTGGAGAGCTTGCAGAGCACTGGGGAAAGGCAGGCAGAGAATTCCCTGCTAGCACCTTCTCTCTGCGCGGGAATGAGAAGTGTTCACATTGCTTCGCAGAATCGCTTTTGTGCAGAAAACACTAACACTTGTTCAGAACGAAAGAAAGCACAGAGCCCCAGATTTTATGTTGTCCTGGAGAGCTTGCAGAGCACTGGGGAATGGCAAGGAGAGAATTCCCTGCTAGCACCTTCTCTCTGCGCGGGAATGAGAAGTGTTGACATTGCTTCGCAGAATCGCTTTTGTGCAGAAAACACTAACACTTATTCAGAACGAAAGAAAGCACAGAGCCCCAAATTTGCTGTTGTCCTGGAGAGCTTGCAGAGCACTGGGGAAAGACAGGCAGAGAATTCCCTGCTAGCACCTTCTCTGTGCGCGGGAAGGCAAAGTGTTCACATTTCCTCGCAGAATCGCTTTTGTGCAGAAAACACTAACACTTGTTCAGAAGGAAAGAAAGCACAGAGCCCCAGATTTTATGTTGTCCTGGAGAGCTTGCAGAGCACTGGGGAAAGGCAGGCAGAGAATTCCCTGCTAGCACCTTCTCTGTGCGCGGGAAGGCAAAGTGTTCACATTTCCTCGCAGAATCGCTTTTGTGCAGAAAACACTAACACTTGTTCAGAACGAAAGAAAGCACAGAGCCCCACATTTTATGTTGTCCTGGAGAGCTTGCAGAGCACTGGGGAAAGGCAGGCAGAGAATTCCCTGCTAGCACCTTCTCGGTGCCTGGGAAGAAGAAGTGTTCACATTGCTTCGCAGAATCGCTTTTGTGCAGAAAACACTAACACTTGTTCAGAACGAAAGAAAGCACAGAGCCCCAGATTTGCTGTTGTCCTGGAGAGCTTGCAGAGCACTGGGGAAAGGCAGGCAGAGAATTCCCTGCTAGCACCTTCTCTGTGCGCGGGAAGGCAAAGTGTTCACATTTCCTCGCAGAATCGCTTTTGTGCAGAAAACACTAACACTTGTTCAGAACGAAAGAAAGCACAGAGCCCCAGATTTTATGTTGTCCTGGAGAGCTTGCAGAGCACTGGGGAAAGGCAGGCAGAGAATTCCCTGCTAGCACCTTCTCGGTGCCTGGGAAGAAGAAGTGTTCACATTGCTTCGCAGAATCGCTTTTGTGCAGAAAACACTAACACTTGTTCAGAACGAAAGAAAGCACAGAGCCCCAGATTTGCTGTTGTCCTGGAGAGCTTGCAGAGCACTGGGGAAAGGCAGGCAGAGAATTCCCTGCTAGCACCTTCTCTGTGCGCGGGAAGGCAAAGTGTTCACATTTCCTCGCAGAATCGCTTTTGTGCAGAAAACACTAACACTTGTTCAGAACGAAAGAAAGCACAGAGACCCAGATTTTATGTTGTCCTGGAGAGCTTGCAGAGCACTGGGGAAAGGCAGGCAGAGAATTCCCTGCTAGCACCTTCTCTCTGCGCGGGAATGAGAAGTGTTCACATTGCTTCGCAGAATCGCTTTTGTGCAGAAAACACTAACACTTGTTCAGAACGAAAGAAAGCACAGAGACCCAGATTTTATGTTGTCCTGGAGAGCTTGCAGAGCACTGGGGAAAGGCAGGCAGAGAATTCCCTGCTAGCACCTTCTCTCTGCGCGGGAATGAGAAGTGTTCACATTTTTTCGCAGAATCGCATTTGCGTCGCTTCAGAGAACACAAAAGCTTGTTCAGGACGAAAGAAAGCACAGAGCCCCAGATTTGCTGTTACCCTGGAGAGCTTGCAGAGCACTGGGGAAAGGCAGGCAGAGAATTCCCTGCTAGCACCTTCTCTGTGCGCGGGAAGGCAAAGTGTTCACATTTCCTCGCAGAATCGCTTTTGTGCAGAAAACACTAACACTTGTTCAGAACGAAAGAAAGCACAGAGCCCCAGATTTTATGTTGTCCTGGAGAGCTTGCAGAGCACTGGGGAAAGGCAGGCAGAGAATTCCCTGCTAGCACCTTCTCTGTGCCTGGGAAGAAGAAGTGTTCACATTGCTTCGCAGAATCGCTTTTGTGCAGAAAACACTAACACTTGTTCAGAACGAAAGAAAGCACAGAGCCCCAGATTTGCTGTTACCCTGGAGAGCTTGCAGAGCACTGGGGAAAGCAGGCAGAGAATTCCCTGCTAGCACCTTCTCGGTGCCTGGGAAGAAGAAGTGTTCACATTGCTTCGCAGAATCGCTTTTGTGCAGAAAACACTAACACTTGTTCAGAACGAAAGAAAGCACAGAGCCCCAGATTTTATGTTGTCCTGGAGAGCTTGCAGAGCACTGGGGAAAGGCAGGCAGAGAAGTCCCTGCTAGCACCTTCTCTGTGCCTGGGAAGCAGAAGTGTTCACATTGCTTCGCAGAATCGCTTTTGTGCAGAAAACACTAACACTTGTTCAGAACGAAAGAAAGCACAGAGACCCAGATTTTATGTTGTCCTGGAGAGCTTGCAGAGCACTGGGGAAAGGCAGGCAGAGAATTCCCTGCTAGCACCTTCTCGGTGCCTGGGAAGAAGAAGTGTTCACATTGCTTCGAGAATCGCTTTTGTGCAGAAAACACTAACACTTGTTCAGAACGAAAGAAAGCACAGAGCCCCAGATTTGCTGTTGTCCTGGAGAGATTGCAGAGCACTGGGAATGGCAAGGAGAGAATTCCCTGCTAGCACCTTCTCTCTGCGCGGGAATGAGAAGTGTTGACATTGCTTCGCAGAATCGCTTTTGTGCAGAAAACACTAACACTTGTTCAGAACGAAAGAAAGCACAGAGCCCCAGATTTGCTGTTGTCCTGGAGAGCTTGCAGAGCACTGGGGAAAGGCAGGCAGAGAATTCCCTGCTAGCACCTTCTCTGTGCGCGGGAAGGCAAAGTGTTCACATTTCCTCGCAGAATCGCTTTTGTGCAGAAAACACTAACACTTGTTCAGAACGAAAGAAAGCACAGAGCCCCAGATTTTATGTTGTCCTGGAGAGCTTGCAGAGCACTGGGGAAAGGCAGGCAGAGAATTCCCTGCTAGCACCTTCTCTGTGCGCGGGAAGGCAAAGTGTTCACATTTCCTCGCAGAATCGCTTTTGTGCAGAAAACACTAACACTTGTTCAGAACGAAAGAAAGCACAGAGCCCCAGATTTTATGTTGTCCTGGAGAGCTTGCAGAGCACTGGGGAAAGGCAGGCAGAGAATTCCCTGCTAGCACCTTCTCTCTGCGCGGGAATGAGAAGTGTTCACATTGCTTCGCAGAATCGCATTTGCGTCGCTTCAGAGAACACAAAAGCTTGTTCAGGACGAAAGAAAGCACAGAGCCCCAGATTTGCTGTTACCCTGGAGAGCTTGCAGAGCACTGGGGAAAGGCAGGCAGAGAATTCCCTGCTAGCACCTTCTCTGTGCCTGGGAAGCAGAAGTGTTCACATTTCCTCGCAGAATCGCTTTTGTGCAGAAAACACTAACACTTGTTCAGAACGAAAGAAAGCACAGAGCCCCAGATTTTATGTTGTCCTGGAGAGCTTGCAGAGCACTGGGGAAAGGCAGGCAGAGAATTCCCTGCTAGCACCTTCTCTGTGCCTGGGAAGAAGAAGTGTTCACATTGCTTCGCAGAATCGCTTTTGTGCAGAAAACACTAACACTTGTTCAGAACGAAAGAAAGCACAGAGACCCAGATTTTATGTTGTCCTGGAGAGCTTGCAGAGCACTGGGGAAAGGCAGGCAGAGAATTCCCTGCTAGCACCTTCTCGGTGCCTGGGAAGAAGAAGTGTTCACATTGCTTCGAGAATCGCTTTTGTGCAGAAAACACTAACACTTGTTCAGAACGAAAGAAAGCACAGAGCCCCAGATTTGCTGTTGTCCTGGAGAGATTGCAGAGCACTGGGAATGGCAAGGAGAGAATTCCCTGCTAGCACCTTCTCTCTGCGCGGGAATGAGAAGTGTTGACATTGCTTCGCAGAATCGCTTTTGTGCAGAAAACACTAACACTTGTTCAGAACGAAAGAAAGCACAGAGCCCCAGATTTGCTGTTGTCCTGGAGAGCTTGCAGAGCACTGGGGAAAGGCAGGCAGAGAATTCCCTGCTAGCACCTTCTCTGTGCGCGGGAAGGCAAAGTGTTCACATTTCCTCGCAGAATCGCTTTTGTGCAGAAAACACTAACACTTGTTCAGAACGAAAGAAAGCACAGAGCCCCAGATTTTATGTTGTCCTGGAGAGCTTGCAGAGCACTGGGGAAAGGCAGGCAGAGAATTCCCTGCTAGCACCTTCTCTGTGCGCGGGAAGGCAAAGTGTTCACATTTCCTCGCAGAATCGCTTTTGTGCAGAAAACACTAACACTTGTTCAGAACGAAAGAAAGCACAGAGCCCCAGATTTGCTGTTGTCCTGGAGAGCTTGCAGAGCACTGGGGAAAGGCAGGCAGAGAATTCCCTGCTAGCACCTTCTCTCTGCGCGGGAATGAGAAGTGTTCACATTGCTTCGCAGAATCGCATTTGCGTCGCTTCAGAGAACACAAAAGCTTGTTCAGGACGAAAGAAAGCACAGAGCCCCAGATTTGCTGTTACCCTGGAGAGCTTGCAGAGCACTGGGGAAAGGCAGGCAGAGAATTCCCTGCTAGCACCTTCTCTGTGCCTGGGAAGCAGAAGTGTTCACATTTCCTCGCAGAATCGCTTTTGTGCAGAAAACACTAACACTTGTTCAGAACGAAAGAAAGCACAGAGCCCCAGATTTTATGTTGTCCTGGAGAGCTTGCAGAGCACTGGGGAAAGGCAGGCAGAGAATTCCCTGCTAGCACCTTCTCTGTGCCTGGGAAGAAGAAGTGTTCACATTGCTTCGCAGAATCGCTTTTGTGCAGAAAACACTAACACTTGTTCAGAACGAAAGAAAGCACAGAGCCCCAGATTTGCTGTTGTCCTGGAGAGCTTGCAGAGCACTGGGGAAAGGCAGGCAGAGAATTCCCTGCTAGCACCTTCTCTGTGCGCGGGAAGGCAAAGTGTTCACATTTCCTCGCAGAATCGCTTTTGTGCAGAAAACACTAACACTTGTTCAGAACGAAAGAAAGCACAGAGCCCCAGATTTTATGTTGTGCTGGAGAGCTTGCAGAGCACTGGGGAAAGGCAGGCAGAGAATTCCCTGCTTGCACCTTCTCTCTGCGCGGGAATGAGAAGTGTTCACATTGCTTCGCAGAATCGCTTTTGTGCAGAAAACACTAACACTTGTTCAGAACGAAAGAAAGCACAGAGCCCCACATTTTATGTTGTCCTGGAGAGCTTGCAGAGCACTGGGGAAAGGCAGGCAGAGAATTCCCTGCTAGCACCTTCTCTCTGCGCGGGAATGAGAAGTGTTCACATTGCTTCGCAGAATCGCTTTTGTGCAGAAAACACTAACACTTGTTCAGAACGAAAGAAAGCACAGAGCCCCAGATTTTATGTTGTCCTGGAGAGCTTGCAGAGCACTGGGGAAAGGCAGGCAGAGAATTCCCTGCTAGCACCTTCTCTGTGCCTGGGAAGAAGAAGTGTTCACATTGCTTCGCAGAATCGCTTTTGTGCAGAAAACACTAACACTTGTTCAGAACGAAAGAAAGCACAGAGCCCCAGATTTGCTGTTGTCCTGGAGAGCTTGCAGAGCACTGGGGAAAGGCAGGCAGAGAATTCCCTGCTAGCACCTTCTCTCTGCGCGGGAATGAGAAGTGTTCACATTGCTTCGCAGAATCGCATTTGCGTCGCTTCAGAGAACACAAAAGCTTGTTCAGGACGAAAGAAAGCACAGAGCCCCAGATTTGCTGTTACCCTGGAGAGCTTGCAGAGCACTGGGGAAAGGCAGGCAGAGAATTCCCTGCTAGCACCTTCTCTGTGCCTGGGAAGCAGAAGTGTTCACATTGCTTCGCAGAATCGCTTTTGTGCAGAAAACACTAACACTTGTTCAGAACGAAAGAAAGCACAGAGCCCCAGATTTGCTGTTGTCCTGGAGAGCTTGCAGAGCACTGGGGAAAGGCAGGCAGAGAATTCCCTGCTAGCACCTTCTCTCTGCGCGGGAATGAGAAGTGTTCACATTGCTTCGCAGAATCGCTTTTGTGCAGAAAACACTAACACTTGTTCAGAACGAAAGAAAGCACAGAGCCCCAGATTTTATGTTGTCCTGGAGAGCTTGCAGAGCACTGGGGAAAGGCAGGCAGAGAATTCCCTGCTAGCACCTTCTCGGTGCCTGGGAAGAAGAAGTGTTCACATTGCTTCGCAGAATCGCTTTTGTGCAGAAAACACTAACACTTGTTCAGAACGAAAGAAAGCACAGAGCCCCAGATTTGCTGTTGTCCTGGAGAGCTTGCAGAGCACTGGGGAAAGGCAGGCAGAGAATTCCCTGCTAGCACCTTCTCTGTGCCTGGGAAGAAGAAGTGTTCACATTGCTTCGCAGAATCGCTTTTGTGCAGAAAACACTAACACTTGTTCAGAACGAAAGAAAGCACAGAGCCCCAGATTTTATGTTGTCCTGGAGAGCTTGCAGAGCACTGGGGAAAGGCAGGCAGAGAATTCCCTGCTAGCACCTTCTCTGTGCCTGGGAAGCAGAAGTGTTCACATTGCTTCGCAGAATCGCTTTTGTGCAGAAAACACTAACACTTGTTCAGAACGAAAGAAAGCACAGAGCCCCAGATTTGCTGTTGTCCTGGAGAGCTTGCAGAGCACTGGGGAAAGGCAGGCAGAGAATTCCCTGCTAGCACCTTCTCTCTGCGCGGGAATGAGAAGTGTTCACATTGCTTCGCAGAATCGCTTTTGTGCAGAAAACACTAACACTTGTTCAGAACGAAAGAAAGCACAGAGCCCCAGATTTTATGTTGTCCTGGAGAGCTTGCAGAGCACTGGGGAAAGGCATGCAGAGAATTCCCTGCTAGCACCTTCTCTCTGCGCGGGAATGAGAAGTGTTCATATTTTTTCGCAGAATCGCATTTGCGTCGCTTCAGAGAACACAAAAGCTTGTTCAGGACGAAAGAAAGCACAGAGCCCCAGATTTGCTGTTGTCCTGGAGAGCTTGCAGAGCACTGGGGAAAGGCAGGCAGAGAATTCCCTGCTAGCACCTTCTCTGTGCGCGGGAAGGCAAAGTGTTCACATTTCCTCGCAGAATCGCTTTTGTGCAGAAAACACTAACACTTGTTCAGAACGAAAGAAAGCACAGAGCCCCAGATTTTATGTTGTCCTGGAGAGCTTGCAGAGCACTGGGGAAAGGCAGGCAGAGAATTCCCTGCTAGCACCTTCTCTGTGCCTGGGAAGAAGAAGTGTTCACATTGCTTCGCAGAATCGCTTTTGTGCAGAAAACAGTAACAATTGTTCAGAAGGAAAGAAAGCACAGAGCCCCAGATTTTATGTTGTCCTGGAGAGCTTGCAGAGCACTGGGGAAAGGCAGGCAGAGAATTCCCTGCTAGCACCTTCTCGGTGCCTGGGAAGAAGAAGTGTTCACATTGCTTCGCAGAATCGCTTTTGTGCAGAAAACACTAACACTTGTTCAGAACGAAAGAAAGCACAGAGCCCCAGATTTGCTGTTGTCCTGGAGAGCTTGCAGAGCACTGGGGAAAGGCAGGCAGAGAATTCCCTGCTAGCACCTTCTCTCTGCGCGGGAATGAGAAGTGTTCACATTGCTTCGCAGAATCGCTTTTGTGCAGAAAACACTAACACTTGTTCAGAACGAAAGAAAGCACAGAGCCCCAGATTTGCTGTTACCCTGGAGAGCTTGCAGAGCACTGGGGAAAGCAGGCAGAGAATTCCCTGCTAGCACCTTCTCTGTGCGCGGGAAGGCAAAGTGTTCACATTTCCTCGCAGAATCGCTTTTGTGCAGAAAACACTAACACTTGTTCAGAACGAAAGAAAGCACAGAGCCCCAGATTTGCTGTTGTGCTGGAGAGCTTGCAGAGCACTGGGGAAAGGCAGGCAGAGAATTCCCTGCTAGCACCTTCTCGGTGCCTGGGAAGAAGAAGTGTTCACATTGCTTCGCAGAATCGCTTTTGCGCAGAAAACACTAACACTTGTTCAGGACGAAAGAAAGCACAGAGCCCCAGATTTGCTGTTGTCCTGGAGAGCTTGCAGAGCACTGGGGAAAGGCAGGCAGAGAATTCCCTGCTAGCACCTTCTCGGTGCCTGGGAAGAAGAAGTGTTCACATTGCTTCGCAGAATCGCTTTTGTGCAGAAAACACTAACACTTGTTCAGAACGAAAGAAAGCACAGAGCCCCAGATTTTATGTTGTCCTGGAGAGCTTGCAGAGCACTGGGGAAAGGCAGGCAGAGAATTCCCTGCTAGCACCTTCTCTGTGCCTGGGAAGCAGAAGTGTTCACATTGCTTCGCAGAATCGCTTTTGTGCAGAAAACACTAACACTTGTTCAGAACGAAAGAAAGCACAGAGACCCAGATTTTATGTTGTCCTGGAGAGCTTGCAGAGCACTGGGGAAAGGCAGGCAGAGAATTCCCTGCTAGCACCTTCTCGGTGCCTGGGAAGAAGAAGTGTTCACATTGCTTCGAGAATCGCTTTTGTGCAGAAAACACTAACACTTGTTCAGAACGAAAGAAAGCACAGAGCCCCAAATTTGCTGTTGTCCTGGAGAGCTTGCAGAGCACTGGGGAAAGGCAGGCAGAGAATTCCCTGCTAGCACCTTCTCTGTGCGCGGGAAGGCAAAGTGTTCACATTTCCTCGCAGAATCGCTTTTGTGCAGAAAACACTAACACTTGTTCAGAAGGAAAGAAAGCACAGAGCCCCAGATTTTATGTTGTCCTGGAGAGCTTGCAGAGCACTGGGGAAAGGCAGGCAGAGAATTCCCTGCTAGCACCTTCTCTGTGCGCGGGAAGGCAAAGTGTTCACATTTCCTCGCAGAATCGCTTTTGTGCAGAAAACACTAACACTTGTTCAGAACGAAAGAAAGCACAGAGCCCCAGATTTTATGTTGTCCTGGAGAGCTTGCAGAGCACTGGGGAAAGGCAGGCAGAGAATTCCCTGCTAGCACCTTCTCGGTGCCTGGGAAGAAGAAGTGTTCACATTGCTTCGCAGAATCGCTTTTGTGCAGAAAACACTAACACTTGTTCAGAACGAAAGAAAGCACAGAGCCCCAGATTTGCTGTTGTCCTGGAGAGCTTGCAGAGCACTGGGGAAAGGCAGGCAGAGAATTCCCTGCTAGCACCTTCTCTCTGCGCGGGAATGAGAAGTGTTCAATTGCTTCGCAGAATCGCATTTGCGTCGCTTCAGAGAACACAAAAGCTTGTTCAGGACGAAAGAAAGCACAGAGCCCCAGATTTGCTGTTACCCTGGAGAGCTTGCAGAGCACTGGGGAAAGGCAGGCAGAGAATTCCCTGCTAGCACCTTCTCTGTGCCTGGGAAGCAGAAGTGTTCACATTGCTTCGCAGAATCGCTTTTGTGCAGAAAACACTAACACTTGTTCAGAACGAAAGAAAGCACAGAGACCCAGATTTTATGTTGTCCTGGAGAGCTTGCAGAGCACTGGGGAAAGGCAGGCAGAGAATTCCCTGCTAGCACCTTCTCTGTGCGCGGGAAGGCAAAGTGTTCACATTTCCTCGCAGAATCGCTTTTGTGCAGAAAACACTAACACTTGTTCAGAACGAAAGAAAGCACAGAGCCCCAGATTTTATGTTGTCCTGGAGAGCTTGCAGAGCACTGGGGAAAGGCAGGCAGAGAATTCCCTGCTAGCACCTTCTCGGTGCCTGGGAAGAAGAAGTGTTCACATTGCTTCGCAGAATCGCTTTTGTGCAGAAAACACTAACACTTGTTCAGAACGAAAGAAAGCACAGAGCCCCAGATTTGCTGTTGTGCTGGAGAGCTTGCAGAGCACTGGGGAAAGGCAGGCAGAGAATTCCCTGCTAGCACCTTCTCTCTGCGCAGGAATGAGGAGTGTTCACATTGCTTCGCAGAATCGCTTTTGTGCAGAAAACACTAACACTTGTTCAGAACGAAAGAAAGCACAGAGCCCCAGATTTTATGTTGTCCTGGAGAGCTTGCAGAGCACTGGGGAAAGGCAGGCAGAGAATTCCCTGCTAGCACCTTCTCTGTGCCTGGGAAGCAGAAGTGTTCACATTGCTTCGCAGAATCGCTTTTGTGCAGAAAACACTAACACTTGTTCAGAACGAAAGAAAGCACAGAGCCCCAGATTTTATGTTGTCCTGGAGAGCTTGCAGAGCACTGGGGAAAGGCAGGCAGAGAATTCCCTGCTAGCACCTTCTCTCTGCGCGGGAATGAGAAGTGTTCACATTGCTTCGCAGAATCGCTTTTGTGCAGAAAACACTAACACTTGTTCAGAACGAAAGAAAGCACAGAGCCCCAGATTTTATGTTGTCCTGGAGAGCTTGCAGAGCACTGGGGAAAGGCATGCAGAGAATTCCCTGCTAGCACCTTCTCTCTGCGCGGGAATGAGAAGTGTTCATATTTTTTCGCAGAATCGCATTTGCGTCGCTTCAGAGAACACAAAAGCTTGTTCAGGACGAAAGAAAGCACAGAGACCCAGATTTGCTGTTGTCCTGGAGAGCTTGCAGAGCACTGGGGAAAGGCAGGCAGAGAATTCCCTGCTAGCACCTTCTCTGTGCCTGGGAAGAAGAAGTGTTCACATTGCTTCGCAGAATCGCTTTTGTGCAGAAAACACTAACACTTGTTCAGAACGAAAGAAAGCACAGAGCCCCAGATTTGCTGTTGTCCTGGAGAGCTTGCAGAGCACTGGGGAAAGGCAGGCAGAGAATTCCCTGCTAGCACCTTCTCTGTGCCTGGGAAGGCAAAGTGTTCACATTGCTTCGCAGAATCGCTTTTGTGCAGAAAACAGTAACACTTGTTCAGAAGGAAAGAAAGCACAGAGCCCCAGATTTTATGTTGTCCTGGAGAGCTTGCAGAGCACTGGGGAAAGGCAGGCAGAGAATTCCCTGCTAGCACCTTCTCTGTGCCTGGGAAGCAGAAGTGTTCACATTGCTTCGCAGAATCGCTTTTGTGCAGAAAACACTAACACTTGTTCAGAACGAAAGAAAGCACAGAGCCCCAGATTTGCTGTTGTCCTGGAGAGCTTGCAGAGCACTGGGGAAAGGCAGGCAGAGAATTCCCTGCTAGCACCTTCTCTCTGCGCGGGAATGAGAAGTGTTCACATTGCTTCGCAGAATCGCTTTTGTGCAGAAAACACTAACACTTGTTCAGAACGAAAGAAAGCACAGAGCCCCAGATTTGCTGTTACCCTGGAGAGCTTGCAGAGCACTGGGGAAAGCAGGCAGAGAATTCCCTGCTAGCACCTTCTCTGTGCGCGGGAAGGCAAAGTGTTCACATTTCCTCGCAGAATCGCTTTTGTGCAGAAAACACTAACACTTGTTCAGAACGAAAGAAAGCACAGAGCCCCAGATTTGCTGTTGTGCTGGAGAGCTTGCAGAGCACTGGGGAAAGGCAGGCAGAGAATTCCCTGCTAGCACCTTCTCGGTGCCTGGGAAGAAGAAGTGTTCACATTGCTTCGCAGAATCGCTTTTGTGCAGAAAACACTAACACTTGTTCAGGACGAAAGAAAGCACAGAGCCCCAGATTTTATGTTGTCCTGGAGAGCTTGCAGAGCACTGGGGAAAGGCAGGCAGAGAATTCCCTGCTAGCACCTTCTCGGTGCCTGGGAAGAAGAAGTGTTCACATTGCTTCGCAGAATCGCTTTTGTGCAGAAAACACTAACACTTGTTCAGAACGAAAGAAAGCACAGAGCCCCAGATTTTATGTTGTCCTGGAGAGCTTGCAGAGCACTGGGGAAAGGCAGGCAGAGAATTCCCTGCTAGCACCTTCTCTGTGCCTGGGAAGCAGAAGTGTTCACATTGCTTCGCAGAATCGCTTTTGTGCAGAAAACACTAACACTTGTTCAGAACGAAAGAAAGCACAGAGACCCAGATTTTATGTTGTCCTGGAGAGCTTGCAGAGCACCGGGGAAAGGCAGGCAGAGAATTCCCTGCTAGCACCTTCTCGGTGCCTGGGAAGAAGAAGTGTTCACATTGCTTCGAGAATCGCTTTTGTGCAGAAAACACTAACACTTGTTCAGAACGAAAGAAAGCACAGAGCCCCAAATTTGCTGTTGTCCTGGAGAGCTTGCAGAGCACTGGGGAAAGGCAGGCAGAGAATTCCCTGCTAGCACCTTCTCTGTGCGCGGGAAGGCAAAGTGTTCACATTTCCTCGCAGAATCGCTTTTGTGCAGAAAACACTAACACTTGTTCAGAACGAAAGAAAGCACAGAGACCCAGATTTTATGTTGTCCTGGAGAGCTTGCAGAGCACTGGGGAAAGGCAGGCAGAGAATTCCCTGCTAGCACCTTCTCTCTGCGCGGGAATGAGAAGTGTTCAATTGCTTCGCAGAATCGCATTTGCGTCGCTTCAGAGAACACAAAAGCTTGTTCAGGACGAAAGAAAGCACAGAGCCCCAGATTTGCTGTTACCCTGGAGAGCTTGCAGAGCACTGGGGAAAGGCAGGCAGAGAATTCCCTGCTAGCACCTTCTCTGTGCCTGGGAAGCAGAAGTGTTCACATTTCCTCGCAGAATCGCTTTTGTGCAGAAAACACTAACACTTGTTCAGAACGAAAGAAAGCACAGAGCCCCAGATTTTATGTTGTCCTGGAGAGCTTGCAGAGCACTGGGGAAAGGCAGGCAGAGAATTCCCTGCTAGCACCTTCTCTGTGCCTGGGAAGAAGAAGTGTTCACATTGCTTCGCAGAATCGCTTTTGTGCAGAAAACACTAACACTTGTTCAGAACGAAAGAAAGCACAGAGCCCCAGATTTGCTGTTGTCCTGGAGAGCTTGCAGAGCACTGGGGAAAGGCAGGCAGAGAATTCTCTGCTAGCACCTTCTCGGTGCCTGGGAAGAAGAAGTGTTCACATTGCTTCGCAGAATCGCTTTTGTGCAGAAAACACTAACACTTGTTCAGAACGAAAGAAAGCACAGAGCCCCAGATTTGCTGTTGTGCTGGAGAGCTTGCAGAGCACTGGGGAAAGGCAGGCAGAGAATTCCCTGCTAGCACCTTCTCTCTGCGCGGGAATGAGAAGTGTTCACATTGCTTCGCAGAATCGCTTTTGTGCAGAAAACACTAACACTTGTTCAGAACGAAAGAAAGCACAGAGCCCCAGATTTTATGTTGTCCTGGAGAGCTTGCAGAGCACTGGGGAAAGGCAGGCAGAGAATTCCCTGCTAGCACCTTCTCGGTGCCTGGGAAGAAGAAGTGTTCACATTGCTTCGAGAATCGCTTTTGTGCAGAAAACACTAACACTTGTTCAGAACGAAAGAAAGCACAGAGCCCCAGATTTGCTGTTGTCCTGGAGAGATTGCAGAGCAGTGGGGAATGGCAAGGAGAGAATTCCCTGCTAGCACCTTCTCTCTGCGCGGGAATGAGAAGTGTTGACATTGCTTCGCAGAATCGCTTTTGTGCAGAAAACACTAACACTTATTCAGAACGAAAGAAAGCACAGAGCCCCAAATTTGCTGTTGTCCTGGAGAGCTTGCAGAGCACTGGGGAAAGGCAGGCAGAGAATTCCCTGCTAGCACCTTCTCTGTGCGCGGGAAGGCAAAGTGTTCACATTTCCTCGCAGAATCGCTTTTGTGCAGAAAACACTAACACTTGTTCAGAAGGAAAGAAAGCACAGAGCCCCAGATTTTATGTTGTCCTGGAGAGCTTGCAGAGCACTGGGGAAAGGCAGGCAGAGAATTCCCTGCTAGCACCTTCTCTGTGCGCGGGAAGGCAAAGTGTTCACATTTCCTCGCAGAATCGCTTTTGTGCAGAAAACACTAACACTTGTTCAGAACGAAAGAAAGCACAGAGCCCCAGATTTTATGTTGTCCTGGAGAGCTTGCAGAGCACTGGGGAAAGGCAGGCAGAGAATTCCCTGCTAGCACCTTCTCGGTGCCTGGGAAGAAGAAGTGTTCACATTGCTTCGCAGAATCGCTTTTGTGCAGAAAACACTAACACTTGTTCAGAACGAAAGAAAGCACAGAGCCCCAGATTTGCTGTTGTCCTGGAGAGCTTGCAGAGCACTGGGGAAAGGCAGGCAGAGAATTCCCTGCTAGCACCTTCTCTCTGCGCGGGAATGAGAAGTGTTCAATTGCTTCGCAGAATCGCATTTGCGTCGCTTCAGAGAACACAAAAGCTTGTTCAGGACGAAAGAAAGCACAGAGCCCCAGATTTGCTGTTACCCTGGAGAGCTTGCAGAGCACTGGGGAAAGGCAGGCAGAGAATTCCCTGCTAGCACCTTCTCTGTGCCTGGGAAGCAGAAGTGTTCACATTGCTTCGCAGAATCGCTTTTGTGCAGAAAACACTAACACTTGTTCAGAACGAAAGAAAGCACAGAGACCCAGATTTTATGTTGTCCTGGAGAGCTTGCAGAGCACTGGGGAAAGGCAGGCAGAGAATTCCCTGCTAGCACCTTCTCTGTGCGCGGGAAGGCAAAGTGTTCACATTTCCTCGCAGAATCGCTTTTGTGCAGAAAACACTAACACTTGTTCAGAACGAAAGAAAGCACAGAGCCCCAGATTTTATGTTGTCCTGGAGAGCTTGCAGAGCACTGGGGAAAGGCAGGCAGAGAATTCCCTGCTAGCACCTTCTCGGTGCCTGGGAAGAAGAAGTGTTCACATTGCTTCGCAGAATCGCTTTTGTGCAGAAAACACTAACACTTGTTCAGAACGAAAGAAAGCACAGAGCCCCAGATTTGCTGTTGTGCTGGAGAGCTTGCAGAGCACTGGGGAAAGGCAGGCAGAGAATTCCCTGCTAGCACCTTCTCTCTGCGCGGGAATGAGAAGTGTTCACATTGCTTCGCAGAATCGCTTTTGTGCAGAAAACACTAACACTTGTTCAGAACGAAAGAAAGCACAGAGCCCCAGATTTTCTGTTGTCCTGGAGAGCTTGCAGAGCACTGGGGAAAGGCAGGCAGAGAATTCCCTGCTAGCACCTTCTCTGTGCCTGGGAAGCAGAAGTGTTCACATTGCTTCGCAGAATCGCTTTTGTGCAGAAAACACTAACACTTGTTCAGAACGAAAGAAAGCACAGAGCCCCAGATTTTATGTTGTCCTGGAGAGCTTGCAGAGCACTGGGGAAAGGCAGGCAGAGAATTCCCTGCTAGCACCTTCTCTCTGCGCGGGAATGAGAAGTGTTCACATTGCTTCGCAGAATCGCTTTTGTGCAGAAAACACTAACACTTGTTCAGAACGAAAGAAAGCACAGAGCCCCAGATTTTATGTTGTCCTGGAGAGCTTGCAGAGCACTGGGGAAAGGCATGCAGAGAATTCCCTGCTAGCACCTTCTCTCTGCGCGGGAATGAGAAGTGTTCATATTTTTTCGCAGAATCGCATTTGCGTCGCTTCAGAGAACACAAAAGCTTGTTCAGGACGAAAGAAAGCACAGAGCCCCAGATTTGCTGTTGTCCTGGAGAGCTTGCAGAGCACTGGGGAAAGGCAGGCAGAGAATTCCCTGCTAGCACCTTCTCTGTGCCTGGGAAGAAGAAGTGTTCACATTGCTTCGCAGAATCGCTTTTGTGCAGAAAACACTAACACTTGTTCAGAACGAAAGAAAGCACAGAGCCCCAGATTTGCTGTTGTCCTGGAGAGCTTGCAGAGCACTGGGGAAAGGCAGGCAGAGAATTCCCTGCTAGCACCTTCTCTGTGCCTGGGAAGGCAAAGTGTTCACATTGCTTCGCAGAATCGCTTTTGTGCAGAAAACAGTAACACTTGTTCAGAAGGAAAGAAAGCACAGAGCCCCAGATTTTATGTTGTCCTGGAGAGCTTGCAGAGCACTGGGGAAAGGCAGGCAGAGAATTCCCTGCTAGCACCTTCTCTGTGCCTGGGAAGCAGAAGTGTTCACATTGCTTCGCAGAATCGCTTTTGTGCAGAAAACACTAACACTTGTTCAGAACGAAAGAAAGCACAGAGCCCCAGATTTGCTGTTGTCCTGGAGAGCTTGCAGAGCACTGGGGAAAGGCAGGCAGAGAATTCCCTGCTAGCACCTTCTCTCTGCGCGGGAATGAGAAGTGTTCACATTGCTTCGCAGAATCGCTTTTGTGCAGAAAACACTAACACTTGTTCAGAACGAAAGAAAGCACAGAGCCCCAGATTTGCTGTTACCCTGGAGAGCTTGCAGAGCACTGGGGAAAGCAGGCAGAGAATTCCCTGCTAGCACCTTCTCTGTGCGCGGGAAGGCAAAGTGTTCACATTTCCTCGCAGAATCGCTTTTGTGCAGAAAACACTAACACTTGTTCAGAACGAAAGAAAGCACAGAGCCCCAGATTTGCTGTTGTGCTGGAGAGCTTGCAGAGCACTGGGGAAAGGCAGGCAGAGAATTCCCTGCTAGCACCTTCTCGGTGCCTGGGAAGAAGAAGTGTTCACATTGCTTCGCAGAATCGCTTTTGTGCAGAAAACACTAACACTTGTTCAGGACGAAAGAAAGCACAGAGCCCCAGATTTTATGTTGTCCTGGAGAGCTTGCAGAGCACTGGGGAAAGGCAGGCAGAGAATTCCCTGCTAGCACCTTCTCGGTGCCTGGGAAGAAGAAGTGTTCACATTGCTTCGCAGAATCGCTTTTGTGCAGAAAACACTAACACTTGTTCAGAACGAAAGAAAGCACAGAGCCCCAGATTTTATGTTGTCCTGGAGAGCTTGCAGAGCACTGGGGAAAGGCAGGCAGAGAATTCCCTGCTAGCACCTTCTCTGTGCCTGGGAAGCAGAAGTGTTCACATTGCTTCGCAGAATCGCTTTTGTGCAGAAAACACTAACACTTGTTCAGAACGAAAGAAAGCACAGAGACCCAGATTTTATGTTGTCCTGGAGAGCTTGCAGAGCACTGGGGAAAGGCAGGCAGAGAATTCCCTGCTAGCACCTTCTCGGTGCCTGGGAAGAAGAAGTGTTCACATTGCTTCGAGAATCGCTTTTGTGCAGAAATCACTAACACTTGTTCAGAACGAAAGAAAGCACAGAGCCCCAAATTTGCTGTTGTCCTGGAGAGCTTGCAGAGCACTGGGGAAAGGCAGGCAGAGAATTCCCTGCTAGCACCTTCTCTGTGCGCGGGAAGGCAAAGTGTTCACATTTCCTCGCAGAATCGCTTTTGTGCAGAAAACACTAACACTTGTTCAGAACGAAAGAAAGCACAGAGACCCAGATTTTATGTTGTCCTGGAGAGCTTGCAGAGCACTGGGGAAAGGCAGGCAGAGAATTCCCTGCTAGCACCTTCTCTCTGCGCGGGAATGAGAAGTGTTCAATTGCTTCGCAGAATCGCATTTGCGTCGCTTCAGAGAACACAAAAGCTTGTTCAGGACGAAAGAAAGCACAGAGCCCCAGATTTGCTGTTACCCTGGAGAGCTTGCAGAGCACTGGGGAAAGGCAGGCAGAGAATTCCCTGCTAGCACCTTCTCTGTGCCTGGGAAGCAGAAGTGTTCACATTTCCTCGCAGAATCGCTTTTGTGCAGAAAACACTAACACTTGTTCAGAACGAAAGAAAGCACAGAGCCCCAGATTTTATGTTGTCCTGGAGAGCTTGCAGAGCACTGGGGAAAGGCAGGCAGAGAATTCCCTGCTAGCACCTTCTCTGTGCCTGGGAAGAAGAAGTGTTCACATTGCTTCGCAGAATCGCTTTTGTGCAGAAAACACTAACACTTGTTCAGAACGAAAGAAAGCACAGAGCCCCAGATTTGCTGTTGTCCTGGAGAGCTTGCAGAGCACTGGGGAAAGGCAGGCAGAGAATTCTCTGCTAGCACCTTCTCGGTGCCTGGGAAGAAGAAGTGTTCACATTGCTTCGCAGAATCGCTTTTGTGCAGAAAACACTAACACTTGTTCAGAACGAAAGAAAGCACAGAGCCCCAGATTTGCTGTTGTGCTGGAGAGCTTGCAGAGCACTGGGGAAAGGCAGGCAGAGAATTCCCTGCTAGCACCTTCTCTCTGCGCGGGAATGAGAAGTGTTCACATTGCTTCGCAGAATCGCTTTTGTGCAGAAAACACTAACACTTGTTCAGAACGAAAGAAAGCACAGAGACCCAGATTTTATGTTGTCCTGGAGAGCTTGCAGAGCACTGGGGAAAGGCAGGCAGAGAATTCCCTGCTAGCACCTTCTCTCTGCGCGGGAATGAGAAGTGTTCACATTGCTTCGCAGAATCGCTTTTGTGCAGAAAACACTAACACTTGTTCAGAACGAAAGAAAGCACAGAGCCCCAGATTTTATGTTGTCCTGGAGAGCTTGCAGAGCACTGGGGAAAGGCAGGCAGAGAATTCCCTGCTAGCACCTTCTCGGTGCCTGGGAAGAAGAAGTGTTCACATTGCTTCGAGAATCGCTTTTGTGCAGAAAACACTAACACTTGTTCAGAACGAAAGAAAGCACAGAGCCCCAGATTTGCTGTTGTCCTGGAGAGATTGCAGAGCACTGGGGAATGGCAAGGAGAGAATTCCCTGCTAGCACCTTCTCTCTGCGCGGGAATGAGAAGTGTTGACATTGCTTCGCAGAATCGCTTTTGTGCAGAAAACACTAACACTTGTTCAGAACGAAAGAAAGCACAGAGCCCCAAATTTGCTGTTGTCCTGGAGAGCTTGCAGAGCACTGGGGAAAGGCAGGCAGAGAATTCCCTGCTAGCACCTTCTCTGTGCGCGGGAAGGCAAAGTGTTCACATTTCCTCGCAGAATCGCTTTTGTGCAGAAAACACTAACACTTGTTCAGAACGAAAGAAAGCACAGAGCCCCAGATTTTATGTTGTCCTGGAGAGCTTGCAGAGCACTGGGGAAAGGCAGGCAGAGAATTCCCTGCTAGCACCTTCTCTGTGCGCGGGAAGGCAAAGTGTTCACATTTCCTCGCAGAATCGCTTTTGTGCAGAAAACACTAACACTTGTTCAGAACGAAAGAAAGCACAGAGCCCCAGATTTTAAGTTGTCCTGGAGAGCTTGCAGAGCACTGGGGAAAGGCAGGCAGAGAATTCCCTGCTAGCACCTTCTCGGTGCCTGGGAAGAAGAAGTGTTCACATTGCTTCGCAGAATCGCTTTTGTGCAGAAAACACTAACACTTGTTCAGAACGAAAGAAAGCACAGAGCCCCAGATTTGCTGTTGTCCTGGAGAGCTTGCAGAGCACTGGGGAAAGGCAGGCAGAGAATTCCCTGCTAGCACCTTCTCTCTGCGCGGGAATGAGAAGTGTTCAATTGCTTCGCAGAATCGCATTTGCGTCGCTTCAGAGAACACAAAAGCTTGTTCAGGACGAAAGAAAGCACAGAGCCCCAGATTTGCTGTTACCCTGGAGAGCTTGCAGAGCACTGGGGAAAGGCAGGCAGAGAATTCCCTGCTAGCACCTTCTCTGTGCCTGGGAAGCAGAAGTGTTCACATTTCCTCGCAGAATCGCTTTTGTGCAGAAAACACTAACACTTGTTCAGAACGAAAGAAAGCACAGAGCCCCAGATTTTATGTTGTCCTGGAGAGCTTGCAGAGCACTGGGGAAAGGCAGGCAGAGAATTCCCTGCTAGCACCTTCTCTGTGCCTGGGAAGAAGAAGTGTTCACATTGCTTCGCAGAATCGCTTTTGTGCAGAAAACACTAACACTTGTTCAGAACGAAAGAAAGCACAGAGCCCCAGATTTGCTGTTGTCCTGGAGAGCTTGCAGAGCACTGGGGAAAGGCAGGCAGAGAATTCCCTGCTAGCACCTTCTCGGTGCCTGGGAAGAAGAAGTGTTCACATTGCTTCGCAGAATCGCTTTTGTGCAGAAAACACTAACACTTGTTCAGAACGAAAGAAAGCACAGAGCCCCACATTTTATGTTGTCCTGGAGAGCTTGCAGAGCACTGGGGAAAGGCAGGCAGAGAATTCCCTGCTAGCACCTTCTCTCTGCGCGGGAATGAGAAGTGTTCACATTGCTTCGCAGAATCGCTTTTGTGCAGAAAACACTAACACTTGTTCAGAACGAAAGAAAGCACAGAGCCCCAGATTTTATGTTGTCCTGGAGAGCTTGCAGAGCACTGGGGAAAGGCAGGCAGAGAATTCCCTGCTAGCACCTTCTCTCTGCGCGGGAATGAGAAGTGTTCACATTGCTTCGCAGAATCGCTTTTGTGCAGAAAACACTAACACTTGTTCAGAACGAAAGAAAGCACAGAGCCCCAGATTTGCTGTTACCCTGGAGAGCTTGCAGAGCACTGGGGAAAGCAGGCAGAGAATTCCCTGCTAGCACCTTCTCTGTGCGCGGGAAGGCAAAGTGTTCACATTTCCTCGCAGAATCGCTTTTGTGCAGAAAACACTAACACTTGTTCAGAACGAAAGAAAGCACAGAGACCCAGATTTTATGTTGTCCTGGAGAGCTTGCAGAGCACTGGGGAAAGGCAGGCAGAGAATTCCCTGCTAGCACCTTCTCGGTGCCTGGGAAGAAGAAGTGTTCACATTGCTTCGAGAATCGCTTTTGTGCAGAAAACACTAACACTTGTTCAGAACGAAAGAAAGCACAGAGCCCCAGATTTTATGTTGTCCTGGAGAGATTGCACAGCACTGGGGAATGGCAAGGAGAGAATTCCCTGCTAGCACCTTCTCTCTGCGCGGGAATGAGAAGTGTTGACATTGCTTCGCAGAATCGCTTTTGTGCAGAAAACACTAACACTTGTTCAGAACGAAAGAAAGCACAGAGCCCCAGATTTGCTGTTGTCCTGGAGAGCTTGCAGAGCACTGGGGAAAGGCAGGCAGAGAATTCCCTGCTAGCACCTTCTCTGTGCGCGGGAAGGCAAAGTGTTCACATTTCCTCGCAGAATCGCTTTTGTGCAGAAAACACTAACACTTGTTCAGAACGAAAGAAAGCACAGAGCCCCAGATTTTATGTTGTCCTGGAGAGCTTGCAGAGCACTGGGGAAAGGCAGGCAGAGAATTCCCTGCTAGCACCTTCTCTCTGCGCGGGAAGGCAAAGTGTTCACATTTCCTCGCAGAATCGCTTTTGTGCAGAAAACACTAACACTTGTTCAGAACGAAAGAAAGCACAGAGCCCCAGATTTGCTGTTGTCCTGGAGAGCTTGCAGAGCACTGGGGAAAGGCAGGCAGAGAATTCCCTGCTAGCACCTTCTCGGTGCCTGGGAAGAAGAAGTGTTCACATTGCTTCGCAGAATCGCTTTTGTGCAGAAAACACTAACACTTGTTCAGGACGAAAGAAAGCACAGAGCCCCAGATTTGCTGTTGTCCTGGAGAGCTTGCAGAGCACTGGGGAAAGGCAGGCAGAGAATTCCCTGCTAGCACCTTCTCTGTGCGCGGGAATGAGTAGTGTTCACATTGCTTCGCAGAATCGCATTTGCGTCGCTTCAGAGAACACAAAAGCTTGTTCAGGACGAAAGAAAGCACAGAGCCCCAGATTTGCTGTTACCCTGGAGAGCTTGCAGAGCACTGGGGAAAGGCAGGCAGAGAATTCCCTGCTAGCACCTTCTCTGTGCCTGGGAAGCAGAAGTGTTCACATTTCCTCGCAGAATCGCTTTTGTGCAGAAAACACTAACACTTGTTCAGAACGAAAGAAAGCACAGAGCCCCAGATTTTATGTTGTCCTGGAGAGCTTGCAGAGCACTGGGGAAAGGCAGGCAGAGAATTCCCTGCTAGCACCTTCTCTGTGCCTGGGAAGAAGAAGTGTTCACATTGCTTCGCAGAATCGCTTTTGTGCAGAAAACACTAACACTTGTTCAGAACGAAAGAAAGCACAGAGCCCCAGATTTGCTGTTGTCCTGGAGAGCTTGCAGAGCACTGGGGAAAGGCAGGCAGAGAATTCCCTGCTAGCACCTTCTCTGTGCGCGGGAAGGCAAAGTGTTCACATTTCCTCGCAGAATCGCTTTTGTGCAGAAAACACTAACACTTGTTCAGAACGAAAGAAAGCACAGAGCCCCAGATTTTATGTTGTGCTGGAGAGCTTGCAGAGCACTGGGGAAAGGCAGGCAGAGAATTCCCTGCTAGCACCTTCTCTCTGCGCGGGAATGAGAAGTGTTCACATTGCTTCGCAGAATCGCTTTTGTGCAGAAAACACTAACACTTGTTCAGAACGAAAGAAAGCACAGAGCCCCACATTTTATGTTGTCCTGGAGAGCTTGCAGAGCACTGGGGAAAGGCAGGCAGAGAATTCCCTGCTAGCACCTTCTCTCTGCGCGGGAATGAGAAGTGTTCACATTGCTTCGCAGAATCGCTTTTGTGCAGAAAACACTAACACTTGTTCAGAACGAAAGAAAGCACAGAGCCCCAGATTTTATGTTGTCCTGGAGAGCTTGCAGAGCACTGGGGAAAGGCAGGCAGAGAATTCCCTGCTAGCACCTTCTCGGTGCCTGGGAAGAAGAAGTGTTCACATTGCTTCGCAGAATCGCTTTTGTGCAGAAAACACTAACACTTGTTCAGAACGAAAGAAAGCACAGAGCCCCAGATTTGCTGTTGTCCTGGAGAGCTTGCAGAGCACTGGGGAAAGGCAGGCAGAGAATTCCCTGCTAGCACCTTCTCTGTGCGCGGGAAGGCAAAGTGTTCACATTTCCTCGCAGAATCGCTTTTGTGCAGAAAACACTAACACTTGTTCAGAACGAAAGAAAGCACAGAGCCCCAGATTTTATGTTGTCCTGGAGAGCTTGCAGAGCACTGGGGAAAGGCAGGCAGAGAATTCCCTGCTAGCACCTTCTCTGTGCCTGGGAAGAAGAAGTGTTCACATTGCTTCGCAGAATCGCTTTTGTGCAGAAAACACTAACACTTGTTCAGAACGAAAGAAAGCACAGAGCCCCAGATTTTATGTTGTCCTGGAGAGCTTGCAGAGCACTGGGGAAAGGCAGGCAGAGAATTCCCTGCTAGCACCTTCTCTCTGCGCGGGAATGAGAAGTGTTCACATTGCTTCGCAGAATCGCTTTTGTGCAGAAAACACTAACACTTGTTCAGAACGAAAGAAAGCACAGAGACCCAGATTTTATGTTGTCCTGGAGAGCTTGCAGAGCACTGGGGAAAGGCAGGCAGAGAATTCCCTGCTAGCACCTTCTCTCTGCGCGGGAATGAGAAGTGTTCACATTGCTTCGCAGAATCGCTTTTGTGCAGAAAACACTAACACTTGTTCAGAACGAAAGAAAGCACAGAGACCCAGATTTTATGTTGTCCTGGAGAGCTTGCAGAGCACTGGGGAAAGGCAGGCAGAGAATTCCCTGCTAGCACCTTCTCTCTGCGCGGGAATGAGAAGTGTTCACATTTTTTCGCAGAATCGCATTTGCGTCGCTTCAGAGAACACAAAAGCTTGTTCAGGACGAAAGAAAGCACAGAGCCCCAGATTTGCTGTTACCCTGGAGAGCTTGCAGAGCACTGGGGAAAGGCAGGCAGAGAATTCCCTGCTAGCACCTTCTCTGTGCGCGGGAAGGCAAAGTGTTCACATTTCCTCGCAGAATCGCTTTTGTGCAGAAAACACTAACACTTGTTCAGAACGAAAGAAAGCACAGAGCCCCAGATTTTATGTTGTCCTGGAGAGCTTGCAGAGCACTGGGGAAAGGCAGGCAGAGAATTCCCTGCTAGCACCTTCTCTGTGCCTGGGAAGAAGAAGTGTTCACATTGCTTCGCAGAATCGCTTTTGTGCAGAAAACACTAACACTTGTTCAGAACGAAAGAAAGCACAGAGCCCCAGATTTGCTGTTGTCCTGGAGAGCTTGCAGAGCACTGGGGAAAGGCAGGCAGAGAATTCCCTGCTAGCACCTTCTCTGTGCCTGGGAAGAAGAAGTGTTCACATTGCTTCGCAGAATCGCTTTTGTGCAGAAAACACTAACACTTGTTCAGAACGAAAGAAAGCACAGAGCCCCAGATTTTATGTTGTCCTGGAGAGCTTGCAGAGCACTGGGGAAAGGCAGGCAGAGAATTCCCTGCTAGCACCTTCTCTGTGCCTGGGAAGCAGAAGTGTTCACATTGCTTCGCAGAATCGCTTTTGTGCAGAAAACACTAACACTTGTTCAGAACGAAAGAAAGCACAGAGCCCCAGATTTGCTGTTGTCCTGGAGAGCTTGCAGAGCACTGGGGAAAGGCAGGCAGAGAATTCCCTGCTAGCACCTTCTCTCTGCACGGGAATGAGAAGTGTTCACATTGCTTCGCAGAATCGCTTTTGTGCAGAAAACACTAACACTTGTTCAGGACGAAAGAAAGCACAGAGCCCCAGATTTGCTGTTACCCTGGAGAGCTTGCAGAGCACTGGGGAAAGCAGGCAGAGAATTCCCTGCTAGCACCTTCTCTGTGCGCGGGAAGGCAAAGTGTTCACATTTCCTCGCAGAATCGCTTTTGTGCAGAAAACACTAACACTTGTTCAGAACGAAAGAAAGCACAGAGACCCAGATTTTATGTTGTCCTGGAGAGCTTGCAGAGCACTGGGGAAAGGCAGGCAGAGAATTCCCTGCTAGCACCTTCTCTGTGCGCGGGAATGAGAAGTGTTCACATTGCTTCGCAGAATCGCTTTTGTGCAGAAAACACTAACACTTGTTCAGAACGAAAGAAAGCACAGAGCCCCAGATTTTATGTTGTCCTGGAGAGCTTGCAGAGCACTGGGGAAAGGCAGGCAGAGAATTCCCTGCTAGCACCTTCTCTCTGCGCGGGAATGAGAAGTGTTCACATTTTTTCGCAGAATCGCATTTGCGTCGCTTCAGAGAACACAAAAGCTTGTTCAGGACGAAAGAAAGCACAGAGCCCCAGATTTGCTGTTGTGCTAGAGAGCTTGCAGAGCACTGGGGAAAGGCAGGCAGAGAATTCCCTGCTAGCACCTTCTAATGTGCGCGGGAAGGCAAAGTGTTCACATTTCCTCGCAGAATCGCTTTTGTGCAGAAAACACTAACACTTGTTCAGAACGAAAGAAAGCACAGAGCCCCAGATTTTATGTTGTCCTGGAGAGCTTGCAGAGCACTGGGGAAAGGCAGGCAGAGAATTCCCTGCTAGCACCTTCTCTGTGCCTGGGAAGCAGAAGTGTTCACATTTCCTCGCAGAATCGCTTTTGTGCAGAAAACACTAACACTTGTTCAGAACGAAAGAAAGCACAGAGCCCCAGATTTTATGTTGTCCTGGAGAGCTTGCAGAGCACTGGGGAAAGGCAGGCAGAGAATTCCCTGCTAGCACCTTCTCTGTGCCTGGGAAGAAGAAGTGTTCACATTGCTTCGCAGAATCGCTTTTGTGCAGAAAACACTAACACTTGTTCAGAACGAAAGAAAGCACAGAGCCCCAGATTTTATGTTGTCCTGGAGAGCTTGCAGAGCACTGGGGAAAGGCAGGCAGAGAATTCCCTGCTAGCACCTTCTCTCTGCGCGGGAATGAGAAGTGTTCACATTGCTTCGCAGAATCGCTTTTGTGCAGAAAACACTAACACTTGTTCAGAACGAAAGAAAGCACAGAGACCCAGATTTTATGTTGTCCTGGAGAGCTTGCAGAGCACTGGGGAAAGGCAGGCAGAGAATTCCCTGCTAGCACCTTCTCTCTGCGCGGGAATGAGAAGTGTTCACATTGCTTCGCAGAATCGCTTTTGTGCAGAAAACACTAACACTTGTTCAGAACGAAAGAAAGCACAGAGACCCAGATTTTATGTTGTCCTGGAGAGCTTGCAGAGCACTGGGGAAAGGCAGGCAGAGAATTCCCTGCTAGCACCTTCTCTCTGCGCGGGAATGAGAAGTGTTCACATTTTTTCGCAGAATCGCATTTGCGTCGCTTCAGAGAACACAAAAGCTTGTTCAGGACGAAAGAAAGCACAGAGCCCCAGATTTGCTGTTACCCTGGAGAGCTTGCAGAGCACTGGGGAAAGGCAGGCAGAGAATTCCCTGCTAGCACCTTCTCTGTGCGCGGGAAGGCAAAGTGTTCACATTTCCTCGCAGAATCGCTTTTGTGCAGAAAACACTAACACTTGTTCAGAACGAAAGAAAGCACAGAGCCCCAGATTTTATGTTGTCCTGGAGAGCTTGCAGAGCACTGGGGAAAGGCAGGCAGAGAATTCCCTGCTAGCACCTTCTCTGTGCCTGGGAAGAAGAAGTGTTCACATTGCTTCGCAGAATCGCTTTTGTGCAGAAAACACTAACACTTGTTCAGAACGAAAGAAAGCACAGAGCCCCAGATTTGCTGTTGTCCTGGAGAGCTTGCAGAGCACTGGGGAAAGGCAGGCAGAGAATTCCCTGCTAGCACCTTCTCTGTGCCTGGGAAGAAGAAGTGTTCACATTGCTTCGCAGAATCGCTTTTGTGCAGAAAACACTAACACTTGTTCAGAACGAAAGAAAGCACAGAGCCCCAGATTTTATGTTGTCCTGGAGAGCTTGCAGAGCACTGGGGAAAGGCAGGCAGAGAATTCCCTGCTAGCACCTTCTCTGTGCCTGGGAAGCAGAAGTGTTCACATTGCTTCGCAGAATCGCTTTTGTGCAGAAAACACTAACACTTGTTCAGAACGAAAGAAAGCACAGAGCCCCAGATTTGCTGTTGTCCTGGAGAGCTTGCAGAGCACTGGGGAAAGGCAGGCAGAGAATTCCCTGCTAGCACCTTCTCTCTGCACGGGAATGAGAAGTGTTCACATTGCTTCGCAGAATCGCTTTTGTGCAGAAAACACTAACACTTGTTCAGGACGAAAGAAAGCACAGAGCCCCAGATTTTATGTTGTCCTGGAGAGCTTGCAGAGCACTGGGGAAAGCAGGCAGAGAATTCCCTGCTAGCACCTTCTCTGTGCGCGGGAAGGCAAAGTGTTCACATTTCCTCGCAGAATCGCTTTTGTGCAGAAAACACTAACACTTGTTCAGAACGAAAGAAAGCACAGAGCCCCAGATTTTATGTTGTCCTGGAGAGCTTGCAGAGCACTGGGGAAAGGCAGGCAGAGAATTCCCTGCTAGCACCTTCTCTCTGCGCGGGAATGAGAAGTGTTCACATTTTTTCGCAGAATCGCATTTGCGTCGCTTCAGAGAACACAAAAGCTTGTTCAGGACGAAAGAAAGCACAGAGCCCCAGATTTGCTGTTACCCTGGAGAGCTTGCAGAGCACTGGGGAAAGGCAGGCAGAGAATTCCCTGCTAGCACCTTCTAATGTGCGCGGGAAGGCAAAGTGTTCACATTTCCTCGCAGAATCGCTTTTGTGCAGAAAACACTAACACTTGTTCAGAACGAAAGAAAGCACAGAGCCCCAGATTTTATGTTGTCCTGGAGAGCTTGCAGAGCACTGGGGAAAGGCAGGCAGAGAATTCCCTGCTAGCACCTTCTCTGTGCCTGGGAAGCAGAAGTGTTCACATTGCTTCGCAGAATCGCTTTTGTGCAGAAAACACTAACACTTGTTCAGAACGAAAGAAAGCACAGAGCCCCAGATTTTATGTTGTCCTGGAGAGCTTGCAGAGCACTGGGGAAAGGCAGGCAGAGAATTCCCTGCTAGCACCTTCTCTGTGCCTGGGAAGCAGAAGTGTTCACATTGCTTCGCAGAATCGCTTTTGTGCAGAAAACACTAACACTTGTTCAGAACGAAAGAAAGCACAGAGCCCCAGATTTGCTGTTGTCCTGGAGAGCTTGCAGAGCACTGGGGAAAGGCAGGCAGAGAATTCCCTGCTAGCACCTTCTCTCTGCGCGGGAATGAGAAGTGTTCACATTGCTTCGCAGAATCGCTTTTGTGCAGAAAACACTAACACTTGTTCAGAACGAAAGAAAGCACAGAGACCCAGATTTTATGTTGTCCTGGAGAGCTTGCAGAGCACTGGGGAAAGGCAGGCAGAGAATTCCCTGCTAGCACCTTCTCTGTGCGCGGGAAGGCAAAGTGTTCACATTTCCTCGCAGAATCGCTTTTGTGCAGAAAACACTAACACTTGTTCAGAACGAAAGAAAGCACAGAGCCCCAGATTTTATGTTGTCCTGGAGAGCTTGAAGAGCACTGGGGAAAGGCAGGCAGAGAATTCCCTGCTAGCACCTTCTCTCTGCGCGGGAAGGCAAAGTGTTCACATTTCCTCGCAGAATCGCTTTTGTGCAGAAAACACTAACACTTGTTCAGAACGAAAGAAAGCACAGAGCCCCAGATTTTATGTTGTCCTGGAGAGCTTGCAGAGCACTGGGGAAAGGCAGGCAGAGAATTCCCTGCTAGCACCTTCTCGGTGCCTGGGAAGAAGAAGTGTTCACATTGCTTCGCAGAATCGCTTTTGTGCAGAAAACACTAACACTTGTTCAGAACGAAAGAAAGCACAGAGCCCCAGATTTGCTGTTGTCCTGGAGAGCTTGCAGAGCACTGGGGAAAGGCAGGCAGAGAATTCCCTGCTAGCACCTTCTCTGTGCGCGGGAAGGCAAAGTGTTCACATTTCCTCGCAGAATCGCTTTTGTGCAGAAAACACTAACACTTGTTCAGAACGAAAGAAAGCACAGAGCCCCACATTTTATGTTGTCCTGGAGAGCTTGCAGAGCACTGGGGAAAGGCAGGCAGAGAATTCCCTGCTAGCACCTTCTCTGTGCCTGGGAAGAAGAAGTGTTCACATTGCTTCGCAGAATCGCTTTTGTGCAGAAAACACTAACACTTGTTCAGAACGAAAGAAAGCACAGAGCCCCAGATTTTATGTTGTCCTGGAGAGCTTGCAGAGCACTGGGGAAAGGCAGGCAGAGAATTCCCTGCTAGCACCTTCTCTCTGCGCGGGAATGAGAAGTGTTCACATTGCTTCGCAGAATCGCTTTTGTGCAGAAAACACTAACACTTGTTCAGAACGAAAGAAAGCACAGAGACCCAGATTTTATGTTGTCCTGGAGAGCTTGCAGAGCACTGGGGAAAGGCAGGCAGAGAATTCCCTGCTAGCACCTTCTCTCTGCGCGGGAATGAGAAGTGTTCACATTGCTTCGCAGAATCGCTTTTGTGCAGAAAACACTAACACTTGTTCAGAACGAAAGAAAGCACAGAGCCCCACATTTTATGTTGTCCTGGAGAGCTTGCAGAGCACTGGGGAAAGGCAGGCAGAGAATTCCCTGCTAGCACCTTCTCTCTGCGCGGGAATGAGTAGTGTTCACATTGCTTCGCAGAATCGCATTTGCGTCGCTTCAGAGAACACAAAAGCTTGTTCAGGACGAAAGAAAGCACAGAGCCCCATATTTGCTGTTACCCTGGAGAGCTTGCAGAGCACTGGGGAAAGGCAGGCAGAGAATTCCCTGCTAGCACCTTCTCTGTGCCTGGGAAGCAGAAGTGTTCACATTGCTTCGCAGAATCGCTTTTGTGCAGAAAACACTAACACTTGTTCAGAACGAAAGAAAGCACAGAGCCCCAGATTTTATGTTGTCCTGGAGAGCTTGCAGAGCACTGGGGAAAGGCAGGCAGAGAATTCCCTGCTAGCACCTTCTCTGTGCCTGGGAAGAAGAAGTGTTCACATTGCTTCGCAGAATCGCTTTTGTGCAGAAAACACTAACACTTGTTCAGAACGAAAGAAAGCACAGAGCCCCAGATTTGCTGTTGTCCTGGAGAGCTTGCAGAGCACTGGGGAAAGGCAGGCAGAGAATTCCCTGCTAGCACCTTCTCTGTGCGCGGGAAGGCAAAGTGTTCACATTTCCTCGCAGAATCGCTTTTGTGCAGAAAACACTAACACTTGTTCAGAACGAAAGAAAGCACAGAGCCCCAGATTTTATGTTGTGCTGGAGAGCTTGCAGAGCACTGGGGAAAGGCAGGCAGAGAATTCCCTGCTAGCACCTTCTCTCTGCGCGGGAATGAGAAGTGTTCACATTGCTTCGCAGAATCGCTTTTGTGCAGAAAACACTAACACTTGTTCAGAACGAAAGAAAGCACAGAGCCCCACATTTTATGTTGTCCTGGAGAGCTTGCAGAGCACTGGGGAAAGGCAGGCAGAGAATTCCCTGCTAGCACCTTCTCTCTGCGCGGGAATGAGAAGTGTTCACATTGCTTCGCAGAATCGCTTTTGTGCAGAAAACACTAACACTTGTTCAGAACGAAAGAAAGCACAGAGCCCCAGATTTTATGTTGTCCTGGAGAGCTTGCAGAGCACTGGGGAAAGGCAGGCAGAGAATTCCCTGCTAGCACCTTCTCTCTGCGCGGGAATGAGAAGTGTTCACATTTTTTCGCAGAATCGCATTTGCGTCGCTTCAGAGAACACAAAAGCTTGTTCAGGACGAAAGAAAGCACAGAGCCCCAGATTTGCTGTTACCCTGGAGAGCTTGCAGAGCACTGGGGAAAGGCAGGCAGAGAATTCCCTGCTAGCACCTTCTCTGTGCCTGGGAAGCAGAAGTGTTCACATTGCTTCGCAGAATCGCTTTTGTGCAGAAAACACTAACACTTGTTCAGAACGAAAGAAAGCACAGAGCCCCAGATTTTATGTTGTCCTGGAGAGCTTGCAGAGCACTGGGGAAAGGCAGGCAGAGAATTCCCTGCTAGCACCTTCTCTCTGCGCGGGAAGGCAAAGTGTTCACATTTCCTCGCAGAATCGCTTTTGTGCAGAAAACACTAACACTTGTTCAGAACGAAAGAAAGCACAGAGCCCCAGATTTTATGTTGTCCTGGAGAGCTTGCAGAGCACTGGGGAAAGGCAGGCAGAGAATTCCCTGCTAGCACCTTCTCGGTGCCTGGGAAGAAGAAGTGTTCACATTGCTTCGCAGAATCGCTTTTGTGCAGAAAACACTAACACTTGTTCAGAACGAAAGAAAGCACAGAGCCCCAGATTTGCTGTTGTCCTGGAGAGCTTGCAGAGCACTGGGGAAAGGCAGGCAGAGAATTCCCTGCTAGCACCTTCTCTGTGCGCGGGAAGGCAAAGTGTTCACATTTCCTCGCAGAATCGCTTTTGTGCAGAAAACACTAACACTTGTTCAGAACGAAAGAAAGCACAGAGCCCCAGATTTGCTGTTGTCCTGGAGAGCTTGCAGAGCACTGGGGAAAGGCAGGCAGAGAATTCCCTGCTAGCACCTTCTCTCTGCGCGGGAATGAGAAGTGTTCACATTGCTTCGCAGAATCGCTTTTGTGCAGAAAACACTAACACTTGTTCAGAACGAAAGAAAGCACAGAGCCCCAGATTTTATGTTGTCCTGGAGAGCTTGCAGAGCACTGGGGAAAGGCAGGCAGAGAATTCCCTGCTAGCACCTTCTCTCTGCGCGGGAATGAGAAGTGTTCACATTGCTTCGCAGAATCGCTTTTGTGCAGAAAACACTAACACTTGTTCAGAACGAAAGAAAGCACAGAGACCCAGATTTTATGTTGTCCTGGAGAGCTTGCAGAGCACTGGGGAAAGGCAGGCAGAGAATTCCCTGCTAGCACCTTCTCTCTGCGCGGGAATGAGAAGTGTTCACATTGCTTCGCAGAATCGCTTTTGTGCAGAAAACACTAACACTTGTTCAGAACGAAAGAAAGCACAGAGACCCAGATTTTATGTTGTCCTGGAGAGCTTGCAGAGCACTGGGGAAAGGCAGGCAGAGAATTCCCTGCTAGCACCTTCTCTCTGCGCGGGAATGAGAAGTGTTCACATTGCTTCGCAGAATCGCATTTGCGTCGCTTCAGAGAACACAAAAGCTTGTTCAGGACGAAAGAAAGCACAGAGCCCCAGATTTGCTGTTACCCTGGAGAGCTTGCAGAGCACTGGGGAAAGGCAGGCAGAGAATTCCCTGCTAGCACCTTCTCTGTGCGCGGGAAGGCAAAGTGTTCACATTTCCTCGCAGAATCGCTTTTGTGCAGAAAACACTAACACTTGTTCAGAACGAAAGAAAGCACAGAGCCCCAGATTTTATGTTGTCCTGGAGAGCTTGCAGAGCACTGGGGAAAGGCAGGCAGAGAATTCCCTGCTAGCACCTTCTCTGTGCCTGGGAAGAAGAAGTGTTCACATTGCTTCGCAGAATCGCTTTTGTGCAGAAAACACTAACACTTGTTCAGAACGAAAGAAAGCACAGAGCCCCAGATTTGCTGTTGTCCTGGAGAGCTTGCAGAGCACTGGGGAAAGGCAGGCAGAGAATTCCCTGCTAGCACCTTCTCTGTGCCTGGGAAGCAGAAGTGTTCACATTGCTTCGCAGAATCGCTTTTGTGCAGAAAACACTAACACTTGTTCAGAACGAAAGAAAGCACAGAGCCCCAGATTTGCTGTTGTCCTGGAGAGCTTGCAGAGCACTGGGGAAAGGCAGGCAGAGAATTCCCTGCTAGCACCTTCTCTCTGCACGGGAATGAGAAGTGTTCACATTGCTTCGCAGAATCGCTTTTGTGCAGAAAACACTAACACTTGTTCAGGACGAAAGAAAGCACAGAGCCCCAGATTTGCTGTTACCCTGGAGAGCTTGCAGAGCACTGGGGAAAGCAGGCAGAGAATTCCCTGCTAGCACCTTCTCTGTGCGCGGGAAGGCAAAGTGTTCACATTTCCTCGCAGAATCGCTTTTGTGCAGAAAACACTAACACTTGTTCAGAACGAAAGAAAGCACAGAGACCCAGATTTTATGTTGTCCTGGAGAGCTTGCAGAGCACTGGGGAAAGGCAGGCAGAGAATTCCCTGCTAGCACCTTCTCTGTGCCTGGGAAGCAGAAGTGTTCACATTGCTTCGCAGAATCGCTTTTGTGCAGAAAACACTAACACTTGTTCAGAACGAAAGAAAGCACAGAGCCCCAGATTTGCTGTTGTCCTGGAGAGCTTGCAGAGCACTGGGGAAAGGCAGGCAGAGAATTCCCTGCTAGCACCTTCTCTCTGCGCGGGAATGAGAAGTGTTCACATTGCTTCGCAGAATCGCTTTTGTGCAGAAAACACTAACACTTGTTCAGAACGAAAGAAAGCACAGAGCCCCAGATTTTATGTTGTCCTGGAGAGCTTGCAGAGCACTGGGGAAAGGCAGGCAGAGAATTCCCTGCTAGCACCTTCTCTGTGCGCGGGAAGGCAAAGTGTTCACATTTCCTCGCAGAATCGCTTTTGTGCAGAAAACACTAACACTTGTTCAGAACGAAAGAAAGCACAGAGCCCCAGATTTGCTGTTGTCCTGGAGAGCTTGCAGAGCACTGGGGAAAGGCAGGCAGAGAATTCCCTGCTAGCACCTTCTCTCTGCGCGGGAAGGCAAAGTGTTCACATTTCCTCGCAGAATCGCTTTTGTGCAGAAAACACTAACACTTGTTCAGAACGAAAGAAAGCACAGAGCCCCAGATTTTATGTTGTCCTGGAGAGCTTGCAGAGCACTGGGGAAAGGCAGGCAGAGAATTCCCTGCTAGCACCTTCTCTGTGCCTGGGAAGAAGAAGTGTTCCCATTGCTTCGCAGAATCGCTTTTGTGCAGAAAACACTAACACTTGTTCAGAACGAAAGAAAGCACAGAGCCCCAGATTTGCTGTTGTCCTGGAGAGCTTGCAGAGCACTGGGGAAAGGCAGGCAGAGAATTCCCTGCTAGCACCTTCTCTGTGCCTGGGAAGCAGAAGTGTTCACATTGCTTCGCAGAATCGCTTTTGTGCAGAAAACACTAACACTTGTTCAGAACGAAAGAAAGCACAGAGCCCCAGATTTTATGTTGTCCTGGAGAGCTTGCAGAGCACTGGGGAAAGGCAGGCAGAGAATTCCCTGCTAGCACCTTCTCTGTGCCTGGGAAGCAGAAGTGTTCACATTGCTTCGCAGAATCGCTTTTGTGCAGAAAACACTAACACTTGTTCAGAACGAAAGAAAGCACAGAGACCCAGATTTTATGTTGTCCTGGAGAGCTTGCAGAGCACTGGGGAAAGGCAGGCAGAGAATTCCCTGCTAGCACCTTCTCTGTGAGCGGGAAGGCAAAGTGTTCACATTTCCTCGCAGAATCGCTTTTGTGCAGAAAACACTAACACTTGTTCAGAACGAAAGAAAGCACAGAGCCCCAGATTTGCTGTTGTCCTGGAGAGCTTGCAGAGCACTGGGGAAAGGCAGGCAGAGAATTCCCTGCTAGCACCTTCTCTCTGCGCGGGAAGGCAAAGTGTTCACATTTCCTCGCAGAATCGCTTTTGTGCAGAAAACACTAACACTTGTTCAGAACGAAAGAAAGCACAGAGCCCCAGATTTTATGTTGTCCTGGAGAGCTTGCAGAGCACTGGGGAAAGGCAGGCAGAGAATTCCCTGCTAGCACCTTCTCTGTGCCTGGGAAGAAGAAGTGTTCACATTGCTTCGCAGAATCGCTTTTGTGCAGAAAACACTAACACTTGTTCAGAACGAAAGAAAGCACAGAGCCCCAGATTTGCTGTTGTCCTGGAGAGCTTGCAGAGCACTGGGGAAAGGCAGGCAGAGAATTCCCTGCTAGCACCTTCTCTGTGCCTGGGAAGCAGAAGTGTTCACATTGCTTCGCAGAATCGCTTTTGTGCAGAAAACACTAACACTTGTTCAGAACGAAAGAAAGCACAGAGCCCCAGATTTTATGTTGTCCTGGAGAGCTTGCAGAGCACTGGGGAAAGGCAGGCAGAGAATTCCCTGCTAGCACCTTCTCTGTGCCTGGGAAGCAGAAGTGTTCACATTGCTTCGCAGAATCGCTTTTGTGCAGAAAACACTAACACTTGTTCAGAACGAAAGAAAGCACAGAGACCCAGATTTTATGTTGTCCTGGAGAGCTTGCAGAGCACTGGGGAAAGGCAGGCAGAGAATTCCCTGCTAGCACCTTCTCTCTGCGCGGGAATGAGAAGTGTTCACATTGCTTCGCAGAATCGCTTTTGTGCAGAAAACACTAACACTTGTTCAGAATGAAAGAAAGCACAGAGCCCCAGATTTTATGTTGTCCTGGAGAGCTTGCAGAGCACTGGGGAAAGGCAGGCAGAGAATTCCCTGCTAGCACCTTCTCTGTGCCTGGGAAGAAGAAGTGTTCACATTGCTTCGCAGAATCGCTTTTGTGCAGAAAACACTAACACTTGTTCAGAACGAAAGAAAGCACAGAGCCCCAGATTTGCTGTTGTCCTGGAGAGCTTGCAGAGCACTGGGGAAAGGCAGGCAGAGAATTCCCTGCTAGCACCTTCTCTGTGCCTGGGAAGAAGAAGTGTTCACATTGCTTCGCAGAATCGCTTTTGTGCAGAAAACACTAACACTTGTTCAGAACGAAAGAAAGCACAGAGCCCCAGATTTTATGTTGTCCTGGAGAGCTTGCAGAGCACTGGGGAAAGGCAGGCAGAGAATTCCCTGCTAGCACCTTCTCTGTGCCTGGGAAGCAGAAGTGTTCACATTGCTTCGCAGAATCGCTTTTGTGCAGAAAACACTAACACTTGTTCAGAACGAAAGAAAGCACAGAGCCCCAGATTTGCTGTTGTCCTGGAGAGCTTGCAGAGCACTGGGGAAAGGCAGGCAGAGAATTCCCTGCTAGCACCTTCTCTCTGCACGGGAATGAGAAGTGTTCACATTGCTTCGCAGAATCGCTTTTGTGCAGAAAACACTAACACTTGTTCAGGACGAAAGAAAGCACAGAGCCCCAGATTTGCTGTTACCCTGGAGAGCTTGCAGAGCACTGGGGAAAGCAGGCAGAGAATTCCCTGCTAGCACCTTCTCTGTGCGCGGGAAGGCAAAGTGTTCACATTTCCTCGCAGAATCGCTTTTGTGCAGAAAACACTAACACTTGTTCAGAACGAAAGAAAGCACAGAGACCCAGATTTTATGTTGTCCTGGAGAGCTTGCAGAGCACTGGGGAAAGGCAGGCAGAGAATTCCCTGCTAGCACCTTCTCTGTGCGCGGGAATGAGAAGTGTTCACATTGCTTCGCAGAATCGCTTTTGTGCAGAAAACACTAACACTTGTTCAGAACGAAAGAAAGCACAGAGCCCCAGATTTTATGTTGTCCTGGAGAGCTTGCAGAGCACTGGGGAAAGGCAGGCAGAGAATTCCCTGCTAGCACCTTCTCTCTGCGCGGGAATGAGAAGTGTTCACATTTTTTCGCAGAATCGCATTTGCGTCGCTTCAGAGAACACAAAAGCTTGTTCAGGACGAAAGAAAGCACAGAGCCCCAGATTTGCTGTTACCCTGGAGAGCTTGCAGAGCACTGGGGAAAGGCAGGCAGAGAATTCCCTGCTAGCACCTTCTAATGTGCGCGGGAAGGCAAAGTGTTCACATTTCCTCGCAGAATCGCTTTTGTGCAGAAAACACTAACACTTGTTCAGAACGAAAGAAAGCACAGAGCCCCAGATTTTATGTTGTCCTGGAGAGCTTGCAGAGCACTGGGGAAAGGCAGGCAGAGAATTCCCTGCTAGCACCTTCTCTGTGCCTGGGAAGCAGAAGTGTTCACATTGCTTCGCAGAATCGCTTTTGTGCAGAAAACACTAACACTTGTTCAGAACGAAAGAAAGCACAGAGCCCCAGATTTTATGTTGTCCTGGAGAGCTTGCAGAGCACTGGGGAAAGGCAGGCAGAGAATTCCCTGCTAGCACCTTCTCTGTGCCTGGGAAGCAGAAGTGTTCACATTGCTTCGCAGAATCGCTTTTGTGCAGAAAACACTAACACTTGTTCAGAACGAAAGAAAGCACAGAGCCCCAGATTTGCTGTTGTCCTGGAGAGCTTGCAGAGCACTGGGGAAAGGCAGGCAGAGAATTCCCTGCTAGCACCTTCTCTCTGCGCGGGAATGAGAAGTGTTCACATTGCTTCGCAGAATCGCTTTTGTGCAGAAAACACTAACACTTGTTCAGAACGAAAGAAAGCACAGAGCCCCAGATTTGCTGTTGTCCTGGAGAGCTTGCAGAGCACTGGGGAAAGGCAGGCAGAGAATTCCCTGCTAGCACCTTCTCTGTGCGCGGGAAGGCAAAGTGTTCACATTTCCTCGCAGAATCGCTTTTGTGCAGAAAACACTAACACTTGTTCAGAACGAAAGAAAGCACAGAGCCCCAGATTTTATGTTGTCCTGGAGAGCTTGCAGAGCACTGGGGAAAGGCAGGCAGAGAATTCCCTGCTAGCACCTTCTCTCTGCGCGGGAAGGCAAAGTGTTCACATTTCCTCGCAGAATCGCTTTTGTGCAGAAAACACTAACACTTGTTCAGAACGAAAGAAAGCACAGAGCCCCAGATTTTATGTTGTCCTGGAGAGCTTGCAGAGCACTGGGGAAAGGCAGGCAGAGAATTCCCTGCTAGCACCTTCTCTGTGCCTGGGAAGAAGAAGTGTTCACATTGCTTCGCAGAATCGCTTTTGTGCAGAAAACACTAACACTTGTTCAGAACGAAAGAAAGCACAGAGCCCCAGATTTGCTGTTGTCCTGGAGAGCTTGCAGAGCACTGGGGAAAGGCAGGCAGAGAATTCCCTGCTAGCACCTTCTCTGTGCCTGGGAAGCAGAAGTTTTCACATTGCTTCGCAGAATCGCTTTTGTGCAGAAAACACTAACACTTGTTCAGAACGAAAGAAAGCACAGAGCCCCAGATTTTATGTTGTCCTGGAGAGCTTGCAGAGCACTGGGGAAAGGCAGGCAGAGAATTCCCTGCTAGCACCTTCTCTGTGCCTGGGAAGCAGAAGTGTTCACATTGCTTCGCAGAATCGCTTTTGTGCAGAAAACACTAACACTTGTTCAGAACGAAAGAAAGCACAGAGACCCAGATTTTATGTTGTCCTGGAGAGCTTGCAGAGCACTGGGGAAAGGCAGGCAGAGAATTCCCTGCTAGCACCTTCTCTCTGCGCGGGAATGAGAAGTGTTCACATTGCTTCGCAGAATCGCTTTTGTGCAGAAAACACTAACACTTGTTCAGAATGAAAGAAAGCACAGAGCCCCAGATTTTATGTTGTCCTGGAGAGCTTGCAGAGCACTGGGGAAAGGCAGGCAGAGAATTCCCTGCTAGCACCTTCTCTGTGCCTGGGAAGAAGAAGTGTTCACATTGCTTCGCAGAATCGCTTTTGTGCAGAAAACACTAACACTTGTTCAGAACGAAAGAAAGCACAGAGCCCCAGATTTGCTGTTGTCCTGGAGAGCTTGCAGAGCACTGGGGAAAGGCAGGCAGAGAATTCCCTGCTAGCACCTTCTCTGTGCCTGGGAAGAAGAAGTGTTCACATTGCTTCGCAGAATCGCTTTTGTGCAGAAAACACTAACACTTGTTCAGAACGAAAGAAAGCACAGAGCCCCAGATTTTATGTTGTCCTGGAGAGCTTGCAGAGCACTGGGGAAAGGCAGGCAGAGAATTCCCTGCTAGCACCTTCTCTGTGCCTGGGAAGCAGAAGTGTTCACATTGCTTCGCAGAATCGCTTTTGTGCAGAAAACACTAACACTTGTTCAGAACGAAAGAAAGCACAGAGCCCCAGATTTGCTGTTGTCCTGGAGAGCTTGCAGAGCACTGGGGAAAGGCAGGCAGAGAATTCCCTGCTAGCACCTTCTCTCTGCACGGGAATGAGAAGTGTTCACATTGCTTCGCAGAATCGCTTTTGTGCAGAAAACACTAACACTTGTTCAGGACGAAAGAAAGCACAGAGCCCCAGATTTGCTGTTACCCTGGAGAGCTTGCAGAGCACTGGGGAAAGCAGGCAGAGAATTCCCTGCTAGCACCTTCTCTGTGCGCGGGAAGGCAAAGTGTTCACATTTCCTCGCAGAATCGCTTTTGTGCAGAAAACACTAACACTTGTTCAGAACGAAAGAAAGCACAGAGACCCAGATTTTATGTTGTCCTGGAGAGCTTGCAGAGCACTGGGGAAAGGCAGGCAGAGAATTCCCTGCTAGCACCTTCTCTGTGCGCGGGAATGAGAAGTGTTCACATTGCTTCGCAGAATCGCTTTTGTGCAGAAAACACTAACACTTGTTCAGAACGAAAGAAAGCACAGAGCCCCAGATTTTATGTTGTCCTGGAGAGCTTGCAGAGCACTGGGGAAAGGCAGGCAGAGAATTCCCTGCTAGCACCTTCTCTCTGCGCGGGAATGAGAAGTGTTCACATTTTTTCGCAGAATCGCATTTGCGTCGCTTCAGAGAACACAAAAGCTTGTTCAGGACGAAAGAAAGCACAGAGCCCCAGATTTGCTGTTACCCTGGAGAGCTTGCAGAGCACTGGGGAAAGGCAGGCAGAGAATTCCCTGCTAGCACCTTCTAATGTGCGCGGGAAGGCAAAGTGTTCACATTTCCTCGCAGAATCGCTTTTGTGCAGAAAACACTAACACTTGTTCAGAACGAAAGAAAGCACAGAGCCCCAGATTTTATGTTGTCCTGGAGAGCTTGCAGAGCACTGGGGAAAGGCAGGCAGAGAATTCCCTGCTAGCACCTTCTCTGTGCCTGGGAAGCAGAAGTGTTCACATTGCTTCGCAGAATCGCTTTTGTGCAGAAAACACTAACACTTGTTCAGAACGAAAGAAAGCACAGAGCCCCAGATTTTATGTTGTCCTGGAGAGCTTGCAGAGCACTGGGGAAAGGCAGGCAGAGAATTCCCTGCTAGCACCTTCTCTGTGCCTGGGAAGCAGAAGTGTTCACATTGCTTCGCAGAATCGCTTTTGTGCAGAAAACACTAACACTTGTTCAGAACGAAAGAAAGCACAGAGCCCCAGATTTGCTGTTGTCCTGGAGAGCTTGCAGAGCACTGGGGAAAGGCAGGCAGAGAATTCCCTGCTAGCACCTTCTCTCTGCGCGGGAATGAGAAGTGTTCACATTGCTTCGCAGAATCGCTTTTGTGCAGAAAACACTAACACTTGTTCAGAACGAAAGAAAGCACAGAGCCCCAGATTTGCTGTTGTCCTGGAGAGCTTGCAGAGCACTGGGGAAAGGCAGGCAGAGAATTCCCTGCTAGCACCTTCTCTGTGCGCGGGAAGGCAAAGTGTTCACATTTCCTCGCAGAATCGCTTTTGTGCAGAAAACACTAACACTTGTTCAGAACGAAAGAAAGCACAGAGCCCCAGATTTTATGTTGTCCTGGAGAGCTTGAAGAGCACTGGGGAAAGGCAGGCAGAGAATTCCCTGCTAGCACCTTCTCTCTGCGCGGGAAGGCAAAGTGTTCACATTTCCTCGCAGAATCGCTTTTGTGCAGAAAACACTAACACTTGTTCAGAACGAAAGAAAGCACAGAGCCCCAGATTTTATGTTGTCCTGGAGAGCTTGCAGAGCACTGGGGAAAGGCAGGCAGAGAATTCCCTGCTAGCACCTTCTCGGTGCCTGGGAAGAAGAAGTGTTCACATTGCTTCGCAGAATCGCTTTTGTGCAGAAAACACTAACACTTGTTCAGAACGAAAGAAAGCACAGAGCCCCAGATTTGCTGTTGTCCTGGAGAGCTTGCAGAGCACTGGGGAAAGGCAGGCAGAGAATTCCCTGCTAGCACCTTCTCTGTGCGCGGGAAGGCAAAGTGTTCACATTTCCTCGCAGAATCGCTTTTGTGCAGAAAACACTAACACTTGTTCAGAACGAAAGAAAGCACAGAGCCCCAGATTTTATGTTGTCCTGGAGAGCTTGCAGAGCACTGGGGAAAGGCAGGCAGAGAATTCCCTGCTAGCACCTTCTCTGTGCCTGGGAAGAAGAAGTGTTCACATTGCTTCGCAGAATCGCTTTTGTGCAGAAAACACTAACACTTGTTCAGAACGAAAGAAAGCACAGAGCCCCAGATTTTATGTTGTCCTGGAGAGCTTGCAGAGCACTGGGGAAAGGCAGGCAGAGAATTCCCTGCTAGCACCTTCTCTCTGCGCGGGAATGACAAGTGTTCACATTGCTTCGCAGAATCGCTTTTGTGCAGAAAACACTAACACTTGTTCAGAACGAAAGAAAGCACAGAGACCCAGATTTTATGTTGTCCTGGAGAGCTTGCAGAGCACTGGGGAAAGGCAGGCAGAGAATTCCCTGCTAGCACCTTCTCTCTGCGCGGGAATGAGAAGTGTTCACATTGCTTCGCAGAATCGCTTTTGTGCAGAAAACACTAACACTTGTTCAGAACGAAAGAAAGCACAGAGCCCCAGATTTGCTGTTGTCCTGGAGAGATTGCAGAGCACTGGGGAATGGCAAGGAGAGAATTCCCTGCTAGCACCTTCTCTCTGCGCGGGAATGAGAAGTGTTCACATTGCTTCGCAGAATCGCATTTGCGTCGCTTCAGAGAACACAAAAGCTTGTTCAGGACGAAAGAAAGCACAGAGCCCCAGATTTGCTGTTACCCTGGAGAGCTTGCAGAGCACTGGGGAAAGCAGGCAGAGAATTCCCTGCTAGCACCTTCTCTGTGCGCGGGAAGGCAAAGTGTTCAAATTTCCTCGCAGAATCGCTTTTGTGCAGAAAACACTAACACTTGTTCAGAACGAAAGAAAGCACAGAGCCCCAGATTTTATGTTGTCCTGGAGAGCTTGCAGAGCACTGGGGAAAGGCAGGCAGAGAATTCCCTGCTAGCACCTTCTCTGTGCCTGGGAAGCAGAAGTGTTCACATTGCTTCGCAGAATCGCTTTTGTGCAGAAAACACTAACACTTGTTCAGAACGAAAGAAAGCACAGAGCCCCAGATTTGCTGTTGTCCTGGAGAGCTTGCAGAGCACTGGGGAAAGGCAGGCAGAGAATTCCCTGCTAGCACCTTCTCTCTGCGCGGGAATGAGAAGTGTTCACATTGCTTCGCAGAATCGCTTTTGTGCAGAAAACACTAACACTTGTTCAGAACGAAAGAAAGCACAGAGCCCCAGATTTTATGTTGTCCTGGAGAGCTTGCAGAGCACTGGGGAAAGGCAGGCAGAGAATTCCCTGCTAGCACCTTCTCTGTGCGCGGGAAGGCAAAGTGTTCACATTTCCTCGCAGAATCGCTTTTGTGCAGAAAACACTAACACTTGTTCAGAACGAAAGAAAGCACAGAGCCCCAGATTTGCTGTTGTCCTGGAGAGCTTGCAGAGCACTGGGGAAAGGCAGGCAGAGAATTCCCTGCTAGCACCTTCTCTCTGCGCGGGAAGGCAAAGTGTTCACATTTCCTCGCAGAATCGCTTTTGTGCAGAAAACACTAACACTTGTTCAGAACGAAAGAAAGCACAGAGCCCCAGATTTTATGTTGTCCTGGAGAGCTTGCAGAGCACTGGGGAAAGGCAGGCAGAGAATTCCCTGCTAGCACCTTCTCTGTGCCTGGGAAGAAGAAGTGTTCCCATTGCTTCGCAGAATCGCTTTTGTGCAGAAAACACTAACACTTGTTCAGAACGAAAGAAAGCACAGAGCCCCAGATTTGCTGTTGTCCTGGAGAGCTTGCAGAGCACTGGGGAAAGGCAGGCAGAGAATTCCCTGCTAGCACCTTCTCTGTGCCTGGGAAGCAGAAGTGTTCACATTGCTTCGCAGAATCGCTTTTGTGCAGAAAACACTAACACTTGTTCAGAACGAAAGAAAGCACAGAGCCCCAGATTTTATGTTGTCCTGGAGAGCTTGCAGAGCACTGGGGAAAGGCAGGCAGAGAATTCCCTGCTAGCACCTTCTCTGTGCCTGGGAAGCAGAAGTGTTCACATTGCTTCGCAGAATCGCTTTTGTGCAGAAAACACTAACACTTGTTCAGAACGAAAGAAAGCACAGAGACCCAGATTTTATGTTGTCCTGGAGAGCTTGCAGAGCACTGGGGAAAGGCAGGCAGAGAATTCCCTGCTAGCACCTTCTCTGTGAGCGGGAAGGCAAAGTGTTCACATTTCCTCGCAGAATCGCTTTTGTGCAGAAAACACTAACACTTGTTCAGAACGAAAGAAAGCACAGAGCCCCAGATTTGCTGTTGTCCTGGAGAGCTTGCAGAGCACTGGGGAAAGGCAGGCAGAGAATTCCCTGCTAGCACCTTCTCTCTGCGCGGGAAGGCAAAGTGTTCACATTTCCTCGCAGAATCGCTTTTGTGCAGAAAACACTAACACTTGTTCAGAACGAAAGAAAGCACAGAGCCCCAGATTTGCTGTTGTCCTGGAGAGCTTGCAGAGCACTGGGGAAAGGCAGGCAGAGAATTCCCTGCTAGCACCTTCTCTGTGCCTGGGAAGCAGAAGTGTTCACATTGCTTCGCAGAATCGCTTTTGTGCAGAAAACACTAACACTTGTTCAGAACGAAAGAAAGCACAGAGCCCCAGATTTTATGTTGTCCTGGAGAGCTTGCAGAGCACTGGGGAAAGGCAGGCAGAGAATTCCCTGCTAGCACCTTCTCTGTGCCTGGGAAGCAGAAGTGTTCACATTGCTTCGCAGAATCGCTTTTGTGCAGAAAACACTAACACTTGTTCAGAACGAAAGAAAGCACAGAGACCCAGATTTTATGTTGTCCTGGAGAGCTTGCAGAGCACTGGGGAAAGGCAGGCAGAGAATTCCCTGCTAGCACCTTCTCTCTGCGCGGGAATGAGAAGTGTTCACATTGCTTCGCAGAATCGCTTTTGTGCAGAAAACACTAACACTTGTTCAGAATGAAAGAAAGCACAGAGCCCCAGATTTTATGTTGTCCTGGAGAGCTTGCAGAGCACTGGGGAAAGGCAGGCAGAGAATTCCCTGCTAGCACCTTCTCGGTGCCTGGGAAGAAGAAGTGTTCACATTGCTTCGCAGAATCGCTTTTGTGCAGAAAACACTAACACTTGTTCAGAACGAAAGAAAGCACAGAGCCCCAGATTTGCTGTTGTCCTGGAGAGCTTGCAGAGCACTGGGGAAAGGCAGGCAGAGAATTCCCTGCTAGCACCTTCTCTCTGCGCGGGAATGAGAAGTGTTCACATTGCTTCGCAGAATCGCTTTTGTGCAGAAAACACTAACACTTGTTCAGAACGAAAGAAAGCACAGAGACCCAGATTTTATGTTGTCCTGGAGAGCTTGCAGAGCACTGGGGAAAGGCAGGCAGAGAATTCCCTGCTAGCACCTTCTCTCTGCGCGGGAATGAGAAGTGTTCACATTGCTTCGCAGAATCGCTTTTGTGCAGAAAACACTAACACTTGTTCAGAACGAAAGAAAGCACAGAGCCCCAGATTTTATGTTGTCCTGGAGAGCTTGCAGAGCACTGGGGAAAGGCATGCAGAGAATTCCCTGCTAGCACCTTCTCTCTGCGCGGGAATGAGAAGTGTTCACATTTTTTCGCAGAATCGCATTTGCGTCGCTTCAGAGAACACAAAAGCTTGTTCAGGACGAAAGAAAGCACAGAGCCCCAGATTTGCTGTTACCCTGGAGAGCTTGCAGAGCACTGGGGAAAGGCAGGCAGAGAATTCCCTGCTAGCACCTTCTCTGTGCGCGGGAAGGCAAAGTGTTCACATTTCCTCGCTGAATCGCTTTTGTGCAGAAAACACTAACACTTGTTCAGAACGAAAGAAAGCACAGAGCCCCAGATTTTATGTTGTCCTGGAGAGCTTGCAGAGCACTGGGGAAAGGCAGGCAGAGAATTCCCTGCTAGCACCTTCTCTGTGCCTGGGAAGAAGAAGTGTTCACATTGCTTCGCAGAATCGCTTTTGTGCAGAAAACACTAACACTTGTTCAGAACGAAAGAAAGCACAGAGCCCCAGATTTGCTGTTGTCCTGGAGAGCTTGCAGAGCACTGGGGAAAGGCAGGCAGAGAATTCCCTGCTAGCACCTTCTCTGTGCCTGGGAAGAAGAAGTGTTCACATTGCTTCGCAGAATCGCTTTTGTGCAGAAAACACTAACACTTGTTCAGAACGAAAGAAAGCACAGAGCCCCAGATTTTATGTTGTCCTGGAGAGCTTGCAGAGCACTGGGGAAAGGCAGGCAGAGAATTCCCTGCTAGCACCTTCTCGGTGCCTGGGAAGAAGAAGTGTTCACATTGCTTCGAGAATTGCTTTTGTGCAGAAAACACTAACACTTGTTCAGAACGAAAGAAAGCACAGAGCCCCAGATTTGCTGTTGTCCTGGAGAGATTGCAGAGCACTGGGGAATGGCAAGGAGAGAATTCCCTGCTAGCACCTTCTCTCTGCGCGGGAATGAGAAGTGTTGACATTGCTTCGCAGAATCGCTTTTGTGCAGAAAACACTAACACTTGTTCAGAACGAAAGAAAGCACAGAGCCCCAGATTTGCTGTTGTCCTGGAGAGCTTGCAGAGCACTGGGGAAAGGCAGGCAGAGAATTCCCTGCTAGCACCTTCTCTCTGCGCGGGAATGAGAAGTGTTCACATTGCTTCGCAGAATCGCTTTTGTGCAGAAAACACTAACACTTGTTCAGAACGAAAGAAAGCACAGAGACCCAGATTTTATGTTGTCCTGGAGAGCTTGCAGAGCACTGGGGAAAGGCAGGCAGAGAATTCCCTGCTAGCACCTTCTCTCTGCGCGGGAATGAGAAGTGTTCACATTGCTTCGCAGAATCGCATTTGCGTCGCTTCAGAGAACACAAAAGCTTGTTCAGGACGAAAGAAAGCACAGAGCCCCAGATTTTATGTTGTCCTGGAGAGCTTGCAGAGCACTGGGGAAAGGCAGGCAGAGAATTCCCTGCTAGCACCTTCACTGTGCGCGGGAAGGCAAAGTGTTCACATTTCCTCGCTGAATCGCTTTTGTGCAGAAAACACTAACACTTGTTCAGAACGAAAGAAAGCACAGAGCCCCACATTTTATGTTGTCCTGGAGAGCTTGCAGAGCACTGGGGAAAGGCAGGCAGAGAATTCCCTGCTAGCACCTTCTCTGTGCCTGGGAAGAAGAAGTGTTCACATTGCTTCGCAGAATCGCTTTTGTGCAGAAAACACTAACACTTGTTCAGAACGAAAGAAAGCACAGAGCCCCAGATTTTATGTTGTCCTGGAGAGCTTGCAGAGCACTGGGGAAAGGCAGGCAGAGAATTCCCTGCTAGCACCTTCTCTGTGCCTGGGAAGAAGAAGTGTTCCCATTGCTTCGCAGAATCGCTTTTGTGCAGAAAACACTAACACTTGTTCAGAACGAAAGAAAGCACAGAGCCCCAGATTTGCTGTTGTCCTGGAGAGCTTGCAGAGCACTGGGGAAAGGCAGGCAGAGAATTCCCTGCTAGCACCTTCACTCTGCGCGGGAATGAGAAGTGTTCACATTGCTTCGCAGAATCGCTTTTGTGCAGAAAACACTAACACTTGTTCAGAACGAAAGAAAGCACAGAGCCCCAGATTTTATGTTGTCCTGGAGAGCTTGCAGAGCACTGGGGAAAGGCAGGCAGAGAATTCCCTGCTAGCACCTTCTCTGTGCGCGGGAAGGCAAAGTGTTCACATTTCCTCGCAGAATCGCTTTTGTGCAGAAAACACTAACACTTGTTCAGAACGAAAGAAAGCACAGAGCCCCAGATTTGCTGTTGTCCTGGAGAGCTTGCAGAGCACTGGGGAAAGGCAGGCAGAGAATTCCCTGCTAGCACCTTCTCTGTGCGCGGGAAGGCAAAGTGTTCACATTTCCTCGCAGAATCGCTTTTGTGCAGAAAACACTAACACTTGTTCAGAACGAAAGAAAGCACAGAGCCCCAGATTTTATGTTGTCCTGGAGAGCTTGCAGAGCACTGGGGAAAGGCAGGCAGAGAATTCCCTGCTAGCACCTTCTCTGTGCCTGGGAAGAAGAAGTGTTCCCATTGCTTCGCAGAATCGCTTTTGTGCAGAAAACACTAACACTTGTTCAGAACGAAAGAAAGCACAGAGCCCCAGATTTGCTGTTGTCCTGGAGAGCTTGCAGAGCACTGGGGAAAGGCAGGCAGAGAATTCCCTGCTAGCACCTTCTCTGTGCCTGGGAAGCAGAAGTGTTCACATTGCTTCGCAGAATCGCTTTTGTGCAGAAAACACTAACACTTGTTCAGAACGAAAGAAAGCACAGAGCCCCAGATTTTATGTTGTCCTGGAGAGCTTGCAGAGCACTGGGGAAAGGCAGGCAGAGAATTCCCTGCTAGCACCTTCTCTGTGCCTGGGAAGAAGAAGTGTTCACATTGCTTCGCAGAATCGCTTTTGTGCAGAAAACACTAACACTTGTTCAGGACGAAAGAAAGCACAGAGCCCCAGATTTGCTGTTACCCTGAAGAGCTTGCAGAGCACTGGGGAAAGGCAGGCAGAGAATTCCCTGCTAGCACCTTCTCTGTGCGCGGGAAGGCAAAGTGTTCACATTTCCTCGCAGAATCGCTTTTGTGCAGAAAACACTAACACTTGTTCAGAACGAAAGAAAGCACAGAGCCCCAGATTTTATGTTGTCCTGGAGAGCTTGCAGAGCACTGGGGAAAGGCAGGCAGAGAATTCCCTGCTAGCACCTTCTCTGTGCCTGGGAAGCAGAAGTGTTCACATTGCTTCGCAGAATCGCTTTTGTGCAGAAAACACTAACACTTGTTCAGAACGAAAGAAAGCACAGAGCCCCAGATTTTATGTTGTCCTGGAGAGCTTGCAGAGCACTGGGGAAAGGCAGGCAGAGAATTCCCTGCTAGCACCTTCTCTCTGCACGGGAATGAGAAGTGTTCACATTGCTTCGCAGAATCGCTTTTGTGCAGAAAACACTAACACTTGTTCAGAACGAAAGAAAGCACAGAGCCCCAGATTTGCTGTTGTCCTGGAGAGCTTGCAGAGCACTGGGGAAAGGCAGGCAGAGAATTCCCTGCTAGCACCTTCTCTGTGCCTGGGAAGCAGAAGTGTTCACATTGCTTCGCAGAATCGCTTTTGTGCAGAAAACACTAACACTTGTTCAGAACGAAAAAAAGCACAGAGACCCAGATTTTATGTTGTCCTGGAGAGCTTGCAGAGCACTGGGGAAAGGCAGGCAGAGAATTCCCTGCTAGCACCTTCTCTGTGCCTGGGAAGCAGAAGTGTTCACATTGCTTCGCAGAATCGCTTTTGTGCAGAAAACACTTACACTTGTTCAGAACGAAAGAAAGCACAGAGCCCCAGATTTTATGTTGTCCTGGAGAGCTTGCAGAGCACTGGGGAAAGGCAGGCAGAGAATTCCCTGCTAGCACCTTCTCGGTGCCTGGGAAGAAGAAGTGTTCACATTGCTTCGCAGAATCGCTTTTGTGCAGAAAACACTAACACTTATTCAGAACGAAAGAAAGCACAGAGCCCCAGATTTGCTGTTGTCCTGGAGAGATTGCAGAGCACTGGGGAATGGCAAGGAGAGAATTCCCTGCTAGCACCTTCTCTCTGCGCGGGAATGAGAAGTGTTGACATTGCTTCGCAGAATCGCTTTTGTGCAGAAAACACTAACACTTGTTCAGAACGAAAGAAAGCACAGAGCCCCAGATTTTATGTTGTCCTGGAGAGCTTGCAGAGCACTGGGGAAAGGCAGGCAGAGAATTCCCTGCTAGCACCTTCTCTCTGCGCGGGAATGAGAAGTGTTCACATTGCTTCGCAGAATCGCTTTTGTGCAGAAAACACTAACACTTGTTCAGAACGAAAGAAAGCACAGAGCCCCAGATTTTATGTTGTCCTGGAGAGCTTGCAGAGCACTGGGGCAAGGCAGGCAGAGAATTCCCTGCTAGCACCGTCCCTGTGCGCGGGAAGGAAAAGTGTTCACATTTTTTCGCAGAATCGCATTTGCGTCGCTGCAGAGAACACAAAAGCTTGTTCAGGACGAAAGAAAGCACAGAGCCCCAGATTTGCTGTTACCCTGGAGAGCTTGCAGAGCACTGGGGAAAGCAGGCAGAGAATTCCCTGCTAGCACCTTCTCTGTGCGCGGGAAGGCAAAGTGTTCACATTTCCTCGCAGAATCGCTTTTGTGCAGAAAACACTAACACTTGTTCAGAACGAAAGAAAGCACAGAGCCCCAGATTTTATGTTGTCCTGGAGAGCTTGCAGAGCACTGGGGAAAGGCAGGCAGAGAATTCCCTGCTAGCACCTTCTCGGTGCCTGGGAAGAAGAAGTGTTCACATTGCTTCGCAGAATCGCTTTTGTGCAGAAAACACTAACACTTGTTCAGAACGAAAGAAAGCACAGAGCCCCAGATTTTATGTTGTCCTGGAGAGCTTGCAGAGCACTGGGGAAAGGCATGCAGAGAATTCCCTGCTAGCACCTTCTCTCTGCGCGGGAATGAGAAGTGTTCACATTGCTTCGCAGAATCGCATTTGCGTCGCTTCAGAGAACACAAAAGCTTGTTCAGGACGAAAGAAAGCACAGAGCCCCAGATTTTATGTTGTCCTGGAGAGCTTGCAGAGCACTGGGGAAAGGCAGGCAGAGAATTCCCTGCTAGCACCTTCTCTGTGCGCGGGAAGGCAAAGTGTTCACATTAGCTCGCAGAATCGCTTTTGTGCAGAAAACACTAACACTTGTTCAGAACGAAAGAAAGCACAGAGCCCCAGATTTTATGTTGTCCTGGAGAGCTTGCAGAGCACTGGGGAAAGGCAGGCAGAGAATTCCCTGCTAGCACCTTCTCTGTGCCTGGGAAGAAGAAGTGTTCACATTGCTTCGCAGAATCGCTTTTGTGCAGAAAACACTAACACTTGTTCAGAACGAAAGAAAGCACAGAGCCCCAGATTTGCTGTTGTCCTGGAGAGCTTGCAGAGCACTGGGGAAAGGCAGGCAGAGAATTCCCTGCTAGCACCTTCTCTGTGCCTGGGAAGCAGAAGTGTTCACATTGCTTCGCAGAATCGCTTTTGTGCAGAAAACACTAACACTTGTTCAGAACGAAAGAAAGCACAGAGCCCCAGATTTTATGTTGTCCTGGAGAGCTTGCAGAGCACTGGGGAAAGGCAGGCAGAGAATTCCCTGCTAGCACCTTCTCTCTGCACGGGAATGAGAAGTGTTCACATTGCTTCGCAGAATCGCTTTTGTGCAGAAAACACTAACACTTGTTCAGAACGAAAGAAAGCACAGAGCCCCAGATTTGCTGTTGTCCTGGAGAGCTTGCAGAGCACTGGGGAAAGGCAGGCAGAGAATTCCCTGCTAGCACCTTCTCTGTGCCTGGGAAGCAGAAGTGTTCACATTGCTTCGCAGAATCGCTTTTGTGCAGAAAACACTAACACTTGTTCAGAACGAAAAAAAGCACAGAGACCCAGATTTTATGTTGTCCTGGAGAGCTTGCAGAGCACTGGGGAAAGGCAGGCAGAGAATTCCCTGCTAGCACCTTCTCTGTGCCTGGGAAGCAGAAGTGTTCACATTGCTTCGCAGAATCGCTTTTGTGCAGAAAACACTTACACTTGTTCAGAACGAAAGAAAGCACAGAGCCCCAGATTTTATGTTGTCCTGGAGAGCTTGCAGAGCACTGGGGAAAGGCAGGCAGAGAATTCCCTGCTAGCACCTTCTCGGTGCCTGGGAAGAAGAAGTGTTCACATTGCTTCGCAGAATCGCTTTTGTGCAGAAAACACTAACACTTATTCAGAACGAAAGAAAGCACAGAGCCCCAGATTTGCTGTTGTCCTGGAGAGATTGCAGAGCACTGGGGAATGGCAAGGAGAGAATTCCCTGCTAGCACCTTCTCTCTGCGCGGGAATGAGAAGTGTTGACATTGCTTCGCAGAATCGCTTTTGTGCAGAAAACACTAACACTTGTTCAGAACGAAAGAAAGCACAGAGCCCCAGATTTTATGTTGTCCTGGAGAGCTTGCAGAGCACTGGGGAAAGGCAGGCAGAGAATTCCCTGCTAGCACCTTCTCTCTGCGCGGGAATGAGAAGTGTTCACATTGCTTCGCAGAATCGCTTTTGTGCAGAAAACACTAACACTTGTTCAGAACGAAAGAAAGCACAGAGCCCCAGATTTTATGTTGTCCTGGAGAGCTTGCAGAGCACTGGGGCAAGGCAGGCAGAGAATTCCCTGCTAGCACCGTCTCTGTGCGCGGGAAGGAAAAGTGTTCACATTTTTTCGCAGAATCGCATTTGCGTCGCTGCAGAGAACACAAAAGCTTGTTCAGGACGAAAGAAAGCACAGAGCCCCAGATTTGCTGTTACCCTGGAGAGCTTGCAGAGCACTGGGGAAAGCAGGCAGAGAATTCCCTGCTAGCACCTTCTCTGTGCGCGGGAAGGCAAAGTGTTCACATTTCCTCGCAGAATCGCTTTTGTGCAGAAAACACTAACACTTGTTCAGAACGAAAGAAAGCACAGAGCCCCAGATTTTATGTTGTCCTGGAGAGCTTGCAGAGCACTGGGGAAAGGCAGGCAGAGAATTCCCTGCTAGCACCTTCTCGGTGCCTGGGAAGAAGAAGTGTTCACATTGCTTCGCAGAATCGCTTTTGTGCAGAAAACACTAACACTTGTTCAGAACGAAAGAAAGCACAGAGCCCCAGATTTTATGTTGTCCTGGAGAGCTTGCAGAGCACTGGGGAAAGGCATGCAGAGAATTCCCTGCTAGCACCTTCTCTCTGCGCGGGAATGAGAAGTGTTCACATTGCTTCGCAGAATCGCATTTGCGTCGCTTCAGAGAACACAAAAGCTTGTTCAGGACGAAAGAAAGCACAGAGCCCCAGATTTTATGTTGTCCTGGAGAGCTTGCAGAGCACTGGGGAAAGGCAGGCAGAGAATTCCCTGCTAGCACCTTCTCTGTGCGCGGGAAGGCAAAGTGTTCACATTAGCTCGCAGAATCGCTTTTGTGCAGAAAACACTAACACTTGTTCAGAACGAAAGAAAGCACAGAGCCCCAGATTTTATGTTGTCCTGGAGAGCTTGCAGAGCACTGGGGAAAGGCAGGCAGAGAATTCCCTGCTAGCACCTTCTCTGTGCCTGGGAAGAAGAAGTGTTCACATTGCTTCGCAGAATCGCTTTTGTGCAGAAAACACTAACACTTGTTCAGAACGAAAGAAAGCACAGAGCCCCAGATTTGCTGTTGTCCTGGAGAGCTTGCAGAGCACTGGGGAAAGGCAGGCAGAGAATTCCCTGCTAGCACCTTCTCTGTGCCTGGGAAGCAGAAGTGTTCACATTGCTTCGCAGAATCGCTTTTGTGCAGAAAACACTAACACTTGTTCAGAACGAAAGAAAGCACAGAGCCCCAGATTTTATGTTGTCCTGGAGAGCTTGCAGAGCACTGGGGAAAGGCAGGCAGAGAATTCCCTGCTAGCACCTTCTCGGTGCCTGGGAAGAAGAAGTGTTCACATTGCTTCGCAGAATCGCTTTTGTGCAGAAAACACTAACACTTGTTCAGAACGAAAGAAAGCACAGAGCCCCAGATTTGCTGTTGTCCTGGAGAGCTTGCAGAGCACTGGGGAAAGGCAGGCAGAGAATTCCCTGCTAGCACCTTCTCTGTGCCTGGGAAGGCAAAGTGTTCACATTTCCTCGCAGAATCGCTTTTGTGCAGAAAACACTAACACTTGTTCAGAACGAAAGAAAGCACAGAGCCCCAGATTTTATGTTGTCCTGGAGAGCTTGCAGAGCACTGGGGAAAGGCAGGCAGAGAATTCCCTGCTAGCACCTTCTCTGTGCCTGGGAAGCAGAAGTGTTCACATTGCTTCGCAGAATCGCTTTTGTGCAGAAAACACTAACACTTGTTCAGAACGAAAGAAAGCACAGAGACCCAGATTTTATGTTGTCCTGGAGAGCTTGCAGAGCACTGGGGAAAGGCAGGCAGAGAATTCCCTGCTAGCACCTTCTCGGTGCCTGGGAAGAAGAAGTGTTCACATTGCTTCGAGAATCGCTTTTGTGCAGAAAACACTAACACTTGTTCAGAACGAAAGAAAGCACAGAGCCCCAGATTTGCTGTTGTCCTGGAGATATTGCAGAGCACTGGGGAATGGCAAGGAGAGAATTCCCTGCTAGCACCTTCTCTCTGCGCGGGAATGAGAAGTGTTGACATTGCTTCGCAGAATCGCTTTTGTGCAGAAAACACTAACACTTGTTCAGAACGAAAGAAAGCACAGAGCCCCAGATTTTATGTTGTCCTGGAGAGCTTGCAGAGCACTGGGGAAAGGCAGGCAGAGAATTCCCTGCTAGCACCTTCTCTCTGCGCGGGAATGAGAAGTGTTCACATTGCTTCGCAGAATCGCTTTTGTGCAGAAAACACTAACACTTGTTCAGAACGAAAGAAAGCACAGAGACGCAGATTTTATGTTGTCCTGGAGAGCTTGCAGAGCACTGGGGAAAGGCAGGCAGAGAATTCCCTGCTAGCACCGTCTCTGTGCGCGGGAAGGAAAAGTGTTCACATTTTTTCGCAGAATCGCATTTGCGTCGCTGCAGAGAACACAAAAGCTTGTTCAGGACGAAAGAAAGCACAGAGCCCCAGATTTGCTGTTACCCTGGAGAGCTTGCAGAGCACTGGGGAAAGCAGGCAGAGAATTCCCTGCTAGCACCTTCTCTGTGCGCGGGAAGGCAAAGTGTTCACATTTCCTCGCAGAATCGCTTTTGTGCAGAAAACACTAACACTTGTTCAGAACGAAAGAAAGCACAGAGCCCCAGATTTTATGTTGTCCTGGAGAGCTTGCAGAGCACTGGGGAAAGGCAGGCAGAGAATTCCCTGCTAGCACCTTCTCTGTGCCTGGGAAGAAGAAGTGTTCACATTGCTTCGCAGAATCGCTTTTGTGCAGAAAACAGTAACACTTGTTCAGAAGGAAAGAAAGCACAGAGCCCCAGATTTGCTGTTGTGCTGGAGAGCTTGCAGAGCACTGGGGAAAGGCAGGCAGAGAATTCCCTGCTAGCACCTTCTCTGTGCCTGGGAAGCAGAAGTGTTCACATTGCTTCGCAGAATCGCTTTTGTGCAGAAAACACTAACACTTGTTCAGAACGAAAGAAAGCACAGAGCCCCAGATTTTATGTTGTCCTGGAGAACTTGCAGAGCACTGGGGAAAGGCAGGCAGAGAATTCCCTGCTAGCACCTTCTCGGTGCCTGGGAAGAAGAAGTGTTCACATTGCTTCGCAGAATCGCTTTTGTGCAGAAAACACTAACACTTGTTCAGAACGAAAGAAAGCACAGAGCCCCAGATTTTATGTTGTCCTGGAGAGCTTGCAGAGCACTGGGGAAAGGCATGCAGAGATTTCCCTGCTAGCACCTTCTCTCTGCGCGGGAATGAGAAGTGTTCACATTGCTTCGCAGAATCGCATTTGCGTCGCTTCAGAGAACACAAAAGCTTGTTCAGGACGAAAGAAAGCACAGAGCCCCAGATTTTATGTTGTCCTGGAGAGCTTGCAGAGCACTGGGGAAAGGCAGGCAGAGAATTCCCTGCTAGCACCTTCTCTGTGCGCGGGAAGGCAAAGTGTTCACATTTCCTCGCAGAATCGCTTTTGTGCAGAAAACACTAACACTTGTTCAGAACGAAAGAAAGCACAGAGCCCCAGATTTGCTGTTGTCCTGGAGAGCTTGCAGAGCACTGGGGAAAGGCAGGCAGAGAATTCCCTGCTAGCACCTTCTCTGTGCCTGGGAAGAAGAAGTGTTCACATTGCTTCGCAGAATCGCTTTTGTGCAGAAAACACTAACACTTGTTCAGAACGAAAGAAAGCACAGAGCCCCAGATTTGCTGTTGTCCTGGAGAGCTTGCAGAGCACTGGGGAAAGGCAGGCAGAGAATTCCCTGCTAGCACCTTCTCTGTGCCTGGGAAGCAGAAGTGTTCACATTGCTTCGCAGAATCGCTTTTGTGCAGAAAACACTAACACTTGTTCAGAACGAAAGAAAGCACAGAGACCCAGATTTTATGTTGTCCTGGAGAGCTTGCAGAGCACTGGGGAAAGGCAGGCAGAGAATTCCCTGCTAGCACCTTCTCTCTGCACGGGAATGAGAAGTGTTCACATTGCTTCGCAGAATCGCTTTTGTGCAGAAAACACTAACACTTGTTCAGGACGAAAGAAAGCACAGAGCCCCAGATTTGCTGTTACCCTGAAGAGCTTGCAGAGCACTGGGGAAAGGCAGGCAGAGAATTCCCTGCTAGCACCTTCTCTGTGCGCGGGAAGGCAAAGTGTTCACATTTCCTCGCAGAATCGCTTTTGTGCAGAAAACACTAACACTTGTTCAGAACGAAAGAAAGCACAGAGCCCAAGATTTTATGTTGTCCTGGAGAGCTTGCAGAGCACTGGGGAAAGGCAGGCAGAGAATTCCCTGCTAGCACCTTCTCTGTGCCTGGGAAGCAGAAGTGTTCACATTGCTTCGCAGAATCGCTTTTGTGCAGAAAACACTAACACTTGTTCAGAACGAAAGAAAGCACAGAGACCCAGATTTGCTGTTGTCCTGGAGAGCTTGCAGAGCACTGGGGAAAGGCAGGCAGAGAATTCCCTGCTAGCACCTTCTCTCTGCACGGGAATGAGAAGTGTTCACATTGCTTCGCAGAATCGCTTTTGTGCAGAAAACACTAACACTTGTTCAGAACGAAAGAAAGCACAGAGCCCCAGATTTTATGTTGTCCTGGAGAGCTTGCAGAGCACTGGGGAAAGGCAGGCAGAGAATTCCCTGCTAGCACCTTCTCTCTGCACGGGAAGAAGAAGTGTTCACATTGCTTCGCAGAATCGCTTTTGTGCAGAAAACACTAACACTTGTTCAGGACGAAAGAAAGCACAGAGCCCCAGATTTGCTGTTACCCTGGAGAGCTTGCAGAGCACTGGGGAAAGCAGGCAGAGAATTCCCTGCTAGCACCTTCTCTGTGCGCGGGAAGGCAAAGTGTTCACATTTCCTCGCAGAATCGCTTTTGTGCAGAAAACACTAACACTTGTTCAGAACGAAAGAAAGCACAGAGCCCCAGATTTTATGTTGTCCTGGAGAGCTTGCAGAGCACTGGGGAAAGGCAGGCAGAGAATTCCCTGCTAGCACCTTCTCGGTGCCTGGGAAGAAGAAGTGTTCACATTGCTTCGCAGAATCGCTTTTGTGCAGAAAACACTAACACTTGTTCAGAACGAAAGAAAGCACAGAGCCCCAGATTTGCTGTTGTCCTGGAGAGCTTGCAGAGCACTGGGGAAAGGCAGGCAGAGAATTCCCTGCTAGCACCTTCTCTGTGCCTGGGAAGAAGAAGTGTTCACATTGCTTCGCAGAATCGCTTTTGTGCAGAAAACACTAACACTTGTTCAGAACGAAAGAAAGCACAGAGCCCCAGATTTTATGTTGTCCTGGAGAGCTTGCAGAGCACTGGGGAAAGGCAGGCAGAGAATTCCCTGCTAGCACCTTCTCTGTGCCTGGGAAGCAGAAGTGTTCACATTGCTTCGCAGAATCGCTTTTGTGCAGAAAACACTAACACTTGTTCAGAACGAAAGAAAGCACAGAGCCCCAGATTTTATGTTGTCCTGGAGAGCTTGCAGAGCACTGGGGAAAGGCAGGCAGAGAATTCCCTGCTAGCACCTTCTCTCTGCGCGGGAATGAGAAGTGTTCACATTGCTTCGCAGAATCGCATTTGCGTCGCTTCAGAGAACACAAAAGCTTGTTCAGGACGAAAGAAAGCACAGAGCCCCAGATTTGCTGTTACCCTGGAGAGCTTGCAGAGCACTGGGGAAAGGCAGGCAGAGAATTCCCTGCTAGCACCTTCTCTGTGCGCGGGAAGGCAAAGTGTTCACATTTCCTCGCAGAATCGCTTTTGTGCAGAAAACACTAACACTTGTTCAGAACGAAAGAAAGCACAGAGCCCCAGATTTTATGTTGTCCTGGAGAGCTTGCAGAGCACTGGGGAAAGGCATGCAGAGAATTCCCTGCTAGCACCTTCTCTCTGCACGGGAATGAGAAGTGTTCACATTGCTTCGCAGAATCGCATTTGCGTCGCTTCAGAGAACACAAAAGCTTGTTCAGGACGAAAGAAAGCACAGAGCCCCAGATTTGCTGTTGTCCTGGAGAGCTTGCAGAGCACTGGGGAAAGGCAGGCAGAGAATTCCCTGCTAGCACCTTCACTGTGCGCGGGAAGGCAAAGTGTTCACATTTCCTCGCAGAATCGCTTTTGTGCAGAAAACACTAACACTTGTTCAGAACGAAAGAAAGCACAGAGCCCCAGATTTTATGTTGTCCTGGAGAGCTTGCAGAGCACTGGGGAAAGGCAGGCAGAGAATTCCCTGCTAGCACCTTCTCTGTGCCTGGGAAGAAGAAGTGTTCACATTGCTTCGCAGAATCGCTTTTGTGCAGAAAACACTAACACTTGTTCAGAACGAAAGAAAGCATAGAGCCCCAGATTTGCTGTTGTGCTGGAGAGCTTGCAGAGCACTGGGGAAAGGCAGGCAGAGAATTCCCTGCTAGCACCTTCTCTGTGCCTGGGAAGCAGAAGTGTTCACATTGCTTCGCAGAATCGCTTTTGTGCAGAAAACACTAACACTTGTTCAGAACGAAAGAAAGCACAGAGACCCAGATTTTATGTTGTCCTGGAGAGCTTGCAGAGCACTGGGGAAAGGCATGCAGAGAATTCCCTGCTAGCACCTTCTCTCTGCGCGGGAATGAGAAGTGTTCACATTGCTTCGCAGAATCGCATTTGCGTCGCTTCAGAGAACACAAAAGCTTGTTCAGGACGAAAGAAAGCACAGAGCCCCAGATTTGCTGTTACCCTGGAGAGCTTGCAGAGCACTGGGGAAAGGCAGGCAGAGAATTCCCTGCTAGCACCTTCTCTGTGCGCGGGAAGGCAAAGTGTTCACATTTCCTCGCAGAATCGCTTTTGTGCAGAAAACACTAACACTTGTTCAGAACGAAAGAAAGCACAGAGCCCCAGATTTTATGTTGTCCTGGAGAGCTTGCAGAGCACTGGGGAAAGGCAGGCAGAGAATTCCCTGCTAGCACCTTCTCTGTGCCTGGGAAGAAGAAGTGTTCACATTGCTTCGCAGAATCGCTTTTGTGCAGAAAACACTAACACTTGTTCAGAACGAAAGAAAGCACAGAGCCCCAGATTTGCTGTTGTCCTGGAGAGCTTGCAGAGCACTGGGGAAAGGCAGGCAGAGAATTCCCTGCTAGCACCTTCTCTGTGCCTGGGAAGCAGAAGTGTTCACATTGCTTCGCAGAATCGCTTTTGTGCAGAAAACACTAACACTTGTTCAGAACGAAAGAAAGCACAGAGCCCCAGATTTTATGTTGTCCTGGAGAGCTTGCAGAGCACTGGGGAAAGGCATGCAGAAAATTCCCTGCTAGCACCTTCTCTCTGCACGGGAATGAGAAGTGTTCACATTGCTTCGCAGAATCGCTTTTGTGCAGAAAACACTAGCACTTGTTCAGGACGAAAGAAAGCACAGAGCCCCAGATTTGCTGTTACCCTGGAGAGCTTGCAGAGCACTGGGGAAAGGCAGGCAGAGAATTCCCTGCTAGCACCTTCTCTGTGCGCGGGAAGGCAAAGTGTTCACATTTCCTCGCAGAATCGCTTTTGTGCAGAAAACACTAACACTTGTTCAGAACGAAAGAAAGCACAGAGCCCCAGATTTTATGTTGTCCTGGAGAGCTTGCAGAGCACTGGGGAAAGGCAGGCAGAGAATTCCCTGCTAGCACCTTCTCTGTGCCTGGGAAGAAGAAGTGTTCACATTGCTTCGCAGAATCGCTTTTGTGCAGAAAACACTAACACTTGTTCAGAACGAAAGAAAGCACAGAGCCCCAGATTTGCTGTTGTCCTGGAGACCTTGCAGAGCACTGGGGAAAGGCAGGCAGAGAATTCCCTGCTAGCACCTTCTCTGTGCCTGGGAAGCAGAAGTGTTCACATTGCTTCGCAGAATCGCTTTTGTGCAGAAAACACTAACACTTGTTCAGAACGAAAGAAAGCACAGAGCCCCAGATTTTATGTTGTCCTGGAGAGCTTGCAGAGCACTGGGGAAAGGCAGGCAGAGAATTCCCTGCTAGCACCTTCTCTGTGCCTGGGAAGCAGAAGTGTTCACATTTCCTCGCAGAATCGCTTTTGTGCAGAAAACACTAACACTTGTTCAGAACGAAAGAAAGCACAGAGCCCCAGATTTTATGTTGTCCTGGAGAGCTTGCAGAGCACTGGGGAAAGGCAGGCAGAGAATTCCCTGCTAGCACCTTCTCGGTGCCTGGGAAGAAGAAGTGTTCACATTGCTTCGCAGAATCGCTTTTGTGCAGAAAACACTAACACTTGTTCAGAACGAAAGAAAGCACAGAGCCCCAGATTTGCTGTTGTCCTGGAGAGCTTGCAGAGCACTGGGGAAAGGCAGGCAGAGAATTCCCTGCTAGCACCTTCTCTGTGCCTGGGAAGAAGAAGTGTTCACATTGCTTCGCAGAATCGCTTTTGTGCAGAAAACACTAACACTTGTTCAGAACGAAAGAAAGCACAGAGCCCCAGATTTTATGTTGTCCTGGAGAGCTTGCAGAGCACTGGGGAAAGGCAGGCAGAGAATTCCCTGCTAGCACCTTCTCTCTGCGCGGGAATGAGAAGTGTTCACATTGCTTCGCAGAATCGCATTTGCGTCGCTTCAGAGAACACAAAAGCTTGTTCAGGACGAAAGAAAGCACAGAGCCCCAGATTTGCTGTTACCCTGGAGAGCTTGCAGAGCACTGGGGAAAGGCAGGCAGAGAATTCCCTGCTAGCACCTTCTCTGTGCGCGGGAAGGCAAAGTGTTCACATTTCCTCGCAGAATCGCTTTTGTGCAGAAAACACTAACACTTGTTCAGAACGAAAGAAAGCACAGAGCCCCAGATTTTATGTTGTCCTGGAGAGCTTGCAGAGCACTGGGGAAAGGCATGCAGAGAATTCCCTGCTAGCACCTTCTCTCTGCACGGGAATGAGAAGTGTTCACATTGCTTCGCAGAATCGCATTCGCGTCGCTTCAGAGAACACAAAAGCTTGTTCAGGACGAAAGAAAGCACAGAGCCCCAGATTTGCTGTTACCCTGGAGAGCTTGCAGAGCACTGGGGAAAGGCAGGCAGAGAATTCCCTGCTAGCACCTTCTCTGTGCGCGGGAAGGCAAAGTGTTCACATTTCCTCGCAGAATCGCTTTTGTGCAGAAAACACTAACACTTGTTCAGAACGAAAGAAAGCACAGAGCCCCAGATTTTATGTTGTCCTGGAGAGCTTGCAGAGCACTGGGGAAAGGCAGGCAGAGAATTCCCTGCTAGCACCTTCTCTGTGCCTGGGAAGAAGAAGTGTTCACATTGCTTCGCAGAATCGCTTTTGTGCAGAAAACACTAACACTTGTTCAGAACGAAAGAAAGCATAGAGCCCCAGATTTGCTGTTGTGCTGGAGAGCTTGCAGAGCACTGGGGAAAGGCAGGCAGAGAATTCCCTGCTAGCACCTTCTCTGTGCCTGGGAAGCAGAAGTGTTCACATTGCTTCGCAGAATCGCTTTTGTGCAGAAAACACTAACACTTGTTCAGAACGAAAGAAAGCACAGAGACCCAGATTTTATGTTGTCCTGGAGAGCTTGCAGAGCACTGGGGAAAGGCAGGCAGAGAATTCCCTGCTAGCACCTTCTCGGTGCCTGGGAAGAAGAAGTGTTCACATTGCTTCGAGAATCGCTTTTGTGCAGAAAACACTAACACTTGTTCAGAACGAAAGAAAGCACAGAGCCCCAGATTTGCTGTTGTCCTGCAGATATTGCAGAGCACTGGGGAATGGCAAGGAGAGAATTCCCTGCTAGCACCTTCTCTCTGCGCGGGAATGAGAAGTGTTGACATTGCTTCGCAGAATCGCTTTTGTGCAGAAAACACTAACACTTGTTCAGAAGGAAAGAAAGCACAGAGCCCCAGATTTTATGTTGTCCTGGAGAGCTTGCAGAGCACTGGGGAAAGGCAGGCAGAGAATTCCCTGCTAGCACCTTCTCTGTGCCTGGGAAGCAGAAGTGTTCACATTGCTTCGCAGAATCGCTTTTGTGCAGAAAACACTAACACTTGTTCAGAACGAAAGAAAGCACAGAGCCCCAGATTTTATGTTGTCCTGGAGAGCTTGCAGAGCACTGGGGAAAGGCAGGCAGAGAATTCCCTGCTAGCACCTTCTCGGTGCCTGGGAAGAAGAAGTGTTCACATTGCTTCGCAGAATCGCTTTTGTGCAGAAAACACTAACACTTGTTCAGAACGAAAGAAAGCACAGAGCCCCAGATTTTATGTTGTCCTGGAGAGCTTGCAGAGCACTGGGGAAAGGCATGCAGAGAATTCCCTGCTAGCACCTTCTCTCTGCGCGGGAATGAGAAGTGTTCACATTGCTTCGCAGAATCGCATTTGCGTCGCTTCAGAGAACACAAAAGCTTGTTCAGGACGAAAGAAAGCACAGAGCCCCAGATTTGCTGTTACCCTGGAGAGCTTGCAGAGCACTGGGGAAAGGCAGGCAGAGAATTCCCTGCTAGCACCTTCTCTGTGCGCGGGAAGGCAAAGTGTTCACATTTCCTCGCAGAATCGCTTTTGTGCAGAAAACACTAACACTTGTTCAGAACGAAAGAAAGCACAGAGCCCCAGATTTTATGTTGTCCTGGAGAGCTTGCAGAGCACTGGGGAAAGGCAGGCAGAGAATTCCCTGCTAGCACCTTCTCTGTGCCTGGGAAGCAGAAGTGTTCACATTGCTTCGCAGAATCGCTTTTGTGCAGAAAACACTAACACTTGTTCAGAACGAAAGAAAGCACAGAGCCCCAGATTTTATGTTGTCCTGGAGAGCTTGCAGAGCACTGGGGAAAGGCATGCAGAAAATTCCCTGCTAGCACCTTCTCTCTGCACGGGAATGAGAAGTGTTCACATTGCTTCGCAGAATCGCTTTTGTGCAGAAAACACTAACACTTGTTCAGGACGAAAGAAAGCACAGAGCCCCAGATTTGCTGTTACCCTGGAGAGCTTGCAGAGCACTGGGGAAAGGCAGGCAGAGAATTCCCTGCTAGCACCTTCTCTGTGCGCGGGAAGGCAAAGTGTTCACATTTCCTCGCAGAATCGCTTTTGTGCAGAAAACACTAACACTTGTTCAGAACGAAAGAAAGCACAGAGCCCCAGATTTTATGTTGTCCTGGAGAGCTTGCAGAGCACTGGGGAAAGGCAGGCAGAGAATTCCCTGCTAGCACCTTCTCTGTGCCTGGGAAGAAGAAGTGTTCACATTGCTTCGCAGAATCGCTTTTGTGCAGAAAACACTAACACTTGTTCAGAACGAAAGAAAGCACAGAGCCCCAGATTTGCTGTTGTCCTGGAGAGCTTGCAGAGCACTGGGGAAAGGCAGGCAGAGAATTCCCTGCTAGCACCTTCTCTGTGCCTGGGAAGCAGAAGTGTTCACATTGCTTCGCAGAATCGCTTTTGTGCAGAAAACACTAACACTTGTTCAGAACGAAAGAAAGCACAGAGCCCCAGATTTTATGTTGTCCTGGAGAGCTTGCAGAGCACTGGGGAAAGGCAGGCAGAGAATTCCCTGCTAGCACCTTCTCTGTGCCTGGGAAGCAGAAGTGTTCACATTTCCTCGCAGAATCGCTTTTGTGCAGAAAACACTAACACTTGTTCAGAACGAAAGAAAGCACAGAGCCCCAGATTTTATGTTGTCCTGGAGAGCTTGCAGAGCACTGGGGAAAGGCAGGCAGAGAATTCCCTGCTAGCACCTTCTCGGTGCCTGGGAAGAAGAAGTGTTCACATTGCTTCGCAGAATCGCTTTTGTGCAGAAAACACTAACACTTGTTCAGAACGAAAGAAAGCACAGAGCCCCAGATTTGCTGTTGTCCTGGAGAGCTTGCAGAGCACTGGGGAAAGGCAGGCAGAGAATTCCCTGCTAGCACCTTCTCTGTGCCTGGGAAGAAGAAGTGTTCACATTGCTTCGCAGAATCGCTTTTGTGCAGAAAACACTAACACTTGTTCAGAACGAAAGAAAGCACAGAGCCCCAGATTTTATGTTGTCCTGGAGAGCTTGCAGAGCACTGGGGAAAGGCAGGCAGAGAATTCCCTGCTAGCACCTTCTCTCTGCGCGGGAATGAGAAGTGTTCACATTGCTTCGCAGAATCGCATTTGCGTCGCTTCAGAGAACACAAAAGCTTGTTCAGGACGAAAGAAAGCACAGAGCCCCAGATTTGCTGTTACCCTGGAGAGCTTGCAGAGCACTGGGGAAAGGCAGGCAGAGAATTCCCTGCTAGCACCTTCTCTGTGCGCGGGAAGGCAAAGTGTTCACATTTCCTCGCAGAATCGCTTTTGTGCAGAAAACACTAACACTTGTTCAGAACGAAAGAAAGCACAGAGCCCCAGATTTTATGTTGTCCTGGAGAGCTTGCAGAGCACTGGGGAAAGGCATGCAGAGAATTCCCTGCTAGCACCTTCTCTCTGCACGGGAATGAGAAGTGTTCACATTGCTTCGCAGAATCGCATTTGCGTCGCTTCAGAGAACACAAAAGCTTGTTCAGGACGAAAGAAAGCACAGAGCCCCAGATTTGCTGTTACCCTGGAGAGCTTGCAGAGCACTGGGGAAAGGCAGGCAGAGAATTCCCTGCTAGCACCTTCTCTGTGCGCGGGAAGGCAAAGTGTTCACATTTCCTCGCAGAATCGCTTTTGTGCAGAAAACACTAACACTTGTTCAGAACGAAAGAAAGCACAGAGCCCCAGATTTTATGTTGTCCTGGAGAGCTTGCAGAGCACTGGGGAAAGGCAGGCAGAGAATTCCCTGCTAGCACCTTCTCTGTGCCTGGGAAGAAGAAGTGTTCACATTGCTTCGCAGAATCGCTTTTGTGCAGAAAACACTAACACTTGTTCAGAACGAAAGAAAGCATAGAGCCCCAGATTTGCTGTTGTGCTGGAGAGCTTGCAGAGCACTGGGGAAAGGCAGGCAGAGAATTCCCTGCTAGCACCTTCTCTGTGCCTGGGAAGCAGAAGTGTTCACATTGCTTCGCAGAATCGCTTTTGTGCAGAAAACACTAACACTTGTTCAGAACGAAAGAAAGCACAGAGACCCAGATTTTATGTTGTCCTGGAGAGCTTGCAGAGCACTGGGGAAAGGCAGGCAGAGAATTCCCTGCTAGCACCTTCTCGGTGCCTGGGAAGAAGAAGTGTTCACATTGCTTCGAGAATCGCTTTTGTGCAGAAAACACTAACACTTGTTCAGAACGAAAGAAAGCACAGAGCCCCAGATTTGCTGTTGTCCTGGAGATATTGCAGAGCACTGGGGAATGGCAAGGAGAGAATTCCCTGCTAGCACCTTCTCTCTGCGCGGGAATGAGAAGTGTTGACATTGCTTCGCAGAATCGCTTTTGTGCAGAAAACACTAACACTTGTTCAGAAGGAAAGAAAGCACAGAGCCCCAGATTTTATGTTGTCCTGGAGAGCTTGCAGAGCACTGGGGAAAGGCAGGCAGAGAATTCCCTGCTAGCACCTTCTCTGTGCCTGGGAAGCAGAAGTGTTCACATTGCTTCGCAGAATCGCTTTTGTGCAGAAAACACTAACACTTGTTCAGAACGAAAGAAAGCACAGAGCCCCAGATTTTATGTTGTCCTGGAGAGCTTGCAGAGCACTGGGGAAAGGCAGGCAGAGAATTCCCTGCTAGCACCTTCTCGGTGCCTGGGAAGAAGAAGTGTTCACATTGCTTCGCAGAATCGCTTTTGTGCAGAAAACACTAACACTTGTTCAGAACGAAAGAAAGCACAGAGCCCCAGATTTTATGTTGTCCTGGAGAGCTTGCAGAGCACTGGGGAAAGGCATGCAGAGAATTCCCTGCTAGCACCTTCTCTCTGCGCGGGAATGAGAAGTGTTCACATTGCTTCGCAGAATCGCATTTGCGTCGCTTCAGAGAACACAAAAGCTTGTTCAGGACGAAAGAAAGCACAGAGCCCCAGATTTGCTGTTACCCTGGAGAGCTTGCAGAGCACTGGGGAAAGGCAGGCAGAGAATTCCCTGCTAGCACCTTCTCTGTGCGCGGGAAGGCAAAGTGTTCACATTTCCTCGCAGAATCGCTTTTGTGCAGAAAACACTAACACTTGTTCAGAACGAAAGAAAGCACAGAGCCCCAGATTTTATGTTGTCCTGGAGAGCTTGCAGAGCACTGGGGAAAGGCAGGCAGAGAATTCCCTGCTAGCACCTTCTCTGTGCCTGGGAAGAAGAAGTGTTCACATTGCTTCGCAGAATCGCTTTTGTGCAGAAAACACTAACACTTGTTCAGAACGAAAGAAAGCACAGAGCCCCAGATTTTATGTTGTCCTGGAGAGCTTGCAGAGCACTGGGGAAAGGCAGGCAGAGAATTCCCTGCTAGCACCTTCTCTGTGCCTGGGAAGCAGAAGTGTTCACATTGCTTCGCAGAATCGCTTTTGTGCAGAAAACACTAACACTTGTTCAGAACGAAAGAAAGCACAGAGCCCCAGATTTTATGTTGTCCTGGAGAGCTTGCAGAGCACTGGGGAAAGGCATGCAGAAAATTCCCTGCTAGCACCTTCTCTCTGCACGGGAATGAGAAGTGTTCACATTGCTTCGCAGAATCGCTTTTGTGCAGAAAACACTAACACTTGTTCAGGACGAAAGAAAGCACAGAGCCCCAGATTTGCTGTTACCCTGGAGAGCTTGCAGAGCACTGGGGAAAGGCAGGCAGAGAATTCCCTGCTAGCACCTTCTCTGTGCGCGGGAAGGCAAAGTGTTCACATTTCCTCGCAGAATCGCTTTTGTGCAGAAAACACTAACACTTGTTCAGAACGAAAGAAAGCACAGAGCCCCAGATTTTATGTTGTCCTGGAGAGCTTGCAGAGCACTGGGGAAAGGCAGGCAGAGAATTCCCTGCTAGCACCTTCTCTGTGCCTGGGAAGAAGAAGTGTTCACATTGCTTCGCAGAATCGCTTTTGTGCAGAAAACACTAACACTTGTTCAGAACGAAAGAAAGCACAGAGCCCCAGATTTGCTGTTGTCCTGGAGAGCTTGCAGAGCACTGGGGAAAGGCAGGCAGAGAATTCCCTGCTAGCACCTTCTCTGTGCCTGGGAAGCAGAAGTGTTCACATTGCTTCGCAGAATCGCTTTTGTGCAGAAAACACTAACACTTGTTCAGAACGAAAGAAAGCACAGAGCCCCAGATTTTATGTTGTCCTGGAGAGCTTGCAGAGCACTGGGGAAAGGCAGGCAGAGAATTCCCTGCTAGCACCTTCTCTGTGCCTGGGAAGCAGAAGTGTTCACATTGCTTCGCAGAATCGCTTTTGTGCAGAAAACACTAACACTTGTTCAGAACGAAAGAAAGCACAGAGCCCCAGATTTGCTGTTGTCCTGGAGAGCTTGCAGAGCACTGGGGAAAGGCAGGCAGAGAATTCCCTGCTAGCACCTTCTCTCTGCGCGGGAATGAGAAGTGTTCACATTTTTTCGCAGAATCGCATTTCCGTCGCTGCAGAGAACACAAAAGCTTGTTCAGGACGAAAGAAAGCACAGAGCCCCAGATTTGCTGTTACCCTGGAGAGCTTGCAGAGCACTGGGGAAAGGCAGGCAGAGAATTCCCTGCTAGCACCTTCTCTGTGCGCGGGAAGGCAAAGTGTTCACATTTCCTCGCAGAATCGCTTTTGTGCAGAAAACACTAACACTTGTTCAGAACGAAAGAAAGCACAGAGCCCCACATTTTATGTTGTCCTGGAGAGCTTGCAGAGCACTGGGGAAAGGCAGGCAGAGAATTCCCTGCTAGCACCTTCTCGGTGCCTGGGAAGCAGAAGTGTTCACATTGCTTCGCAGAATCGCTTTTGTGCAGAAAACACTAACACTTGTTCAGAACGAAAGAAAGCACAGAGCCCCAGATTTTATGTTGTCCTGGAGAGCTTGCAGAGCACTGGGGAAAGGCATGCAGAGAATTCCCTGCTAGCACCTTCTCTCTGCGCGGGAATGAGAAGTGTTCACATTGCTTCGCAGAATCGCATTTGCGTCGCTTCAGAGAACACAAAAGCTTGTTCAGGACGAAAGAAAGCACAGAGCCCCAGATTTGCTGTTACCCTGGAGAGCTTGCAGAGCACTGGGGAAAGGCAGGCAGAGAATTCCCTGCTAGCACCTTCTCTCTGCGCGGGAAGGCAAAGTGTTCACATTTCCTCGCAGAATCGCTTTTGTGCAGAAAACACTAACACTTGTTCAGAACGAAAGAAAGCACAGAGCCCCAGATTTTATGTTGTCCTGGAGAGCTTGCAGAGCACTGGGGAAAGGCAGGCAGAGAATTCCCTGCTAGCACCTTCTCTGTGCCTGGGAAGAAGAAGTGTTCACATTGCTTCGCAGAATCGCTTTTGTGCAGAAAACACTAACACTTGTTCAGAACGAAAGAAAGCATAGAGCCCCAGATTTGCTGTTGTGCTGGAGAGCTTGCAGAGCACTGGGGAAAGGCAGGCAGAGAATTCCCTGCTAGCACCTTCTCTGTGCCTGGGAAGCAGAAGTGTTCACATTGCTTCGCAGAATCGCTTTTGTGCAGAAAACACTAACACTTGTTCAGAACGAAAGAAAGCACAGAGCCCCAGATTTGCTGTTGTCCTGGAGAGCTTGCAGAGCACTGGGGAAAGGCAGGCAGAGAATTCCCTGCTAGCACCTTCTCTGTGCCTGGGAAGCAGAAGTGTTCACATTGCTTCGCAGAATCGCTTTTGTGCAGAAAACACTAACACTTGTTCAGAACGAAAGAAAGCACAGAGCCCCAGATTTTATGTTGTCCTGGAGAGCTTGCAGAGCACTGGGGAAAGGCATGCAGAAAATTCCCTGCTAGCACCTTCTCTCTGCACGGGAATGAGAAGTGTTCACATTGCTTCGCAGAATCGCTTTTGTGCAGAAAACACTAACACTTGTTCAGGACGAAAGAAAGCACAGAGCCCCAGATTTGCTGTTACCCTGGAGAGCTTGCAGAGCACTGGGGAAAGGCAGGCAGAGAATTCCCTGCTAGCACCTTCTCTGTGCGCGGGAAGGCAAAGTGTTCACATTTCCTCGCAGAATCGCTTTTGTGCAGAAAACACTAACACTTGTTCAGAACGAAAGAAAGCACAGAGCCCCAGATTTTATGTTGTCCTGGAGAGCTTGCAGAGCACTGGGGAAAGGCAGGCAGAGAATTCCCTGCTAGCACCTTCTCTGTGCCTGGGAAGAAGAAGTGTTCACATTGCTTCGCAGAATCGCTTTTGTGCAGAAAACACTAACACTTGTTCAGAACGAAAGAAAGCACAGAGCCCCAGATTTGCTGTTGTCCTGGAGAGCTTGCAGAGCACTGGGGAAAGGCAGGCAGAGAATTCCCTGCTAGCACCTTCTCTGTGCCTGGGAAGCAGAAGTGTTCACATTGCTTCGCAGAATCGCTTTTGTGCAGAAAACACTAACACTTGTTCAGAACGAAAGAAAGCACAGAGCCCCAGATTTTATGTTGTCCTGGAGAGCTTGCAGAGCACTGGGGAAAGGCAGGCAGAGAATTCCCTGCTAGCACCTTCTCTGTGCCTGGGAAGCAGAAGTGTTCACATTTCCTCGCAGAATCGCTTTTGTGCAGAAAACACTAACACTTGTTCAGAACGAAAGAAAGCACAGAGCCCCAGATTTTATGTTGTCCTGGAGAGCTTGCAGAGCACTGGGGAAAGGCAGGCAGAGAATTCCCTGCTAGCACCTTCTCGGTGCCTGGGAAGAAGAAGTGTTCACATTGCTTCGCAGAATCGCTTTTGTGCAGAAAACACTAACACTTGTTCAGAACGAAAGAAAGCACAGAGCCCCAGATTTGCTGTTGTCCTGGAGAGCTTGCAGAGCACTGGGGAAAGGCAGGCAGAGAATTCCCTGCTAGCACCTTCTCTCTGCGCGGGAATGAGAAGTGTTCACATTGCTTCGCAGAATCGCTTTTGTGCAGAAAACACTAACACTTGTTCAGAACGAAAGAAAGCACAGAGCCCCAGATTTTATGTTGTCCTGGAGAGCTTGCAGAGCACTGGGGAAAGGCAGGCAGAGAATTCCCTGCTAGCACCTTCTCTCTGCGCGGGAATGAGAAGTGTTCACATTGCTTCGCAGAATCGCATTTGCGTCGCTTCAGAGAACACAAAAGCTTGTTCAGGACGAAAGAAAGCACAGAGCCCCAGATTTGCTGTTACCCTGGAGAGCTTGCAGAGCACTGGGGAAAGGCAGGCAGAGAATTCCCTGCTAGCACCTTCTCTGTGCGCGGGAAGGCAAAGTGTTCACATTTCCTCGCAGAATCGCTTTTGTGCAGAAAACACTAACACTTGTTCAGAACGAAAGAAAGCACAGAGCCCCAGATTTTATGTTGTCCTGGAGAGCTTGCAGAGCACTGGGGAAAGGCATGCAGAGAATTCCCTGCTAGCACCTTCTCTCTGCACGGGAATGAGAAGTGTTCACATTGCTTCGCAGAATCGCATTTGCGTCGCTTCAGAGAACACAAAAGCTTGTTCAGGACGAAAGAAAGCACAGAGCCCCAGATTTGCTGTTACCCTGGAGAGCTTGCAGAGCACTGGGGAAAGGCAGGCAGAGAATTCCCTGCTAGCACCTTCTCTGTGCGCGGGAAGGCAAAGTGTTCACATTTCCTCGCAGAATCGCTTTTGTGCAGAAAACACTAACACTTGTTCAGAACGAAAGAAAGCACAGAGCCCCAGATTTTATGTTGTCCTGGAGAGCTTGCAGAGCACTGGGGAAAGGCAGGCAGAGAATTCCCTGCTAGCACCTTCTCTGTGCCTGGGAAGAAGAAGTGTTCACATTGCTTCGCAGAATCGCTTTTGTGCAGAAAACACTAACACTTGTTCAGAACGAAAGAAAGCATAGAGCCCCAGATTTGCTGTTGTGCTGGAGAGCTTGCAGAGCACTGGGGAAAGGCAGGCAGAGAATTCCCTGCTAGCACCTTCTCTGTGCCTGGGAAGCAGAAGTGTTCACATTGCTTCGCAGAATCGCTTTTGTGCAGAAAACACTAACACTTGTTCAGAACGAAAGAAAGCACAGAGACCCAGATTTTATGTTGTCCTGGAGAGCTTGCAGAGCACTGGGGAAAGGCAGGCAGAGAATTCCCTGCTAGCACCTTCTCGGTGCCTGGGAAGAAGAAGTGTTCACATTGCTTCGAGAATCGCTTTTGTGCAGAAAACACTAACACTTGTTCAGAACGAAAGAAAGCACAGAGCCCCAGATTTGCTGTTGTCCTGGAGATATTGCAGAGCACTGGGGAATGGCAAGGAGAGAATTCCCTGCTAGCACCTTCTCTCTGCGCGGGAATGAGAAGTGTTGACATTGCTTCGCAGAATCGCTTTTGTGCAGAAAACACTAACACTTGTTCAGAAGGAAAGAAAGCACAGAGCCCCAGATTTTATGTTGTCCTGGAGAGCTTGCAGAGCACTGGGGAAAGGCAGGCAGAGAATTCCCTGCTAGCACCTTCTCTGTGCCTGGGAAGCAGAAGTGTTCACATTGCTTCGCAGAATCGCTTTTGTGCAGAAAACACTAACACTTGTTCAGAACGAAAGAAAGCACAGAGCCCCAGATTTTATGTTGTCCTGGAGAGCTTGCAGAGCACTGGGGAAAGGCAGGCAGAGAATTCCCTGCTAGCACCTTCTCGGTGCCTGGGAAGAAGAAGTGTTCACATTGCTTCGCAGAATCGCTTTTGTGCAGAAAACACTAACACTTGTTCAGAACGAAAGAAAGCACAGAGCCCCAGATTTTATGTTGTCCTGGAGAGCTTGCAGAGCACTGGGGAAAGGCATGCAGAGAATTCCCTGCTAGCACCTTCTCTCTGCGCGGGAATGAGAAGTGTTCACATTGCTTCGCAGAATCGCATTTGCGTCGCTTCAGAGAACACAAAAGCTTGTTCAGGACGAAAGAAAGCACAGAGCCCCAGATTTGCTGTTACCCTGGAGAGCTTGCAGAGCACTGGGGAAAGGCAGGCAGAGAATTCCCTGCTAGCACCTTCTCTGTGCGCGGGAAGGCAAAGTGTTCACATTTCCTCGCAGAATCGCTTTTGTGCAGAAAACACTAACACTTGTTCAGAACGAAAGAAAGCACAGAGCCCCAGATTTTATGTTGTCCTGGAGAGCTTGCAGAGCACTGGGGAAAGGCAGGCAGAGAATTCCCTGCTAGCACCTTCTCTGTGCCTGGGAAGAAGAAGTGTTCACATTGCTTCGCAGAATCGCTTTTGTGCAGAAAACACTAACACTTGTTCAGAACGAAAGAAAGCACAGAGCCCCAGATTTTATGTTGTCCTGGAGAGCTTGCAGAGCACTGGGGAAAGGCAGGCAGAGAATTCCCTGCTAGCACCTTCTCTGTGCCTGGGAAGCAGAAGTGTTCACATTGCTTCGCAGAATCGCTTTTGTGCAGAAAACACTAACACTTGTTCAGAACGAAAGAAAGCACAGAGCCCCAGATTTTATGTTGTCCTGGAGAGCTTGCAGAGCACTGGGGAAAGGCATGCAGAAAATTCCCTGCTAGCACCTTCTCTCTGCACGGGAATGAGAAGTGTTCACATTGCTTCGCAGAATCGCTTTTGTGCAGAAAACACTAACACTTGTTCAGGACGAAAGAAAGCACAGAGCCCCAGATTTGCTGTTACCCTGGAGAGCTTGCAGAGCACTGGGGAAAGGCAGGCAGAGAATTCCCTGCTAGCACCTTCTCTGTGCGCGGGAAGGCAAAGTGTTCACATTTCCTCGCAGAATCGCTTTTGTGCAGAAAACACTAACACTTGTTCAGAACGAAAGAAAGCACAGAGCCCCAGATTTTATGTTGTCCTGGAGAGCTTGCAGAGCACTGGGGAAAGGCAGGCAGAGAATTCCCTGCTAGCACCTTCTCTGTGCCTGGGAAGAAGAAGTGTTCACATTGCTTCGCAGAATCGCTTTTGTGCAGAAAACACTAACACTTGTTCAGAACGAAAGAAAGCACAGAGCCCCAGATTTGCTGTTGTCCTGGAGAGCTTGCAGAGCACTGGGGAAAGGCAGGCAGAGAATTCCCTGCTAGCACCTTCTCTGTGCCTGGGAAGCAGAAGTGTTCACATTGCTTCGCAGAATCGCTTTTGTGCAGAAAACACTAACACTTGTTCAGAACGAAAGAAAGCACAGAGCCCCAGATTTTATGTTGTCCTGGAGAGCTTGCAGAGCACTGGGGAAAGGCAGGCAGAGAATTCCCTGCTAGCACCTTCTCTGTGCCTGGGAAGCAGAAGTGTTCACATTGCTTCGCAGAATCGCTTTTGTGCAGAAAACACTAACACTTGTTCAGAACGAAAGAAAGCACAGAGCCCCAGATTTGCTGTTGTCCTGGAGAGCTTGCAGAGCACTGGGGAAAGGCAGGCAGAGAATTCCCTGCTAGCACCTTCTCTCTGCGCGGGAATGAGAAGTGTTCACATTTTTTCGCAGAATCGCATTTCCGTCGCTGCAGAGAACACAAAAGCTTGTTCAGGACGAAAGAAAGCACAGAGCCCCAGATTTGCTGTTACCCTGGAGAGCTTGCAGAGCACTGGGGAAAGGCAGGCAGAGAATTCCCTGCTAGCACCTTCTCTGTGCGCGGGAAGGCAAAGTGTTCACATTTCCTCGCAGAATCGCTTTTGTGCAGAAAACACTAACACTTGTTCAGAACGAAAGAAAGCACAGAGCCCCACATTTTATGTTGTCCTGGAGAGCTTGCAGAGCACTGGGGAAAGGCAGGCAGAGAATTCCCTGCTAGCACCTTCTCGGTGCCTGGGAAGCAGAAGTGTTCACATTGCTTCGCAGAATCGCTTTTGTGCAGAAAACACTAACACTTGTTCAGAACGAAAGAAAGCACAGAGCCCCAGATTTTATGTTGTCCTGGAGAGCTTGCAGAGCACTGGGGAAAGGCATGCAGAGAATTCCCTGCTAGCACCTTCTCTCTGCGCGGGAATGAGAAGTGTTCACATTGCTTCGCAGAATCGCATTTGCGTCGCTTCAGAGAACACAAAAGCTTGTTCAGGACGAAAGAAAGCACAGAGCCCCAGATTTGCTGTTACCCTGGAGAGCTTGCAGAGCACTGGGGAAAGGCAGGCAGAGAATTCCCTGCTAGCACCTTCTCTCTGCGCGGGAAGGCAAAGTGTTCACATTTCCTCGCAGAATCGCTTTTGTGCAGAAAACACTAACACTTGTTCAGAACGAAAGAAAGCACAGAGCCCCAGATTTTATGTTGTCCTGGAGAGCTTGCAGAGCACTGGGGAAAGGCAGGCAGAGAATTCCCTGCTAGCACCTTCTCTGTGCCTGGGAAGAAGAAGTGTTCACATTGCTTCGCAGAATCGCTTTTGTGCAGAAAACACTAACACTTGTTCAGAACGAAAGAAAGCATAGAGCCCCAGATTTGCTGTTGTGCTGGAGAGCTTGCAGAGCACTGGGGAAAGGCAGGCAGAGAATTCCCTGCTAGCACCTTCTCTGTGCCTGGGAAGCAGAAGTGTTCACATTGCTTCGCAGAATCGCTTTTGTGCAGAAAACACTAACACTTGTTCAGAACGAAAGAAAGCACAGAGACCCAGATTTTATGTTGTCCTGGAGAGCTTGCAGAGCACTGGGGAAAGGCAGGCAGAGAATTCCCTGCTAGCACCTTCTCGGTGCCTGGGAAGAAGAAGTGTTCACATTGCTTCGAGAATCGCTTTTGTGCAGAAAACACTAACACTTGTTCAGAACGAAAGAAAGCACAGAGCCCCAGATTTGCTGTTGTCCTGGAGATATTGCAGAGCACTGGGGAATGGCAAGGAGAGAATTCCCTGCTAGCACCTTCTCTCTGCGCGGGAATGAGAAGTGTTGACATTGCTTCGCAGAATCGCTTTTGTGCAGAAAACAGTAACACTTGTTCAGAAGGAAAGAAAGCACAGAGCCCCAGATTTGCTGTTGTCCTGGAGAGCTTGCAGAGCACTGGGGAAAGGCAGGCAGAGAATTCCCTGCTAGCACCTTCTCTGTGCCTGGGAAGCAGAAGTGTTCACATTGCTTCGCAGAATCGCTTTTGTGCAGAAAACACTAACACTTGTTCAGAACGAAAGAAAGCACAGAGCCCCAGATTTTATGTTGTCCTGGAGAGCTTGCAGAGCACTGGGGAAAGGCAGGCAGAGAATTCCCTGCTAGCACCTTCTCTCTGCGCGGGAATGAGAAGTGTTCACATTGCTTCGCAGAATCGCTTTTGTGCAGAAAACACTAACACTTGTTCAGAACGAAAGAAAGCACAGAGCCCCAGATTTGCTGTTGTCCTGGAGAGCTTGCAGAGCACTGGGGAAAGGCATGCAGAGAATTCCCTGCTAGCACCTTCTCTCTGCGCGGGAATGAGAAGTGTTCACATTGCTTCGCAGAATCGCATTTGCGTCGCTTCAGAGAACACAAAAGCTTGTTCAGGACGAAAGAAAGCACAGAGCCCCAGATTTGCTGTTACCCTGGAGAGCTTGCAGAGCACTGGGGAAAGGCAGGCAGAGAATTCCCTGCTAGCACCTTCTCTGTGCGCGGGAAGGCAAAGTGTTCACATTTCCTCGCAGAATCGCTTTTGTGCAGAAAACACTAACACTTGTTCAGAACGAAAGAAAGCACAGAGCCCCAGATTTTATGTTGTCCTGGAGAGCTTGCAGAGCACTGGGGAAAGGCAGGCAGAGAATTCCCTGCTAGCACCTTCTCTGTGCCTGGGAAGAAGAAGTGTTCACATTGCTTCGCAGAATCGCTTTTGTGCAGAAAACACTAACACTTGTTCAGAACGAAAGAAAGCACAGAGCCCCAGATTTGCTGTTGTCCTGGAGAGCTTGCAGAGCACTGGGGAAAGGCAGGCAGAGAATTCCCTGCTAGCACCTTCTCTGTGCCTGGGAAGCAGAAGTGTTCACATTGCTTCGCAGAATCGCTTTTGTGCAGAAAACACTAACACTTGTTCAGAACGAAAGAAAGCACAGAGCCCCAGATTTTATGTTGTCCTGGAGAGCTTGCAGAGCACTGGGGAAAGGCATGCAGAAAATTCCCTGCTAGCACCTTCTCTCTGCACGGGAATGAGAAGTGTTCACATTGCTTCGCAGAATCGCTTTTGTGCAGAAAACACTAACACTTGTTCAGGACGAAAGAAAGCACAGAGCCCCAGATTTGCTGTTACCCTGGAGAGCTTGCAGAGCACTGGGGAAAGGCAGGCAGAGAATTCCCTGCTAGCACCTTCTCTGTGCGCGGGAAGGCAAAGTGTTCACATTTCCTCGCAGAATCGCTTTTGTGCAGAAAACACTAACACTTGTTCAGAACGAAAGAAAGCACAGAGCCCCAGATTTTATGTTGTCCTGGAGAGCTTGCAGAGCACTGGGGAAAGGCAGGCAGAGAATTTCCTGCTAGCACCTTCTCTGTGCCTGGGAAGAAGAAGTGTTCACATTGCTTCGCAGAATCGCTTTTGTGCAGAAAACACTAACACTTGTTCAGAACGAAAGAAAGCACAGAGCCCCAGATTTTATGTTGTCCTGGAGAGCTTGCAGAGCACTGGGGAAAGGCAGGCAGAGAATTCCCTGCTAGCACCTTCTCTGTGCCTGGGAAGCAGAAGTGTTCACATTGCTTCGCAGAATCGCTTTTGTGCAGAAAACACTAACACTTGTTCAGAACGAAAGAAAGCACAGAGCCCCAGATTTGCTGTTGTCCTGGAGAGCTTGCAGAGCACTGGGGAAAGGCAGGCAGAGAATTCCCTGCTAGCACCTTCTCTCTGCGCGGGAATGAGAAGTGTTCACATTTTTTCGCAGAATCGCATTTCCGTCGCTGCAGAGAACACAAAAGCTTGTTCAGGACGAAAGAAAGCACAGAGCCCCAGATTTGCTGTTACCCTGGAGAGCTTGCAGAGCACTGGGGAAAGGCAGGCAGAGAATTCCCTGCTAGCACCTTCTCTGTGCGCGGGAAGGCAAAGTGTTCACATTTCCTCGCAGAATCGCTTTTGTGCAGAAAACACTAACACTTGTTCAGAACGAAAGAAAGCACAGAGCCCCACATTTTATGTTGTCCTGGAGAGCTTGCAGAGCACTGGGGAAAGGCAGGCAGAGAATTCCCTGCTAGCACCTTCTCGGTGCCTGGGAAGCAGAAGTGTTCACATTGCTTCGCAGAATCGCTTTTGTGCAGAAAACACTAACACTTGTTCAGAACGAAAGAAAGCACAGAGCCCCAGATTTTATGTTGTCCTGGAGAGCTTGCAGAGCACTGGGGAAAGGCATGCAGAGAATTCCCTGCTAGCACCTTCTCTCTGCGCGGGAATGAGAAGTGTTCACATTGCTTCGCAGAATCGCATTTGCGTCGCTTCAGAGAACACAAAAGCTTGTTCAGGACGAAAGAAAGCACAGAGCCCCAGATTTGCTGTTACCCTGGAGAGCTTGCAGAGCACTGGGGAAAGGCAGGCAGAGAATTCCCTGCTAGCACCTTCTCTCTGCGCGGGAAGGCAAAGTGTTCACATTTCCTCGCAGAATCGCTTTTGTGCAGAAAACACTAACACTTGTTCAGAACGAAAGAAAGCACAGAGCCCCAGATTTTATGTTGTCCTGGAGAGCTTGCAGAGCACTGGGGAAAGGCAGGCAGAGAATTCCCTGCTAGCACCTTCTCTGTGCCTGGGAAGAAGAAGTGTTCACATTGCTTCGCAGAATCGCTTTTGTGCAGAAAACACTAACACTTGTTCAGAACGAAAGAAAGCATAGAGCCCCAGATTTGCTGTTGTGCTGGAGAGCTTGCAGAGCACTGGGGAAAGGCAGGCAGAGAATTCCCTGCTAGCACCTTCTCTGTGCCTGGGAAGCAGAAGTGTTCACATTGCTTCGCAGAATCGCTTTTGTGCAGAAAACACTAACACTTGTTCAGAACGAAAGAAAGCACAGAGACCCAGATTTTATGTTGTCCTGGAGAGCTTGCAGAGCACTGGGGAAAGGCAGGCAGAGAATTCCCTGCTAGCACCTTCTCGGTGCCTGGGAAGAAGAAGTGTTCACATTGCTTCGAGAATCGCTTTTGTGCAGAAAACACTAACACTTGTTCAGAACGAAAGAAAGCACAGAGCCCCAGATTTGCTGTTGTCCTGGAGATATTGCAGAGCACTGGGGAATGGCAAGGAGAGAATTCCCTGCTAGCACCTTCTCTCTGCGCGGGAATGAGAAGTGTTGACATTGCTTCGCAGAATCGCTTTTGTGCAGAAAACAGTAACACTTGTTCAGAAGGAAAGAAAGCACAGAGCCCCAGATTTGCTGTTGTCCTGGAGAGCTTGCAGAGCACTGGGGAAAGGCAGGCAGAGAATTCCCTGCTAGCACCTTCTCTGTGCCTGGGAAGCAGAAGTGTTCACATTGCTTCGCAGAATCGCTTTTGTGCAGAAAACACTAACACTTGTTCAGAACGAAAGAAAGCACAGAGCCCCAGATTTTATGTTGTCCTGGAGAGCTTGCAGAGCACTGGGGAAAGGCAGGCAGAGAATTCCCTGCTAGCACCTTCTCGGTGCCTGGGAAGAAGAAGTGTTCACATTGCTTCGCAGAATCGCTTTTGTGCAGAAAACACTAACACTTGTTCAGAACGAAAGAAAGCACAGAGCCCCAGATTTTATGTTGTCCTGGAGAGCTTGCAGAGCACTGGGGAAAGGCATGCAGAGAATTCCCTGCTAGCACCTTCTCTCTGCGCGGGAATGAGAAGTGTTCACATTGCTTCGCAGAATCGCATTTGCGTCGCTTCAGAGAACACAAAAGCTTGTTCAGGACGAAAGAAAGCACAGAGCCCCAGATTTGCTGTTACCCTGGAGAGCTTGCAGAGCACTGGGGAAAGGCAGGCAGAGAATTCCCTGCTAGCACCTTCTCTGTGCGCGGGAAGGCAAAGTGTTCACATTTCCTCGCAGAATCGCTTTTGTGCAGAAAACACTAACACTTGTTCAGAACGAAAGAAAGCACAGAGCCCCAGATTTTATGTTGTCCTGGAGAGCTTGCAGAGCACTGGGGAAAGGCAGGCAGAGAATTCCCTGCTAGCACCTTCTCTGTGCCTGGGAAGAAGAAGTGTTCACATTGCTTCGCAGAATCGCTTTTGTGCAGAAAACACTAACACTTGTTCAGAACGAAAGAAAGCACAGAGCCCCAGATTTGCTGTTGTCCTGGAGAGCTTGCAGAGCACTGGGGAAAGGCAGGCAGAGAATTCCCTGCTAGCACCTTCTCTGTGCCTGGGAAGCAGAAGTGTTCACATTGCTTCGCAGAATCGCTTTTGTGCAGAAAACACTAACACTTGTTCAGAACGAAAGAAAGCACAGAGCCCCAGATTTTATGTTGTCCTGGAGAGCTTGCAGAGCACTGGGGAAAGGCAGGCAGAGAATTCCCTGCTAGCACCTTCTCGGTGCCTGGGAAGAAGAAGTGTTCACATTGCTTCGAGAATCGCTTTTGTGCAGAAAACACTAACACTTGTTCAGAACGAAAGAAAGCACAGAGCCCCAGATTTTATGTTGTCCTGGAGAGCTTGCAGAGCACTGGGGAAAGGCAGGCAGAGAATTCCCTGCTAGCACCTTCTCGGTGCCTGGGAAGAAGAAGTGTTCACATTGCTTCGCAGAATCGCTTTTGTGCAGAAAACACTAACACTTGTTCAGGACGAAAGAAAGCACAGAGCCCCAGATTTGCTGTTGTCCTGGAGAGCTTGCAGAGCACTGGGGAAAGGCAGGCAGAGAATTCCCTGCTAGCACCTTCTCTCTGCGCGGGAATGAGAAGTGTTCACATTGCTTCGCAGAATCGCATTTGCGTCGCTTCAGAGAACACAAAAGCTTGTTCAGGACGAAAGAAAGCACAGAGCCCCAGATTTGCTGTTACCCTGGAGAGCTTGCAGAGCACTGGGGAAAGGCAGGCAGAGAATTCCCTGCTAGCACCTTCTCTGTGCCTGGGAAGCAGAAGTGTTCACATTTCCTCGCAGAATCGCTTTTGTGCAGAAAACACTAACACTTGTTCAGAACGAAAGAAAGCACAGAGCCCCAGATTTGCTGTTACCCTGGAGAGCTTGCAGAGCACTGGGGAAAGGCAGGCAGAGAATTCCCTGCTAGCACCTTCTCTGTGCGCGGGAAGGCAAAGTGTTCACATTTCCTCGCAGAATCGCTTTTGTGCAGAAAACACTAACACTTGTTCAGAACGAAAGAAAGCACAGAGCCCCAGATTTGCTGTTGTCCTGGAGAGCTTGCAGAGCACTGGGGAAAGGCAGGCAGAGAATTCCCTGCTAGCACCTTCTCTGTGCGCGGGAAGGCAAAGTGTTCACATTTCCTCGCAGAATCGCTTTTGTGCAGAAAACACTAACACTTGTTCAGAACGAAAGAAAGCACAGAGCCCCAGATTTTATGTTGTCCTGGAGAGCTTGCAGAGCACTGGGGAAAGGCATGCAGAGAATTCCCTGCTAGCACCTTCTCTCTGCGCGGGAATGAGAAGTGTTCACATTGCTTCGCAGAATCGCATTTGCGTCGCTTCAGAGAACACAAAAGCTTGTTCAGGACGAAAGAAAGCACAGAGCCCCAGATTTGCTGTTACCCTGGAGAGCTTGCAGAGCACTGGGGAAAGGCAGGCAGAGAATTCCCTGCTAGCACCTTCTCTGTGCGCGGGAAGGCAAAGTGTTCACATTTCCTCGCAGAATCGCTTTTGTGCAGAAAACACTAACACTTGTTCAGAACGAAAGAAAGCACAGAGCCCCAGATTTTATGTTGTCCTGGAGAGCTTGCAGAGCACTGGGGAAAGGCAGGCAGAGAATTCCCTGCTAGCACCTTCTCTGTGCCTGGGAAGCAGAAGTGTTCACATTGCTTCGCAGAATCGCTTTTGTGCAGAAAACACTAACACTTGTTCAGAACGAAAGAAAGCACAGAGCCCCAGATTTGCTGTTGTCCTGGAGAGCTTGCAGAGCACTGGGGAAAGGCAGGCAGAGAATTCCCTGCTAGCACCTTCTCTGTGCCTGGGAAGCAGAAGTGTTCACATTGCTTCGCAGAATCGCTTTTGTGCAGAAAACACTAACACTTGTTCAGAACGAAAGAAAGCACAGAGCCCCAGATTTTATGTTGTCCTGGAGAGCTTGCAGAGCACTGGGGAAAGGCAGGCAGAGAATTCCCTGCTAGCACCTTCTCGGTGCCTGGGAAGAAGAAGTGTTCACATTGCTTCGAGAATCGCTTTTGTGCAGAAAACACTAACACTTGTTCAGAACGAAAGAAAGCACAGAGCCCCAGATTTTATGTTGTCCTGGAGAGATTGCACAGCACTGGGGAATGGCAAGGAGAGAATTCCCTGCTAGCACCTTCTCTCTGCGCGGGAATGAGAAGTGTTGACATTGCTTCGCAGAATCGCTTTTGTGCAGAAAACACTAACACTTGTTCAGAACGAAAGAAAGCACAGAGCCCCAGATTTGCTGTTGTCCTGGAGAGCTTGCAGAGCACTGGGGAAAGGCAGGCAGAGAATTCCCTGCTAGCACCTTCTCTGTGCGCGGGAAGGCAAAGTGTTCACATTTCCTCGCAGAATCGCTTTTGTGCAGAAAACACTAACACTTGTTCAGAACGAAAGAAAGCACAGAGCCCCAGATTTTATGTTGTCCTGGAGAGCTTGCAGAGCACTGGGGAAAGGCAGGCAGAGAATTCCCTGCTAGCACCTTCTCTCTGCGCGGGAAGGCAAAGTGTTCACATTTCCTCGCAGAATCGCTTTTGTGCAGAAAACACTAACACTTGTTCAGAACGAAAGAAAGCACAGAGCCCCAGATTTGCTGTTGTCCTGGAGAGCTTGCAGAGCACTGGGGAAAGGCAGGCAGAGAATTCCCTGCTAGCACCTTCTCGGTGCCTGGGAAGAAGAAGTGTTCACATTGCTTCGCAGAATCGCTTTTGTGCAGAAAACACTAACACTTGTTCAGAACGAAAGAAAGCACAGAGCCCCAGATTTGCTGTTGTCCTGGAGAGCTTGCAGAGCACTGGGGAAAGGCAGGCAGAGAATTCCCTGCTAGCACCTTCTCTCTGCGCGGGAATGAGAAGTGTTCACATTGCTTCGCAGAATCGCATTTGCGTCGCTTCAGAGAACACAAAAGCTTGTTCAGGACGAAAGAAAGCACAGAGCCCCAGATTTGCTGTTACCCTGGAGAGCTTGCAGAGCACTGGGGAAAGGCAGGCAGAGAATTCCCTGCTAGCACCTTCTCTGTGCCTGGGAAGCAGAAGTGTTCACATTTCCTCGCAGAATCGCTTTTGTGCAGAAAACACTAACACTTGTTCAGAACGAAAGAAAGCACAGAGCCCCAGATTTGCTGTTACCCTGGAGAGCTTGCAGAGCACTGGGGAAAGGCAGGCAGAGAATTCCCTGCTAGCACCTTCTCTGTGCGCGGGAAGGCAAAGTGTTCACATTTCCTCGCAGAATCGCTTTTGTGCAGAAAACACTAACACTTGTTCAGAACGAAAGAAAGCACAGAGCCCCAGATTTGCTGTTGTCCTGGAGAGCTTGCAGAGCACTGGGGAAAGGCAGGCAGAGAATTCCCTGCTAGCACCTTCTCTGTGCGCGGGAAGGCAAATTGTTCACATTTCCTCGCAGAATCGCTTTTGTGCAGAAAACACTAACACTTGTTCAGAACGAAAGAAAGCACAGAGCCCCAGATTTTATGTTGTGCTGGAGAGCTTGCAGAGCACTGGGGAAAGGCAGGCAGAGAATTCCCTGCTAGCACCTTCTCTCTGCGCGGGAATGAGAAGTGTTCACATTGCTTCGCAGAATCGCTTTTGTGCAGAAAACACTAACACTTGTTCAGAACGAAAGAAAGCACAGAGCCCCACATTTTATGTTGTCCTGGAGAGCTTGCAGAGCACTGGGGAAAGGCAGGCAGAGAATTCCCTGCTAGCACCTTCTCTCTGCGCGGGAATGAGAAGTGTTCACATTGCTTCGCAGAATCGCTTTTGTGCAGAAAACACTAACACTTGTTCAGAACGAAAGAAAGCACAGAGCCCCAGATTTTATGTTGTCCTGGAGAGCTTGCAGAGCACTGGGGAAAGGCAGGCAGAGAATTCCCTGCTAGCACCTTCTCTCTGCGCGGGAATGAGAAGTGTTCACATTTTTTCGCAGAATCGCATTTGCGTCGCTTCAGAGAACACAAAAGCTTGTTCAGGACGAAAGAAAGCACAGAGCCCCAGATTTGCTGTTACCCTGGAGAGCTTGCAGAGCACTGGGGAAAGGCAGGCAGAGAATTCCCTGCTAGCACCTTCTCTGTGCCTGGGAAGCAGAAGTGTTCACATTGCTTCGCAGAATCGCTTTTGTGCAGAAAACACTAACACTTGTTCAGAACGAAAGAAAGCACAGAGCCCCAGATTTTATGTTGTCCTGGAGAGCTTGCAGAGCACTGGGGAAAGGCAGGCAGAGAATTCCCTGCTAGCACCTTCTCTCTGCGCGGGAAGGCAAAGTGTTCACATTTCCTCGCAGAATCGCTTTTGTGCAGAAAACACTAACACTTGTTCAGAACGAAAGAAAGCACAGAGCCCCAGATTTTATGTTGTCCTGGAGAGCTTGCAGAGCACTGGGGAAAGGCAGGCAGAGAATTCCCTGCTAGCACCTTCTCGGTGCCTGGGAAGAAGAAGTGTTCACATTGCTTCGCAGAATCGCTTTTGTGCAGAAAACACTAACACTTGTTCAGAACGAAAGAAAGCACAGAGCCCCAGATTTGCTGTTGTCCTGGAGAGCTTGCAGAGCACTGGGGAAAGGCAGGCAGAGAATTCCCTGCTAGCACCTTCTCTGTGCGCGGGAAGGCAAAGTGTTCACATTTCCTCGCAGAATCGCTTTTGTGCAGAAAACACTAACACTTGTTCAGAACGAAAGAAAGCACAGAGCCCCAGATTTTATGTTGTCCTGGAGAGCTTGCAGAGCACTGGGGAAAGGCAGGCAGAGAATTCCCTGCTAGCACCTTCTCTGTGCCTGGGAAGAAGAAGTGTTCACATTGCTTCGCAGAATCGCTTTTGTGCAGAAAACACTAACACTTGTTCAGAACGAAAGAAAGCACAGAGCCCCAGATTTGCTGTTGTCCTGGAGAGCTTGCAGAGCACTGGGGAAAGGCAGGCAGAGAATTCCCTGCTAGCACCTTCTCTGTGCCTGGGAAGCAGAAGTGTTCACATTGCTTCGCAGAATCGCTTTTGTGCAGAAAACACTAACACTTGTTCAGAACGAAAGAAAGCACAGAGCCCCAGATTTTATGTTGTCCTGGAGAGCTTGCAGAGCACTGGGGAAAGGCAGGCAGAGAATTCCCTGCTAGCACCTTCTCTCTGCGCGGGAATGAGAAGTGTTCACATTGCTTCGCAGAATCGCTTTTGTGCAGAAAACACTAACACTTGTTCAGAACGAAAGAAAGCACAGAGACCCAGATTTTATGTTGTCCTGGAGAGCTTGCAGAGCACTGGGGAAAGGCAGGCAGAGAATTCCCTGCTAGCACCTTCTCTCTGCGCGGGAATGAGAAGTGTTCACATTGCTTCGCAGAATCGCTTTTGTGCAGAAAACACTAACACTTGTTCAGAACGAAAGAAAGCACAGAGACCCAGATTTGCTGTTGTCCTGGAGAGCTTGCAGAGCACTGGGGAAAGGCAGGCAGAGAATTCCCTGCTAGCACCTTCTCTGTGCGCGGGAAGGCAAAGTGTTCACATTTCCTCGCAGAATCGCTTTTGTGCAGAAAACACTAACACTTGTTCAGAACGAAAGAAAGCACAGAGACCCAGATTTTATGTTGTCCTGGAGAGCTTGCAGAGCACTGGGGAAAGGCAGGCAGAGAATTCCCTGCTAGCACCTTCTCTCTGCGCGGGAATGAGAAGTGTTCACATTGCTTCGCAGAATCGCTTTTGTGCAGAAAACACTAACACTTGTTCAGAACGAAAGAAAGCACAGAGACCCAGATTTTATGTTGTCCTGGAGAGCTTGCAGAGCACTGGGGAAAGGCAGGCAGAGAATTCCCTGCTAGCACCTTCTCTCTGCGCGGGAATGAGAAGTGTTCACATTTTTTCGCAGAATCGCATTTGCGTCGCTTCAGAGAACACAAAAGCTTGTTCAGGACGAAAGAAAGCACAGAGCCCCAGATTTGCTGTTACCCTGGAGAGCTTGCAGAGCACTGGGGAAAGGCAGGCAGAGAATTCCCTGCTAGCACCTTCTCTGTGCGCGGGAAGGCAAAGTGTTCACATTTCCTCGCAGAATCGCTTTTGTGCAGAAAACACTAACACTTGTTCAGAACGAAAGAAAGCACAGAGCCCCAGATTTTATGTTGTCCTGGAGAGCTTGCAGAGCACTGGGGAAAGGCAGGCAGAGAATTCCCTGCTAGCACCTTCTCTGTGCCTGGGAAGAAGAAGTGTTCACATTGCTTCGCAGAATCGCTTTTGTGCAGAAAACACTAACACTTGTTCAGGACGAAAGAAAGCACAGAGCCCCAGATTTGCTGTTACCCTGGAGAGCTTGCAGAGCACTGGGGAAAGCAGGCAGAGAATTCCCTGCTAGCACCTTCTCTGTGCGCGGGAAGGCAAAGTGTTCACATTTCCTCGCAGAATCGCTTTTGTGCAGAAAACACTAACACTTGTTCAGAACGAAAGAAAGCACAGAGACCCAGATTTTATGTTGTCCTGGAGAGCTTGCAGAGCACTGGGGAAAGGCAGGCAGAGAATTCCCTGCTAGCACCTTCTCTGTGCGCGGGAATGAGAAGTGTTCACATTGCTTCGCAGAATCGCTTTTGTGCAGAAAACACTAACACTTGTTCAGAACGAAAGAAAGCACAGAGCCCCAGATTTTATGTTGTCCTGGAGAGCTTGCAGAGCACTGGGGAAAGGCAGGCAGAGAATTCCCTGCTAGCACCTTCTCTGTGCCTGGGAAGCAGAAGTGTTCACATTGCTTCGCAGAATCGCTTTTGTGCAGAAAACACTAACACTTGTTCAGAACGAAAGAAAGCACAGAGACCCAGATTTTATGTTGTCCTGGAGAGCTTGCAGAGCACTGGGGAAAGGCAGGCAGAGAATTCCCTGCTAGCACCTTCTCTGTGCCTGGGAAGCAGAAGTGTTCACATTGCTTCGCAGAATCGCTTTTGTGCAGAAAACACTAACACTTGTTCAGAACGAAAGAAAGCACAGAGCCCCAGATTTGCTGTTGTCCTGGAGAGCTTGCAGAGCACTGGGGAAAGGCAGGCAGAGAATTCCCTGCTAGCACCTTCTCTCTGCGCGGGAATGAGAAGTGTTCACATTGCTTCGCAGAATCGCTTTTGTGCAGAAAACACTAACACTTGTTCAGAACGAAAGAAAGCACAGAGCCCCAGATTTGCTGTTGTCCTGGAGAGCTTGCAGAGCACTGGGGAAAGGCAGGCAGAGAATTCCCTGCTAGCACCTTCTCTGTGCGCGGGAAGGCAAAGTGTTCACATTTCCTCGCAGAATCGCTTTTGTGCAGAAAACACTAACACTTGTTCAGAACGAAAGAAAGCACAGAGCCCCAGATTTTATGTTGTCCTGGAGAGCTTGAAGAGCACTGGGGAAAGGCAGGCAGAGAATTCCCTGCTAGCACCTTCTCTCTGCGCGGGAAGGCAAAGTGTTCACATTTCCTCGCAGAATCGCTTTTGTGCAGAAAACACTAACACTTGTTCAGAACGAAAGAAAGCACAGAGCCCCAGATTTTATGTTGTCCTGGAGAGCTTGCAGAGCACTGGGGAAAGGCAGGCAGAGAATTCCCTGCTAGCACCTTCTCGGTGCCTGGGAAGAAGAAGTGTTCACATTGCTTCGCAGAATCGCTTTTGTGCAGAAAACACTAACACTTGTTCAGAACGAAAGAAAGCACAGAGCCCCAGATTTGCTGTTGTCCTGGAGAGCTTGCAGAGCACTGGGGAAAGGCAGGCAGAGAATTCCCTGCTAGCACCTTCTCTGTGCGCGGGAAGGCAAAGTGTTCACATTTCCTCGCAGAATCGCTTTTGTGCAGAAAACACTAACACTTGTTCAGAACGAAAGAAAGCACAGAGCCCCACATTTTATGTTGTCCTGGAGAGCTTGCAGAGCACTGGGGAAAGGCAGGCAGAGAATTCCCTGCTAGCACCTTCTCTGTGCCTGGGAAGAAGAAGTGTTCACATTGCTTCGCAGAATCGCTTTTGTGCAGAAAACACTAACACTTGTTCAGAACGAAAGAAAGCACAGAGCCCCAGATTTTATGTTGTCCTGGAGAGCTTGCAGAGCACTGGGGAAAGGCAGGCAGAGAATTCCCTGCTAGCACCTTCTCTCTGCGCGGGAATGAGAAGTGTTCACATTGCTTCGCAGAATCGCTTTTGTGCAGAAAACACTAACACTTGTTCAGAACGAAAGAAAGCACAGAGACCCAGATTTTATGTTGTCCTGGAGAGCTTGCAGAGCACTGGGGAAAGGCAGGCAGAGAATTCCCTGCTAGCACCTTCTCTCTGCGCGGGAATGAGAAGTGTTGACATTGCTTCGCAGAATCGCTTTTGTGCAGAAAACACTAACACTTGTTCAGAACGAAAGAAAGCACAGAGCCCCAGATTTGCTGTTGTCCTGGAGAGATTGCAGAGCACTGGGGAATGGCAAGGAGAGAATTCCCTGCTAGCACCTTCTCTCTGCGCGGGAATGAGAAGTGTTCACATTGCTTCGCAGAATCGCATTTGCGTCGCTTCAGAGAACACAAAAGCTTGTTCAGGACGAAAGAAAGCACAGAGCCCCAGATTTGCTGTTACCCTGGAGAGCTTGCAGAGCACTGGGGAAAGCAGGCAGAGAATTCCCTGCTAGCACCTTCTCTGTGCGCGGGAAGGCAAAGTGTTCAAATTTCCTCGCAGAATCGCTTTTGTGCAGAAAACACTAACACTTGTTCAGAACGAAAGAAAGCACAGAGCCCCAGATTTTATGTTGTCCTGGAGAGCTTGCAGAGCACTGGGGAAAGGCAGGCAGAGAATTCCCTGCTAGCACCTTCTCTGTGCCTGGGAAGCAGAAGTGTTCACATTGCTTCGCAGAATCGCTTTTGTGCAGAAAACACTAACACTTGTTCAGAACGAAAGAAAGCACAGAGCCCCAGATTTGCTGTTGTCCTGGAGAGCTTGCAGAGCACTGGGGAAAGGCAGGCAGAGAATTCCCTGCTAGCACCTTCTCTCTGCGCGGAAATGAGATGTGTTCACATTGCTTCGCAGAATCGCTTTTGTGCAGAAAACACTAACACTTGTTCAGAACGAAAGAAAGCACAGAGCCCCAGATTTTATGTTGTCCTGGAGAGCTTGCAGAGCACTGGGGAAAGGCAGGCAGAGAATTCCCTGCTAGCACCTTCTCTGTGCGCGGGAAGGCAAAGTGTTCACATTTCCTCGCAGAATCGCTTTTGTGCAGAAAACACTAACACTTGTTCAGAACGAAAGAAAGCACAGAGCCCCAGATTTGCTGTTGTCCTGGAGAGCTTGCAGAGCACTGGGGAAAGGCAGGCAGAGAATTCCCTGCTAGCACCTTCTCTCTGCGCGGGAAGGCAAAGTGTTCACATTTCCTCGCAGAATCGCTTTTGTGCAGAAAACACTAACACTTGTTCAGAACGAAAGAAAGCACAGAGCCCCAGATTTTATGTTGTCCTGGAGAGCTTGCAGAGCACTGGGGAAAGGCAGGCAGAGAATTCCCTGCTAGCACCTTCTCTGTGCCTGGGAAGAAGAAGTGTTCCCATTGCTTCGCAGAATCGCTTTTGTGCAGAAAACACTAACACTTGTTCAGAACGAAAGAAAGCACAGAGCCCCAGATTTGCTGTTGTCCTGGAGAGCTTGCAGAGCACTGGGGAAAGGCAGGCAGAGAATTCCCTGCTAGCACCTTCTCTGTGCCTGGGAAGCAGAAGTGTTCACATTGCTTCGCAGAATCGCTTTTGTGCAGAAAACACTAACACTTGTTCAGAACGAAAGAAAGCACAGAGCCCCAGATTTTATGTTGTCCTGGAGAGCTTGCAGAGCACTGGGGAAAGGCAGGCAGAGAATTCCCTGCTAGCACCTTCTCTGTGCCTGGGAAGCAGAAGTGTTCACATTGCTTCGCAGAATCGCTTTTGTGCAGAAAACACTAACACTTGTTCAGAACGAAAGAAAGCACAGAGCCCCAGATTTTATGTTGTCCTGGAGAGCTTGCAGAGCACTGGGGAAAGGCAGGCAGAGAATTCCCTGCTAGCACCTTCTCTCTGCGCGGGAATGAGAAGTGTTCACATTGCTTCGCAGAATCGCTTTTGTGCAGAAAACACTAACACTTGTTCAGAATGAAAGAAAGCACAGAGCCCCAGATTTTATGTTGTCCTGGAGAGCTTGCAGAGCACTGGGGAAAGGCATGCAGAGAATTCCCTGCTAGCACCTTCTCTCTGCGCGGGAATGAGAAGTGTTCACATTTTTTCGCAGAATCGCATTTGCGTCGCTTCAGAGAACACAAAAGCTTGTTCAGGACGAAAGAAAGCACAGAGCCCCAGATTTGCTGTTACCCTGGAGAGCTTGCAGAGCACTGGGGAAAGGCAGGCAGAGAATTCCCTGCTAGCACCTTCTCTGTGCGCGGGAAGGCAAAGTGTTCACATTTCCTCGCTGAATAGCTTTTGTGCAGAAAACACTAACACTTGTTCAGAACGAAAGAAAGCACAGAGCCCCAGATTTGCTGTTGTCCTGGAGAGCTTGCAGAGCACTGGGGAAAGGCAGGCAGAGAATTCCCTGCTAGCACCTTCTCTGTGCCTGGGAAGCAGAAGTGTTCACATTGCTTCGCAGAATCGCTTTTGTGCAGAAAACACTAACACTTGTTCAGAACGAAAGAAAGCACAGAGCCCCAGATTTTATGTTGTCCTGGAGAGCTTGCAGAGCACTGGGGAAAGGCAGGCAGAGAATTCCCTGCTAGCACCTTCTCTGTGCCTGGGAAGCAGAAGTGTTCACATTGCTTCGCAGAATCGCTTTTGTGCAGAAAACACTAACACTTGTTCAGAACGAAAGAAAGCACAGAGACCCAGATTTTATGTTGTCCTGGAGAGCTTGCAGAGCACTGGGGAAAGGCAGGCAGAGAATTCCCTGCTAGCACCTTCTCTCTGCGCGGGAATGAGAAGTGTTCACATTGCTTCGCAGAATCGCTTTTGTGCAGAAAACACTAACACTTGTTCAGAATGAAAGAAAGCACAGAGCCCCAGATTTTATGTTGTCCTGGAGAGCTTGCAGAGCACTGGGGAAAGGCATGCAGAGAATTCCCTGCTAGCACCTTCTCTCTGCGCGGGAATGAGAAGTGTTCACATTTTTTCGCAGAATCGCATTTGCGTCGCTTCAGAGAACACAAAAGCTTGTTCAGGACGAAAGAAAGCACAGAGCCCCAGATTTGCTGTTACCCTGGAGAGCTTGCAGAGCACTGGGGAAAGGCAGGCAGAGAATTCCCTGCTAGCACCTTCTCTGTGCGCGGGAAGGCAAAGTGTTCACATTTCCTCGCTGAATAGCTTTTGTGCAGAAAACACTAACACTTGTTCAGAACGAAAGAAAGCACAGAGCCCCAGATTTGCTGTTGTCCTGGAGAGCTTGCAGAGCACTGGGGAAAGGCAGGCAGAGAATTCCCTGCTAGCACCTTCTCTGTGCCTGGGAAGCAGAAGTGTTCACATTGCTTCGCAGAATCGCTTTTGTGCAGAAAACACTAACACTTGTTCAGAACGAAAGAAAGCACAGAGCCCCAGATTTTATGTTGTCCTGGAGAGCTTGCAGAGCACTGGGGAAAGGCAGGCAGAGAATTCCCTGCTAGCACCTTCTCTGTGCCTGGGAAGCAGAAGTGTTCACATTGCTTCGCAGAATCGCTTTTGTGCAGAAAACACTAACACTTGTTCAGAACGAAAGAAAGCACAGAGACCCAGATTTTATGTTGTCCTGGAGAGCTTGCAGAGCACTGGGGAAAGGCAGGCAGAGAATTCCCTGCTAGCACCTTCTCTCTGCGCGGGAATGAGAAGTGTTCACATTGCTTCGCAGAATCGCTTTTGTGCAGAAAACACTAACACTTGTTCAGAATGAAAGAAAGCACAGAGCCCCAGATTTTATGTTGTCCTGGAGAGCTTGCAGAGCACTGGGGAAAGGCATGCAGAGAATTCCCTGCTAGCACCTTCTCTCTGCGCGGGAATGAGAAGTGTTCACATTTTTTCGCAGAATCGCATTTGCGTCGCTTCAGAGAACACAAAAGCTTGTTCAGGACGAAAGAAAGCACAGAGCCCCAGATTTGCTGTTACCCTGGAGAGCTTGCAGAGCACTGGGGAAAGGCAGGCAGAGAATTCCCTGCTAGCACCTTCTCTGTGCGCGGGAAGGCAAAGTGTTCACATTTCCTCGCTGAATAGCTTTTGTGCAGAAAACACTAACACTTGTTCAGAACGAAAGAAAGCACAGAGCCCCAGATTTTATGTTGTCCTGGAGAGCTTGCAGAGCACTGGGGAAAGGCAGGCAGAGAATTCCCTGCTAGCACCTTCTCTGTGCCTGGGAAGAAGAAGTGTTCACATTGCTTCGCAGAATCGCTTTTGTGCAGAAAACACTAACACTTGTTCAGAACGAAAGAAAGCACAGAGCCCCAGATTTGCTGTTGTCCTGGAGAGCTTGCAGAGCACTGGGGAAAGGCAGGCAGAGAATTCCCTGCTAGCACCTTCTCTGTGCCTGGGAAGAAGAAGTGTTCACATTGCTTCGCAGAATCGCTTTTGTGCAGAAAACACTAACACTTGTTCAGAACGAAAGAAAGCACAGAGACCCAGATTTTATGTTGTCCTGGAGAGCTTGCAGAGCACTGGGGAAAGGCAGGCAGAGAATTCCCTGCTAGCACCTTCTCGGTGCCTGGGAAGAAGAAGTGTTCACATTGCTTCGAGAATCGCTTTTGTGCAGAAAACACTAACACTTGTTCAGAACGAAAGAAAGCACAGAGCCCCAGATTTTATGTTGTCCTGGAGAGCTTGCAGAGCACTGGGGAATGGCAAGGAGAGAATTCCCTGCTAGCACCTTCTCTCTGCGCGGGAATGAGAAGTGTTGACATTGCTTCGCAGAATCGCTTTTGTGCAGAAAACACTAACACTTGTTCAGAACGAAAGAAAGCACAGAGCCCCAGATTTGCTGTTGTCCTGGAGAGCTTGCAGAGCACTGGGGAAAGGCAGGCAGAGAATTCCCTGCTAGCACCTTCTCTCTGCGCGGGAATGAGAAGTGTTCACATTGCTTCGCAGAATCGCTTTTGTGCAGAAAACACTAACACTTGTTCAGAACGAAAGAAAGCACAGAGACCCAGATTTTATGTTGTCCTGGAGAGCTTGCAGAGCACTGGGGAAAGGCAGGCAGAGAATTCCCTGCTAGCACCTTCTCTCTGCGCGGGAATGAGAAGTGTTCACATTGCTTCGCAGAATCGCATTTGCGTCGCTTCAGAGAACACAAAAGCTTTTTCAGGACGAAAGAAAGCACAGAGCCCCAGATTTGCTGTTGTCCTGGAGAGCTTGCAGAGCACTGGGGAAAGGCAGGCAGAGAATTCCCTGCTAGCACCTTCACTGTGCGCGGGAAGGCAAAGTGTTCACATTTCCTCGCTGAATCGCTTTTGTGCAGAAAACACTAACACTTGTTCAGAACGAAAGAAAGCACAGAGCCCCAGATTTTATGTTGTCCTGGAGAGCTTGCAGAGCACTGGGGAAAGGCAGGCAGAGAATTCCCTGCTAGCACCTTCTCTGTGCCTGGGAAGAAGAAGTGTTCACATTGCTTCGCAGAATCGCTTTTGTGCAGAAAACACTAACACTTGTTCAGAACGAAAGAAAGCACAGAGCCCCAGATTTTATGTTGTCCTGGAGAGCTTGCAGAGCACTGGGGAAAGGCAGGCAGAGAATTCCCTGCTAGCACCTTCTCTGTGCCTGGGAAGAAGAAGTGTTCCCATTGCTTCGCAGAATCGCTTTTGTGCAGAAAACACTAACACTTGTTCAGAACGAAAGAAAGCACAGAGCCCCAGATTTGCTGTTGTCCTGGAGAGCTTGCAGAGCACTGGGGAAAGGCAGGCAGAGAATTCCCTGCTAGCACCTTCTCTCTGCGCGGGAATGAGAAGTGTTCACATTGCTTCGCAGAATCGCTTTTGTGCAGAAAACACTAACACTTGTTCAGAACGAAAGAAAGCACAGAGCCCCAGATTTGCTGTTGTCCTGGAGAGCTTGCAGAGCACTGGGGAAAGGCAGGCAGAGAATTCCCTGCTAGCACCTTCTCTGTGCCTGGGAAGAAGAAGTGTTCCCATTGCTTCGCAGAATCGCTTTTGTGCAGAAAACACTAACACTTGTTCAGAACGAAAGAAAGCACAGAGCCCCAGATTTGCTGTTGTCCTGGAGAGCTTGCAGAGCACTGGGGAAAGGCAGGCAGAGAATTCCCTGCTAGCACCTTCTCTGTGCCTGTGAAGCAGAAGTGTTCACATTGCTTCGCAGAATCGCTTTTGTGCAGAAAACACTAACACTTGTTCAGAACGAAAGAAAGCACAGAGCCCCAGATTTTATGTTGTCCTGGAGAGCTTGCAGAGCACTGGGGAAAGGCAGGCAGAGAATTCCCTGCTAGCACCTTCTCTGTGCCTGGGAAGCAGAAGTGTTCACATTGCTTCGCAGAATCGCTTTTGTGCAGAAAACACTAACACTTGTTCAGAACGAAAGAAAGCACAGAGACCCAGATTTTATGTTGTCCTGGAGAGCTTGCAGAGCACTGGGGAAAGGCAGGCAGAGAATTCCCTGCTAGCACCTTCTCTCTGCGCGGGAATGAGAAGTGTTCACATTGCTTCGCAGAATCGCTTTTGTGCAGAAAACACTAACACTTGTTCAGAATGAAAGAAAGCACAGAGCCCCAGATTTTATGTTGTCCTGGAGAGCTTGCAGAGCACTGGGGAAAGGCAGGCAGAGAATTCCCTGCTAGCACCTTCTCGGTGCCTGGGAATGAGAAGTGTTCACATTGCTTCGCAGAATCGCTTTTGTGCAGAAAACACTAACACTTGTTCAGAATGAAAGAAAGCACAGAGCCCCAGATTTGCTGTTGTCCTGGAGAGCTTGCAGAGCACTGGGGAAAGGCAGGCAGAGAATTCCCTGCTAGCACCTTCTCTCTGCGCGGGAATGAGAAGTGTTCACATTGCTTCGCAGAATCGCTTTTGTGCAGAAAACACTAACACTTGTTCAGAACGAAAGAAAGCACAGAGCCCCAGATTTTATGTTGTCCTGGAGAGCTTGCAGAGCACTGGGGAAAGGCAGGCAGAGAATTCCCTGCTAGCACCTTCTCTGTGCGCGGGAAGGCAAAGTGTTCACATTTCCTCGCAGAATCGCTTTTGTGCAGAAAACACTAACACTTGTTCAGAACGAAAGAAAGCACAGAGCCCCAGATTTGCTGTTGTCCTGGAGAGCTTGCAGAGCACTGGGGAAAGGCAGGCAGAGAATTCCCTGCTAGCACCTTCTCTGTGCCTGGGAAGAAGAAGTGTTCCCATTGCTTCGCAGAATCGCTTTTGTGCAGAAAACACTAACACTTGTTCAGAACGAAAGAAAGCACAGAGCCCCAGATTTGCTGTTGTCCTGGAGAGCTTGCAGAGCACTGGGGAAAGGCAGGCAGAGAATTCCCTGCTAGCACCTTCTCTGTGCCTGGGAAGCAGAAGTGTTCACATTGCTTCGCAGAATCGCTTTTGTGCAGAAAACACTAACACTTGTTCAGAACGAAAGAAAGCACAGAGCCCCAGATTTTATGTTGTCCTGGAGAGCTTGCAGAGCACTGGGGAAAGGCAGGCAGAGAATTCCCTGCTAGCACCTTCTCTGTGCCTGGGAAGCAGAAGTGTTCACATTGCTTCGCAGAATCGCTTTTGTGCAGAAAACACTAACACTTGTTCAGAACGAAAGAAAGCACAGAGACCCAGATTTTATGTTGTCCTGGAGAGCTTGCAGAGCACTGGGGAAAGGCAGGCAGAGAATTCCCTGCTAGCACCTTCTCTCTGCGCGGGAATGAGAAGTGTTCACATTGCTTCGCAGAATCGCTTTTGTGCAGAAAACACTAACGCTTGTTCAGAATGAAAGAAAGCACAGAGCCCCAGATTTTATGTTGTCCTGGAGAGCTTGCAGAGCACTGGGGAAAGGCAGGCAGAGAATTCCCTGCTAGCACCTTCTCGGTGCCTGGGAAGAAGAAGTGTTCACATTGCTTCGCAGAATCGCTTTTGTGCAGAAAACACTAACACTTGTTCAGAACGAAAGAAAGCACAGAGCCCCAGATTTTATGTTGTCCTGGAGAGCTTGCAGAGCACTGGGGAAAGGCAGGCAGAGAATTCCCTGCTAGCACCTTCTCTGTGCCTGGGAAGCAGAAGTGTTCACATTGCTTCGCAGAATCGCTTTTGTGCAGAAAACACTAACACTTGTTCAGAACGAAAGAAAGCACAGAGACCCAGATTTTATGTTGTCCTGGAGAGCTTGCAGAGCACTGGGGAAAGGCAGGCAGAGAATTCCCTGCTAGCACCTTCTCTGTGCCTGGGAAGCAGAAGTGTTCACATTGCTTCGCAGAATCGCTTTTGTGCAGAAAACACTAACACTTGTTCAGAACGAAAGAAAGCACAGAGCCCCAGATTTTATGTTGTCCTGGAGAGCTTGCAGAGCACTGGGGAAAGGCAGGCAGAGAATTCCCTGCTAGCACCTTCTCTCTGCGCGGGAATGAGAAGTGTTCACATTGCTTCGCAGAATCGCTTTTGTGCAGAAAACACTAACACTTGTTCAGAACGAAAGAAAGCACAGAGCCCCAGATTTGCTGTTGTCCTGGAGAGCTTGCAGAGCACTGGGGAAAGGCAGGCAGAGAATTCCCTGCTAGCACCTTCTCTGTGCGCGGGAAGGCAAAGTGTTCACATTTCCTCGCAGAATCGCTTTTGTGCAGAAAACACTAACACTTGTTCAGAACGAAAGAAAGCACAGAGCCCCAGATTTTATGTTGTCCTGGAGAGCTTGAAGAGCACTGGGGAAAGGCAGGCAGAGAATTCCCTGCTAGCACCTTCTCTCTGCGCGGGAAGGCAAAGTGTTCACATTTCCTCGCAGAATCGCTTTTGTGCAGAAAACACTAACACTTGTTCAGAACGAAAGAAAGCACAGAGCCCCAGATTTTATGTTGTCCTGGAGAGCTTGCAGAGCACTGGGGAAAGGCAGGCAGAGAATTCCCTGCTAGCACCTTCTCTGTGCCTGGGAAGAAGAAGTGTTCACATTGCTTCGCAGAATCGCTTTTGTGCAGAAAACACTAACACTTGTTCAGAACGAAAGAAAGCACAGAGCCCCAGATTTGCTGTTGTCCTGGAGAGCTTGCAGAGCACTGGGGAAAGGCAGGCAGAGAATTCCCTGCTAGCACCTTCTCTGTGCGCGGGAAGGCAAAGTGTTCACATTTCCTCGCAGAATCGCTTTTGTGCAGAAAACACTAACACTTGTTCAGAACGAAAGAAAGCACAGAGCCCCACATTTTATGTTGTCCTGGAGAGCTTGCAGAGCACTGGGGAAAGGCAGGCAGAGAATTCCCTGCTAGCACCTTCTCTGTGCCTGGGAAGAAGAAGTGTTCACATTGCTTCGCAGAATCGCTTTTGTGCAGAAAACACTAACACTTGTTCAGAACGAAAGAAAGCACAGAGCCCCAGATTTTATGTTGTCCTGGAGAGCTTGCAGAGCACTGGGGAAAGGCAGGCAGAGAATTCCCTGCTAGCACCTTCTCTCTGCGCGGGAATGAGAAGTGTTCACATTGCTTCGCAGAATCGCTTTTGTGCAGAAAACACTAACACTTGTTCAGAACGAAAGAAAGCACAGAGACCCAGATTTTATGTTGTCCTGGAGAGCTTGCAGAGCACTGGGGAAAGGCAGGCAGAGAATTCCCTGCTAGCACCTTCTCTCTGCGCGGGAATGATAAGTGTTGACATTGCTTCGCAGAATCGCTTTTGTGCAGAAAACACTAACACTTGTTCAGAACGAAAGAAAGCACAGAGCCCCAGATTTGCTGTTGTCCTGGAGAGATTGCAGAGCACTGGGGAATGGCAAGGAGAGAATTCCCTGCTAGCACCTTCTCTCTGCGCGGGAATGAGAAGTGTTCACATTGCTTCGCAGAATCGCATTTGCGTCGCTTCAGAGAACACAAAAGCTTGTTCAGGACGAAAGAAAGCACAGAGCCCCAGATTTGCTGTTACCCTGGAGAGCTTGCAGAGCACTGGGGAAAGCAGGCAGAGAATTCCCTGCTAGCACCTTCTCTGTGCGCGGGAAGGCAAAGTGTTCAAATTTCCTCGCAGAATCGCTTTTGTGCAGAAAACACTAACACTTGTTCAGAACGAAAGAAAGCACAGAGCCCCAGATTTTATGTTGTCCTGGAGAGCTTGCAGAGCACTGGGGAAAGGCAGGCAGAGAATTCCCTGCTAGCACCTTCTCTGTGCCTGGGAAGCAGAAGTGTTCACATTGCTTCGCAGAATCGCTTTTGTGCAGAAAACACTAACACTTGTTCAGAACGAAAGAAAGCACAGAGCCCCAGATTTGCTGTTGTCCTGGAGAGCTTGCAGAGCACTGGGGAAAGGCAGGCAGAGAATTCCCTGCTAGCACCTTCTCTCTGCGCGGAAATGAGATGTGTTCACATTGCTTCGCAGAATCGCTTTTGTGCAGAAAACACTAACACTTGTTCAGAACGAAAGAAAGCACAGAGCCCCAGATTTTATGTTGTCCTGGAGAGCTTGCAGAGCACTGCGGAAAGGCAGGCAGAGAATTCCCTGCTAGCACCTTCTCTGTGCGCGGGAAGGCAAAGTGTTCACATTTCCTCGCAGAATCGCTTTTGTGCAGAAAACACTAACACTTGTTCAGAACGAAAGAAAGCACAGAGCCCCAGATTTGCTGTTGTCCTGGAGAGCTTGCAGAGCACTGGGGAAAGGCAGGCAGAGAATTCCCTGCTAGCACCTTCTCTCTGCGCGGGAAGGCAAAGTGTTCACATTTCCTCGCAGAAACGCTTTTGTGCAGAAAACACTAACACTTGTTCAGAACGAAAGAAAGCACAGAGCCCCAGATTTTATGTTGTCCTGGAGAGCTTGCAGAGCACTGGGGAAAGGCAGGCAGAGAATTCCCTGCTAGCACCTTCTCGGTGCCTGGGAAGAAGAAGTGTTCCCATTGCTTCGCAGAATCGCTTTTGTGCAGAAAACACTAACACTTGTTCAGAACGAAAGAAAGCACAGAGCCCCAGATTTGCTGTTGTCCTGGAGAGCTTGCAGAGCACTGGGGAAAGGCAGGCAGAGAATTCCCTGCTAGCACCTTCTCTGTGCCTGGGAAGCAGAAGTGTTCACATTGCTTGGCAGAATCGCTTCTGTGCAGAAAACAGTAACACTTGTTCAGAACGAAAGAAAGCACAGAGCCCCAGATTTTATGTTGTCCTGGAGAGCTTGCAGAGCACTGGGGAAAGGCAGGCAGAGAATTCCCTGCTAGCACCTTCTCGGTGCCTGGGAAGCAGAAGTGTTCACATTGCTTCGCAGAATCGCTTTTGTGCAGAAAACACTAACACTTGTTCAGAACGAAAGAAAGCACAGAGCCCCAGATTTGCTGTTGTCCTGGAGAGCTTGCAGAGCACTGGGGAAAGGCAGGCAGAGAATTCCCTGCTAGCACCTTCTCTCTGCGCGGGAATGAGAAGTGTTCACATTGCTTCGCAGAATCGCTTTTGTGCAGAAAACACTAACACTTGTTCAGAACGAAAGAAAGCACAGAGCCCCAGATTTGCTGTTGTCCTGGAGAGCTTGCAGAGCACTGGGGAAAGGCAGGCAGAGAATTCCCTGCTAGCACCTTCTCTCTGCGCGGGAATGAGAAGTGTTCACATTGCTTCGCAGAATCGCTTTTGTGCAGAAAACACTAACACTTGTTCAGAACGAAAGAAAGCACAGAGCCCCAGATTTTATGTTGTCCTGGAGAGCTTGCAGAGCACTGGGGAAAGGCATGCAGAGAATTCCCTGCTAGCACCTTCTCTCTGCGCGGGAATGAGAAGTGTTCACATTTTTTCGCAGAATCGCATTTGCGTCGCTTCAGAGAACACAAAAGCTTGTTCAGAACGAAAGAAAGCACAGAGACCCAGATTTGCTGTTGTCCTGGAGAGCTTGCAGAGCACTGGGGAAAGGCAGGCAGAGAATTCCCTGCTAGCACCTTCTCTGTGCGCGGGAAGGCAAAGTGTTCACATTTCCTCGCTGAATAGCTTTTGTGCAGAAAACACTAACACTTGTTCAGAACGAAAGAAAGCACAGAGCCCCAGATTTTATGTTGTCCTGGAGAGCTTGCAGAGCACTGGGGAAAGGCAGGCAGAGAATTCCCTGCTAGCACCTTCTCTGTGCCTGGGAAGAAGAAGTGTTCACATTGCTTCGCAGAATCGCTTTTGTGCAGAAAACACTAACACTTGTTCAGAACGAAAGAAAGCACAGAGCCCCAGATTTTATGTTGTCCTGGAGAGCTTGCAGAGCACTGGGGAAAGGCAGGCAGAGAATTCCCTGCTAGCACCTTCTCTGTGCCTGGGAAGAAGAAGTGTTCACATTGCTTCGCAGAATCGCTTTTGTGCAGAAAACACTAACACTTGTTCAGAACGAAAGAAAGCACAGAGACCCAGATTTTATGTTGTCCTGGAGAGCTTGCAGAGCACTGGGGAAAGGCAGGCAGAGAATTCCCTGCTAGCACCTTCTCGGTGCCTGGGAAGAAGAAGTGTTCACATTGCTTCGAGAATCGCTTTTGTGCAGAAAACACTAACACTTGTTCAGAACGAAAGAAAGCACAGAGCCCCAGATTTGCTGTTGTCCTGGAGAGATTGCAGAGCACTGGGGAATGGCAAGGAGAGAATTCCCTGCTAGCACCTTCTCTCTGCGCGGGAATGAGAAGTGTTGACATTGCTTCGCAGAATCGCTTTTGTGCAGAAAACACTAACACTTGTTCAGAACGAAAGAAAGCACAGAGCCCCAGATTTGCTGTTGTCCTGGAGAGCTTGCAGAGCACTGGGGAAAGGCAGGCAGAGAATTCCCTGCTAGCACCTTCTCTCTGCGCGGGAATGAGAAGTGTTCACATTGCTTCGCAGAATCGCTTTTGTGCAGAAAACACTAACACTTGTTCAGAACGAAAGAAAGCACAGAGACCCAGATTTTATGTTGTCCTGGAGAGCTTGCAGAGCACTGGGGAAAGGCAGGCAGAGAATTCCCTGCTAGCACCTTCTCTCTGCGCGGGAATGAGAAGTGTTCACATTGCTTCGCAGAATCGCATTTGCGTCGCTTCAGAGAACACAAAAGCTTGTTCAGGACGAAAGAAAGCACAGAGCCCCAGATTTGCTGTTGTCCTGGAGAGCTTGCAGAGCACTGGGGAAAGGCAGGCAGAGAATTCCCTGCTAGCACCTTCACTGTGCGCGGGAAGGCAAAGTGTTCACATTTCCTCGCTGAATCGCTTTTGTGCAGAAAACACTAACACTTGTTCAGAACGAAAGAAAGCACAGAGCCCCAGATTTTATGTTGTCCTGGAGAGCTTGCAGAGCACTGGGGAAAGGCAGGCAGAGAATTCCCTGCTAGCACCTTCTCTGTGCCTGGGAAGAAGAAGTGTTCACATTGCTTCGCAGAATCGCTTTTGTGCAGAAAACACTAACACTTGTTCAGAACGAAAGAAAGCACAGAGCCCCAGATTTTATGTTGTCCTGGAGAGCTTGCAGAGCACTGGGGAAAGGCAGGCAGAGAATTCCCTGCTAGCACCTTCTCTGTGCCTGGGAAGAAGAAGTGTTCACATTGCTTCGCAGAATCGCTTTTGTGCAGAAAACACTAACACTTGTTCAGAACGAAAGAAAGCACAGAGCCCCAGATTTTATGTTGTCCTGGAGAGCTTGCAGAGCACTGGGGAAAGGCAGGCAGAGAATTCCCTGCTAGCACCTTCTCTCTGCGCGGGAATGAGAAGTGTTCACATTGCTTCGCAGAATCGCTTTTGTGCAGAAAACACTAACACTTGTTCAGAACGAAAGAAAGCACAGAGCCCCAGATTTTATGTTGTCCTGGAGAGCTTGCAGAGCACTGGGGAAAGGCAGGCAGAGAATTCCCTGCTAGCACCTTCTCTGTGCGCGGGAAGGCAAAGTGTTCACATTTCCTCGCAGAATCGCTTTTGTGCAGAAAACACTAACACTTGTTCAGAACGAAAGAAAGCACAGAGCCCCAGATTTGCTGTTGTCCTGGAGAGCTTGCAGAGCACTGGGGAAAGGCAGGCAGAGAATTCCCTGCTAGCACCTTCTCTGTGCCTGGGAAGAAGAAGTGTTCCCATTGCTTCGCAGAATCGCTTTTGTGCAGAAAACACTAACACTTGTTCAGAACGAAAGAAAGCACAGAGCCCCAGATTTGCTGTTGTCCTGGAGAGCTTGCAGAGCACTGGGGAAAGGCAGGCAGAGAATTCCCTGCTAGCACCTTCTCTGTGCCTGGGAAGCAGAAGTGTTCACATTGCTTCGCAGAATCGCTTTTGTGCAGAAAACACTAACACTTGTTCAGAACGAAAGAAAGCACAGAGCCCCAGATTTTATGTTGTCCTGGAGAGCTTGCAGAGCACTGGGGAAAGGCAGGCAGAGAATTCCCTGCTAGCACCTTCTCTGTGCCTGGGAAGCAGAAGTGTTCACATTGCTTCGCAGAATCGCTTTTGTGCAGAAAACACTAACACTTGTTCAGAACGAAAGAAAGCACAGAGACCCAGATTTTATGTTGTCCTGGAGAGCTTGCAGAGCACTGGGGAAAGGCAGGCAGAGAATTCCCTGCTAGCACCTTCTCTCTGCGCGGGAATGAGAAGTGTTCACATTGCTTCGCAGAATCGCTTTTGTGCAGAAAACACTAACACTTGTTCAGAATGAAAGAAAGCACAGAGCCCCAGATTTTATGTTGTCCTGGAGAGCTTGCAGAGCACTGGGGAAAGGCAGGCAGAGAATTCCCTGCTAGCACCTTCTCGGTGCCTGGGAAGAAGAAGTGTTCACATTGCTTCGCAGAATCGCTTTTGTGCAGAAAACACTAACACTTGTTCAGAACGAAAGAAAGCACAGAGCCCCAGATTTGCTGTTGTCCTGGAGAGCTTGCAGAGCACTGGGGAAAGGCAGGCAGAGAATTCCCTGCTAGCACCTTCTCTCTGCGCGGGAATGAGAAGTGTTCACATTGCTTCGCAGAATCGCTTTTGTGCAGAAAACACTAACACTTGTTCAGAACGAAAGAAAGCACAGAGCCCCAGATTTTATGTTGTCCTGGAGAGCTTGCAGAGCACTGGGGAAAGGCAGGCAGAGAATTCCCTGCTAGCACCTTCTCTGTGCGCGGGAATGAGAAGTGTTCACATTGCTTCGCAGAATCGCTTTTGTGCAGAAAACACTAACACTTGTTCAGAACGAAAGAAAGCACAGAGCCCCAGATTTTATGTTGTCCTGGAGAGCTTGAAGAGCACTGGGGAAAGGCAGGCAGAGAATTCCCTGCTAGCACCTTCTCTGTGCGCGGGAAGGCAAAGTGTTCACATTTCCTCGCAGAATCGCTTTTGTGCAGAAAACACTAACACTTGTTCAGAACGAAAGAAAGCACAGAGCCCCACATTTTATGTTGTCCTGGAGAGCTTGCAGAGCACTGGGGAAAGGCAGGCAGAGAATTCCCTGCTAGCACCTTCTCTGTGCCTGGGAAGAAGAAGTGTTCACATTGCTTCGCAGAATCGCTTTTGTGCAGAAAACACTAACACTTGTTCAGAACGAAAGAAAGCACAGAGCCCCAGATTTTATGTTGTCCTGGAGAGCTTGCAGAGCACTGGGGAAAGGCAGGCAGAGAATTCCCTGCTAGCACCTTCTCTCTGCGCGGGAATGAGAAGTGTTCACATTGCTTCGCAGAATCGCTTTTGTGCAGAAAACACTAACACTTGTTCAGAACGAAAGAAAGCACAGAGACCCAGATTTTATGTTGTCCTGGAGAGCTTGCAGAGCACTGGGGAAAGGCAGGCAGAGAATTCCCTGCTAGCACCTTCTCTCTGCGCGGGAATGAGAAGTGTTGACATTGCTTCGCAGAATCGCTTTTGTGCAGAAAACACTAACACTTGTTCAGAACGAAAGAAAGCACAGAGCCCCAGATTTGCTGTTGTCCTGGAGAGATTGCAGAGCACTGGGGAATGGCAAGGAGAGAATTCCCTGCTAGCACCTTCTCTCTGCGCGGGAATGAGAAGTGTTCACATTGCTTCGCAGAATCGCATTTGCGTCGCTTCAGAGAACACAAAAGCTTGTTCAGGACGAAAGAAAGCACAGAGCCCCAGATTTGCTGTTACCCTGGAGAGCTTGCAGAGCACTGGGGAAAGCAGGCAGAGAATTCCCTGCTAGCACCTTCTCTGTGCGCGGGAAGGCAAAGTGTTCAAATTTCCTCGCAGAATCGCTTTTGTGCAGAAAACACTAACACTTGTTCAGAACGAAAGAAAGCACAGAGCCCCAGATTTTATGTTGTCCTGGAGAGCTTGCAGAGCACTGGGGAAAGGCAGGCAGAGAATTCCCTGCTAGCACCTTCTCTGTGCCTGGGAAGCAGAAGTGTTCACATTGCTTCGCAGAATCGCTTTTGTGCAGAAAACACTAACACTTGTTCAGAACGAAAGAAAGCACAGAGCCCCAGATTTGCTGTTGTCCTGGAGAGCTTGCAGAGCACTGGGGAAAGGCAGGCAGAGAATTCCCTGCTAGCACCTTCTCTCTGCGCGGAAATGAGATGTGTTCACATTGCTTCGCAGAATCGCTTTTGTGCAGAAAACACTAACACTTGTTCAGAACGAAAGAAAGCACAGAGCCCCAGATTTTATGTTGTCCTGGAGAGCTTGCAGAGCACTGCGGAAAGGCAGGCAGAGAATTCCCTGCTAGCACCTTCTCTGTGCGCGGGAAGGCAAAGTGTTCACATTTCCTCGCAGAATCGCTTTTGTGCAGAAAACACTAACACTTGTTCAGAACGAAAGAAAGCACAGAGCCCCAGATTTGCTGTTGTCCTGGAGAGCTTGCAGAGCACTGGGGAAAGGCAGGCAGAGAATTCCCTGCTAGCACCTTCTCTCTGCGCGGGAAGGCAAAGTGTTCACATTTCCTCGCAGAATCGCTTTTGTGCAGAAAACACTAACACTTGTTCAGAACGAAAGAAAGCACAGAGCCCCAGATTTTATGTTGTCCTGGAGAGCTTGCAGAGCACTGGGGAAAGGCAGGCAGAGAATTCCCTGCTAGCACCTTCTCTGTGCCTGGGAAGAAGAAGTGTTCCCATTGCTTCGCAGAATCGCTTTTGTGCAGAAAACACTAACACTTGTTCAGAACGAAAGAAAGCACAGAGCCCCAGATTTGCTGTTGTCCTGGAGAGCTTGCAGAGCACTGGGGAAAGGCAGGCAGAGAATTCCCTGCTAGCACCTTCTCTGTGCCTGGGAAGCAGAAGTGTTCACATTGCTTGGCAGAATCGCTTCTGTGCAGAAAACAGTAACACTTGTTCAGAACGAAAGAAAGCACAGAGCCCCAGATTTTATGTTGTCCTGGAGAGCTTGCAGAGCACTGGGGAAAGGCAGGCAGAGAATTCCCTGCTAGCACCTTCTCGGTGCCTGGGAAGCAGAAGTGTTCACATTGCTTCGCAGAATCGCTTTTGTGCAGAAAACACTAACACTTGTTCAGAACGAAAGAAAGCACAGAGCCCCAGATTTGCTGTTGTCCTGGAGAGCTTGCAGAGCACTGGGGAAAGGCAGGCAGAGAATTCCCTGCTAGCACCTTCTCTCTGCGCGGGAATGAGAAGTGTTCACATTGCTTCGCAGAATCGCTTTTGTGCAGAAAACACTAACACTTGTTCAGAACGAAAGAAAGCACAGAGCCCCAGATTTGCTGTTGTCCTGGAGAGCTTGCAGAGCACTGGGGAAAGGCAGGCAGAGAATTCCCTGCTAGCACCTTCTCTCTGCGCGGGAATGAGAAGTGTTCACATTGCTTCGCAGAATCGCTTTTGTGCAGAAAACACTAACACTTGTTCAGAACGAAAGAAAGCACAGAGCCCCAGATTTTATGTTGTCCTGGAGAGCTTGCAGAGCACTGGGGAAAGGCATGCAGAGAATTCCCTGCTAGCACCTTCTCTCTGTGCGGGAATGAGAAGTGTTCACATTTTTTCGCAGAATCGCATTTGCGTCGCTTCAGAGAACACAAAAGCTTGTTCAGAACGAAAGAAAGCACAGAGCCCCAGATTTGCTGTTGTCCTGGAGAGCTTGCAGAGCACTGGGGAAAGGCAGGCAGAGAATTCCCTGCTAGCACCTTCTCTGTGCGCGGGAAGGCAAAGTGTTCACATTTCCTCGCTGAATAGCTTTTGTGCAGAAAACACTAACACTTGTTCAGAACGAAAGAAAGCACAGAGCCCCAGATTTTATGTTGTCCTGGAGAGCTTGCAGAGCACTGGGGAAAGGCAGGCAGAGAATTCCCTGCTAGCACCTTCTCTGTGCCTGGGAAGAAGAAGTGTTCACATTGCTTCGCAGAATCGCTTTTGTGCAGAAAACACTAACACTTGTTCAGAACGAAAGAAAGCACAGAGCCCCAGATTTTATGTTGTCCTGGAGAGCTTGCAGAGCACTGGGGAAAGGCAGGCAGAGAATTCCCTGCTAGCACCTTCTCTGTGCCTGGGAAGAAGAAGTGTTCACATTGCTTCGCAGAATCGCTTTTGTGCAGAAAACACTAACACTTGTTCAGAACGAAAGAAAGCACAGAGACCCAGATTTTATGTTGTCCTGGAGAGCTTGCAGAGCACTGGGGAAAGGCAGGCAGAGAATTCCCTGCTAGCACCTTCTCGGTGCCTGGGAAGAAGAAGTGTTCACATTGCTTCGAGAATCGCTTTTGTGCAGAAAACACTAACACTTGTTCAGAACGAAAGAAAGCACAGAGCCCCAGATTTGCTGTTGTCCTGGAGAGATTGCAGAGCACTGGGGAATGGCAAGGAGAGAATTCCCTGCTAGCACCTTCTCTCTGCGCGGGAATGAGAAGTGTTGACATTGCTTCGCAGAATCGCTTTTGTGCAGAAAACACTAACACTTGTTCAGAACGAAAGAAAGCACAGAGCCCCAGATTTGCTGTTGTCCTGGAGAGCTTGCAGAGCACTGGGGAAAGGCAGGCAGAGAATTCCCTGCTAGCACCTTCTCTCTGCGCGGGAATGAGAAGTGTTCACATTGCTTCGCAGAATCGCTTTTGTGCAGAAAACACTAACACTTGTTCAGAACGAAAGAAAGCACAGAGACCCAGATTTTATGTTGTCCTGGAGAGCTTGCAGAGCACTGGGGAAAGGCAGGCAGAGAATTCCCTGCTAGCACCTTCTCTCTGCGCGGGAATGAGAAGTGTTCACATTGCTTCGCAGAATCGCATTTGCGTCGCTTCAGAGAACACAAAAGCTTGTTCAGGACGAAAGAAAGCACAGAGCCCCAGATTTGCTGTTGTCCTGGAGAGCTTGCAGAGCACTGGGGAAAGGCAGGCAGAGAATTCCCTGCTAGCACCTTCACTGTGCGCGGGAAGGCAAAGTGTTCACATTTCCTCGCTGAATCGCTTTTGTGCAGAAAACACTAACACTTGTTCAGAACGAAAGAAAGCACAGAGCCCCAGATTTTATGTTGTCCTGGAGAGCTTGCAGAGCACTGGGGAAAGGCAGGCAGAGAATTCCCTGCTAGCACCTTCTCTGTGCCTGGGAAGAAGAAGTGTTCACATTGCTTCGCAGAATCGCTTTTGTGCAGAAAACACTAACACTTGTTCAGAACGAAAGAAAGCACAGAGCCCCAGATTTTATGTTGTCCTGGAGAGCTTGCAGAGCACTGGGGAAAGGCAGGCAGAGAATTCCCTGCTAGCACCTTCTCTGTGCCTGGGAAGAAGAAGTGTTCACATTGCTTCGCAGAATCGCTTTTGTGCAGAAAACACTAACACTTGTTCAGAACGAAAGAAAGCACAGAGCCCCAGATTTGCTGTTGTCCTGGAGAGCTTGCAGAGCACTGGGGAAAGGCAGGCAGAGAATTCCCTGCTAGCACCTTCTCTCTGCGCGGGAATGAGAAGTGTTCACATTGCTTCGCAGAATCGCTTTTGTGCAGAAAACACTAACACTTGTTCAGAACGAAAGAAAGCACAGAGCCCCAGATTTTATGTTGTCCTGGAGAGCTTGCAGAGCACTGGGGAAAGGCAGGCAGAGAATTCCCTGCTAGCACCTTCTCTGTGCGCGGGAAGGCAAAGTGTTCACATTTCCTCGCAGAATCGCTTTTGTGCAGAAAACACTAACACTTGTTCAGAACGAAAGAAAGCACAGAGCCCCAGATTTGCTGTTGTCCTGGAGAGCTTGCAGAGCACTGGGGAAAGGCAGGCAGAGAATTCCCTGCTAGCACCTTCTCTGTGCCTGGGAAGAAGAAGTGTTCCCATTGCTTCGCAGAATCGCTTTTGTGCAGAAAACACTAACACTTGTTCAGAACGAAAGAAAGCACAGAGCCCCAGATTTGCTGTTGTCCTGGAGAGCTTGCAGAGCACTGGGGAAAGGCAGGCAGAGAATTCCCTGCTAGCACCTTCTCTGTGCCTGGGAAGCAGAAGTGTTCACATTGCTTCGCAGAATCGCTTTTGTGCAGAAAACACTAACACTTGTTCAGAACGAAAGAAAGCACAGAGCCCCAGATTTTATGTTGTCCTGGAGAGCTTGCAGAGCACTGGGGAAAGGCAGGCAGAGAATTCCCTGCTAGCACCTTCTCTGTGCCTGGGAAGCAGAAGTGTTCACATTGCTTCGCAGAATCGCTTTTGTGCAGAAAACACTAACACTTGTTCAGAACGAAAGAAAGCACAGAGACCCAGATTTTATGTTGTCCTGGAGAGCTTGCAGAGCACTGGGGAAAGGCAGGCAGAGAATTCCCTGCTAGCACCTTCTCTCTGCGCGGGAATGAGAAGTGTTCACATTGCTTCGCAGAATCGCTTTTGTGCAGAAAACACTAACACTTGTTCAGAATGAAAGAAAGCACAGAGCCCCAGATTTTATGTTGTCCTGGAGAGCTTGCAGAGCACTGGGGAAAGGCAGGCAGAGAATTCCCTGCTAGCACCTTCTCGGTGCCTGGGAAGAAGAAGTGTTCACATTGCTTCGCAGAATCGCTTTTGTGCAGAAAACACTAACACTTGTTCAGAACGAAAGAAAGCACAGAGCCCCAGATTTGCTGTTGTCCTGGAGAGCTTGCAGAGCACTGGGGAAAGGCAGGCAGAGAATTCCCTGCTAGCACCTTCTCTCTGCGCGGGAATGAGAAGTGTTCACATTGCTTCGCAGAATCGCTTTTGTGCAGAAAACACTAACACTTGTTCAGAACGAAAGAAAGCACAGAGCCCCAGATTTTATGTTGTCCTGGAGAGCTTGCAGAGCACTGGGGAAAGGCAGGCAGAGAATTCCCTGCTAGCACCTTCTCTGTGCGCGGGAATGAGAAGTGTTCACATTGCTTCGCAGAATCGCTTTTGTGCAGAAAACACTAACACTTGTTCAGAACGAAAGAAAGCACAGAGCCCCAGATTTGCTGTTGTCCTGGAGAGCTTGCAGAGCACTGGGGAAAGGCAGGCAGAGAATTCCCTGCTAGCACCTTCTCTGTGCCTGGGAAGAAGAAGTGTTCCCATTGCTTCGCAGAATCGCTTTTGTGCAGAAAACACTAACACTTGTTCAGAACGAAAGAAAGCACAGAGCCCCAGATTTGCTGTTGTCCTGGAGAGCTTGCAGAGCACTGGGGAAAGGCAGGCAGAGAATTCCCTGCTAGCACCTTCTCTGTGCCTGGGAAGCAGAAGTGTTCACATTGCTTCGCAGAATCGCTTTTGTGCAGAAAACACTAACACTTGTTCAGAACGAAAGAAAGCACAGAGCCCCAGATTTTATGTTGTCCTGGAGAGCTTGCAGAGCACTGGGGAAAGGCAGGCAGAGAATTCCCTGCTAGCACCTTCTCTGTGCCTGGGAAGCAGAAGTGTTCACATTGCTTCGCAGAATCGCTTTTGTGCAGAAAACACTAACACTTGTTCAGAACGAAAGAAAGCACAGAGACCCAGATTTTATGTTGTCCTGGAGAGCTTGCAGAGCACTGGGGAAAGGCAGGCAGAGAATTCCCTGCTAGCACCTTCTCTCTGCGCGGGAATGAGAAGTGTTCACATTGCTTCGCAGAATCGCTTTTGTGCAGAAAACACTAACACTTGTTCAGAATGAAAGAAAGCACAGAGCCCCAGATTTTATGTTGTCCTGGAGAGCTTGCAGAGCACTGGGGAAAGGCAGGCAGAGAATTCCCTGCTAGCACCTTCTCGGTGCCTGGGAAGAAGAAGTGTTCACATTGCTTCGCAGAATCGCTTTTGTGCAGAAAACACTAACACTTGTTCAGAACGAAAGAAAGCACAGAGCCCCAGATTTGCTGTTGTCCTGGAGAGCTTGCAGAGCACTGGGGAAAGGCAGGCAGAGAATTCCCTGCTAGCACCTTCTCTCTGCGCGGGAATGAGAAGTGTTCACATTGCTTCGCAGAATCGCTTTTGTGCAGAAAACACTAACACTTGTTCAGAACGAAAGAAAGCACAGAGACCCAGATTTTATGTTGTCCTGGAGAGCTTGCAGAGCACTGGGGAAAGGCAGGCAGAGAATTCCCTGCTAGCACCTTCTCTCTGCGCGGGAATGAGAAGTGTTCACATTGCTTCGCAGAATCGCTTTTGTGCAGAAAACACTAACACTTGTTCAGAACGAAAGAAAGCACAGAGCCCCAGATTTTATGTTGTCCTGGAGAGCTTGCAGAGCACTGGGGAAAGGCATGCAGAGAATTCCCTGCTAGCACCTTCTCTCTGCGCGGGAATGAGAAGTGTTCACATTTTTTCGCAGAATCGCATTTGCGTCGCTTCAGAGAACACAAAAGCTTGTTCAGGACGAAAGAAAGCACAGAGCCCCAGATTTGCTGTTACCCTGGAGAGCTTGCAGAGCACTGGGGAAAGGCAGGCAGAGAATTCCCTGCTAGCACCTTCTCTGTGCGCGGGAAGGCAAAGTGTTCACATTTCCTCGCTGAATCGCTTTTGTGCAGAAAACACTAACACTTGTTCAGAACGAAAGAAAGCACAGAGCCCCAGATTTTATGTTGTCCTGGAGAGCTTGCAGAGCACTGGGGAAAGGCAGGCAGAGAATTCCCTGCTAGCACCTTCTCTGTGCCTGGGAAGAAGAAGTGTTCACATTGCTTCGCAGAATCGCTTTTGTGCAGAAAACACTAACACTTGTTCAGAACGAAAGAAAGCACAGAGCCCCAGATTTGCTGTTGTCCTGGAGAGCTTGCAGAGCACTGGGGAAAGGCAGGCAGAGAATTCCCTGCTAGCACCTTCTCTGTGCCTGGGAAGAAGAAGTGTTCACATTGCTTCGCAGAATCGCTTTTGTGCAGAAAACACTAACACTTGTTCAGAACGAAAGAAAGCACAGAGACCCAGATTTTATGTTGTCCTGGAGAGCTTGCAGAGCACTGGGGAAAGGCAGGCAGAGAATTCCCTGCTAGCACCTTCTCGGTGCCTGGGAAGAAGAAGTGTTCACATTGCTTCGAGAATCGCTTTTGTGCAGAAAACACTAACACTTGTTCAGAACGAAAGAAAGCACAGAGCCCCAGATTTGCTGTTGTCCTGGAGAGATTGCAGAGCACTGGGGAATGGCAAGGAGAGAATTCCCTGCTAGCACCTTCTCTCTGCGCGGGAATGAGAAGTGTTGACATTGCTTCGCAGAATCGCTTTTGTGCAGAAAACACTAACACTTGTTCAGAACGAAAGAAAGCACAGAGCCCCAGATTTGCTGTTGTCCTGGAGAGCTTGCAGAGCACTGGGGAAAGGCAGGCAGAGAATTCCCTGCTAGCACCTTCTCTCTGCGCGGGAATGAGAAGTGTTCACATTGCTTCGCAGAATCGCTTTTGTGCAGAAAACACTAACACTTGTTCAGAACGAAAGAAAGCACAGAGACCCAGATTTTATGTTGTCCTGGAGAGCTTGCAGAGCACTGGGGAAAGGCAGGCAGAGAATTCCCTGCTAGCACCTTCTCTCTGCGCGGGAATGAGAAGTGTTCACATTGCTTCGCAGAATCGCATTTGCGTCGCTTCAGAGAACACAAAAGCTTGTTCAGGACGAAAGAAAGCACAGAGCCCCAGATTTGCTGTTGTCCTGGAGAGCTTGCAGAGCACTGGGGAAAGGCAGGCAGAGAATTCCCTGCTAGCACCTTCACTGTGCGCGGGAAGGCAAAGTGTTCACATTTCCTCGCAGAATCGCTTTTGTGCAGAAAACACTAACACTTGTTCAGAACGAAAGAAAGCACAGAGCCCCAGATTTTATGTTGTCCTGGAGAGCTTGCAGAGCACTGGGGAAAGGCAGGCAGAGAATTCCCTGCTAGCACCTTCTCTGTGCCTGGGAAGAAGAAGTGTTCACATTGCTTCGCAGAATCGCTTTTGTGCAGAAAACACTAACACTTGTTCAGAACGAAAGAAAGCACAGAGCCCCAGATTTTATGTTGTCCTGGAGAGCTTGCAGAGCACTGGGGAAAGGCAGGCAGAGAATTCCCTGCTAGCACCTTCTCTGTGCCTGGGAAGCAGAAGTGTTCACATTGCTTCGCAGAATCGCTTTTGTGCAGAAAACACTAACACTTGTTCAGAACGAAAGAAATCACAGAGACCCAGATTTTATGTTGTCCTGGAGAGCTTGCAGAGCACTGGGGAAAGGCAGGCAGAGAATTCCCTGCTAGCACCTTCTCTCTGCGCGGGAATGAGAAGTGTTCACATTGCTTCGCAGAATCGCTTTTGTGCAGAAAACACTAACACTTGTTCAGAACGAAAGAAAGCACAGAGCCCCAGATTTTATGTTGTCCTGGAGAGCTTGCAGAGCACTGGGGAAAGGCAGGCAGAGAATTCCCTGCTAGCACCTTCTCTCTGCGCGGGAATGAGAAGTGTTCACATTGCTTCGCAGAATCGCTTTTGTGCAGAAAACACTAACACTTGTTCAGAACGAAAGAAAGCACAGAGCCCCAGATTTTATGTTGTCCTGGAGAGCTTGCAGAGCACTGGGGAAAGGCAGGCAGAGAATTCCCTGCTAGCACCGTCTCTGTGCGCGGGAAGGAAAAGTGTTCACATTTTTTCGCAGAATCGCATTTGCGTCGCTGCAGAGAACACAAAAGCTTGTTCAGGACGAAAGAAAGCACAGAGCCCCAGATTTGCTGTTACCCTGGAGAGCTTGCAGAGCACTGGGGAAAGCAGGCAGAGAATTCCCTGCTAGCACCTTCTCTGTGCGCGGGAAGGCAAAGTGTTCACATTTCCTCGCAGAATCGCTTTTGTGCAGAAAACACTAACACTTGTTCAGAACGAAAGAAAGCACAGAGCCCCAGATTTTATGTTGTCCTGGAGAGCTTGCAGAGCACTGGGGAAAGGCAGGCAGAGAATTCCCTGCTAGCACCTTCTCTGTGCCTGGGAAGCAGAAGTGTTCACATTGCTTGGCAGAATCGCTTTTGTGCAGAAAACAGTAACACTTGTTCAGAAGGAAAGAAAGCACAGAGCCCCAGATTTGCTGTTGTGCTGGAGAGCTTGCAGAGCACTGGGGAAAGGCAGGCAGAGAATTCCCTGCTAGCACCTTCTCTGTGCCTGGGAAGCAGAAGTGTTCACATTGCTTCGCAGAATCGCTTTTGTGCAGAAAACACTAACACTTGTTCAGAACGAAAGAAAGCACAGAGCCCCAGATTTGCTGTTGTCCTGGAGAGCTTGCAGAGCACTGGGGAAAGGCAGGCAGAGAATTCCCTGCTAGCACCTTCTCGGTGCCTGGGAAGAAGAAGTGTTCACATTGCTTCGCAGAATCGCTTTTGTGCAGAAAACACTAACACTTGTTCAGAACGAAAGAAAGCACAGAGCCCCAGATTTTATGTTGTCCTGGAGAGCTTGCAGAGCACTGGGGAAAGGCATGCAGAGAATTCCCTGCTAGCACCTTCTCTCTGCGCGGGAATGAGAAGTGTTCACATTGCTTCGCAGAATCGCATTTGCGTCGCTTCAGAGAACACAAAAGCTTGTTCAGGACGAAAGAAAGCACAGAGCCCCAGATTTTATGTTGTCCTGGAGAGCTTGCAGAGCACTGGGGAAAGGCAGGCAGAGAATTCCCTGCTAGCACCTTCTCTGTGCGCGGGAAGGCAAAGTGTTCACATTTCCTCGCAGAATCGCTTTTGTGCAGAAAACACTAACACTTGTTCAGAACGAAAGAAAGCACAGAGCCCCAGATTTGCTGTTGTCCTGGAGAGCTTGCAGAGCACTGGGGAAAGGCAGGCAGAGAATTCCCTGCTAGCACCTTCTCTGTGCCTGGGAAGAAGAAGTGTTCACATTGCTTCGCAGAATCGCTTTTGTGCAGAAAACACTAACACTTGTTCAGGACGAAAGAAAGCACAGAGCCCCAGATTTGCTGTTACCCTGAAGAGCTTGCAGAGCACTGGGGAAAGGCAGGCAGAGAATTCCCTGCTAGCACCTTCTCTGTGCCTGGGAAGGCAAAGTGTTCACATTTCCTCGCAGAATCGCTTTTGTGCAGAAAACACTAACACTTGTTCAGAATGAAAGAAAGCACAGAGCCCCAGATTTTATGTTGTCCTGGAGAGCTTGCAGAGCACTGGGGAAAGGCAGGCAGAGAATTCCCTGCTAGCACCTTCTCTGTGCCTGGGAAGCAGAAGTGTTCACATTGCTTCGCAGAATCGCTTTTGTGCAGAAAACACTAACACTTGTTCAGAACGAAAGAAAGCACAGAGCCCCAGATTTTATGTTGTCCTGGAGAGCTTGCAGAGCACTGGGGAAAGGCAGGCAGAGAATTCCCTGCTAGCACCTTCTCTCTGCACGGGAATGAGAAGTGTTCACATTGCTTCGCAGAATCGCTTTTGTGCAGAAAACACTAACACTTGTTCAGAACGAAAGAAAGCACAGAGCCCCAGATTTGCTGTTGTCCTGGAGAGCTTGCAGAGCACTGGGGAAAGGCAGGCAGAGAATTCCCTGCTAGCACCTTCTCTGTGCCTGGGAAGCAGAAGTGTTCACATTGCTTCGCAGAATCGCTTTTGTGCAGAAAACACTAACACTTGTTCAGAACGAAAAAAAGCACAGAGACCCAGATTTTATGTTGTCCTGGAGAGCTTGCAGAGCACTGGGGAAAGGCAGGCAGAGAATTCCCTGCTAGCACCTTCTCTCTGCGCGGGAATGAGAAGTGTTCACATTGCTTCGCAGAATCGCTTTTGTGCAGAAAACACTAACACTTGTTCAGGACGAAAGAAAGCACAGAGCCCCAGATTTGCTGTTACCCTGGAGAGCTTGCAGAGCACTGGGGAAAGCAGGCAGAGAATTCCCTGCTAGCACCTTCTCTGTGCGCGGGAAGGCAAAGTGTTCACATTTCCTCGCAGAATCGCTTTTGTGCAGAAAACACTAACACTTGTTCAGAACGAAAGAAAGCACAGAGCCCCAGATTTTATGTTGTCCTGGAGAGCTTGCAGAGCACTGGGGAAAGGCAGGCAGAGAATTCCCTGCTAGCACCTTCTCTGTGCATGGGAAGCAGAAGTGTTCACATTGCTTGGCAGAATCGCTTTTGTGCAGAAAACAGTAACACTTGTTCAGAAGGAAAGAAAGCACAGAGCCCCAGATTTGCTGTTGTGCTGGAGAGCTTGCAGAGCACTGGGGAAAGGCAGGCAGAGAATTCCCTGCTAGCACCTTCTCTGTGCCTGGGAAGCAGAAGTGTTCACATTGCTTCGCAGAATCGCTTTTGTGCAGAAAACACTAACACTTGTTCAGAACGAAAGAAAGCACAGAGCCCCAGATTTTATGTTGTCCTGGAGAGCTTGCAGAGCACTGGGGAAAGGCAGGCAGAGAATTCCCTGCTAGCACCTTCTCGGTGCCTGGGAAGAAGAAGTGTTCACATTGCTTCGCAGAATCGCTTTTGTGCAGAAAACACTAACACTTGTTCAGAACGAAAGAAAGCACAGAGCCCCAGATTTTATGTTGTCCTGGAGAGCTTGCAGAGCACTGGGGAAAGGCATGCAGAGAATTCCCTGCTAGCACCTTCTCTCTGCGCGGGAATGAGAAGTGTTCACATTGCTTCGCAGAATCGCATTTGCGTCGCTTCAGAGAACACAAAAGCTTGTTCAGGACGAAAGAAAGCACAGAGCCCCAGATTTTATGTTGTCCTGGAGAGCTTGCAGAGCACTGGGGAAAGGCAGGCAGAGAATTCCCTGCTAGCACCTTCTCTGTGCGCGGGAAGGCAAAGTGTTCACATTAGCTCGCAGAATCGCTTTTGTGCAGAAAACACTAACACTTGTTCAGAACGAAAGAAAGCACAGAGCCCCAGATTTTATGTTGTCCTGGAGAGCTTGCAGAGCACTGGGGAAAGGCAGGCAGAGAATTCCCTGCTAGCACCTTCTCTGTGCCTGGGAAGAAGAAGTGTTCACATTGCTTCGCAGAATCGCTTTTGTGCAGAAAACACTAACACTTGTTCAGAACGAAAGAAAGCACAGAGCCCCAGATTTGCTGTTGTCCTGGAGAGCTTGCAGAGCACTGGGGAAAGGCAGGCAGAGAATTCCCTGCTAGCACCTTCTCTGTGCCTGGGAAGCAGAAGTGTTCACATTGCTTCGCAGAATCGCTTTTGTGCAGAAAACACTAACACTTGTTCAGAACGAAAGAAAGCACAGAGCCCCAGATTTTATGTTGTCCTGGAGAGCTTGCAGAGCACTGGGGAAAGGCAGGCAGAGAATTCCCTGCTAGCACCTTCTCGGTGCCTGGGAAGAAGAAGTGTTCACATTGCTTCGCAGAATCGCTTTTGTGCAGAAAACACTAACACTTGTTCAGAACGAAAGAAAGCACAGAGCCCCAGATTTGCTGTTGCCCTGGAGAGCTTGCAGAGCACTGGGGAAAGGCAGGCAGAGAATTCCCTGCTAGCACCTTCTCTGTGCCTGGGAAGGCAAAGTGTTCACATTTCCTCGCAGAATCGCTTTTGTGCAGAAAACACTAACACTTGTTCAGAACGAAAGAAAGCACAGAGCCCCAGATTTTATGTTGTCCTGGAGAGCTTGCAGAGCACTGGGGAAAGGCAGGCAGAGAATTCCCTGCTAGCACCTTCTCTGTGCCTGGGAAGCAGAAGTGTTCACATTGCTTCGCAGAATCGCTTTTGTGCAGAAAACACTAACACTTGTTCAGAACGAAAGAAAGCACAGAGACCCAGATTTTATGTTGTCCTGGAGAGCTTGCAGAGCACTGGGGAAAGGCAGGCAGAGAATTCCCTGCTAGCACCTTCTCTCTGCGCGGGAATGAGAAGTGTTCACATTGCTTCGCAGAATCGCTTTTGTGCAGAAAACACTAACACTTGTTCAGAACGAAAGAAAGCACAGAGACGCAGATTTTATGTTGTCCTGGAGAGCTTGCAGAGCACTGGGGAAAGGCAGGCAGAGAATTCCCTGCTAGCACCGTCTCTGTGCGCGGGAAGGAAAAGTGTTCACATTTCCTCGCAGAATCGCATTTGCGTCGCTGCAGAGAACACAAAAGCTTGTTCAGGACGAAAGAAAGCACAGAGCCCCAGATTTGCTGTTACCCTGGAGAGCTTGCAGAGCACTGGGGAAAGCAGGCAGAGAATTCCCTGCTAGCACCTTCTCTGTGCGCGGGAAGGCAAAGTGTTCACATTTCCTCGCAGAATCGCTTTTGTGCAGAAAACACTAACACTTGTTCAGAACGAAAGAAAGCACAGAGCCCCAGATTTTATGTTGTCCTGGAGAGCTTGCAGAGCACTGGGGAAAGGCAGGCAGAGAATTCCCTGCTAGCACCTTCTCTGTGCCTGGGAAGCAGAAGTGTTCACATTGCTTGGCAGAATCGCTTTTGTGCAGAAAACAGTAACACTTGTTCAGAAGGAAAGAAAGCACAGAGCCCCAGATTTGCTGTTGTGCTGGAGAGCTTGCAGAGCACTGGGGAAAGGCAGGCAGAGAATTCCCTGCTAGCACCTTCTCTGTGCCTGGGAAGCAGAAGTGTTCACATTGCTTCGCAGAATCGCTTTTGTGCAGAAAACACTAACACTTGTTCAGAACGAAAGAAAGCACAGAGCCCCAGATTTTATGTTGTCCTGGAGAACTTGCAGAGCACTGGGGAAAGGCAGGCAGAGAATTCCCTGCTAGCACCTTCTCGGTGCCTGGGAAGAAGAAGTGTTCACATTGCTTCGCAGAATCGCTTTTGTGCAGAAAACACTAACACTTGTTCAGAACGAAAGAAAGCACAGAGCCCCAGATTTTATGTTGTCCTGGAGAGCTTGCAGAGCACTGGGGAAAGGCATGCAGAGAATTCCCTGCTAGCACCTTCTCTCTGCGCGGGAATGAGAAGTGTTCACATTGCTTCGCAGAATCGCATTTGCGTCGCTTCAGAGAACACAAAAGCTTGTTCAGGACGAAAGAAAGCACAGAGCCCCAGATTTTATGTTGTCCTGGAGAGCTTGCAGAGCACTGGGGAAAGGCAGGCAGAGAATTCCCTGCTAGCACCTTCTCTCTGCACGGGAAGCAGAAGTGTTCACATTGCTTCGCAGAATCGCTTTTGTGCAGAAAACACTAACACTTGTTCAGAACGAAAGAAAGCACAGAGACCCAGATTTTATGTTGTCCTGGAGAGCTTGCAGAGCACTGGGGAAAGGCAGGCAGAGAATTCCCTGCTAGCACCTTCTCTCTGCGCGGGAATGAGAAGTGTTCACATTGCTTCGCAGAATCGCTTTTGTGCAGAAAACACTAACACTTGTTCAGAATGAAAGAAAGCACAGAGCCCCAGATTTTATGTTGTCCTGGAGAGCTTGCAGAGCACTGGGGAAAGGCAGGCAGAGAATTCCCTGCTAGCACCTTCTCGGTGCCTGGGAAGAAGAAGTGTTCACATTGCTTCGCAGAATCGCTTTTGTGCAGAAAACACTAACACTTGTTCAGAACGAAAGAAAGCACAGAGCCCCAGATTTTATGTTGTCCTGGAGAGCTTGCAGAGCACTGGGGAAAGGCAGGCAGAGAATTCCCTGCTAGCACCTTCTCTCTGCGCGGGAATGAGAAGTGTTCACATTGCTTCGCAGAATCGCTTTTGTGCAGAAAACACTAACACTTGTTCAGAACGAAAGAAAGCACAGAGACCTAGATTTTATGTTGTCCTGGAGAGCTTGCAGAGCACTGGGGAAAGGCAGGCAGAGAATTCCCTGCTAGCACCTTCTCTCTGCGCGGGAATGAGAAGTGTTCACATTGCTTCGCAGAATCGCTTTTGTGCAGAAAACACTAACACTTGTTCAGAACGAAAGAAAGCACAGAGCCCCAGATTTTATGTTGTCCTGGAGAGCTTGCAGAGCACTGGGGAAAGGCATGCAGAGAATTCCCTGCTAGCACCTTCTCTCTGCGCGGGAATGAGAAGTGTTCACATTTTTTCGCAGAATCGCATTTGCGTCGCTTCAGAGAACACAAAAGCTTGTTCAGGACGAAAGAAAGCACAGAGCCCCAGATTTGCTGTTACCCTGGAGAGCTTGCAGAGCACTGGGGAAAGGCAGGCAGAGAATTCCCTGCTAGCACCTTCTCTGTGCGCGGGAAGGCAAAGTGTTCACATTTCCTCGCTGAATCGCTTTTGTGCAGAAAACACTAACACTTGTTCAGAACGAAAGAAAGCACAGAGACCCAGATTTTATGTTGTCCTGGAGAGCTTGCAGAGCACTGGGGAAAGGCAGGCAGAGAATTCCCTGCTAGCACCTTCTCTGTGCCTGGGAAGAAGAAGTGTTCACATTGCTTCGCAGAATCGCTTTTGTGCAGAAAACACTAACACTTGTTCAGAACGAAAGAAAGCACAGAGCCCCAGATTTGCTGTTGTCCTGGAGAGATTGCAGAGCACTGGGGAATGGCAAGGAGAGAATTCCCTGCTAGCACCTTCTCTCTGCGCGGGAATGAGAAGTGTTGACATTGCTTCGCAGAATCGCTTTTGTGCAGAAAACACTAACACTTGTTCAGAACGAAAGAAAGCACAGAGCCCCAGATTTGCTGTTGTCCTGGAGAGCTTGCAGAGCACTGGGGAAAGGCAGGCAGAGAATTCCCTGCTAGCACCTTCTCTCTGCGCGGGAATGAGAAGTGTTCACATTGCTTCGCAGAATCGCTTTTGTGCAGAAAACACTAACACTTGTTCAGAACGAAAGAAAGCACAGAGACCCAGATTTTATGTTGTCCTGGAGAGCTTGCAGAGCACTGGGGAAAGGCAGGCAGAGAATTCCCTGCTAGCACCTTCTCTCTGCGCGGGAATGAGAAGTGTTCACATTGCTTCGCAGAATCGCATTTGCGTCGCTTCAGAGAACACAAAAGCTTGTTCAGGACGAAAGAAAGCACAGAGCCCCAGATTTGCTGTTGTCCTGGAGAGCTTGCAGAGCACTGGGGAAAGGCAGGCAGAGAATTCCCTGCTAGCACCTTCACTGTGCGCGGGAAGGCAAAGTGTTCACATTTCCTCGCTGAATCGCTTTTGTGCAGAAAACACTAACACTTGTTCAGAACGAAAGAAAGCACAGAGCCCCAGATTTTATGTTGTCCTGGAGAGCTTGCAGAGCACTGGGGAAAGGCAGGCAGAGAATTCCCTGCTAGCACCTTCTCTGTGCCTGGGAAGAAGAAGTGTTCACATTGCTTCGCAGAATCGCTTTTGTGCAGAAAACACTAACACTTGTTCAGAACGAAAGAAAGCACAGAGCCCCAGATTTTATGTTGTCCTGGAGAGCTTGCAGAGCACTGGGGAAAGGCAGGCAGAGAATTCCCTGCTAGCACCTTCTCTGTGCCTGGGAAGCAGAAGTGTTCACATTGCTTCGCAGAATCGCTTTTGTGCAGAAAACACTAACACTTGTTCAGAACGAAAGAAATCACAGAGCCCCAGATTTTATGTTGTCCTGGAGAGCTTGCAGAGCACTGGGGAAAGGCAGGCAGAGAATTCCCTGCTAGCACCTTCTCTGTGCCTGGGAAGAAGAAGTGTTCACATTGCTTCGCAGAATCGCTTTTGTGCAGAAAACACTAACACTTGTTCAGAACGAAAGAAAGCACAGAGCCCCAGATTTTATGTTGTCCTGGAGAGCTTGCAGAGCACTGGGGAAAGGCAGGCAGAGAATTCCCTGCTAGCACCTTCTCTCTGCGCGGGAATGAGAAGTGTTCACATTGCTTCGCAGAATCGCTTTTGTGCAGAAAACACTAACACTTGTTCAGAACGAAAGAAAGCACAGAGCCCCAGATTTTATGTTGTCCTGGAGAGCTTGCAGAGCACTGGGGAAAGGCAGGCAGAGAATTCCCTGCTAGCACCGTCTCTGTGCGCGGGAAGGAAAAGTGTTCACATTTTTTCGCAGAATCGCATTTGCGTCGCTGCAGAGAACACAAAAGCTTGTTCAGGACGAAAGAAAGCACAGAGCCCCAGATTTGCTGTTACCCTGGAGAGCTTGCAGAGCACTGGGGAAAGCAGGCAGAGAATTCCCTGCTAGCACCTTCTCTGTGCGCGGGAAGGCAAAGTGTTCACATTTCCTCGCAGAATCGCTTTTGTGCAGAAAACACTAACACTTGTTCAGAACGAAAGAAAGCACAGAGCCCCAGATTTTATGTTGTCCTGGAGAGCTTGCAGAGCACTGGGGAAAGGCAGGCAGAGAATTCCCTGCTAGCACCTTCTCTGTGCCTGGGAAGCAGAAGTGTTCACATTGCTTGGCAGAATCGCTTTTGTGCAGAAAACAGTAACACTTGTTCAGAACGAAAGAAAGCACAGAGCCCCAGATTTGCTGTTGTGCTGGAGAGCTTGCAGAGCACTGGGGAAAGGCAGGCAGAGAATTCCCTGCTAGCACCTTCTCTGTGCCTGGGAAGCAGAAGTGTTCACATTGCTTCGCAGAATCGCTTTTGTGCAGAAAACACTAACACTTGTTCAGAACGAAAGAAAGCACAGAGCCCCAGATTTGCTGTTGTCCTGGAGAGCTTGCAGAGCACTGGGGAAAGGCAGGCAGAGAATTCCCTGCTAGCACCTTCTCGGTGCCTGGGAAGAAGAAGTGTTCACATTGCTTCGCAGAATCGCTTTTGTGCAGAAAACACTAACACTTGTTCAGAACGAAAGAAAGCACAGAGCCCCAGATTTTATGTTGTCCTGGAGAGCTTGCAGAGCACTGGGGAAAGGCATGCAGAGAATTCCCTGCTAGCACCTTCTCTCTGCGCGGGAATGAGAAGTGTTCGCATTGCTTCGCAGAATCGCATTTGCGTCGCTTCAGAGAACACAAAAGCTTGTTCAGGACGAAAGAAAGCACAGAGCCCCAGATTTTATGTTGTCCTGGAGAGCTTGCAGAGCACTGGGGAAAGGCAGGCAGAGAATTCCCTGCTAGCACCTTCTCTGTGCGCGGGAAGGCAAAGTGTTCACATTTCCTCGCAGAATCGCTTTTGTGCAGAAAACACTAACACTTGTTCAGAACGAAAGAAAGCACAGAGCCCCAGATTTTATGTTGTCCTGGAGAGCTTGCAGAGCACTGGGGAAAGGCAGGCAGAGAATTCCCTGCTAGCACCTTCTCTGTGCCTGGGAAGAAGAAGTGTTCACATTGCTTCGCAGAATCGCTTTTGTGCAGAAAACACTAACACTTGTTCAGGACGAAAGAAAGCACAGAGCCCCAGATTTGCTGTTACCCTGAAGAGCTTGCAGAGCACTGGGGAAAGGCAGGCAGAGAATTCCCTGCTAGCACCTTCTCTGTGCCTGGGAAGGCAAAGTGTTCACATTTCCTCGCAGAATCGCTTTTGTGCAGAAAACACTAACACTTGTTCAGAACGAAAGAAAGCACAGAGCCCCAGATTTTATGTTGTCCTGGAGAGCTTGCAGAGCACTGGGGAAAGGCAGGCAGAGAATTCCCTGCTAGCACCTTCTCTCTGCGCGGGAATGAGAAGTGTTCACATTGCTTCGCAGAATCGCTTTTGTGCAGAAAACACTAACACTTGTTCAGGACGAAAGAAAGCACAGAGCCCCAGATTTGCTGTTACCCTGGAGAGCTTGCAGAGCACTGGGGAAAGCAGGCAGAGAATTCCCTGCTAGCACCTTCTCTGTGCGCGGGAAGGCAAAGTGTTCACATTTCCTCGCAGAATCGCTTTTGTGCAGAAAACACTAACACTTGTTCAGAACGAAAGAAAGCACAGAGCCCCAGATTTTATGTTGTCCTGGAGAGCTTGCAGAGCACTGGGGAAAGGCAGGCAGAGAATTCCCTGCTAGCACCTTCTCTGTGCATGGGAAGCAGAAGTGTTCACATTGCTTGGCAGAATCGCTTTTGTGCAGAAAACAGTAACACTTGTTCAGAAGGAAAGAAAGCACAGAGCCCCAGATTTGCTGTTGTGCTGGAGAGCTTGCAGAGCACTGGGGAAAGGCAGGCAGAGAATTCCCTGCTAGCACCTTCTCTGTGCCTGGGAAGCAGAAGTGTTCACATTGCTTCGCAGAATCGCTTTTGTGCAGAAAACACTAACACTTGTTCAGAACGAAAGAAAGCACAGAGCCCCAGATTTTATGTTGTCCTGGAGAGCTTGCAGAGCACTGGGGAAAGGCAGGCAGAGAATTCCCTGCTAGCACCTTCTCGGTGCCTGGGAAGAAGAAGTGTTCACATTGCTTCGCAGAATCGCTTTTGTGCAGAAAACACTAACACTTGTTCAGAACGAAAGAAAGCACAGAGCCCCAGATTTTATGTTGTCCTGGAGAGCTTGCAGAGCACTGGGGAAAGGCATGCAGAGAATTCCCTGCTAGCACCTTCTCTCTGCGCGGGAATGAGAAGTGTTCACATTGCTTCGCAGAATCGCATTTGCGTCGCTTCAGAGAACACAAAAGCTTGTTCAGGACGAAAGAAAGCACAGAGCCCCAGATTTTATGTTGTCCTGGAGAGCTTGCAGAGCACTGGGGAAAGGCAGGCAGAGAATTCCCTGCTAGCACCTTCTCTGTGCGCGGGAAGGCAAAGTGTTCACATTAGCTCGCAGAATCGCTTTTGTGCAGAAAACACTAACACTTGTTCAGAACGAAAGAAAGCACAGAGCCCCAGATTTTATGTTGTCCTGGAGAGCTTGCAGAGCACTGGGGAAAGGCAGGCAGAGAATTCCCTGCTAGCACCTTCTCTGTGCCTGGGAAGAAGAAGTGTTCACATTGCTTCGCAGAATCGCTTTTGTGCAGAAAACACTAACACTTGTTCAGAACGAAAGAAAGCACAGAGCCCCAGATTTGCTGTTGTCCTGGAGAGCTTGCAGAGCACTGGGGAAAGGCAGGCAGAGAATTCCCTGCTAGCACCTTCTCTGTGCCTGGGAAGCAGAAGTGTTCACATTGCTTCGCAGAATCGCTTTTGTGCAGAAAACACTAACACTTGTTCAGAACGAAAGAAAGCACAGAGCCCCAGATTTTATGTTGTCCTGGAGAGCTTGCAGAGCACTGGGGAAAGGCAGGCAGAGAATTCCCTGCTAGCACCTTCTCGGTGCCTGGGAAGAAGAAGTGTTCACATTGCTTCGCAGAATCGCTTTTGTGCAGAAAACACTAACACTTGTTCAGAACGAAAGAAAGCACAGAGCCCCAGATTTGCTGTTGTCCTGGAGAGCTTGCAGAGCACTGGGGAAAGGCAGGCAGAGAATTCCCTGCTAGCACCTTCTCTCTGCGCGGGAATGAGAAGTGTTCACATTGCTTCGCAGAATCGCTTTTGTGCAGAAAACACTAACACTTGTTCAGAACGAAAGAAAGCACAGAGACCCAGATTTTATGTTGTCCTGGAGAGCTTGCAGAGCACTGGGGAAAGGCAGGCAGAGAATTCCCTGCTAGCACCTTCTCTCTGCGCGGGAATGAGAAGTGTTCACATTGCTTCGCAGAATCGCATTTGCGTCGCTTCAGAGAACACAAAAGCTTGTTCAGGACGAAAGAAAGCACAGAGCCCCAGATTTGCTGTTGTCCTGGAGAGCTTGCAGAGCACTGGGGAAAGGCAGGCAGAGAATTCCCTGCTAGCACCTTCACTGTGCGCGGGAAGGCAAAGTGTTCACATTTCCTCGCTGAATCGCTTTTGTGCAGAAAACACTAACACTTGTTCAGAACGAAAGAAAGCACAGAGCCCCAGATTTTATGTTGTCCTGGAGAGCTTGCAGAGCACTGGGGAAAGGCAGGCAGAGAATTCCCTGCTAGCACCTTCTCTGTGCCTGGGAAGAAGAAGTGTTCACATTGCTTCGCAGAATCGCTTTTGTGCAGAAAACACTAACACTTGTTCAGAACGAAAGAAAGCACAGAGCCCCAGATTTTATGTTGTCCTGGAGAGCTTGCAGAGCACTGGGGAAAGGCAGGCAGAGAATTCCCTGCTAGCACCTTCTCTGTGCCTGGGAAGCAGAAGTGTTCACATTGCTTCGCAGAATCGCTTTTGTGCAGAAAACACTAACACTTGTTCAGAACGAAAGAAATCACAGAGCCCCAGATTTTATGTTGTCCTGGAGAGCTTGCAGAGCACTGGGGAAAGGCAGGCAGAGAATTCCCTGCTAGCACCTTCTCTGTGCCTGGGAAGAAGAAGTGTTCACATTGCTTCGCAGAATCGCTTTTGTGCAGAAAACACTAACACTTGTTCAGAACGAAAGAAAGCACAGAGCCCCAGATTTTATGTTGTCCTGGAGAGCTTGCAGAGCACTGGGGAAAGGCAGGCAGAGAATTCCCTGCTAGCACCTTCTCTCTGCGCGGGAATGAGAAGTGTTCACATTGCTTCGCAGAATCGCTTTTGTGCAGAAAACACTAACACTTGTTCAGAACGAAAGAAAGCACAGAGCCCCAGATTTTATGTTGTCCTGGAGAGCTTGCAGAGCACTGGGGAAAGGCAGGCAGAGAATTCCCTGCTAGCACCGTCTCTGTGCGCGGGAAGGAAAAGTGTTCACATTTTTTCGCAGAATCGCATTTGCGTCGCTGCAGAGAACACAAAAGCTTGTTCAGGACGAAAGAAAGCACAGAGCCCCAGATTTGCTGTTACCCTGGAGAGCTTGCAGAGCACTGGGGAAAGCAGGCAGAGAATTCCCTGCTAGCACCTTCTCTGTGCGCGGGAAGGCAAAGTGTTCACATTTCCTCGCAGAATCGCTTTTGTGCAGAAAACACTAACACTTGTTCAGAACGAAAGAAAGCACAGAGCCCCAGATTTTATGTTGTCCTGGAGAGCTTGCAGAGCACTGGGGAAAGGCAGGCAGAGAATTCCCTGCTAGCACCTTCTCTGTGCCTGGGAAGCAGAAGTGTTCACATTGCTTGGCAGAATCGCTTTTGTGCAGAAAACAGTAACACTTGTTCAGAACGAAAGAAAGCACAGAGCCCCAGATTTGCTGTTGTGCTGGAGAGCTTGCAGAGCACTGGGGAAAGGCAGGCAGAGAATTCCCTGCTAGCACCTTCTCTGTGCCTGGGAAGCAGAAGTGTTCACATTGCTTCGCAGAATCGCTTTTGTGCAGAAAACACTAACACTTGTTCAGAACGAAAGAAAGCACAGAGACCCAGATTTGCTGTTGTCCTGGAGAGCTTGCAGAGCACTGGGGAAAGGCAGGCAGAGAATTCCCTGCTAGCACCTTCTCGGTGCCTGGGAAGAAGAAGTGTTCACATTGCTTCGCAGAATCGCTTTTGTGCAGAAAACACTAACACTTGTTCAGAACGAAAGAAAGCACAGAGCCCCAGATTTTATGTTGTCCTGGAGAGCTTGCAGAGCACTGGGGAAAGGCATGCAGAGAATTCCCTGCTAGCACGTTCTCTCTGCGCGGGAATGAGAAGTGTTCACATTGCTTCGCAGAATCGCATTTGCGTCGCTTCAGAGAACACAAAAGCTTGTTCAGGACGAAAGAAAGCACAGAGCCCCAGATTTTATGTTGTCCTGGAGAGCTTGCAGAGCACTGGGGAAAGGCAGGCAGAGAATTCCCTGCTAGCACCTTCTCTGTGCGCGGGAAGGCAAAGTGTTCACATTTCCTCGCAGAATCGCTTTTGTGCAGAAAACACTAACACTTGTTCAGAACGAAAGAAAGCACAGAGCCCCAGATTTGCTGTTGTCCTGGAGAGCTTGCAGAGCACTGGGGAAAGGCAGGCAGAGAATTCCCTGCTAGCACCTTCTCTGTGCCTGGGAAGAAGAAGTGTTCACATTGCTTCGCAGAATCGCTTTTGTGCAGAAAACACTAACACTTGTTCAGGACGAAAGAAAGCACAGAGCCCCAGATTTGCTGTTACCCTGAAGAGCTTGCAGAGCACTGGGGAAAGGCAGGCAGAGAATTCCCTGCTAGCACCTTCTCTGTGCCTGGGAAGGCAAAGTGTTCACATTTCCTCGCAGAATCGCTTTTGTGCAGAAAACACTAACACTTGTTCAGAACGAAAGAAAGCACAGAGCCCCAGATTTTATGTTGTCCTGGAGAGCTTGCAGAGCACTGGGGAAAGGCAGGCAGAGAATTCCCTGCTAGCACCTTCTCTGTGCCTGGGAAGCAGAAGTGTTCACATTGCTTCGCAGAATCGCTTTTGTACAGAAAACACTAACACTTGTTCAGAACGAAAGAAAGCACAGAGCCCCAGATTTGCTGTTGTCCTGGAGAGCTTGCAGAGCACTGGGGAAAGGCAGGCAGAGAATTCCCTGCTAGCACCTTCTCTGTGCCTGGGAAGCAGAAGTGTTCACATTGCTTCGCAGAATCGCTTTTGTGCAGAAAACACTAACACTTGTTCAGAACGAAAAAAAGCACAGAGACCCAGATTTTATGTTGTCCTGGAGAGCTTGCAGAGCACTGGGGAAAGGCAGGCAGAGAATTCCCTGCTAGCACCTTCTCTCTGCACGGGAATGAGAAGTGTTCACATTGCTTCGCAGAATCGCTTTTGTGCAGAAAACACTAACACTTGTTCAGGACGAAAGAAAGCACAGAGCCCCAGATTTGCTGTTACCCTGGAGAGCTTGCAGAGCACTGGGGAAAGCAGGCAGAGAATTCCCTGCTAGCACCTTCTCTGTGCGCGGGAAGGCAAAGTGTTCACATTTCCTCGCAGAATCGCTTTTGTGCAGAAAACACTAACACTTGTTCAGAACGAAAGAAAGCACAGAGCCCCAGATTTTATGTTGTCCTGGAGAGCTTGCAGAGCACTGGGGAAAGGCAGGCAGAGAATTCCCTGCTAGCACCTTCTCTGTGCATGGGAAGCAGAAGTGTTCACATTGCTTGGCAGAATCGCTTTTGTGCAGAAAACAGTAACACTTGTTCAGAAGGAAAGAAAGCACAGAGCCCCAGATTTGCTGTTGTGCTGGAGAGCTTGCAGAGCACTGGGGAAAGGCAGGCAGAGAATTCCCTGCTAGCACCTTCTCTGTGCCTGGGAAGCAGAAGTGTTCACATTGCTTCGCAGAATCGCTTTTGTGCAGAAAACACTAACACTTGTTCAGAACGAAAGAAAGCACAGAGCCCCAGATTTTATGTTGTCCTGGAGAGCTTGCAGAGCACTGGGGAAAGGCAGGCAGAGAATTCCCTGCTAGCACCTTCTCGGTGCCTGGGAAGAAGAAGTGTTCACATTGCTTCGCAGAATCGCTTTTGTGCAGAAAACACTAACACTTGTTCAGAACGAAAGAAAGCACAGAGCCCCAGATTTTATGTTGTCCTGGAGAGCTTGCAGAGCACTGGGGAAAGGCATGCAGAGAATTCCCTGCTAGCACCTTCTCTCTGCGCGGGAATGAGAAGTGTTCACATTGCTTCGCAGAATCGCATTTGCGTCGCTTCAGAGAACACAAAAGCTTGTTCAGGACGAAAGAAAGCACAGAGCCCCAGATTTTATGTTGTCCTGGAGAGCTTGCAGAGCACTGGGGAAAGGCAGGCAGAGAATTCCCTGCTAGCACCTTCTCTGTGCGCGGGAAGGCAAAGTGTTCACATTAGCTCGCAGAATCGCTTTTGTGCAGAAAACACTAACACTTGTTCAGAACGAAAGAAAGCACAGAGCCCCAGATTTTATGTTGTCCTGGAGAGCTTGCAGAGCACTGGGGAAAGGCAGGCAGAGAATTCCCTGCTAGCACCTTCTCTGTGCCTGGGAAGAAGAAGTGTTCACATTGCTTCGCAGAATCGCTTTTGTGCAGAAAACACTAACACTTGTTCAGAACGAAAGAAAGCACAGAGCCCCAGATTTTATGTTGTCCTGGAGAGCTTGCAGAGCACTGGGGAAAGGCAGGCAGAGAATTCCCTGCTAGCACCTTCTCTGTGCCTGGGAAGCAGAAGTGTTCACATTGCTTCGCAGAATCGCTTTTGTGCAGAAAACACTAACACTTGTTCAGAACGAAAGAAAGCACAGAGCCCCAGATTTTATGTTGTCCTGGAGAGCTTGCAGAGCACTGGGGAAAGGCAGGCAGAGAATTCCCTGCTAGCACCTTCTCGGTGCCTGGGAAGAAGAAGTGTTCACATTGCTTCGCAGAATCGCTTTTGTGCAGAAAACACTAACACTTGTTCAGAACGAAAGAAAGCACAGAGCCCCAGATTTGCTGTTGTCCTGGAGAGCTTGCAGAGCACTGGGGAAAGGCAGGCAGAGAATTCCCTGCTAGCACCTTCTCTGTGCCTGGGAAGGCAAAGTGTTCACATTTCCTCGCAGAATCGCTTTTGTGCAGAAAACACTAACACTTGTTCAGAACGAAAGAAAGCACAGAGCCCCAGATTTTATGTTGTCCTGGAGAGCTTGCAGAGCACTGGGGAAAGGCAGGCAGAGAATTCCCTGCTAGCACCTTCTCTGTGCCTGGGAAGCAGAAGTGTTCACATTGCTTCGCAGAATCGCTTTTGTGCAGAAAACACTAACACTTGTTCAGAACGAAAGAAAGCACAGAGACCCAGATTTTATGTTGTCCTGGAGAGCTTGCAGAGCACTGGGGAAAGGCAGGCAGAGAATTCCCTGCTAGCACCTTCTCGGTGCCTGGGAAGAAGAAGTGTTCACATTGCTTCGAGAATCGCTTTTGTGCAGAAAACACTAACACTTATTCAGAACGAAAGAAAGCACAGAGCCCCAGATTTGCTGTTGTCCTGGAGAGATTGCAGAGCACTGGGGAATGGCAAGGAGAGAATTCCCTGCTAGCACCTTCTCTCTGCGCGGGAATGAGAAGTGTTGACATTGCTTCGCAGAATCGCTTTTGTGCAGAAAACACTAACACTTGTTCAGAACGAAAGAAAGCACAGAGCCCCAGATTTTATGTTGTCCTGGAGAGCTTGCAGAGCACTGGGGAAAGGCAGGCAGAGAATTCCCTGCTAGCACCTTCTCTCTGCGCGGGAATGAGAAGTGTTCACATTGCTTCGCAGAATCGCTTTTGTGCAGAAAACACTAACACTTGTTCAGAACGAAAGAAAGCACAGAGCCCCAGATTTGCTGTTGTCCTGGAGAGCTTGCAGAGCACTGGGGAAAGGCAGGCAGAGAATTCCCTGCTAGCACCGTCTCTGTGCGCGGGAAGGAAAAGTGTTCACATTTTTTCGCAGAATCGCATTTGCGTCGCTGCAGAGAACACAAAAGCTTGTTCAGGACGAAAGAAAGCACAGAGCCCCAGATTTGCTGTTACCCTGGAGAGCTTGCAGAGCACTGGGGAAAGCAGGCAGAGAATTCCCTGCTAGCACCTTCTCTGTGCGCGGGAAGGCAAAGTGTTCACATTTCCTCGCAGAATCGCTTTTGTGCAGAAAACACTAACACTTGTTCAGAACGAAAGAAAGCACAGAGCCCCAGATTTTATGTTGTCCTGGAGAGCTTGCAGAGCACTGGGGAAAGGCAGGCAGAGAATTCCCTGCTAGCACCTTCTCTGTGCCTGGGAAGCAGAAGTGTTCACATTGCTTGGCAGAATCGCTTTTGTGCAGAAAACAGTAACACTTGTTCAGAAGGAAAGAAAGCACAGAGCCCCAGATTTGCTGTTGTGCTGGAGAGCTTGCAGAGCACTGGGGAAAGGCAGGCAGAGAATTCCCTGCTAGCACCTTCTCTGTGCCTGGGAAGCAGAAGTGTTCACATTGCTTCGCAGAATCGCTTTTGTGCAGAAAACACTAACACTTGTTCAGAACGAAAGAAAGCACAGAGCCCCAGATTTTATGTTGTCCTGGAGAACTTGCAGAGCACTGGGGAAAGGCAGGCAGAGAATTCCCTGCTAGCACCTTCTCGGTGCCTGGGAAGAAGAAGTGTTCACATTGCTTCGCAGAATCGCTTTTGTGCAGAAAACACTAACACTTGTTCAGAACGAAAGAAAGCACAGAGCCCCAGATTTTATGTTGTCCTGGAGAGCTTGCAGAGCACTGGGGAAAGGCATGCAGAGAATTCCCTGCTAGCACCTTCTCTCTGCGCGGGAATGAGAAGTGTTCACATTGCTTCGCAGAATCGCATTTGCGTCGCTTCAGAGAACACAAAAGCTTGTTCAGGACGAAAGAAAGCACAGAGCCCCAGATTTTATGTTGTCCTGGAGAGCTTGCAGAGCACTGGGGAAAGGCAGGCAGAGAATTCCCTGCTAGCACCTTCTCTGTGCGCGGGAAGGCAAAGTGTTCACATTTCCTCGCAGAATCGCTTTTGTGCAGAAAACACTAACACTTGTTCAGAACGAAAGAAAGCACAGAGCCCTGGATTTGCTGTTGTCCTGGAGAGCTTGCAGAGCACTGGGGAAAGGCAGGCAGAGAATTCCCTGCTAGCACCTTCTCTGTGCCTGGGAAGAAGAAGTGTTCACATTGCTTCGCAGAATCGCTTTTGTGCAGAAAACACTAACACTTGTTCAGAACGAAAGAAAGCACAGAGCCCCAGATTTGCTGTTGTCCTGGAGAGCTTGCAGAGCACTGGGGAAAGGCAGGCAGAGAATTCCCTGCTAGCACCTTCTCTGTGCCTGGGAAGCAGAAGTGTTCACATTGCTTCGCAGAATCGCTTTTGTGCAGAAAACACTAACACTTGTTCAGAACGAAAGAAAGCACAGAGACCCAGATTTTATGTTGTCCTGGAGAGCTTGCAGAGCACTGGGGAAAGGCAGGCAGAGAATTCCCTGCTAGCACCTTCTCTCTGCACGGGAATGAGAAGTGTTCACATTGCTTCGCAGAATCGCTTTTGTGCAGAAAACACTAACACTTGTTCAGGACGAAAGAAAGCACAGAGCCCCAGATTTGCTGTTACCCTGAAGAGCTTGCAGAGCACTGGGGAAAGGCAGGCAGAGAATTCCCTGCTAGCACCTTCTCTGTGCGCGGGAAGGCAAAGTGTTCACATTTCCTCGCAGAATCGCTTTTGTGCAGAAAACACTAACACTTGTTCAGAACGAAAGAAAGCACAGAGCCCAAGATTTTATGTTGTCCTGGAGAGCTTGCAGAGCACTGGGGAAAGGCAGGCAGAGAATTCCCTGCTAGCACCTTCTCTGTGCCTGGGAAGCAGAAGTGTTCACATTGCTTCGAGAATCGCTTTTGTGCAGAAAACACTAACACTTGTTCAGAACGAAAGAAAGCACAGAGACCCAGATTTTATGTTGTCCTGGAGAGCTTGCAGAGCACTGGGGAAAGGCAGGCAGAGAATTCCCTGCTAGCACCTTCTCTCTGCACGGGAATGAGAAGTGTTCACATTGCTTCGCAGAATCGCTTTTGTGCAGAAAACACTAACACTTGTTCAGAACGAAAGAAAGCACAGAGCCCCAGATTTGCTGTTGTCCTGGAGAGCTTGCAGAGCACTGGGGAAAGGCAGGCAGAGAATTCCCTGCTAGCACCTTCTCTGTGCCTGGGAAGCAGAAGTGTTCACATTGCTTCGCAGAATCGCTTTTGTGCAGAAAACACTAACACTTGTTCAGAACGAAAAAAAGCACAGAGACCCAGATTTTATGTTGTCCTGGAGAGCTTGCAGAGCACTGGGGAAAGGCAGGCAGAGAATTCCCTGCTAGCACCTTCTCTCTGCACGGGAATGAGAAGTGTTCACATTGCTTCGCAGAATCGCTTTTGTGCAGAAAACACTAACACTTGTTCAGGACGAAAGAAAGCACAGAGCCCCAGATTTGCTGTTACCCTGGAGAGCTTGCAGAGCACTGGGGAAAGCAGGCAGAGAATTCCCTGCTAGCACCTTCTCTGTGCGCGGGAAGGCAAAGTGTTCACATTTCCTCGCAGAATCGCTTTTGTGCAGAAAACACTAACACTTGTTCAGAACGAAAGAAAGCACAGAGCCCCAGATTTTATGTTGTCCTGGAGAGCTTGCAGAGCACTGGGGAAAGGCAGGCAGAGAATTCCCTGCTAGCACCTTCTCGGTGCCTGGGAAGAAGAAGTGTTCACATTGCTTCGCAGAATCGCTTTTGTGCAGAAAACACTAACACTTGTTCAGAACGAAAGAAAGCACAGAGCCCCAGATTTGCTGTTGTCCTGGAGAGCTTGCAGAGCACTGGGGAAAGGCAGGCAGAGAATTCCCTGCTAGCACCTTCTCTGTGCCTGGGAAGAAGAAGTGTTCACATTGCTTCGCAGAATCGCTTTTGTGCAGAAAACACTAACACTTGTTCAGAACGAAAGAAAGCACAGAGCCCCAGATTTTATGTTGTCCTGGAGAGCTTGCAGAGCACTGGGGAAAGGCAGGCAGAGAATTCCCTGCTAGCACCTTCTCTCTGCGCGGGAATGAGAAGTGTTCACATTGCTTCGCAGAATCGCATTTGCGTCGCTTCAGAGAACACAAAAGCTTGTTCAGGACGAAAGAAAGCACAGAGCCCCAGATTTGCTGTTACCCTGGAGAGCTTGCAGAGCACTGGGGAAAGGCAGGCAGAGAATTCCCTGCTAGCACCTTCTCTGTGCGCGGGAAGGCAAAGTGTTCACATTTCCTCGCAGAATCGCTTTTGTGCAGAAAACACTAACACTTGTTCAGAACGAAAGAAAGCACAGAGCCCCAGATTTTATGTTGTCCTGGAGAGCTTGCAGAGCACTGGGGAAAGGCAGGCAGAGAATTCCCTGCTAGCACCTTCTCTCTGCACGGGAATGAGAAGTGTTCACATTGCTTCGCAGAATCGCATTTGCGTCGCTTCAGAGAACACAAAAGCTTGTTCAGGACGAAAGAAAGCACAGAGCCCCAGATTTGCTGTTGTCCTGGAGAGCTTGCAGAGCACTGGGGAAAGGCAGGCAGAGAATTCCCTGCTAGCACCTTCTCTGTGCGCGGGAAGGCAAAGTGTTCACATTTCCTCGCAGAATCGCTTTTGTGCAGAAAACACTAACACTTGTTCAGAACGAAAGAAAGCACAGAGCCCCAGATTTTATGTTGTCCTGGAGAGCTTGCAGAGCACTGGGGAAACGCAGGCAGAGAATTCCCTGCTAGCACCTTCTCTGTGCCTGGGAAGAAGAAGTGTTCACATTGCTTCGCAGAATCGCTTTTGTGCAGAAAACACTAACACTTGTTCAGAACGAAAGAAAGCATAGAGCCCCAGATTTGCTGTTGTGCTGGAGAGCTTGCAGAGCACTGGGGAAAGGCAGGCAGAGAATTCCCTGCTAGCACCTTCTCTGTGCCTGGGAAGCAGAAGTGTTCACATTGCTTCGCAGAATCGCTTTTGTGCAGAAAACACTAACACTTGTTCAGAACGAAAGAAAGCACAGAGACCCAGATTTTATGTTGTCCTGGAGAGCTTGCAGAGCACTGGGGAAAGGCAGGCAGAGAATTCCCTGCTAGCACCTTCTCGGTGCCTGGGAAGAAGAAGTGTTCACATTGCTTCGAGAATCGCTTTTGTGCAGAAAACACTAACACTTGTTCAGAACGAAAGAAAGCACAGAGCCCCAGATTTGCTGTTGTCCTGGAGATATTGCAGAGCACTGGGGAATGGCAAGGAGAGAATTCCCTGCTAGCACCTTCTCTCTGCGCGGGAATGAGAAGTGTTGACATTGCTTCGCAGAATCGCTTTTGTGCAGAAAACACTAACACTTGTTCAGAAGGAAAGAAAGCACAGAGCCCCAGATTTTATGTTGTCCTGGAGAGCTTGCAGAGCACTGGGGAAAGGCAGGCAGAGAATTCCCTGCTAGCACCTTCTCTGTGCCTGGGAAGCAGAAGTGTTCACATTGCTTCGCAGAATCGCTTTTGTGCAGAAAACACTAACACTTGTTCAGAACGAAAGAAAGCACAGAGCCCCAGATTTGCTGTTGTCCTGGAGAGCTTGCAGAGCACTGGGGAAAGGCAGGCAGAGAATTCCCTGCTAGCACCTTCTCTGTGCCTGGGAAGAAGAAGTGTTCCCATTGCTTCGCAGAATCGCTTTTGTGCAGAAAACACTAACACTTGTTCAGAACGAAAGAAAGCACAGAGCCCCAGATTTGCTGTTGTCCTGGAGAGCTTGCAGAGCACTGGGGAAAGGCAGGCAGAGAATTCCCTGCTAGCACCTTCTCTGTGCCTGGGAAGCAGAAGTGTTCACATTGCTTCGCAGAATCGCTTTTGTGCAGAAAACACTAACACTTGTTCAGAACGAAAGAAAGCACAGAGCCCCAGATTTTATGTTGTCCTGGAGAGCTTGCAGAGCACTGGGGAAAGGCAGGCAGAGAATTCCCTGCTAGCACCTTCTCTGTGCCTGGGAAGCAGAAGTGTTCACATTGCTTCGCAGAATCGCTTTTGTGCAGAAAACACTAACACTTGTTCAGAACGAAAGAAAGCACAGAGACCCAGATTTTATGTTGTCCTGGAGAGCTTGCAGAGCACTGGGGAAAGGCAGGCAGAGAATTCCCTGCTAGCACCTTCTCTCTGCGCGGGAATGAGAAGTGTTCACATTGCTTCGCAGAATCGCTTTTGTGCAGAAAACACTAACACTTGTTCAGAATGAAAGAAAGCACAGAGCCCCAGATTTTATGTTGTCCTGGAGAGCTTGCAGAGCACTGGGGAAAGGCAGGCAGAGAATTCCCTGCTAGCACCTTCTCGGTGCCTGGGAAGAAGAAGTGTTCACATTGCTTCGCAGAATCGCTTTTGTGCAGAAAACACTAACACTTGTTCAGAACGAAAGAAAGCACAGAGCCCCAGATTTGCTGTTGTCCTGGAGAGCTTGCAGAGCACTGGGGAAAGGCAGGCAGAGAATTCCCTGCTAGCACCTTCTCTCTGCGCGGGAATGAGAAGTGTTCACATTGCTTCGCAGAATCGCTTTTGTGCAGAAAACACTAACACTTGTTCAGAACGAAAGAAAGCACAGAGACCCAGATTTTATGTTGTCCTGGAGAGCTTGCAGAGCACTGGGGAAAGGCAGGCAGAGAATTCCCTGCTAGCACCTTCTCTCTGCGCGGGAATGAGAAGTGTTCACATTGCTTCGCAGAATCGCTTTTGTGCAGAAAACACTAACACTTGTTCAGAACGAAAGAAAGCACAGAGCCCCAGATTTTATGTTGTCCTGGAGAGCTTGCAGAGCACTGGGGAAAGGCATGCAGAGAATTCCCTGCTAGCACCTTCTCTCTGCGCGGGAATGAGAAGTGTTCACATTTTTTCGCAGAATCGCATTTGCGTCGCTTCAGAGAACACAAAAGCTTGTTCAGGACGAAAGAAAGCACAGAGCCCCAGATTTGCTGTTACCCTGGAGAGCTTGCAGAGCACTGGGGAAAGGCAGGCAGAGAATTCCCTGCTAGCACCTTCTCTGTGCGCGGGAAGGCAAAGTGTTCACATTTCCTCGCTGAATCGCTTTTGTGCAGAAAACACTAACACTTGTTCAGAACGAAAGAAAGCACAGAGCCCCAGATTTTATGTTGTCCTGGAGAGCTTGCAGAGCACTGGGGAAAGGCAGGCAGAGAATTCCCTGCTAGCACCTTCTCTGTGCCTGGGAAGAAGAAGTGTTCACATTGCTTCGCAGAATCGCTTTTGTGCAGAAAACACTAACACTTGTTCAGAACGAAAGAAAGCACAGAGCCCCAGATTTGCTGTTGTCCTGGAGAGCTTGCAGAGCACTGGGGAAAGGCAGGCAGAGAATTCCCTGCTAGCACCTTCTCTGTGCCTGGGAAGAAGAAGTGTTCACATTGCTTCGCAGAATCGCTTTTGTGCAGAAAACACTAACACTTGTTCAGAACGAAAGAAAGCACAGAGACCCAGATTTTATGTTGTCCTGGAGAGCTTGCAGAGCACTGGGGAAAGGCAGGCAGAGAATTCCCTGCTAGCACCTTCTCGGTGCCTGGGAAGAAGAAGTGTTCACATTGCTTCGAGAATCGCTTTTGTGCAGAAAACACTAACACTTGTTCAGAACGAAAGAAAGCACAGAGCCCCAGATTTGCTGTTGTCCTGGAGAGATTGCAGAGCACTGGGGAATGGCAAGGAGAGAATTCCCTGCTAGCACCTTCTCTCTGCGCGGGAATGAGAAGTGTTGACATTGCTTCGCAGAATCGCTTTTGTGCAGAAAACACTAACACTTGTTCAGAACGAAAGAAAGCACAGAGCCCCAGATTTGCTGTTGTCCTGGAGAGCTTGCAGAGCACTGGGGAAAGGCAGGCAGAGAATTCCCTGCTAGCACCTTCTCTCTGCGCGGGAATGAGAAGTGTTCACATTGCTTCGCAGAATCGCTTTTGTGCAGAAAACACTAACACTTGTTCAGAACGAAAGAAAGCACAGAGACCCAGATTTTATGTTGTCCTGGAGAGCTTGCAGAGCACTGGGGAAAGGCAGGCAGAGAATTCCCTGCTAGCACCTTCTCTCTGCGCGGGAATGAGAAGTGTTCACATTGCTTCGCAGAATCGCATTTGCGTCGCTTCAGAGAACACAAAAGCTTGTTCAGGACGAAAGAAAGCACAGAGCCCCAGATTTGCTGTTGTCCTGGAGAGCTTGCAGAGCACTGGGGAAAGGCAGGCAGAGAATTCCCTGCTAGCACCTTCACTGTGCGCGGGAAGGCAAAGTGTTCACATTTCCTCGCAGAATCGCTTTTGTGCAGAAAACACTAACACTTGTTCAGAACGAAAGAAAGCACAGAGCCCCAGATTTTATGTTGTCCTGGAGAGCTTGCAGAGCACTGGGGAAAGGCAGGCAGAGAATTCCCTGCTAGCACCTTCTCTGTGCCTGGGAAGAAGAAGTGTTCACATTGCTTCGCAGAATCGCTTTTGTGCAGAAAACACTAACACTTGTTCAGAACGAAAGAAAGCACAGAGCCCCAGATTTTATGTTGTCCTGGAGAGCTTGCAGAGCACTGGGGAAAGGCAGGCAGAGAATTCCCTGCTAGCACCTTCTCTGTGCCTGGGAAGCAGAAGTGTTCACATTGCTTCGCAGAATCGCTTTTGTGCAGAAAACACTAACACTTGTTCAGAACGAAAGAAATCACAGAGACCCAGATTTTATGTTGTCCTGGAGAGCTTGCAGAGCACTGGGGAAAGGCAGGCAGAGAATTCCCTGCTAGCACCTTCTCTCTGCGCGGGAATGAGAAGTGTTCACATTGCTTCGCAGAATCGCTTTTGTGCAGAAAACACTAACACTTGTTCAGAACGAAAGAAAGCACAGAGCCCCAGATTTTATGTTGTCCTGGAGAGCTTGCAGAGCACTGGGGAAAGGCAGGCAGAGAATTCCCTGCTAGCACCTTCTCTCTGCGCGGGAATGAGAAGTGTTCACATTGCTTCGCAGAATCGCTTTTGTGCAGAAAACACTAACACTTGTTCAGAACGAAAGAAAGCACAGAGCCCCAGATTTTATGTTGTCCTGGAGAGCTTGCAGAGCACTGGGGAAAGGCAGGCAGAGAATTCCCTGCTAGCACCGTCTCTGTGCGCGGGAAGGAAAAGTGTTCACATTTTTTCGCAGAATCGCATTTGCGTCGCTGCAGAGAACACAAAAGCTTGTTCAGGACGAAAGAAAGCACAGAGCCCCAGATTTGCTGTTACCCTGGAGAGCTTGCAGAGCACTGGGGAAAGCAGGCAGAGAATTCCCTGCTAGCACCTTCTCTGTGCGCGGGAAGGCAAAGTGTTCACATTTCCTCGCAGAATCGCTTTTGTGCAGAAAACACTAACACTTGTTCAGAACGAAAGAAAGCACAGAGCCCCAGATTTTATGTTGTCCTGGAGAGCTTGCAGAGCACTGGGGAAAGGCAGGCAGAGAATTCCCTGCTAGCACCTTCTCTGTGCCTGGGAAGCAGAAGTGTTCACATTGCTTGGCAGAATCGCTTTTGTGCAGAAAACAGTAACACTTGTTCAGAAGGAAAGAAAGCACAGAGCCCCAGATTTGCTGTTGTGCTGGAGAGCTTGCAGAGCACTGGGGAAAGGCAGGCAGAGAATTCCCTGCTAGCACCTTCTCTGTGCCTGGGAAGCAGAAGTGTTCACATTGCTTCGCAGAATCGCTTTTGTGCAGAAAACACTAACACTTGTTCAGAACGAAAGAAAGCACAGAGCCCCAGATTTGCTGTTGTCCTGGAGAGCTTGCAGAGCACTGGGGAAAGGCAGGCAGAGAATTCCCTGCTAGCACCTTCTCGGTGCCTGGGAAGAAGAAGTGTTCACATTGCTTCGCAGAATCGCTTTTGTGCAGAAAACACTAACACTTGTTCAGAACGAAAGAAAGCACAGAGCCCCAGATTTTATGTTGTCCTGGAGAGCTTGCAGAGCACTGGGGAAAGGCATGCAGAGAATTCCCTGCTAGCACCTTCTCTCTGCGCGGGAATGAGAAGTGTTCACATTGCTTCGCAGAATCGCATTTGCGTCGCTTCAGAGAACACAAAAGCTTGTTCAGGACGAAAGAAAGCACAGAGCCCCAGATTTTATGTTGTCCTGGAGAGCTTGCAGAGCACTGGGGAAAGGCAGGCAGAGAATTCCCTGCTAGCACCTTCTCTGTGCGCGGGAAGGCAAAGTGTTCACATTTCCTCGCAGAATCGCTTTTGTGCAGAAAACACTAACACTTGTTCAGAACGAAAGAAAGCACAGAGCCCCAGATTTGCTGTTGTCCTGGAGAGCTTGCAGAGCACTGGGGAAAGGCAGGCAGAGAATTCCCTGCTAGCACCTTCTCTGTGCCTGGGAAGAAGAAGTGTTCACATTGCTTCGCAGAATCGCTTTTGTGCAGAAAACACTAACACTTGTTCAGGACGAAAGAAAGCACAGAGCCCCAGATTTGCTGTTACCCTGAAGAGCTTGCAGAGCACTGGGGAAAGGCAGGCAGAGAATTCCCTGCTAGCACCTTCTCTGTGCCTGGGAAGGCAAAGTGTTCACATTTCCTCGCAGAATCGCTTTTGTGCAGAAAACACTAACACTTGTTCAGAACGAAAGAAAGCACAGAGCCCCAGATTTTATGTTGTCCTGGAGAGCTTGCAGAGCACTGGGGAAAGGCAGGCAGAGAATTCCCTGCTAGCACCTTCTCTGTGCCTGGGAAGCAGAAGTGTTCACATTGCTTCGCAGAATCGCTTTTGTGCAGAAAACACTAACACTTGTTCAGAACGAAAGAAAGCACAGAGCCCCAGATTTTATGTTGTCCTGGAGAGCTTGCAGAGCACTGGGGAAAGGCAGGCAGAGAATTCCCTGCTAGCACCTTCTCTCTGCACGGGAATGAGAAGTGTTCACATTGCTTCGCAGAATCGCTTTTGTGCAGAAAACACTAACACTTGTTCAGAACGAAAGAAAGCACAGAGCCCCAGATTTGCTGTTGTCCTGGAGAGCTTGCAGAGCACTGGGGAAAGGCAGGCAGAGAATTCCCTGCTAGCACCTTCTCTGTGCCTGGGAAGCAGAAGTGTTCACATTGCTTCGCAGAATCGCTTTTGTGCAGAAAACACTAACACTTGTTCAGAACGAAAAAAAGCACAGAGACCCAGATTTTATGTTGTCCTGGAGAGCTTGCAGAGCACTGGGGAAAGGCAGGCAGAGAATTCCCTGCTAGCACCTTCTCTCTGCGCGGGAATGAGAAGTGTTCACATTGCTTCGCAGAATCGCTTTTGTGCAGAAAACACTAACACTTGTTCAGGACGAAAGAAAGCACAGAGCCCCAGATTTGCTGTTACCCTGGAGAGCTTGCAGAGCACTGGGGAAAGCAGGCAGAGAATTCCCTGCTAGCACCTTCTCTGTGCGCGGGAAGGCAAAGTGTTCACATTTCCTCGCAGAATCGCTTTTGTGCAGAAAACACTAACACTTGTTCAGAACGAAAGAAAGCACAGAGCCCCAGATTTTATGTTGTCCTGGAGAGCTTGCAGAGCACTGGGGAAAGGCAGGCAGAGAATTCCCTGCTAGCACCTTCTCTGTGCATGGGAAGCAGAAGTGTTCACATTGCTTGGCAGAATCGCTTTTGTGCAGAAAACAGTAACACTTGTTCAGAAGGAAAGAAAGCACAGAGCCCCAGATTTGCTGTTGTGCTGGAGAGCTTGCAGAGCACTGGGGAAAGGCAGGCAGAGAATTCCCTGCTAGCACCTTCTCTGTGCCTGGGAAGCAGAAGTGTTCACATTGCTTCGCAGAATCGCTTTTGTGCAGAAAACACTAACACTTGTTCAGAACGAAAGAAAGCACAGAGCCCCAGATTTTATGTTGTCCTGGAGAGCTTGCAGAGCACTGGGGAAAGGCAGGCAGAGAATTCCCTGCTAGCACCTTCTCGGTGCCTGGGAAGAAGAAGTGTTCACATTGCTTCGCAGAATCGCTTTTGTGCAGAAAACACTAACACTTGTTCAGAACGAAAGAAAGCACAGAGCCCCAGATTTTATGTTGTCCTGGAGAGCTTGCAGAGCACTGGGGAAAGGCATGCAGAGAATTCCCTGCTAGCACCTTCTCTCTGCGCGGGAATGAGAAGTGTTCACATTGCTTCGCAGAATCGCATTTGCGTCGCTTCAGAGAACACAAAAGCTTGTTCAGGACGAAAGAAAGCACAGAGCCCCAGATTTTATGTTGTCCTGGAGAGCTTGCAGAGCACTGGGGAAAGGCAGGCAGAGAATTCCCTGCTAGCACCTTCTCTGTGCGCGGGAAGGCAAAGTGTTCACATTAGCTCGCAGAATCGCTTTTGTGCAGAAAACACTAACACTTGTTCAGAACGAAAGAAAGCACAGAGCCCCAGATTTTATGTTGTCCTGGAGAGCTTGCAGAGCACTGGGGAAAGGCATGCAGAGAATTCCCTGCTAGCACCTTCTCTGTGCCTGGGAAGAAGAAGTGTTCACATTGCTTCGCAGAATCGCTTTTGTGCAGAAAACACTAACACTTGTTCAGAACGAAAGAAAGCACAGAGCCCCAGATTTGCTGTTGTCCTGGAGAGCTTGCAGAGCACTGGGGAAAGGCAGGCAGAGAATTCCCTGCTAGCACCTTCTCTGTGCCTGGGAAGCAGAAGTGTTCACATTGCTTCGCAGAATCGCTTTTGTGCAGAAAACACTAACACTTGTTCAGAACGAAAGAAAGCACAGAGCCCCAGATTTTATGTTGTCCTGGAGAGCTTGCAGAGCACTGGGGAAAGGCAGGCAGAGAATTCCCTGCTAGCACCTTCTCGGTGCCTGGGAAGAAGAAGTGTTCACATTGCTTCGCAGAATCGCTTTTGTGCAGAAAACACTAACACTTGTTCAGAACGAAAGAAAGCACAGAGCCCCAGATTTGCTGTTGCCCTGGAGAGCTTGCAGAGCACTGGGGAAAGGCAGGCAGAGAATTCCCTGCTAGCACCTTCTCTGTGCCTGGGAAGGCAAAGTGTTCACATTTCCTCGCAGAATCGCTTTTGTGCAGAAAACACTAACACTTGTTCAGAACGAAAGAAAGCACAGAGCCCCAGATTTTATGTTGTCCTGGAGAGCTTGCAGAGCACTGGGGAAAGGCAGGCAGAGAATTCCCTGCTAGCACCTTCTCTGTGCCTGGGAAGCAGAAGTGTTCACATTGCTTCGCAGAATCGCTTTTGTGCAGAAAACACTAACACTTGTTCAGAACGAAAGAAAGCACAGAGACCCAGATTTTATGTTGTCCTGGAGAGCTTGCAGAGCACTGGGGAAAGGCAGGCAGAGAATTCCCTGCTAGCACCTTCTCTCTGCGCGGGAATGAGAAGTGTTCACATTGCTTCGCAGAATCGCTTTTGTGCAGAAAACACTAACACTTGTTCAGAACGAAAGAAAGCACAGAGACGCAGATTTTATGTTGTCCTGGAGAGCTTGCAGAGCACTGGGGAAAGGCAGGCAGAGAATTCCCTGCTAGCACCGTCTCTGTGCGCGGGAAGGAAAAGTGTTCACATTTCCTCGCAGAATCGCATTTGCGTCGCTGCAGAGAACACAAAAGCTTGTTCAGGACGAAAGAAAGCACAGAGCCCCAGATTTGCTGTTACCCTGGAGAGCTTGCAGAGCACTGGGGAAAGCAGGCAGAGAATTCCCTGCTAGCACCTTCTCTGTGCGCGGGAAGGCAAAGTGTTCACATTTCCTCGCAGAATCGCTTTTGTGCAGAAAACACTAACACTTGTTCAGAACGAAAGAAAGCACAGAGCCCCAGATTTTATGTTGTCCTGGAGAACTTGCAGAGCACTGGGGAAAGGCAGGCAGAGAATTCCCTGCTAGCACCTTCTCGGTGCCTGGGAAGAAGAAGTGTTCACATTGCTTCGCAGAATCGCTTTTGTGCAGAAAACACTAACACTTGTTCAGAACGAAAGAAAGCACAGAGCCCCAGATTTTATGTTGTCCTGGAGAGCTTGCAGAGCACTGGGGAAAGGCATGCAGAGAATTCCCTGCTAGCACCTTCTCTCTGCGCGGGAATGAGAAGTGTTCACATTGCTTCGCAGAATCGCATTTGCGTCGCTTCAGAGAACACAAAAGCTTGTTCAGGACGAAAGAAAGCACAGAGCCCCAGATTTTATGTTGTCCTGGAGAGCTTGCAGAGCACTGGGGAAAGGCAGGCAGAGAATTCCCTGCTAGCACCTTCTCTCTGCACGGGAAGCAGAAGTGTTCACATTGCTTCGCAGAATCGCTTTTGTGCAGAAAACACTAACACTTGTTCAGAACGAAAGAAAGCACAGAGACCCAGATTTTATGTTGTCCTGGAGAGCTTGCAGAGCACTGGGGAAAGGCAGGCAGAGAATTCCCTGCTAGCACCTTCTCTCTGCGCGGGAATGAGAAGTGTTCACATTGCTTCGCAGAATCGCTTTTGTGCAGAAAACACTAACACTTGTTCAGAATGAAAGAAAGCACAGAGCCCCAGATTTTATGTTGTCCTGGAGAGCTTGCAGAGCACTGGGGAAAGGCAGGCAGAGAATTCCCTGCTAGCACCTTCTCGGTGCCTGGGAAGAAGAAGTGTTCACATTGCTTCGCAGAATCGCTTTTGTGCAGAAAACACTAACACTTGTTCAGAACGAAAGAAAGCACAGAGCCCCAGATTTTATGTTGTCCTGGAGAGCTTGCAGAGCACTGGGGAAAGGCAGGCAGAGAATTCCCTGCTAGCACCTTCTCTCTGCGCGGGAATGAGAAGTGTTCACATTGCTTCGCAGAATCGCTTTTGTGCAGAAAACACTAACACTTGTTCAGAACGAAAGAAAGCACAGAGACCTAGATTTTATGTTGTCCTGGAGAGCTTGCAGAGCACTGGGGAAAGGCAGGCAGAGAATTCCCTGCTAGCACCTTCTCTCTGCGCGGGAATGAGAAGTGTTCACATTGCTTCGCAGAATCGCTTTTGTGCAGAAAACACTAACACTTGTTCAGAACGAAAGAAAGCACAGAGCCCCAGATTTTATGTTGTCCTGGAGAGCTTGCAGAGCACTGGGGAAAGGCATGCAGAGAATTCCCTGCTAGCACCTTCTCTCTGCGCGGGAATGAGAAGTGTTCACATTTTTTCGCAGAATCGCATTTGCGTCGCTTCAGAGAACACAAAAGCTTGTTCAGGACGAAAGAAAGCACAGAGCCCCAGATTTGCTGTTACCCTGGAGAGCTTGCAGAGCACTGGGGAAAGGCAGGCAGAGAATTCCCTGCTAGCACCTTCTCTGTGCGCGGGAAGGCAAAGTGTTCACATTTCCTCGCTGAATCGCTTTTGTGCAGAAAACACTAACACTTGTTCAGAACGAAAGAAAGCACAGAGCCCCAGATTTTATGTTGTCCTGGAGAGCTTGCAGAGCACTGGGGAAAGGCAGGCAGAGAATTCCCTGCTAGCACCTTCTCTGTGCCTGGGAAGAAGAAGTGTTCACATTGCTTCGCAGAATCGCTTTTGTGCAGAAAACACTAACACTTGTTCAGAACGAAAGAAAGCACAGAGCCCCAGATTTTATGTTGTCCTGGAGAACTTGCAGAGCACTGGGGAAAGGCAGGCAGAGAATTCCCTGCTAGCACCTTCTCGGTGCCTGGGAAGAAGAAGTGTTCACATTGCTTCGCAGAATCGCTTTTGTGCAGAAAACACTAACACTTGTTCAGAACGAAAGAAAGCACAGAGCCCCAGATTTTATGTTGTCCTGGAGAGCTTGCAGAGCACTGGGGAAAGGCATGCAGAGAATTCCCTGCTAGCACCTTCTCTCTGCGCGGGAATGAGAAGTGTTCACATTGCTTCGCAGAATCGCATTTGCGTCGCTTCAGAGAACACAAAAGCTTGTTCAGGACGAAAGAAAGCACAGAGCCCCAGATTTTATGTTGTCCTGGAGAGCTTGCAGAGCACTGGGGAAAGGCAGGCAGAGAATTCCCTGCTAGCACCTTCTCTCTGCACGGGAAGCAGAAGTGTTCACATTGCTTCGCAGAATCGCTTTTGTGCAGAAAACACTAACACTTGTTCAGAACGAAAGAAAGCACAGAGACCCAGATTTTATGTTGTCCTGGAGAGCTTGCAGAGCACTGGGGAAAGGCAGGCAGAGAATTCCCTGCTAGCACCTTCTCTCTGCGCGGGAATGAGAAGTGTTCACATTGCTTCGCAGAATCGCTTTTGTGCAGAAAACACTAACACTTGTTCAGAATGAAAGAAAGCACAGAGCCCCAGATTTTATGTTGTCCTGGAGAGCTTGCAGAGCACTGGGGAAAGGCAGGCAGAGAATTCCCTGCTAGCACCTTCTCGGTGCCTGGGAAGAAGAAGTGTTCACATTGCTTCGCAGAATCGCTTTTGTGCAGAAAACACTAACACTTGTTCAGAACGAAAGAAAGCACAGAGCCCCAGATTTTATGTTGTCCTGGAGAGCTTGCAGAGCACTGGGGAAAGGCAGGCAGAGAATTCCCTGCTAGCACCTTCTCTCTGCGCGGGAATGAGAAGTGTTCACATTGCTTCGCAGAATCGCTTTTGTGCAGAAAACACTAACACTTGTTCAGAACGAAAGAAAGCACAGAGACCTAGATTTTATGTTGTCCTGGAGAGCTTGCAGAGCACTGGGGAAAGGCAGGCAGAGAATTCCCTGCTAGCACCTTCTCTCTGCGCGGGAATGAGAAGTGTTCACATTGCTTCGCAGAATCGCTTTTGTGCAGAAAACACTAACACTTGTTCAGAACGAAAGAAAGCACAGAGCCCCAGATTTTATGTTGTCCTGGAGAGCTTGCAGAGCACTGGGGAAAGGCATGCAGAGAATTCCCTGCTAGCACCTTCTCTCTGCGCGGGAATGAGAAGTGTTCACATTTTTTCGCAGAATCGCATTTGCGTCGCTTCAGAGAACACAAAAGCTTGTTCAGGACGAAAGAAAGCACAGAGCCCCAGATTTGCTGTTACCCTGGAGAGCTTGCAGAGCACTGGGGAAAGGCAGGCAGAGAATTCCCTGCTAGCACCTTCTCTGTGCGCGGGAAGGCAAAGTGTTCACATTTCCTCGCTGAATCGCTTTTGTGCAGAAAACACTAACACTTGTTCAGAACGAAAGAAAGCACAGAGCCCCAGATTTTATGTTGTCCTGGAGAGCTTGCAGAGCACTGGGGAAAGGCAGGCAGAGAATTCCCTGCTAGCACCTTCTCTGTGCCTGGGAAGAAGAAGTGTTCACATTGCTTCGCAGAATCGCTTTTGTGCAGAAAACACTAACACTTGTTCAGAACGAAAGAAAGCACAGAGCCCCAGATTTGCTGTTGTCCTGGAGAGCTTGCAGAGCACTGGGGAAAGGCAGGCAGAGAATTCCCTGCTAGCACCTTCTCTGTGCCTGGGAAGCAGAAGTGTTCACATTGCTTCGCAGAATCGCTTTTGTGCAGAAAACACTAACACTTGTTCAGAACGAAAGAAAGCACAGAGCCCCAGATTTGCTGTTGTCCTGGAGAGCTTGCAGAGCACTGGGGAAAGGCAGGCAGAGAATTCCCTGCTAGCACCTTCTCGGTGCCTGGGAAGAAGAAGTGTTCACATTGCTTCGAGAATCGCTTTTGTGCAGAAAACACTAACACTTGTTCAGAACGAAAGAAAGCACAGAGCCCCAGATTTGCTGTTGTCCTGGAGAGATTGCAGAGCACTGGGGAATGGCAAGGAGAGAATTCCCTGCTAGCACCTTCTCTCTGCGCGGGAATGAGAAGTGTTGACATTGCTTCGCAGAATCGCTTTTGTGCAGAAAACACTAACACTTGTTCAGAACGAAAGAAAGCACAGAGCCCCAGATTTGCTGTTGTCCTGGAGAGCTTGCAGAGCACTGGGGAAAGGCAGGCAGAGAATTCCCTGCTAGCACCTTCTCTCTGCGCGGGAATGAGAAGTGTTCACATTGCTTCGCAGAATCGCTTTTGTGCAGAAAACACTAACACTTGTTCAGAACGAAAGAAAGCACAGAGACCCAGATTTTATGTTGTCCTGGAGAGCTTGCAGAGCACTGGGGAAAGGCAGGCAGAGAATTCCCTGCTAGCACCTTCTCTCTGCGCGGGAATGAGAAGTGTTCACATTGCTTCGCAGAATCGCATTTGCGTCGCTTCAGAGAACACAAAAGCTTGTTCAGGACGAAAGAAAGCACAGAGCCCCAGATTTGCTGTTGTCCTGGAGAGCTTGCAGAGCACTGGGGAAAGGCAGGCAGAGAATTCCCTGCTAGCACCTTCACTGTGCGCGGGAAGGCAAAGTGTTCACATTTCCTCGCTGAATCGCTTTTGTGCAGAAAACACTAACACTTGTTCAGAACGAAAGAAAGCACAGAGCCCCAGATTTTATGTTGTCCTGGAGAGCTTGCAGAGCACTGGGGAAAGGCAGGCAGAGAATTCCCTGCTAGCACCTTCTCTGTGCCTGGGAAGAAGAAGTGTTCACATTGCTTCGCAGAATCGCTTTTGTGCAGAAAACACTAACACTTGTTCAGAACGAAAGAAAGCACAGAGCCCCAGATTTTATGTTGTCCTGGAGAGCTTGCAGAGCACTGGGGAAAGGCAGGCAGAGAATTCCCTGCTAGCACCTTCTCTGTGCCTGGGAAGCAGAAGTGTTCACATTGCTTCGCAGAATCGCTTTTGTGCAGAAAACACTAACACTTGTTCAGAACGAAAGAAATCACAGAGCCCCAGATTTTATGTTGTCCTGGAGAGCTTGCAGAGCACTGGGGAAAGGCAGGCAGAGAATTCCCTGCTAGCACCTTCTCTGTGCCTGGGAAGAAGAAGTGTTCACATTGCTTCGCAGAATCGCTTTTGTGCAGAAAACACTAACACTTGTTCAGAACGAAAGAAAGCACAGAGCCCCAGATTTTATGTTGTCCTGGAGAGCTTGCAGAGCACTGGGGAAAGGCAGGCAGAGAATTCCCTGCTAGCACCTTCTCTCTGCGCGGGAATGAGAAGTGTTCACATTGCTTCGCAGAATCGCTTTTGTGCAGAAAACACTAACACTTGTTCAGAACGAAAGAAAGCACAGAGCCCCAGATTTTATGTTGTCCTGGAGAGCTTGCAGAGCACTGGGGAAAGGCAGGCAGAGAATTCCCTGCTAGCACCGTCTCTGTGCGCGGGAAGGAAAAGTGTTCACATTTTTTCGCAGAATCGCATTTGCGTCGCTGCAGAGAACACAAAAGCTTGTTCAGGACGAAAGAAAGCACAGAGCCCCAGATTTGCTGTTACCCTGGAGAGCTTGCAGAGCACTGGGGAAAGCAGGCAGAGAATTCCCTGCTAGCACCTTCTCTGTGCGCGGGAAGGCAAAGTGTTCACATTTCCTCGCAGAATCGCTTTTGTGCAGAAAACACTAACACTTGTTCAGAACGAAAGAAAGCACAGAGCCCCAGATTTTATGTTGTCCTGGAGAGCTTGCAGAGCACTGGGGAAAGGCAGGCAGAGAATTCCCTGCTAGCACCTTCTCTGTGCCTGGGAAGCAGAAGTGTTCACATTGCTTGGCAGAATCGCTTTTGTGCAGAAAACAGTAACACTTGTTCAGAACGAAAGAAAGCACAGAGCCCCAGATTTGCTGTTGTGCTGGAGAGCTTGCAGAGCACTGGGGAAAGGCAGGCAGAGAATTCCCTGCTAGCACCTTCTCTGTGCCTGGGAAGCAGAAGTGTTCACATTGCTTCGCAGAATCGCTTTTGTGCAGAAAACACTAACACTTGTTCAGAACGAAAGAAAGCACAGAGCCCCAGATTTGCTGTTGTCCTGGAGAGCTTGCAGAGCACTGGGGAAAGGCAGGCAGAGAATTCCCTGCTAGCACCTTCTCGGTGCCTGGGAAGAAGAAGTGTTCACATTGCTTCGCAGAATCGCTTTTGTGCAGAAAACACTAACACTTGTTCAGAACGAAAGAAAGCACAGAGCCCCAGATTTTATGTTGTCCTGGAGAGCTTGCAGAGCACTGGGGAAAGGCATGCAGAGAATTCCCTGCTAGCACCTTCTCTCTGCGCGGGAATGAGAAGTGTTCGCATTGCTTCGCAGAATCGCATTTGCGTCGCTTCAGAGAACACAAAAGCTTGTTCAGGACGAAAGAAAGCACAGAGCCCCAGATTTTATGTTGTCCTGGAGAGCTTGCAGAGCACTGGGGAAAGGCAGGCAGAGAATTCCCTGCTAGCACCTTCTCTGTGCGCGGGAAGGCAAAGTGTTCACATTTCCTCGCAGAATCGCTTTTGTGCAGAAAACACTAACACTTGTTCAGAACGAAAGAAAGCACAGAGCCCCAGATTTGCTGTTGTCCTGGAGAGCTTGCAGAGCACTGGGGAAAGGCAGGCAGAGAATTCCCTGCTAGCACCTTCTCTGTGCCTGGGAAGAAGAAGTGTTCACATTGCTTCGCAGAATCGCTTTTGTGCAGAAAACACTAACACTTGTTCAGGACGAAAGAAAGCACAGAGCCCCAGATTTGCTGTTACCCTGAAGAGCTTGCAGAGCACTGGGGAAAGGCAGGCAGAGAATTCCCTGCTAGCACCTTCTCTGTGCGCGGGAAGGCAAAGTGTTCACATTTCCTCGCAGAATCGCTTTTGTGCAGAAAACACTAACACTTGTTCAGAACGAAAGAAAGCACAGAGCCCCAGATTTTATGTTGTCCTGGAGAGCTTGCAGAGCACTGGGGAAAGGCAGGCAGAGAATTCCCTGCTAGCACCTTCTCTGTGCCTGGGAAGCAGAAGTGTTCACATTGCTTCGCAGAATCGCTTTTGTGCAGAAAACACTAACACTTGTTCAGGACGAAAGAAAGCACAGAGCCCCAGATTTGCTGTTACCCTGGAGAGCTTGCAGAGCACTGGGGAAAGCAGGCAGAGAATTCCCTGCTAGCACCTTCTCTGTGCGCGGGAAGGCAAAGTGTTCACATTTCCTCGCAGAATCGCTTTTGTGCAGAAAACACTAACACTTGTTCAGAACGAAAGAAAGCACAGAGCCCCAGATTTTATGTTGTCCTGGAGAGCTTGCAGAGCACTGGGGAAAGGCAGGCAGAGAATTCCCTGCTAGCACCTTCTCTGTGCATGGGAAGCAGAAGTGTTCACATTGCTTGGCAGAATCGCTTTTGTGCAGAAAACAGTAACACTTGTTCAGAAGGAAAGAAAGCACAGAGCCCCAGATTTGCTGTTGTGCTGGAGAGCTTGCAGAGCACTGGGGAAAGGCAGGCAGAGAATTCCCTGCTAGCACCTTCTCTGTGCCTGGGAAGCAGAAGTGTTCACATTGCTTCGCAGAATCGCTTTTGTGCAGAAAACACTAACACTTGTTCAGAACGAAAGAAAGCACAGAGCCCCAGATTTTATGTTGTCCTGGAGAGCTTGCAGAGCACTGGGGAAAGGCAGGCAGAGAATTCCCTGCTAGCACCTTCTCGGTGCCTGGGAAGAAGAAGTGTTCACATTGCTTCGCAGAATCGCTTTTGTGCAGAAAACACTAACACTTGTTCAGAACGAAAGAAAGCACAGAGCCCCAGATTTTATGTTGTCCTGGAGAGCTTGCAGAGCACTGGGGAAAGGCATGCAGAGAATTCCCTGCTAGCACCTTCTCTCTGCGCGGGAATGAGAAGTGTTCACATTGCTTCGCAGAATCGCATTTGCGTCGCTTCAGAGAACACAAAAGCTTGTTCAGGACGAAAGAAAGCACAGAGCCCCAGATTTTATGTTGTCCTGGAGAGCTTGCAGAGCACTGGGGAAAGGCAGGCAGAGAATTCCCTGCTAGCACCTTCTCTGTGCGCGGGAAGGCAAAGTGTTCACATTAGCTCGCAGAATCGCTTTTGTGCAGAAAACACTAACACTTGTTCAGAACGAAAGAAAGCACAGAGCCCCAGATTTTATGTTGTCCTGGAGAGCTTGCAGAGCACTGGGGAAAGGCAGGCAGAGAATTCCCTGCTAGCACCTTCTCTGTGCCTGGGAAGAAGAAGTGTTCACATTGCTTCGCAGAATCGCTTTTGTGCAGAAAACACTAACACTTGTTCAGAACGAAAGAAAGCACAGAGCCCCAGATTTGCTGTTGTCCTGGAGAGCTTGCAGAGCACTGGGGAAAGGCAGGCAGAGAATTCCCTGCTAGCACCTTCTCTGTGCCTGGGAAGCAGAAGTGTTCACATTGCTTCGCAGAATCGCTTTTGTGCAGAAAACACTAACACTTGTTCAGAACGAAAGAAAGCACAGAGCCCCAGATTTTATGTTGTCCTGGAGAGCTTGCAGAGCACTGGGGAAAGGCAGGCAGAGAATTCCCTGCTAGCACCTTCTCGGTGCCTGGGAAGAAGAAGTGTTCACATTGCTTCGCAGAATCGCTTTTGTGCAGAAAACACTAACACTTGTTCAGAACGAAAGAAAGCACAGAGCCCCAGATTTGCTGTTGTCCTGGAGAGCTTGCAGAGCACTGGGGAAAGGCAGGCAGAGAATTCCCTGCTAGCACCTTCTCTCTGCGCGGGAATGAGAAGTGTTCACATTGCTTCGCAGAATCGCTTTTGTGCAGAAAACACTAACACTTGTTCAGAACGAAAGAAAGCACAGAGACCCAGATTTTATGTTGTCCTGGAGAGCTTGCAGAGCACTGGGGAAAGGCAGGCAGAGAATTCCCTGCTAGCACCTTCTCTCTGCGCGGGAATGAGAAGTGTTCACATTGCTTCGCAGAATCGCATTTGCGTCGCTTCAGAGAACACAAAAGCTTGTTCAGGACGAAAGAAAGCACAGAGCCCCAGATTTGCTGTTGTCCTGGAGAGCTTGCAGAGCACTGGGGAAAGGCAGGCAGAGAATTCCCTGCTAGCACCTTCACTGTGCGCGGGAAGGCAAAGTGTTCACATTTCCTCGCTGAATCGCTTTTGTGCAGAAAACACTAACACTTGTTCAGAACGAAAGAAAGCACAGAGCCCCAGATTTTATGTTGTCCTGGAGAGCTTGCAGAGCACTGGGGAAAGGCAGGCAGAGAATTCCCTGCTAGCACCTTCTCTGTGCCTGGGAAGAAGAAGTGTTCACATTGCTTCGCAGAATCGCTTTTGTGCAGAAAACACTAACACTTGTTCAGAACGAAAGAAAGCACAGAGCCCCAGATTTTATGTTGTCCTGGAGAGCTTGCAGAGCACTGGGGAAAGGCAGGCAGAGAATTCCCTGCTAGCACCTTCTCTGTGCCTGGGAAGCAGAAGTGTTCACATTGCTTCGCAGAATCGCTTTTGTGCAGAAAACACTAACACTTGTTCAGAACGAAAGAAATCACAGAGCCCCAGATTTTATGTTGTCCTGGAGAGCTTGCAGAGCACTGGGGAAAGGCAGGCAGAGAATTCCCTGCTAGCACCTTCTCTGTGCCTGGGAAGAAGAAGTGTTCACATTGCTTCGCAGAATCGCTTTTGTGCAGAAAACACTAACACTTGTTCAGAACGAAAGAAAGCACAGAGCCCCAGATTTTATGTTGTCCTGGAGAGCTTGCAGAGCACTGGGGAAAGGCAGGCAGAGAATTCCCTGCTAGCACCTTCTCTCTGCGCGGGAATGAGAAGTGTTCACATTGCTTCGCAGAATCGCTTTTGTGCAGAAAACACTAACACTTGTTCAGAACGAAAGAAAGCACAGAGCCCCAGATTTTATGTTGTCCTGGAGAGCTTGCAGAGCACTGGGGAAAGGCAGGCAGAGAATTCCCTGCTAGCACCGTCTCTGTGCGCGGGAAGGAAAAGTGTTCACATTTTTTCGCAGAATCGCATTTGCGTCGCTGCAGAGAACACAAAAGCTTGTTCAGGACGAAAGAAAGCACAGAGCCCCAGATTTGCTGTTACCCTGGAGAGCTTGCAGAGCACTGGGGAAAGCAGGCAGAGAATTCCCTGCTAGCACCTTCTCTGTGCGCGGGAAGGCAAAGTGTTCACATTTCCTCGCAGAATCGCTTTTGTGCAGAAAACACTAACACTTGTTCAGAACGAAAGAAAGCACAGAGCCCCAGATTTTATGTTGTCCTGGAGAGCTTGCAGAGCACTGGGGAAAGGCAGGCAGAGAATTCCCTGCTAGCACCTTCTCTGTGCCTGGGAAGCAGAAGTGTTCACATTGCTTGGCAGAATCGCTTTTGTGCAGAAAACAGTAACACTTGTTCAGAACGAAAGAAAGCACAGAGCCCCAGATTTGCTGTTGTGCTGGAGAGCTTGCAGAGCACTGGGGAAAGGCAGGCAGAGAATTCCCTGCTAGCACCTTCTCTGTGCCTGGGAAGCAGAAGTGTTCACATTGCTTCGCAGAATCGCTTTTGTGCAGAAAACACTAACACTTGTTCAGAACGAAAGAAAGCACAGAGCCCCAGATTTGCTGTTGTCCTGGAGAGCTTGCAGAGCACTGGGGAAAGGCAGGCAGAGAATTCCCTGCTAGCACCTTCTCGGTGCCTGGGAAGAAGAAGTGTTCACATTGCTTCGCAGAATCGCTTTTGTGCAGAAAACACTAACACTTGTTCAGAACGAAAGAAAGCACAGAGCCCCAGATTTTATGTTGTCCTGGAGAGCTTGCAGAGCACTGGGGAAAGGCATGCAGAGAATTCCCTGCTAGCACGTTCTCTCTGCGCGGGAATGAGAAGTGTTCACATTGCCTCGCAGAATCGCATTTGCGTCGCTTCAGAGAACACAAAAGCTTGTTCAGGACGAAAGAAAGCACAGAGCCCCAGATTTTATGTTGTCCTGGAGAGCTTGCAGAGCACTGGGGAAAGGCAGGCAGAGAATTCCCTGCTAGCACCTTCTCTGTGCGCGGGAAGGCAAAGTGTTCACATTTCCTCGCAGAATCGCTTTTGTGCAGAAAACACTAACACTTGTTCAGAACGAAAGAAAGCACAGAGCCCCAGATTTGCTGTTGTCCTGGAGAGCTTGCAGAGCACTGGGGAAAGGCAGGCAGAGAATTCCCTGCTAGCACCTTCTCTGTGCCTGGGAAGAAGAAGTGTTCACATTGCTTCGCAGAATCGCTTTTGTGCAGAAAACACTAACACTTGTTCAGGACGAAAGAAAGCACAGAGCCCCAGATTTGCTGTTACCCTGAAGAGCTTGCAGAGCACTGGGGAAAGGCAGGCAGAGAATTCCCTGCTAGCACCTTCTCTGTGCCTGGGAAGGCAAAGTGTTCACATTTCCTCGCAGAATCGCTTTTGTGCAGAAAACACTAACACTTGTTCAGAACGAAAGAAAGCACAGAGCCCCAGATTTTATGTTGTCCTGGAGAGCTTGCAGAGCACTGGGGAAAGGCAGGCAGAGAATTCCCTGCTAGCACCTTCTCTGTGCCTGGGAAGCAGAAGTGTTCACATTGCTTCGCAGAATCGCTTTTGTACAGAAAACACTAACACTTGTTCAGAACGAAAGAAAGCACAGAGCCCCAGATTTGCTGTTGTCCTGGAGAGCTTGCAGAGCACTGGGGAAAGGCAGGCAGAGAATTCCCTGCTAGCACCTTCTCTGTGCCTGGGAAGCAGAAGTGTTCACATTGCTTCGCAGAATCGCTTTTGTGCAGAAAACACTAACACTTGTTCAGAACGAAAAAAAGCACAGAGACCCAGATTTTATGTTGTCCTGGAGAGCTTGCAGAGCACTGGGGAAAGGCAGGCAGAGAATTCCCTGCTAGCACCTTCTCTCTGCACGGGAATGAGAAGTGTTCACATTGCTTCGCAGAATCGCTTTTGTGCAGAAAACACTAACACTTGTTCAGGACGAAAGAAAGCACAGAGCCCCAGATTTGCTGTTACCCTGGAGAGCTTGCAGAGCACTGGGGAAAGCAGGCAGAGAATTCCCTGCTAGCACCTTCTCTGTGCGCGGGAAGGCAAAGTGTTCACATTTCCTCGCAGAATCGCTTTTGTGCAGAAAACACTAACACTTGTTCAGAACGAAAGAAAGCACAGAGCCCCAGATTTTATGTTGTCCTGGAGAGCTTGCAGAGCACTGGGGAAAGGCAGGCAGAGAATTCCCTGCTAGCACCTTCTCTGTGCATGGGAAGCAGAAGTGTTCACATTGCTTGGCAGAATCGCTTTTGTGCAGAAAACAGTAACACTTGTTCAGAAGGAAAGAAAGCACAGAGCCCCAGATTTGCTGTTGTGCTGGAGAGCTTGCAGAGCACTGGGGAAAGGCAGGCAGAGAATTCCCTGCTAGCACCTTCTCTGTGCCTGGGAAGCAGAAGTGTTCACATTGCTTCGCAGAATCGCTTTTGTGCAGAAAACACTAACACTTGTTCAGAACGAAAGAAAGCACAGAGCCCCAGATTTTATGTTGTCCTGGAGAGCTTGCAGAGCACTGGGGAAAGGCAGGCAGAGAATTCCCTGCTAGCACCTTCTCGGTGCCTGGGAAGAAGAAGTGTTCACATTGCTTCGCAGAATCGCTTTTGTGCAGAAAACACTAACACTTGTTCAGAACGAAAGAAAGCACAGAGCCCCAGATTTTATGTTGTCCTGGAGAGCTTGCAGAGCACTGGGGAAAGGCATGCAGAGAATTCCCTGCTAGCACCTTCTCTCTGCGCGGGAATGAGAAGTGTTCACATTGCTTCGCAGAATCGCATTTGCGTCGCTTCAGAGAACACAAAAGCTTGTTCAGGACGAAAGAAAGCACAGAGCCCCAGATTTTATGTTGTCCTGGAGAGCTTGCAGAGCACTGGGGAAAGGCAGGCAGAGAATTCCCTGCTAGCACCTTCTCTGTGCGCGGGAAGGCAAAGTGTTCACATTAGCTCGCAGAATCGCTTTTGTGCAGAAAACACTAACACTTGTTCAGAACGAAAGAAAGCACAGAGCCCCAGATTTTATGTTGTCCTGGAGAGCTTGCAGAGCACTGGGGAAAGGCAGGCAGAGAATTCCCTGCTAGCACCTTCTCTGTGCCTGGGAAGAAGAAGTGTTCACATTGCTTCGCAGAATCGCTTTTGTGCAGAAAACACTAACACTTGTTCAGAACGAAAGAAAGCACAGAGCCCCAGATTTTATGTTGTCCTGGAGAGCTTGCAGAGCACTGGGGAAAGGCAGGCAGAGAATTCCCTGCTAGCACCTTCTCTGTGCCTGGGAAGCAGAAGTGTTCACATTGCTTCGCAGAATCGCTTTTGTGCAGAAAACACTAACACTTGTTCAGAACGAAAGAAAGCACAGAGCCCCAGATTTTATGTTGTCCTGGAGAGCTTGCAGAGCACTGGGGAAAGGCAGGCAGAGAATTCCCTGCTAGCACCTTCTCGGTGCCTGGGAAGAAGAAGTGTTCACATTGCTTCGCAGAATCGCTTTTGTGCAGAAAACACTAACACTTGTTCAGAACGAAAGAAAGCACAGAGCCCCAGATTTGCTGTTGTCCTGGAGAGCTTGCAGAGCACTGGGGAAAGGCAGGCAGAGAATTCCCTGCTAGCACCTTCTCTGTGCCTGGGAAGGCAAAGTGTTCACATTTCCTCGCAGAATCGCTTTTGTGCAGAAAACACTAACACTTGTTCAGAACGAAAGAAAGCACAGAGCCCCAGATTTTATGTTGTCCTGGAGAGCTTGCAGAGCACTGGGGAAAGGCAGGCAGAGAATTCCCTGCTAGCACCTTCTCTGTGCCTGGGAAGCAGAAGTGTTCACATTGCTTCGCAGAATCGCTTTTGTGCAGAAAACACTAACACTTGTTCAGAACGAAAGAAAGCACAGAGACCCAGATTTTATGTTGTCCTGGAGAGCTTGCAGAGCACTGGGGAAAGGCAGGCAGAGAATTCCCTGCTAGCACCTTCTCGGTGCCTGGGAAGAAGAAGTGTTCACATTGCTTCGAGAATCGCTTTTGTGCAGAAAACACTAACACTTATTCAGAACGAAAGAAAGCACAGAGCCCCAGATTTGCTGTTGTCCTGGAGAGATTGCAGAGCACTGGGGAATGGCAAGGAGAGAATTCCCTGCTAGCACCTTCTCTCTGCGCGGGAATGAGAAGTGTTGACATTGCTTCGCAGAATCGCTTTTGTGCAGAAAACACTAACACTTGTTCAGAACGAAAGAAAGCACAGAGCCCCAGATTTTATGTTGTCCTGGAGAGCTTGCAGAGCACTGGGGAAAGGCAGGCAGAGAATTCCCTGCTAGCACCTTCTCTCTGCGCGGGAATGAGAAGTGTTCACATTGCTTCGCAGAATCGCTTTTGTGCAGAAAACACTAACACTTGTTCAGAACGAAAGAAAGCACAGAGACGCAGATTTTATGTTGTCCTGGAGAGCTTGCAGAGCACTGGGGAAAGGCAGGCAGAGAATTCCCTGCTAGCACCGTCTCTGTGCGCGGGAAGGAAAAGTGTTCACATTTTTTCGCAGAATCGCATTTGCGTCGCTGCAGAGAACACAAAAGCTTGTTCAGGACGAAAGAAAGCACAGAGCCCCAGATTTGCTGTTACCCTGGAGAGCTTGCAGAGCACTGGGGAAAGCAGGCAGAGAATTCCCTGCTAGCACCTTCTCTGTGCGCGGGAAGGCAAAGTGTTCACATTTCCTCGCAGAATCGCTTTTGTGCAGAAAACACTAACACTTGTTCAGAACGAAAGAAAGCACAGAGCCCCAGATTTTATGTTGTCCTGGAGAGCTTGCAGAGCACTGGGGAAAGGCAGGCAGAGAATTCCCTGCTAGCACCTTCTCTGTGCCTGGGAAGCAGAAGTGTTCACATTGCTTGGCAGAATCGCTTTTGTGCAGAAAACAGTAACACTTGTTCAGAAGGAAAGAAAGCACAGAGCCCCAGATTTGCTGTTGTGCTGGAGAGCTTGCAGAGCACTGGGGAAAGGCAGGCAGAGAATTCCCTGCTAGCACCTTCTCTGTGCCTGGGAAGCAGAAGTGTTCACATTGCTTCGCAGAATCGCTTTTGTGCAGAAAACACTAACACTTGTTCAGAACGAAAGAAAGCACAGAGCCCCAGATTTTATGTTGTCCTGGAGAACTTGCAGAGCACTGGGGAAAGGCAGGCAGAGAATTCCCTGCTAGCACCTTCTCGGTGCCTGGGAAGAAGAAGTGTTCACATTGCTTCGCAGAATCGCTTTTGTGCAGAAAACACTAACACTTGTTCAGAACGAAAGAAAGCACAGAGCCCCAGATTTTATGTTGTCCTGGAGAGCTTGCAGAGCACTGGGGAAAGGCATGCAGAGAATTCCCTGCTAGCACCTTCTCTCTGCGCGGGAATGAGAAGTGTTCACATTGCTTCGCAGAATCGCATTTGCGTCGCTTCAGAGAACACAAAAGCTTGTTCAGGACGAAAGAAAGCACAGAGCCCCAGATTTTATGTTGTCCTGGAGAGCTTGCAGAGCACTGGGGAAAGGCAGGCAGAGAATTCCCTGCTAGCACCTTCTCTGTGCGCGGGAAGGCAAAGTGTTCACATTTCCTCGCAGAATCGCTTTTGTGCAGAAAACACTAACACTTGTTCAGAACGAAAGAAAGCACAGAGCCCCAGATTTGCTGTTGTCCTGGAGAGCTTGCAGAGCACTGGGGAAAGGCAGGCAGAGAATTCCCTGCTAGCACCTTCTCTGTGCCTGGGAAGAAGAAGTGTTCACATTGCTTCGCAGAATCGCTTTTGTGCAGAAAACACTAACACTTGTTCAGAACGAAAGAAAGCACAGAGCCCCAGATTTGCTGTTGTCCTGGAGAGCTTGCAGAGCACTGGGGAAAGGCAGGCAGAGAATTCCCTGCTAGCACCTTCTCTGTGCCTGGGAAGCAGAAGTGTTCACATTGCTTCGCAGAATCGCTTTTGTGCAGAAAACACTAACACTTGTTCAGAACGAAAGAAAGCACAGAGACCCAGATTTTATGTTGTCCTGGAGAGCTTGCAGAGCACTGGGGAAAGGCAGGCAGAGAATTCCCTGCTAGCACCTTCTCTCTGCACGGGAATGAGAAGTGTTCACATTGCTTCGCAGAATCGCTTTTGTGCAGAAAACACTAACACTTGTTCAGGACGAAAGAAAGCACAGAGCCCCAGATTTGCTGTTACCCTGAAGAGCTTGCAGAGCACTGGGGAAAGGCAGGCAGAGAATTCCCTGCTAGCACCTTCTCTGTGCGCGGGAAGGCAAAGTGTTCACATTTCCTCGCAGAATCGCTTTTGTGCAGAAAACACTAACACTTGTTCAGAACGAAAGAAAGCACAGAGCCCAAGATTTTATGTTGTCCTGGAGAGCTTGCAGAGCACTGGGGAAAGGCAGGCAGAGAATTCCCTGCTAGCACCTTCTCTGTGCCTGGGAAGCAGAAGTGTTCACATTGCTTCGCAGAATCGCTTTTGTGCAGAAAACACTAACACTTGTTCAGAACGAAAGAAAGCACAGAGACCCAGATTTTATGTTGTCCTGGAGAGCTTGCAGAGCACTGGGGAAAGGCAGGCAGAGAATTCCCTGCTAGCACCTTCTCTCTGCACGGGAATGAGAAGTGTTCACATTGCTTCGCAGAATCGCTTTTGTGCAGAAAACACTAACACTTGTTCAGAACGAAAGAAAGCACAGAGCCCCAGATTTGCTGTTGTCCTGGAGAGCTTGCAGAGCACTGGGGAAAGGCAGGCAGAGAATTCCCTGCTAGCACCTTCTCTGTGCCTGGGAAGCAGAAGTGTTCACATTGCTTCGCAGAATCGCTTTTGTGCAGAAAACACTAACACTTGTTCAGAACGAAAAAAAGCACAGAGACCCAGATTTTATGTTGTCCTGGAGAGCTTGCAGAGCACTGGGGAAAGGCAGGCAGAGAATTCCCTGCTAGCACCTTCTCTCTGCACGGGAATGAGAAGTGTTCACATTGCTTCGCAGAATCGCTTTTGTGCAGAAAACACTAACACTTGTTCAGGACGAAAGAAAGCACAGAGCCCCAGATTTGCTGTTACCCTGGAGAGCTTGCAGAGCACTGGGGAAAGCAGGCAGAGAATTCCCTGCTAGCACCTTCTCTGTGCGCGGGAAGGCAAAGTGTTCACATTTCCTCGCAGAATCGCTTTTGTGCAGAAAACACTAACACTTGTTCAGAACGAAAGAAAGCACAGAGCCCCAGATTTTATGTTGTCCTGGAGAGCTTGCAGAGCACTGGGGAAAGGCAGGCAGAGAATTCCCTGCTAGCACCTTCTCGGTGCCTGGGAAGAAGAAGTGTTCACATTGCTTCGCAGAATCGCTTTTGTGCAGAAAACACTAACACTTGTTCAGAACGAAAGAAAGCACAGAGCCCCAGATTTGCTGTTGTCCTGGAGAGCTTGCAGAGCACTGGGGAAAGGCAGGCAGAGAATTCCCTGCTAGCACCTTCTCTGTGCCTGGGAAGAAGAAGTGTTCACATTGCTTCGCAGAATCGCTTTTGTGCAGAAAACACTAACACTTGTTCAGAACGAAAGAAAGCACAGAGCCCCAGATTTTATGTTGTCCTGGAGAGCTTGCAGAGCACTGGGGAAAGGCAGGCAGAGAATTCCCTGCTAGCACCTTCTCTCTGCACGGGAATGAGAAGTGTTCACATTGCTTCGCAGAATCGCATTTGCGTCGCTTCAGAGAACACAAAAGCTTGTTCAGGACGAAAGAAAGCACAGAGCCCCAGATTTGCTGTTGTCCTGGAGAGCTTGCAGAGCACTGGGGAAAGGCAGGCAGAGAATTCCCTGCTAGCACCTTCTCTGTGCGCGGGAAGGCAAAGTGTTCACATTTCCTCGCAGAATCGCTTTTGTGCAGAAAACACTAACACTTGTTCAGAACGAAAGAAAGCACAGAGCCCCAGATTTTATGTTGTCCTGGAGAGCTTGCAGAGCACTGGGGAAACGCAGGCAGAGAATTCCCTGCTAGCACCTTCTCTGTGCCTGGGAAGAAGAAGTGTTCACATTGCTTCGCAGAATCGCTTTTGTGCAGAAAACACTAACACTTGTTCAGAACGAAAGAAAGCATAGAGCCCCAGATTTGCTGTTGTGCTGGAGAGCTTGCAGAGCACTGGGGAAAGGCAGGCAGAGAATTCCCTGCTAGCACCTTCTCTGTGCCTGGGAAGCAGAAGTGTTCACATTGCTTCGCAGAATCGCTTTTGTGCAGAAAACACTAACACTTGTTCAGAACGAAAGAAAGCACAGAGACCCAGATTTTATGTTGTCCTGGAGAGCTTGCAGAGCACTGGGGAAAGGCAGGCAGAGAATTCCCTGCTAGCACCTTCTCGGTGCCTGGGAAGAAGAAGTGTTCACATTGCTTCGAGAATCGCTTTTGTGCAGAAAACACTAACACTTGTTCAGAACGAAAGAAAGCACAGAGCCCCAGATTTGCTGTTGTCCTGGAGATATTGCAGAGCACTGGGGAATGGCAAGGAGAGAATTCCCTGCTAGCACCTTCTCTCTGCGCGGGAATGAGAAGTGTTGACATTGCTTCGCAGAATCGCTTTTGTGCAGAAAACACTAACACTTGTTCAGAAGGAAAGAAAGCACAGAGCCCCAGATTTTATGTTGTCCTGGAGAGCTTGCAGAGCACTGGGGAAAGGCAGGCAGAGAATTCCCTGCTAGCACCTTCTCTGTGCCTGGGAAGCAGAAGTGTTCACATTGCTTCGCAGAATCGCTTTTGTGCAGAAAACACTAACACTTGTTCAGAACGAAAGAAAGCACAGAGCCCCAGATTTTATGTTGTCCTGGAGAGCTTGCAGAGCACTGGGGAAAGGCATGCAGAGAATTCCCTGCTAGCACCTTCTCTGTGCGCGGGAAGGCAAAGTGTTCACATTTCCTCGCAGAATCGCTTTTGTGCAGAAAACACTAACACTTGTTCAGGACGAAAGAAAGCACAGAGCCCCAGATTTGCTGTTACCCTGAAGAGCTTGCAGAGCACTGGGGAAAGGCAGGCAGAGAATTCCCTGCTAGCACCTTCTCTGTGCGCGGGAAGGCAAAGTGTTCACATTTCCTCGCAGAATCGCTTTTGTGCAGAAAACACTAACACTTGTTCAGAACGAAAGAAAGCACAGAGCCCAAGATTTTATGTTGTCCTGGAGAGCTTGCAGAGCACTGGGGAAAGGCAGGCAGAGAATTCCCTGCTAGCACCTTCTCTGTGTCTGGGAAGCAGAAGTGTTCACATTGCTTCGCAGAATCGCTTTTGTGCAGAAAACACTAACACTTGTTCAGAACGAAAGAAAGCACAGAGACCCAGATTTTATGTTGTCCTGGAGAGCTTGCAGAGCACTGGGGAAAGGCAGGCAGAGAATTCCCTGCTAGCACCTTCTCTCTGCACGGGAATGAGAAGTGTTCACATTGCTTCGCAGAATCGCTTTTGTGCAGAAAACACTAACACTTGTTCAGAACGAAAGAAAGCACAGAGCCCCAGATTTGCTGTTGTCCTGGAGAGCTTGCAGAGCACTGGGGAAAGGCAGGCAGAGAATTCCCTGCTAGCACCTTCTCTGTGCCTGGGAAGCAGAAGTGTTCACATTGCTTCGCAGAATCGCTTTTGTGCAGAAAACACTAACACTTGTTCAGAACGAAAAAAAGCACAGAGACCCAGATTTTATGTTGTCCTGGAGAGCTTGCAGAGCACTGGGGAAAGGCAGGCAGAGAATTCCCTGCTAGCACCTTCTCTCTGCACGGGAATGAGAAGTGTTCACATTGCTTCGCAGAATCGCTTTTGTGCAGAAAACACTAACACTTGTTCAGGACGAAAGAAAGCACAGAGCCCCAGATTTGCTGTTACCCTGGAGAGCTTGCAGAGCACTGGGGAAAGCAGGCAGAGAATTCCCTGCTAGCACCTTCTCTGTGCGCGGGAAGGCAAAGTGTTCACATTTCCTCGCAGAATCGCTTTTGTGCAGAAAACACTAACACTTGTTCAGAACGAAAGAAAGCACAGAGCCCCAGATTTTATGTTGTCCTGGAGAGCTTGCAGAGCACTGGGGAAAGGCAGGCAGAGAATTCCCTGCTAGCACCTTCTCGGTGCCTGGGAAGAAGAAGTGTTCACATTGCTTCGCAGAATCGCTTTTGTGCAGAAAACACTAACACTTGTTCAGAACGAAAGAAAGCACAGAGCCCCAGATTTTATGTTGTCCTGGAGAGCTTGCAGAGCACTGGGGAAAGGCAGGCAGAGAATTCCCTGCTAGCACCTTCTCTCTGCGCGGGAATGAGAAGTGTTCACATTGCTTCGCAGAATCGCATTTGCGTCGCTTCAGAGAACACAAAAGCTTGTTCAGGACGAAAGAAAGCACAGAGCCCCAGATTTGCTGTTACCCTGGAGAGCTTGCAGAGCACTGGGGAAAGGCAGGCAGAGAATTCCCTGCTAGCACCTTCTCTGTGCGCGGGAAGGCAAAGTGTTCACATTTCCTCGCAGAATCGCTTTTGTGCAGAAAACACTAACACTTGTTCAGAACGAAAGAAAGCACAGAGCCCCAGATTTTATGTTGTCCTGGAGAGCTTGCAGAGCACTGGGGAAAGGCAGGCAGAGAATTCCCTGCTAGCACCTTCTCTCTGCACGGGAATGAGAAGTGTTCACATTGCTTCGCAGAATCGCATTTGCGTCGCTTCAGAGAACACAAAAGCTTGTTCAGGACGAAAGAAAGCACAGAGCCCCAGATTTGCTGTTGTCCTGGAGAGCTTGCAGAGCACTGGGGAAAGGCAGGCAGAGAATTCCCTGCTAGCACCTTCTCTGTGCGCGGGAAGGCAAAGTGTTCACATTTCCTCGCAGAATCGCTTTTGTGCAGAAAACACTAACACTTGTTCAGAACGAAAGAAAGCACAGAGCCCCAGATTTTATGTTGTCCTGGAGAGCTTGCAGAGCACTGGGGAAAGGCAGGCAGAGAATTCCCTGCTAGCACCTTCTCTGTGCCTGGGAAGAAGAAGTGTTCACATTGCTTCGCAGAATCGCTTTTGTGCAGAAAACACTAACACTTGTTCAGAACGAAAGAAAGCATAGAGCCCCAGATTTGCTGTTGTGCTGGAGAGCTTGCAGAGCACTGGGGAAAGGCAGGCAGAGAATTCCCTGCTAGCACCTTCTCTGTGCCTGGGAAGCAGAAGTGTTCACATTGCTTCGCAGAATCGCTTTTGTGCAGAAAACACTAACACTTGTTCAGAACGAAAGAAAGCACAGAGACCCAGATTTTATGTTGTCCTGGAGAGCTTGCAGAGCACTGGGGAAAGGCAGGCAGAGAATTCCCTGCTAGCACCTTCTCGGTGCCTGGGAAGAAGAAGTGTTCACATTGCTTCGAGAATCGCTTTTGTGCAGAAAACACTAACACTTGTTCAGAACGAAAGAAAGCACAGAGCCCCAGATTTGCTGTTGTCCTGGAGATATTGCAGAGCACTGGGGAATGGCAAGGAGAGAATTCCCTGCTAGCACCTTCTCTCTGCGCGGGAATGAGAAGTGTTGACATTGCTTCGCAGAATCGCTTTTGTGCAGAAAACACTAACACTTGTTCAGAAGGAAAGAAAGCACAGAGCCCCAGATTTTATGTTGTCCTGGAGAGCTTGCAGAGCACTGGGGAAAGGCAGGCAGAGAATTCCCTGCTAGCACCTTCTCTGTGCCTGGGAAGCAGAAGTGTTCACATTGCTTCGCAGAATCGCTTTTGTGCAGAAAACACTAACACTTGTTCAGAACGAAAGAAAGCACAGAGCCCCAGATTTTATGTTGTCCTGGAGAGCTTGCAGAGCACTGGGGAAAGGCATGCAGAGAATTCCCTGCTAGCACCTTCTCTCTGCGCGGGAATGAGAAGTGTTCACATTACTTCGCAGAATCGCATTTGCGTCGCTTCAGAGAACACAAAAGCTTGTTCAGGACGAAAGAAAGCACAGAGCCCCAGATTTGCTGTTACCCTGGAGAGCTTGCAGAGCACTGGGGAAAGGCAGGCAGAGAATTCCCTGCTAGCACCTTCTCTGTGCGCGGGAAGGCAAAGTGTTCACATTTCCTCGCAGAATCGCTTTTGTGCAGAAAACACTAACACTTGTTCAGAACGAAAGAAAGCACAGAGCCCCAGATTTTATGTTGTCCTGGAGAGCTTGCAGAGCACTGGGGAAAGGCAGGCAGAGAATTCCCTGCTAGCACCTTCTCTGTGCCTGGGAAGAAGAAGTGTTCACATTGCTTCGCAGAATCGCTTTTGTGCAGAAAACACTAACACTTGTTCAGAACGAAAGAAAGCACAGAGCCCCAGATTTGCTGTTGTCCTGGAGAGCTTGCAGAGCACTGGGGAAAGGCAGGCAGAGAATTCCCTGCTAGCACCTTCTCTGTGCCTGGGAAGCAGAAGTGTTCACATTGCTTCGCAGAATCGCTTTTGTGCAGAAAACACTAACACTTGTTCAGAACGAAAGAAAGCACAGAGCCCCAGATTTTATGTTGTCCTGGAGAGCTTGCAGAGCACTGGGGAAAGGCATGCAGAAAATTCCCTGCTAGCACCTTCTCTCTGCACGGGAATGAGAAGTGTTCACATTGCTTCGCAGAATCGCTTTTGTGCAGAAAACACTAACACTTGTTCAGGACGAAAGAAAGCACAGAGCCCCAGATTTGCTGTTACCCTGGAGAGCTTGCAGAGCACTGGCGAAAGGCAGGCAGAGAATTCCCTGCTAGCACCTTCTCTGTGCGCGGGAAGGCAAAGTGTTCACATTTCCTCGCAGAATCGCTTTTGTGCAGAAAACACTAACACTTGTTCAGAACGAAAGAAAGCACAGAGCCCCAGATTTTATGTTGTCCTGGAGAGCTTGCAGAGCACTGGGGAAAGGCAGGCAGAGAATTCCCTGCTAGCACCTTCTCTGTGCCTGGGAAGAAGAAGTGTTCACATTGCTTCGCAGAATCGCTTTTGTGCAGAAAACACTAACACTTGTTCAGAACGAAAGAAAGCACAGAGCCCCAGATTTGCTGTTGTCCTGGAGAGCTTGCAGAGCACTGGGGAAAGGCAGGCAGAGAATTCCCTGCTAGCACCTTCTCTGTGCCTGGGAAGCAGAAGTGTTCACATTGCTTCGCAGAATCGCTTTTGTGCAGAAAACACTAACACTTGTTCAGAACGAAAGAAAGCACAGAGCCCCAGATTTTATGTTGTCCTGGAGAGCTTGCAGAGCACTGGGGAAAGGCAGGCAGAGAATTCCCTGCTAGCACCTTCTCTGTGCCTGGGAAGCAGAAGTGTTCACATTGCTTCGCAGAATCGCTTTTGTGCAGAAAACACTAACACTTGTTCAGAACGAAAGAAAGCACAGAGCCCCAGATTTGCTGTTGTCCTGGAGAGCTTGCAGAGCACTGGGGAAAGGCAGGCAGAGAATTCCCTGCTAGCACCTTCTCTCTGCGCGGGAATGAGAAGTGTTCACATTTTTTCGCAGAATCGCATTTCCGTCGCTGCAGAGAACACAAAAGCTTGTTCAGGACGAAAGAAAGCACAGAGCCCCAGATTTGCTGTTACCCTGGAGAGCTTGCAGAGCACTGGGGAAAGGCAGGCAGAGAATTCCCTGCTAGCACCTTCTCTGTGCGCGGGAAGGCAAAGTGTTCACATTTCCTCGCAGAATCGCTTTTCTGCAGAAAACACTAACACTTGTTCAGAACGAAAGAAAGCACAGAGCCCCAGATTTTATGTTGTCCTGGAGAGCTTGCAGAGCACTGGGGAAAGGCAGGCAGAGAATTCCCTGCTAGCACCTTCTCGGTGCCTGGGAAGCAGAAGTGTTCACATTGCTTCGCAGAATCGCTTTTGTGCAGAAAACACTAACACTTGTTCAGAACGAAAGAAAGCACAGAGCCCCAGATTTTATGTTGTCCTGGAGAGCTTGCAGAGCACTGGGGAAAGGCATGCAGAGAATTCCCTGCTAGCACCTTCTCTCTGCGCGGGAATGAGAAGTGTTCACATTGCTTCGCAGAATCGCATTTGCGTCGCTTCAGAGAACACAAAAGCTTGTTCAGGACGAAAGAAAGCACAGAGCCCCAGATTTGCTGTTACCCTGGAGAGCTTGCAGAGCACTGGGGAAAGGCAGGCAGAGAATTCCCTGCTAGCACCTTCTCTCTGCGCGGGAAGGCAAAGTGTTCACATTTCCTCGCAGAATCGCTTTTGTGCAGAAAACACTAACACTTGTTCAGAACGAAAGAAAGCACAGAGCCCCAGATTTTATGTTGTCCTGGAGAGCTTGCAGAGCACTGGGGAAAGGCAGGCAGAGAATTCCCTGCTAGCACCTTCTCTGTGCCTGGGAAGAAGAAGTGTTCACATTGCTTCGCAGAATCGCTTTTGTGCAGAAAACACTAACACTTGTTCAGAACGAAAGAAAGCACAGAGACCCAGATTTGCTGTTGTCCTGGAGAGCTTGCAGAGCACTGGGGAAAGGCAGGCAGAGAATTCCCTGCTAGCACCTTCTCTGTGCCTGGGAAGCAGAAGTGTTCACATTGCTTCGCAGAATCGCTTTTGTGCAGAAAACACTAACACTTGTTCAGAACGAAAGAAAGCACAGAGCCCCAGATTTTATGTTGTCCTGGAGAGCTTGCAGAGCACTGGGGAAAGGCATGCAGAAAATTCCCTGCTAGCACCTTCTCTCTGCACGGGAATGAGAAGTGTTCACATTGCTTCGCAGAATCGCTTTTGTGCAGAAAACACTAACACTTGTTCAGGACGAAAGAAAGCACAGAGCCCCAGATTTGCTGTTACCCTGGAGAGCTTGCAGAGCACTGGGGAAAGGCAGGCAGAGAATTCCCTGCTAGCACCTTCTCTGTGCGCGGGAAGGCAAAGTGTTCACATTTCCTCGCAGAATCGCTTTTGTGCAGAAAACACTAACACTTGTTCAGAACGAAAGAAAGCACAGAGCCCCAGATTTTATGTTGTCCTGGAGAGCTTGCAGAGCACTGGGGAAAGGCAGGCAGAGAATTCCCTGCTAGCACCTTCTCTGTGCCTGGGAAGAAGAAGTGTTCACATTGCTTCGCAGAATCGCTTTTGTGCAGAAAACACTAACACTTGTTCAGAACGAAAGAAAGCACAGAGCCCCAGATTTGCTGTTGTCCTGGAGAGCTTGCAGAGCACTGGGGAAAGGCAGGCAGAGAATTCCCTGCTAGCACCTTCTCTGTGCCTGGGAAGCAGAAGTGTTCACATTGCTTCGCAGAATCGCTTTTGTGCAGAAAACACTAACACTTGTTCAGAACGAAAGAAAGCACAGAGACCCAGATTTTATGTTGTCCTGGAGAGCTTGCAGAGCACTGGGGAAAGGCAGGCAGAGAATTCCCTGCTAGCACCTTCTCTGTGCCTGGGAAGCAGAAGTGTTCACATTGCTTCGCAGAATCGCTTTTGTGCAGAAAACACTAACACTTGTTCAGAACGAAAGAAAGCACAGAGCCCCAGATTTGCTGTTGTCCTGGAGAGCTTGCAGAGCACTGGGGAAAGGCAGGCAGAGAATTCCCTGCTAGCACCTTCTCTCTGCGCGGGAATGAGAAGTGTTCACATTTTTTCGCAGAATCGCATTTCCGTCGCTGCAGAGAACACAAAAGCTTGTTCAGGACGAAAGAAAGCACAGAGCCCCAGATTTGCTGTTACCCTGGAGAGCTTGCAGAGCACTGGGGAAAGGCAGGCAGAGAATTCCCTGCTAGCACCTTCTCTCTGCGCGGGAAGGCAAAGTGTTCACATTTCCTCGCAGAATCGCTTTTGTGCAGAAAACACTAACACTTGTTCAGAACGAAAGAAAGCACAGAGCCCCAGATTTTATGTTGTCCTGGAGAGCTTGCAGAGCACTGGGGAAAGGCAGGCAGAGAATTCCCTGCTAGCACCTTCTCTGTGCCTGGGAAGAAGAAGTGTTCACATTGCTTCGCAGAATCGCTTTTGTGCAGAAAACACTAACACTTGTTCAGAACGAAAGAAAGCATAGAGCCCCAGATTTGCTGTTGTGCTGGAGAGCTTGCAGAGCACTGGGGAAAGGCAGGCAGAGAATTCCCTGCTAGCACCTTCTCTGTGCCTGGGAAGCAGAAGTGTTCACATTGCTTCGCAGAATCGCTTTTGTGCAGAAAACACTAACACTTGTTCAGAACGAAAGAAAGCACAGAGACCCAGATTTTATGTTGTCCTGGAGAGCTTGCAGAGCACTGGGGAAAGGCAGGCAGAGAATTCCCTGCTAGCACCTTCTCGGTGCCTGGGAAGAAGAAGTGTTCACATTGCTTCGAGAATCGCTTTTGTGCAGAAAACACTAACACTTGTTCAGAACGAAAGAAAGCACAGAGCCCCAGATTTGCTGTTGTCCTGGAGATATTGCAGAGCACTGGGGAATGGCAAGGAGAGAATTCCCTGCTAGCACCTTCTCTCTGCGCGGGAATGAGAAGTGTTGACATTGCTTCGCAGAATCGCTTTTGTGCAGAAAACAGTAACACTTGTTCAGAAGGAAAGAAAGCACAGAGCCCCAGATTTGCTGTTGTCCTGGAGAGCTTGCAGAGCACTGGGGAAAGGCAGGCAGAGAATTCCCTGCTAGCACCTTCTCTGTGCCTGGGAAGCAGAAGTGTTCACATTGCTTCGCAGAATCGCTTTTGTGCAGAAAACACTAACACTTGTTCAGAACGAAAGAAAGCACAGAGCCCCAGATTTTATGTTGTCCTGGAGAGCTTGCAGAGCACTGGGGAAAGGCAGGCAGAGAATTCCCTGCTAGCACCTTCTCGGTGCCTGGGAAGAAGAAGTGTTCACATTGCTTCGCAGAATCGCTTTTGTGCAGAAAACACTAACACTTGTTCAGAACGAAAGAAAGCACAGAGCCCCAGATTTTATGTTGTCCTGGAGAGCTTGCAGAGCACTGGGGAAAGGCATGCAGAGAATTCCCTGCTAGCACCTTCTCTCTGCGCGGGAATGAGAAGTGTTCACATTGCTTCGCAGAATCGCATTTGCGTCGCTTCAGAGAACACAAAAGCTTGTTCAGGACGAAAGAAAGCACAGAGCCCCAGATTTGCTGTTACCCTGGAGAGCTTGCAGAGCACTGGGGAAAGGCAGGCAGAGAATTCCCTGCTAGCACCTTCTCTGTGCGCGGGAAGGCAAAGTGTTCACATTTCCTCGCAGAATCGCTTTTGTGCAGAAAACACTAACACTTGTTCAGAACGAAAGAAAGCACAGAGCCCCAGATTTTATGTTGTCCTGGAGAGCTTGCAGAGCACTGGGGAAAGGCAGGCAGAGAATTCCCTGCTAGCACCTTCTCTGTGCCTGGGAAGAAGAAGTGTTCACATTGCTTCGCAGAATCGCTTTTGTGCAGAAAACACTAACACTTGTTCAGAACGAAAGAAAGCACAGAGCCCCAGATTTGCTGTTGTCCTGGAGAGCTTGCAGAGCACTGGGGAAAGGCAGGCAGAGAATTCCCTGCTAGCACCTTCTCTGTGCCTGGGAAGCAGAAGTGTTCACATTGCTTCGCAGAATCGCTTTTGTGCAGAAAACACTAACACTTGTTCAGAACGAAAGAAAGCACAGAGCCCCAGATTTTATGTTGTCCTGGAGAGCTTGCAGAGCACTGGGGAAAGGCAGGCAGAGAATTCCCTGCTAGCACCTTCTCTCTGCACGGGAATGAGAAGTGTTCACATTGCTTCGCAGAATCGCTTTTGTGCAGAAAACACTAACACTTGTTCAGGACGAAAGAAAGCACAGAGCCCCAGATTTGCTGTTACCCTGGAGAGCTTGCAGAGCACTGGGGAAAGCAGGCAGAGAATTCCCTGCTAGCACCTTCTCTGTGCGCGGGAAGGCAAAGTGTTCACATTTCCTCGCAGAATCGCTTTTGTGCAGAAAACACTAACACTTGTTCAGAACGAAAGAAAGCACAGAGCCCCAGATTTTATGTTGTCCTGGAGAGCTTGCAGAGCACTGGGGAAAGGCAGGCAGAGAATTCCCTGCTAGCACCTTCTCTGTGCCTGGGAAGAAGAAGTGTTCACATTGCTTCGCAGAATCGCTTTTGTGCAGAAAACACTAACACTTGTTCAGAACGAAAGAAAGCACAGAGCCCCAGATTTTATGTTGTCCTGGAGAGCTTGCAGAGCACTAGGGAAAGGCATGCAGAGAATTCCCTGCTAGCACCTTCTCTCTGCGCGGGAATGAGAAGTGTTCACATTGCTTCGCAGAATCGCATTTGCGTCGCTGCAGAGAACACAAAAGCTTGTTCAGGACGAAAGAAAGCACAGAGCCCCAGATTTGCTGTTACCCTGGAGAGCTTGCAGAGCACTGGGGAAAGGCAGGCAGAGAATTCCCTGCTAGCACCTTCTCTGTGCGCGGGAAGGCAAAGTGTTCACATTTCCTCGCAGAATCGCTTTTGTGCAGAAAACACTAACACTTGTTCAGAACGAAAGAAAGCACAGAGCCCCAGATTTGCTGTTGTCCTGGAGAGCTTGCAGAGCACTGGGGAAAGGCAGGCAGAGAATTCCCTGCTAGCACCTTCTCTCTGCGCGGGAATGAGAAGTGTTCACATTGCTTCGCAGAATCGCTTTTGTGCAGAAAACACTAACACTTGTTCAGAACGAAAGAAAGCACAGAGCCCCAGATTTTATGTTGTCCTGGAGAGCTTGCAGAGCACTGGGGAAAGGCAGGCAGAGAATTCCCTGCTAGCACCTTCTCTGTGCCTGGGAAGCAGAAGTGTTCACATTGCTTCGCAGAATCGCTTTTGTGCAGAAAACACTAACACTTGTTCAGAACGAAAGAAAGCACAGAGCCCCAGATTTGCTGTTATCCTGGAGAGCTTGCAGAGCACTGGGGAAAGGCAGGCAGAGAATTCCCTGCTAGCACCTTCTCTCTGCGCGGGAATGAGAAGTGTTCACATTTTTTCGCAGAATCGCATTTCCGTCGCTGCAGAGAACACAAAAGCTTGTTCAGGACGAAAGAAAGCACAGAGCCCCAGATTTGCTGTTACCCTGGAGAGCTTGCAGAGCACTGGGGAAAGGCAGGCAGAGAATTCCCTGCTAGCACCTTCTCTCTGCGCGGGAATGAGAAGTGTACACATTGCTTCGCAGAATCGCTTTTGTGCAGAAAACACTAACACTTGTTCAGAACGAAAGAAAGCACAGAGCCCCAGATTTGCTGTTACCCTGGAGAGCTTGCAGAGCACTGGGGAAAGGCAGGCAGAGAATTCCCTGCTAGCACCTTCTCGGTGCCTGGGAAGCAGAAGTGTTCACATTGCTTCGCAGAATCGCTTTTGTGCAGAAAACACTAACACTTGTTCAGAACGAAAGAAAGCACAGAGCCCCAGATTTTATGTTGTCCTGGAGAGCTTGCAGAGCACTGGGGAAAGGCATGCAGAGAATTCCCTGCTAGCACCTTCTCTCTGCGCGGGAATGAGAAGTGTTCACATTGCTTCGCAGAATCGCATTTGCGTCGCTTCAGAGAACACAAAAGCTTGTTCAGAACGAAAGAAAGCACAGAGCCCCAGATTTGCTGTTGTCCTGGAGAGCTTGCAGAGCACTGGGGAAAGGCAGGCAGAGAATTCCCTGCTAGCACCTTCTCTGTGCCTGGGAAGCAGAAGTGTTCACATTGCTTCGCAGAATCGCTTTTGTGCAGAAAACACTAACACTTGTTCAGAACGAAAAAAAGCACAGAGACCCAGATTTTATGTTGTCCTGGAGAGCTTGCAGAGCACTGGGGAAAGGCAGGCAGAGAATTCCCTGCTAGCACCTTCTCTCTGCACGGGAATGAGAAGTGTTCACATTGCTTCGCAGAATCGCTTTTGTGCAGAAAACACTAACACTTGTTCAGGACGAAAGAAAGCACAGAGCCCCAGATTTGCTGTTACCCTGGAGAGCTTGCAGAGCACTGGGGAAAGCAGGCAGAGAATTCCCTGCTAGCACCTTCTCTGTGCGCGGGAAGGCAAAGTGTTCACATTTCCTCGCAGAATCGCTTTTGTGCAGAAAACACTAACACTTGTTCAGAACGAAAGAAAGCACAGAGCCCCAGATTTTATGTTGTCCTGGAGAGCTTGCAGAGCACTGGGGAAAGGCAGGCAGAGAATTCCCTGCTAGCACCTTCTCGGTGCCTGGGAAGAAGAAGTGTTCACATTGCTTCGCAGAATCGCTTTTGTGCAGAAAACACTAACACTTGTTCAGAACGAAAGAAAGCACAGAGCCCCAGATTTGCTGTTGTCCTGGAGAGCTTGCAGAGCACTGGGGAAAGGCAGGCAGAGAATTCCCTGCTAGCACCTTCTCTGTGCCTGGGAAGAAGAAGTGTTCACATTGCTTCGCAGAATCGCTTTTGTGCAGAAAACACTAACACTTGTTCAGAACGAAAGAAAGCACAGAGCCCCAGATTTTATGTTGTCCTGGAGAGCTTGCAGAGCACTGGGGAAAGGCAGGCAGAGAATTCCCTGCTAGCACCTTCTCTCTGCGCGGGAATGAGAAGTGTTCACATTGCTTCGCAGAATCGCATTTGCGTCGCTTCAGAGAACACAAAAGCTTGTTCAGGACGAAAGAAAGCACAGAGCCCCAGATTTGCTGTTACCCTGGAGAGCTTGCAGAGCACTGGGGAAAGGCAGGCAGAGAATTCCCTGCTAGCACCTTCTCTGTGCGCGGGAAGGCAAAGTGTTCACATTTCCTCGCAGAATCGCTTTTGTGCAGAAAACACTAACACTTGTTCAGAACGAAAGAAAGCACAGAGCCCCAGATTTTATGTTGTCCTGGAGAGCTTGCAGAGCACTGGGGAAAGGCAGGCAGAGAATTCCCTGCTAGCACCTTCTCTCTGCACGGGAATGAGAAGTGTTCACATTGCTTCGCAGAATCGCATTTGCGTCGCTTCAGAGAACACAAAAGCTTGTTCAGGACGAAAGAAAGCACAGAGCCCCAGATTTGCTGTTGTCCTGGAGAGCTTGCAGAGCACTGGGGAAAGGCAGGCAGAGAATTCCCTGCTAGCACCTTCTCTGTGCGCGGGAAGGCAAAGTGTTCACATTTCCTCGCAGAATCGCTTTTGTGCAGAAAACACTAACACTTGTTCAGAACGAAAGAAAGCACAGAGCCCCAGATTTTATGTTGTCCTGGAGAGCTTGCAGAGCACTGGGGAAAGGCAGGCAGAGAATTCCCTGCTAGCACCTTCTCTGTGCCTGGGAAGCAGAAGTGTTCACATTGCTTCGCAGAATCGCTTTTGTGCAGAAAACACTAACACTTGTTCAGAACGAAAGAAAGCATAGAGCCCCAGATTTGCTGTTGTGCTGGAGAGCTTGCAGAGCACTGGGGAAAGGCAGGCAGAGAATTCCCTGCTAGCACCTTCTCTGTGCCTGGGAAGCAGAAGTGTTCACATTGCTTCGCAGAATCGCTTTTGTGCAGAAAACACTAACACTTGTTCAGAACGAAAGAAAGCACAGAGACCCAGATTTTATGTTGTCCTGGAGAGCTTGCAGAGCACTGGGGAAAGGCAGGCAGAGAATTCCCTGCTAGCACCTTCTCGGTGCCTGGGAAGAAGAAGTGTTCACATTGCTTCGAGAATCGCTTTTGTGCAGAAAACACTAACACTTGTTCAGAACGAAAGAAAGCACAGAGCCCCAGATTTGCTGTTGTCCTGGAGAGCTTGCAGAGCACTGGGGAATGGCAAGGAGAGAATTCCCTGCTAGCACCTTCTCTCTGCGCGGGAATGAGAAGTGTTGACATTGCTTCGCAGAATCGCTTTTGTGCAGAAAACACTAACACTTGTTCAGAAGGAAAGAAAGCACAGAGCCCCAGATTTTATGTTGTCCTGGAGAGCTTGCAGAGCACTGGGGAAAGGCAGGCAGAGAATTCCCTGCTAGCACCTTCTCTGTGCCTGGGAAGCAGAAGTGTTCACATTGCTTCGCAGAATCGCTTTTGTGCAGAAAACACTAACACTTGTTCAGAACGAAAGAAAGCACAGAGCCCCAGATTTTATGTTGTCCTGGAGAGCTTGCAGAGCACTGGGGAAAGGCAGGCAGAGAATTCCCTGCTAGCACCTTCTCGGTGCCTGGGAAGAAGAAGTGTTCACATTGCTTCGCAGAATCGCTTTTGTGCAGAAAACACTAACACTTGTTCAGAACGAAAGAAAGCACAGAGCCCCAGATTTTATGTTGTCCTGGAGAGCTTGCAGAGCACTGGGGAAAGGCATGCAGAGAATTCCCTGCTAGCACCTTCTCTCTGCGCGGGAATGAGAAGTGTTCACATTACTTCGCAGAATCGCATTTGCGTCGCTTCAGAGAACACAAAAGCTTGTTCAGGACGAAAGAAAGCACAGAGCCCCAGATTTGCTGTTACCCTGGAGAGCTTGCAGAGCACTGGGGAAAGGCAGGCAGAGAATTCCCTGCTAGCACCTTCTCTGTGCGCGGGAAGGCAAAGTGTTCACATTTCCTCGCAGAATCGCTTTTGTGCAGAAAACACTAACACTTGTTCAGAACGAAAGAAAGCACAGAGCCCCAGATTTGCTGTTGTCCTGGAGAGCTTGCAGAGCACTGGGGAAAGGCAGGCAGAGAATTCCCTGCTAGCACCTTCTCTGTGCCTGGGAAGAAGAAGTGTTCACATTGCTTCGCAGAATCGCTTTTGTGCAGAAAACACTAACACTTGTTCAGAACGAAAGAAAGCACAGAGCCCCAGATTTGCTGTTGTCCTGGAGAGCTTGCAGAGCACTGGGGAAAGGCAGGCAGAGAATTCCCTGCTAGCACCTTCTCTGTGCCTGGGAAGCAGAAGTGTTCACATTGCTTCGCAGAATCGCTTTTGTGCAGAAAACACTAACACTTGTTCAGAACGAAAGAAAGCACAGAGCCCCAGATTTTATGTTGTCCTGGAGAGCTTGCAGAGCACTGGGGAAAGGCATGCAGAAAATTCCCTGCTAGCACCTTCTCTCTGCACGGGAATGAGAAGTGTTCACATTGCTTCGCAGAATCGCTTTTGTGCAGAAAACACTAACACTTGTTCAGGACGAAAGAAAGCACAGAGCCCCAGATTTGCTGTTACCCTGGAGAGCTTGCAGAGCACTGGGGAAAGGCAGGCAGAGAATTCCCTGCTAGCACCTTCTCTGTGCGCGGGAAGGCAAAGTGTTCACATTTCCTCGCAGAATCGCTTTTGTGCAGAAAACACTAACACTTGTTCAGAACGAAAGAAAGCACAGAGCCCCAGATTTTATGTTGTCCTGGAGAGCTTGCAGAGCACTGGGGAAAGGCAGGCAGAGAATTCCCTGCTAGCACCTTCTCTGTGCCTGGGAAGAAGAAGTGTTCACATTGCTTCGCAGAATCGCTTTTGTGCAGAAAACACTAACACTTGTTCAGAACGAAAGAAAGCACAGAGCCCCAGATTTGCTGTTGTCCTGGAGAGCTTGCAGAGCACTGGGGAAAGGCAGGCAGAGAATTCCCTGCTAGCACCTTCTCTGTGCCTGGGAAGCAGAAGTGTTCACATTGCTTCGCAGAATCGCTTTTGTGCAGAAAACACTAACACTTGTTCAGAACGAAAGAAAGCACAGAGCCCCAGATTTTATGTTGTCCTGGAGAGCTTGCAGAGCACTGGGGAAAGGCAGGCAGAGAATTCCCTGCTAGCACCTTCTCTGTGCCTGGGAAGCAGAAGTGTTCACATTGCTTCGCAGAATCGCTTTTGTGCAGAAAACACTAACACTTGTTCAGAACGAAAGAAAGCACAGAGCCCCAGATTTGCTGTTGTCCTGGAGAGCTTGCAGAGCACTGGGGAAAGGCAGGCAGAGAATTCCCTGCTAGCACCTTCTCTCTGCGCGGGAATGAGAAGTGTTCACATTTTTTCGCAGAATCGCATTTCCGTCGCTGCAGAGAACACAAAAGCTTGTTCAGGACGAAAGAAAGCACAGAGCCCCAGATTTGCTGTTACCCTGGAGAGCTTGCAGAGCACTGGGGAAAGGCAGGCAGAGAATTCCCTGCTAGCACCTTCTCTGTGCGCGGGAAGGCAAAGTGTTCACATTTCCTCGCAGAATCGCTTTTCTGCAGAAAACACTAACACTTGTTCAGAACGAAAGAAAGCACAGAGCCCCAGATTTTATGTTGTCCTGGAGAGCTTGCAGAGCACTGGGGAAAGGCAGGCAGAGAATTCCCTGCTAGCACCTTCTCGGTGCCTGGGAAGCAGAAGTGTTCACATTGCTTCGCAGAATCGCTTTTGTGCAGAAAACACTAACACTTGTTCAGAACGAAAGAAAGCACAGAGCCCCAGATTTTATGTTGTCCTGGAGAGCTTGCAGAGCACTGGGGAAAGGCATGCAGAGAATTCCCTGCTAGCACCTTCTCTCTGCGCGGGAATGAGAAGTGTTCACATTGCTTCGCAGAATCGCATTTGCGTCGCTTCAGAGAACACAAAAGCTTGTTCAGGACGAAAGAAAGCACAGAGCCCCAGATTTGCTGTTACCCTGGAGAGCTTGCAGAGCACTGGGGAAAGGCAGGCAGAGAATTCCCTGCTAGCACCTTCTCTCTGCGCGGGAAGGCAAAGTGTTCACATTTCCTCGCAGAATCGCTTTTGTGCAGAAAACACTAACACTTGTTCAGAACGAAAGAAAGCACAGAGCCCCAGATTTTATGTTGTCCTGGAGAGCTTGCAGAGCACTGGGGAAAGGCAGGCAGAGAATTCCCTGCTAGCACCTTCTCTGTGCCTGGGAAGAAGAAGTGTTCACATTGCTTCGCAGAATCGCTTTTGTGCAGAAAACACTAACACTTGTTCAGAACGAAAGAAAGCACAGAGCCCCAGATTTGCTGTTGTCCTGGAGAGCTTGCAGAGCACTGGGGAAAGGCAGGCAGAGAATTCCCTGCTAGCACCTTCTCTGTGCCTGGGAAGCAGAAGTGTTCACATTGCTTCGCAGAATCGCTTTTGTGCAGAAAACACTAACACTTGTTCAGAACGAAAGAAAGCACAGAGCCCCAGATTTTATGTTGTCCTGGAGAGCTTGCAGAGCACTGGGGAAAGGCATGCAGAAAATTCCCTGCTAGCACCTTCTCTCTGCACGGGAATGAGAAGTGTTCACATTGCTTCGCAGAATCGCTTTTGTGCAGAAAACACTAACACTTGTTCAGGACGAAAGAAAGCACAGAGCCCCAGATTTGCTGTTACCCTGGAGAGCTTGCAGAGCACTGGGGAAAGGCAGGCAGAGAATTCCCTGCTAGCACCTTCTCTGTGCGCGGGAAGGCAAAGTGTTCACATTTCCTCGCAGAATCGCTTTTGTGCAGAAAACACTAACACTTGTTCAGAACGAAAGAAAGCACAGAGCCCCAGATTTTATGTTGTCCTGGAGAGCTTGCAGAGCACTGGGGAAAGGCAGGCAGAGAATTCCCTGCTAGCACCTTCTCTGTGCCTGGGAAGAAGAAGTGTTCACATTGCTTCGCAGAATCGCTTTTGTGCAGAAAACACTAACACTTGTTCAGAACGAAAGAAAGCACAGAGCCCCAGATTTGCTGTTGTCCTGGAGAGCTTGCAGAGCACTGGGGAAAGGCAGGCAGAGAATTCCCTGCTAGCACCTTCTCTGTGCCTGGGAAGCAGAAGTGTTCACATTGCTTCGCAGAATCGCTTTTGTGCAGAAAACACTAACACTTGTTCAGAACGAAAGAAAGCACAGAGCCCCAGATTTTATGTTGTCCTGGAGAGCTTGCAGAGCACTGGGGAAAGGCAGGCAGAGAATTCCCTGCTAGCACCTTCTCTGTGCCTGGGAAGCAGAAGTGTTCACATTGCTTCGCAGAATCGCTTTTGTGCAGAAAACACTAACACTTGTTCAGAACGAAAGAAAGCACAGAGCCCCAGATTTGCTGTTGTCCTGGAGAGCTTGCAGAGCACTGGGGAAAGGCAGGCAGAGAATTCCCTGCTAGCACCTTCTCTCTGCGCGGGAATGAGAAGTGTTCACATTTTTTCGCAGAATCGCATTTCCGTCGCTGCAGAGAACACAAAAGCTTGTTCAGGACGAAAGAAAGCACAGAGCCCCAGATTTGCTGTTACCCTGGAGAGCTTGCAGAGCACTGGGGAAAGGCAGGCAGAGAATTCCCTGCTAGCACCTTCTCTCTGCGCGGGAAGGCAAAGTGTTCACATTTCCTCGCAGAATCGCTTTTGTGCAGAAAACACTAACACTTGTTCAGAACGAAAGAAAGCACAGAGCCCCAGATTTTATGTTGTCCTGGAGAGCTTGCAGAGCACTGGGGAAAGGCAGGCAGAGAATTCCCTGCTAGCACCTTCTCTGTGCCTGGGAAGAAGAAGTGTTCACATTGCTTCGCAGAATCGCTTTTGTGCAGAAAACACTAACACTTGTTCAGAACGAAAGAAAGCATAGAGCCCCAGATTTGCTGTTGTGCTGGAGAGCTTGCAGAGCACTGGGGAAAGGCAGGCAGAGAATTCCCTGCTAGCACCTTCTCTGTGCCTGGGAAGCAGAAGTGTTCACATTGCTTCGCAGAATCGCTTTTGTGCAGAAAACACTAACACTTGTTCAGAACGAAAGAAAGCACAGAGACCCAGATTTTATGTTGTCCTGGAGAGCTTGCAGAGCACTGGGGAAAGGCAGGCAGAGAATTCCCTGCTAGCACCTTCTCGGTGCCTGGGAAGAAGAAGTGTTCACATTGCTTCGAGAATCGCTTTTGTGCAGAAAACACTAACACTTGTTCAGAACGAAAGAAAGCACAGAGCCCCAGATTTGCTGTTGTCCTGGAGATATTGCAGAGCACTGGGGAATGGCAAGGAGAGAATTCCCTGCTAGCACCTTCTCTCTGCGCGGGAATGAGAAGTGTTGACATTGCTTCGCAGAATCGCTTTTGTGCAGAAAACAGTAACACTTGTTCAGAAGGAAAGAAAGCACAGAGCCCCAGATTTGCTGTTGTCCTGGAGAGCTTGCAGAGCACTGGGGAAAGGCAGGCAGAGAATTCCCTGCTAGCACCTTCTCTGTGCCTGGGAAGCAGAAGTGTTCACATTGCTTCGCAGAATCGCTTTTGTGCAGAAAACACTAACACTTGTTCAGAACGAAAGAAAGCACAGAGCCCCAGATTTTATGTTGTCCTGGAGAGCTTGCAGAGCACTGGGGAAAGGCAGGCAGAGAATTCCCTGCTAGCACCTTCTCGGTGCCTGGGAAGAAGAAGTGTTCACATTGCTTCGCAGAATCGCTTTTGTGCAGAAAACACTAACACTTGTTCAGAACGAAAGAAAGCACAGAGCCCCAGATTTTATGTTGTCCTGGAGAGCTTGCAGAGCACTGGGGAAAGGCATGCAGAGAATTCCCTGCTAGCACCTTCTCTCTGCGCGGGAATGAGAAGTGTTCACATTGCTTCGCAGAATCGCATTTGCGTCGCTTCAGAGAACACAAAAGCTTGTTCAGGACGAAAGAAAGCACAGAGCCCCAGATTTGCTGTTACCCTGGAGAGCTTGCAGAGCACTGGGGAAAGGCAGGCAGAGAATTCCCTGCTAGCACCTTCTCTCTGCACGGGAATGAGAAGTGTTCACATTGCTTCGCAGAATCGCTTTTGTGCAGAAAACACTAACACTTGTTCAGGACGAAAGAAAGCACAGAGCCCCAGATTTGCTGTTACCCTGGAGAGCTTGCAGAGCACTGGGGAAAGCAGGCAGAGAATTCCCTGCTAGCACCTTCTCTGTGCGCGGGAAGGCAAAGTGTTCACATTTCCTCGCAGAATCGCTTTTGTGCAGAAAACACTAACACTTGTTCAGAACGAAAGAAAGCACAGAGCCCCAGATTTTATGTTGTCCTGGAGAGCTTGCAGAGCACTGGGGAAAGGCAGGCAGAGAATTCCCTGCTAGCACCTTCTCTGTGCCTGGGAAGAAGAAGTGTTCACATTGCTTCGCAGAATCGCTTTTGTGCAGAAAACACTAACACTTGTTCAGAACGAAAGAAAGCACAGAGCCCCAGATTTTATGTTGTCCTGGAGAGCTTGCAGAGCACTAGGGAAAGGCATGCAGAGAATTCCCTGCTAGCACCTTCTCTCTGCGCGGGAATGAGAAGTGTTCACATTGCTTCGCAGAATCGCATTTGCGTCGCTGCAGAGAACACAAAAGCTTGTTCAGGACGAAAGAAAGCACAGAGCCCCAGATTTGCTGTTACCCTGGAGAGCTTGCAGAGCACTGGGGAAAGGCAGGCAGAGAATTCCCTGCTAGCACCTTCTCTGTGCGCGGGAAGGCAAAGTGTTCACATTTCCTCGCAGAATCGCTTTTGTGCAGAAAACACTAACACTTGTTCAGAACGAAAGAAAGCACAGAGCCCCAGATTTGCTGTTGTCCTGGAGAGCTTGCAGAGCACTGGGGAAAGGCAGGCAGAGAATTCCCTGCTAGCACCTTCTCTCTGCGCGGGAATGAGAAGTGTTCACATTGCTTCGCAGAATCGCTTTTGTGCAGAAAACACTAACACTTGTTCAGAACGAAAGAAAGCACAGAGCCCCAGATTTTATGTTGTCCTGGAGAGCTTGCAGAGCACTGGGGAAAGGCAGGCAGAGAATTCCCTGCTAGCACCTTCTCTGTGCCTGGGAAGCAGAAGTGTTCACATTGCTTCGCAGAATCGCTTTTGTGCAGAAAACACTAACACTTGTTCAGAACGAAAGAAAGCACAGAGCCCCAGATTTGCTGTTATCCTGGAGAGCTTGCAGAGCACTGGGGAAAGGCAGGCAGAGAATTCCCTGCTAGCACCTTCTCTCTGCGCGGGAATGAGAAGTGTTCACATTTTTTCGCAGAATCGCATTTCCGTCGCTGCAGAGAACACAAAAGCTTGTTCAGGACGAAAGAAAGCACAGAGCCCCAGATTTGCTGTTACCCTGGAGAGCTTGCAGAGCACTGGGGAAAGGCAGGCAGAGAATTCCCTGCTAGCACCTTCTCTCTGCGCGGGAATGAGAAGTGTACACATTGCTTCGCAGAATCGCTTTTGTGCAGAAAACACTAACACTTGTTCAGAACGAAAGAAAGCACAGAGCCCCAGATTTGCTGTTACCCTGGAGAGCTTGCAGAGCACTGGGGAAAGGCAGGCAGAGAATTCCCTGCTAGCACCTTCTCGGTGCCTGGGAAGCAGAAGTGTTCACATTGCTTCGCAGAATCGCTTTTGTGCAGAAAACACTAACACTTGTTCAGAACGAAAGAAAGCACAGAGCCCCAGATTTTATGTTGTCCTGGAGAGCTTGCAGAGCACTGGGGAAAGGCATGCAGAGAATTCCCTGCTAGCACCTTCTCTCTGCGCGGGAATGAGAAGTGTTCACATTGCTTCGCAGAATCGCATTTGCGTCGCTTCAGAGAACACAAAAGCTTGTTCAGAACGAAAGAAAGCACAGAGCCCCAGATTTGCTGTTACCCTGGAGAGCTTGCAGAGCACTGGGGAAAGGCAGGCAGAGAATTCCCTGCTAGCACCTTCTCGGTGCCTGGGAAGAAGAAGTGTTCACATTGCTTCGCAGAATCGCTTTTGTGCAGAAAACACTAACACTTGTTCAGGACGAAAGAAAGCACAGAGCCCCAGATTTGCTGTTACCCTGGAGAGCTTGCAGAGCACTGGGGAAAGGCAGGCAGAGAATTCCCTGCTAGCACCTTCTCTGTGCGCGGGAAGGCAAAGTGTTCACATTTCCTCGCAGAATCGCTTTTGTGCAGAAAACACTAACACTTGTTCAGAACGAAAGAAAGCACAGAGCCCCAGATTTTATGTTGTCCTGGAGAGCTTGCAGAGCACTGGGGAAAGGCAGGCAGAGAATTCCCTGCTAGCACCTTCTCTGTGCCTGGGAAGCAGAAGTGTTCACATTGCTTCGCAGAATCGCTTTTGTGCAGAAAACACTAACACTTGTTCAGAACGAAAGAAAGCACAGAGCCCCAGATTTGCTGTTGTCCTGGAGAGCTTGCAGAGCACTGGGGAAAGGCAGGCAGAGAATTCCCTGCTAGCACCTTCTCTGTGCGCGGGAAGGCAAAGTGTTCACATTTCCTCGCAGAATCGCTTTTGTGCAGAAAACACTAACACTTGTTCAGAACGAAAGAAAGCACAGAGCCCCAGATTTTATGTTGTCCTGGAGAGCTTGCAGAGCACTGGGGAAAGGCATGCAGAGAATTCCCTGCTAGCACCTTCTCTCTGCGCGGGAATGAGAAGTGTTCACATTGCTTCGCAGAATCGCATTTGCGTCGCTTCAGAGAACACAAAAGCTTGTTCAGGACGAAAGAAAGCACAGAGCCCCAGATTTGCTGTTACCCTGGAGAGCTTGCAGAGCACTGGGGAAAGGCAGGCAGAGAATTCCCTGCTAGCACCTTCTCGGTGCCTGGGAAGAAGAAGTGTTCACATTGCTTCGCAGAATCGCTTTTGTGCAGAAAACACTAACACTTGTTCAGGACGAAAGAAAGCACAGAGCCCCAGATTTGCTGTTACCCTGGAGAGCTTGCAGAGCACTGGGGAAAGGCAGGCAGAGAATTCCCTGCTAGCACCTTCTCTGTGCGCGGGAAGGCAAAGTGTTCACATTTCCTCGCAGAATCGCTTTTGTGCAGAAAACACTAACACTTGTTCAGAACGAAAGAAAGCACAGAGCCCCAGATTTTATGTTGTCCTGGAGAGCTTGCAGAGCACTGGGGAAAGGCAGGCAGAGAATTCCCTGCTAGCACCTTCTCTGTGCCTGGGAAGCAGAAGTGTTCACATTGCTTCGCAGAATCGCTTTTGTGCAGAAAACACTAACACTTGTTCAGAACGAAAGAAAGCACAGAGCCCCAGATTTTATGTTGTCCTGGAGAGCTTGCAGAGCACTGGGGAAAGGCAGGCAGAGAATTCCCTGCTAGCACCTTCTCTGTGCCTGGGAAGCAGAAGTGTTCACATTGCTTCGCAGAATCGCTTTTGTGCAGAAAACACTAACACTTGTTCAGAACGAAAGAAAGCACAGAGCCCCAGATTTTATGTTGTCCTGGAGAGCTTGCAGAGCACTGGGGAAAGGCAGGCAGAAAATTCCCTGCTAGCACCTTCTCTCTGCACGGGAATGAGAAGTGTTCACATTGCTTCGCAGAATCGCTTTTGTGCAGAAAACACTAACACTTGTTCAGAACGAAAGAAAGCACAGAGCCCCAGATTTTATGTTGTCCTGGAGAGCTTGCAGAGCACTGGGGAAAGGCATGCAGAGAATTCCCTGCTAGCACCTTCTCTCTGCGCGGGAATGAGAAGTGTTCACATTGCTTCGCAGAATCGCATTTCCGTCGCTTCAGAGAACACAAAAGCTTGTTCAGGACGAAAGAAAGCACAGAGCCCCAGATTTGCTGTTACCCTGGAGAGCTTGCAGAGCACTGGGGAAAGGCAGGCAGAGAATTCCCTGCTAGCACCTTCTCTGTGCGCGGGAAGGCAAAGTGTTCACATTTCCTCGCAGAATCGCTTTTGTGCAGAAAACACTAACACTTGTTCAGAACGAAAGAAAGCACAGAGCCCCAGATTTTATGTTGTCCTGGAGAGCTTGCAGAGCACTGGGGAAAGGCAGGCAGAGAATTCCCTGCTAGCACCTTCTCTCTGCGCGGGAATGAGAAGTGTTCACATTGCTTCGCAGAATCGCTTTTGTGCAGAAAACACTAACACTTGTTCAGGACGAAAGAAAGCACAGAGCCCCAGATTTGCTGTTACCCTGGAGAGCTTGCAGAGCACTGGGGAAAGCAGGCAGAGAATTCCCTGCTAGCACCTTCTCTGTGCGCGGGAAGGCAAAGTGTTCACATTTCCTCGCAGAATCGCTTTTGTGCAGAAAACACTAACACTTGTTCAGAACGAAAGAAAGCACAGAGCCCCAGATTTTATGTTGTCCTGGAGAGCTTGCAGAGCACTGGGGAAAGGCAGGCAGAGAATTCCCTGCTAGCACCTTCTCTGTGCCTGGGAAGAAGAAGTGTTCACATTGCTTCGCAGAATCGCTTTTGTGCAGAAAACACTAACACTTGTTCAGAACGAAAGAAAGCACAGAGCCCCAGATTTTATGTTGTCCTGGAGAGCTTGCAGAGCACTAGGGAAAGGCATGCAGAGAATTCCCTGCTAGCACCTTCTCTCTGCGCGGGAATGAGAAGTGTTCACATTGCTTCGCAGAATCGCATTTGCGTCGCTGCAGAGAACACAAAAGCTTGTTCAGGACGAAAGAAAGCACAGAGCCCCAGATTTGCTGTTACCCTGGAGAGCTTGCAGAGCACTGGGGAAAGGCAGGCAGAGAATTCCCTGCTAGCACCTTCTCTGTGCGCGGGAAGGCAAAGTGTTCACATTTCCTCGCAGAATCGCTTTTGTGCAGAAAACACTAACACTTGTTCAGAACGAAAGAAAGCACAGAGCCCCAGATTTGCTGTTGTCCTGGAGAGCTTGCAGAGCACTGGGGAAAGGCAGGCAGAGAATTCCCTGCTAGCACCTTCTCTCTGCGCGGGAATGAGAAGTGTTCACATTGCTTCGCAGAATCGCTTTTGTGCAGAAAACACTAACACTTGTTCAGAACGAAAGAAAGCACAGAGCCCCAGATTTTATGTTGTCCTGGAGAGCTTGCAGAGCACTGGGGAAAGGCAGGCAGAGAATTCCCTGCTAGCACCTTCTCTGTGCCTGGGAAGCAGAAGTGTTCACATTGCTTCGCAGAATCGCTTTTGTGCAGAAAACACTAACACTTGTTCAGAACGAAAGAAAGCACAGAGCCCCAGATTTGCTGTTATCCTGGAGAGCTTGCAGAGCACTGGGGAAAGGCAGGCAGAGAATTCCCTGCTAGCACCTTCTCTCTGCGCGGGAATGAGAAGTGTTCACATTTTTTCGCAGAATCGCATTTCCGTCGCTGCAGAGAACACAAAAGCTTGTTCAGGACGAAAGAAAGCACAGAGCCCCAGATTTGCTGTTACCCTGGAGAGCTTGCAGAGCACTGGGGAAAGGCAGGCAGAGAATTCCCTGCTAGCACCTTCTCTCTGCGCGGGAATGAGAAGTGTACACATTGCTTCGCAGAATCGCTTTTGTGCAGAAAACACTAACACTTGTTCAGAACGAAAGAAAGCACAGAGCCCCAGATTTGCTGTTACCCTGGAGAGCTTGCAGAGCACTGGGGAAAGGCAGGCAGAGAATTCCCTGCTAGCACCTTCTCGGTGCCTGGGAAGCAGAAGTGTTCACATTGCTTCGCAGAATCGCTTTTGTGCAGAAAACACTAACACTTGTTCAGAACGAAAGAAAGCACAGAGCCCCAGATTTTATGTTGTCCTGGAGAGCTTGCAGAGCACTGGGGAAAGGCATGCAGAGAATTCCCTGCTAGCACCTTCTCTCTGCGCGGGAATGAGAAGTGTTCACATTGCTTCGCAGAATCGCATTTGCGTCGCTTCAGAGAACACAAAAGCTTGTTCAGAACGAAAGAAAGCACAGAGCCCCAGATTTGCTGTTACCCTGGAGAGCTTGCAGAGCACTGGGGAAAGGCAGGCAGAGAATTCCCTGCTAGCACCTTCTCGGTGCCTGGGAAGAAGAAGTGTTCACATTGCTTCGCAGAATCGCTTTTGTGCAGAAAACACTAACACTTGTTCAGGACGAAAGAAAGCACAGAGCCCCAGATTTGCTGTTACCCTGGAGAGCTTGCAGAGCACTGGGGAAAGGCAGGCAGAGAATTCCCTGCTAGCACCTTCTCTGTGCGCGGGAAGGCAAAGTGTTCACATTTCCTCGCAGAATCGCTTTTGTGCAGAAAACACTAACACTTGTTCAGAACGAAAGAAAGCACAGAGCCCCAGATTTTATGTTGTCCTGGAGAGCTTGCAGAGCACTGGGGAAAGGCAGGCAGAGAATTCCCTGCTAGCACCTTCTCTGTGCCTGGGAAGCAGAAGTGTTCACATTGCTTCGCAGAATCGCTTTTGTGCAGAAAACACTAACACTTGTTCAGAACGAAAGAAAGCACAGAGCCCCAGATTTGCTGTTGTCCTGGAGAGCTTGCAGAGCACTGGGGAAAGGCAGGCAGAGAATTCCCTGCTAGCACCTTCTCTCTGCGCGGGAATGAGAAGTGTTCACATTTTTTCGCAGAATCGCATTTCCGTCGCTGCAGAGAACACAAAAGCTTGTTCAGGACGAAAGAAAGCACAGAGCCCCAGATTTGCTGTTACCCTGGAGAGCTTGCAGAGCACTGGGGAAAGGCAGGCAGAGAATTCCCTGCTAGCACCTTCTCTGTGCGCGGGAATGCAAAGTGTTCACATTTCCTCGCAGAATCGCTTTTGTGCAGAAAACACTAACACTTGTTCAGAACGAAAGAAAGCACAGAGCCCCAGATTTTATGTTGTCCTGGAGAGCTTGCAGAGCACTGGGGAAAGGCATGCAGAGAATTCCCTGCTAGCACCTTCTCTCTGCGCGGGAATGAGAAGTGTTCACATTGCTTCGCAGAATCGCATTTGCGTCGCTTCAGAGAACACAAAAGCTTGTTCAGGACGAAAGAAAGCACAGAGCCCCAGATTTGCTGTTACCCTGGAGAGCTTGCAGAGCACTGGGGAAAGGCAGGCAGAGAATTCCCTGCTAGCACCTTCTCGGTGCCTGGGAAGAAGAAGTGTTCACATTGCTTCGCAGAATCGCTTTTGTGCAGAAAACACTAACACTTGTTCAGGACGAAAGAAAGCACAGAGCCCCAGATTTGCTGTTACCCTGGAGAGCTTGCAGAGCACTGGGGAAAGGCAGGCAGAGAATTCCCTGCTAGCACCTTCTCTGTGCGCGGGAAGGCAAAGTGTTCACATTTCCTCGCAGAATCGCTTTTGTGCAGAAAACACTAACACTTGTTCAGAACGAAAGAAAGCACAGAGCCCCAGATTTTATGTTGTCCTGGAGAGCTTGCAGAGCACTGGGGAAAGGCAGGCAGAGAATTCCCTGCTAGCACCTTCTCTGTGCCTGGGAAGAAGAAGTGTTCACATTGCTTCGCAGAATCGCTTTTGTGCAGAAAACACTAACACTTGTTCAGAACGAAAGAAAGCACAGAGCCCCAGATTTTATGTTGTCCTGGAGAGCTTGCAGAGCACTGGGGAAAGGCAGGCAGAGAATTCCCTGCTAGCACCTTCTCTGTGCCTGGGAAGCAGAAGTGTTCACATTGCTTCGCAGAATCGCTTTTGTGCAGAAAACACTAACACTTGTTCAGAACGAAAGAAAGCACAGAGCCCCAGATTTTATGTTGTCCTGGAGAGCTTGCAGAGCACTGGGGAAAGGCAGGCAGAAAATTCCCTGCTAGCACCTTCTCTCTGCACGGGAATGAGAAGTGTTCACATTGCTTCGCAGAATCGCTTTTGTGCAGAAAACACTAACACTTGTTCAGAACGAAAGAAAGCACAGAGCCCCAGATTTTATGTTGTCCTGGAGAGCTTGCAGAGCACTGGGGAAAGGCATGCAGAGAATTCCCTGCTAGCACCTTCTCTCTGCGCGGGAATGAGAAGTGTTCACATTGCTTCGCAGAATCGCATTTCCGTCGCTTCAGAGAACACAAAAGCTTGTTCAGGACGAAAGAAAGCACAGAGCCCCAGATTTGCTGTTACCCTGGAGAGCTTGCAGAGCACTGGGGAAAGGCAGGCAGAGAATTCCCTGCTAGCACCTTCTCTGTGCGCGGGAAGGCAAAGTGTTCACATTTCCTCGCAGAATCGCTTTTGTGCAGAAAACACTAACACTTGTTCAGAACGAAAGAAAGCACAGAGCCCCAGATTTTATGTTGTCCTGGAGAGCTTGCAGAGCACTGGGGAAAGGCAGGCAGAGAATTCCCTGCTAGCACCTTCTCTGTGCCTGGGAAGAAGAAGTGTTCACATTGCTTCGCAGAATCGCTTTTGTGCAGAAAACACTAACACTTGTTCAGAACGAAAGAAAGCATAGAGCCCCAGATTTGCTGTTGTGCTGGAGAGCTTGCAGAGCACTGGGGAAAGGCAGGCAGAGAATTCCCTGCTAGCACCTTCTCTGTGCCTGGGAAGCAGAAGTGTTCACATTGCTTCGCAGAATCGCTTTTGTGCAGAAAACACTAACACTTGTTCAGAACGAAAGAAAGCACAGAGACCCAGATTTTATGTTGTCCTGGAGAGCTTGCAGAGCACTGGGGAAAGGCAGGCAGAGAATTCCCTGCTAGCACCTTCTCGGTGCCTGGGAAGAAGAAGTGTTCACATTGCTTCGAGAATCGCTTTTGTGCAGAAAACACTAACACTTGTTCAGAACGAAAGAAAGCACAGAGCCCCAGATTTGCTGTTGTCCTGGAGATATTGCAGAGCACTGGGGAATGGCAAGGAGAGAATTCCCTGCTAGCACCTTCTCTCTGCGCGGGAATGAGAAGTGTTGACATTGCTTCGCAGAATCGCTTTTGTGCAGAAAACAGTAACACTTGTTCAGAAGGAAAGAAAGCACAGAGCCCCAGATTTTATGTTGTCCTGGAGAGCTTGCAGAGCACTGGGGAAAGGCAGGCAGAGAATTCCCTGCTAGCACCTTCTCTGTGCCTGGGAAGCAGAAGTGTTCACATTGCTTCGCAGAATCGCTTTTGTGCAGAAAACACTAACACTTGTTCAGAACGAAAGAAAGCACAGAGCCCCAGATTTTATGTTGTCCTGGAGAGCTTGCAGAGCACTGGGGAAAGGCAGGCAGAGAATTCCCTGCTAGCACCTTCTCGGTGCCTGGGAAGAAGACGTGTTCACATTGCTTCGCAGAATCGCTTTTGTGCAGAAAACACTAACACTTGTTCAGAACGAAAGAAAGCACAGAGCCCCAGATTTTATGTTGTCCTGGAGAGCTTGCAGAGCACTGGGGAAAGGCATGCAGAGAATTCCCTGCTAGCACCTTCTCTCTGCGCGGGAATGAGAAGTGTTCACATTGCTTCGCAGAATCGCATTTGCGTCGCTTCAGAGAACACAAAAGCTTGTTCAGGACGAAAGAAAGCACAGAGCCCCAGATTTGCTGTTACCCTGGAGAGCTTGCAGAGCACTGGGGAAAGGCAGGCAGAGAATTCCCTGCTAGCACCTTCTCTGTGCGCGGGAAGGCAAAGTGTTCACATTTCCTCGCAGAATCGCTTTTGTGCAGAAAACACTAACACTTGCTCAGAACGAAAGAAAGCACAGAGCCCCAGATTTTATGTTGTCCTGGAGAGCTTGCAGAGCACTGGGGAAAGGCAGGCAGAGAATTCCCTGCTAGCACCTTCTCTGTGCCTGGGAAGCAGAAGTGTTCACATTGCTTCGCAGAATCGCTTTTGTGCAGAAAACACTAACACTTGTTCAGAACGAAAGAAAGCACAGAGCCCCAGATTTGCTGTTGTCCTGGAGAGCTTGCAGAGCACTGGGGAAAGGCAGGCAGAGAATTCCCTGCTAGCACCTTCTCTGTGCCTGGGAAGCAGAAGTGTTCACATTGCTTCGCAGAATCGCTTTTGTGCAGAAAACACTAACACTTGTTCAGAACGAAAGAAAGCACAGAGCCCCAGATTTTATGTTGTCCTGGAGAGCTTGCAGAGCACTGGGGAAAGGCAGGCAGAGAATTCCCTGCTAGCACCTTCTCGGTGCCTGGGAAGAAGACGTGTTCACATTGCTTCGCAGAATCGCTTTTGTGCAGAAAACACTAACACTTGTTCAGAACGAAAGAAAGCACAGAGCCCCAGATTTTATGTTGTCCTGGAGAGCTTGCAGAGCACTGGGGAAAGGCAGGCAGAGAATTCCCTGCTAGCACCTTCTCTGTTCCTGGGAAGCAGAAGTGTTCACATTGCTTCGCAGAATCGCTTTTGTGCAGAAAACACTAACACTTGTTCAGAACGAAAGAAAGCACAGAGCCCCAGATTCTATGTTGTCCTGGAGAGCTTGCAGAGCACTGGGGAAAGGCAGGCAGAGAATTCCCTGCTAGCACCTTCTCTCTGCGCGGGAATGAGAAGTGTTCACATTGCTTCGCAGAATCGCTTTTGTGCAGAAAACACTAACACTTGTTCAGAACGAAAGAAAGCACAGAGACCCAGATTTTATGTTGTCCTGGAGAGCTTGCAGAGCACTGGGGAAAGGCAGGCAGAGAATTCCCTGCTAGCACCTTCTCTCTGCGCGGGAATGAGAAGTGTTCACATTGCTTCGCAGAATCGCTTTTGTGCAGAAAACACTAACACTTGTTCAGAACGAAAGAAAGCACAGAGACCCAGATTTTATGTTGTCCTGGAGAGCTTGCAGAGCACTGGGGAAAGGCAGGCAGAGAATTCCCTGCTAGCACCTTCTCTCTGCGCGGGAATGAGAAGTGTTCACATTGCTTCGCAGAATCGCATTTGCGTCGCTGCAGAGAACACAAAAGCTTGTTCAGGACGAAAGAAAGCACAGAGCCCCAGATTTGCTGTTACCCTGGAGAGCTTGCAGAGCACTGGGGAAAGGCAGGCAGAGAATTCCCTGCTAGCACCTTCTCTCTGCGCGGGAATGAGAAGTGTTCACATTGCTTCGCAGAATCGCTTTTGTGCAGAAAACACTAACACTTGTTCAGAACGAAAGAAAGCACAGAGCCCCAGATTTTATGTTGTCCTGGAGAGCTTGCAGAGCACTGGGGAAAGGCAGGCAGAGAATTCCCTGCTAGCACCTTCTCTGTGCCTGGGAAGCAGAAGTGTTCACATTGCTTCGCAGAATCGCTTTTGTGCAGAAAACACTAACACTTGTTCAGAACGAAAGAAAGCACAGAGCCCCAGATTTGCTGTTATCCTGGAGAGCTTGCAGAGCACTGGGGAAAGGCAGGCAGAGAATTCCCTGCTAGCACCTTCTCTCTGCGCGGGAATGAGAAGTGTTCACATTTTTTCGCAGAATCGCATTTCCGTCGCTGCAGAGAACACAAAAGCTTGTTCAGGACGAAAGAAAGCACAGAGCCCCAGATTTGCTGTTACCCTGGAGAGCTTGCAGAGCACTGGGGAAAGGCAGGCAGAGAATTCCCTGCTACCACCTTCTCTCTGCGCGGGAATGAGAAGTGTACACATTGCTTCGCAGAATCGCTTTTGTGCAGAAAACACTAACACTTGTTCAGAACGAAAGAAAGCACAGAGCCCCAGATTTGCTGTTACCCTGGAGAGCTTGCAGAGCACTGGGGAAAGGCAGGCAGAGAATTCCCTGCTAGCACCTTCTCGGTGCCTGGGAAGCAGAAGTGTTCACATTGCTTCGCAGAATCGCTTTTGTGCAGAAAACACTAACACTTGTTCAGAACGAAAGAAAGCACAGAGCCCCAGATTTTATGTTGTCCTGGAGAGCTTGCAGAGCACTGGGGAAAGGCATGCAGAGAATTCCCTGCTAGCACCTTCTCTCTGCGCGGGAATGAGAAGTGTTCACATTGCTTCGCAGAATCGCATTTGCGTCGCTTCAGAGAACACAAAAGCTTGTTCAGAACGAAAGAAAGCACAGAGCCCCAGATTTGCTGTTACCCTGGAGAGCTTGCAGAGCACTGGGGAAAGGCAGGCAGAGAATTCCCTGCTAGCACCTTCTCGGTGCCTGGGAAGAAGAAGTGTTCACATTGCTTCGCAGAATCGCTTTTGTGCAGAAAACACTAACACTTGTTCAGGACGAAAGAAAGCACAGAGCCCCAGATTTGCTGTTACCCTGGAGAGCTTGCAGAGCACTGGGGAAAGGCAGGCAGAGAATTCCCTGCTAGCACCTTCTCTGTGCGCGGGAAGGCAAAGTGTTCACATTTCCTCGCAGAATCGCTTTTGTGCAGAAAACACTAACACTTGTTCAGAACGAAAGAAAGCACAGAGCCCCAGATTTTATGTTGTCCTGGAGAGCTTGCAGAGCACTGGGGAAAGGCAGGCAGAGAATTCCCTGCTAGCACCTTCTCTGTGCCTGGGAAGCAGAAGTGTTCACATTGCTTCGCAGAATCGCTTTTGTGCAGAAAACACTAACACTTGTTCAGAACGAAAGAAAGCACAGAGCCCCAGATTTGCTGTTATCCTGGAGAGCTTGCAGAGCACTGGGGAAAGGCAGGCAGAGAATTCCCTGCTAGCACCTTCTCTCTGCGCGGGAATGAGAAGTGTTCACATTTTTTCGCAGAATCGCATTTCCGTCGCTGCAGAGAACACAAAAGCTTGTTCAGGACGAAAGAAAGCACAGAGCCCCAGATTTGCTGTTACCCTGGAGAGCTTGCAGAGCACTGGGGAAAGGCAGGCAGAGAATTCCCTGCTAGCACCTTCTCTGTGCGCGGGAAGGCAAAGTGTTCACATTTCCTCGCAGAATCGCTTTTGTGCAGAAAACACTAACACTTGTTCAGAACGAAAGAAAGCACAGAGCCCCAGATTTTATGTTGTCCTGGAGAGCTTGCAGAGCACTGGGGAAAGGCATGCAGAGAATTCCCTGCTAGCACCTTCTCTCTGCGCGGGAATGAGAAGTGTTCACATTGCTTCGCAGAATCGCATTTGCGTCGCTTCAGAGAACACAAAAGCTTGTTCAGGACGAAAGAAAGCACAGAGCCCCAGATTTGCTGTTACCCTGGAGAGCTTGCAGAGCACTGGGGAAAGGCAGGCAGAGAATTCCCTGCTAGCACCTTCTCGGTGCCTGGGAAGAAGAAGTGTTCACATTGCTTCGCAGAATCGCTTTTGTGCAGAAAACACTAACACTTGTTCAGGACGAAAGAAAGCACAGAGCCCCAGATTTGCTGTTACCCTGGAGAGCTTGCAGAGCACTGGGGAAAGGCAGGCAGAGAATTCCCTGCTAGCACCTTCTCTGTGCGCGGGAAGGCAAAGTGTTCACATTTCCTCGCAGAATCGCTTTTGTGCAGAAAACACTAACACTTGTTCAGAACGAAAGAAAGCACAGAGCCCCAGATTTTATGTTGTCCTGGAGAGCTTGCAGAGCACTGGGGAAAGGCAGGCAGAGAATTCCCTGCTAGCACCTTCTCTGTGCCTGGGAAGAAGAAGTGTTCACATTGCTTCGCAGAATCGCTTTTGTGCAGAAAACACTAACACTTGTTCAGAACGAAAGAAAGCACAGAGCCCCAGATTTTATGTTGTCCTGGAGAGCTTGCAGAGCACTGGGGAAAGGCAGGCAGAGAATTCCCTGCTAGCACCTTCTCTGTGCCTGGGAAGCAGAAGTGTTCACATTGCTTCGCAGAATCGCTTTTGTGCAGAAAACACTAACACTTGTTCAGAACGAAAGAAAGCACAGAGCCCCAGATTTTATGTTGTCCTGGAGAGCTTGCAGAGCACTGGGGAAAGGCAGGCAGAAAATTCCCTGCTAGCACCTTCTCTCTGCACGGGAATGAGAAGTGTTCACATTGCTTCGCAGAATCGCTTTTGTGCAGAAAACACTAACACTTGTTCAGAACGAAAGAAAGCACAGAGCCCCAGATTTTATGTTGTCCTGGAGAGCTTGCAGAGCACTGGGGAAAGGCATGCAGAGAATTCCCTGCTAGCACCTTCTCTCTGCGCGGGAATGAGAATTGTTCACATTGCTTCGCAGAATCGCATTTGCGTCGCTTCAGAGAACACAAAAGCTTGTTCAGGACGAAAGAAAGCACAGAGCCCCAGATTTGCTGTTACCCTGGAGAGCTTGCAGAGCACTGGGGAAAGGCAGGCAGAGAATTCCCTGCTAGCACCTTCTCTGTGCGCGGGAAGGCAAAGTGTTCACATTTCCTCGCAGAATCGCTTTTGTGCAGAAAACACTAACACTTGTTCAGAACGAAAGAAAGCACAGAGCCCCAGATTTTATGTTGTCCTGGAGAGCTTGCAGAGCACTGGGGAAAGGCAGGCAGAGAATTCCCTGCTAGCACCTTCTCTGTGCCTGGGAAGAAGAAGTGTTCACATTGCTTCGCAGAATCGCTTTTGTGCAGAAAACACTAACACTTGTTCAGAACGAAAGAAAGCATAGAGCCCCAGATTTGCTGTTGTGCTGGAGAGCTTGCAGAGCACTGGGGAAAGGCAGGCAGAGAATTCCCTGCTAGCACCTTCTCTGTGCCTGGGAAGCAGTAGTGTTCACATTGCTTCGCAGAATCGCTTTTGTGCAGAAAACCCTAACACTTGTTCAGAACGAAAGAAAGCACAGAGACCCAGATTTTATGTTGTCCTGGAGAGCTTGCAGAGCACTGGGGAAAGGCAGGCAGAGAATTCCCTGCTAGCACCTTCTCGGTGCCTGGGAAGAAGAAGTGTTCACATTGCTTCGAGAATCGCTTTTGTGCAGAAAACACTAACACTTGTTCAGAACGAAAGAAAGCACAGAGCCCCAGATTTGCTGTTGTCCTGGAGATATTGCAGAGCACTGGGGAATGGCAAGGAGAGAATTCCCTGCTAGCACCTTCTCTCTGCGCGGGAATGAGAAGTGTTGACATTGCTTCGCAGAATCGCTTTTGTGCAGAAAACAGTAACACTTGTTCAGAAGGAAAGAAAGCACAGAGCCCCAGATTTGCTGTTGTCCTGGAGAGCTTGCAGAGCACTGGGGAAAGGCAGGCAGAGAATTCCCTGCTAGCACCTTCTCTGTGCCTGGGAAGCAGAAGTGTTCACATTGCTTCGCAGAATCGCTTTTGTGCAGAAAACACTAACACTTGTTCAGAACGAAAGAAAGCACAGAGCCCCAGATTTTATGTTGTCCTGGAGAGCTTGCAGAGCACTGGGGAAAGGCAGGCAGAGAATTCCCTGCTAGCACCTTCTCGGTGCCTGGGAAGAAGACGTGTTCACATTGCTTCGCAGAATCGCTTTTGTGCAGAAAACACTAACACTTGTTCAGAACGAAAGAAAGCACAGAGCCCCAGATTTTATGTTGTCCTGGAGAGCTTGCAGAGCACTGGGGAAAGGCATGCAGAGAATTCCCTGCTAGCACCTTCTCTCTGCGCGGGAATGAGAAGTGTTCACATTGCTTCGCAGAATCGCATTTGCGTCGCTTCAGAGAACACAAAAGCTTGTTCAGGACGAAAGAAAGCACAGAGCCCCAGATTTGCTGTTACCCTGGAGAGCTTGCAGAGCACTGGGGAAAGGCAGGCAGAGAATTCCCTGCTAGCACCTTCTCTGTGCGCGGGAAGGCAAAGTGTTCACATTTCCTCGCAGAATCGCTTTTGTGCAGAAAACACTAACACTTGCTCAGAACGAAAGAAAGCACAGAGCCCCAGATTTTATGTTGTCCTGGAGAGCTTGCAGAGCACTGGGGAAAGGCAGGCAGAGAATTCCCTGCTAGCACCTTCTCTGTGCCTGGGAAGCAGAAGTGTTCACATTGCTTCGCAGAATCGCTTTTGTGCAGAAAACACTAACACTTGTTCAGAACGAAAGAAAGCACAGAGCCCCAGATTTGCTGTTGTGCTGGAGAGCTTGCAGAGCACTGGGGAAAGGCAGGCAGAGAATTCCCTGCTAGCACCTTCTCTGTGCCTGGGAAGCAGAAGTGTTCACATTGCTTCGCAGAATCGCTTTTGTGCAGAAAACACTAACACTTGTTCAGAACGAAAGAAAGCACAGAGCCCCAGATTTTATGTTGTCCTGGAGAGCTTGCAGAGCACTGGGGAAAGGCAGGCAGAGAATTCCCTGCTAGCACCTTCTCTGTTCCTGGGAAGCAGAAGTGTTCACATTGCTTCGCAGAATCGCTTTTGTGCAGAAAACACTAACACTTGTTCAGAACGAAAGAAAGCACAGAGCCCCAGATTCTATGTTGTCCTGGAGAGCTTGCAGAGCACTGGGGAAAGGCAGGCAGAGAATTCCCTGCTAGCACCTTCTCTCTGCGCGGGAATGAGAAGTGTTCACATTGCTTCGCAGAATCGCTTTTGTGCAGAAAACACTAACACTTGTTCAGAACGAAAGAAAGCACAGAGACCCAGATTTTATGTTGTCCTGGAGAGCTTGCAGAGCACTGGGGAAAGGCAGGCAGAGAATTCCCTGCTAGCACCTTCTCTCTGCGCGGGAATGAGAAGTGTTCACATTGCTTCGCAGAATCGCTTTTGTGCAGAAAACACTAACACTTGTTCAGAACGAAAGAAAGCACAGAGACCCAGATTTTATGTTGTCCTGGAGAGCTTGCAGAGCACTGGGGAAAGGCAGGCAGAGAATTCCCTGCTAGCACCTTCTCTCTGCGCGGGAATGAGAAGTGTTCACATTGCTTCGCAGAATCGCATTTGCGTCGCTGCAGAGAACACAAAAGCTTGTTCAGGACGAAAGAAAGCACAGAGCCCCAGATTTGCTGTTACCCTGGAGAGCTTGCAGAGCACTGGGGAAAGGCAGGCAGAGAATTCCCTGCTAGCACCTTCTCTGTGCGCGGGAAGGCAAAGTGTTCACATTTCCTCGCAGAATCGCTTTTGTGCAGAAAACACTAACACTTGTTCAGAACGAAAGAAAGCACAGAGCCCCAGATTTTATGTTGTCCTGGAGAGCTTGCAGAGCACTGGGGAAAGGCAGGCAGAGAATTCCCTGCTAGCACCTTCTCTGTGCCTGGGAAGCAGAAGTGTTCACATTGCTTCGCAGAATCGCTTTTGTGCAGAAAACACTAACACTTGTTCAGAACGAAAGAAAGCACAGAGCCCCAGATTTGCTGTTGTCCTGGAGAGCTTGCAGAGCACTGGGGAAAGGCAGGCAGAGAATTCCCTGCTAGCACCTTCTCTGTGCCTGGGAAGCAGAAGTGTTCACATTGCTTCGCAGAATCGCTTTTGTGCAGAAAACACTAACACTTGTTCAGAACGAAAGAAAGCACAGAGCCCCAGATTTTATGTTGTCCTGGAGAGCTTGCAGAGCACTGGGGAAAGGCAGGCAGAGAATTCCCTGCTAGCACCTTCTCTCTGCACGGGAATGAGAAGTGTTCACATTGCTTCGCAGAATCGCTTTTGTGCAGAAAACACTAACACTTGTTCAGGACGAAAGAAAGCACAGAGCCCCAGATTTGCTGTTACCCTGGAGAGCTTGCAGAGCACTGGGGAAAGCAGGCAGAGAATTCCCTGCTAGCACCTTCTCTGTGCGCGGGAAGGCAAAGTGTTCACATTTCCTCGCAGAATCGCTTTTGTGCAGAAAACACTAACACTTGTTCAGAACGAAAGAAAGCACAGAGCCCCAGATTTTATGTTGTCCTGGAGAGCTTGCAGAGCACTGGGGAAAGGCAGGCAGAGAATTCCCTGCTAGCACCTTCTCTCTGCGCGGGAATGAGAAGTGTTCACATTGCTTCGCAGAATCGCATTTGCGTCGCTTCAGAGAACACAAAAGCTTGTTCAGGACGAAAGAAAGCACAGAGCCCCAGATTTGCTGTTACCCTGGAGAGCTTGCAGAGCACTGGGGAAAGGCAGGCAGAGAATTCCCTGCTAGCACCTTCTCTGTGCGCGGGAAGGCAAAGTGTTCACATTTCCTCGCAGAATCGCTTTTGTGCAGAAAACACTAACACTTGTTCAGAACGAAAGAAAGCACAGAGCCCCAGATTTGCTGTTGTCCTGGAGAGCTTGCAGAGCACTGGGGAAAGGCAGGCAGAGAATTCCCTGCTAGCACCTTCTCTGTGCCTGGGAAGCAGAAGTGTTCACATTGCTTCGCAGAATCGCTTTTGTGCAGAAAACACTAACACTTGTTCAGAACGAAAGAAAGCACAGAGCCCCAGATTTGCTGTTGTCCTGGAGAGCTTGCAGAGCACTGGGGAAAGGCAGGCAGAGAATTCCCTGCTAGCACCTTCTCTGTGCCTGGGAAGCAGAAGTGTTCACATTGCTTCGCAGAATCGCTTTTGTGCAGAAAACACTAACACTTGTTCAGAACGAAAGAAAGCACAGAGCCCCAGATTTTATGTTGTCCTGGAGAGCTTGCAGAGGACTGGGGAAAGGCAGGCAGAGAATTCCCTGCTAGCACCTTCTCTGTGCCTGGGAAGCAGAAGTGTTCACATTGCTTCGCAGAATCGCTTTTGTGCAGAAAACACTAACACTTGTTCAGAACGAAAGAAAGCACAGAGCCCCAGATTTGCTGTTGTCCTGGAGAGCTTGCAGAGCACTGGGGAAAGGCAGGCAGAGAATTCCCTGCTAGCACCTTCTCTCTGCGCGGGAATGAGAAGTGTTCACATTGCTTCGCAGAATCGCTTTTGTGCAGAAAACACTAACACTTGTTCAGAACGAAAGAAAGCACAGAGACCCAGATTTTATGTTGTCCTGGAGAGCTTGCAGAGCACTGGGGAAAGGCAGGCAGAGAATTCCCTGCTAGCACCTTCTCTCTGCGCGGGAATGAGAAGTGTTCACATTGCTTCGCAGAATCGCTTTTGTGCAGAAAACACTAACACTTGTTCAGAACGAAAGAAAGCACAGAGCCCCAGATTTTATGTTGTCCTGGAGAGCTTGCAGAGCACTGGGGAAAGGCAGGCAGAGAATTCCCTGCTAGCACCTTCTCTCTGCGCGGGAATGAGAAGTGTTCACATTGCTTCGCAGAATCGCTTTTGTGCAGAAAACACTAACACTTGTTCAGAATGAAAGAAAGCACAGAGCCCCAGATTTGCTGTTACCCTGGAGAGCTTGCAGAGCACTGGGGAAAGGCAGGCAGAGAATTCCCTGCTAGCACCTTCTCTGTGCGCGGGAAGGCAAAGTGTTCACATTTCCTCGCAGAATCGCTTTTGTGCAGAAAACACTAACACTTGTTCAGAACGAAAGAAAGCACAGAGCCCCAGATTTTATGTTGTCCTGGAGAGCTTGCAGAGCACTGGGGAAAGGCAGGCAGAGAATTCCCTGCTAGCACCTTCTCTGTGCCTGGGAAGCAGAAGTGTTCACATTGCTTGGCAGAATCGCTTTTGTGCAGAAAACAGTAACACTTGTTCAGAACGAAAGAAAGCACAGAGCCCCAGATTTGATGTTGTCCTGGAGAGCTTGCAGAGCACTGGGGAAAGGCAGGCAGAGAATTCCCTGCTAGCACCTTCTCTGTGCCTGGGAAGCAGAAGTGTTCACATTGCTTCGCAGAATCGCTTTTGTGCAGAAAACACTAACACTTGTTCAGAACGAAAGAAAGCACAGAGCCCCAGATTTTATGTTGTCCTGGAGAGCTTGCAGAGCACTGGGGAAAGGCAGGCAGAGAATTCCCTGCTAGCACCTTCTCTCTGCACGGGAATGAGAAGTGTTCACATTGCTTCGCAGAATCGCTTTTGTGCAGAAAACACTAACACTTGTTCAGGACGAAAGAAAGCACAGAGCCCCAGATTTGCTGTTACCCTGGAGAGCTTGCAGAGCACTGGGGAAAGCAGGCAGAGAATTCCCTGCTAGCACCTTCTCTGTGCGCGGGAAGGCAAAGTGTTCACATTTCCTCGCAGAATCGCTTTTGTGCAGAAAACACTAACACTTGTTCAGAACGAAAGAAAGCACAGAGCCCCAGATTTTATGTTGTCCTGGAGAGCTTGCAGAGCACTGGGGAAAGGCAGGCAGAGAATTCCCTGCTAGCACCTTCTCGGTGCCTGGGAAGCAGAAGTGTTCACATTGCTTCGCAGAATCGCTTTTGTGCAGAAAACACTAACACTTGTTCAGAACGAAAGAAAGCACAGAGCCCCAGATTTGCTGTTGTCCTGGAGAGCTTGCAGAGCACTGGGGAAAGGCAGGCAGAGAATTCCCTGCTAGCACCTTCTCTGTGCCTGGGAAGCAGAAGTGTTCACATTGCTTCGCAGAATCGCTTTTGTGCAGAAAACACTAACACTTGTTCAGAAGGAAAGAAAGCACAGAGCCCCAGATTTTATGTTGTCCTGGAGAGCTTGCAGAGCACTGGGGAAAGGCAGGCAGAGAATTCCCTGCTAGCACCTTCTCTGTGCCTGGGAAGCAGAAGTGTTCACATTGCTTCGCAGAATCGCTTTTGTGCAGAAAACACTAACACTTGTTCAGAACGAAAGAAAGCACAGAGCCCCAGATTTTATGTTGTCCTGGAGAGCTTGCAGAGCACTGGGGAAAGGCAGGCAGAGAATTCCCTGCTAGCACCTTCTCGGTGCCTGGGAAGAAGAAGTGTTCACATTGCTTCGCAGAATCGCTTTTGTGCAGAAAACACTTACACTTGTTCAGAACGAAAGAAAGCACAGAGCCCCAGATTTGCTGTTGTCCTGGAGAGCTTGCAGAGCACTGGGGAAAGGCATGCAGAGAATTAACTGCTAGCACCTTCTCTCTGCGCGGGAATGAGAAGTGTTCACATTGCTTCGCAGAATCGCTTTTGTGCAGAAAACACTAACACTTGTTCAGGACGAAAGAAAGCACAGAGCCCCAGATTTGCTGTTACCCTGGAGAGCTTGCAGAGCACTGGGGAAAGCAGGCAGAGAATTCCCTGCTAGCACCTTCTCTGTGCGCGGGAAGGCAAAGTGTTCACATTTCCTCGCAGAATCGCTTTTGTGCAGAAAACACTAACACTTGTTCAGAACGAAAGAAAGCACAGAGCCCCAGATTTTATGTTGTCCTGGAGAGCTTGCAGAGCACTGGGGAAAGGCAGGCAGAGAATTCCCTGCTAGCACCTTCTCTGTGCCTGGGAAGAAGAAGTGTTCACATTGCTTCGCAGAATCGCTTTTGTGCAGAAAACACTAACACTTGTTCAGAACGAAAGAAAGCACAGAGCCCCAGATTTGCTGTTGTCCTGGAGAGCTTGCAGAGCACTGGGGAAAGGCAGGCAGAGAATTCCCTGCTAGCACCTTCTCTGTGCCTGGGAAGCAGAAGTGTTCACATTGCTTCGCAGAATCGCTTTTGTGCAGAAAACACTAACACTTGTTCAGAACGAAAGAAAGCACAGAGCCCCAGATTTTATGTTGTCCTGGAGAGCTTGCAGAGCACTGGGGAAAGGCAGGCAGAGAATTCCCTGCTAGCACCTTCTCTGTTCCTGGGAAGCAGAAGTGTTCACATTGCTTCGCAGAATCGCTTTTGTGCAGAAAACACTAACACTTGTTCAGAACGAAAGAAAGCACAGAGCCCCAGATTCTATGTTGTCCTGGAGAGCTTGCAGAGCACTGGGGAAAGGCAGGCAGAGAATTCCCTGCTAGCACCTTCTCTCTGCGCGGGAATGAGAAGTGTTCACATTGCTTCGCAGAATCGCTTTTGTGCAGAAAACACTAACACTTGTTCAGAACGAAAGAAAGCACAGAGACCCAGATTTTATGTTGTCCTGGAGAGCTTGCAGAGCACTGGGGAAAGGCAGGCAGAGAATTCCCTGCTAGCACCTTCTCTCTGCGCGGGAATGAGAAGTGTTCACATTGCTTCGCAGAATCGCTTTTGTGCAGAAAACACTAACACTTGTTCAGAACGAAAGAAAGCACAGAGCCCCAGATTTTATGTTGTCCTGGAGAGCTTGCAGAGCACTGGGGAAAGGCATGCAGAGAATTCCCTGCTAGCACCTTCTCTCTGCGCGGGAATGAGAAGTGTTCACATTTTTTCGCAGAATCGCATTTGCGTCGCTTCAGAGAACACAAAAGCTTGTTCAGGACGAAAGAAAGCACAGAGCCCCAGATTTGCTGTTACCCTGGAGAGCTTGCAGAGCACTGGGGAAAGGCAGGCAGAGAATTCCCTGCTAGCACCTTCTCTGTGCGCGGGAAGGCAAAGTGTTCACATTTCCTCGCAGAATCGCTTTTGTGCAGAAAACACTAACACTTGTTCAGAACGAAAGAAAGCACAGAGCCCCAGATTTTATGTTGTCCTGGAGAGCTTGCAGAGCACTGGGGAAAGGCAGGCAGAGGATTCCCTGCTAGCACCTTCTCGGTGCCTGGGAAGAAGAAGTGTTCACATTGCTTCGCAGAATCGCTTTTGTGCAGAAAACACTAACACTTGTTCAGGACGAAAGAAAGCACAGAGCCCCAGATTTGCTGTTACCCTGGAGAGCTTGCAGAGCACTGGGGAAAGGCAGGCAGAGAATTCCCTGCTAGCACCTTCTCTGTGCGCGGGAAGGCAAAGTGTTCACATTTCCTTGCAGAATCGCTTTTGTGCAGAAAACACTAACACTTGTTCAGAACGAAAGAAAGCACAGAGCCCCAGATTTTATGTTGTCCTGGAGAGCTTGCAGAGCACTGGGGAAAGGCAGGCAGAGAATTCCCTGCTAGCACCTTCTCTGTGCCTGGGAAGAAGAAGTGTTCACATTGCTTCGCAGAATCGCTTTTGTGCAGAAAACACTAACACTTGTTCAGAACGAAAGAAAGCACAGAGCCCCAGATTTTATGTTGTCCTGGAGAGCTTGCAGAGCACTGGGGAAAGGCAGGCAGAGAATTCCCTGCTAGCACCTTCTCTGTGCCTGGGAAGCAGAAGTGTTCACATTGCTTCGCAGAATCGCTTTTGTGCAGAAAACACTAACACTTGTTCAGAACGAAAGAAAGCACAGAGACCCAGATTTTATGTTGTCCTGGAGAGCTTGCAGAGCACTGGGGAAAGGCAGGCAGAAAATTCCCTGCTAGCACCTTCTCTCTGCACGGGAATGAGAAGTGTTCACATTGCTTCGCAGAATCGCTTTTGTGCAGAAAACACTAACACTTGTTCAGAACGAAAGAAAGCACAGAGCCCCAGATTTTATGTTGTCCTGGAGAGCTTGCAGAGCACTGGGGAAAGGCATGCAGAGAATTCCCTGCTAGCACCTTCTCTCTGCGCGGGAATGAGAAGTGTTCACATTGCTTCGCAGAATCGCATTTGCGTCGCTTCAGAGAACACAAAAGCTTGTTCAGGACGAAAGAAAGCACAGAGCCCCAGATTTGCTGTTACCCTGGAGAGCTTGCAGAGCACTGGGGAAAGGCAGGCAGAGAATTCCCTGCTAGCACCTTCTCTGTGCGCGGGAAGGCAAAGTGTTCACATTTCCTCGCAGAATCGCTTTTGTGCAGAAAACACTAACACTTGTTCAGAACGAAAGAAAGCACAGAGCCCCAGATTTTATGTTGTCCTGGAGAGCTTGCAGAGCACTGGGGAAAGGCAGGCAGAGAATTCCCTGCTAGCACCTTCTCTGTGCCTGGGAAGAAGAAGTGTTCACATTGCTTCGCAGAATCGCTTTTGTGCAGAAAACACTAACACTTGTTCAGAACGAAAGAAAGCATAGAGCCCCAGATTTGCTGTTGTGCTGGAGAGCTTGCAGAGCACTGGGGAAAGGCAGGCAGAGAATTCCCTGCTAGCACCTTCTCTGTGCCTGGGAAGCAGAAGTGTTCACATTGCTTCGCAGAATCGCTTTTGTGCAGAAAACACTAACACTTGTTCAGAACGAAAGAAAGCACAGAGACCCAGATTTTATGTTGTCCTGGAGAGCTTGCAGAGCACTGGGGAAAGGCAGGCAGAGAATTCCCTGCTAGCACCTTCTCGGTGCCTGGGAAGAAGAAGTGTTCACATTGCTTCGAGAATCGCTTTTGTGCAGAAAACACTAACACTTGTTCAGAACGAAAGAAAGCACAGAGCCCCAGATTTGCTGTTGTCCTGGAGATATTGCAGAGCACTGGGGAATGGCAAGGAGAGAATTCCCTGCTAGCACCTTCTCTCTGCGCGGGAATGAGAAGTGTTGACATTGCTTCGCAGAATCGCTTTTGTGCAGAAAACAGTAACACTTGTTCAGAAGGAAAGAAAGCACAGAGCCCCAGATTTGCTGTTGTCCTGGAGAGCTTGCAGAGCACTGGGGAAAGGCAGGCAGAGAATTCCCTGCTAGCACCTTCTCTGTGCCTGGGAAGCAGAAGTGTTCACATTGCTTCGCAGAATCGCTTTTGTGCAGAAAACACTAACACTTGTTCAGAACGAAAGAAAGCACAGAGCCCCAGATTTTATGTTGTCCTGGAGAGCTTGCAGAGCACTGGGGAAAGGCAGGCAGAGAATTCCCTGCTAGCACCTTCTCGGTGCCTGGGAAGAAGACGTGTTCACATTGCTTCGCAGAATCGCTTTTGTGCAGAAAACACTAACACTTGTTCAGAACGAAAGAAAGCACAGAGCCCCAGATTTTATGTTGTCCTGGAGAGCTTGCAGAGCACTGGGGAAAGGCATGCAGAGAATTCCCTGCTAGCACCTTCTCTCTGCGCGGGAATGAGAAGTGTTCACATTGCTTCGCAGAATCGCATTTGCGTCGCTTCAGAGAACACAAAAGCTTGTTCAGGACGAAAGAAAGCACAGAGCCCCAGATTTGCTGTTACCCTGGAGAGCTTGCAGAGCACTGGGGAAAGGCAGGCAGAGAATTCCCTGCTAGCACCTTCTCTGTGCGCGGGAAGGCAAAGTGTTCACATTTCCTCGCAGAATCGCTTTTGTGCAGAAAACACTAACACTTGTTCAGAACGAAAGAAAGCACAGAGCCCCAGATTTTATGTTGTCCTGGAGAGCTTGCAGAGCACTGGGGAAAGGCAGGCAGAGAATTCCCTGCTAGCACCTTCTCTGTTCCTGGGAAGCAGAAGTGTTCACATTGCTTCGCAGAATCGCTTTTGTGCAGAAAACACTAACACTTGTTCAGAAGGAAAGAAAGCACAGAGCCCCAGATTTGCTGTTGTCCTGGAGAGCTTGCAGAGCACTGGGGAAAGGCAGGCAGAGAATTCCCTGCTAGCACCTTCTCTCTGCGCGGGAATGAGAAGTGTTCACATTGCTTCGCAGAATCGCTTTTGTGCAGAAAACACTAACACTTGTTCAGAACGAAAGAAAGCACAGAGACCCAGATTTTATGTTGTCCTGGAGAGCTTGCAGAGCACTGGGGAAAGGCAGGCAGAGAATTCCCTGCTAGCACCTTCTCTCTGCGCGGGAATGAGAAGTGTTCACATTGCTTCGCAGAATCGCTTTTGTGCAGAAAACACTAACACTTGTTCAGAACGAAAGAAAGCACAGAGCCCCAGATTTTATGTTGTCCTGGAGAGCTTGCAGAGCACTGGGGAAAGGCATGCAGAGAATTCCCTGCTAGCACCTTCTCTCTGCGCGGGAATGAGAAGTGTTCACATTTCCTCGCAGAATCGCTTTTGTGCAGAAAACACTAACACTTGTTCAGAACGAAAGAAAGCACAGAGCCCCAGATTTTATGTTGTCCTGGAGAGCTTGCAGAGCACTGGGGAAAGGCAGGCAGAGAATTCCCTGCTAGCACCTTCTCTCTGCGCGGGAATGAGAAGTGTTCACATTGCTTCGCAGAATCGCATTTGCGTCGCTTCAGAGAACACAAAAGCTTGTTCAGGACGAAAGAAAGCACAGAGCCCCAGATTTGCTGTTACCCTGGAGAGCTTGCAGAGCACTGGGGAAAGGCAGGCAGAGAATTCCCTGCTAGCACCTTCTCTGTGCGCGGGAAGGCAAAGTGTTCACATTTCCTCGCAGAATCGCTTTTGTGCAGAAAACACTAACACTTGTTCAGAACGAAAGAAAGCACAGAGCCCCAGATTTTATGTTGTCCTGGAGAGCTTGCAGAGCACTGGGGAAAGGCAGGCAGAGAATTCCCTGCTAGCACCTTCTCTGTGCCTGGGAAGCAGAAGTGTTCACATTGCTTCGCAGAATCGCTTTTGTGCAGAAAACACTAACACTTGTTCAGAACGAAAGAAAGCACAGAGCCCCAGATTTTATGTTGTCCTGGAGAGCTTGCAGAGCACTGGGGAAAGGCAGGCAGAGAATTCCCTGCTAGCACCTTCTCTGTGCCTGGGAAGCAGAAGTGTTCACATTGCTTCGCAGAATCGCTTTTGTGCAGAAAACACTAACACTTGTTCAGAACGAAAGAAAGCACAGAGACCCAGATTTTATGTTGTCCTGGAGAGCTTGCAGAGCACTGGGGAAAGGCAGGCAGAAAATTCCCTGCTAGCACCTTCTCTCTGCACGGGAATGAGAAGTGTTCACATTGCTTCGCAGAATCGCTTTTGTGCAGAAAACACTAACACTTGTTCAGGACGAAAGAAAGCACAGAGCCCCAGATTTGCTGTTACCCTGGAGAGCTTGCAGAGCACTGGGGAAAGCAGGCAGAGAATTCCCTGCTAGCACCTTCTCTGTGCGCGGGAAGGCAAAGTGTTCACATTTCCTCGCAGAATCGCTTTTGTGCAGAAAACACTAACACTTGTTCAGAACGAAAGAAAGCACAGAGACCCAGATTTTATGTTGTCCTGGAGAGCTTGCAGAGCACTGGGGAAAGGCAGGCAGAGAATTCCCTGCTAGCACCTTCTCGGTGCCTGGGAAGAAGAAGTGTTCACATTGCTTCGCAGAATCGCTTTTGTGCAGAAAACACTAACACTTGTTCAGAACGAAAGAAAGCACAGAGCCCCAGATTTTATGTTGTCCTGGAGAGCCTGCAGAGCACTAGGGAAAGGCATGCAGAGAATTCCCTGCTAGCACCTTCTCTCTGCGCGGGAATGAGAAGTGTTCACATTGCTTCGCAGAATCGCATTTGCGTCGCTTCAGAGAACACAAAAGCTTGTTCAGGACGAAAGAAAGCACAGAGCCCCAGATTTGCTGTTACCCTGGAGAGCTTGCAGAGCACTGGGGAAAGGCAGGCAGAGAATTCCCTGCTAGCACCTTCTCTGTGCGCGGGAAGGCAAAGTGTTCACATTTCCTCGCAGAATCGCTTTTGTGCAGAAAACACTAACACTTGTTCAGAACGAAAGAAAGCACAGAGCCCCAGATTTGCTGTTGTCCTGGAGAGCTTGCAGAGCACTGGGGAAAGGCAGGCAGAGAATTCCCTGCTAGCACCTTCTCTGTGCCTGGGAAGCAGAAGTGTTCACATTGCTTCGCAGAATCGCTTTTGTGCAGAAAACACTAACACTTGTTCAGAACGAAAGAAAGCACAGAGCCCCAGATTTGCTGTTGTCCTGGAGAGCTTGCAGAGCACTGGGGAAAGGCAGGCAGAGAATTCCCTGCTAGCACCTTCTCTGTGCCTGGGAAGCAGAAGTGTTCACATTGCTTCGCAGAATCGCTTTTGTGCAGAAAACACTAACACTTGTTCAGAACGAAAGAAAGCACAGAGCCCCAGATTTTATGTTGTCCTGGAGAGCTTGCAGAGCACTGGGGAAAGGCAGGCAGAGAATTCCCTGCTAGCACCTTCTCTGTTCCTGGGAAGCAGAAGTGTTCACATTGCTTCGCAGAATCGCTTTTGTGCAGAAAACACTAACACTTGTTCAGAACGAAAGAAAGCACAGAGCCCCAGATTTTATGTTGTCCTGGAGAGCTTGCAGAGCACTGGGGAAAGTCAGGCAGAGAATTCCCTGCTAGCACCTTCTCTCTGCGCGGGAATGAGAAGTGTTCACATTGCTTCGCAGAATCGCTTTTGTGCAGAAAACACTAACACTTGTTCAGAACGAAAGAAAGCACAGAGACCCAGATTTTATGTTGTCCTGGAGAGCTTGCAGAGCACTGGGGAAAGGCAGGCAGAGAATTCCCTGCTAGCACCTTCTCTCTGCGCGGGAATGAGAAGTGTTCACATTGCTTCGCAGAATCGCTTTTGTGCAGAAAACACTAACACTTGTTCAGAACGAAAGAAAGCACAGAGCCCCAGATTTTATGTTGTCCTGGAGAGCTTGCAGAGCACTGGGGAAAGGCATGCAGAGAATTCCCTGCTAGCACCTTCTCTCTGCGCGGGAATGAGAAGTGTTCACATTGCTTCGCAGAATCGCTTTTGTGCAGAAAACACTAACACTTGTTCAGAATGAAAGAAAGCACAGAGCCCCAGATTTGCTGTTACCCTGGAGAGCTTGCAGAGCACTGGGGAAAGGCAGGCAGAGAATTCCCTGCTAGCACCTTCTCTGTGCGCGGGAAGGCAAAGTGTTCACATTTCCTCGCAGAATCGCTTTTGTGCAGAAAACACTAACACTTGTTCAGAACGAAAGAAAGCACAGAGCCCCAGATTTTATGTTGTCCTGGAGAGCTTGCAGAGCACTGGGGAAAGGCAGGCAGAGAATTCCCTGCTAGCACCTTCTCTGTGCCTGGGAAGCAGAAGTGTTCACATTGCTTCGCAGAATCGCTTTTGTGCAGAAAACACTAACACTTGTTCAGAACGAAAGAAAGCACAGAGCCCCAGATTTGCTGTTGTCCTGGAGAGCTTGCAGAGCACTGGGGAAAGGCAGGCAGAGAATTCCCTGCTAGCACCTTCTCTGTGCCTGGGAAGCAGAAGTGTTCACATTGCTTCGCAGAATCGCTTTTGTGCAGAAAACACTAACACTTGTTCAGAACGAAAGAAAGCACAGAGCCCCAGATTTTATGTTGTCCTGGAGAGCTTGCAGAGCACTGGGGAAAGGCAGGCAGAGAATTCCCTGCTAGCACCTTCTCTCTGCACGGGAATGAGAAGTGTTCACATTGCTTCGCAGAATCGCTTTTGTGCAGAAAACACTAACACTTGTTCAGGACGAAAGAAAGCACAGAGCCCCAGATTTGCTGTTACCCTGGAGAGCTTGCAGAGCACTGGGGAAAGCAGGCAGAGAATTCCCTGCTAGCACCTTCTCGGTGCCTGGGAAGAAGAAGTGTTCACATTGCTTCGCAGAATCGCTTTTGTGCAGAAAACACTAACACTTGTTCAGAACGAAAGAAAGCACAGAGCCCCAGATTTGCTGTTGTCCTGGAGAGCTTGCAGAGCACTGGGGAAAGGCAGGCAGAGAATTCCCTGCTAGCACCTTCTCTGTTCCTGGGAAGCAGAAGTGTTCACATTGCTTCGCAGAATCGCTTTTGTGCAGAAAACACTAACACTTGTTCAGAACGAAAGAAAGCACAGAGCCCCAGATTTTATGTTGTCCTGGAGAGCTTGCAGAGCACTGGGGAAAGGCAGGCAGAGAATTCCCTGCTAGCACCTTCTCTGTGCCTGGGAAGCAGAAGTGTTCACATTGCTTGGCAGAATCGCTTTTGTGCAGAAAACAGTAACACTTGTTCAGAAGGAAAGAAAGCACAGAGCCCCAGATTTTATGTTGTCCTGGAGAGCTTGCAGAGCACTGGGGAAAGGCAGGCAGAGAATTCCCTGCTAGCACCTTCTCTGTGCCTGGGAAGCAGAAGTGTTCACATTGCTTCGCAGAATCGCTTTTGTGCAGAAAACACTAACACTTGTTCAGAACGAAAGAAAGCACAGAGCCCCAGATTTTATGTTGTCCTGGAGAGCTTGCAGAGCACTGGGGAAAGGCAGGCAGAGAATTCCCTGCTAGCACCTTCTCGGTGCCTGGGAAGAAGAAGTGTTCACATTGCTTCGCAGAATCGCTTTTGTGCAGAAAACACTTACACTTGTTCAGAACGAAAGAAAGCACAGAGCCCCAGATTTTATGTTGTCCTGGAGAGCTTGCAGAGCACTGGGGAAAGGCATGCAGAGAATTAACTGCTAGCACCTTCTCTCTGCGCGGGAATGAGAAGTGTTCACATTGCTTCGCAGAATCGCTTTTGTGCAGAAAACACTAACACTTGTTCAGGACGAAAGAAAGCACAGAGCCCCAGATTTGCTGTTACCCTGGAGAGCTTGCAGAGCACTGGGGAAAGCAGGCAGAGAATTCCCTGCTAGCACCTTCTCTGTGCGCGGGAAGGCAAAGTGTTCACATTTCCTCGCAGAATCGCTTTTGTGCAGAAAACACTAACACTTGTTCAGAACGAAAGAAAGCACAGAGCCCCAGATTTTATGTTGTCCTGGAGAGCTTGCAGAGCACTGGGGAAAGGCAGGCAGAGAATTCCCTGCTAGCACCTTCTCGGTGCCTGGGAAGAAGAAGTGTTCACATTGCTTCGCAGAATCGCTTTTGTGCAGAAAACACTAACACTTGTTCAGAACGAAAGAAAGCACAGAGCCCCAGATTTTATGTTGTCCTGGAGAGCTTGCAGAGCACTGGGGAAAGGCATGCAGAGAATTCCCTGCTAGCACCTTCTCTCTGCGCGGGAATGAGAAGTGTTCACATTGCTTCGCAGAATCGCTTTTGTGCAGAAAACACTAACACTTGTTCAGGACGAAAGAAAGCACAGAGCCCCAGATTTTATGTTGTCCTGGAGAGCTTGCAGAGCACTGGGGAAAGGCAGGCAGAGAATTCCCTGCTAGCACCTTCTCGGTGCCTGGGAAGAAGAAGTGTTCACATTGCTTCGCAGAATCGCTTTTGTGCAGAAAACACTAACACTTGTTCAGAACGAAAGAAAGCACAGAGCCCCATATTTTATGTTGTCCTGGAGAGCTTGCAGAGCACTGGGGAAAGGCATGCAGAGAATTCCCTGCTAGCACCTTCTCTCTGCGCGGGAATGAGAAGTGTTCACATTGCTTCGCAGAATCGCATTTGCGTCGCTTCAGAGAACACAAAAGCTTGTTCAGGACGAAAGAAAGCACAGAGCCCCAGATTTGCTGTTACCCTGGAGAGCTTGCAGAGCACTGGGGAAAGGCAGGCAGAGAATTCCCTGCTAGCACCTTCTCTGTGCGCGGGAAGGCAAAGTGTTCACATTTCCTCGCAGAATCGCTTTTGTGCAGAAAACACTAACACTTGTTCAGAACGAAAGAAAGCACAGAGCCCCAGATTTTATGTTGTCCTGGAGAGCTTGCAGAGCACTGGGGAAAGGCAGGCAGAGAATTCCCTGCTAGCACCTTCTCTGTGCCTGGGAAGAAGAAGTGTTCACATTGCTTCGCAGAATCGCTTTTGTGCAGAAAACACTAACACTTGTTCAGAACGAAAGAAAGCATAGAGCCCCAGATTTGCTGTTGTGCTGGAGAGCTTGCAGAGCACTGGGGAAAGGCAGGCAGAGAATTCCCTGCTAGCACCTTCTCTGTGCCTGGGAAGCAGAAGTGTTCACATTGCTTCGCAGAATCGCTTTTGTGCAGAAAACACTAACACTTGTTCAGAACGAAAGAAAGCACAGAGACCCAGATTTTATGTTGTCCTGGAGAGCTTGCAGAGCACTGGGGAAAGGCAGGCAGAGAATTCCCTGCTAGCACCTTCTCGGTGCCTGGGAAGAAGAAGTGTTCACATTGCTTCGAGAATCGCTTTTGTGCAGAAAACACTAACACTTGTTCAGAACGAAAGAAAGCACAGAGCCCCAGATTTGCTGTTGTCCTGGAGATATTGCAGAGCACTGGGGAATGGCAAGGAGAGAATTCCCTGCTAGCACCTTCTCTCTGCGCGGGAATGAGAAGTGTTGACATTGCTTCGCAGAATCGCTTTTGTGCAGAAAACAGTAACACTTGTTCAGAAGGAAAGAAAGCACAGAGCCCCAGATTTGCTGTTGTCCTGGAGAGCTTGCAGAGCACTGGGGAAAGGCAGGCAGAGAATTCCCTGCTAGCACCTTCTCTGTGCCTGGGAAGCAGAAGTGTTCACATTGCTTCGCAGAATCGCTTTTGTGCAGAAAACACTAACACTTGTTCAGAACGAAAGAAAGCACAGAGCCCCAGATTTTATGTTGTCCTGGAGAGCTTGCAGAGCACTGGGGAAAGGCAGGCAGAGAATTCCCTGCTAGCACCTTCTCGGTGCCTGGGAAGAAGAAGTGTTCACATTGCTTCGCAGAATCGCTTTTGTGCAGAAAACACTAACACTTGTTCAGAACGAAAGAAAGCACAGAGCCCCAGATTTTATGTTGTCCTGGAGAGCTTGCAGAGCACTGGGGAAAGGCATGCAGAGAATTCCCTGCTAGCACCTTCTCTCTGCGCGGGAATGAGAAGTGTTCACATTGCTTCGCAGAATCGCATTTGCGTCGCTTCAGAGAACACAAAAGCTTGTTCAGGACGAAAGAAAGCACAGAGCCCCAGATTTGCTGTTACCCTGGAGAGCTTGCAGAGCACTGGGGAAAGGCAGGCAGAGAATTCCCTGCTAGCACCTTCTCTGTGCGCGGGAAGGCAAAGTGTTCACATTTCCTCGCAGAATCGCTTTTGTGCAGAAAACACTAACACTTGCTCAGAACGAAAGAAAGCACAGAGACCCAGATTTTATGTTGTCCTGGAGAGCTTGCAGAGCACTGGGGAAAGGCAGGCAGAGAATTCCCTGCTAGCACCTTCTCTGTGCCTGGGAAGAAGAAGTGTTCACATTGCTTCGCAGAATCGCTTTTGTGCAGAAAACACTAACACTTGTTCAGAACGAAAGAAAGCACAGAGCCCCAGATTTGCTGTTGTCCTGGAGAGCTTGCAGAGCACTGGGGAAAGGCAGGCAGAGAATTCCCTGCTAGCACCTTCTCTGTGCCTGGGAAGCAGAAGTGTTCACATTGCTTCGCAGAATCGCTTTTGTGCAGAAAACACTAACACTTGTTCAGAACGAAAGAAAGCACAGAGCCCCAGATTTTATGTTGTCCTGGAGAGCTTGCAGAGCACTGGGGAAAGGCAGGCAGAGAATTCCCTGCTAGCACCTTCTCTGTTCCTGGGAAGCAGAAGTGTTCACATTGCTTCGCAGAATCGCTTTTGTGCAGAAAACACTAACACTTGTTCAGAACGAAAGAAAGCACAGAGCCCCAGATTTGCTGTTGTCCTGGAGAGCTTGCAGAGCACTGGGGAAAGGCATGCAGAGAATTCCCTGCTAGCACCTTCTCTCTGCGCGGGAATGAGAAGTGTTCACATTGCTTCGCAGAATCGCTTTTGTGCAGAAAACACTAACACTTGTTCAGAACGAAAGAAAGCACAGAGCCCCAGATTTTATGTTGTCCTGGAGAGCTTGCAGAGCACTGGGGAAAGGCAGGCAGAGAATTCCCTGCTAGCACCTTCTCTCTGTGCGGGAATGAGAAGTGTTCACATTGCTTCGCAGAATCGCTTTTGTGCAGAAAACACTAACACTTGTTCAGAACGAAAGAAAGCACAGAGCCCCAGATTTTATGTTGTCCGGGAGAGCTTGCAGAGCACTGGGGAAAGGCATGCAGAGAATTCCCTGCTAGCACCTTCTCTCTGCGCGGGAATGAGAAGTGTTCACATTTTTTCGCAGAATCGCATTTGCGTCGCTGCAGAGAACACAAAAGCTTGTTCAGGACGAAAGAAAGCACAGAGCCCCAGATTTGCTGTTACCCTGGAGAGCTTGCAGAGCACTGGGGAAAGGCAGGCAGAGAATTCCCTGCTAGCACCTTCTCTGTGCGCGGGAAGGCAAAGTGTTCACATTTCCTCGCAGAATCGCTTTTGTGCAGAAAACACTAACACTTGTTCAGAACGAAAGAAAGCACAGAGCCCCAGATTTTATGTTGTCCTGGAGAGCTTGCAGAGCACTGGGGAAAGGCAGGCAGAGAATTCCCTGCTAGCACCTTCTCTGTGCCTGGGAAGCAGAAGTGTTCACATTGCTTCGCAGAATCGCTTTTGTGCAGAAAACACTAACACTTGTTCAGAACGAAAGAAAGCACAGAGACCCAGATTTGCTGTTGTCCTGGAGAGCTTGCAGAGCACTGGGGAAAGGCAGGCAGAGAATTCCCTGCTAGCACCTTCTCTGTGCCTGGGAAGCAGAAGTGTTCACATTGCTTCGCAGAATCGCTTTTGTGCAGAAAACACTAACACTTGTTCAGAACGAAAGAAAGCACAGAGCCCCAGATTTTATGTTGTCCTGGAGAGCTTGCAGAGCACTGGGGAAAGGCAGGCAGAGAATTCCCTGCTAGCACCTTCTCTCTGCACGGGAATGAGAAGTGTTCACATTGCTTCGCAGAATCGCTTTTGTGCAGAAAACACTAACACTGGTTCAGGACGAAAGAAAGCACAGAGCCCCAGATTTGCTGTTACCCTGGAGAGCTTGCAGAGCACTGGGGAAAGCAGGCAGAGAATTCCCTGCTAGCACCTTCTCTGTGCGCGGGAAGGCAAAGTGTTCACATTTCCTCGCAGAATCGCTTTTGTGCAGAAAACACTAACACTTGTTCAGAACGAAAGAAAGCACAGAGCCCCAGATTTTATGTTGTCCTGGAGAGCTTGCAGAGCACTGGGGAAAGGCAGGCAGAGAATTCCCTGCTAGCACCTTCTCTCTGCGCGGGAATGAGAAGTGTTCACATTGCTTCGCAGAATCGCATTTGCGTCGCTTCAGAGAACACAAAAGCTTGTTCAGGACGAAAGAAAGCACAGAGCCCCAGATTTGCTGTTACCCTGGAGAGCTTGCAGAGCACTGGGGAAAGGCAGGCAGAGAATTCCCTGCTAGCACCTTCTCTGTGCGCGGGAAGGCAAAGTGTTCACATTTCCTCGCAGAATCGCTTTTGTGCAGAAAACACTAACACTTGTTCAGAACGAAAGAAAGCACAGAGCCCCAGATTTTATGTTGTCCTGGAGAGCTTGCAGAGCACTGGGGAAAGGCAGGCAGAGAATTCCCTGCTAGCACCTTCTCTGTGCCTGGGAAGAAGAAGTGTTCACATTGCTTCGCAGAATCGCTTTTGTGCAGAAAACACTAACACTTGTTCAGAACGAAAGAAAGCACAGAGCCCCAGATTTTATGTTGTCCTGGAGAGCTTGCAGAGCACTGGGGAAAGGCAGGCAGAGAATTCCCTGCTAGCACCTTCTCTGTTCCTGGGAAGCAGAAGTGTTCACATTGCTTCGCAGAATCGCTTTTGTGCAGAAAACACTAACACTTGTTCAGAACGAAAGAAAGCACAGAGCCCCAGATTTGCTGTTGTCCTGGAGAGCTTGCAGAGCACTGGGGAAAGGCAGGCAGAGAATTCCCTGCTAGCACCTTCTCTCTGCGCGGGAATGAGAAGTGTTCACATTGCTTCGCAGAATCGCTTTTGTGCAGAAAACACTAACACTTGTTCAGAACGAAAGAAAGCACAGAGACCCAGATTTTATGTTGTCCTGGAGAGCTTGCAGAGCACTGGGGAAAGGCAGGCAGAGAATTCCCTGCTAGCACCTTCTCTCTGCGCGGGAATGAGAAGTGTTCACATTGCTTCGCAGAATCGCTTTTGTGCAGAAAACACTAACACTTGTTCAGAACGAAAGAAAGCACAGAGCCCCAGATTTTATGTTGTCCTGGAGAGCTTGCAGAGCACTGGGGAAAGGCAGGCAGAGAATTCCCTGCTAGCACCTTCTCTCTGCGCGGGAATGAGAAGTGTTCACATTGCTTCGCAGAATCGCTTTTGTGCAGAAAACACTAACACTTGTTCAGAATGAAAGAAAGCACAGAGCCCCAGATTTGCTGTTACCCTGGAGAGCTTGCAGAGCACTGGGGAAAGGCAGGCAGAGAATTCCCTGCTAGCACCTTCTCTGTGCGCGGGAAGGCAAAGTGTTCACATTTCCTCGCAGAATCGCTTTTGTGCAGAAAACACTAACACTTGTTCAGAACGAAAGAAAGCACAGAGCCCCAGATTTTATGTTGTCCTGGAGAGCTTGCAGAGCACTGGGGAAAGGCAGGCAGAGAATTCCCTGCTAGCACCTTCTCTGTGCCTGGGAAGCAGAAGTGTTCACATTGCTTCGCAGAATCGCTTTTGTGCAGAAAACACTAACACTTGTTCAGAACGAAAGAAAGCACAGAGCCCCAGATTTGCTGTTGTCCTGGAGAGCTTGCAGAGCACTGGGGAAAGGCAGGCAGAGAATTCCCTGCTAGCACCTTCTCTGTGCCTGGGAAGCAGAAGTGTTCACATTGCTTCGCAGAATCGCTTTTGTGCAGAAAACACTAACACTTGTTCAGAACGAAAGAAAGCACAGAGCCCCAGATTTTATGTTGTCCTGGAGAGCTTGCAGAGCACTGGGGAAAGGCAGGCAGAGAATTCCCTGCTAGCACCTTCTCTCTGCACGGGAATGAGAAGTGTTCACATTGCTTCGCAGAATCGCTTTTGTGCAGAAAACACTAACACTTGTTCAGGACGAAAGAAAGCACAGAGCCCCAGATTTGCTGTTACCCTGGAGAGCTTGCAGAGCACTGGGGAAAGCAGGCAGAGAATTCCCTGCTAGCACCTTCTCTGTGCGCGGGAAGGCAAAGTGTTCACATTTCCTCGCAGAATCGCTTTTGTGCAGAAAACACTAACACTTGTTCAGAACGAAAGAAAGCACAGAGCCCCAGATTTTATGTTGTCCTGGAGAGCTTGCAGAGCACTGGGGAAAGGCAGGCAGAGAATTCCCTGCTAGCACCTTCTCGGTGCCTGGGAAGAAGAAGTGTTCACATTGCTTCGCAGAATCGCTTTTGTGCAGAAAACACTAACACTTGTTCAGAACGAAAGAAAGCACAGAGCCCCAGATTTGCTGTTGTCCTGGAGAGCTTGCAGAGCACTGGGGAAAGGCAGGCAGAGAATTCCCTGCTAGCACCTTCTCTGTGCCTGGGAAGCAGAAGTGTTCACATTGCTTCGCAGAATCGCTTTTGTGCAGAAAACACTAACACTTGTTCAGAACGAAAGAAAGCACAGAGCCCCAGATTTTATGTTGTCCTGGAGAGCTTGCAGAGCACTGGGGAAAGGCAGGCAGAGAATTCCCTGCTAGCACCTTCTCTGTGCCTGGGAAGCAGAAGTGTTCACATTGCTTGGCAGAATCGCTTTTGTGCAGAAAACAGTAACACTTGTTCAGAAGGAAAGAAAGCACAGAGCCCCAGATTTTATGTTGTCCTGGAGAGCTTGCAGAGCACTGGGGAAAGGCAGGCAGAGAATTCCCTGCTAGCACCTTCTCTGTGCCTGGGAAGCAGAAGTGTTCACATTGCTTCGCAGAATCGCTTTTGTGCAGAAAACACTAACACTTGTTCAGAACGAAAGAAAGCACAGAGCCCCAGATTTTATGTTGTCCTGGAGAGCTTGCAGAGCACTGGGGAAAGGCAGGCAGAGAATTCCCTGCTAGCACCTTCTCGGTGCCTGGGAAGAAGAAGTGTTCACATTGCTTCGCAGAATCGCTTTTGTGCAGAAAACACTTACACTTGTTCAGAACGAAAGAAAGCACAGAGCCCCAGATTTTATGTTGTCCTGGAGAGCTTGCAGAGCACTGGGGAAAGGCATGCAGAGAATTAACTGCTAGCACCTTCTCTCTGCGCGGGAATGAGAAGTGTTCACATTGCTTCGCAGAATCGCTTTTGTGCAGAAAACACTAACACTTGTTCAGGACGAAAGAAAGCACAGAGCCCCAGATTTGCTGTTACCCTGGAGAGCTTGCAGAGCACTGGGGAAAGCAGGCAGAGAATTCCCTGCTAGCACCTTCTCTGTGCGCGGGAAGGCAAAGTGTTCACATTTCCTCGCAGAATCGCTTTTGTGCAGAAAACACTAACACTTGTTCAGAACGAAAGAAAGCACAGAGCCCCAGATTTTATGTTGTCCTGGAGAGCTTGCAGAGCACTGGGGAAAGGCAGGCAGAGAATTCCCTGCTAGCACCTTCTCGGTGCCTGGGAAGAAGAAGTGTTCACATTGCTTCGCAGAATCGCTTTTGTGCAGAAAACACTAACACTTGTTCAGAACGAAAGAAAGCACAGAGCCCCAGATTTTATGTTGTCCTGGAGAGCTTGCAGAGCACTGGGGAAAGGCATGCAGAGAATTCCCTGCTAGCACCTTCTCTCTGCGCGGGAATGAGAAGTGTTCACATTGCTTCGCAGAATCGCTTTTGTGCAGAAAACACTAACACTTGTTCAGGACGAAAGAAAGCACAGAGCCCCAGATTTGCTGTTACCCTGGAGAGCTTGCAGAGCACTGGGGAAAGCAGGCAGAGAATTCCCTGCTAGCACCTTCTCTGTGCGCGGGAAGGCAAAGTGTTCACATTTCCTCGCAGAATCGCTTTTGTGCAGAAAACACTAACACTTGTTCAGAACGAAAGAAAGCACAGAGCCCCAGATTTTATGTTGTCCTGGAGAGCTTGCAGAGCACTGGGGAAAGGCAGGCAGAGAATTCCCTGCTAGCACCTTCTCGGTGCCTGGGAAGAAGAAGTGTTCACATTGCTTCGCAGAATCGCTTTTGTGCAGAAAACACTAACACTTGTTCAGAACGAAAGAAAGCACAGAGCCCCAGATTTTATGTTGTCCTGGAGAGCTTGCAGAGCACTGGGGAAAGGCATGCAGAGAATTCCCTGCTAGCACCTTCTCTCTGCGCGGGAATGAGAAGTGTTCACATTGCTTCGCAGAATCGCATTTGCGTCGCTTCAGAGAACACAAAAGCTTGTTCAGGACGAAAGAAAGCACAGAGCCCCAGATTTGCTGTTACCCTGGAGAGCTTGCAGAGCACTGGGGAAAGGCAGGCAGAGAATTCCCTGCTAGCACCTTCTCTGTGCGCGGGAAGGCAAAGTGTTCACATTTCCTCGCAGAATCGCTTTTGTGCAGAAAACACTAACACTTGTTCAGAACGAAAGAAAGCATAGAGCCCCAGATTTGCTGTTGTGCTGGAGAGCTTGCAGAGCACTGGGGAAAGGCAGGCAGAGAATTCCCTGCTAGCACCTTCTCTGTGCCTGGGAAGCAGAAGTGTTCACATTGCTTCGCAGAATCGCTTTTGTGCAGAAAACACTAACACTTGTTCAGAACGAAAGAAAGCACAGAGACCCAGATTTTATGTTGTCCTGGAGAGCTTGCAGAGCACTGGGGAAAGGCAGGCAGAGAATTCCCTGCTAGCACCTTCTCGGTGCCTGGGAAGAAGAAGTGTTCACATTGCTTCGAGAATCGCTTTTGTGCAGAAAACACTAACACTTGTTCAGAACGAAAGAAAGCACAGAGCCCCAGATTTGCTGTTGTCCTGGAGATATTGCAGAGCACTGGGGAATGGCAAGGAGAGAATTCCCTGCTAGCACCTTCTCTCTGCGCGGGAATGAGAAGTGTTGACATTGCTTCGCAGAATCGCTTTTGTGCAGAAAACAGTAACACTTGTTCAGAAGGAAAGAAAGCACAGAGCCCCAGATTTTATGTTGTCCTGGAGAGCTTGCAGAGCACTGGGGAAAGGCAGGCAGAGAATTCCCTGCTAGCACCTTCTCTGTGCCTGGGAAGCAGAAGTGTTCACATTGCTTCGCAGAATCGCTTTTGTGCAGAAAACACTAACACTTGTTCAGAACGAAAGAAAGCACAGAGCCCCAGATTTTATGTTGTCCTGGAGAGCTTGCAGAGCACTGGGGAAAGGCAGGCAGAGAATTCCCTGCTAGCACCTTCTCGGTGCCTGGGAAGAAGAAGTGTTCACATTGCTTCGCAGAATCGCTTTTGTGCAGAAAACACTAACACTTGTTCAGAACGAAAGAAAGCACAGAGCCCCAGATTTTATGTTGTCCTGGAGAGCTTGCAGAGCACTGGGGAAAGGCATGCAGAGAATTCCCTGCTAGCACCTTCTCTCTGCGCGGGAATGAGAAGTGTTCACATTGCTTCGCAGAATCGCATTTGCGTCGCTTCAGAGAACACAAAAGCTTGTTCAGGACGAAAGAAAGCACAGAGCCCCAGATTTGCTGTTACCCTGGAGAGCTTGCAGAGCACTGGGGAAAGGCAGGCAGAGAATTCCCTGCTAGCACCTTCTCTGTGCGCGGGAAGGCAAAGTGTTCACATTTCCTCGCAGAATCGCTTTTGTGCAGAAAACACTAACACTTGCTCAGAACGAAAGAAAGCACAGAGCCCCAGATTTTATGTTGTCCTGGAGAGCTTGCAGAGCACTGGGGAAAGGCAGGCAGAGAATTCCCTGCTAGCACCTTCTCTGTGCCTGGGAAGAAGAAGTGTTCACATTGCTTCGCAGAATCGCTTTTGTGCAGAAAACACTAACACTTGTTCAGAACGAAAGAAAGCACAGAGCCCCAGATTTGCTGTTGTCCTGGAGAGCTTGCAGAGCACTGGGGAAAGGCAGGCAGAGAATTCCCTGCTAGCACCTTCTCTGTGCCTGGGAAGCAGAAGTGTTCACATTGCTTCGCAGAATCGCTTTTGTGCAGAAAACACTAACACTTGTTCAGAACGAAAGAAAGCACAGAGCCCCAGATTTTATGTTGTCCTGGAGAGCTTGCAGAGCACTGGGGAAAGGCAGGCAGAGAATTCCCTGCTAGCACCTTCTCTGTTCCTGGGAAGCAGAAGTGTTCACATTGCTTCGCAGAATCGCTTTTGTGCAGAAAACACTAACACTTGTTCAGAACGAAAGAAAGCACAGAGCCCCAGATTCTATGTTGTCCTGGAGAGCTTGCAGAGCACTGGGGAAAGGCAGGCAGAGAATTCCCTGCTAGCACCTTCTCTCTGCGCGGGAATGAGAAGTGTTCACATTGCTTCGCAGAATCGCTTTTGTGCAGAAAACACTAACACTTGTTCAGAACGAAAGAAAGCACAGAGACCCAGATTTTATGTTGTCCTGGAGAGCTTGCAGAGCACTGGGGAAAGGCAGGCAGAGAATTCCCTGCTAGCACCTTCTCTCTGCGCGGGAATGAGAAGTGTTCACATTGCTTCGCAGAATCGCATTTGCGTCGCTTCAGAGAACACAAAAGCTTGTTCAGGACGAAAGAAAGCACAGAGCCCCAGATTTGCTGTTACCCTGGAGAGCTTGCAGAGCACTGGGGAAAGGCAGGCAGAGAATTCCCTGCTAGCACCTTCTCTGTGCGCGGGAAGGCAAAGTGTTCACATTTCCTCGCAGAATCGCTTTTGTGCAGAAAACACTAACACTTGTTCAGAACGAAAGAAAGCACAGAGCCCCAGATTTTATGTTGTCCTGGAGAGCTTGCAGAGCACTGGGGAAAGGCAGGCAGAGAATTCCCTGCTAGCACCTTCTCGGTGCCTGGGAAGAAGAAGTGTTCACATTGCTTCGCAGAATCGCTTTTGTGCAGAAAACACTAACACTTGTTCAGAACGAAAGAAAGCACAGAGCCCCAGATTTTATGTTGTCCTGGAGAGCTTGCAGAGCACTGGGGAAAGGCAGGCAGAGAATTCCCTGCTAGCACCTTCTCGGTGCCTGGGAAGAAGAAGTGTTCACATTGCTTCGCAGAATCGCTTTTGTGCAGAAAACACTAACACTTGTTCAGAACGAAAGAAAGCACAGAGCCCCAGATTTTATGTTGTCCTGGAGAGCTTGCAGAGCACTGGGGAAAGGCATGCAGAGAATTCCCTGCTAGCACCTTCTCTCTGCGCGGGAATGAGAAGTGTTCACATTGCTTCGCAGAATCGCATTTGCGTCGCTTCAGAGAACACAAAAGCTTGTTCAGGACGAAAGAAAGCACAGAGCCCCAGATTTGCTGTTACCCTGGAGAGCTTGCAGAGCACTGGGGAAAGGCAGGCAGAGAATTCCCTGCTAGCACCTTCTCTGTGCGCGGGAAGGCAAAGTGTTCACATTTCCTCGCAGAATCGCTTTTGTGCAGAAAACACTAACACTTGCTCAGAACGAAAGAAAGCACAGAGCCCCAGATTTTATGTTGTCCTGGAGAGCTTGCAGAGCACTGGGGAAAGGCAGGCAGAGAATTCCCTGCTAGCACCTTCTCTGTGCCTGGGAAGCAGAAGTGTTCACATTGCTTCGCAGAATCGCTTTTGTGCAGAAAACACTAACACTTGTTCAGAACGAAAGAAAGCACAGAGCCCCAGATTTTATGTTGTCCTGGAGAGCTTGCAGAGCACTGGGGAAAGGCAGGCAGAGAATTCCCTGCTAGCACCTTCTCTGTTCCTGGGAAGCAGAAGTGTTCACATTGCTTCGCAGAATCGCTTTTGTGCAGAAAACACTAACACTTGTTCAGAACGAAAGAAAGCACAGAGCCCCAGATTCTATGTTGTCCTGGAGAGCTTGCAGAGCACTGGGGAAAGGCAGGCAGAGAATTCCCTGCTAGCACCTTCTCTCTGCGCGGGAATGAGAAGTGTTCACATTGCTTCGCAGAATCGCTTTTGTGCAGAAAACACTAACACTTGTTCAGAACGAAAGAAAGCACAGAGACCCAGATTTTATGTTGTCCTGGAGAGCTTGCAGAGCACTGGGGAAAGGCAGGCAGAGAATTCCCTGCTAGCACCTTCTCTCTGCGCGGGAATGAGAAGTGTTCACATTGCTTCGCAGAATCGCTTTTGTGCAGAAAACACTAACACTTGTTCAGAACGAAAGAAAGCACAGAGCCCCAGATTTTATGTTGTCCTGGAGAGCTTGCAGAGCACTGGGGAAAGGCATGCAGAGAATTCCCTGCTAGCACCTTCTCTCTGCGCGGGAATGAGAAGTGTTCACATTTTTTCGCAGAATCGCATTTGCGTCGCTGCAGAGAACACAAAAGCTTGTTCAGGACGAAAGAAAGCACAGAGCCCCAGATTTGCTGTTACCCTGGAGAGCTTGCAGAGCACTGGGGAAAGGCAGGCAGAGAATTCCCTGCTAGCACCTTCTCTGTGCGCGGGAAGGCAAAGTGTTCACATTTCCTCGCAGAATCGCTTTTGTGCAGAAAACACTAACACTTGTTCAGAACGAAAGAAAGCACAGAGCCCCAGATTTTATGTTGTCCTGGAGAGCTTGCAGAGCACTGGGGAAAGGCAGGCAGAGAATTCCCTGCTAGCACCTTCTCTGTGCCTGGGAAGCAGAAGTGTTCACATTGCTTCGCAGAATCGCTTTTGTGCAGAAAACACTAACACTTGTTCAGAACGAAAGAAAGCACAGAGCCCCAGATTCTATGTTGTCCTGGAGAGCTTGCAGAGCACTGGGGAAAGGCAGGCAGAGAATTCCCTGCTAGCACCTTCTCTGTGCCTGGGAAGCAGAAGTGTTCACATTGCTTCGCAGAATCGCTTTTGTGCAGAAAACACTAACACTTGTTCAGAACGAAAGAAAGCACAGAGCCCCAGATTTTATGTTGTCCTGGAGAGCTTGCAGAGCACTGGGGAAAGGCAGGCAGAGAATTCCCTGCTAGCACCTTCTCTCTGCACGGGAATGAGAAGTGTTCACATTGCTTCGCAGAATCGCTTTTGTGCAGAAAACACTAACACTTGTTCAGGACGAAAGAAAGCACAGAGCCCCAGATTTGCTGTTACCCTGGAGAGCTTGCAGAGCACTGGGGAAAGCAGGCAGAGAATTCCCTGCTAGCACCTTCTCTGTGCGCGGGAAGGCAAAGTGTTCACATTTCCTTGCAGAATCGCTTTTGTGCAGAAAACACTAACACTTGTTCAGAACGAAAGAAAGCACAGAGCCCCAGATTTTATGTTGTCCTGGAGAGCTTGCAGAGCACTGGGGAAAGGCAGGCAGAGAATTCCCTGCTAGCACCTTCTCTCTGCGCGGGAATGAGAAGTGTTCACATTGCTTCGCAGAATCGCATTTGCGTCGCTTCAGAGAACACAAAAGCTTGTTCAGGACGAAAGAAAGCACAGAGCCCCAGATTTGCTGTTACCCTGGAGAGCTTGCAGAGCACTGGGGAAAGGCAGGCAGAGAATTCCCTGCTAGCACCTTCTCTGTGCGCGGGAAGGCAAAGTGTTCACATTTCCTCGCAGAATCGCTTTTGTGCAGAAAACACTAACACTTGTTCAGAACGAAAGAAAGCACAGAGCCCCAGATTTTATGTTGTCCTGGAGAGCTTGCAGAGCACTGGGGAAAGGCAGGCAGAGAATTCCCTGCTAGCACCTTCTCGGTGCCTGGGAAGAAGAAGTGTTCACATTGCTTCGCAGAATCGCTTTTGTGCAGAAAACACTAACACTTGTTCAGAACGAAAGAAAGCACAGAGCCCCAGATTTGCTGTTGTCCTGGAGAGCTTGCAGAGCACTGGGGAAAGGCAGGCAGAGAATTCCCTGCTAGCACCTTGTCTGTGCCTGGGAAGCAGAAGTGTTCACATTGCTTCGCAGAATCGCTTTTGTGCAGAAAACACTAACACTTGTTCAGAACGAAAGAAAGCACAGAGCCCCAGATTTTATGTTGTCCTGGAGAGCTTGCAGAGCACTGGGGAAAGGCAGGCAGAGAATTCCCTGCTAGCACCTTCTCTGTGCCTGGGAAGCAGAAGTGTTCACTTTGCTTCGCAGAATCGCTTTTGTGCAGAAAACACTAACACTTGTTCAGAACGAAAGAAAGCACAGAGACCCAGATTTTATGTTGTCCTGGAGAGCTTGCAGAGCACTGGGGAAAGGCAGGCAGAAAATTCCCTGCTAGCACCTTCTCTCTGCACGGGAATGAGAAGTGTTCACATTGCTTCGCAGAATCGCTTTTGTGCAGAAAACACTAACACTTGTTCAGGACGAAAGAAAGCACAGAGCCCCAGATTTGCTGTTACCCTGGAGAGCTTGCAGAGCACTGGGGAAAGCAGGCAGAGAATTCCCTGCTAGCACCTTCTCTGTGCGCGGGAAGGCAAAGTGTTCACATTTCCTCGCAGAATCGCTTTTGTGCAGAAAACACTAACACTTGTTCAGAACGAAAGAAAGCACAGAGCCCCAGATTTTATGTTGTCCTGGAGAGCTTGCAGAGCACTGGGGAAAGGCAGGCAGAGAATTCCCTGCTAGCACCTTCTCGGTGCCTGGGAAGAAGAAGTGTTCACATTGCTTCGCAGAATCGCTTTTGTGCAGAAAACACTAACACTTGTTCAGAACGAAAGAAAGCACAGAGCCCCAGATTTTATGTTGTCCTGGAGAGCTTGCAGAGCACTAGGGAAAGGCATGCAGAGAATTCCCTGCTAGCACCTTCTCTCTGCGCGGGAATGAGAAGTGTTCACATTGCTTCGCAGAATCGCATTTGCGTCGCTTCAGAGAACACAAAAGCTTGTTCAGGACGAAAGAAAGCACAGAGCCCCAGATTTGCTGTTACCCTGGAGAGCTTGCAGAGCACTGGGGAAAGGCAGGCAGAGAATTCCCTGCTAGCACCTTCTCTGTGCGCGGGAAGGCAAAGTGTTCACATTTCCTCGCAGAATCGCTTTTGTGCAGAAAACACTAACACTTGTTCAGAACGAAAGAAAGCACAGAGCCCCAGATTTTATGTTGTCCTGGAGAGCTTGCAGAGCACTGGGGAAAGGCAGGCAGAGAATTCCCTGCTAGCACCTTCTCTGTGCCTTGGAAGCAGAAGTGTTCACATTGCTTCGCAGAATCGCTTTTGTGCAGAAAACACTAACACTTGTTCAGAACGAAAGAAAGCACAGAGCCCCAGATTTGCTGTTGTCCTGGAGAGCTTGCAGAGCACTGGGGAAAGGCAGGCAGAGAATTCCCTGCTAGCACCTTCTCTGTGCCTGGGAAGCAGAAGTGTTCACATTGCTTCGCAGAATCGCTTTTGTGCAGAAAACACTAACACTTGTTCAGAACGAAAGAAAGCACAGAGCCCCAGATTTTATGTTGTCCTGGAGAGCTTGCAGAGCACTGGGGAAAGGCAGGCAGAGAATTCCCTGCTAGCACCTTCTCTGTTCCTGGGAAGCAGAAGTGTTCACATTGCTTCGCAGAATCGCTTTTGTGCAGAAAACACTAACACTTGTTCAGAACGAAAGAAAGCACAGAGCCCCAGATTCTATGTTGTCCTGGAGAGCTTGCAGAGCACTGGGGAAAGGCAGGCAGAGAATTCCCTGCTAGCACCTTCTCTCTGCGCGGGAATGAGAAGTGTTCACATTGCTTCGCAGAATCGCTTTTGTGCAGAAAACACTAACACTTGTTCAGAACGAAAGAAAGCACAGAGACCCAGATTTTATGTTGTCCTGGAGAGCTTGCAGAGCACTGGGGAAAGGCAGGCAGAGAATTCCCTGCTAGCACCTTCTCTCTGCGCGGGAATGAGAAGTGTTCACATTGCTTCGCAGAATCGCTTTTGTGCAGAAAACACTAACACTTGTTCAGAACGAAAGAAAGCACAGAGCCCCAGATTTTATGTTGTCCTGGAGAGCTTGCAGAGCACTGGGGAAAGGCATGCAGAGAATTCCCTGCTAGCACCTTCTCTCTGCGCGGGAATGAGAAGTGTTCACATTTTTTCGCAGAATCGCATTTGCGTCGCTGCAGAGAACACAAAAGCTTGTTCAGGACGAAAGAAAGCACAGAGCCCCAGATTTGCTGTTACCCTGGAGAGCTTGCAGAGCACTGGGGAAAGGCAGGCAGAGAATTCCCTGCTAGCACCTTCTCTGTGCGCGGGAAGGCAAAGTGTTCACATTTCCTCGCAGAATCGCTTTTGTGCAGAAAACACTAACACTTGTTCAGAACGAAAGAAAGCACAGAGCCCCAGATTTTATGTTGTCCTGGAGAGCTTGCAGAGCACTGGGGAAAGGCAGGCAGAGAATTCCCTGCTAGCACCTTCTCTGTGCCTGGGAAGCAGAAGTGTTCACATTGCTTCGCAGAATCGCTTTTGTGCAGAAAACACTAACACTTGTTCAGAACGAAAGAAAGCACAGAGCCCCAGATTTTATGTTGTCCTGGAGAGCTTGCAGAGCACTGGGGAAAGGCAGGCAGAGAATTCCCTGCTAGCACCTTCTCTCTGCACGGGAATGAGAAGTGTTCACATTGCTTCGCAGAATCGCTTTTGTGCAGAAAACACTAACACTTGTTCAGGACGAAAGAAAGCACAGAGCCCCAGATTTGCTGTTACCCTGGAGAGCTTGCAGAGCACTGGGGAAAGCAGGCAGAGAATTCCCTGCTAGCACCTTCTCTGTGCGCGGGAAGGCAAAGTGTTCACATTTCCTCGCAGAATCGCTTTTGTGCAGAAAACACTAACACTTGTTCAGAACGAAAGAAAGCACAGAGCCCCAGATTTTATGTTGTCCTGGAGAGCTTGCAGAGCACTGGGGAAAGGCAGGCAGAGAATTCCCTGCTAGCACCTTCTCGGTGCCTGGGAAGAAGAAGTGTTCACATTGCTTCGCAGAATCGCTTTTGTGCAGAAAACACTAACACTTGTTCAGAACGAAAGAAAGCACAGAGCCCCAGATTTGCTGTTGTCCTGGAGAGCTTGCAGAGCACTGGGGAAAGGCAGGCAGAGAATTCCCTGCTAGCACCTTCTCTGTGCCTGGGAAGAAGAAGTGTTCACATTGCTTCGCAGAATCGCTTTTGTGCAGAAAACACTAACACTTGTTCAGAACGAAAGAAAGCACAGAGCCCCAGATTTTATGTTGTCCTGGAGAGCTTGCAGAGCACTGGGGAAAGGCAGGCAGAGAATTCCCTGCTAGCACCTTCTCTGTGCCTGGGAAGCAGAAGTGTTCACATTGCTTCGCAGAATCGCTTTTGTGCAGAAAACACTAACACTTGTTCAGAATGAAAGAAAGCACAGAGACCCAGATTTTATGTTGTCCTGGAGAGATTGCAGAGCACTGGGGAATGGCAAGGAGAGAATTCCCTGCTAGCACCTTCTCTCTGCGCGGGAATGAGAAGTGTTGACATTGCTTCGCAGAATCGCTTTTGTGCAGAAAACACTAACACTTGTTCAGAACGAAAGAAAGCACAGAGCCCCAGATTTGCTGTTGTCCTGGAGAGCTTGCAGAGCACTGGGGAAAGGCAGGCAGAGAATTCCCTGCTAGCACCTTCTCTGTGCCTGGGAAGCAGAAGTGTTCACATTGCTTGGCAGAATCGCTTTTGTGCAGAAAACAGTAACACTTGTTCAGAAGGAAAGAAAGCACAGAGCCCCAGATTTTATGTTGTCCTGGAGAGCTTGCAGAGCACTGGGGAAAGGCAGGCAGAGAATTCCCTGCTAGCACCTTCTCGGTGCCTGGGAAGCAGAAGTGTTCACATTGCTTCGCAGAATCGCTTTTGTGCAGAAAACACTAACACTTGTTCAGAACGAAAGAAAGCACAGAGCCCCAGATTTTATGTTGTCCTGGAGAGCTTGCAGAGCACTAGGGAAAGGCATGCAGAGAATTCCCTGCTAGCACCTTCTCTCTGCGCGGGAATGAGAAGTGTTCACATTGCTTCGCAGAATCGCATTTGCGTCGCTTCAGAGAACACAAAAGCTTGTTCAGGACGAAAGAAAGCACAGAGCCCCAGATTTGCTGTTACCCTGGAGAGCTTGCAGAGCACTGGGGAAAGGCAGGCAGAGAATTCCCTGCTAGCACCTTCTCTGTGCGCGGGAAGGCAAAGTGTTCACATTTCCTCGCAGAATCGCTTTTGTGCAGAAAACACTAACACTTGTTCAGAACGAAAGAAAGCACAGAGCCCCAGATTTTATGTTGTCCTGGAGAGCTTGCAGAGCACTGGGGAAAGGCAGGCAGAGAATTCCCTGCTAGCACCTTCTCTGTGCCTTGGAAGCAGAAGTGTTCACATTGCTTCGCAGAATCGCTTTTGTGCAGAAAACACTAACACTTGTTCAGAACGAAAGAAAGCACAGAGCCCCAGATTTGCTGTTGTCCTGGAGAGCTTGCAGAGCACTGGGGAAAGGCAGGCAGAGAATTCCCTGCTAGCACCTTCTCTGTGCCTGGGAAGCAGAAGTGTTCACATTGCTTCGCAGAATCGCTTTTGTGCAGAAAACACTAACACTTGTTCAGAACGAAAGAAAGCACAGAGCCCCAGATTTTATGTTGTCCTGGAGAGCTTGCAGAGCACTGGGGAAAGGCAGGCAGAGAATTCCCTGCTAGCACCTTCTCTGTTCCTGGGAAGCAGAAGTGTTCACATTGCTTCGCAGAATCGCTTTTGTGCAGAAAACACTAACACTTGTTCAGAACGAAAGAAAGCACAGAGCCCCAGATTCTATGTTGTCCTGGAGAGCTTGCAGAGCACTGGGGAAAGGCAGGCAGAGAATTCCCTGCTAGCACCTTCTCTCTGCGCGGGAATGAGAAGTGTTCACATTGCTTCGCAGAATCGCTTTTGTGCAGAAAACACTAACACTTGTTCAGAACGAAAGAAAGCACAGAGACCCAGATTTTATGTTGTCCTGGAGAGCTTGCAGAGCACTGGGGAAAGCAGGCAGAGAATTCCCTGCTAGCACCTTCTCTGTGCGCGGGAAGGCAAAGTGTTCACATTTCCTCGCAGAATCGCTTTTGTGCAGAAAACACTAACACTTGTTCAGAACGAAAGAAAGCACAGAGCCCCAGATTTTATGTTGTCCTGGAGAGCTTGCAGAGCACTGGGGAAAGGCAGGCAGAGAATTCCCTGCTAGCACCTTCTCGGTGCCTGGGAAGAAGAAGTGTTCACATTGCTTCGCAGAATCGCTTTTGTGCAGAAAACACTAACACTTGTTCAGAACGAAAGAAAGCACAGAGCCCCAGATTTTATGTTGTCCTGGAGAGCTTGCAGAGCACTGGGGAAAGGCATGCAGAGAATTCCCTGCTAGCACCTTCTCTCTGCGCGGGAATGAGAAGTGTTCACATTGCTTCGCAGAATCGCATTTGCGTCGCTTCAGAGAACACAAAAGCTTGTTCAGGACGAAAGAAAGCACAGAGCCCCAGATTTGCTGTTACCCTGGAGAGCTTGCAGAGCACTGGGGAAAGGCAGGCAGAGAATTCCCTGCTAGCACCTTCTCTGTGCGCGGGAAGGCAAAGTGTTCACATTTCCTCGCAGAATCGCTTTTGTGCAGAAAACACTAACACTTGTTCAGAACGAAAGAAAGCACAGAGCCCCAGATTTTATGTTGTCCTGGAGAGCTTGCAGAGCACTGGGGAAAGGCAGGCAGAGAATTCCCTGCTAGCACCTTCTCTGTGCCTTGGAAGCAGAAGTGTTCACATTGCTTCGCAGAATCGCTTTTGTGCAGAAAACACTAACACTTGTTCAGAACGAAAGAAAGCACAGAGCCCCAGATTTGCTGTTGTCCTGGAGAGCTTGCAGAGCACTGGGGAAAGGCAGGCAGAGAATTCCCTGCTAGCACCTTCTCTGTGCCTGGGAAGCAGAAGTGTTCACATTGCTTCGCAGAATCGCTTTTGTGCAGAAAACACTAACACTTGTTCAGAACGAAAGAAAGCACAGAGCCCCAGATTTTATGTTGTCCTGGAGAGCTTGCAGAGCACTGGGGAAAGGCAGGCAGAGAATTCCCTGCTAGCACCTTCTCTGTTCCTGGGAAGCAGAAGTGTTCACATTGCTTCGCAGAATCGCTTTTGTGCAGAAAACACTAACACTTGTTCAGAACGAAAGAAAGCACAGAGCCCCAGATTCTATGTTGTCCTGGAGAGCTTGCAGAGCACTGGGGAAAGGCAGGCAGAGAATTCCCTGCTAGCACCTTCTCTCTGCGCGGGAATGAGAAGTGTTCACATTGCTTCGCAGAATCGCTTTTGTGCAGAAAACACTAACACTTGTTCAGAACGAAAGAAAGCACAGAGACCCAGATTTTATGTTGTCCTGGAGAGCTTGCAGAGCACTGGGGAAAGGCAGGCAGAGAATTCCCTGCTAGCACCTTCTCTCTGCGCGGGAATGAGAAGTGTTCACATTGCTTCGCAGAATCGCTTTTGTGCAGAAAACACTAACACTTGTTCAGAACGAAAGAAAGCACAGAGCCCCAGATTTTATGTTGTCCTGGAGAGCTTGCAGAGCACTGGGGAAAGGCATGCAGAGAATTCCCTGCTAGCACCTTCTCTCTGCGCGGGAATGAGAAGTGTTCACATTTTTTCGCAGAATCGCATTTGCGTCGCTGCAGAGAACACAAAAGCTTGTTCAGGACGAAAGAAAGCACAGAGCCCCAGATTTTATGTTGTCCTGGAGAGCTTGCAGAGCACTGGGGAAAGGCAGGCAGAGAATTCCCTGCTAGCACCTTCTCTGTGCGCGGGAAGGCAAAGTGTTCACATTTCCTCGCAGAATCGCTTTTGTGCAGAAAACACTAACACTTGTTCAGAACGAAAGAAAGCACAGAGCCCCAGATTTTATGTTGTCCTGGAGAGCTTGCAGAGCACTGGGGAAAGGCAGGCAGAGAATTCCCTGCTAGCACCTTCTCTGTGCCTGGGAAGCAGAAGTGTTCACATTGCTTCGCAGAATCGCTTTTGTGCAGAAAACACTAACACTTGTTCAGAACGAAAGAAAGCACAGAGCCCCAGATTTTATGTTGTGCTGGAGAGCTTGCAGAGCACTGGGGAAAGGCAGGCAGAGAATTCCCTGCTAGCACCTTCTCTCTGCACGGGAATGAGAAGTGTTCACATTGCTTCGCAGAATCGCTTTTGTGCAGAAAACACTAACACTTGTTCAGGACGAAAGAAAGCACAGAGCCCCAGATTTGCTGTTACCCTGGAGAGCTTGCAGAGCACTGGGGAAAGCAGGCAGAGAATTCCCTGCTAGCACCTTCTCTGTGCGCGGGAAGGCAAAGTGTTCACATTTCCTCGCAGAATCGCTTTTGTGCAGAAAACACTAACACTTGTTCAGAACGAAAGAAAGCACAGAGCCCCAGATTTTATGTTGTCCTGGAGAGCTTGCAGAGCACTGGGGAAAGGCAGGCAGAGAATTCCCTGCTAGCACCTTCTCGGTGCCTGGGAAGAAGAAGTGTTCACATTGCTTCGCAGAATCGCTTTTGTGCAGAAAACACTAACACTTGTTCAGAACGAAAGAAAGCACAGAGCCCCAGATTTGCTGTTGTCCTGGAGAGCTTGCAGAGCACTGGGGAAAGGCAGGCAGAGAATTCCCTGCTAGCACCTTCTCTGTGCCTGGGAAGAAGAAGTGTTCACATTGCTTCGCAGAATCGCTTTTGTGCAGAAAACACTAACACTTGTTCAGAACGAAAGAAAGCACAGAGCCCCAGATTTTATGTTGTCCTGGAGAGCTTGCAGAGCACTGGGGAAAGGCAGGCAGAGAATTCCCTGCTAGCACCTTCTCTGTGCCTGGGAAGCAGAAGTGTTCACATTGCTTCGCAGAATCGCTTTTGTGCAGAAAACACTAACACTTGTTCAGAATGAAAGAAAGCACAGAGACCCAGATTTTATGTTGTCCTGGAGAGATTGCAGAGCACTGGGGAATGGCAAGGAGAGAATTCCCTGCTAGCACCTTCTCTCTGCGCGGGAATGAGAAGTGTTGACATTGCTTCGCAGAATCGCTTTTGTGCAGAAAACACTAACACTTGTTCAGAACGAAAGAAAGCACAGAGCCCCAGATTTGCTGTTGTCCTGGAGAGCTTGCAGAGCACTGGGGAAAGGCAGGCAGAGAATTCCCTGCTAGCACCTTCTCTGTGCCTGGGAAGCAGAAGTGTTCACATTGCTTGGCAGAATCGCTTTTGTGCAGAAAACAGTAACACTTGTTCAGAAGGAAAGAAAGCACAGAGCCCCAGATTTTATGTTGTCCTGGAGAGCTTGCAGAGCACTGGGGAAAGGCAGGCAGAGAATTCCCTGCTAGCACCTTCTCTGTGCCTGGGAAGCAGAAGTGTTCACATTGCTTCGCAGAATCGCTTTTGTGCAGAAAACACTAACACTTGTTCAGAACGAAAGAAAGCACAGAGCCCCAGATTTTATGTTGTCCTGGAGAGCTTGCAGAGCACTGGGGAAAGGCAGGCAGAGAATTCCCTGCTAGCACCTTCTCGGTGCCTGGGAAGAAGAAGTGTTCACATTGCTTCGCAGAATCGCTTTTGTGCAGAAAACACTTACACTTGTTCAGAACGAAAGAAAGCACAGAGCCCCAGATTTTATGTTGTCCTGGAGAGCTTGCAGAGCACTGGGGAAAGGCATGCAGAGAATTAACTGCTAGCACCTTCTCTCTGCGCGGGAATGAGAAGTGTTCACATTGCTTCGCAGAATCGCTTTTGTGCAGAAAACACTAACACTTGTTCAGGACGAAAGAAAGCACAGAGCCCCAGATTTGCTGTTACCCTGGAGAGCTTGCAGAGCACTGGGGAAAGCAGGCAGAGAATTCCCTGCTAGCACCTTCTCTGTGCGCGGGAAGGCAAAGTGTTCACATTTCCTCGCAGAATCGCTTTTGTGCAGAAAACACTAACACTTGTTCAGAACGAAAGAAAGCACAGAGCCCCAGATTTTATGTTGTCCTGGAGAGCTTGCAGAGCACTGGGGAAAGGCAGGCAGAGAATTCCCTGCTAGCACCTTCTCGGTGCCTGGGAAGAAGAAGTGTTCACATTGCTTCGCAGAATCGCTTTTGTGCAGAAAACACTAACACTTGTTCAGAACGAAAGAAAGCACAGAGCCCCAGATTTTATGTTGTCCGGGAGAGCTTGCAGAGCACTGGGGAAAGGCATGCAGAGAATTCCCTGCTAGCACCTTCTCTCTGCGCGGGAATGAGAAGTGTTCACATTGCTTCGCAGAATCGCATTTGCGTCGCTTCAGAGAACACAAAAGCTTGTTCAGGACGAAAGAAAGCACAGAGCCCCAGATTTGCTGTTACCCTGGAGAGCTTGCAGAGCACTGGGGAAAGGCAGGCAGAGAATTCCCTGCTAGCACCTTCTCTGTGCGCGGGAAGGCAAAGTGTTCACATTTCCTCGCAGAATCGCTTTTGTGCAGAAAACACTAACACTTGTTCAGAACGAAAGAAAGCACAGAGCCCCAGATTTTATGTTGTCCTGGAGAGCTTGCAGAGCACTGGGGAAAGGCAGGCAGAGAATTCCCTGCTAGCACCTTCTCTGTGCCTGGGAAGAAGAAGTGTTCACATTGCTTCGCAGAATCGCTTTTGTGCAGAAAACACTAACACTTGTTCAGAACGAAAGAAAGCACAGAGCCCCAGATTTGCTGTTGTCCTGGAGAGCTTGCAGAGCACTGGGGAAAGGCAGGCAGAGAATTCCCTGCTAGCACCTTCTCGGTGCCTGGGAAGCAGAAGTGTTCACATTGCTTCGCAGAATCGCTTTTGTGCAGAAAACACTAACACTTGTTCAGAACGAAAGAAAGCACAGAGCCCCAGATTTGCTGTTGTCCTGGAGAGCTTGCAGAGCACTGGGGAAAGGCAGGCAGAGAATTCCCTGCTAGCACCTTCTCTCTGCGCGGGAATGAGAAGTGTTCACATTGCTTCGCAGAATCGCATTTGCGTCGCTTCAGAGAACACAAAAGCTTGTTCAGGACGAAAGAAAGCACAGAGCCCCAGATTTGCTGTTACCCTGGAGAGCTTGCAGAGCACTGGGGAAAGGCAGGCAGAGAATTCCCTGCTAGCACCTTCTGTGTGCGCGGGAAGGCAAAGTGTTCACATTTCCTCGCAGAATCGCTTTTGTGCAGAAAACACTAACACTTGTTCAGAACGAAAGAAAGCACAGAGCCCCAGATTTTATGTTGTCCTGGAGAGCTTGCAGAGCACTGGGGAAAGGCAGGCAGAGAATTCCCTGCTAGCACCTTCTCTGTGCCTGGGAAGAAGAAGTGTTCACATTGCTTCGCAGAATCGCTTTTGTGCAGAAAACACTAACACTTGTTCAGAACGAAAGAAAGCACAGAGCCCCAGATTTTATGTTGTCCTGGAGAGCTTGCAGAGCACTGGGGAAAGGCATGCAGAGAATTCCCTGCTAGCACCTTCTCTCTGCGCGGGAATGAGAAGTGTTCACATTGCTTCGCAGAATCGCATTTGCGTCGCTTCAGAGAACACAAAAGCTTGTTCAGGACGAAAGAAAGCACAGAGCCCCAGATTTGCTGTTACCCTGGAGAGCTTGCAGAGCACTGGGGAAAGGCAGGCAGAGAATTCCCTGCTAGCACCTTCTCTCTGCGCGGGAATGAGAAGTGTTGACATTGCTTCGCAGAATCGCTTTTGTGCAGAAAACACTAACACTTGTTCAGAACGAAAGAAAGCACAGAGCCCCAGATTTTATGTTGTCCTGGAGAGCTTGCAGAGCACTGGGGAAAGGCAGGCAGAGAATTCCCTGCTAGCACCTTCTCTGTGCCTGGGAAGCAGAAGTGTTCACATTGCTTCGCAGAATCGCTTTTGTGCAGAAAACACTAACACTTGTTCAGAACGAAAAAAAGCACAGAGACCCAGATTTTATGTTGTCCTGGAGAGATTGCAGAGCACTGGGGAATGGCAAGGAGTGAATTCCCTGCTAGCACCTTCTCTCTGCGCGGGAATGAGAAGTGTTGACATTGCTTCGCAGAATCGCTTTTGTGCAGAAAACACTAACACTTGTTCAGAACGAAAGAAAGCACAGAGCCCCAGATTTGCTGTTGTCCTGGAGAGCTTGCAGAGCACTGGGGAAAGGCAGGCAGAGAATTCCCTGCTAGCACCTTCTCTGTGCCTGGGAAGCAGAAGTGTTCACATTGCTTGGCAGAATCGCTTTTGTGCAGAAAACAGTAACACTTGTTCAGAACGAAAGAAAGCACAGAGCCCCAGATTTGCTGTTGTCCTGGAGAGCTTGCAGAGCACTGGGGAAAGGCAGGCAGAGAATTCCCTGCTAGCACCTTCTCTGTGCCTGGGAAGCAGAAGTGTTCACATTGCTTCGCAGAATCGCTTTTGTGCAGAAAACACTAACACTTGTTCAGAACGAAAGAAAGCACAGAGCCCCAGATTTTATGTTGTCCTGGAGAGCTTGCAGAGCACTGGGGAAAGGCAGGCAGAGAATTCCCTGCTAGCACCTTCTCGGTGCCTGGGAAGAAGAAGTGTTCACATTGCTTCGCAGAATCGCTTTTGTGCAGAAAACACTTACACTTGTTCAGAACGAAAGAAAGCACAGAGCCCCAGATTTTATGTTGTCCTGGAGAGCTTGCAGAGCACTGGGGAAAGGCATGCAGAGAATTAACTGCTAGCACCTTCTCTCTGCGCGGGAATGAGAAGTGTTCACATTGCTTCGCAGAATCGCTTTTGTGCAGAAAACACTAACACTTGTTCAGGACGAAAGAAAGCACAGAGCCCCAGATTTGCTGTTACCCTGGAGAGCTTGCAGAGCACTGGGGAAAGCAGGCAGAGAATTCCCTGCTAGCACCTTCTCTGTGCGCGGGAAGGCAAAGTGTTCACATTTCCTCGCAGAATCGCTTTTGTGCAGAAAACACTAACACTTGTTCAGAACGAAAGAAAGCACAGAGCCCCAGATTTTATGTTGTCCTGGAGAGCTTGCAGAGAACTGGGGAAAGGCAGGCAGAGAATTCCCTGCTAGCACCTTCTCTCTGCGCGGGAATGAGAAGTGTTCACATTGCTTCGCAGAATCGCATTTGCGTCGCTTCAGAGAACACAAAAGCTTGTTCAGGACGAAAGAAAGCACAGAGCCCCAGATTTGCTGTTACCCTGGAGAGCTTGCAGAGCACTGGGGAAAGGCAGGCAGAGAATTCCCTGCTAGCACCTTCTCTCTGCGCGGGAATGAGAAGTGTTGACATTGCTTCGCAGAATCGCTTTTGTGCAGAAAACACTAACACTTGTTCAGAACGAAAGAAAGCACAGAGCCCCAGATTTTATGTTGTCCTGGAGAGCTTGCAGAGCACTGGGGAAAGGCAGGCAGAGAATTCCCTGCTAGCACCTTCTCTGTGCCTGGGAAGCAGAAGTGTTCACATTGCTTCGCAGAATCGCTTTTGTGCAGAAAACACTAACACTTGTTCAGGACGAAAGAAAGCACAGAGCCCCAGATTTGCTGTTACCCTGGAGAGCTTGCAGAGCACTGGGGAAAGGCAGGCAGAGAATTCCCTGCTAGCACCTTCTCTGTGCGCGGGAAGGCAAAGTGTTCACATTTCCTCGCAGAATCGCTTTTGTGCAGAAAACACTAACACTTGTTCAGAACGAAAGAAAGCACAGAGCCCCAGATTTTATGTTGTCCTGGAGAGCTTGCAGAGCACTGGGGAAAGGCAGGCAGAGAATTCCCTGCTAGCACCTTCTCTGTGCCTGGGAAGAAGAAGTGTTCACATTGCTTCGCAGAATCGCTTTTGTGCAGAAAACACTAACACTTGTTCAGAACGAAAGAAAGCACAGAGCCCCAGATTTGCTGTTGTCCTGGAGAGCTTGCAGAGCACTGGGGAAAGGCAGGCAGAGAATTCCCTGCTAGCACCTTCTCGGTGCCTGGGAAGCAGAAGTGTTCACATTGCTTCGCAGAATCGCTTTTGTGCAGAAAACACTAACACTTGTTCAGAACGAAAGAAAGCACAGAGCCCCAGATTTGCTGTTGTCCTGGAGAGCTTGCAGAGCACTGGGGAAAGGCAGGCAGAGAATTCCCTGCTAGCACCTTCTCTCTGCGCGGGAATGAGAAGTGTTCACATTGCTTCGCAGAATCGCATTTGTGTCGCTTCAGAGAACACAAAAGCTTGTTCAGGACGAAAGAAAGCACAGAGCCCCAGATTTGCTGTTACCCTGGAGAGCTTGCAGAGCACTGGGGAAAGGCAGGCAGAGAATTCCCTGCTAGCACCTTCTGTGTGCGCGGGAAGGCAAAGTGTTCACATTTCCTCGCAGAATCGCTTTTGTGCAGAAAACACTAACACTTGTTCAGAACGAAAGAAAGCACAGAGCCCCAGATTTTATGTTGTCCTGGAGAGCTTGCAGAGCACTGGGGAAAGGCAGGCAGAGAATTCCCTGCTAGCACCTTCTCTGTGCCTGGGAAGAAGAAGTGTTCACATTGCTTCGCAGAATCGCTTTTGTGCAGAAAACACTAACACTTGTTCAGAACGAAAGAAAGCACAGAGCCCCAGATTTTATGTTGTGCTGGAGAGCTTGCAGAGCACTGGGGAAAGGCATGCAGAGAATTCCCTGCTAGCACCTTCTCTCTGCGCGGGAATGAGAAGTGTTCACATTGCTTCGCAGAATCGCATTTGCGTCGCTTCAGAGAACACAAAAGCTTGTTCAGGACGAAAGAAAGCACAGAGCCCCAGATTTGCTGTTACCCTGGAGAGCTTGCAGAGCACTGGGGAAAGGCAGGCAGAGAATTCCCTGCTAGCACCTTCTCTCTGCGCGGGAATGAGAAGTGTTGACATTGCTTCGCAGAATCGCTTTTGTGCAGAAAACACTAACACTTGTTCAGAACGAAAGAAAGCACAGAGCCCCAGATTTTATGTTGTCCTGGAGAGCTTGCAGAGCACTGGGGAAAGGCAGGCAGAGAATTCCCTGCTAGCACCTTCTCTGTGCCTGGGAAGCAGAAGTGTTCACATTGCTTCGCAGAATCGCTTTTGTGCAGAAAACACTAACACTTGTTCAGAACGAAAGAAAGCACAGAGACCCAGATTTTATGTTGTCCTGGAGAGATTGCAGAGCACTGGGGAATGGCAAGGAGAGAATTCCCTGCTAGCACCTTCTCTCTGCGCGGGAATGAGAAGTGTTGACATTGCTTCGCAGAATCGCTTTTGTGCAGAAAACACTAACACTTGTTCAGAACGAAAGAAAGCACAGAGCCCCAGATTTGCTGTTGTCCTGGAGAGCTTGCAGAGCACTGGGGAAAGGCAGGCAGAGAATTCCCTGCTAGCACCTTCTCTGTGCCTGGGAAGCAGAAGTGTTCACATTGCTTGGCAGAATCGCTTTTGTGCAGAAAACAGTAACACTTGTTCAGAACGAAAGAAAGCACAGAGCCCCAGATTTGCTGTTGTCCTGGAGAGCTTGCAGAGCACTGGGGAAAGGCAGGCAGAGAATTCCCTGCTAGCACCTTCTCTGTGCCTGGGAAGCAGAAGTGTTCACATTGCTTCGCAGAATCGCTTTTGTGCAGAAAACACTAACACTTGTTCAGAACGAAAGAAAGCACAGAGCCCCAGATTTTATGTTGTCCTGGAGAGCTTGCAGAGCACTGGGGAAAGGCAGGCAGAGAATTCCCTGCTAGCACCTTCTCGGTGCCTGGGAAGAAGAAGTGTTCACATTGCTTCGCAGAATCGCTTTTGTGCAGAAAACACTTACACTTGTTCAGAACGAAAGAAAGCACAGAGCCCCAGATTTTATGTTGTCCTGGAGAGCTTGCAGAGCACTGGGGAAAGGCATGCAGAGAATTAACTGCTAGCACCTTCTCTCTGCGCGGGAATGAGAAGTGTTCACATTGCTTCGCAGAATCGCTTTTGTGCAGAAAACACTAACACTTGTTCAGGACGAAAGAAAGCACAGAGCCCCAGATTTGCTGTTACCCTGGAGAGCTTGCAGAGCACTGGGGAAAGCAGGCAGAGAATTCCCTGCTAGCACCTTCTCGGTGCCTGGGAAGAAGAAGTGTTCACATTGCTTCGCAGAATCGCTTTTGTGCAGAAAACACTAACACTTGTTCAGAACGAAAGAAAGCACAGAGCCCCAGATTTTATGTTGTCCTGGAGAGCTTGCAGAGCACTGGGGAAAGGCAGGCAGAGAATTCCCTGCTAGCACCTTCTCGGTGCCTGGGAAGAAGAAGTGTTCACATTGCTTCGCAGAATCGCTTTTGTGCAGAAAACACTAACACTTGTTCAGAACGAAAGAAAGCACAGAGCCCCAGATTTTATGTTGTCCTGGAGAGCTTGCAGAGCACTGGGGAAAGGCATGCAGAGAATTCCCTGCTAGCACCTTCTCTCTGCGCGGGAATGAGAAGTGTTCACATTGCTTCGCAGAATCGCATTTGCGTCGCTTCAGAGAACACAAAAGCTTGTTCAGGACGAAAGAAAGCACAGAGCCCCAGATTTGCTGTTACCCTGGAGAGCTTGCAGAGCACTGGGGAAAGGCAGGCAGAGAATTCCCTGCTAGCACCTTCTGTGTGCGCGGGAAGGCAAAGTGTTCACATTTCCTCGCAGAATCGCTTTTGTGCAGAAAACACTAACACTTGTTCAGAACGAAAGAAAGCACAGAGCCCCAGATTTTATGTTGTCCTGGAGAGCTTGCAGAGCACTGGGGAAAGGCAGGCAGAGAATTCCCTGCTAGCACCTTCTCTGTGCCTGGGAAGAAGAAGTGTTCACATTGCTTCGCAGAATCGCTTTTGTGCAGAAAACACTAACACTTGTTCAGAACGAAAGAAAGCACAGAGCCCCAGATTTTATGTTGTCCTGGAGAGCTTGCAGAGCACTGGGGAAAGGCATGCAGAGAATTCCCTGCTAGCACCTTCTCTCTGCGCGGGAATGAGAAGTGTTCACATTGCTTCGCAGAATCGCATTTGCGTCGCTTCAGAGAACACAAAAGCTTGTTCAGGACGAAAGAAAGCACAGAGCCCCAGATTTGCTGTTACCCTGGAGAGCTTGCAGAGCACTGGGGAAAGGCAGGCAGAGAATTCCCTGCTAGCACCTTCTCTGTGCGCGGGAAGGCAAAGTGTTCACATTTCCTCGCAGAATCGCTTTTGTGCAGAAAACACTAACACTTGTTCAGAACGAAAGAAAGCACAGAGCCCCAGATTTGCTGTTGTCCTGGAGAGCTTGCAGAGCACTGGGGAAAGGCAGGCAGAGAATTCCCTGCTAGCACCTTCTCTGTGCCTGGGAAGAAGAAGTGTTCCCATTGCTTCGCAGAATCGCTTTTGTGCAGAAAACACTAACACTTGTTCAGAACGAAAGAAAGCACAGAGCCCCAGATTTGCTGTTGTCCTGGAGAGCTTGCAGAGCACTGGGGAAAGGCAGGCAGAGAATTCCCTGCTAGCACCTTCTCTGTGCCTGGGAAGCAGAAGTGTTCACATTGCTTCGCAGAATCGCTTTTGTGCAGAAAACACTAACACTTGTTCAGAACGAAAGAAAGCACAGAGCCCCAGATTTGCTGTTGTCCTGGAGAGCTTGCAGAGCACTGGGGAAAGGCAGGCAGAGAATTCCCTGCTAGCACCTTCTCTGTGCCTGGGAAGCAGAAGTGTTCACATTGCTTGGCAGAATCGCTTTTGTGCAGAAAACAGTAACACTTGTTCAGAACGAAAGAAAGCACAGAGCCCCAGATTTGCTGTTGTCCTGGAGAGCTTGCAGAGCACTGGGGAAAGGCAGGCAGAGAATTCCCTGCTAGCACCTTCTCTGTGCCTGGGAAGCAGAAGTGTTCACATTGCTTCGCAGAATCGCTTTTGTGCAGAAAACACTAACACTTGTTCAGAACGAAAGAAAGCACAGAGCCCCAGATTTTATGTTGTCCTGGAGAGCTTGCAGAGCACTGGGGAAAGGCAGGCAGAGAATTCCCTGCTAGCACCTTCTCGGTGCCTGGGAAGAAGAAGTGTTCACATTGCTTCGCAGAATCGCTTTTGTGCAGAAAACACTTACACTTGTTCAGAACGAAAGAAAGCACAGAGCCCCAGATTTTATGTTGTCCTGGAGAGCTTGCAGAGCACTGGGGAAAGGCATGCAGAGAATTAACTGCTAGCACCTTCTCTCTGCGCGGGAATGAGAAGTGTTCACATTGCTTCGCAGAATCGCTTTTGTGCAGAAAACACTAACACTTGTTCAGGACGAAAGAAAGCACAGAGCCCCAGATTTGCTGTTACCCTGGAGAGCTTGCAGAGCACTGGGGAAAGCAGGCAGAGAATTCCCTGCTAGCACCTTCTCGGTGCCTGGGAAGAAGAAGTGTTCACATTGCTTCGCAGAATCGCTTTTGTGCAGAAAACACTAACACTTGTTCAGAACGAAAGAAAGCACAGAGCCCCAGATTTTATGTTGTCCTGGAGAGCTTGCAGAGCACTGGGGAAAGGCAGGCAGAGAATTCCCTGCTAGCACCTTCTCGGTGCCTGGGAAGAAGAAGTGTTCACATTGCTTCGCAGAATCGCTTTTGTGCAGAAAACACTAACACTTGTTCAGAACGAAAGAAAGCACAGAGCCCCAGATTTTATGTTGTCCTGGAGAGCTTGCAGAGCACTGGGGAAAGGCATGCAGAGAATTCCCTGCTAGCACCTTCTCTCTGCGCGGGAATGAGAAGTGTTCACATTGCTTCGCAGAATCGCATTTGCGTCGCTTCAGAGAACACAAAAGCTTGTTCAGGACGAAAGAAAGCACAGAGCCCCAGATTTGCTGTTACCCTGGAGAGCTTGCAGAGCACTGGGGAAAGGCAGGCAGAGAATTCCCTGCTAGCACCTTCTCTGTGCGCGGGAAGGCAAAGTGTTCACATTTCCTCGCAGAATCGCTTTTGTGCAGAAAACACTAACACTTGTTCAGAACGAAAGAAAGCACAGAGCCCCAGATTTTATGTTGTCCTGGAGAGCTTGCAGAGCACTGGGGAAAGGCAGGCAGAGAATTCCCTTCTAGCACCTTCTCTGTGCCTGGGAAGAAGAAGTGTTCACATTGCTTCGCAGAATCGCTTTTGTGCAGAAAACACTAACACTTGTTCAGAACGAAAGAAAGCACAGAGCCCCAGATTTGCTGTTGTCCTGGAGAGCTTGCAGAGCACTGGGGAAAGGCAGGCAGAGAATTCCCTGCTAGCACCTTCTCTCTGCGCGGGAATGAGAAGTGTTCACATTGCTTCGCAGAATCGCATTTGCGTCGCTTCAGAGAACACAAAAGCTTGTTCAGGACGAAAGAAAGCACAGAGCCCCAGATTTGCTGTTACCCTGGAGAGCTTGCAGAGCACTGGGGAAAAGGCAGGCAGAGAATTCCCTGCTAGCACCTTCTGTGTGCGCGGGAAGGCAAAGTGTTCACATTTCCTCGCAGAATCGCTTTTGTGCAGAAAACACTAACACTTGTTCAGAACGAAAGAAAGCACAGAGCCCCAGATTTTATGTTGTCCTGGAGAGCTTGCAGAGCACTGGGGAAAGGCAGGCAGAGAATTCCCTGCTAGCACCTTCTCTGTGCCTGGGAAGAAGAAGTGTTCACATTGCTTCGCAGAATCGCTTTTGTGCAGAAAACACTAACACTTGTTCAGAACGAAAGAAAGCACAGAGCCCCAGATTTTATGTTGTCCTGGAGAGCTTGCAGAGCACTGGGGAAAGGCATGCAGAGAATTCCCTGCTAGCACCTTCTCTGTGCCTGGGAAGAAGAAGTGTTCACATTGCTTCGCAGAATCGCTTTTGTGCAGAAAACACTAACACTTGTTCAGAACGAAAGAAAGCACAGAGCCCCAGATTTGCTGTTGTCCTGGAGAGCTTGCAGAGCACTGGGGAAAGGCAGGCAGAGAATTCCCTGCTAGCACCTTCTCGGTGCCTGGGAAGCAGAAGTGTTCACATTGCTTCGCAGAATCGCTTTTGTGCAGAAAACACTAACACTTGTTCAGAACGAAAGAAAGCACAGAGCCCCAGATTTGCTGTTGTCCTGGAGAGCTTGCAGAGCACTGGGGAAAGGCAGGCAGAGAATTCCCTGCTAGCACCTTCTCTCTGCGCGGGAATGAGAAGTGTTCACATTGCTTCGCAGAATCGCATTTGCGTCGCTTCAGAGAACACAAAAGCTTGTTCAGGACGAAAGAAAGCACAGAGCCCCAGATTTGCTGTTACCCTGGAGAGCTTGCAGAGCACTGGGGAAAGGCAGGCAGAGAATTCCCTGCTAGCACCTTCTCTGTGCGCGGGAAGGCAAAGTGTTCACATTTCCTCGCAGAATCGCTTTTGTGCAGAAAACACTAACACTTGTTCAGAACGAAAGAAAGCACAGAGCCCCAGATTTTATGTTGTCCTGGAGAGCTTGCAGAGCACTGGGGAAAGGCAGGCAGAGAATTCCCTGCTAGCACCTTCTCTGTGCCTGGGAAGCAGAAGTGTTCACATTGCTTCGCAGAATCGCTTTTGTGCAGAAAACACTAACACTTGTTCAGAACGAAAGAAAGCATAGAGCCCCAGATTTGCTGTTGTGCTGGAGAGCTTGCAGAGCACTGGGGAAAGGCAGGCAGAGAATTCCCTGCTAGCACCTTCTCTGTGCCTGGGAAGCAGAAGTGTTCACATTGCTTCGCAGAATCGCTTTTGTGCAGAAAACACTAACACTTGTTCAGAACGAAAGAAAGCACAGAGACCCAGATTTTATGTTGTCCTGGAGAGCTTGCAGAGCACTGGGGAAAGGCAGGCAGAGAATTCCCTGCTAGCACCTTCTCGGTGCCTGGGAAGAAGAAGTGTTCACATTGCTTCGCAGAATCGCTTTTGTGCAGAAAACACTAACACTTGTTCAGAACGAAAGAAAGCACAGAGCCCCAGATTTTATGTTGTCCTGGAGAGCTTGCAGAGCACTGGGGAAAGGCAGGCAGAGAATTCCCTGCTAGCACCTTCTCGGTGCCTGGGAAGAAGAAGTGTTCACATTGCTTCGCAGAATCGCTTTTGTGCAGAAAACACTAACACTTGTTCAGAACGAAAGAAAGCACAGAGCCCCAGATTTTATGTTGTCCTGGAGAGCTTGCAGAGCACTGGGGAAAGGCATGCAGAGAATTCCCTGCTAGCACCTTCTCTCTGCGCGGGAATGAGAAGTGTTCACATTGCTTCGCAGAATCGCATTTGCGTCGCTTCAGAGAACACAAAAGCTTGTTCAGGACGAAAGAAAGCACAGAGCCCCAGATTTGCTGTTACCCTGGAGAGCTTGCAGAGCACTGGGGAAAGGCAGGCAGAGAATTCCCTGCTAGCACCTTCTCTGTGCGCGGGAAGGCAAAGTGTTCACATTTCCTCGCAGAATCGCTTTTGTGCAGAAAACACTAACACTTGTTCAGAACGAAAGAAAGCACAGAGCCCCAGATTTTATGTTGTCCTGGAGAGCTTGCAGAGCACTGGGGAAAGGCAGGCAGAGAATTCCCTTCTAGCACCTTCTCTGTGCCTGGGAAGAAGAAGTGTTCACATTGCTTCGCAGAATCGCTTTTGTGCAGAAAACACTAACACTTGTTCAGAACGAAAGAAAGCACAGAGCCCCAGATTTGCTGTTGTCCTGGAGAGCTTGCAGAGCACTGGGGAAAGGCAGGCAGAGAATTCCCTGCTAGCACCTTCTCGGTGCCTGGGAAGCAGAAGTGTTCACATTGCTTCGCAGAATCGCTTTTGTGCAGAAAACACTAACACTTGTTCAGAACGAAAGAAAGCACAGAGCCCCAGATTTGCTGTTGTCCTGGAGAGCTTGCAGAGCACTGGGGAAAGGCAGGCAGAGAATTCCCTGCTAGCACCTTCTCTCTGCGCGGGAATGAGAAGTGTTCACATTGCTTCGCAGAATCGCATTTGCGTCGCTTCAGAGAACACAAAAGCTTGTTCAGGACGAAAGAAAGCACAGAGCCCCAGATTTGCTGTTACCCTGGAGAGCTTGCAGAGCACTGGGGAAAGGCAGGCAGAGAATTCCCTGCTAGCACCTTCTGTGTGCGCGGGAAGGCAAAGTGTTCACATTTCCTCGCAGAATCGCTTTTGTGCAGAAAACACTAACACTTGTTCAGAACGAAAGAAAGCACAGAGCCCCAGATTTTATGTTGTCCTGGAGAGCTTGCAGAGCACTGGGGAAAGGCAGGCAGAGAATTCCCTGCTAGCACCTTCTCTGTGCCTGGGAAGAAGAAGTGTTCACATTGCTTCGCAGAATCGCTTTTGTGCAGAAAACACTTACACTTGTTCAGAACGAAAGAAAGCACAGAGCCCCAGATTTTATGTTGTCCTGGAGAGCTTGCAGAGCACTGGGGAAAGGCATGCAGAGAATTCCCTGCTAGCACCTTCTCTCTGCGCGGGAATGAGAAGTGTTCACATTGCTTCGCAGAATCGCATTTGCGTCGCTTCAGAGAACACAAAAGCTTGTTCAGGACGAAAGAAAGCACAGAGCCCCAGATTTGCTGTTACCCTGGAGAGCTTGCAGAGCACTGGGGAAAGGCAGGCAGAGAATTCCCTGCTAGCACCTTCTCTGTGCGCGGGAAGGCAAAGTGTTCACATTTCCTCGCAGAATCGCTTTTGTGCAGAAAACACTAACACTTGTTCAGAACGAAAGAAAGCACAGAGCCCCAGATTTGCTGTTGTCCTGGAGAGCTTGCAGAGCACTGGGGAAAGGCAGGCAGAGAATTCCCTGCTAGCACCTTCTCTGTGCCTGGGAAGAAGAAGTGTTCACATTGCTTCGCAGAATCGCTTTTGTGCAGAAAACACTAACACTTGTTCAGAACGAAAGAAAGCATAGAGCCCCAGATTTGCTGTTGTGCTGGAGAGCTTGCAGAGCACTGGGGAAAGGCAGGCAGAGAATTCCCTGCTAGCACCTTCTCTGTGCCTGGGAAGCAGAAGTGTTCACATTGCTTCGCAGAATCGCTTTTGTGCAGAAAACACTAACACTTGTTCAGAACGAAAGAAAGCACAGAGACCCAGAATTTATGTTGTCCTGGAGAGCTTGCAGAGCACTGGGGAAAGGCAGGCAGAGAATTCCCTGCTAGCACCTTCTCGGTGCCTGGGAAGAAGAAGTGTTCACATTGCTTCGAGAATCGCTTTTGTGCAGAAAACACTAACACTTGTTCAGAACGAAAGAAAGCACAGAGCCCCAGATTTGCTGTTGTCCTGGAGATATTGCAGAGCACTGGGGAATGGCAAGGAGAGAATTCCCTGCTAGCACCTTCTCTCTGCGCGGGAATGAGAAGTGTTGACATTGCTTCGCAGAATCGCTTTTGTGCAGAAAACAGTAACACTTGTTCAGAAGGAAAGAAAGCACAGAGCCCCAGATTTGCTGTTGTCCTGGAGAGCTTGCAGAGCACTGGGGAAAGGCAGGCAGAGAATTCCCTGCTAGCACCTTCTCTGTGCCTGGGAAGCAGAAGTGTTCACATTGCTTCGCAGAATCGCTTTTGTGCAGAAAACACTAACACTTGTTCAGAACGAAAGAAAGCACAGAGCCCCAGATTTTATGTTGTCCTGGAGAGCTTGCAGAGCACTGGGGAAAGGCAGGCAGAGAATTCCCTGCTAGCACCTTCTCGGTGCCTGGGAAGAAGAAGTGTTCACATTGCTTCGCAGAATCGCTTTTGTGCAGAAAACACTAACACTTGTTCAGAACGAAAGAAAGCATAGAGCCCCAGATTTGCTGTTGTGCTGGAGAGCTTGCAGAGCACTGGGGAAAGGCAGGCAGAGAATTCCCTGCTAGCACCTTCTCTGTGCCTGGGAAGCAGAAGTGTTCACATTGCTTCGCAGAATCGCTTTTGTGCAGAAAACACTAACACTTGTTCAGAACGAAAGAAAGCACAGAGACCCAGATTTTATGTTGTCCTGGAGAGCTTGCAGAGCACTGGGGAAAGGCAGGCAGAGAATTCCCTGCTAGCACCTTCTCTCTGCGCGGGAATGAGAAGTGTTCACATTGCTTCGCAGAATCGCATTTGCGTCGCTTCAGAGAACACAAAAGCTTGTTCAGGACGAAAGAAAGCACAGAGCCCCAGATTTGCTGTTACCCTGGAGAGCTTGCAGAGCACTGGGGAAAGGCAGGCAGAGAATTCCCTGCTAGCACCTTCTCTGTGCGCGGGAAGGCAAAGTGTTCACATTTCCTCGCAGAATCGCTTTTGTGCAGAAAACACTAACACTTGTTCAGAACGAAAGAAAGCACAGAGCCCCAGATTTTATGTTGTCCTGGAGAGCTTGCAGAGCACTGGGGAAAGGCAGGCAGAGAATTCCCTGCTAGCACCTTCTCTGTGCCTGGGAAGAAGAAGTGTTCACATTGCTTCGCAGAATCGCTTTTGTGCAGAAAACACTAACACTTGTTCAGAACGAAAGAAAGCATAGAGCCCCAGATTTGCTGTTGTGCTGGAGAGCTTGCAGAGCACTGGGGAAAGGCAGGCAGAGAATTCCCTGCTAGCACCTTCTCTGTGCCTGGGAAGCAGAAGTGTTCACATTGCTTCGCAGAATCGCTTTTGTGCAGAAAACACTAACACTTGTTCAGAACGAAAGAAAGCACAGAGACCCAGATTTTATGTTGTCCTGGAGAGCTTGCAGAGCACTGGGGAAAGGCAGGCAGAGAATTCCCTGCTAGCACCTTCTCGGTGCCTGGGAAGAAGAAGTGTTCACATTGCTTCGCAGAATCGCTTTTGTGCAGAAAACACTAACACTTGTTCAGAACGAAAGAAAGCACAGAGCCCCAGATTTTATGTTGTCCTGGAGAGCTTGCAGAGCACTGGGGAAAGGCAGGCAGAGAATTCCCTGCTAGCACCTTCTCGGTGCCTGGGAAGAAGAAGTGTTCACATTGCTTCGCAGAATCGCTTTTGTGCAGAAAACACTAACACTTGTTCAGAACGAAAGAAAGCACAGAGCCCCAGATTTTATGTTGTCCTGGAGAGCTTGCAGAGCACTGGGGAAAGGCATGCAGAGAATTCCCTGCTAGCACCTTCTCTCTGCGCGGGAATGAGAAGTGTTCACATTGCTTCGCAGAATCGCATTTGCGTCGCTTCAGAGAACACAAAAGCTTGTTCAGGACGAAAGAAAGCACAGAGCCCCAGATTTGCTGTTACCCTGGAGAGCTTGCAGAGCACTGGGGAAAGGCAGGCAGAGAATTCCCTGCTAGCACCTTCTCTGTGCGCGGGAAGGCAAAGTGTTCACATTTCCTCGCAGAATCGCTTTTGTGCAGAAAACACTAACACTTGTTCAGAACGAAAGAAAGCACAGAGCCCCAGATTTTATGTTGTCCTGGAGAGCTTGCAGAGCACTGGGGAAAGGCAGGCAGAGAATTCCCTTCTAGCACCTTCTCTGTGCCTGGGAAGAAGAAGTGTTCACATTGCTTCGCAGAATCGCTTTTGTGCAGAAAACACTAACACTTGTTCAGAACGAAAGAAAGCACAGAGCCCCAGATTTGCTGTTGTCCTGGAGAGCTTGCAGAGCACTGGGGAAAGGCAGGCAGAGAATTCCCTGCTAGCACCTTCTCGGTGCCTGGGAAGCAGAAGTGTTCACATTGCTTCGCAGAATCGCTTTTGTGCAGAAAACACTAACACTTGTTCAGAACGAAAGAAAGCACAGAGCCCCAGATTTGCTGTTGTCCTGGAGAGCTTGCAGAGCACTGGGGAAAGGCAGGCAGAGAATTCCCTGCTAGCACCTTCTCTCTGCGCGGGAATGAGAAGTGTTCACATTGCTTCGCAGAATCGCATTTGCGTCGCTTCAGAGAACACAAAAGCTTGTTCAGGACGAAAGAAAGCACAGAGCCCCAGATTTGCTGTTACCCTGGAGAGCTTGCAGAGCACTGGGGAAAGGCAGGCAGAGAATTCCCTGCTAGCACCTTCTGTGTGCGCGGGAAGGCAAAGTGTTCACATTTCCTCGCAGAATCGCTTTTGTGCAGAAAACACTAACACTTGTTCAGAACGAAAGAAAGCACAGAGCCCCAGATTTTATGTTGTCCTGGAGAGCTTGCAGAGCACTGGGGAAAGGCAGGCAGAGAATTCCCTGCTAGCACCTTCTCTGTGCCTGGGAAGAAGAAGTGTTCACATTGCTTCGCAGAATCGCTTTTGTGCAGAAAACACTTACACTTGTTCAGAACGAAAGAAAGCACAGAGCCCCAGATTTTATGTTGTCCTGGAGAGCTTGCAGAGCACTGGGGAAAGGCATGCAGAGAATTCCCTGCTAGCACCTTCTCTCTGCGCGGGAATGAGAAGTGTTCACATTGCTTCGCAGAATCGCATTTGCGTCGCTTCAGAGAACACAAAAGCTTGTTCAGGACGAAAGAAAGCACAGAGCCCCAGATTTGCTGTTACCCTGGAGAGCTTGCAGAGCACTGGGGAAAGGCAGGCAGAGAATTCCCTGCTAGCACCTTCTCTGTGCGCGGGAAGGCAAAGTGTTCACATTTCCTCGCAGAATCGCTTTTGTGCAGAAAACACTAACACTTGTTCAGAACGAAAGAAAGCACAGAGCCCCAGATTTGCTGTTGTGCTGGAGAGCTTGCAGAGCACTGGGGAAAGGCAGGCAGAGAATTCCCTGCTAGCACCTTCTCTGTGCCTGGGAAGCAGAAGTGTTCACATTGCTTCGCAGAATCGCTTTTGTGCAGAAAACACTAACACTTGTTCAGAACGAAAGAAAGCACAGAGACCCAGATTTTATGTTGTCCTGGAGAGCTTGCAGAGCACTGGGGAAAGGCAGGCAGAGAATTCCCTGCTAGCACCTTCTCGGTGCCTGGGAAGAAGAAGTGTTCACATTGCTTCGAGAATCGCTTTTGTGCAGAAAACACTAACACTTGTTCAGAACGAAAGAAAGCACAGAGCCCCAGATTTGCTGTTGTCCTGGAGATATTGCAGAGCACTGGGGAATGGCAAGGAGAGAATTCCCTGCTAGCACCTTCTCTCTGCGCGGGAATGAGAAGTGTTGACATTGCTTCGCAGAATCGCTTTTGTGCAGAAAACAGTAACACTTGTTCAGAAGGAAAGAAAGCACAGAGCCCCAGATTTGCTGTTGTCCTGGAGAGCTTGCAGAGCACTGGGGAAAGGCAGGCAGAGAATTCCCTGCTAGCACCTTCTCTGTGCCTGGGAAGCAGAAGTGTTCACATTGCTTCGCAGAATCGCTTTTGTGCAGAAAACACTAACACTTGTTCAGAACGAAAGAAAGCACAGAGCCCCAGATTTTATGTTGTCCTGGAGAGCTTGCAGAGCACTGGGGAAAGGCAGGCAGAGAATTCCCTGCTAGCACCTTCTCGGTGCCTGGGAAGAAGAAGTGTTCACATTGCTTCGCAGAATCGCTTTTGTGCAGAAAACACTAACACTTGTTCAGAACGAAAGAAAGCACAGAGCCCCAGATTTTATGTTGTCCTGGAGAGCTTGCAGAGCACTGGGGAAAGGCAGGCAGAGAATTCCCTTCTAGCACCTTCTCTGTGCCTGGGAAGAAGAAGTGTTCACATTGCTTCGCAGAATCGCTTTTGTGCAGAAAACACTAACACTTGTTCAGAACGAAAGAAAGCACAGAGCCCCAGATTTGCTGTTGTCCTGGAGAGCTTGCAGAGCACTGGGGAAAGGCAGGCAGAGAATTCCCTGCTAGCACCTTCTCGGTGCCTGGGAAGCAGAAGTGTTCACATTGCTTCGCAGAATCGCTTTTGTGCAGAAAACACTAACACTTGTTCAGAACGAAAGAAAGCACAGAGCCCCAGATTTGCTGTTGTCCTGGAGAGCTTGCAGAGCACTGGGGAAAGGCAGGCAGAGAATTCCCTGCTAGCACCTTCTCTCTGCGCGGGAATGAGAAGTGTTCACATTGCTTCGCAGAATCGCATTTGCGTCGCTTCAGAGAACACAAAAGCTTGTTCAGGACGAAAGAAAGCACAGAGCCCCAGATTTGCTGTTACCCTGGAGAGCTTGCAGAGCACTGGGGAAAGGCAGGCAGAGAATTCCCTGCTAGCACCTTCTGTGTGCGCGGGAAGGCAAAGTGTTCACATTTCCTCGCAGAATCGCTTTTGTGCAGAAAACACTAACACTTGTTCAGAACGAAAGAAAGCACAGAGCCCCAGATTTTATGTTGTCCTGGAGAGCTTGCAGAGCACTGGGGAAAGGCAGGCAGAGAATTCCCTGCTAGCACCTTCTCTGTGCCTGGGAAGCAGAAGTATTCACATTGCTTCGCAGAATCGCTTTTGTGCAGAAAACACTAACACTTGTTCAGAACGAAAGAAAGCATAGAGCCCCAGATTTGCTGTTGTGCTGGAGAGCTTGCAGAGCACTGGGGAAAGGCAGGCAGAGAATTCCCTGCTAGCACCTTCTCTGTGCCTGGGAAGCAGAAGTGTTCACATTGCTTCGCAGAATCGCTTTTGTGCAGAAAACACTAACACTTGTTCAGAACGAAAGAAAGCACAGAGACCCAGATTTTATGTTGTCCTGGAGAGCTTGCAGAGCACTGGGGAAAGGCAGGCAGAGAATTCCCTGCTAGCACCTTCTCTCTGCGCGGGAATGAGAAGTGTTCACATTGCTTCGCAGAATCGCTTTTGTGCAGAAAACACTAACACTTGTTCAGAACGAAAGAAAGCACAGAGCCCCAGATTTTATGTTGTCCTGGAGAGCTTGCAGAGCACTGGGGAAAGGCATGCAGAGAATTCCCTGCTAGCACCTTCTCTCTGCGCGGGAATGAGAAGTGTTCACATTTTTTCGCAGAATCGCATTTGCGTCGCTGCAGAGAACACAAAAGCTTGTTCAGGACGAAAGAAAGCACAGAGCCCCAGATTTGCTGTTACCCTGGAGAGCTTGCAGAGCACTGGGGAAAGGCAGGCAGAGAATTCCCTGCTAGCACCTTCTCGGTGCCTGGGAAGAAGAAGTGTTCACATTGCTTCGAGAATCGCTTTTGTGCAGAAAACAGTAACACTTGTTCAGAACGAAAGAAAGCACAGAGCCCCAGATTTGCTGTTGTCCTGGAGAGCTTGCAGAGCACTGGGGAAAGGCAAGGAGAGAATTCCCTGCTAGCACCTTCTCTCTGCGCGGGAATGAGAAGTGTTGACATTGCTTCGCAGAATCGCTTTTGTGCAGAAAACAGTAACACTTGTTCAGAAGGAAAGAAAGCACAGAGCCCCAGATTTGCTGTTGTCCTGGAGAGCTTGCAGAGCACTGGGGAAAGGCAGGCAGAGAATTCCCTGCTAGCACCTTCTCGGTGCCTGGGAAGAAGACGTGTTCACATTGCTTCGCAGAATCGCTTTTGTGCAGAAAACACTAACACTTGTTCAGAACGAAAGAAAGCACAGAGCCCCAGATTTTATGTTGTCCTGGAGAGCTTGCAGAGCACTGGGGAAAGGCATGCAGAGAATTCCCTGCTAGCACCTTCTCTCTGCGCGGGAATGAGAAGTGTTCACATTGCTTCGCAGAATCGCATTTGCGTCGCTTCAGAGAACACAAAAGCTTGTTCAGGACGAAAGAAAGCACAGAGCCCCAGATTTGCTGTTACCCTGGAGAGCTTGCAGAGCACTGGGGAAAGGCAGGCAGAGAATTCCCTGCTAGCACCTTCTCTGTGCGCGGGAAGGCAAAGTGTTCACATTTCCTCGCAGAATCGCTTTTGTGCAGAAAACACTAACACTTGTTCAGAACGAAAGAAAGCACAGAGCCCCAGATTTTATGTTGTCCTGGAGAGCTTGCAGAGCACTGGGGAAAGGCAGGCAGAGAATTCCCTGCTAGCACCTTCTCTGTGCCTGGGAAGAAGAAGTGTTCACATTGCTTCGCAGAATCGCTTTTGTGCAGAAAACACTAACACTTTTTCAGAACGAAAGAAAGCACAGAGCCCCAGATTTGCTGTTGTCCTGGAGAGCTTGCAGAGCACTGGGGAAAGGCAGGCAGAGAATTCCCTGCTAGCACCTTCTCTGTGCCTGGGAAGCAGAAGTGTTCACATTGCTTCGCAGAATCGCTTTTGTGCAGAAAACACTAACACTTGTTCAGAACGAAAGAAAGCACAGAGCCCCAGATTTTATGTTGTCCTGGAGAGCTTGCAGAGCACTGGGGAAAGGCAGGCAGAGAATTCCCTGCTAGCACCTTCTCTGTGCCTGGGAAGCAGAAGTGTTCACATTGCTTCGCAGAATCGCTTTTGTGCAGAAAACACTAACACTTGTTCAGAACGAAAGAAAGCACAGAGCCCCAGATTTTATGTTGTCCTGGAGAGCTTGCAGAGCACTGGGGAAAGGCAGGCAGAAAATTCCCTGCTAGCACCTTCTCTCTGCACGGGAATGAGAAGTGTTCACATTGCTTCGCAGAATCGCTTTTGTGCAGAAAACACTAACACTTGTTCAGGACGAAAGAAAGCACAGAGCCCCAGATTTGCTGTTACCCTGGAGAGCTTGCAGAGCACTGGGGAAAGGCAGGCAGAGAATTCCCTGCTAGCACCTTCTCTGTGCGCGGGAAGGCAAAGTGTTCACATTTCCTCGCAGAATCGCTTTTGTGCAGAAAACACTAACACTTGTTCAGAACGAAAGAAAGCACAGAGCCCCAGATTTTATGTTGTCCTGGAGAGCTTGCAGAGCACTGGGGAAAGGCAGGCAGAGAATTCCCTGCTAGCACCTTCTCGGTGCCTGGGAAGAAGAAGTGTTCACATTGCTTCGCAGAATCGCTTTTGTGCAGAAAACACTAACACTTGTTCAGAACGAAAGAAAGCACAGAGCCCCAGATTTTATGTTGTCCTGGAGAGCTTGCAGAGCACTAGGGAAAGGCATGCAGAGAATTCCCTGCTAGCACCTTCTCTCTGCGCGGGAATGAGAAGTGTTCACATTGCTTCGCAGAATCGCATTTGCGTCGCTTCAGAGAACACAAAAGCTTGTTCAGGACGAAAGAAAGCACAGAGCCCCAGATTTGCTGTTACCCTGGAGAGCTTGCAGAGCACTGGGGAAAGGCAGGCAGAGAATTCCCTGCTAGCACCTTCTCTGTGCGCGGGAAGGCAAAGTGTTCACATTTCCTCGCAGAATCGCTTTTGTGCAGAAAACACTAACACTTGTTCAGAACGAAAGAAAGCACAGAGCCCCAGATTTTATGTTGTCCTGGAGAGCTTGCAGAGCACTGGGGAAAGGCAGGCAGAGAATTCCCTGCTAGCACCTTCTCTGTGCCTGGGAAGAAGAAGTGTTCACATTGCTTCGCAGAATCGCTTTTGTGCAGAAAACACTAACACTTGTTCAGAACGAAAGAAAGCACAGAGCCCCAGATTTGCTGTTGTCCTGGAGAGCTTGCAGAGCACTGGGGAAAGGCAGGCAGAGAATTCCCTGCTAGCACCTTCTCTGTGCCTGGGAAGAAGAAGTGTTCACATTGCTTCGCAGAATCGCTTTTGTGCAGAAAACACTAACACTTGTTCAGAACGAAAGAAAGCACAGAGCCCCAGATTTTATGTTGTCCTGGAGAGCTTGCAGAGCACTGGGGAAAGGCAGGCAGAGAATTCCCTGCTAGCACCTTCTCTGTGCCTGGGAAGCAGAAGTGTTCACATTGCTTCGCAGAATCGCTTTTGTGCAGAAAACACTAACACTTGTTCAGAACGAAAGAAAGCACAGAGCCCCAGATTTTATGTTGTCCTGGAGAGATTGCAGAGCACTGGGGAATGGCAAGGAGAGAATTCCCTGCTAGCACCTTCTCTCTGCGCGGGAATGAGAAGTGTTGACATTGCTTCGCAGAATCGCTTTTGTGCAGAAAACACTAACACTTGTTCAGAACGAAAGAAAGCACAGAGCCCCAGATTTGCTGTTGTCCTGGAGAGCTTGCAGAGCACTGGGGAAAGGCAGGCAGAGAATTCCCTGCTAGCACCTTCTCTGTGCCTGGGAAGCAGAAGTGTTCACATTGCTTGGCAGAATCGCTTTTGTGCAGAAAACAGTAACACTTGTTCAGAAGGAAAGAAAGCACAGAGCCCCAGATTTTATGTTGTCCTGGAGAGCTTGCAGAGCACTGGGGAAAGGCAGGCAGAGAATTCCCTGCTAGCACCTTCTCTGTGCCTGGGAAGCAGAAGTGTTCACATTGCTTCGCAGAATCGCTTTTGTGCAGAAAACACTAACACTTGTTCAGAACGAAAGAAAGCACAGAGCCCCAGATTTGCTGTTGTCCTGGAGAGCTTGCAGAGCACTGGGGAAAGGCAGGCAGAGAATTCCCTGCTAGCACCTTCTCTCTGCGCGGGAATGAGAAGTGTTCACATTGCTTCGCAGAATCGCATTTGCGTCGCTTCAGAGAACACAAAAGCTTGTTCAGGACGAAAGAAAGCACAGAGCCCCAGATTTGCTGTTACCCTGGAGAGCTTGCAGAGCACTGGGGAAAGGCAGGCAGAGAATTCCCTGCTAGCACCTTCTGTGTGCGCGGGAAGGCAAAGTGTTCACATTTCCTCGCAGAATCGCTTTTGTGCAGAAAACACTAACACTTGTTCAGGACGAAAGAAAGCACAGAGCCCCAGATTTGCTGTTACCCTGGAGAGCTTGCAGAGCACTGGGGAAAGGCAGGCAGAGAATTCCCTGCTAGCACCTTCTCTGTGCGCGGGAAGGCAAAGTGTTCACATTTCCTCGCAGAATCGCTTTTGTGCAGAAAACACTAACACTTGTTCAGAACGAAAGAAAGCACAGAGCCCCAGATTTTATGTTGTCCTGGAGAGCTTGCAGAGCACTGGGGAAAGGCAGGCAGAGAATTCCCTGCTAGCACCTTCTCTGTGCCTGGGAAGAAGAAGTGTTCACATTGCTTCGCAGAATCGCTTTTGTGCAGAAAACACTAACACTTATTCAGGACGAAAGAAAGCACAGAGCCCCAGATTTGCTGTTACCCTGGAGAGCTTGCAGAGCACTGGGGAAAGCAGGCAGAGAATTCCCTGCTAGCACCTTCTCTGTGCGCAGGAAGGCAAAGTGTTCACATTTCCTCGCAGAATCGCTTTTGTGCAGAAAACACTAACACTTGTTCAGAACGAAAGAAAGCACAGAGCCCCAGATTTTATGTTGTCCTGGAGAGCTTGCAGAGCACTGGGGAAAGGCAGGCAGAGAATTCCCTGCTAGCACCTTCTCTGTGCCTGGGAAGCAGAAGTGTTCACATTGCTTCGCAGAATCGCTTTTGTGCAGAAAACACTAACACTTGTTCAGAACGAAAGAAAGCACAGAGCCCCAGATTTGCTGTTGTCCTGGAGAGCTTGCAGAGCACTGGGGAAAGGCAGGCAGAGAATTCCCTGCTAGCACCTTCTCTGTGCCTGGGAAGCAGAAGTGTTCACATTGCTTCGCAGAATCGCTTTTGTGCAGAAAACACTAACACTTGTTCAGAACGAAAGAAAGCACAGAGCCCCAGATTTTATGTTGTCCTGGAGAGCTTGCAGAGCACTGGGGAAAGGCAGGCAGAGAATTCCCTGCTAGCACCTTCTCTGTGCCTGGGAAGCAGAAGTGTTCACATTGCTTCGCAGAATCGCTTTTGTGCAGAAAACACTAACACTTGTTCAGAACGAAAGAAAGCACAGAGCCCCAGATTTGCTGTTGTCCTGGAGAGCTTGCAGAGCACTGGGGAAAGGCAGGCAGAGAATTCCCTGCTAGCACCTTCTCTGTGCCTGGGAAGAAGAAGTGTTCACATTGCTTCGCAGAATCGCTTTTGTGCAGAAAACACTAACACTTGTTCAGGACGAAAGAAAGCACAGAGCCCCAGATTTGCTGTTACCCTGGAGAGCTTGCAGAGCACTGGGGAAAGGCAGGCAGAGAATTCCCTGCTAGCACCTTCTCTGTGCGCGGGAAGGCAAAGTGTTCACATTTCCTCGCAGAATCGCTTTTGTGCAGAAAACACTAACACTTGTTCAGAACGAAAGAAAGCACAGAGCCCCAGATTTTATGTTGTCCTGGAGAGCTTGCAGAGCACTGGGGAAAGGCAGGCAGAGAATTCCCTGCTAGCACCTTCTCGGTGCCTGGGAAGAAGAAGTGTTCACATTGCTTCGCAGAATCGCTTTTGTGCAGAAAACACTAACACTTGTTCAGAACGAAAGAAAGCACAGAGCCCCAGATTTTATGTTGTCCTGGAGAGCTTGCAGAGCACTGGGGAAAGGCAGGCAGAGAATTCCCTGCTAGCAACTTCTCTCTGCGCGGGAATGAGAAGTGTTCACATTGCTTCGCAGAATCGCATTTGCGTCGCTTCAGAGAACACAAAAGCTTGTTCAGGACGAAAGAAAGCACAGAGCCCCAGATTTTCTGTTACCCTGGAGAGCTTGCAGAGCACTGGGGAAAGGCAGGCAGAGAATTCCCTGCTAGCACCTTCTCTGTGCCTGGGAAGCAGAAGTGTTCACATTGCTTGGCAGAATCGCTTTTGTGCAGAAAACAGTAACACTTGTTCAGAACGAAAGAAAGCACAGAGCCCCAGATTTTATGTTGTCCTGGAGAGCTTGCAGAGCACTGGGGAAAGGCAGGCAGAGAATTCCCTGCTAGCACCTTCTCTGTGCCTGGGAAGCAGAAGTGTTCACATTGCTTCGCAGAATCGCTTTTGTGCAGAAAACACTAACACTTGTTCAGAACGAAAGAAAGCACAGAGCCCCAGATTTGCTGTTGTCCTGGAGATATTGCAGAGCACTGGGGAAAGGCAGGCAGAGAATTCCCTGCTAGCACCTTCTCTCTGCGCGGGAATGAGAAGTGTTCACATTGCTTCGCAGAATCGCTTTTGTGCAGAAAACACTAACACTTGTTCAGAACGAAAGAAAGCACAGAGCCCCAGATTTTATGTTGTCCTGGAGAGCTTGCAGAGCACTGGGGAAAGGCAGGCAGAGAATTCCCTGCTAGCACCTTCTCTCTGCGCGGGAATGAGAAGTGTTCACATTGCTTCGCAGAATCGCTTTTGTGCAGAAAACACTAACACTTGTTCAGAACGAAAGAAAGCACAGAGCCCCAGATTTTATGTTGTCCTGGAGAGCTTGCAGAGCACTGGGGAAAGGCAGGCAGAGAATTCCCTGCTAGCACCTTCTCTCTGCGCGGGAATGAGAAGTGTTCACATTGCTTCGCAGAATCGCTTTTGTGCAGAAAACACTAACACTTGTTCAGAACGAAAGAAAGCACAGAGCCCCAGATTTTATGTTGTCCTGGAGAGCTTGCAGAGCACTGGGGAAAGGCAGGCAGAGAATTCCCTGCTAGCACCTTCTCTGTGCCTGGGAAGCAGAAGTGTTCACATTGCTTCGCAGAATCGCTTTTGTGCAGAAAACACTAACACTTGTTCAGAACGAAAGAAAGCACAGAGCCCCAGATTTTATGTTGTCCTGGAGAGCTTGCAGAGCACTGGGGAAAGGCAGGCAGAGAATTCCCTGCTAGCACCTTCTCTCTGCACGGGAATGAGAAGTGTTCACATTGCTTCGCAGAATCGCTTTTGTGCAGAAAACACTAACACTTGTTCAGGACGAAAGAAAGCACAGAGCCCCAGATTTGCTGTTACCCTGGAGAGCTTGCAGAGCACTGGGGAAAGCAGGCAGAGAATTCCCTGCTAGCACCTTCTCTGTGCGCGGGAAGGCAAAGTGTTCACATTTCCTCGCAGAATCGCTTTTGTGCAGAAAACACTAACACTTGTTCAGAACGAAAGAAAGCACAGAGCCCCAGATTTTATGTTGTCCTGGAGAGCTTGCAGAGCACTGGGGAAAGGCAGGCAGAGAATTCCCTGCTAGCACCTTCTCGGTGCCTGGGAAGAAGAAGTGTTCACATTGCTTCGCAGAATCGCTTTTGTGCAGAAAACACTAACACTTGTTCAGAACGAAAGAAAGCACAGAGCCCCAGATTTGCTGTTGTCCTGGAGAGCTTGCAGAGCACTGGGGAAAGGCAGGCAGAGAATTCCCTGCTAGCACCTTCTGTGTGCGCGGGAAGGCAAAGTGTTCACATTTCCTCGCAGAATCGCTTTTGTGCAGAAAACACTAACACTTGTTCAGAACGAAAGAAAGCACAGAGCCCCAGATTTTATGTTGTCCTGGAGAGCTTGCAGAGCACTGGGGAAAGGCAGGCAGAGAATTCCCTGCTAGCACCTTCTCGGTGCCTGGGAAGAAGAAGTGTTCACATTGCTTCGCAGAATCGCTTTTGTGCAGAAAACACTAACACTTGTTCAGAACGAAAGAAAGCACAGAGCCCCAGATCTGCTGTTGTCCTGCAGAGCTTGCAGAGCACTGGGGAAAGGCATGCAGAGAATTCCCTGCTAGCACCTTCTCTCTGCGCGGGAATGAGAAGTGTTCACATTGCTTCGCAGAATCGCATTTGCGTCGCTTCAGAGAACACAAAAGCTTGTTCAGGACGAAAGAAAGAACAGAGCCCCAGATTTGCTGTTACCCTGGAGAGCTTGCAGAGCACTGGGGAAAGGCAGGCAGAGAATTCCCTGCTAGCACCTTCTCTGTGCGCGGGAAGGCAAAGTGTTCACATTTCCTCGCAGAATCGCTTTTGTGCAGAAAACACTAACACTTGTTCAGAACGAAAGAAAGCACAGAGCCCCAGATTTTATGTTGTCCTGGAGAGCTTGCAGAGCACTGGGGAAAGGCAGGCAGAGAATTCCCTGCTAGCACCTTCTCTGTGCCTGGGAAGCAGAAGTGTTCACATTGCTTCGCAGAATCGCTTTTGTGCAGAAAACACTAACACTTGTTCAGAACGAAAGAAAGCACAGAGCCCCAGATTTGCTGTTGTCCTGGAGAGCTTGCAGAGCACTGGGGAAAGGCAGGCAGAGAATTCCCTGCTAGCACCTTCTCTCTGCGCGGGAATGAGAAGTGTTCACATTGCTTCGCAGAATCGCATTTGCGTCGCTTCAGAGAACACAAAAGCTTGTTCAGGACGAAAGAAAGCACAGAGCCCCAGATTTGCTGTTACCCTGGAGAGCTTGCAGAGCACTGGGGAAAGGCAGGCAGAGAATTCCCTGCTAGCAACTTCTGTGTGCGCGGGAAGGCAAAGTGTTCACATTTCCTCGCAGAATCGCTTTTGTGCAGAAAACACTAACACTTGTTCAGAACGAAAGAAAGCACAGAGCCCCAGATTTTATGTTGTCCTGGAGAGCTTGCAGAGCACTGGGGAAAGGCAGGCAGAGAATTCCCTGCTAGCACCTTCTCGGTGCCTGGGAAGAAGAAGTGTTCACATTGCTTCGCAGAATCGCTTTTGTGCAGAAAACACTAACACTTGTTCAGAACGAAAGAAAGCACAGAGCCCCAGATTTGCTGTTGTCCTGGAGAGCTTGCAGAGCACTGGGGAAAGGCAGGCAGAGAATTCCCTGCTAGCACCTTCTCTGTGCCTGGGAAGCAGAAGTGTTCACATTGCTTCGCAGAATCGCTTTTGTGCAGAAAACACTAACACTTATTCAGGACGAAAGAAAGCACAGAGCCCCAGATTTGCTGTTACCCTGGAGAGCTTGCAGAGCACTGGGGAAAGCAGGCAGAGAATTCCCTGCTAGCACCTTCTCTGTGCGCAGGAAGGCAAAGTGTTCACATTTCCTCGCAGAATCGCTTTTGTGCAGAAAACACTAACACTTGTTCAGAACGAAAGAAAGCACAGAGCCCCAGATTTGCTGTTGTCCTGGAGAGCTTGCAGAGCACTGGGGAAAGGCAGGCAGAGAATTCCCTGCTAGCACCTTCTCTGTGCCTGGGAAGCAGAAGTGTTCACATTGCTTCGCAGAATCGCTTTTGTGCAGAAAACACTAACACTTGTTCAGAACGAAAGAAAGCACAGAGCCCCAGATTTGCTGTTGTCCTGGAGAGCTTGCAGAGCACTGGGGAAAGGCAGGCAGAGAATTCCCTGCTAGCACCTTCTCTGTGCCTGGGAAGCAGAAGTGTTCACATTGCTTCGCAGAATCGCTTTTGTGCAGAAAACACTAACACTTGTTCAGAACGAAAGAAAGCACAGAGCCCCAGATTTTATGTTGTCCTGGAGAGCTTGCAGAGCACTGGGGAAAGGCAGGCAGAGAATTCCCTGCTAGCACCTTCTCTGTGCCTGGGAAGCAGAAGTGTTCACATTGCTTCGCAGAATCGCTTTTGTGCAGAAAACACTAACACTTGTTCAGAACGAAAGAAAGCACAGAGCCCCAGATTTGCTGTTGTCCTGGAGAGCTTGCAGAGCACTGGGGAAAGGCAGGCAGAGAATTCCCTGCTAGCACCTTCTCTGTGCCTGGGAAGAAGAAGTGTTCACATTGCTTAGCAGAATCGCTTTTGTGCAGAAAACACTAACACTTGTTCAGGACGAAAGAAAGCACAGAGCCCCAGATTTGCTGTTACCCTGGAGAGCTTGCAGAGCACTGGGGAAAGGCAGGCAGAGAATTCCCTGCTAGCACCTTCTCTGTGCGCGGGAAGGCAAAGTGTTCACATTTCCTCGCAGAATCGCTTTTGTGCAGAAAACACTAACACTTGTTCAGAACGAAAGAAAGCACAGAGCCCCAGATTTTATGTTGTCCTGGAGAGCTTGCAGAGCACTGGGGAAAGGCATGCAGAGAATTCCCTGCTAGCACCTTCTCTCTGCGCGGGAATGAGAAGTGTTCACATTGCTTCGCAGAATCGCATTTGCGTCGCTTCAGAGAACACAAAAGCTTGTTCAGGACGAAAGAAAGCACAGAGCCCCAGATTTTCTGTTACCCTGGAGAGCTTGCAGAGCACTGGGGAAAGGCAGGCAGAGAATTCCCTGCTAGCACCTTCTCTGTGCCTGGGAAGAAGAAGTGTTCACATTGCTTCGCAGAATCGCTTTTGTGCAGAAAACACTAACACTTGTTCAGAACGAAAGAAAGCACAGAGCCCCAGATTTGCTGTTGTCCTGCAGAGCTTGCAGAGCACTGGGGAAAGGCAGGCAGAGAATTCCCTGCTAGCACCTTCTCTGTGCCTGGGAAGCAGAAGTGTTCACATTGCTTCGCAGAATCGCTTTTGTGCAGAAAACACTAACACTTGTTCAGAACGAAAGAAAGCACAGAGCCCCAGATTTTATGTTTTCCTGGAGAGCTTGCAGAGCACTGGGGAAAGGCATGCAGAGAATTCCCTGCTAGCACCTTCTCTGTGCCTGGGAAGAAGAAGTGTTCACATTGCTTCGCAGAATCGCTTTTGTGCAGAAAACACTAACACTTGTTCAGAACGAAAGAAAGCACAGAGCCCCAGATTTGCTGTTGTCCTGGAGAGCTTGCAGAGCACTGGGGAAAGGCAGGCAGAGAATTCCCTGCTAGCACCTTCTCTGTGCCTGGGAAGCAGAAGTGTTCACATTGCTTCGCAGAATCGCTTTTGTGCAGAAAACAGTAACACTTGTTCAGAACGAAAGAAAGCACAGAGCCCCAGATTTTATGTTGTCCTGGAGAGCTTGCAGAGCACTGGGGAAAGGCAGGCAGAGAATTCCCTGCTAGCACCTTCTCTGTGCCTGGGAAGCAGAAGTGTTCACATTGCTTCGCAGAATCGCTTTTGTGCAGAAAACACTAACACTTGTTCAGAACGAAAGAAAGCACAGAGCCCCAGATTTGCTGTTGTCCTGGAGAGCTTGCAGAGCACTGGGGAAAGGCATGCAGAGAATTCCCTGCTAGCACCTTCTCTCTGCGCGGGAATGAGAAGTGTTCACATTGCTTCGCAGAATCGCTTTTGTGCAGAAAACACTAACACTTGTTCAGAACGAAAGAAAGCACAGAGCCCCAGATTTTATGTTGTCCTGGAGAGCTTGCAGAGCACTGGGGAAAGGCAGGCAGAGAATTCCCTGCTAGCACCTTCTCTCTGCGCGGGAATGAGAAGTGTTCACATTGCTTCGCAGAATCGCTTTTGTGCAGAAAACACTAACACTTGTTCAGAACGAAAGAAAGCACAGAGCCCCAGATTTTATGTTGTCCTGGAGAGCTTGCAGAGCACTGGGGAAAGGCATGCAGAGAATTCCCTGCTAGCACCTTCTCTCTGCGCGGGAATGAGAAGTGTTCACATTGCTTCGCAGAATCGCATTTGCGTCGCTTCAGAGAACACAAAAGCTTGTTCAGGACGAAAGAAAGCACAGAGCCCCAGATTTGCTGTTACCCTGGAGAGCTTGCAGAGCACTGGGGAAAGGCAGGCAGAGAATTCCCTGCTAGCACCTTCTCTGTGCGCGGGAAGGCAAAGTGTTCACATTTCCTCGCAGAATCGCTTTTGTGCAGAAAACACTAACACTTGTTCAGAACGAAAGAAAGCACAGAGCCCCAGATTTGCTGTTGTGCTGGAGAGCTTGCAGAGCACTGGGGAAAGGCAGGCAGAGAATTCCCTGCTAGCACCTTCTCTGTGCCTGGGAAGAAGAAGTGTTCACATTGCTTCGCAGAATCGCTTTTGTGCAGAAAACACTAACACTTGTTCAGAACGAAAGAAAGCACAGAGCCCCAGATTTGCTGTTGTCCTGGAGAGCTTGCAGAGCACTGGGGAAAGGCAGGCAGAGAATTCCCTGCTAGCACCTTCTCTGTGCCTGGGAAGCAGAAGTGTTCACATTGCTTCGCAGAATCGCTTTTGTGCAGAAAATTCTAACACTTGTTCAGAACGAAAGAAAGCACAGAGCCCCAGATTTTATGTTGTCCTGGAGAGCTTGCAGAGCACTGGGGAAAGGCATGCAGAGAATTCCCTGCTAGCACCTTCTCTCTGCGCGGGAATGAGAAGTGTTCACATTGCTTCGCAGAATCGCATTTGCGTCGCTTCAGAGAACACAAAAGCTTGTTCAGGACGAAAGAAAGCACAGAGCCCCAGATTTGCTGTTACCCTGGAGAGCTTGCAGAGCACTGGGGAAAGGCAGGCAGAGAATTCCCTGCTAGCACCTTCTCTGTGCGCGGGAAGGCAAAGTGTTCACATTTCCTCGCAGAATCGCTTTTGTGCAGAAAACACTAACACTTGTTCAGAACGAAAGAAAGCACAGAGCCCCAGATTTGCTGTTGTCCTGGAGAGCTTGCAGAGCACTGGGGAAAGGCAGGCAGAGAATTCCCTGCTAGCACCTTCTCTGTGCCTGGGAAGCAGAAGTGTTCACATTGCTTCGCAGAATCGCTTTTGTGCAGAAAACACTAACACTTGTTCAGAACGAAAGAAAGCACAGAGCCCCAGATTTTATGTTGTCCTGGAGAGCTTGCAGAGCACTGGGGAAAGGCATGCAGAGAATTCCCTGCTAGCACCTTCTCTCTGCGCGGGAATGAGAAGTGTTCACATTGCTTCGCAGAATCGCATTTGCGTCGCTTCAGAGAACACAAAAGCTTGTTCAGGACGAAAGAAAGCACAGAGCCCCAGATTTGCTGTTACCCTGGAGAGCTTGCAGAGCACTGGGGAAAGGCAGGCAGAGAATTCCCTGCTAGCACCTTCTCTGTGCGCGGGAAGGCAAAGTGTTCACATTTCCTCGCAGAATCGCTTTTGTGCAGAAAACACTAACACTTGTTCAGAACGAAAGAAAGCACAGAGCCCCAGATTTGCTGTTGTCCTGGAGAGCTTGCAGAGCACTGGGGAAAGGCATGCAGAGAATTCCCTGCTAGCACCTTCTCTCTGCGCGGGAATGAGAAGTGTTCACATTGCTTCGCAGAATCGCATTTGCGTCGCTTCAGAGAACACAAAAGCTTGTTCAGGACGAAAGAAAGCACAGAGCCCCAGATTTGCTGTTACCCTGGAGAGCTTGCAGAGCACTGGGGAAAGGCAGGCAGAGAATTCCCTGCTAGCACCTTCTCTGTGCGCGGGAAGGCAAAGTGTTCACATTTCCTCGCAGAATCGCTTTTGTGCAGAAAACACTAACACTTGTTCAGAACGAAAGAAAGCACAGAGCCCCAGATTTGCTGTTGTCCTGGAGAGCTTGCAGAGCACTGGGGAAAGGCAGGCAGAGAATTCCCTGCTAGCACCTTCTCTGTGCCTGGGAAGCAGAAGTGTTCACATTGCTTCGCAGAATCGCTTTTGTGCAGAAAACACTAACACTTGTTCAGAACGAAAGAAAGCACAGAGACCCAGATTTTATGTTGTCCTGGAGAGCTTGCAGAGCACTGGGGAAAGGCAGGCAGAGAATTCCCTGCTAGCACCTTCTCTGTGCCTGGGAAGCAGAAGTGTTCACATTGCTTCGCAGAATCGCTTTTGTGCAGAAAACACTAACACTTGTTCAGGACGAAAGAAAGCACAGAGCCCCAGATTTTCTGTTACCCTGGAGAGCTTGCAGAGCACTGGGGAAAGCAGGCAGAGAATTCCCTGCTAGCTGTGCGCGGGAAGGCAAAGTGTTCACATTTCCTCGCAGAATCGCTTTTGTGCAGAAAACACTAACACTTGTTCAGAACGAAAGAAAGCACAGAGCCCCAGATTTTATGTTGTCCTGGAGAGCTTGCAGAGCACTGGGGAAAGGCAGGCAGAGAATTCCCTGCTAGCACCTTCTCTGTGCCTGGGAAGCAGAAGTGTTCACATTGCTTCGCAGAATCGCTTTTGTGCAGAAAACACTAACACTTGTTCAGAACGAAAGAAAGCACAGAGACCCAGATTTGCTGTTGTCCTGGAGAGCTTGCAGAGCACTGGGGAAAGGCAGGCAGAGAATTCCCTGCTAGCACCTTCTCTGTGCCTGGGAAGCAGAAGTGTTCACATTGCTTCGCAGAATCGCTTTTGTGCAGAAAACACTAACACTTGTTCAGGACGAAAGAAAGCACAGAGCCCCAGATTTGCTGTTACCCTGGAGAGCTTGCAGAGCACTGGGGAAAGCAGGCAGAGAATTCCCTGCTAGCTGTGCGCGGGAAGGCAAAGTGTTCACATTTCCTCGCAGAATCGCTTTTGTGCAGAAAACACTAACACTTGTTCAGAACGAAAGAAAGCACAGAGCCCCAGATTTGCTGTTGTCCTGGAGAGCTTGCAGAGCACTGGGGAAAGGCAGGCAGAGAATTCCCTGCTAGCACCTTCTCGGTGCCTGGGAAGAAGAAGTGTTCACATTGCTTCGCAGAATCGCTTTTGTGCAGAAAACACTAACACTTGTTCAGAACGAAAGAAAGCACAGAGCCCCAGATTTGCTGTTGTCCTGGAGAGCTTGCAGAGCACTGGGGAAAGGCATGCAGAGAATTCCCTGCTAGCACCTTCTCTCTGCGCGGGAATGAGAAGTGTTCACATTGCTTCGCAGAATCGCATTTGCGTCGCTTCAGAGAACACAAAAGCTTGTTCAGGACGAAAGAAAGCACAGAGCCCCAGATTTTATGTTGTCCTGGAGAGCTTGCAGAGCACTGGGGAAAGGCAGGCAGAGAATTCCCTGCTAGCACCTTCTCTCTGCGCGGGAATGAGAAGTGTTCACATTGCTTCGCAGAATCGCTTTTGTGCAGAAAACACTAACACTTGTTCAGAACGAAAGAAAGCACAGAGCCCCAGATTTTATGTTGTCCTGGAGAGCTTGCAGAGCACTGGGGAAAGGCAGGCAGAGAATTCCCTGCTAGCACCTTCTCTCTGCGCGGGAATGAGAAGTGTTCACATTGCTTCGCAGAATCGCTTTTGTGCAGAAAACACTAACACTTGTTCAGAACGAAAGAAAGCACAGAGCCCCAGATTTTATGTTGTCCTGGAGAGCTTGCAGAGCACTGGGGAAAGGCAGGCAGAGAATTCCCTGCTAGCACCTTCTCTCTGCGCGGGAATGAGAAGTGTTCACATTGCTTCGCAGAATCGCTTTTGTGCAGAAAACACTAACACTTGTTCAGAACGAAAGAAAGCACAGAGCCCCAGATTTTATGTTGTCCTGGAGAGCTTGCAGAGCACTGGGGAAAGGCAGGCAGAGAATTCCCTGCTAGCACCTTCTCTGTGCCTGGGAAGCAGAAGTGTTCACATTGCTTCGCAGAATCGCTTTTGTGCAGAAAACACTAACACTTGTTCAGAACGAAAGAAAGCACAGAGCCCCAGATTTTATGTTGTCCTGGAGAGCTTGCAGAGCACTGGGGAAAGGCAGGCAGAGAATTCCCTGCTAGCACCTTCTCTCTGCACGGGAATGAGAAGTGTTCACATTGCTTCGCAGAATCGCTTTTGTGCAGAAAACACTAACACTTGTTCAGGACGAAAGAAAGCACAGAGCCCCAGATTTGCTGTTACCCTGGAGAGCTTGCAGAGCACTGGGGAAAGCAGGCAGAGAATTCCCTGCTAGCACCTTCTCTGTGCGCGGGAAGGCAAAGTGTTCACATTTCCTCGCAGAATCGCTTTTGTGCAGAAAACACTAACACTTGTTCAGAACGAAAGAAAGCACAGAGCCCCAGATTTTATGTTGTCCTGGAGAGCTTGCAGAGCACTGGGGAAAGGCAGGCAGAGAATTCCCTGCTAGCACCTTCTCGGTGCCTGGGAAGAAGAAGTGTTCACATTGCTTCGCAGAATCGCTTTTGTGCAGAAAACACTAACACTTGTTCAGAACGAAAGAAAGCACAGAGCCCCAGATTTGCTGTTGTCCTGGAGAGCTTGCAGAGCACTGGGGAAAGGCAGGCAGAGAATTCCCTGCTAGCACCTTCTCGGTGCCTGGGAAGAAGAAGTGTTCACATTGCTTCGCAGAATCGCTTTTGTGCAGAAAACACTAACACTTGTTCAGAACGAAAGAAAGCACAGAGCCCCAGATTTTATGTTGTCCTGGAGAGCTTGCAGAGCACTGGGGAAAGGCAGGCAGAGAATTCCCTGCTAGCACCTTCTCGGTGCCTGGGAAGAAGAAGTGTTCACATTGCTTCGCAGAATCGCTTTTGTGCAGAAAACACTAACACTTGTTCAGAACGAAAGAAAGCACAGAGCCCCAGATTTGCTGTTGTCCTGCAGAGCTTGCAGAGCACTGGGGAAAGGCATGCAGAGAATTCCCTGCTAGCACCTTCTCTCTGCGCGGGAATGAGAAGTGTTCACATTGCTTCGCAGAATCGCATTTGCGTCGCTTCAGAGAACACAAAAGCTTGTTCAGGACGAAAGAAAGAACAGAGCCCCAGATTTGCTGTTACCCTGGAGAGCTTGCAGAGCACTGGGGAAAGGCAGGCAGAGAATTCCCTGCTAGCACCTTCTCTGTGCGCGGGAAGGCAAAGTGTTCACATTTCCTCGCAGAATCGCTTTTGTGCAGAAAACACTAACACTTGTTCAGAACGAAAGAAAGCACAGAGCCCCAGATTTTATGTTGTCCTGGAGAGCTTGCAGAGCACTGGGGAAAGGCAGGCAGAGAATTCCCTGCTAGCACCTTCTCTGTGCCTGGGAAGCAGAAGTGTTCACATTGCTTCGCAGAATCGCTTTTGTGCAGAAAACACTAACACTTGTTCAGAACGAAAGAAAGCACAGAGCCCCAGATTTGCTGTTGTCCTGGAGAGCTTGCAGAGCACTGGGGAAAGGCAGGCAGAGAATTCCCTGCTAGCACCTTCTCTCTGCGCGGGAATGAGAAGTGTTCACATTGCTTCGCAGAATCGCATTTGCGTCGCTTCAGAGAACACAAAAGCTTGTTCAGGACGAAAGAAAGCACAGAGCCCCAGATTTGCTGTTACCCTGGAGAGCTTGCAGAGCACTGGGGAAAGGCAGGCAGAGAATTCCCTGCTAGCAACTTCTGTGTGCGCGGGAAGGCAAAGTGTTCACATTTCCTCGCAGAATCGCTTTTGTGCAGAAAACACTAACACTTGTTCAGAACGAAAGAAAGCACAGAGCCCCAGATTTTATGTTGTCCTGGAGAGCTTGCAGAGCACTGGGGAAAGGCAGGCAGAGAATTCCCTGCTAGCACCTTCTCTGTGCCTGGGAAGAAGAAGTGTTCACATTGCTTCGCAGAATCGCTTTTGTGCAGAAAACACTAACACTTTTTCAGAACGAAAGAAAGCACAGAGCCCCAGATTTGCTGTTGTCCTGGAGAGCTTGCAGAGCACTGGGGAAAGGCAGGCAGAGAATTCCCTGCTAGCACCTTCTCTGTGCCTGGGAAGAAGAAGTGTTCACATTGCTTCGCAGAATCGCTTTTGTGCAGAAAACACTAACACTTATTCAGGACGAAAGAAAGCACAGAGCCCCAGATTTGCTGTTACCCTGGAGAGCTTGCAGAGCACTGGGGAAAGCAGGCAGAGAATTCCCTGCTAGCACCTTCTCTGTGCGCAGGAAGGCAAAGTGTTCACATTTCCTCGCAGAATCGCTTTTGTGCAGAAAACACTAACACTTGTTCAGAACGAAAGAAAGCACAGAGCCCCAGATTTGCTGTTGTCCTGGAGAGCTTGCAGAGCACTGGGGAAAGGCAGGCAGAGAATTCCCTGCTAGCACCTTCTCTGTGCCTGGGAAGCAGAAGTGTTCACATTGCTTCGCAGAATCGCTTTTGTGCAGAAAACACTAACACTTGTTCAGAACGAAAGAAAGCACAGAGCCCCAGATTTGCTGTTGTCCTGGAGAGCTTGCAGAGCACTGGGGAAAGGCAGGCAGAGAATTCCCTGCTAGCACCTTCTCTGTGCCTGGGAAGCAGAAGTGTTCACATTGCTTCGCAGAATCGCTTTTGTGCAGAAAACACTAACACTTGTTCAGAACGAAAGAAAGCACAGAGCCCCAGATTTTATGTTGTCCTGGAGAGCTTGCAGAGCACTGGGGAAAGGCAGGCAGAGAATTCCCTGCTAGCACCTTCTCTGTGCCTGGGAAGCAGAAGTGTTCACATTGCTTCGCAGAATCGCTTTTGTGCAGAAAACACTAACACTTGTTCAGAACGAAAGAAAGCACAGAGCCCCAGATTTGCTGTTGTCCTGGAGAGCTTGCAGAGCACTGGGGAAAGGCAGGCAGAGAATTCCCTGCTAGCACCTTCTCTGTGCCTGGGAAGAAGAAGTGTTCACATTGCTTCGCAGAATCGCTTTTGTGCAGAAAACACTAACACTTGTTCAGGACGAAAGAAAGCACAGAGCCCCAGATTTGCTGTTACCCTGGAGAGCTTGCAGAGCACTGGGGAAAGGCAGGCAGAGAATTCCCTGCTAGCACCTTCTCTGTGCGCGGGAAGGCAAAGTGTTCACATTTCCTCGCAGAATCGCTTTTGTGCAGAAAACACTAACACTTGTTCAGAACGAAAGAAAGCACAGAGCCCCAGATTTTATGTTGTCCTGGAGAGCTTGCAGAGCACTGGGGAAAGGCAGGCAGAGAATTCCCTGCTAGCACCTTCTCGGTGCCTGGGAAGAAGAAGTGTTCACATTGCTTCGCAGAATCGCTTTTGTGCAGAAAACACTAACACTTGTTCAGAACGAAAGAAAGCACAGAGCCCCAGATTTTATGTTGTCCTGGAGAGCTTGCAGAGCACTGGGGAAAGGCATGCAGAGAATTCCCTGCTAGCACCTTCTCTCTGCGCGGGAATGAGAAGTGTTCACATTGCTTCGCAGAATCGCATTTGCGTCGCTTCAGAGAACACAAAAGCTTGTTCAGGACGAAAGAAAGCACAGAGCCCCAGATTTTCTGTTACCCTGGAGAGCTTGCAGAGCACTGGGGAAAGGCAGGCAGAGAATTCCCTGCTAGCACCTTCTCTGTGCCTGGGAAGAAGAAGTGTTCACATTGCTTCGCAGAATCGCTTTTGTGCAGAAAACACTAACACTTGTTCAGAACGAAAGAAAGCACAGAGCCCCAGATTTGCTGTTGTCCTGCAGAGCTTGCAGAGCACTGGGGAAAGGCAGGCAGAGAATTCCCTGCTAGCACCTTCTCTGTGCCTGGGAAGCAGAAGTGTTCACATTGCTTCGCAGAATCGCTTTTGTGCAGAAAACACTAACACTTGTTCAGAACGAAAGAAAGCACAGAGCCCCAGATTTTATGTTTTCCTGGAGAGCTTGCAGAGCACTGGGGAAAGGCATGCAGAGAATTCCCTGCTAGCACCTTCTCTGTGCCTGGGAAGAAGAAGTGTTCACATTGCTTCGCAGAATCGCTTTTGTGCAGAAAACACTAACACTTGTTCAGAACGAAAGAAAGCACAGAGCCCCAGATTTGCTGTTGTCCTGGAGAGCTTGCAGAGCACTGGGGAAAGGCAGGCAGAGAATTCCCTGCTAGCACCTTCTCTGTGCCTGGGAAGCAGAAGTGTTCACATTGCTTCGCAGAATCGCTTTTGTGCAGAAAACAGTAACACTTGTTCAGAACGAAAGAAAGCACAGAGCCCCAGATTTTATGTTGTCCTGGAGAGCTTGCAGAGCACTGGGGAAAGGCAGGCAGAGAATTCCCTGCTAGCACCTTCTCTGTGCCTGGGAAGCAGAAGTGTTCACATTGCTTCGCAGAATCGCTTTTGTGCAGAAAACACTAACACTTGTTCAGAACGAAAGAAAGCACAGAGCCCCAGATTTGCTGTTGTCCTGGAGAGCTTGCAGAGCACTGGGGAAAGGCAGGCAGAGAATTCCCTGCTAGCACCTTCTCTCTGCGCGGGAATGAGAAGTGTTCACATTGCTTCGCAGAATCGCTTTTGTGCAGAAAACACTAACACTTGTTCAGAACGAAAGAAAGCACAGAGCCCCAGATTTTATGTTGTCCTGGAGAGCTTGCAGAGCACTGGGGAAAGGCAGGCAGAGAATTCCCTGCTAGCACCTTCTCTCTGCGCGGGAATGAGAAGTGTTCACATTGCTTCGCAGAATCGCTTTTGTGCAGAAAACACTAACACTTGTTCAGAACGAAAGAAAGCACAGAGCCCCAGATTTTATGTTGTCCTGGAGAGCTTGCAGAGCACTGGGGAAAGGCATGCAGAGAATTCCCTGCTAGCACCTTCTCTCTGCGCGGGAATGAGAAGTGTTCACATTGCTTCGCAGAATCGCATTTGCGTCGCTTCAGAGAACACAAAAGCTTGTTCAGGACGAAAGAAAGCACAGAGCCCCAGATTTGCTGTTACCCTGGAGAGCTTGCAGAGCACTGGGGAAAGGCAGGCAGAGAATTCCCTGCTAGCACCTTCTCTGTGCGCGGGAAGGCAAAGTGTTCACATTTCCTCGCAGAATCGCTTTTGTGCAGAAAACACTAACACTTGTTCAGAACGAAAGAAAGCACAGAGCCCCAGATTTGCTGTTGTGCTGGAGAGCTTGCAGAGCACTGGGGAAAGGCAGGCAGAGAATTCCCTGCTAGCACCTTCTCTGTGCCTGGGAAGAAGAAGTGTTCACATTGCTTCGCAGAATCGCTTTTGTGCAGAAAACACTAACACTTGTTCAGAACGAAAGAAAGCACAGAGCCCCAGATTTGCTGTTGTCCTGGAGAGCTTGCAGAGCACTGGGGAAAGGCAGGCAGAGAATTCCCTGCTAGCACCTTCTCTGTGCCTGGGAAGCAGAAGTGTTCACATTGCTTCGCAGAATCGCTTTTGTGCAGAAAACACTAACACTTGTTCAGAACGAAAGAAAGCACAGAGCCCCAGATTTTATGTTGTCCTGGAGAGCTTGCAGAGCACTGGGGAAAGGCATGCAGAGAATTCCCTGCTAGCACCTTCTCTCTGCGCGGGAATGAGAAGTGTTCACATTGCTTCGCAGAATCGCATTTGCGTCGCTTCAGAGAACACAAAAGCTTGTTCAGGACGAAAGAAAGCACAGAGCCCCAGATTTGCTGTTACCCTGGAGAGCTTGCAGAGCACTGGGGAAAGGCAGGCAGAGAATTCCCTGCTAGCACCTTCTCTGTGCGCGGGAAGGCAAAGTGTTCACATTTCCTCGCAGAATCGCTTTTGTGCAGAAAACACTAACACTTGTTCAGAACGAAAGAAAGCACAGAGCCCCAGATTTGCTGTTGTCCTGGAGAGCTTGCAGAGCACTGGGGAAAGGCAGGCAGAGAATTCCCTGCTAGCACCTTCTCTGTGCCTGGGAAGCAGAAGTGTTCACATTGCTTCGCAGAATCGCTTTTGTGCAGAAAACACTAACACTTGTTCAGAACGAAAGAAAGCACAGAGCCCCAGATTTTATGTTGTCCTGGAGAGCTTGCAGAGCACTGGGGAAAGGCATGCAGAGAATTCCCTGCTAGCACCTTCTCTCTGCGCGGGAATGAGAAGTGTTCACATTGCTTCGCAGAATCGCATTTGCGTCGCTTCAGAGAACACAAAAGCTTGTTCAGGACGAAAGAAAGCACAGAGCCCCAGATTTGCTGTTACCCTGGAGAGCTTGCAGAGCACTGGGGAAAGGCAGGCAGAGAATTCCCTGCTAGCACCTTCTCTGTGCGCGGGAAGGCAAAGTGTTCACATTTCCTCGCAGAATCGCTTTTGTGCAGAAAACACTAACACTTGTTCAGAACGAAAGAAAGCACAGAGCCCCAGATTTGCTGTTGTCCTGGAGAGCTTGCAGAGCACTGGGGAAAGGCATGCAGAGAATTCCCTGCTAGCACCTTCTCTCTGCGCGGGAATGAGAAGTGTTCACATTGCTTCGCAGAATCGCATTTGCGTCGCTTCAGAGAACACAAAAGCTTGTTCAGGACGAAAGAAAGCACAGAGCCCCAGATTTGCTGTTACCCTGGAGAGCTTGCAGAGCACTGGGGAAAGGCAGGCAGAGAATTCCCTGCTAGCACCTTCTCTGTGCGCGGGAAGGCAAAGTGTTCACATTTCCTCGCAGAATCGCTTTTGTGCAGAAAACACTAACACTTGTTCAGAACGAAAGAAAGCACAGAGCCCCAGATTTGCTGTTGTCCTGGAGAGCTTGCAGAGCACTGGGGAAAGGCAGGCAGAGAATTCCCTGCTAGCACCTTCTCTGTGCCTGGGAAGCAGAAGTGTTCACATTGCTTCGCAGAATCGCTTTTGTGCAGAAAACACTAACACTTGTTCAGAACGAAAGAAAGCACAGAGACCCAGATTTTATGTTGTCCTGGAGAGCTTGCAGAGCACTGGGGAAAGGCAGGCAGAGAATTCCCTGCTAGCACCTTCTCTGTGCCTGGGAAGCAGAAGTGTTCACATTGCTTCGCAGAATCGCTTTTGTGCAGAAAACACTAACACTTGTTCAGGACGAAAGAAAGCACAGAGCCCCAGATTTGCTGTTACCCTGGAGAGCTTGCAGAGCACTGGGGAAAGCAGGCAGAGAATTCCCTGCTAGCTGTGCGCGGGAAGGCAAAGTGTTCACATTTCCTCGCAGAATCGCTTTTGTGCAGAAAACACTAACACTTGTTCAGAACGAAAGAAAGCACAGAGCCCCAGATTTTATGTTGTCCTGGAGAGCTTGCAGAGCACTGGGGAAAGGCAGGCAGAGAATTCCCTGCTAGCACCTTCTCTGTGCCTGGGAAGCAGAAGTGTTCACATTGCTTCGCAGAATCGCTTTTGTGCAGAAAACACTAACACTTGTTCAGAACGAAAGAAAGCACAGAGACCCAGATTTTATGTTGTCCTGGAGAGCTTGCAGAGCACTGGGGAAAGGCAGGCAGAGAATTCCCTGCTAGCACCTTCTCTGTGCCTGGGAAGCAGAAGTGTTCACATTGCTTCGCAGAATCGCTTTTGTGCAGAAAACACTAACACTTGTTCAGGACGAAAGAAAGCACAGAGCCCCAGATTTGCTGTTACCCTGGAGAGCTTGCAGAGCACTGGGGAAAGCAGGCAGAGAATTCCCTGCTAGCTGTGCGCGGGAAGGCAAAGTGTTCACATTTCCTCGCAGAATCGCTTTTGTGCAGAAAACACTAACACTTGTTCAGAACGAAAGAAAGCACAGAGCCCCAGATTTGCTGTTGTCCTGGAGAGCTTGCAGAGCACTGGGGAAAGGCAGGCAGAGAATTCCCTGCTAGCACCTTCTCGGTGCCTGGGAAGAAGAAGTGTTCACATTGCTTCGCAGAATCGCTTTTGTGCAGAAAACACTAACACTTGTTCAGAACGAAAGAAAGCACAGAGCCCCAGATTTGCTGTTGTCCTGGAGAGCTTGCAGAGCACTGGGGAAAGGCATGCAGAGAATTCCCTGCTAGCACCTTCTCTCTGCGCGGGAATGAGAAGTGTTCACATTGCTTCGCAGAATCGCATTTGCGTCGCTTCAGAGAACACAAAAGCTTGTTCAGGACGAAAGAAAGCACAGAGCCCCAGATTTGCTGTTACCCTGGAGAGCTTGCAGAGCACTGGGGAAAGGCAGGCAGAGAATTCCCTGCTAGCACCTTCTCTGTGCGCGGGAAGGCAAAGTGTTCACATTGCTTCGCAGAATCGCTTTTGTGCAGAAAACACTAACACTTGTTCAGAACGAAAGAAAGCACAGAGCCCCAGATTTGCTGTTGTCCTGGAGAGCTTGCAGAGCACTGGGGAAAGGCAGGCAGAGAATTCCCTGCTAGCACCTTCTCTGTGCCTGGGAAGCAGAAGTGTTCACATTGCTTCGCAGAATCGCTTTTGTGCAGAAAACACTAACACTTGTTCAGAACGAAAGAAAGCACAGAGCCCCAGATTTTATGTTGTCCTGGAGAGCTTGCAGAGCACTGGGGAAAGGCAGGCAGAGAATTCCCTGCTAGCACCTTCTCTGTGCGCGGGAAGGCAAAGTGTTCACATTTCCTCGCAGAATCGCTTTTGTGCAGAAAACACTAACACTTGTTCAGAACGAAAGAAAGCACAGAGCCCCAGATTTTATGTTGTCCTGGAGAGCTTGCAGAGCACTGGGGAAAGGCAGGCAGAGAATTCCCTGCTAGCACCTTCTCTGTGCCTGGGAAGAAGAAGTGTTCACATTGCTTCGCAGAATCGCTTTTGTGCAGAAAACACTAACACTTGTTCAGAACGAAAGAAAGCACAGAGCCCCAGATTTTATGTTGTCCTGGAGAGCTTGCAGAGCACTGGGGAAAGGCAGGCAGAGAATTCCCTGCTAGCACCTTCTCTGTGCCTGGGAAGCAGAAGTGTTCACATTGCTTCGCAGAATCGCTTTTGTGCAGAAAACACTAACACTTGTTCAGAACGAAAGAAAGCACAGAGACCCAGATTTTATGTTGTCCTGGAGAGCTTGCAGAGCACTGGGGAAAGGCAGGCAGAGAATTCCCTGCTAGCACCTTCTCTCTGCACGGGAATGAGAAGTGTTCACATTGCTTCGCAGAATCGCTTTTGTGCAGAAAACACTAACACTTGTTCAGGACGAAAGAAAGCACAGAGCCCCAGATTTGCTGTTACCCTGGAGAGCTTGCAGAGCACTGGGGAAAGCAGGCAGAGAATTCCCTGCTAGCACCTTCTCTGTGCGCGGGAAGGCAAAGTGTTCACATTTCCTCGCAGAATCGCTTTTGTGCAGAAAACACTAACACTTGTTCAGAACGAAAGAAAGCACAGAGCCCCAGATTTGCTGTTGTCCTGGAGAGCTTGCAGAGCACTGGGGAAAGGCAGGCAGAGAATTCCCTGCTAGCACCTTCTCTGTGCCTGGGAAGCAGAAGTGTTCACATTGCTTCGCAGAATCGCTTTTGTGCAGAAAACACTAACACTTGTTCAGAACGAAAGAAAGCACAGAGACCCAGATTTTATGTTGTCCTGGAGAGCTTGCAGAGCACTGGGGAAAGGCAGGCAGAGAATTCCCTGCTAGCACCTTCTCTGTGCCTGGGAAGCAGAAGTGTTCACATTGCTTCGCAGAATCGCTTTTGTGCAGAAAACACTAACACTTGTTCAGAACGAAAGAAAGCACAGAGACCCAGATTTTATGTTGTCCTGGAGAGATTGCAGAGCACTGGGGAATGGCAAGGAGAGAATTCCCTGCTAGCACCTTCTCTCTGCGCGGGAATGAGAAGTGTTGACATTGCTTCGCAGAATCGCTTTTGTGCAGAAAACACTAACACTTGTTCAGAACGAAAGAAAGCACAGAGCCCCAGATTTGCTGTTGTCCTGGAGAGCTTGCAGAGCACTGGGGAAAGGCAGGCAGAGAATTCCCTGCTAGCACCTTCTCTGTGCCTGGGAAGCAGAAGTGTTCACATTGCTTGGCAGAATCGCTTTTGTGCAGAAAACAGTAACACTTGTTCAGAAGGAAAGAAAGCACAGAGCCCCAGATTTTATGTTGTCCTGGAGAGCTTGCAGAGCACTGGGGAAAGGCAGGCAGAGAATTCCCTGCTAGCACCTTCTCTGTGCCTGGGAAGCAGAAGTGTTCACATTGCTTCGCAGAATCGCTTTTGTGCAGAAAACACTAACACTTGTTCAGAACGAAAGAAAGCACAGAGCCCCAGATTTTATGTTGTCCTGGAGAGCTTACAGAGCACTGGGGAAAGGCAGGCAGAGAATTCCCTGCTAGCACCTTCTCTGTGCCTGGGAAGAAGAAGTGTTCACATTGCTTGGCAGAATCGCTTTTGTGCAGAAAACACTTACACTTGTTCAGAACGAAAGAAAGCACAGAGCCCCAGATTTTATGTTGTCCTGGAGAGCTTGCAGAGCACTGGGGAAAGGCATGCAGAGAATTCCCTGCTAGCACCTTCTCTCTGCGCGGGAATGAGAAGTGTTCACATTGCTTCGCAGAATCGCATTTGCGTCGCTTCAGAGAACACAAAAGCTTGTTCAGGACGAAAGAAAGCACAGAGCCCCAGATTTGCTGTTACCCTGGAGAGCTTGCAGAGCACTGGGGAAAGGCAGGCAGAGAATTCCCTGCTAGCACCTTCTCTGTGCGCGGGAAGGCAAAGTGTTCACATTTCCTCGCAGAATCGCTTTTGTGCAGAAAACACTAACACTTGTTCAGAACGAAAGAAAGCACAGAGCCCCAGATTTTATGTTGTCCTGGAGAGCTTGCAGAGCACTGGGGAAAGCAGGCAGAGAATTCCCTGCTAGCACCTTCTCTGTGCGCGGGAAGGCAAAGTGTTCACATTTCCTCGCAGAATCGCTTTTGTGCAGAAAACACTAACACTTGTTCAGAACGAAAGAAAGCACAGAGCCCCAGATTTTATGTTGTCCTGGAGAGCTTGCAGAGCACTGGGGAAAGGCAGGCAGAGAATTCCCTGCTAGCACCTTCTCGGTGCCTGGGAAGAAGAAGTGTTCACATTGCTTCGCAGAATCGCTTTTGTGCAGAAAACACTAACACTTGTTCAGAACGAAAGAAAGCACAGAGCCCCAGATTTTATGTTGTCCTGGAGAGCTTGCAGAGCACTGGGGAAAGGCATGCAGAGAATTCCCTGCTAGCACCTTCTCTCTGCGCGGGAATGAGAAGTGTTCACATTGCTTCGCAGAATCGCATTTGCGTCGCTTCAGAGAACACAAAAGCTTGTTCAGGACGAAAGAAAGCACAGAGCCCCAGATTTGCTGTTACCCTGGAGAGCTTGCAGAGCACTGGGGAAAGGCAGGCAGAGAATTCCCTGCTAGCACCTTCTCTGTGCGCGGGAAGGCAAAGTGTTCACATTTCCTCGCAGAATCGCTTTTGTGCAGAAAACACTAACACTTGTTCAGAACGAAAGAAAGCACAGAGCCCCAGATTTTATGTTGTCCTGGAGAGCTTGCAGAGCACTGGGGAAAGGCAGGCAGAGAATTCCCTGCTAGCACCTTCTCTGTGCCTGGGAAGCAGAAGTGTTCACATTGCTTCGCAGAATCGCTTTTGTGCAGAAAACACTAACACTTGTTCAGAACGAAAGAAAGCACAGAGCCCCAGAATTGCTGTTGTCCTGGAGAGCTTGCAGAGCACTGGGGAAAGGCAGGCAGAGAATTCCCTGCTAGCACCTTCTCTGTGCCTGGGAAGCAGAAGTGTTCACATTGCTTCGCAGAATCGCTTTTGTGCAGAAAACACTAACACTTGTTCAGAACGAAAGAAAGCACAGAGCCCCAGATTTTATGTTGTCCTGGAGAGCTTGCAGAGCACTGGGGAAAGGCAGGCAGAGAATTCCCTGCTAGCACCTTCTCTCTGCGCGGGAATGAGAAGTGTTCACATTGCTTCGCAGAATCGCATTTGCGTCGCTTCAGAGAACACAAAAGCTTGTTCAGGACGAAAGAAAGCACAGAGCCCCAGATTTGCTGTTACCCTGGAGAGCTTGCAGAGCACTGGGGAAAGGCAGGCAGAGAATTCCCTGCTAGCACCTTCTCTGTGCGCGGGAAGGCAAAGTGTTCACATTTCCTCGCAGAATCGCTTTTGTGCAGAAAACACTAACACTTGTTCAGAACGAAAGAAAGCACAGAGCCCCAGATTTGCTGTTGTCCTGGAGAGCTTGCAGAGCACTGGGGAAAGGCAGGCAGAGAATTCCCTGCTAGCACCTTCTCTGTGCCTGGGAAGCAGAAGTGTTCACATTGCTTGGCAGAATCGCTTTTGTGCAGAAAACAGTAACACTTGTTCAGAAGGAAAGAAAGCACAGAGCCCCAGATTTTATGTTGTCCTGGAGAGCTTGCAGAGCACTGGGGAAAGGCAGGCAGAGAATTCCCTGCTAGCACCTTCTCTGTGCCTGGGAAGCAGAAGTGTTCACATTGCTTCGCAGAATCGCTTTTGTGCAGAAAACACTAACACTTGTTCAGAACGAAAGAAAGCACAGAGCCCCAGATTTTATGTTGTCCTGGAGAGCTTGCAGAGCACTGGGGAAAGGCAGGCAGAGAATTCCCTGCTAGCACCTTCTCGGTGCCTGGGAAGAAGAAGTGTTCACATTGCTTCGCAGAATCGCTTTTGTGCAGAAAACACTAACACTTGTTCAGAACGAAAGAAAGCACAGAGCCCCAGATTTGCTGTTGTCCTGGAGAGCTTGCAGAGCACTGGGGAAAGGCAGGCAGAGAATTCCCTGCTAGCACCTTCTCTGTGCCTGGGAAGCAGAAGTGTTCACATTGCTTCGCAGAATCGCTTTTGTGCAGAAAACACTAACACTTGTTCAGAACGAAAGAAAGCACAGAGCCCCAGATTTTATGTTGTCCTGGAGAGCTTGCAGAGCACTGGGGAAAGGCAGGCAGAGAATTCCCTGCTAGCACCTTCTCTGTGCCTGGGAAGCAGAAGTGTTCACATTGCTTCGCAGAATCGCTTTTGTGCAGAAAACACTAACACTTGTTCAGAACGAAAGAAAGCACAGAGACCCAGATTTTATGTTGTCCTGGAGAGATTGCAGAGCACTGGGGAATGGCAAGGAGAGAATTCCCTGCTAGCACCTTCTCTCTGCGCGGGAATGAGAAGTGTTGACATTGCTTCGCAGAATCGCTTTTGTGCAGAAAACACTAACACTTGTTCAGAACGAAAGAAAGCACAGAGCCCCAGATTTGCTGTTGTCCTGGAGAGCTTGCAGAGCACTGGGGAAAGGCAGGCAGAGAATTCCCTGCTAGCACCTTCTCTGTGCCTGGGAAGCAGAAGTGTTCACATTGCTTGGCAGAATCGCTTTTGTGCAGAAAACAGTAACACTTGTTCAGAAGGAAAGAAAGCACAGAGCCCCAGATTTTATGTTGTCCTGGAGAGCTTGCAGAGCACTGGGGAAAGGCAGGCAGAGAATTCCCTGCTAGCACCTTCTCTGTGCCTGGGAAGCAGAAGTGTTCACATTGCTTCGCAGAATCGCTTTTGTGCAGAAAACACTAACACTTGTTCAGAACGAAAGAAAGCACAGAGCCCCAGATTTTATGTTGTCCTGGAGAGCTTGCAGAGCACTGGGGAAAGGCATGCAGAGAATTCCCTGCTAGCACCTTCTCTCTGCGCGGGAATGAGAAGTGTTCACATTGCTTCGCAGAATCGCATTTGCGTCGCTTCAGAGAACACAAAAGCTTGTTCAGGACGAAAGAAAGCACAGAGCCCCAGATTTGCTGTTACCCTGGAGAGCTTGCAGAGCACTGGGGAAAGGCAGGCAGAGAATTCCCTGCTAGCACCTTCTCTGTGCGCGGGAAGGCAAAGTGTTCACATTTCCTCGCAGAATCGCTTTTGTGCAGAAAACACTAACACTTGTTCAGAACGAAAGAAAGCACAGAGCCCCAGATTTTATGTTGTCCTGGAGAGCTTGCAGAGCACTGGGGAAAGCAGGCAGAGAATTCCCTGCTAGCACCTTCTCTGTGCGCGGGAAGGCAAAGTGTTCACATTTCCTCGCAGAATCGCTTTTGTGCAGAAAACACTAACACTTGTTCAGAACGAAAGAAAGCACAGAGCCCCAGATTTGCTGTTGTCCTGGAGAGCTTGCAGAGCACTGGGGAAAGGCAGGCAGAGAATTCCCTGCTAGCACCTTCTCGGTGCCTGGGAAGAAGAAGTGTTCACATTGCTTCGCAGAATCGCTTTTGTGCAGAAAACACTAACACTTGTTCAGAACGAAAGAAAGCACAGAGCCCCAGATTTTATGTTGTCCTGGAGAGCTTGCAGAGCACTGGGGAAAGGCATGCAGAGAATTCCCTGCTAGCACCTTCTCTCTGCGCGGGAATGAGAAGTGTTCACATTGCTTCGCAGAATCGCATTTGCGTCGCTTCAGAGAACACAAAAGCTTGTTCAGGACGAAAGAAAGCACAGAGCCCCAGATTTGCTGTTACCCTGGAGAGCTTGCAGAGCACTGGGGAAAGGCAGGCAGAGAATTCCCTGCTAGCACCTTCTCTGTGCGCGGGAAGGCAAAGTGTTCACATTTCCTCGCAGAATCGCTTTTGTGCAGAAAACACTAACACTTGTTCAGAACTTAAGAAAGCACAGAGCCCCAGAATTGCTGTTGTCCTGGAGAGCTTGCAGAGCACTGGGGAAAGGCAGGCAGAGAATTCCCTGCTAGCACCTTCTCTGTGCCTGGGAAGCAGAAGTGTTCACATTGCTTCGCAGAATCGCTTTTGTGCAGAAAACACTAACACTTGTTCAGAATGAAAGAAAGCACAGAGCCCCAGATTTTATGTTGTCCTGGAGAGCTTGCAGAGCACTGGGGAAAGGCAGGCAGAGAATTCCCTGCTAGCACCTTCTCTGTGCCTGGGAAGCAGAAGTGTTCACATTGCTTCGCAGAATCGCTTTTGTGCAGAAAACACTAACACTTGTTCAGAACGAAAGAAAGCACAGAGCCCCAGATTTTATGTTGTCCTGGAGAGATTGCAGAGCACTGGGGAATGGCAAGGAGAGAATTCCCTGCTAGCACCTTCTCTCTGCGCGGGAATGAGAAGTGTTGACATTGCTTCGCAGAATCGCTTTTGTGCAGAAAACACTAACACTTGTTCAGAACGAAAGAAAGCACAGAGCCCCAGATTTGCTGTTGTCCTGGAGAGCTTGCAGAGCACTGGGGAAAGGCAGGCAGAGAATTCCCTGCTAGCACCTTCTCTGTGCCTGGGAAGCAGAAGTGTTCACATTGCTTGGCAGAATCGCTTTTGTGCAGAAAACAGTAACACTTGTTCAGAAGGAAAGAAAGCACAGAGCCCCAGATTTTATGTTGTCCTGGAGAGCTTGCAGAGCACTGGGGAAAGGCAGGCAGAGAATTCCCTGCTAGCACCTTCTCTGTGCCTGGGAAGCAGAAGTGTTCACATTGCTTCGCAGAATCGCTTTTGTGCAGAAAACACTAACACTTGTTCAGAACGAAAGAAAGCACAGAGCCCCAGATTTTATGTTGTCCTGGAGAGCTTGCAGAGCACTGGGGAAAGGCAGGCAGAGAATTCCCTGCTAGCACCTTCTCTGTGCCTGGGAAGAAGAAGTGTTCACATTGCTTGGCAGAATCGCTTTTGTGCAGAAAACACTTACACTTGTTCAGAACGAAAGAAAGCACAGAGCCCCAGATTTTATGTTGTCCTGGAGAGCTTGCAGAGCACTGGGGAAAGGCATGCAGAGAATTCCCTGCTAGCACCTTCTCTCTGCGCGGGAATGAGAAGTGTTCACATTGCTTCGCAGAATCGCATTTGCGTCGCTTCAGAGAACACAAAAGCTTGTTCAGGACGAAAGAAAGCACAGAGCCCCAGATTTGCTGTTACCCTGGAGAGCTTGCAGAGCACTGGGGAAAGGCAGGCAGAGAATTCCCTGCTAGCACCTTCTCTGTGCGCGGGAAGGCAAAGTGTTCACATTTCCTCGCAGAATCGCTTTTGTGCAGAAAACACTAACACTTGTTCAGAACGAAAGAAAGCACAGAGCCCCAGATTTTATGTTGTCCTGGAGAGCTTGCAGAGCACTGGGGAAAGCAGGCAGAGAATTCCCTGCTAGCACCTTCTCTGTGCGCGGGAAGGCAAAGTGTTCACATTTCCTCGCAGAATCGCTTTTGTGCAGAAAACACTAACACTTGTTCAGAACGAAAGAAAGCACAGAGCCCCAGATTTTATGTTGTCCTGGAGAGCTTGCAGAGCACTGGGGAAAGGCATGCAGAGAATTCCCTGCTAGCACCTTCTCGGTGCCTGGGAAGAAGAAGTGTTCACATTGCTTCGCAGAATCGCTTTTGTGCAGAAAACACTAACACTTGTTCAGAACGAAAGAAAGCACAGAGCCCCAGATTTTATGTTGTCCTGGAGAGCTTGCAGAGCACTGGGGAAAGGCATGCAGAGAATTCCCTGCTAGCACCTTCTCTCTGCGCGGGAATGAGAAGTGTTCACATTGCTTCGCAGAATCGCATTTGCGTCGCTTCAGAGAACACAAAAGCTTGTTCATGACGAAAGAAAGCACAGAGCCCCAGATTTGCTGTTACCCTGGAGAGCTTGCAGAGCACTGGGGAAAGGCAGGCAGAGAATTCCCTGCTAGCACCTTCTCTGTGCGCGGGAAGGCAAAGTGTTCACATTTCCTCGCAGAATCGCTTTTGTGCAGAAAACACTAACACTTGTTCAGAACGAAAGAAAGCACAGAGCCCCAGATTTTATGTTGTCCTGGAGAGCTTGCAGAGCACTGGGGAAAGGCAGGCAGAGAATTCCCTGCTAGCACCTTCTCTGTGCCTGGGAAGCAGAAGTGTTCACATTGCTTCGCAGAATCGCTTTTGTGCAGAAAACACTAACACTTGTTCAGAACGAAAGAAAGCACAGAGCCCCAGATTTTATGTTGTCCTGGAGAGCTTGCAGAGCACTGGGGAAAGGCAGGCAGAGAATTCCCTGCTAGCACCTTCTCTGTGCCTGGGAAGCAGAAGTGTTCACATTGCTTCGCAGAATCGCTTTTGTGCAGAAAACACTAACACTTGTTCAGAACGAAAGAAAGCACAGAGCCCCAGATTTTATGTTGTCCTGGAGAGCTTGCAGAGCACTGGGGAAAGGCAGGCAGAGAATTCCCTGCTAGCACCTTCTCTCTGCGCGGGAATGAGAAGTGTTCACATTGCTTCGCAGAATCGCATTTGCGTCGCTTCAGAGAACACAAAAGCTTGTTCAGGACGAAAGAAAGCACAGAGCCCCAGATTTGCTGTTACCCTGGAGAGCTTGCAGAGCACTGGGGAAAGCAGGCAGAGAATTCCCTGCTAGCACCTTCTCTGTGCGCGGGAAGGCAAAGTGTTCACATTTCCTCGCAGAATCGCTTTTGTGCAGAAAACACTAACACTTGTTCAGAACGAAAGAAAGCACAGAGCCCCAGATTTGCTGTTGTGCTGGAGAGCTTGCAGAGCACTGGGGAAAGGCAGGCAGAGAATTCCCTGCTAGCACCTTCTCTGTGCCTGGGAAGCAGAAGTGTTCACATTGCTTCGCAGAATCGCTTTTGTGCAGAAAACACTAACACTTGTTCAGAACGAAAGAAAGCACAGAGCCCCAGATTTGCTGTTGTCCTGGAGAGCTTGCAGAGCACTGGGGAAAGGCAGGCAGAGAATTCCCTGCTAGCACCTTCTCTGTGCCTGGGAAGCAGAAGTGTTCACATTGCTTGGCAGAATCGCTTTTGTGCAGAAAACAGTAACACTTGTTCAGAACGAAAGAAAGCACAGAGCCCCAGATTTGCTGTTGTCCTGGAGAGCTTGCAGAGCACTGGGGAAAGGCAGGCAGAGAATTCCCTGCTAGCACCTTCTCTGTGCCTGGGAAGCAGAAGTGTTCACATTGCTTCGCAGAATCGCTTTTGTGCAGAAAACACTAACACTTGTTCAGAACGAAAGAAAGCACAGAGACCCAGATTTTATGTTGTCCTGGAGAGATTGCAGAGCACTGGGGAATGGCAAGGAGAGAATTCCCTGCTAGCACCTTCTCTCTGCGCGGGAATGAGAAGTGTTGACATTGCTTCGCAGAATCGCTTTTGTGCAGAAAACAGTAACACTTGTTCAGAACGAAAGAAAGCACAGAGCCCCAGATTTGCTGTTGTCCTGGAGAGCTTGCAGAGCACTGGGGAAAGGCAGGCAGAGAATTCCCTGCTAGCACCTTCTCTGTGCCTGGGAAGCAGAAGTGTTCACATTGCTTGGCAGAATCGCTTTTGTGCAGAAAACAGTAACACTTGTTCAGAAGGAAAGAAAGCACAGAGCCCCAGATTTTATGTTGTCCTGGAGAGCTTGCAGAGCACTGGGGAAAGGCAGGCAGAGAATTCCCTGCTAGCACCTTCTCTGTGCCTGGGAAGCAGAAGTGTTCACATTGCTTCGCAGAATCGCTTTTGTGCAGAAAACACTAACACTTGTTCAGAACGAAAGAAAGCACAGAGCCCCAGATTTTATGTTGTCCTGGAGAGCTTGCAGAGCACTGGGGAAAGGCAGGCAGAGAATTCCCTGCTAGCACCTTCTCGGTGCCTGGGAAGAAGAAGTGTTCACATTGCTTCGCAGAATCGCTTTTGTGCAGAAAACACTTACACTTGTTCAGAACGAAAGAAAGCACAGAGCCCCAGATTTGCTGTTGTCCTGGAGAGCTTGCAGAGCACTGGGGAAAGGCATGCAGAGAATTCCCTGCTAGCACCTTCTCTCTGCGCGGGAATGAGAAGTGTTCACATTGCTTCGCAGAATCGCATTTGCGTCGCTTCAGAGAACACAAAAGCTTGTTCAGGACGAAAGAAAGCACAGAGCCCCAGATTTGCTGTTACCCTGGAGAGCTTGCAGAGCACTGGGGAAAGGCAGGCAGAGAATTCCCTGCTAGCACCTTCTCTGTGCGCGGGAAGGCAAAGTGTTCACATTTCCTCGCAGAATCGCTTTTGTGCAGAAAACACTAACACTTGTTCAGAACGAAAGAAAGCACAGAGCCCCAGATTTGCTGTTGTGCTGGAGAGCTTGCAGAGCACTGGGGAAAGGCAGGCAGAGAATTCCCTGCTAGCACCTTCTCTGTGCCTGGGAAGAAGAAGTGTTCACATTGCTTCGCAGAATCGCTTTTGTGCAGAAAACACTAACACTTGTTCAGAACGAAAGAAAGCACAGAGCCCCAGATTTGCTGTTGTCCTGGAGAGCTTGCAGAGCACTGGGGAAAGGCAGGCAGAGAATTCCCTGCTAGCACCTTCTCTGTGCCTGGGAAGCAGAAGTGTTCACATTGCTTCGCAGAATCGCTTTTGTGCAGAAAATTCTAACACTTGTTCAGAACGAAAGAAAGCACAGAGCCCCAGATTTTATGTTGTCCTGGAGAGCTTGCAGAGCACTGGGGAAAGGCATGCAGAGAATTCCCTGCTAGCACCTTCTCTCTGCGCGGGAATGAGAAGTGTTCACATTGCTTCGCAGAATCGCATTTGCGTCGCTTCAGAGAACACAAAAGCTTGTTCAGGACGAAAGAAAGCACAGAGCCCCAGATTTGCTGTTACCCTGGAGAGCTTGCAGAGCACTGGGGAAAGGCAGGCAGAGAATTCCCTGCTAGCACCTTCTCTGTGCGCGGGAAGGCAAAGTGTTCACATTTCCTCGCAGAATCGCTTTTGTGCAGAAAACACTAACACTTGTTCAGAACGAAAGAAAGCACAGAGCCCCAGATTTGCTGTTGTCCTGGAGAGCTTGCAGAGCACTGGGGAAAGGCAGGCAGAGAATTCCCTGCTAGCACCTTCTCTGTGCCTGGGAAGCAGAAGTGTTCACATTGCTTCGCAGAATCGCTTTTGTGCAGAAAACACTAACACTTGTTCAGAACGAAAGAAAGCACAGAGCCCCAGATTTTATGTTGTCCTGGAGAGCTTGCAGAGCACTGGGGAAAGGCATGCAGAGAATTCCCTGCTAGCACCTTCTCTCTGCGCGGGAATGAGAAGTGTTCACATTGCTTCGCAGAATCGCATTTGCGTCGCTTCAGAGAACACAAAAGCTTGTTCAGGACGAAAGAAAGCACAGAGCCCCAGATTTGCTGTTACCCTGGAGAGCTTGCAGAGCACTGGGGAAAGGCAGGCAGAGAATTCCCTGCTAGCACCTTCTCTGTGCGCGGGAAGGCAAAGTGTTCACATTTCCTCGCAGAATCGCTTTTGTGCAGAAAACACTAACACTTGTTCAGAACGAAAGAAAGCACAGAGCCCCAGATTTGCTGTTGTCCTGGAGAGCTTGCAGAGCACTGGGGAAAGGCATGCAGAGAATTCCCTGCTAGCACCTTCTCTCTGCGCGGGAATGAGAAGTGTTCACATTGCTTCGCAGAATCGCATTTGCGTCGCTTCAGAGAACACAAAAGCTTGTTCAGGACGAAAGAAAGCACAGAGCCCCAGATTTGCTGTTACCCTGGAGAGCTTGCAGAGCACTGGGGAAAGGCAGGCAGAGAATTCCCTGCTAGCACCTTCTCTGTGCGCGGGAAGGCAAAGTGTTCACATTTCCTCGCAGAATCGCTTTTGTGCAGAAAACACTAACACTTGTTCAGAACGAAAGAAAGCACAGAGCCCCAGATTTGCTGTTGTCCTGGAGAGCTTGCAGAGCACTGGGGAAAGGCAGGCAGAGAATTCCCTGCTAGCACCTTCTCTGTGCCTGGGAAGCAGAAGTGTTCACATTGCTTCGCAGAATCGCTTTTGTGCAGAAAACACTAACACTTGTTCAGAACGAAAGAAAGCACAGAGACCCAGATTTTATGTTGTCCTGGAGAGCTTGCAGAGCACTGGGGAAAGGCATGCAGAGAATTCCCTGCTAGCACCTTCTCTCTGCGCGGGAATGAGAAGTGTTCACATTGCTTCGCAGAATCGCATTTGCGTCGCTTCAGAGAACACAAAAGCTTGTTCAGGACGAAAGAAAGCACAGAGCCCCAGATTTGCTGTTACCCTGGAGAGCTTGCAGAGCACTGGGGAAAGGCAGGCAGAGAATTCCCTGCTAGCACCTTCTCTGTGCGCGGGAAGGCAAAGTGTTCACATTTCCTCGCAGAATCGCTTTTGTGCAGAAAACACTAACACTTGTTCAGAACGAAAGAAAGCACAGAGCCCCAGATTTGCTGTTGTCCTGGAGAGCTTGCAGAGCACTGGGGAAAGGCATGCAGAGAATTCCCTGCTAGCACCTTCTCTCTGCGCGGGAATGAGAAGTGTTCACATTGCTTCGCAGAATCGCATTTGCGTCGCTTCAGAGAACACAAAAGCTTGTTCAGGACGAAAGAAAGCACAGAGCCCCAGATTTGCTGTTACCCTGGAGAGCTTGCAGAGCACTGGGGAAAGGCAGGCAGAGAATTCCCTGCTAGCACCTTCTCTGTGCGCGGGAAGGCAAAGTGTTCACATTTCCTCGCAGAATCGCTTTTGTGCAGAAAACACTAACACTTGTTCAGAACGAAAGAAAGCACAGAGCCCCAGATTTGCTGTTGTCCTGGAGAGCTTGCAGAGCACTGGGGAAAGGCAGGCAGAGAATTCCCTGCTAGCACCTTCTCTGTGCCTGGGAAGCAGAAGTGTTCACATTGCTTCGCAGAATCGCTTTTGTGCAGAAAACACTAACACTTGTTCAGAACGAAAGAAAGCACAGAGACCCAGATTTTATGTTGTCCTGGAGAGCTTGCAGAGCACTGGGGAAAGGCAGGCAGAGAATTCCCTGCTAGCACCTTCTCTGTGCCTGGGAAGCAGAAGTGTTCACATTGCTTCGCAGAATCGCTTTTGTGCAGAAAACACTAACACTTGTTCAGGACGAAAGAAAGCACAGAGCCCCAGATTTTCTGTTACCCTGGAGAGCTTGCAGAGCACTGGGGAAAGCAGGCAGAGAATTCCCTGCTAGCTGTGCGCGGGAAGGCAAAGTGTTCACATTTCCTCGCAGAATCGCTTTTGTGCAGAAAACACTAACACTTGTTCAGAACGAAAGAAAGCACAGAGCCCCAGATTTTATGTTGTCCTGGAGAGCTTGCAGAGCACTGGGGAAAGGCAGGCAGAGAATTCCCTGCTAGCACCTTCTCTGTGCCTGGGAAGCAGAAGTGTTCACATTGCTTCGCAGAATCGCTTTTGTGCAGAAAACACTAACACTTGTTCAGAACGAAAGAAAGCACAGAGACCCAGATTTGCTGTTGTCCTGGAGAGCTTGCAGAGCACTGGGGAAAGGCAGGCAGAGAATTCCCTGCTAGCACCTTCTCTGTGCCTGGGAAGCAGAAGTGTTCACATTGCTTCGCAGAATCGCTTTTGTGCAGAAAACACTAACACTTGTTCAGGACGAAAGAAAGCACAGAGCCCCAGATTTGCTGTTACCCTGGAGAGCTTGCAGAGCACTGGGGAAAGCAGGCAGAGAATTCCCTGCTAGCTGTGCGCGGGAAGGCAAAGTGTTCACATTTCCTCGCAGAATCGCTTTTGTGCAGAAAACACTAACACTTGTTCAGAACGAAAGAAAGCACAGAGCCCCAGATTTGCTGTTGTCCTGGAGAGCTTGCAGAGCACTGGGGAAAGGCAGGCAGAGAATTCCCTGCTAGCACCTTCTCGGTGCCTGGGAAGAAGAAGTGTTCACATTGCTTCGCAGAATCGCTTTTGTGCAGAAAACACTAACACTTGTTCAGAACGAAAGAAAGCACAGAGCCCCAGATTTTATGTTGTCCTGGAGAGCTTGCAGAGCACTGGGGAAAGGCATGCAGAGAATTCCCTGCTAGCACCTTCTCTCTGCGCGGGAATGAGAAGTGTTCACATTGCTTCGCAGAATCGCATTTGCGTCGCTTCAGAGAACACAAAAGCTTGTTCAGGACGAAAGAAAGCACAGAGCCCCAGATTTGCTGTTACCCTGGAGAGCTTGCAGAGCACTGGGGAAAGGCAGGCAGAGAATTCCCTGCTAGCACCTTCTCTGTGCGCGGGAAGGCAAAGTGTTCACATTTCCTCGCAGAATCGCTTTTGTGCAGAAAACACTAACACTTGTTCAGAACGAAAGAAAGCACAGAGCCCCAGATTTGCTGTTGTGCTGGAGAGCTTGCAGAGCACTGGGGAAAGGCAGGCAGAGAATTCCCTGCTAGCACCTTCTCTGTGCCTGGGAAGAAGAAGTGTTCACATTGCTTCGCAGAATCGCTTTTGTGCAGAAAACACTAACACTTGTTCAGAACGAAAGAAAGCACAGAGCCCCAGATTTGCTGTTGTCCTGGAGAGCTTGCAGAGCACTGGGGAAAGGCAGGCAGAGAATTCCCTGCTAGCACCTTCTCTGTGCCTGGGAAGCAGAAGTGTTCACATTGCTTCGCAGAATCGCTTTTGTGCAGAAAATTCTAACACTTGTTCAGAACGAAAGAAAGCACAGAGCCCCAGATTTTATGTTGTCCTGGAGAGCTTGCAGAGCACTGGGGAAAGGCATGCAGAGAATTCCCTGCTAGCACCTTCTCTCTGCGCGGGAATGAGAAGTGTTCACATTGCTTCGCAGAATCGCATTTGCGTCGCTTCAGAGAACACAAAAGCTTGTTCAGGACGAAAGAAAGCACAGAGCCCCAGATTTGCTGTTACCCTGGAGAGCTTGCAGAGCACTGGGGAAAGGCAGGCAGAGAATTCCCTGCTAGCACCTTCTCTGTGCGCGGGAAGGCAAAGTGTTCACATTTCCTCGCAGAATCGCTTTTGTGCAGAAAACACTAACACTTGTTCAGAACGAAAGAAAGCACAGAGCCCCAGATTTGCTGTTGTCCTGGAGAGCTTGCAGAGCACTGGGGAAAGGCAGGCAGAGAATTCCCTGCTAGCACCTTCTCTGTGCCTGGGAAGCAGAAGTGTTCACATTGCTTCGCAGAATCGCTTTTGTGCAGAAAACACTAACACTTGTTCAGAACGAAAGAAAGCACAGAGCCCCAGATTTTATGTTGTCCTGGAGAGCTTGCAGAGCACTGGGGAAAGGCATGCAGAGAATTCCCTGCTAGCACCTTCTCTCTGCGCGGGAATGAGAAGTGTTCACATTGCTTCGCAGAATCGCATTTGCGTCGCTTCAGAGAACACAAAAGCTTGTTCAGGACGAAAGAAAGCACAGAGCCCCAGATTTGCTGTTACCCTGGAGAGCTTGCAGAGCACTGGGGAAAGGCAGGCAGAGAATTCCCTGCTAGCACCTTCTCTGTGCGCGGGAAGGCAAAGTGTTCACATTTCCTCGCAGAATCGCTTTTGTGCAGAAAACACTAACACTTGTTCAGAACGAAAGAAAGCACAGAGCCCCAGATTTGCTGTTGTCCTGGAGAGCTTGCAGAGCACTGGGGAAAGGCATGCAGAGAATTCCCTGCTAGCACCTTCTCTCTGCGCGGGAATGAGAAGTGTTCACATTGCTTCGCAGAATCGCATTTGCGTCGCTTCAGAGAACACAAAAGCTTGTTCAGGACGAAAGAAAGCACAGAGCCCCAGATTTGCTGTTACCCTGGAGAGCTTGCAGAGCACTGGGGAAAGGCAGGCAGAGAATTCCCTGCTAGCACCTTCTCTGTGCGCGGGAAGGCAAAGTGTTCACATTTCCTCGCAGAATCGCTTTTGTGCAGAAAACACTAACACTTGTTCAGAACGAAAGAAAGCACAGAGCCCCAGATTTGCTGTTGTCCTGGAGAGCTTGCAGAGCACTGGGGAAAGGCAGGCAGAGAATTCCCTGCTAGCACCTTCTCTGTGCCTGGGAAGCAGAAGTGTTCACATTGCTTCGCAGAATCGCTTTTGTGCAGAAAACACTAACACTTGTTCAGAACGAAAGAAAGCACAGAGACCCAGATTTTATGTTGTCCTGGAGAGCTTGCAGAGCACTGGGGAAAGGCAGGCAGAGAATTCCCTGCTAGCACCTTCTCTGTGCCTGGGAAGCAGAAGTGTTCACATTGCTTCGCAGAATCGCTTTTGTGCAGAAAACACTAACACTTGTTCAGGACGAAAGAAAGCACAGAGCCCCAGATTTTCTGTTACCCTGGAGAGCTTGCAGAGCACTGGGGAAAGCAGGCAGAGAATTCCCTGCTAGCTGTGCGCGGGAAGGCAAAGTGTTCACATTTCCTCGCAGAATCGCTTTTGTGCAGAAAACACTAACACTTGTTCAGAACGAAAGAAAGCACAGAGCCCCAGATTTTATGTTGTCCTGGAGAGCTTGCAGAGCACTGGGGAAAGGCAGGCAGAGAATTCCCTGCTAGCACCTTCTCTGTGCCTGGGAAGCAGAAGTGTTCACATTGCTTCGCAGAATCGCTTTTGTGCAGAAAACACTAACACTTGTTCAGAACGAAAGAAAGCACAGAGACCCAGATTTGCTGTTGTCCTGGAGAGCTTGCAGAGCACTGGGGAAAGGCAGGCAGAGAATTCCCTGCTAGCACCTTCTCTGTGCCTGGGAAGCAGAAGTGTTCACATTGCTTCGCAGAATCGCTTTTGTGCAGAAAACACTAACACTTGTTCAGGACGAAAGAAAGCACAGAGCCCCAGATTTGCTGTTACCCTGGAGAGCTTGCAGAGCACTGGGGAAAGCAGGCAGAGAATTCCCTGCTAGCTGTGCGCGGGAAGGCAAAGTGTTCACATTTCCTCGCAGAATCGCTTTTGTGCAGAAAACACTAACACTTGTTCAGAACGAAAGAAAGCACAGAGCCCCAGATTTGCTGTTGTCCTGGAGAGCTTGCAGAGCACTGGGGAAAGGCAGGCAGAGAATTCCCTGCTAGCACCTTCTCGGTGCCTGGGAAGAAGAAGTGTTCACATTGCTTCGCAGAATCGCTTTTGTGCAGAAAACACTAACACTTGTTCAGAACGAAAGAAAGCACAGAGCCCCAGATTTGCTGTTGTCCTGGAGAGCTTGCAGAGCACTGGGGAAAGGCATGCAGAGAATTCCCTGCTAGCACCTTCTCTCTGCGCGGGAATGAGAAGTGTTCACATTGCTTCGCAGAATCGCATTTGCGTCGCTTCAGAGAACACAAAAGCTTGTTCAGGACGAAAGAAAGCACAGAGCCCCAGATTTTATGTTGTCCTGGAGAGCTTGCAGAGCACTGGGGAAAGGCAGGCAGAGAATTCCCTGCTAGCACCTTCTCTCTGCGCGGGAATGAGAAGTGTTCACATTGCTTCGCAGAATCGCTTTTGTGCAGAAAACACTAACACTTGTTCAGAACGAAAGAAAGCACAGAGCCCCAGATTTTATGTTGTCCTGGAGAGCTTGCAGAGCACTGGGGAAAGGCAGGCAGAGAATTCCCTGCTAGCACCTTCTCTCTGCGCGGGAATGAGAAGTGTTCACATTGCTTCGCAGAATCGCTTTTGTGCAGAAAACACTAACACTTGTTCAGAACGAAAGAAAGCACAGAGCCCCAGATTTTATGTTGTCCTGGAGAGCTTGCAGAGCACTGGGGAAAGGCAGGCAGAGAATTCCCTGCTAGCACCTTCTCTCTGCGCGGGAATGAGAAGTGTTCACATTGCTTCGCAGAATCGCTTTTGTGCAGAAAACACTAACACTTGTTCAGAACGAAAGAAAGCACAGAGCCCCAGATTTTATGTTGTCCTGGAGAGCTTGCAGAGCACTGGGGAAAGGCAGGCAGAGAATTCCCTGCTAGCACCTTCTCTGTGCCTGGGAAGCAGAAGTGTTCACATTGCTTCGCAGAATCGCTTTTGTGCAGAAAACACTAACACTTGTTCAGAACGAAAGAAAGCACAGAGCCCCAGATTTTATGTTGTCCTGGAGAGCTTGCAGAGCACTGGGGAAAGGCAGGCAGAGAATTCCCTGCTAGCACCTTCTCTCTGCACGGGAATGAGAAGTGTTCACATTGCTTCGCAGAATCGCTTTTGTGCAGAAAACACTAACACTTGTTCAGGACGAAAGAAAGCACAGAGCCCCAGATTTGCTGTTACCCTGGAGAGCTTGCAGAGCACTGGGGAAAGCAGGCAGAGAATTCCCTGCTAGCACCTTCTCTGTGCGCGGGAAGGCAAAGTGTTCACATTTCCTCGCAGAATCGCTTTTGTGCAGAAAACACTAACACTTGTTCAGAACGAAAGAAAGCACAGAGCCCCAGATTTTATGTTGTCCTGGAGAGCTTGCAGAGCACTGGGGAAAGGCAGGCAGAGAATTCCCTGCTAGCACCTTCTCGGTGCCTGGGAAGAAGAAGTGTTCACATTGCTTCGCAGAATCGCTTTTGTGCAGAAAACACTAACACTTGTTCAGAACGAAAGAAAGCACAGAGCCCCAGATTTGCTGTTGTCCTGGAGAGCTTGCAGAGCACTGGGGAAAGGCAGGCAGAGAATTCCCTGCTAGCACCTTCTCGGTGCCTGGGAAGAAGAAGTGTTCACATTGCTTCGCAGAATCGCTTTTGTGCAGAAAACACTAACACTTGTTCAGAACGAAAGAAAGCACAGAGCCCCAGATTTTATGTTGTCCTGGAGAGCTTGCAGAGCACTGGGGAAAGGCAGGCAGAGAATTCCCTGCTAGCACCTTCTCGGTGCCTGGGAAGAAGAAGTGTTCACATTGCTTCGCAGAATCGCTTTTGTGCAGAAAACACTAACACTTGTTCAGAACGAAAGAAAGCACAGAGCCCCAGATTTGCTGTTGTCCTGCAGAGCTTGCAGAGCACTGGGGAAAGGCATGCAGAGAATTCCCTGCTAGCACCTTCTCTCTGCGCGGGAATGAGAAGTGTTCACATTGCTTCGCAGAATCGCATTTGCGTCGCTTCAGAGAACACAAAAGCTTGTTCAGGACGAAAGAAAGAACAGAGCCCCAGATTTGCTGTTACCCTGGAGAGCTTGCAGAGCACTGGGGAAAGGCAGGCAGAGAATTCCCTGCTAGCACCTTCTCTGTGCGCGGGAAGGCAAAGTGTTCACATTTCCTCGCAGAATCGCTTTTGTGCAGAAAACACTAACACTTGTTCAGAACGAAAGAAAGCACAGAGCCCCAGATTTTATGTTGTCCTGGAGAGCTTGCAGAGCACTGGGGAAAGGCAGGCAGAGAATTCCCTGCTAGCACCTTCTCTGTGCCTGGGAAGCAGAAGTGTTCACATTGCTTCGCAGAATCGCTTTTGTGCAGAAAACACTAACACTTGTTCAGAACGAAAGAAAGCACAGAGCCCCAGATTTGCTGTTGTCCTGGAGAGCTTGCAGAGCACTGGGGAAAGGCAGGCAGAGAATTCCCTGCTAGCACCTTCTCTCTGCGCGGGAATGAGAAGTGTTCACATTGCTTCGCAGAATCGCATTTGCGTCGCTTCAGAGAACACAAAAGCTTGTTCAGGACGAAAGAAAGCACAGAGCCCCAGATTTGCTGTTACCCTGGAGAGCTTGCAGAGCACTGGGGAAAGGCAGGCAGAGAATTCCCTGCTAGCAACTTCTGTGTGCGCGGGAAGGCAAAGTGTTCACATTTCCTCGCAGAATCGCTTTTGTGCAGAAAACACTAACACTTGTTCAGAACGAAAGAAAGCACAGAGCCCCAGATTTTATGTTGTCCTGGAGAGCTTGCAGAGCACTGGGGAAAGGCAGGCAGAGAATTCCCTGCTAGCACCTTCTCTGTGCCTGGGAAGAAGAAGTGTTCACATTGCTTCGCAGAATCGCTTTTGTGCAGAAAACACTAACACTTTTTCAGAACGAAAGAAAGCACAGAGCCCCAGATTTGCTGTTGTCCTGGAGAGCTTGCAGAGCACTGGGGAAAGGCAGGCAGAGAATTCCCTGCTAGCACCTTCTCTGTGCCTGGGAAGAAGAAGTGTTCACATTGCTTCGCAGAATCGCTTTTGTGCAGAAAACACTAACACTTATTCAGGACGAAAGAAAGCACAGAGCCCCAGATTTGCTGTTACCCTGGAGAGCTTGCAGAGCACTGGGGAAAGCAGGCAGAGAATTCCCTGCTAGCACCTTCTCTGTGCGCAGGAAGGCAAAGTGTTCACATTTCCTCGCAGAATCGCTTTTGTGCAGAAAACACTAACACTTGTTCAGAACGAAAGAAAGCACAGAGCCCCAGATTTGCTGTTGTCCTGGAGAGCTTGCAGAGCACTGGGGAAAGGCAGGCAGAGAATTCCCTGCTAGCACCTTCTCTGTGCCTGGGAAGCAGAAGTGTTCACATTGCTTCGCAGAATCGCTTTTGTGCAGAAAACACTAACACTTGTTCAGAACGAAAGAAAGCACAGAGCCCCAGATTTGCTGTTGTCCTGGAGAGCTTGCAGAGCACTGGGGAAAGGCAGGCAGAGAATTCCCTGCTAGCACCTTCTCTGTGCCTGGGAAGCAGAAGTGTTCACATTGCTTCGCAGAATCGCTTTTGTGCAGAAAACACTAACACTTGTTCAGAACGAAAGAAAGCACAGAGCCCCAGATTTTATGTTGTCCTGGAGAGCTTGCAGAGCACTGGGGAAAGGCAGGCAGAGAATTCCCTGCTAGCACCTTCTCTGTGCCTGGGAAGCAGAAGTGTTCACATTGCTTCGCAGAATCGCTTTTGTGCAGAAAACACTAACACTTGTTCAGAACGAAAGAAAGCACAGAGCCCCAGATTTGCTGTTGTCCTGGAGAGCTTGCAGAGCACTGGGGAAAGGCAGGCAGAGAATTCCCTGCTAGCACCTTCTCTGTGCCTGGGAAGAAGAAGTGTTCACATTGCTTCGCAGAATCGCTTTTGTGCAGAAAACACTAACACTTGTTCAGGACGAAAGAAAGCACAGAGCCCCAGATTTGCTGTTACCCTGGAGAGCTTGCAGAGCACTGGGGAAAGGCAGGCAGAGAATTCCCTGCTAGCACCTTCTCTGTGCGCGGGAAGGCAAAGTGTTCACATTTCCTCGCAGAATCGCTTTTGTGCAGAAAACACTAACACTTGTTCAGAACGAAAGAAAGCACAGAGCCCCAGATTTTATGTTGTCCTGGAGAGCTTGCAGAGCACTGGGGAAAGGCAGGCAGAGAATTCCCTGCTAGCACCTTCTCGGTGCCTGGGAAGAAGAAGTGTTCACATTGCTTCGCAGAATCGCTTTTGTGCAGAAAACACTAACACTTGTTCAGAACGAAAGAAAGCACAGAGCCCCAGATTTTATGTTGTCCTGGAGAGCTTGCAGAGCACTGGGGAAAGGCATGCAGAGAATTCCCTGCTAGCACCTTCTCTCTGCGCGGGAATGAGAAGTGTTCACATTGCTTCGCAGAATCGCATTTGCGTCGCTTCAGAGAACACAAAAGCTTGTTCAGGACGAAAGAAAGCACAGAGCCCCAGATTTTCTGTTACCCTGGAGAGCTTGCAGAGCACTGGGGAAAGGCAGGCAGAGAATTCCCTGCTAGCACCTTCTCTGTGCCTGGGAAGAAGAAGTGTTCACATTGCTTCGCAGAATCGCTTTTGTGCAGAAAACACTAACACTTGTTCAGAACGAAAGAAAGCACAGAGCCCCAGATTTGCTGTTGTCCTGCAGAGCTTGCAGAGCACTGGGGAAAGGCAGGCAGAGAATTCCCTGCTAGCACCTTCTCTGTGCCTGGGAAGCAGAAGTGTTCACATTGCTTCGCAGAATCGCTTTTGTGCAGAAAACACTAACACTTGTTCAGAACGAAAGAAAGCACAGAGCCCCAGATTTTATGTTTTCCTGGAGAGCTTGCAGAGCACTGGGGAAAGGCATGCAGAGAATTCCCTGCTAGCACCTTCTCTGTGCCTGGGAAGAAGAAGTGTTCACATTGCTTCGCAGAATCGCTTTTGTGCAGAAAACACTAACACTTGTTCAGAACGAAAGAAAGCACAGAGCCCCAGATTTGCTGTTGTCCTGGAGAGCTTGCAGAGCACTGGGGAAAGGCAGGCAGAGAATTCCCTGCTAGCACCTTCTCTGTGCCTGGGAAGCAGAAGTGTTCACATTGCTTCGCAGAATCGCTTTTGTGCAGAAAACAGTAACACTTGTTCAGAACGAAAGAAAGCACAGAGCCCCAGATTTTATGTTGTCCTGGAGAGCTTGCAGAGCACTGGGGAAAGGCAGGCAGAGAATTCCCTGCTAGCACCTTCTCTGTGCCTGGGAAGCAGAAGTGTTCACATTGCTTCGCAGAATCGCTTTTGTGCAGAAAACACTAACACTTGTTCAGAACGAAAGAAAGCACAGAGCCCCAGATTTGCTGTTGTCCTGGAGAGCTTGCAGAGCACTGGGGAAAGGCAGGCAGAGAATTCCCTGCTAGCACCTTCTCTCTGCGCGGGAATGAGAAGTGTTCACATTGCTTCGCAGAATCGCTTTTGTGCAGAAAACACTAACACTTGTTCAGAACGAAAGAAAGCACAGAGCCCCAGATTTTATGTTGTCCTGGAGAGCTTGCAGAGCACTGGGGAAAGGCAGGCAGAGAATTCCCTGCTAGCACCTTCTCTCTGCGCGGGAATGAGAAGTGTTCACATTGCTTCGCAGAATCGCTTTTGTGCAGAAAACACTAACACTTGTTCAGAACGAAAGAAAGCACAGAGCCCCAGATTTTATGTTGTCCTGGAGAGCTTGCAGAGCACTGGGGAAAGGCATGCAGAGAATTCCCTGCTAGCACCTTCTCTCTGCGCGGGAATGAGAAGTGTTCACATTGCTTCGCAGAATCGCATTTGCGTCGCTTCAGAGAACACAAAAGCTTGTTCAGGACGAAAGAAAGCACAGAGCCCCAGATTTGCTGTTACCCTGGAGAGCTTGCAGAGCACTGGGGAAAGGCAGGCAGAGAATTCCCTGCTAGCACCTTCTCTGTGCGCGGGAAGGCAAAGTGTTCACATTTCCTCGCAGAATCGCTTTTGTGCAGAAAACACTAACACTTGTTCAGAACGAAAGAAAGCACAGAGCCCCAGATTTGCTGTTGTGCTGGAGAGCTTGCAGAGCACTGGGGAAAGGCAGGCAGAGAATTCCCTGCTAGCACCTTCTCTGTGCCTGGGAAGAAGAAGTGTTCACATTGCTTCGCAGAATCGCTTTTGTGCAGAAAACACTAACACTTGTTCAGAACGAAAGAAAGCACAGAGCCCCAGATTTGCTGTTGTCCTGGAGAGCTTGCAGAGCACTGGGGAAAGGCAGGCAGAGAATTCCCTGCTAGCACCTTCTCTGTGCCTGGGAAGCAGAAGTGTTCACATTGCTTCGCAGAATCGCTTTTGTGCAGAAAACACTAACACTTGTTCAGAACGAAAGAAAGCACAGAGCCCCAGATTTTATGTTGTCCTGGAGAGCTTGCAGAGCACTGGGGAAAGGCATGCAGAGAATTCCCTGCTAGCACCTTCTCTCTGCGCGGGAATGAGAAGTGTTCACATTGCTTCGCAGAATCGCATTTGCGTCGCTTCAGAGAACACAAAAGCTTGTTCAGGACGAAAGAAAGCACAGAGCCCCAGATTTGCTGTTACCCTGGAGAGCTTGCAGAGCACTGGGGAAAGGCAGGCAGAGAATTCCCTGCTAGCACCTTCTCTGTGCGCGGGAAGGCAAAGTGTTCACATTTCCTCGCAGAATCGCTTTTGTGCAGAAAACACTAACACTTGTTCAGAACGAAAGAAAGCACAGAGCCCCAGATTTGCTGTTGTCCTGGAGAGCTTGCAGAGCACTGGGGAAAGGCAGGCAGAGAATTCCCTGCTAGCACCTTCTCTGTGCCTGGGAAGCAGAAGTGTTCACATTGCTTCGCAGAATCGCTTTTGTGCAGAAAACACTAACACTTGTTCAGAACGAAAGAAAGCACAGAGCCCCAGATTTTATGTTGTCCTGGAGAGCTTGCAGAGCACTGGGGAAAGGCATGCAGAGAATTCCCTGCTAGCACCTTCTCTCTGCGCGGGAATGAGAAGTGTTCACATTGCTTCGCAGAATCGCATTTGCGTCGCTTCAGAGAACACAAAAGCTTGTTCAGGACGAAAGAAAGCACAGAGCCCCAGATTTGCTGTTACCCTGGAGAGCTTGCAGAGCACTGGGGAAAGGCAGGCAGAGAATTCCCTGCTAGCACCTTCTCTGTGCGCGGGAAGGCAAAGTGTTCACATTTCCTCGCAGAATCGCTTTTGTGCAGAAAACACTAACACTTGTTCAGAACGAAAGAAAGCACAGAGCCCCAGATTTGCTGTTGTCCTGGAGAGCTTGCAGAGCACTGGGGAAAGGCATGCAGAGAATTCCCTGCTAGCACCTTCTCTCTGCGCGGGAATGAGAAGTGTTCACATTGCTTCGCAGAATCGCATTTGCGTCGCTTCAGAGAACACAAAAGCTTGTTCAGGACGAAAGAAAGCACAGAGCCCCAGATTTGCTGTTACCCTGGAGAGCTTGCAGAGCACTGGGGAAAGGCAGGCAGAGAATTCCCTGCTAGCACCTTCTCTGTGCGCGGGAAGGCAAAGTGTTCACATTTCCTCGCAGAATCGCTTTTGTGCAGAAAACACTAACACTTGTTCAGAACGAAAGAAAGCACAGAGCCCCAGATTTGCTGTTGTCCTGGAGAGCTTGCAGAGCACTGGGGAAAGGCAGGCAGAGAATTCCCTGCTAGCACCTTCTCTGTGCCTGGGAAGCAGAAGTGTTCACATTGCTTCGCAGAATCGCTTTTGTGCAGAAAACACTAACACTTGTTCAGAACGAAAGAAAGCACAGAGACCCAGATTTTATGTTGTCCTGGAGAGCTTGCAGAGCACTGGGGAAAGGCAGGCAGAGAATTCCCTGCTAGCACCTTCTCTGTGCCTGGGAAGCAGAAGTGTTCACATTGCTTCGCAGAATCGCTTTTGTGCAGAAAACACTAACACTTGTTCAGGACGAAAGAAAGCACAGAGCCCCAGATTTGCTGTTACCCTGGAGAGCTTGCAGAGCACTGGGGAAAGCAGGCAGAGAATTCCCTGCTAGCTGTGCGCGGGAAGGCAAAGTGTTCACATTTCCTCGCAGAATCGCTTTTGTGCAGAAAACACTAACACTTGTTCAGAACGAAAGAAAGCACAGAGCCCCAGATTTTATGTTGTCCTGGAGAGCTTGCAGAGCACTGGGGAAAGGCAGGCAGAGAATTCCCTGCTAGCACCTTCTCTGTGCCTGGGAAGCAGAAGTGTTCACATTGCTTCGCAGAATCGCTTTTGTGCAGAAAACACTAACACTTGTTCAGAACGAAAGAAAGCACAGAGACCCAGATTTTATGTTGTCCTGGAGAGCTTGCAGAGCACTGGGGAAAGGCAGGCAGAGAATTCCCTGCTAGCACCTTCTCTGTGCCTGGGAAGCAGAAGTGTTCACATTGCTTCGCAGAATCGCTTTTGTGCAGAAAACACTAACACTTGTTCAGGACGAAAGAAAGCACAGAGCCCCAGATTTGCTGTTACCCTGGAGAGCTTGCAGAGCACTGGGGAAAGCAGGCAGAGAATTCCCTGCTAGCTGTGCGCGGGAAGGCAAAGTGTTCACATTTCCTCGCAGAATCGCTTTTGTGCAGAAAACACTAACACTTGTTCAGAACGAAAGAAAGCACAGAGCCCCAGATTTGCTGTTGTCCTGGAGAGCTTGCAGAGCACTGGGGAAAGGCAGGCAGAGAATTCCCTGCTAGCACCTTCTCGGTGCCTGGGAAGAAGAAGTGTTCACATTGCTTCGCAGAATCGCTTTTGTGCAGAAAACACTAACACTTGTTCAGAACGAAAGAAAGCACAGAGCCCCAGATTTGCTGTTGTCCTGGAGAGCTTGCAGAGCACTGGGGAAAGGCATGCAGAGAATTCCCTGCTAGCACCTTCTCTCTGCGCGGGAATGAGAAGTGTTCACATTGCTTCGCAGAATCGCATTTGCGTCGCTTCAGAGAACACAAAAGCTTGTTCAGGACGAAAGAAAGCACAGAGCCCCAGATTTGCTGTTACCCTGGAGAGCTTGCAGAGCACTGGGGAAAGGCAGGCAGAGAATTCCCTGCTAGCACCTTCTCTGTGCGCGGGAAGGCAAAGTGTTCACATTGCTTCGCAGAATCGCTTTTGTGCAGAAAACACTAACACTTGTTCAGAACGAAAGAAAGCACAGAGCCCCAGATTTGCTGTTGTCCTGGAGAGCTTGCAGAGCACTGGGGAAAGGCAGGCAGAGAATTCCCTGCTAGCACCTTCTCTGTGCCTGGGAAGCAGAAGTGTTCACATTGCTTCGCAGAATCGCTTTTGTGCAGAAAACACTAACACTTGTTCAGAACGAAAGAAAGCACAGAGCCCCAGATTTTATGTTGTCCTGGAGAGCTTGCAGAGCACTGGGGAAAGGCAGGCAGAGAATTCCCTGCTAGCACCTTCTCTGTGCGCGGGAAGGCAAAGTGTTCACATTTCCTCGCAGAATCGCTTTTGTGCAGAAAACACTAACACTTGTTCAGAACGAAAGAAAGCACAGAGCCCCAGATTTTATGTTGTCCTGGAGAGCTTGCAGAGCACTGGGGAAAGGCAGGCAGAGAATTCCCTGCTAGCACCTTCTCTGTGCCTGGGAAGAAGAAGTGTTCACATTGCTTCGCAGAATCGCTTTTGTGCAGAAAACACTAACACTTGTTCAGAACGAAAGAAAGCACAGAGCCCCAGATTTTATGTTGTCCTGGAGAGCTTGCAGAGCACTGGGGAAAGGCAGGCAGAGAATTCCCTGCTAGCACCTTCTCTGTGCCTGGGAAGCAGAAGTGTTCACATTGCTTCGCAGAATCGCTTTTGTGCAGAAAACACTAACACTTGTTCAGAACGAAAGAAAGCACAGAGACCCAGATTTTATGTTGTCCTGGAGAGCTTGCAGAGCACTGGGGAAAGGCAGGCAGAGAATTCCCTGCTAGCACCTTCTCTCTGCACGGGAATGAGAAGTGTTCACATTGCTTCGCAGAATCGCTTTTGTGCAGAAAACACTAACACTTGTTCAGGACGAAAGAAAGCACAGAGCCCCAGATTTGCTGTTACCCTGGAGAGCTTGCAGAGCACTGGGGAAAGCAGGCAGAGAATTCCCTGCTAGCACCTTCTCTGTGCGCGGGAAGGCAAAGTGTTCACATTTCCTCGCAGAATCGCTTTTGTGCAGAAAACACTAACACTTGTTCAGAACGAAAGAAAGCACAGAGCCCCAGATTTGCTGTTGTCCTGGAGAGCTTGCAGAGCACTGGGGAAAGGCAGGCAGAGAATTCCCTGCTAGCACCTTCTCTGTGCCTGGGAAGCAGAAGTGTTCACATTGCTTCGCAGAATCGCTTTTGTGCAGAAAACACTAACACTTGTTCAGAACGAAAGAAAGCACAGAGACCCAGATTTTATGTTGTCCTGGAGAGCTTGCAGAGCACTGGGGAAAGGCAGGCAGAGAATTCCCTGCTAGCACCTTCTCTGTGCCTGGGAAGCAGAAGTGTTCACATTGCTTCGCAGAATCGCTTTTGTGCAGAAAACACTAACACTTGTTCAGAACGAAAGAAAGCACAGAGACCCAGATTTTATGTTGTCCTGGAGAGATTGCAGAGCACTGGGGAATGGCAAGGAGAGAATTCCCTGCTAGCACCTTCTCTCTGCGCGGGAATGAGAAGTGTTGACATTGCTTCGCAGAATCGCTTTTGTGCAGAAAACACTAACACTTGTTCAGAACGAAAGAAAGCACAGAGCCCCAGATTTGCTGTTGTCCTGGAGAGCTTGCAGAGCACTGGGGAAAGGCAGGCAGAGAATTCCCTGCTAGCACCTTCTCTGTGCCTGGGAAGCAGAAGTGTTCACATTGCTTGGCAGAATCGCTTTTGTGCAGAAAACAGTAACACTTGTTCAGAAGGAAAGAAAGCACAGAGCCCCAGATTTTATGTTGTCCTGGAGAGCTTGCAGAGCACTGGGGAAAGGCAGGCAGAGAATTCCCTGCTAGCACCTTCTCTGTGCCTGGGAAGCAGAAGTGTTCACATTGCTTCGCAGAATCGCTTTTGTGCAGAAAACACTAACACTTGTTCAGAACGAAAGAAAGCACAGAGCCCCAGATTTTATGTTGTCCTGGAGAGCTTACAGAGCACTGGGGAAAGGCAGGCAGAGAATTCCCTGCTAGCACCTTCTCTGTGCCTGGGAAGAAGAAGTGTTCACATTGCTTGGCAGAATCGCTTTTGTGCAGAAAACACTTACACTTGTTCAGAACGAAAGAAAGCACAGAGCCCCAGATTTTATGTTGTCCTGGAGAGCTTGCAGAGCACTGGGGAAAGGCATGCAGAGAATTCCCTGCTAGCACCTTCTCTCTGCGCGGGAATGAGAAGTGTTCACATTGCTTCGCAGAATCGCATTTGCGTCGCTTCAGAGAACACAAAAGCTTGTTCAGGACGAAAGAAAGCACAGAGCCCCAGATTTGCTGTTACCCTGGAGAGCTTGCAGAGCACTGGGGAAAGGCAGGCAGAGAATTCCCTGCTAGCACCTTCTCTGTGCGCGGGAAGGCAAAGTGTTCACATTTCCTCGCAGAATCGCTTTTGTGCAGAAAACACTAACACTTGTTCAGAACGAAAGAAAGCACAGAGCCCCAGATTTTATGTTGTCCTGGAGAGCTTGCAGAGCACTGGGGAAAGCAGGCAGAGAATTCCCTGCTAGCACCTTCTCTGTGCGCGGGAAGGCAAAGTGTTCACATTTCCTCGCAGAATCGCTTTTGTGCAGAAAACACTAACACTTGTTCAGAACGAAAGAAAGCACAGAGCCCCAGATTTTATGTTGTCCTGGAGAGCTTGCAGAGCACTGGGGAAAGGCAGGCAGAGAATTCCCTGCTAGCACCTTCTCGGTGCCTGGGAAGAAGAAGTGTTCACATTGCTTCGCAGAATCGCTTTTGTGCAGAAAACACTAACACTTGTTCAGAACGAAAGAAAGCACAGAGCCCCAGATTTTATGTTGTCCTGGAGAGCTTGCAGAGCACTGGGGAAAGGCATGCAGAGAATTCCCTGCTAGCACCTTCTCTCTGCGCGGGAATGAGAAGTGTTCACATTGCTTCGCAGAATCGCATTTGCGTCGCTTCAGAGAACACAAAAGCTTGTTCAGGACGAAAGAAAGCACAGAGCCCCAGATTTGCTGTTACCCTGGAGAGCTTGCAGAGCACTGGGGAAAGGCAGGCAGAGAATTCCCTGCTAGCACCTTCTCTGTGCGCGGGAAGGCAAAGTGTTCACATTTCCTCGCAGAATCGCTTTTGTGCAGAAAACACTAACACTTGTTCAGAACGAAAGAAAGCACAGAGCCCCAGATTTTATGTTGTCCTGGAGAGCTTGCAGAGCACTGGGGAAAGGCAGGCAGAGAATTCCCTGCTAGCACCTTCTCTGTGCCTGGGAAGCAGAAGTGTTCACATTGCTTCGCAGAATCGCTTTTGTGCAGAAAACACTAACACTTGTTCAGAACGAAAGAAAGCACAGAGACCCAGATTTTATGTTGTCCTGGAGAGCTTGCAGAGCACTGGGGAAAGGCAGGCAGAGAATTCCCTGCTAGCACCTTCTCTGTGCCTGGGAAGCAGAAGTGTTCACATTGCTTCGCAGAATCGCTTTTGTGCAGAAAACACTAACACTTGTTCAGAACGAAAGAAAGCACAGAGCCCCAGATTTTATGTTGTCCTGGAGAGCTTGCAGAGCACTGGGGAAAGGCAGGCAGAGAATTCCCTGCTAGCACCTTCTCTCTGCGCGGGAATGAGAAGTGTTCACATTGCTTCGCAGAATCGCATTTGCGTCGCTTCAGAGAACACAAAAGCTTGTTCAGGACGAAAGAAAGCACAGAGCCCCAGATTTGCTGTTACCCTGGAGAGCTTGCAGAGCACTGGGGAAAGGCAGGCAGAGAATTCCCTGCTAGCACCTTCTCTGTGCGCGGGAAGGCAAAGTGTTCACATTTCCTCGCAGAATCGCTTTTGTGCAGAAAACACTAACACTTGTTCAGAACGAAAGAAAGCACAGAGCCCCAGATTTGCTGTTGTCCTGGAGAGCTTGCAGAGCACTGGGGAAAGGCAGGCAGAGAATTCCCTGCTAGCACCTTCTCTGTGCCTGGGAAGCAGAAGTGTTCACATTGCTTGGCAGAATCGCTTTTGTGCAGAAAACAGTAACACTTGTTCAGAAGGAAAGAAAGCACAGAGCCCCAGATTTTATGTTGTCCTGGAGAGCTTGCAGAGCACTGGGGAAAGGCAGGCAGAGAATTCCCTGCTAGCACCTTCTCTGTGCCTGGGAAGCAGAAGTGTTCACATTGCTTCGCAGAATCGCTTTTGTGCAGAAAACACTAACACTTGTTCAGAACGAAAGAAAGCACAGAGCCCCAGATTTTATGTTGTCCTGGAGAGCTTGCAGAGCACTGGGGAAAGGCAGGCAGAGAATTCCCTGCTAGCACCTTCTCGGTGCCTGGGAAGAAGCAGTGTTCACATTGCTTCGCAGAATCGCTTTTGTGCAGAAAACACTAACACTTGTTCAGAACGAAAGAAAGCACAGAGCCCCAGATTTGCTGTTGTCCTGGAGAGCTTGCAGAGCACTGGGGAAAGGCAGGCAGAGAATTCCCTGCTAGCACCTTCTCTGTGCCTGGGAAGCAGAAGTGTTCACATTGCTTCGCAGAATCGCTTTTGTGCAGAAAACACTAACACTTGTTCAGAACGAAAGAAAGCACAGAGCCCCAGATTTTATGTTGTCCTGGAGAGCTTGCAGAGCACTGGGGAAAGGCAGGCAGAGAATTCCCTGCTAGCACCTTCTCTGTGCCTGGGAAGCAGAAGTGTTCACATTGCTTCGCAGAATCGCTTTTGTGCAGAAAACACTAACACTTGTTCAGAACGAAAGAAAGCACAGAGACCCAGATTTTATGTTGTCCTGGAGAGATTGCAGAGCACTGGGGAATGGCAAGGAGAGAATTCCCTGCTAGCACCTTCTCTCTGCGCGGGAATGAGAAGTGTTGACATTGCTTCGCAGAATCGCTTTTGTGCAGAAAACACTAACACTTGTTCAGAACGAAAGAAAGCACAGAGCCCCAGATTTGCTGTTGTCCTGGAGAGCTTGCAGAGCACTGGGGAAAGGCAGGCAGAGAATTCCCTGCTAGCACCTTCTCTGTGCCTGGGAAGCAGAAGTGTTCACATTGCTTGGCAGAATCGCTTTTGTGCAGAAAACAGTAACACTTGTTCAGAAGGAAAGAAAGCACAGAGCCCCAGATTTTATGTTGTCCTGGAGAGCTTGCAGAGCACTGGGGAAAGGCAGGCAGAGAATTCCCTGCTAGCACCTTCTCTGTGCCTGGGAAGCAGAAGTGTTCACATTGCTTCGCAGAATCGCTTTTGTGCAGAAAACACTAACACTTGTTCAGAACGAAAGAAAGCACAGAGCCCCAGATTTTATGTTGTCCTGGAGAGCTTGCAGAGCACTGGGGAAAGGCATGCAGAGAATTCCCTGCTAGCACCTTCTCTCTGCGCGGGAATGAGAAGTGTTCACATTGCTTCGCAGAATCGCATTTGCGTCGCTTCAGAGAACACAAAAGCTTGTTCAGGACGAAAGAAAGCACAGAGCCCCAGATTTGCTGTTACCCTGGAGAGCTTGCAGAGCACTGGGGAAAGGCAGGCAGAGAATTCCCTGCTAGCACCTTCTCTGTGCGCGGGAAGGCAAAGTGTTCACATTTCCTCGCAGAATCGCTTTTGTGCAGAAAACACTAACACTTGTTCAGAACGAAAGAAAGCACAGAGCCCCAGATTTTATGTTGTCCTGGAGAGCTTGCAGAGCACTGGGGAAAGCAGGCAGAGAATTCCCTGCTAGCACCTTCTCTGTGCGCGGGAAGGCAAAGTGTTCACATTTCCTCGCAGAATCGCTTTTGTGCAGAAAACACTAACACTTGTTCAGAACGAAAGAAAGCACAGAGCCCCAGATTTGCTGTTGTCCTGGAGAGCTTGCAGAGCACTGGGGAAAGGCAGGCAGAGAATTCCCTGCTAGCACCTTCTCGGTGCCTGGGAAGAAGAAGTGTTCACATTGCTTCGCAGAATCGCTTTTGTGCAGAAAACACTAACACTTGTTCAGAACGAAAGAAAGCACAGAGCCCCAGATTTTATGTTGTCCTGGAGAGCTTGCAGAGCACTGGGGAAAGGCATGCAGAGAATTCCCTGCTAGCACCTTCTCTCTGCGCGGGAATGAGAAGTGTTCACATTGCTTCGCAGAATCGCATTTGCGTCGCTTCAGAGAACACAAAAGCTTGTTCAGGACGAAAGAAAGCACAGAGCCCCAGATTTGCTGTTACCCTGGAGAGCTTGCAGAGCACTGGGGAAAGGCAGGCAGAGAATTCCCTGCTAGCACCTTCTCTGTGCGCGGGAAGGCAAAGTGTTCACATTTCCTCGCAGAATCGCTTTTGTGCAGAAAACACTAACACTTGTTCAGAACTTAAGAAAGCACAGAGCCCCAGAATTGCTGTTGTCCTGGAGAGCTTGCAGAGCACTGGGGAAAGGCAGGCAGAGAATTCCCTGCTAGCACCTTCTCTGTGCCTGGGAAGCAGAAGTGTTCACATTGCTTCGCAGAATCGCTTTTGTGCAGAAAACACTAACACTTGTTCAGAATGAAAGAAAGCACAGAGCCCCAGATTTTATGTTGTCCTGGAGAGCTTGCAGAGCACTGGGGAAAGGCAGGCAGAGAATTCCCTGCTAGCACCTTCTCTGTGCCTGGGAAGCAGAAGTGTTCACATTGCTTCGCAGAATCGCTTTTGTGCAGAAAACACTAACACTTGTTCAGAACGAAAGAAAGCACAGAGCCCCAGATTTTATGTTGTCCTGGAGAGATTGCAGAGCACTGGGGAATGGCAAGGAGAGAATTCCCTGCTAGCACCTTCTCTCTGCGCGGGAATGAGAAGTGTTGACATTGCTTCGCAGAATCGCTTTTGTGCAGAAAACACTAACACTTGTTCAGAACGAAAGAAAGCACAGAGCCCCAGATTTGCTGTTGTCCTGGAGAGCTTGCAGAGCACTGGGGAAAGGCAGGCAGAGAATTCCCTGCTAGCACCTTCTCTGTGCCTGGGAAGCAGAAGTGTTCACATTGCTTGGCAGAATCGCTTTTGTGCAGAAAACAGTAACACTTGTTCAGAAGGAAAGAAAGCACAGAGCCCCAGATTTTATGTTGTCCTGGAGAGCTTGCAGAGCACTGGGGAAAGGCAGGCAGAGAATTCCCTGCTAGCACCTTCTCTGTGCCTGGGAAGCAGAAGTGTTCACATTGCTTCGCAGAATCGCTTTTGTGCAGAAAACACTAACACTTGTTCAGAACGAAAGAAAGCACAGAGCCCCAGATTTTATGTTGTCCTGGAGAGCTTGCAGAGCACTGGGGAAAGGCAGGCAGAGAATTCCCTGCTAGCACCTTCTCTGTGCCTGGGAAGAAGAAGTGTTCACATTGCTTGGCAGAATCGCTTTTGTGCAGAAAACACTTACACTTGTTCAGAACGAAAGAAAGCACAGAGCCCCAGATTTTATGTTGTCCTGGAGAGCTTGCAGAGCACTGGGGAAAGGCATGCAGAGAATTCCCTGCTAGCACCTTCTCTCTGCGCGGGAATGAGAAGTGTTCACATTGCTTCGCAGAATCGCATTTGCGTCGCTTCAGAGAACACAAAAGCTTGTTCAGGACGAAAGAAAGCACAGAGCCCCAGATTTGCTGTTACCCTGGAGAGCTTGCAGAGCACTGGGGAAAGGCAGGCAGAGAATTCCCTGCTAGCACCTTCTCTGTGCGCGGGAAGGCAAAGTGTTCACATTTCCTCGCAGAATCGCTTTTGTGCAGAAAACACTAACACTTGTTCAGAACGAAAGAAAGCACAGAGCCCCAGATTTTATGTTGTCCTGGAGAGCTTGCAGAGCACTGGGGAAAGCAGGCAGAGAATTCCCTGCTAGCACCTTCTCTGTGCGCGGGAAGGCAAAGTGTTCACATTTCCTCGCAGAATCGCTTTTGTGCAGAAAACACTAACACTTGTTCAGAACGAAAGAAAGCACAGAGCCCCAGATTTTATGTTGTCCTGGAGAGCTTGCAGAGCACTGGGGAAAGGCATGCAGAGAATTCCCTGCTAGCACCTTCTCGGTGCCTGGGAAGAAGAAGTGTTCACATTGCTTCGCAGAATCGCTTTTGTGCAGAAAACACTAACACTTGTTCAGAACGAAAGAAAGCACAGAGCCCCAGATTTTATGTTGTCCTGGAGAGCTTGCAGAGCACTGGGGAAAGGCATGCAGAGAATTCCCTGCTAGCACCTTCTCTCTGCGCGGGAATGAGAAGTGTTCACATTGCTTCGCAGAATCGCATTTGCGTCGCTTCAGAGAACACAAAAGCTTGTTCATGACGAAAGAAAGCACAGAGCCCCAGATTTGCTGTTACCCTGGAGAGCTTGCAGAGCACTGGGGAAAGGCAGGCAGAGAATTCCCTGCTAGCACCTTCTCTGTGCGCGGGAAGGCAAAGTGTTCACATTTCCTCGCAGAATCGCTTTTGTGCAGAAAACACTAACACTTGTTCAGAACGAAAGAAAGCACAGAGCCCCAGATTTTATGTTGTCCTGGAGAGCTTGCAGAGCACTGGGGAAAGGCAGGCAGAGAATTCCCTGCTAGCACCTTCTCTGTGCCTGGGAAGCAGAAGTGTTCACATTGCTTCGCAGAATCGCTTTTGTGCAGAAAACACTAACACTTGTTCAGAACGAAAGAAAGCACAGAGCCCCAGATTTTATGTTGTCCTGGAGAGCTTGCAGAGCACTGGGGAAAGGCAGGCAGAGAATTCCCTGCTAGCACCTTCTCTGTGCCTGGGAAGCAGAAGTGTTCACATTGCTTCGCAGAATCGCTTTTGTGCAGAAAACACTAACACTTGTTCAGAACGAAAGAAAGCACAGAGCCCCAGATTTTATGTTGTCCTGGAGAGCTTGCAGAGCACTGGGGAAAGGCAGGCAGAGAATTCCCTGCTAGCACCTTCTCTCTGCGCGGGAATGAGAAGTGTTCACATTGCTTCGCAGAATCGCATTTGCGTCGCTTCAGAGAACACAAAAGCTTGTTCAGGACGAAAGAAAGCACAGAGCCCCAGATTTGCTGTTACCCTGGAGAGCTTGCAGAGCACTGGGGAAAGCAGGCAGAGAATTCCCTGCTAGCACCTTCTCTGTGCGCGGGAAGGCAAAGTGTTCACATTTCCTCGCAGAATCGCTTTTGTGCAGAAAACACTAACACTTGTTCAGAACGAAAGAAAGCACAGAGCCCCAGATTTGCTGTTGTGCTGGAGAGCTTGCAGAGCACTGGGGAAAGGCAGGCAGAGAATTCCCTGCTAGCACCTTCTCTGTGCCTGGGAAGCAGAAGTGTTCACATTGCTTCGCAGAATCGCTTTTGTGCAGAAAACACTAACACTTGTTCAGAACGAAAGAAAGCACAGAGCCCCAGATTTGCTGTTGTCCTGGAGAGCTTGCAGAGCACTGGGGAAAGGCAGGCAGAGAATTCCCTGCTAGCACCTTCTCTGTGCCTGGGAAGCAGAAGTGTTCACATTGCTTGGCAGAATCGCTTTTGTGCAGAAAACAGTAACACTTGTTCAGAACGAAAGAAAGCACAGAGCCCCAGATTTGCTGTTGTCCTGGAGAGCTTGCAGAGCACTGGGGAAAGGCAGGCAGAGAATTCCCTGCTAGCACCTTCTCTGTGCCTGGGAAGCAGAAGTGTTCACATTGCTTCGCAGAATCGCTTTTGTGCAGAAAACACTAACACTTGTTCAGAACGAAAGAAAGCACAGAGACCCAGATTTTATGTTGTCCTGGAGAGATTGCAGAGCACTGGGGAATGGCAAGGAGAGAATTCCCTGCTAGCACCTTCTCTCTGCGCGGGAATGAGAAGTGTTGACATTGCTTCGCAGAATCGCTTTTGTGCAGAAAACAGTAACACTTGTTCAGAACGAAAGAAAGCACAGAGCCCCAGATTTGCTGTTGTCCTGGAGAGCTTGCAGAGCACTGGGGAAAGGCAGGCAGAGAATTCCCTGCTAGCACCTTCTCTGTGCCTGGGAAGCAGAAGTGTTCACATTGCTTGGCAGAATCGCTTTTGTGCAGAAAACAGTAACACTTGTTCAGAAGGAAAGAAAGCACAGAGCCCCAGATTTTATGTTGTCCTGGAGAGCTTGCAGAGCACTGGGGAAAGGCAGGCAGAGAATTCCCTGCTAGCACCTTCTCTGTGCCTGGGAAGCAGAAGTGTTCACATTGCTTCGCAGAATCGCTTTTGTGCAGAAAACACTAACACTTGTTCAGAACGAAAGAAAGCACAGAGCCCCAGATTTTATGTTGTCCTGGAGAGCTTGCAGAGCACTGGGGAAAGGCAGGCAGAGAATTCCCTGCTAGCACCTTCTCGGTGCCTGGGAAGAAGAAGTGTTCACATTGCTTCGCAGAATCGCTTTTGTGCAGAAAACACTTACACTTGTTCAGAACGAAAGAAAGCACAGAGCCCCAGATTTGCTGTTGTCCTGGAGAGCTTGCAGAGCACTGGGGAAAGGCATGCAGAGAATTCCCTGCTAGCACCTTCTCTCTGCGCGGGAATGAGAAGTGTTCACATTGCTTCGCAGAATCGCATTTGCGTCGCTTCAGAGAACACAAAAGCTTGTTCAGGACGAAAGAAAGCACAGAGCCCCAGATTTGCTGTTACCCTGGAGAGCTTGCAGAGCACTGGGGAAAGGCAGGCAGAGAATTCCCTGCTAGCACCTTCTCTGTGCGCGGGAAGGCAAAGTGTTCACATTTCCTCGCAGAATCGCTTTTGTGCAGAAAACACTAACACTTGTTCAGAACGAAAGAAAGCACAGAGCCCCAGATTTTATGTTGTCCTGGAGAGCTTGCAGAGCACTGGGGAAAGGCAGGCAGAGAATTCCCTGCTAGCACCTTCTCGGTGCCTGGGAAGAAGAAGTGTTCACATTGCTTCGCAGAATCGCTTTTGTGCAGAAAACACTAACACTTGTTCAGAACGAAAGAAAGCACAGAGCCCCAGATTTGCTGTTGTCCTGGAGAGCTTGCAGAGCACTGGGGAAAGGCAGGCAGAGAATTCCCTGCTAGCACCTTCTCTGTGCCTGGGAAGCAGAAGTGTTCACATTGCTTCGCAGAATCGCTTTTGTGCAGAAAACACTAACACTTGTTCAGAACGAAAGAAAGCACAGAGCCCCAGATTTTATGTTGTCCTGGAGAGCTTGCAGAGCACTGGGGAAAGGCAGGCAGAGAATTCCCTGCTAGCACCTTCTCTGTGCCTGGGAAGCAGAAGTGTTCACATTGCTTCGCAGAATCGCTTTTGTGCAGAAAACACTAACACTTGTTCAGAACGAAAGAAAGCACAGAGACCCAGATTTTATGTTGTCCTGGAGAGCTTGCAGAGCACTGGGGAAAGGCAGGCAGAGAATTCCCTGCTAGCACCTTCTCTGTGCCTGGGAAGCAGAAGTGTTCACATTGCTTCGCAGAATCGCTTTTGTGCAGAAAACACTAACACTTGTTCAGGACGAAAGAAAGCACAGAGCCCCAGATTTGCTGTTACCCTGGAGAGCTTGCAGAGCACTGGGGAAAGCAGGCAGAGAATTCCCTGCTAGCACCTTCTCTGTGCGCGGGAAGGCAAAGTGTTCACATTTCCTCGCAGAATCGCTTTTGTGCAGAAAACACTAACACTTGTTCAGAACGAAAGAAAGCACAGAGCCCCAGATTTTATGTTGTCCTGGAGAGCTTGCAGAGCACTGGGGAAAGGCAGGCAGAGAATTCCCTGCTAGCACCTTCTCGGTGCCTGGGAAGAAGAAGTGTTCACATTGCTTCGCAGAATCGCTTTTGTGCAGAAAACACTAACACTTGTTCAGAACGAAAGAAAGCACAGAGCCCCAGATTTTATGTTGTCCTGGAGAGCTTGCAGAGCACTGGGGAAAGGCATGCAGAGAATTCCCTGCTAGCACCTTCTCTCTGCGCGGGAATGAGAAGTGTTCACATTGCTTCGCAGAATCGCATTTGCGTCGCTTCAGAGAACACAAAAGCTTGTTCAGGACGAAAGAAAGCACAGAGCCCCAGATTTGCTGTTACCCTGGAGAGCTTGCAGAGCACTGGGGAAAGGCAGGCAGAGAATTCCCTGCTAGCACCTTCTCTGTGCGCGGGAAGGCAAAGTGTTCACATTTCCTCGCAGAATCGCTTTTGTGCAGAAAACACTAACACTTGTTCAGAACGAAAGAAAGCACAGAGCCCCAGATTTTATGTTGTCCTGGAGAGCTTGCAGAGCACTGGGGAAAGGCAGGCAGAGAATTCCCTGCTAGCACCTTCTCTGTGCCTGGGAAGAAGAAGTGTTCACATTGCTTCGCAGAATCGCTTTTGTGCAGAAAACACTAACACTTGTTCAGAACGAAAGAAAGCACAGAGCCCCAGAATTGCTGTTGTCCTGGAGAGCTTGCAGAGCACTGGGGAAAGGCAGGCAGAGAATTCCCTGCTAGCACCTTCTCTGTGCCTGGGAAGCAGAAGTGTTCACATTGCTTCGCAGAATCGCTTTTGTGCAGAAAACACTAACACTTGTTCAGAACGAAAGAAAGCACAGAGCCCCAGATTTGCTGTTGTCCTGGAGAGCTTGCAGAGCACTGGGGAAAGGCAGGCAGAGAATTCCCTGCTAGCACCTTCTCTGTGCCTGGGAAGCAGAAGTGTTCACATTGCTTGGCAGAATCGCTTTTGTGCAGAAAACAGTAACACTTGTTCAGAACGAAAGAAAGCACAGAGCCCCAGATTTGCTGTTGTCCTGGAGAGCTTGCAGAGCACTGGGGAAAGGCAGGCAGAGAATTCCCTGCTAGCACCTTCTCTGTGCGCGGGAAGGCAAAGTGTTCACATTTCCTCGCAGAATCGCTTTTGTGCAGAAAACACTAACACTTGTTCAGAACGAAAGAAAGCACAGAGCCCCAGATTTTATGTTGTCCTGGAGAGCTTGCAGAGCACTGGGGAAAGCAGGCAGAGAATTCCCTGCTAGCACCTTCTCTGTGCGCGGGAAGGCAAAGTGTTCACATTTCCTCGCAGAATCGCTTTTGTGCAGAAAACACTAACACTTGTTCAGAACGAAAGAAAGCACAGAGCCCCAGATTTTATGTTGTCCTGGAGAGCTTGCAGAGCACTGGGGAAAGGCATGCAGAGAATTCCCTGCTAGCACCTTCTCGGTGCCTGGGAAGAAGAAGTGTTCACATTGCTTCGCAGAATCGCTTTTGTGCAGAAAACACTAACACTTGTTCAGAACGAAAGAAAGCACAGAGCCCCAGATTTTATGTTGTCCTGGAGAGCTTGCAGAGCACTGGGGAAAGGCATGCAGAGAATTCCCTGCTAGCACCTTCTCTCTGCGCGGGAATGAGAAGTGTTCACATTGCTTCGCAGAATCGCATTTGCGTCGCTTCAGAGAACACAAAAGCTTGTTCATGACGAAAGAAAGCACAGAGCCCCAGATTTGCTGTTACCCTGGAGAGCTTGCAGAGCACTGGGGAAAGGCAGGCAGAGAATTCCCTGCTAGCACCTTCTCTGTGCGCGGGAAGGCAAAGTGTTCACATTTCCTCGCAGAATCGCTTTTGTGCAGAAAACACTAACACTTGTTCAGAACGAAAGAAAGCACAGAGCCCCAGATTTTATGTTGTCCTGGAGAGCTTGCAGAGCACTGGGGAAAGGCAGGCAGAGAATTCCCTGCTAGCACCTTCTCTGTGCCTGGGAAGCAGAAGTGTTCACATTGCTTCGCAGAATCGCTTTTGTGCAGAAAACACTAACACTTGTTCAGAACGAAAGAAAGCACAGAGCCCCAGATTTTATTTTTTCCTGGAGAGCTTGCAGAGCACTGGGGAAAGGCAGGCAGAGAATTCCCTGCTAGCACCTTCTCTGTGCCTGGGAAGCAGAAGTGTTCACATTGCTTCGCAGAATCGCTTTTGTGCAGAAAACACTAACACTTGTTCAGAACGAAAGAAAGCACAGAGACCCAGATTTTATGTTGTCCTGGAGAGCTTGCAGAGCACTGGGGAAAGGCAGGCAGAGAATTCCCTGCTAGCACCTTCTCTCTGCGCGGGAATGAGAAGTGTTCACATTGCTTCGCAGAATCCCATTTGCGTCGCTTCAGAGAACACAAAAGCTTGTTCAGGACGAAAGAAAGCACAGAGCCCCAGATTTGCTGTTACCCTGGAGAGCTTGCAGAGCACTGGGGAAAGCAGGCAGAGAATTCCCTGCTAGCACCTTCTCTGTGCGCGGGAAGGCAAAGTGTTCACATTTCCTCGCAGAATCGCTTTTGTGCAGAAAACACTAACACTTGTTCAGAACGAAAGAAAGCACAGAGCCCCAGATTTGCTGTTGTGCTGGAGAGCTTGCAGAGCACTGGGGAAAGGCAGGCAGAGAATTCCCTGCTAGCACCTTCTCTGTGCCTGGGAAGCAGAAGTGTTCACATTGCTTCGCAGAATCGCTTTTGTGCAGAAAACACTAACACTTGTTCAGAACGAAAGAAAGCACAGAGCCCCAGATTTGCTGTTGTCCTGGAGAGCTTGCAGAGCACTGGGGAAAGGCAGGCAGAGAATTCCCTGCTAGCACCTTCTCTGTGCCTGGGAAGCAGAAGTGTTCACATTGCTTGGCAGAATCGCTTTTGTGCAGAAAACAGTAACACTTGTTCAGAACGAAAGAAAGCACAGAGCCCCAGATTTGCTGTTGTCCTGGAGAGCTTGCAGAGCACTGGGGAAAGGCAGGCAGAGAATTCCCTGCTAGCACCTTCTCTGTGCCTGGGAAGCAGAAGTGTTCACATTGCTTCGCAGAATCGCTTTTGTGCAGAAAACACTAACACTTGTTCAGAACGAAAGAAAGCACAGAGACCCAGATTTTATGTTGTCCTGGAGAGATTGCAGAGCACTGGGGAATGGCAAGGAGAGAATTCCCTGCTAGCACCTTCTCTCTGCGCGGGAATGAGAAGTGTTGACATTGCTTCGCAGAATCGCTTTTGTGCAGAAAACAGTAACACTTGTTCAGAACGAAAGAAAGCACAGAGCCCCAGATTTGCTGTTGTCCTGGAGAGCTTGCAGAGCACTGGGGAAAGGCAGGCAGAGAATTCCCTGCTAGCACCTTCTCTGTGCCTGGGAAGCAGAAGTGTTCACATTGCTTGGCAGAATCGCTTTTGTGCAGAAAACAGTAACACTTGTTCAGAAGGAAAGAAAGCACAGAGCCCCAGATTTTATGTTGTCCTGGAGAGCTTGCAGAGCACTGGGGAAAGGCAGGCAGAGAATTCCCTGCTAGCACCTTCTCTGTGCCTGGGAAGCAGAAGTGTTCACATTGCTTCGCAGAATCGCTTTTGTGCAGAAAACACTAACACTTGTTCAGAACGAAAGAAAGCACAGAGCCCCAGATTTTATGTTGTCCTGGAGAGCTTGCAGAGCACTGGGGAAAGGCAGGCAGAGAATTCCCTGCTAGCACCTTCTCGGTGCCTGGGAAGAAGAAGTGTTCACATTGCTTCGCAGAATCGCTTTTGTGCAGAAAACACTTACACTTGTTCAGAACGAAAGAAAGCACAGAGCCCCAGATTTGCTGTTGTCCTGGAGAGCTTGCAGAGCACTGGGGAAAGGCATGCAGAGAATTCCCTGCTAGCACCTTCTCTCTGCGCGGGAATGAGAAGTGTTCACATTGCTTCGCAGAATCGCATTTGCGTCGCTTCAGAGAACACAAAAGCTTGTTCAGGACGAAAGAAAGCACAGAGCCCCAGATTTGCTGTTACCCTGGAGAGCTTGCAGAGCACTGGGGAAAGGCAGGCAGAGAATTCCCTGCTAGCACCTTCTCTGTGCGCGGGAAGGCAAAGTGTTCACATTTCCTCGCAGAATCGCTTTTGTGCAGAAAACACTAACACTTGTTCAGAACGAAAGAAAGCACAGAGCCCCAGATTTTATGTTGTCCTGGAGAGCTTGCAGAGCACTGGGGAAAGGCAGGCAGAGAATTCCCTGCTAGCACCTTCTCGGTGCCTGGGAAGAAGAAGTGTTCACATTGCTTCGCAGAATCGCTTTTGTGCAGAAAACACTAACACTTGTTCAGAACGAAAGAAAGCACAGAGCCCCAGATTTGCTGTTGTCCTGGAGAGCTTGCAGAGCACTGGGGAAAGGCAGGCAGAGAATTCCCTGCTAGCACCTTCTCTGTGCCTGGGAAGCAGAAGTGTTCACATTGCTTCGCAGAATCGCTTTTGTGCAGAAAACACTAACACTTGTTCAGAACGAAAGAAAGCACAGAGCCCCAGATTTTATGTTGTCCTGGAGAGCTTGCAGAGCACTGGGGAAAGGCAGGCAGAGAATTCCCTGCTAGCACCTTCTCTGTGCCTGGGAAGCAGAAGTGTTCACATTGCTTCGCAGAATCGCTTTTGTGCAGAAAACACTAACACTTGTTCAGAACGAAAGAAAGCACAGAGACCCAGATTTTATGTTGTCCTGGAGAGCTTGCAGAGCACTGGGGAAAGGCAGGCAGAGAATTCCCTGCTAGCACCTTCTCTGTGCCTGGGAAGCAGAAGTGTTCACATTGCTTGGCAGAATCGCTTTTGTGCAGAAAACACTAACACTTGTTCAGGACGAAAGAAAGCACAGAGCCCCAGATTTGCTGTTACCCTGGAGAGCTTGCAGAGCACTGGGGAAAGCAGGCAGAGAATTCCCTGCTAGCACCTTCTCTGTGCGCGGGAAGGCAAAGTGTTCACATTTCCTCGCAGAATCGCTTTTGTGCAGAAAACACTAACACTTGTTCAGAACGAAAGAAAGCACAGAGCCCCAGATTTTATGTTGTCCTGGAGAGCTTGCAGAGCACTGGGGAAAGGCAGGCAGAGAATTCCCTGCTAGCACCTTCTCGGTGCCTGGGAAGAAGAAGTGTTCACATTGCTTCGCAGAATCGCTTTTGTGCAGAAAACACTAACACTTGTTCAGAACGAAAGAAAGCACAGAGCCCCAGATTTTATGTTGTCCTGGAGAGCTTGCAGAGCACTGGGGAAAGGCATGCAGAGAATTCCCTGCTAGCACCTTCTCTCTGCGCGGGAATGAGAAGTGTTCACATTGCTTCGCAGAATCGCATTTGCGTCGCTTCAGAGAACACAAAAGCTTGTTCAGGACGAAAGAAAGCACAGAGCCCCAGATTTGCTGTTACCCTGGAGAGCTTGCAGAGCACTGGGGAAAGGCAGGCAGAGAATTCCCTGCTAGCACCTTCTCTGTGCGCGGGAAGGCAAAGTGTTCACATTTCCTCGCAGAATCGCTTTTGTGCAGAAAACACTAACACTTGTTCAGAACGAAAGAAAGCACAGAGCCCCAGATTTTATGTTGTCCTGGAGAGCTTGCAGAGCACTGGGGAAAGGCAGGCAGAGAATTCCCTGCTAGCACCTTCTCTGTGCCTGGGAAGAAGAAGTGTTCACATTGCTTCGCAGAATCGCTTTTGTGCAGAAAACACTAACACTTGTTCAGAACGAAAGAAAGCACAGAGCCCCAGAATTGCTGTTGTCCTGGAGAGCTTGCAGAGCACTGGGGAAAGGCAGGCAGAGAATTCCCTGCTAGCACCTTCTCTGTGCCTGGGAAGCAGAAGTGTTCACATTGCTTCGCAGAATCGCTTTTGTGCAGAAAACACTAACACTTGTTCAGAACGAAAGAAAGCACAGAGCCCCAGATTTTATGTTGTCCTGGAGAGCTTGCAGAGCACTGGGGAAAGGCAGGCAGAGAATTCCCTGCTAGCACCTTCTCTGTGCCTGGGAAGCAGAAGTGTTCACATTGCTTCGCAGAATCGCATTTGCGTCGCTTCAGAGAACACAAAAGCTTGTTCAGGACGAAAGAAAGCACAGAGCCCCAGATTTGCTGTTACCCTGGAGAGCTTGCAGAGCACTGGGGAAAGCAGGCAGAGAATTCCCTGCTAGCACCTTCTCTGTGCGCGGGAAGGCAAAGTGTTCACATTTCCTCGCAGAATCGCTTTTGTGCAGAAAACACTAACACTTGTTCAGAACGAAAGAAAGCACAGAGCCCCAGATTTGCTGTTGTCCTGGAGAGCTTGCAGAGCACTGGGGAAAGGCAGGCAGAGAATTCCCTGCTAGCACCTTCTCTGTGCCTGGGAAGCAGAAGTGTTCACATTGCTTCGCAGAATCGCTTTTGTGCAGAAAACACTAACACTTGTTCAGAACGAAAGAAAGCACAGAGCCCCAGATTTTATGTTGTCCTGGAGAGCTTGCAGAGCACTGGGGAAAGGCAGGCAGAGAATTCCCTGCTAGCACCTTCTCTGTGCCTGGGAAGCAGAAGTGTTCACATTGCTTCGCAGAATCGCTTTTGTGCAGAAAACACTAACACTTGTTCAGAACGAAAGAAAGCACAGAGCCCCAGATTTGCTGTTGTCCTGGAGAGCTTGCAGAGCACTGGGGAAAGGCAGGCAGAGAATTCCCTGCTAGCACCTTCTCTGTGCCTGGGAAGCAGAAGTGTTCACATTGCTTCGCAGAATCGCTTTTGTGCAGAAAACACTAACACTTGTTCAGAACGAAAGAAAGCACAGAGACCCAGATTTTATGTTGTCCTGGAGAGCTTGCAGAGCACTGGGGAAAGGCAGGCAGAGAATTCCCTGCTAGCACCTTCTCTGTGCCTGGGAAGCAGAAGTGTTCACATTGCTTCGCAGAATCGCTTTTGTGCAGAAAACACTAACACTTGTTCAGGACGAAAGAAAGCACAGAGCCCCAGATTTGCTGTTACCCTGGAGAGCTTGCAGAGCACTGGGGAAAGCAGGCAGAGAATTCCCTGCTAGCACCTTCTCTGTGCGCGGGAAGGCAAAGTGTTCACATTTCCTCGCAGAATCGCTTTTGTGCAGAAAACACTAACACTTGTTCAGAACGAAAGAAAGCACAGAGCCCCAGATTTTATGTTGTCCTGGAGAGCTTGCAGAGCACTGGGGAAAGGCAGGCAGAGAATTCCCTGCTAGCACCTTCTCGGTGCCTGGGAAGAAGAAGTGTTCACATTGCTTCGCAGAATCGCTTTTGTGCAGAAAACACTAACACTTGTTCAGAACGAAAGAAAGCACAGAGCCCCAGATTTTATGTTGTCCTGGAGAGCTTGCAGAGCACTGGGGAAAGGCATGCAGAGAATTCCCTGCTAGCACCTTCTCTCTGCGCGGGAATGAGAAGTGTTCACATTGCTTCGCAGAATCGCATTTGCGTCGCTTCAGAGAACACAAAAGCTTGTTCAGGACGAAAGAAAGCACAGAGCCCCAGATTTGCTGTTACCCTGGAGAGCTTGCAGAGCACTGGGGAAAGGCAGGCAGAGAATTCCCTGCTAGCACCTTCTCTGTGCCTGGGAAGAAGAAGTGTTCACATTGCTTCGCAGAATCGCTTTTGTGCAGAAAACACTAACACTTGTTCAGAACGAAAGAAAGCACAGAGCCCCAGATTTGCTGTTGTCCTGGAGAGCTTGCAGAGCACTGGGGAAAGGCAGGCAGAGAATTCCCTGCTAGCACCTTCTCTGTGCCTGGGAAGCAGAAGTGTTCACATTGCTTCGCAGAATCGCTTTTGTGCAGAAAACACTAACACTTGTTCAGAACGAAAGAAAGCACAGAGCCCCAGATTTTATGTTTTCCTGGAGAGCTTGCAGAGCACTGGGGAAAGGCAGGCAGAGAATTCCCTGCTAGCACCTTCTCTGTGCCTGGGAAGAAGAAGTGTTCACATTGCTTCGCAGAATCGCTTTTGTGCAGAAAACACTAACACTTGTTCAGAACGAAAGAAAGCACAGAGCCCCAGATTTGCTGTTGTCCTGGAGAGCTTGCAGAGCACTGGGGAAAGGCAGGCAGAGAATTCCCTGCTAGCACCTTCTCTGTGCCTGGGAAGCAGAAGTGTTCACATTGCTTGGCAGAATCGCTTTTGTGCAGAAAACACTAACACTTGTTCAGAACGAAAGAAAGCACAGAGCCCCAGATTTTATGTTGTCCTGGAGAGCTTGCAGAGCACTGGGGAAAGGCAGGCAGAGAATTCCCTGCTAGCACCTTCTCTGTGCCTGGGAAGCAGAAGTGTTCACATTGCTTCGCAGAATCGCTTTTGTGCAGAAAACACTAACACTTGTTCAGAACGAAAGAAAGCACAGAGACCCAGATTTTATGTTGTCCTGGAGAGATTGCAGAGCACTGGGGAATGGCAAGGAGAGAATTCCCTGCTAGCACCTTCTCTCTGCGCGGGAATGAGAAGTGTTGACATTGCTTCGCAGAATCGCTTTTGTGCAGAAAACACTAACACTTGTTCAGAACGAAAGAAAGCACAGAGCCCCAGATTTTATGTTGTCCTGGAGAGCTTGCAGAGCACTGGGGAAAGGCAGGCAGAGAATTCCCTGCTAGCACCTTCTCGGTGCCTGGGAAGAAGAAGTGTTCACATTGCTTCGCAGAATCGCTTTTGTGCAGAAAACACTAACACTTGTTCAGAACGAAAGAAAGCACAGAGCCCCAGATTTTATGTTGTCCTGGAGAGCTTGCAGAGCACTGGGGAAAGGCATGCAGAGAATTCCCTGCTAGCACCTTCTCTCTGCGCGGGAATGAGAAGTGTTCACATTGCTTCGCAGAATCGCATTTGCGTCGCTTCAGAGAACACAAAAGCTTGTTCAGGACGAAAGAAAGCACAGAGCCCCAGATTTGCTGTTACCCTGGAGAGCTTGCAGAGCACTGGGGAAAGGCAGGCAGAGAATTCCCTGCTAGCACCTTCTCTGTGCGCGGGAAGGCAAAGTGTTCACATTGCTTCGCAGAATCGCTTTTGTGCAGAAAACACTAACACTTGTTCAGAACGAAAGAAAGCACAGAGCCCCAGATTTGCTGTTGTCCTGGAGAGCTTGCAGAGCACTGGGGAAAGGCAGGCAGAGAATTCCCTGCTAGCACCTTCTCTGTGCCTGGGAAGCAGAAGTGTTCACATTGCTTCGCAGAATCGCTTTTGTGCAGAAAACACTAACACTTTTTCAGAACGAAAGAAAGCACAGAGCCCCAGATTTTATGTTGTCCTGGAGAGCTTGCAGAGCACTGGGGAAAGGCAGGCAGAGAATTCCCTGCTAGCACCTTCTCTGTGCGCGGGAAGGCAAAGTGTTCACATTTCCTCGCAGAATCGCTTTTGTGCAGAAAACACTAACACTTGTTCAGAACGAAAGAAAGCACAGAGCCCCAGATTTTATGTTGTCCTGGAGAGCTTGCAGAGCACTGGGGAAAGGCAGGCAGAGAATTCCCTGCTAGCACCTTCTCTGTGCCTGGGAAGAAGAAGTGTTCACATTGCTTCGCAGAATCGCTTTTGTGCAGAAAACACTAACACTTGTTCAGAACGAAAGAAAGCACAGAGCCCCAGATTTGCTGTTGTCCTGGAGAGCTTGCAGAGCACTGGGGAAAGGCAGGCAGAGAATTCCCTGCTAGCACCTTCTCTGTGCCTGGGAAGCAGAAGTGTTCACATTGCTTCGCAGAATCGCTTTTGTGCAGAAAACACTAACACTTGTTCAGAACGAAAGAAAGCACAGAGCCCCAGATTTTATGTTGTCCTGGAGAGCTTGCAGAGCACTGGGGAAAGGCAGGCAGAGAATTCCCTGCTAGCACCTTCTCTGTGCCTGGGAAGCAGAAGTGTTCACATTGCTTCGCAGAATCGCTTTTGTGCAGAAAACACTAACACTTGTTCAGAACGAAAGAAAGCACAGAGACCCAGATTTTATGTTGTCCTGGAGAGATTGCAGAGCACTGGGGAATGGCAAGGAGAGAATTCCCTGCTAGCACCTTCTCTCTGCGCGGGAATGAGAAGTGTTGACATTGCTTCGCAGAATCGCTTTTGTGCAGAAAACACTAACACTTGTTCAGAACGAAAGAAAGCACAGAGCCCCAGATTTGCTGTTGTCCTGGAGAGCTTGCAGAGCACTGGGGAAAGGCAGGCAGAGAATTCCCTGCTAGCACCTTCTCTGTGCCTGGGAAGCAGAAGTGTTCACATTGCTTCGCAGAATCGCTTTTGTGCAGAAAACACTAACACTTGTTCAGAACGAAAGAAAGCACAGAGCCCCAGATTTGCTGTTACCCTGGAGAGCTTGCAGAGCACTGGGGAAAGGCAGGCAGAGAATTCCCTGCTAGCACCTTCTCTGTGCCTGGGAAGCAGAAGTGTTCACATTGCTTCGCAGAATCGCTTTTGTGCAGAAAACACTAACACTTGTTCAGAACGAAAGAAAGCACAGAGCCCCAGATTTTATGTTGTCCTGGAGAGCTTGCAGAGCACTGGGGAAAGGCAGGCAGAGAATTCCCTGCTAGCACCTTCTCTGTGCCTGGGAAGCAGAAGTGTTCACATTGCTTCGCAGAATCGCTTTTGTGCAGAAAACACTAACACTTGTTCAGAACGAAAGAAAGCACAGAGCCCCAGATTTTATGTTTTCCTGGAGAGCTTGCAGAGCACTGGGGAAAGGCAGGCAGAGAATTCCCTGCTAGCACCTTCTCTGTGCCTGGGAAGAAAAAGTGTTCACATTGCTTCGCAGAATCGCTTTTGTGCAGAAAACACTAACACTTGTTCAGAACGAAAGAAAGCACAGAGCCCCAGATTTTATGTTGTCCTGGAGAGCTTGCAGAGCACTGGGGAAAGGCAGGCAGAGAATTCCCTGCTAGCACCTTCTCTGTGCCTGGGAAGCAGAAGTGTTCACATTGCTTGGCAGAATCGCTTTTGTGCAGAAAACACTAACACTTGTTCAGAACGAAAGAAAGCACAGAGCCCCAGATTTTATGTTGTCCTGGAGAGCTTGCAGAGCACTGGGGAAAGGCAGGCAGAGAATTCCCTGCTAGCACCTTCTCTGTGCCTGGGAAGCAGAAGTGTTCACATTGCTTCGCAGAATCGCTTTTGTGCAGAAAACACTAACACTTGTTCAGAACGAAAGAAAGCACAGAGACCCAGATTTTATGTTGTCCTGGAGAGCTTGCAGAGCACTGGGGAAAGGCAGGCAGAGAATTCCCTGCTAGCACCTTCTCTGTGCCTGGGAAGCAGAAGTGTTCACATTGCTTCGCAGAATCGCTTTTGTGCAGAAAACAGTAACACTTGTTCAGAAGGAAAGAAAGCACAGAGCCCCAGATTTTATGTTGTCCTGGAGAGCTTGCAGAGCACTGGGGAAAGGCAGGCAGAGAATTCCCTGCTAGCACCTTCTCTGTGCCTGGGAAGCAGAAGTGTTCACATTGCTTCGCAGAATCGCTTTTGTGCAGAAAACACTAACACTTGTTCAGAACGAAAGAAAGCACAGAGCCCCAGATTTTATGTTGTCCTGGAGAGCTTGCAGAGCACTGGGGAAAGGCAGGCAGAGAATTCCCTGCTAGCACCTTCTCGGTGCCTGGGAAGAAGAAGTGTTCACATTGCTTCGCAGAATCGCTTTTGTGCAGAAAACACTAACACTTGTTCAGAACGAAAGAAAGCACAGAGCCCCAGATTTTATGTTGTCCTGGAGAGCTTGCAGAGCACTGGGGAAAGGCATGCAGAGAATTCCCTGCTAGCACCTTCTCTCTGCGCGGGAATGAGAAGTGTTCACATTGCTTCGCAGAATCGCATTTGCGTCGCTTCAGAGAACACAAAAGCTTGTTCAGGACGAAAGAAAGCACAGAGCCCCAGATTTGCTGTTACCCTGGAGAGCTTGCAGAGCACTGGGGAAAGGCAGGCAGAGAATTCCCTGCTAGCACCTTCTCTGTGCGTGGGAAGAAGAAGTGTTCACATTGCTTCGCAGAATCGCTTTTGTGCAGAAAACACTAACACTTGTTCAGAACGAAAGAAAGCACAGAGCCCCAGATTTGCTGTTGTCCTGGAGAGCTTGCAGAGCACTGGGGAAAGGCAGGCAGAGAATTCCCTGCTAGCACCTTCTCTGTGCCTGGGAAGCAGAAGTGTTCACATTGCTTCGCAGAATCGCTTTTGTGCAGAAAACACTAACACTTGTTCAGAACGAAAGAAAGCACAGAGCCCCAGATTTTATGTTTTCCTGGAGAGCTTGCAGAGCACTGGGGAAAGGCAGGCAGAGAATTCCCTGCTAGCACCTTCTCTGTGCCTGGGAAGAAGAAGTGTTCACATTGCTTCGCAGAATCGCTTTTGTGCAGAAAACACTAACACTTGTTCAGAACGAAAGAAAGCACAGAGCCCCAGATTTGCTGTTGTCCTGGAGAGCTTGCAGAGCACTGGGGAAAGGCAGGCAGAGAATTCCCTGCTAGCACCTTCTCTGTGCCTGGGAAGCAGAAGTGTTCACATTGCTTGGCAGAATCGCTTTTGTGCAGAAAACACTAACACTTGTTCAGAACGAAAGAAAGCACAGAGCCCCAGATTTTATGTTGTCCTGGAGAGCTTGCAGAGCACTGGGGAAAGGCAGGCAGAGAATTCCCTGCTAGCACCTTCTCTGTGCCTGGGAAGCAGAAGTGTTCACATTGCTTCGCAGAATCGCTTTTGTGCAGAAAACACTAACACTTGTTCAGAACGAAAGAAAGCACAGGACCCAGATTTTATGTTGTCCTGGAGAGATTGCAGAGCACTGGGGAATGGCAAGGAGAGAATTCCCTGCTAGCACCTTCTCTCTGCGCGGGAATGAGAAGTGTTGACATTGCTTCGCAGAATCGCTTTTGTGCAGAAAACACTAACACTTGTTCAGAACGAAAGAAAGCACAGAGCCCCAGATTTTATGTTGTCCTGGAGAGCTTGCAGAGCACTGGGGAAAGGCAGGCAGAGAATTCCCTGCTAGCACCTTCTCGGTGCCTGGGAAGAAGAAGTGTTCACATTGCTTCGCAGAATCGCTTTTGTGCAGAAAACAGTAACACTTGTTCAGAACGAAAGAAAGCACAGAGCCCCAGATTTTATGTTGTCCTGGAGAGCTTGCAGAGCACTGGGGAAAGGCATGCAGAGAATTCCCTGCTAGCACCTTCTCTCTGCGCGGGAATGAGAAGTGTTCACATTGCTTCGCAGAATCGCATTTGCGTCGCTTCAGAGAACACAAAAGCTTGTTCAGGACGAAAGAAAGCACAGAGCCCCAGATTTGCTGTTACCCTGGAGAGCTTGCAGAGCACTGGGGAAAGGCAGGCAGAGAATTCCCTGCTAGCACCTTCTCTGTGCGCGGGAAGGCAAAGTGTTCACATTGCTTCGCAGAATCGCTTTTGTGCAGAAAACACTAACACTTGTTCAGAACGAAAGAAAGCACAGAGCCCCAGATTTGCTGTTGTCCTGGAGAGCTTGCAGAGCACTGGGGAAAGGCAGGCAGAGAATTCCCTGCTAGCACCTTCTCTGTGCCTGGGAAGCAGAAGTGTTCACATTGCTTCGCAGAATCGCTTTTGTGCAGAAAACACTAACACTTTTTCAGAACGAAAGAAAGCACAGAGCCCCAGATTTTATGTTGTCCTGGAGAGCTTGCAGAGCACTGGGGAAAGGCAGGCAGAGAATTCCCTGCTAGCACCTTCTCTGTGCGCGGGAAGGCAAAGTGTTCACATTTCCTCGCAGAATCGCTTTTGTGCAGAAAACACTAACACTTGTTCAGAACGAAAGAAAGCACAGAGCCCCAGATTTTATGTTGTCCTGGAGAGCTTGCAGAGCACTGGGGAAAGGCAGGCAGAGAATTCCCTGCTAGCACCTTCTCTGTGCCTGGGAAGAAGAAGTGTTCACATTGCTTCGCAGAATCGCTTTTGTGCAGAAAACACTAACACTTGTTCAGAACGAAAGAAAGCACAGAGCCCCAGATTTGCTGTTGTCCTGGAGAGCTTGCAGAGCACTGGGGAAAGGCAGGCAGAGAATTCCCTGCTAGCACCTTCTCTGTGCCTGGGAAGCAGAAGTGTTCACATTGCTTCGCAGAATCGCTTTTGTGCAGAAAACACTAACACTTGTTCAGAACGAAAGAAAGCACAGAGCCCCAGATTTTATGTTGTCCTGGAGAGCTTGCAGAGCACTGGGGAAAGGCAGGCAGAGAATTCCCTGCTAGCACCTTCTCTGTGCCTGGGAAGCAGAAGTGTTCACATTGCTTCGCAGAATCGCTTTTGTGCAGAAAACACTAACACTTGTTCAGAACGAAAGAAAGCACAGAGCCCCAGATTTTATGTTGTCCTGGAGAGCTTGCAGAGCACTGGGGAAAGGCAGGCAGAGAATTCCCTGCTAGCACCTTCTCTCTGCACGGGAATGAGAAGTGTTCACATTGCTTCGCAGAATCGCTTTTGTGCAGAAAACACTAACACTTGTTCAGGACGAAAGAAAGCACAGAGCCCCAGATTTGCTGTTACCCTGGAGAGCTTGCAGAGCACTGGGGAAAGCAGGCAGAGAATTCCCTGCTAGCACCTTCTCTGTGCGCGGGAAGGCAAAGTGTTCACATTTCCTCGCAGAATCGCTTTTGTGCAGAAAACACTAACACTTGTTCAGAACGAAAGAAAGCACAGAGCCCCAGATTTGCTGTTGTCCTGGAGAGCTTGCAGAGCACTGGGGAAAGGCAGGCAGAGAATTCCCTGCTAGCACCTTCTCTGTGCCTGGGAAGCAGAAGTGTTCACATTGCTTCGCAGAATCGCTTTTGTGCAGAAAACACTAACACTTGTTCAGAACGAAAGAAAGCACAGAGCCCCAGATTTTATGTTGTCCTGGAGAGCTTGCAGAGCACTGGGGAAAGGCAGGCAGAGAATTCCCTGCTAGCACCTTCTCTGTGCCTGGGAAGCAGAAGTGTTCACATTGCTTCGCAGAATCGCTTTTGTGCAGAAAACACTAACACTTGTTCAGAACGAAAGAAAGCACAGAGCCCCAGATTTTATGTTGTCCTGGAGAGATTGCAGAGCACTGGGGAATGGCAAGGAGAGAATTCCCTGCTAGCACCTTCTCTCTGCGCGGGAATGAGAAGTGTTGACATTGCTTCGCAGAATCGCTTTTGTGCAGAAAACACTAACACTTGTTCAGGACGAAAGAAAGCACAGAGCCCCAGATTTGCTGTTGTCCTGGAGAGCTTGCAGAGCACTGGGGAAAGGCAGGCAGAGAATTCCCTGCTAGCACCTTCTCTGTGCCTGGGAAGCAGAAGTGTTCACATTGCTTGGCAGAATCGCTTTTGTGCAGAAAACAGTAACACTTGTTCAGAAGGAAAGAAAGCACAGAGCCCCAGATTTTATGTTGTCCTGGAGAGCTTGCAGAGCACTGGGGAAAGGCAGGCAGAGAATTCCCTGCTAGCACCTTCTCTGTGCCTGGGAAGCAGAAGTGTTCACATTGCTTCGCAGAATCGCTTTTGTGCAGAAAACACTAACACTTGTTCAGAACGAAAGAAAGCACAGAGCCCCAGATTTTATGTTGTCCTGGAGAGCTTGCAGAGCACTGGGGAAAGGCAGGCAGAGAATTCCCTGCTAGCACCTTCTCTCTGCGCGGGAATGAGAAGTGTTCACATTGCTTCGCAGAATCGCATTTGCGTCGCTTCAGAGAACACAAAAGCTTGTTCAGGACGAAAGAAAGCACAGAGCCCCAGATTTGCTGTTACCCTGGAGAGCTTGCAGAGCACTGGGGAAAGGCAGGCAGAGAATTCCCTGCTAGCACCTTCTCTCTGCGCGGGAATGAGAAGTGTTCACATTGCTTCGCAGAATCGCTTTTGTGCAGAAAACACTAACACTTGTTCAGAACGAAAGAAAGCACAGAGCCCCAGATTTTATGTTGTCCTGGAGAGCTTGCAGAGCACTGGGGAAAGGCAGGCAGAGAATTCCCTGCTAGCACCTTCTCTGTGCCTGGGAAGCAGAAGTGTTCACATTGCTTCGCAGAATCGCTTTTGTGCAGAAAACACTAACACTTGTTCAGAACGAAAGAAAGCACAGAGCCCCAGATTTTATGTTTTCCTGGAGAGCTTGCAGAGCACTGGGGAAAGGCAGGCAGAGAATTCCCTGCTAGCACCTTCTCTGTGCCTGGGAAGAAAAAGTGTTCACATTGCTTCGCAGAATCGCTTTTGTGCAGAAAACACTAACACTTGTTCAGAACGAAAGAAAGCACAGAGCCCCAGATTTTATGTTGTCCTGGAGAGCTTGCAGAGCACTGGGGAAAGGCAGGCAGAGAATTCCCTGCTAGCACCTTCTCTGTGCCTGGGAAGCAGAAGTGTTCACATTGCTTGGCAGAATCGCTTTTGTGCAGAAAACACTAACACTTGTTCAGAACGAAAGAAAGCACAGAGCCCCAGATTTTATGTTGTCCTGGAGAGCTTGCAGAGCACTGGGGAAAGGCAGGCAGAGAATTCCCTGCTAGCACCTTCTCTGTGCCTGGGAAGCAGAAGTGTTCACATTGCTTCGCAGAATCGCTTTTGTGCAGAAAACACTAACACTTGTTCAGAACGAAAGAAAGCACAGAGACCCAGATTTTATGTTGTCCTGGAGAGCTTGCAGAGCACTGGGGAAAGGCAGGCAGAGAATTCCCTGCTAGCACCTTCTCTGTGCCTGGGAAGCAGAAGTGTTCACATTGCTTGGCAGAATCGCTTTTGTGCAGAAAACAGTAACACTTGTTCAGAAGGAAAGAAAGCACAGAGCCCCAGATTTTATGTTGTCCTGGAGAGCTTGCAGAGCACTGGGGAAAGGCAGGCAGAGAATTCCCTGCTAGCACCTTCTCTGTGCCTGGGAAGCAGAAGTGTTCACATTGCTTCGCAGAATCGCTTTTGTGCAGAAAACACTAACACTTGTTCAGAACGAAAGAAAGCACAGAGACCCAGATTTTATGTTGTCCTGGAGAGCTTGCAGAGCACTGGGGAAAGGCAGGCAGAGAATTCCCTGCTAGCACCTTCTCGGTGCCTGGGAAGAAGAAGTGTTCACATTGCTTCGCAGAATCGCTTTTGTGCAGAAAACACTTACACTTGTTCAGAACGAAAGAAAGCACAGAGCCCCAGATTTTATGTTGTCCTGGAGAGCTTGCAGAGCACTGGGGAAAGGCATGCAGAGAATTCCCTGCTAGCACCTTCTCTCTGCGCGGGAATGAGAAGTGTTCACATTGCTTCGCAGAATCGCATTTGCGTCGCTTCAGAGAACACAAAAGCTTGTTCAGGACGAAAGAAAGCACAGAGCCCCAGATTTGCTGTTACCCTGGAGAGCTTGCAGAGCACTGGGGAAAGGCAGGCAGAGAATTCCCTGCTAGCACCTTCTCTGTGCGCGGGAAGGCAAAGTGTTCACATTTCCTCGCAGAATCGCTTTTGTGCAGAAAACACTAACACTTGTTCAGAACGAAAGAAAGCACAGAGCCCCAGATTTTATGTTGTCCTGGAGAGCTTGCAGAGCACTGGGGAAAGGCAGGCAGAGAATTCCCTGCTAGCACCTTCTCGGTGCCTGGGAAGAAGAAGTGTTCACATTGCTTCGCAGAATCGCTTTTGTGCAGAAAACACTAACACTTGTTCAGAACGAAAGAAAGCACAGAGCCCCAGATTTGCTGTTGTCCTGGAGAGCTTGCAGAGCACTGGGGAAAGGCAGGCAGAGAATTCCCTGCTAGCACCTTCTCTGTGCCTGGGAAGCAGAAGTGTTCACATTGCTTCGCAGAATCGCTTTTGTGCAGAAAACACTAACACTTGTTCAGAACGAAAGAAAGCACAGAGCCCCAGATTTTATGTTGTCCTGGAGAGCTTGCAGAGCACTGGGGAAAGGCAGGCAGAGAATTCCCTGCTAGCACCTTCTCTGTGCCTGGGAAGCAGAAGTGTTCACATTGCTTCGCAGAATCGCTTTTGTGCAGAAAACACTAACACTTGTTCAGAACGAAAGAAAGCACAGAGACCCAGATTTTATGTTGTCCTGGAGAGCTTGCAGAGCACTGGGGAAAGGCAGGCAGAGAATTCCCTGCTAGCACCTTCTCTGTGCCTGGGAAGCAGAAGTGTTCACATTGCTTCGCAGAATCGCTTTTGTGCAGAAAACACTAACACTTGTTCAGAACGAAAGAAAGCACAGAGCCCCAGATTTGCTGTTACCCTGGAGAGCTTGCAGAGCACTGGGGAAAGCAGGCAGAGAATTCCCTGCTAGCACCTTCTCTGTGCGCGGGAAGGCAAAGTGTTCACATTTCCTCGCAGAATCGCTTTTGTGCAGAAAACACTAACACTTGTTCAGAACGAAAGAAAGCACAGAGCCCCAGATTTTATGTTGTCCTGGAGAGATTGCAGAGCACTGGGGAATGGCAAGGAGAGAATTCCCTGCTAGCACCTTCTCTCTGCGCGGGAATGAGAAGTGTTGACATTGCTTCGCAGAATCGCTTTTGTGCAGAAAACACTAACACTTGTTCAGAACGAAAGAAAGCACAGAGCCCCAGATTTTATGTTGTCCTGGAGAGCTTGCAGAGCACTGGGGAAAGGCAGGCAGAGAATTCCCTGCTAGCACCTTCTCTGTGCCTGGGAAGCAGAAGTGTTCACATTGCTTCGCAGAATCGCTTTTGTGCAGAAAACACTAACACTTGTTCAGAACGAAAGAAAGCACAGAGCCCCAGATTTTATGTTGTCCTGGAGAGCTTGCAGAGCACTGGGGAAAGGCAGGCAGAGAATTCCCTGCTAGCACCTTCTCTGTGCCTGGGAAGCAGAAGTGTTCACATTGCTTCGCAGAATCGCTTTTGTGCAGAAAACACTAACACTTGTTCAGAACGAAAGAAAGCACAGAGCCCCAGATTTTATGTTGTCCTGGAGAGCTTGCAGAGCACTGGGGAAAGGCAGGCAGAGAATTCCCTGCTAGCACCTTCTCGGTGCCTGGGAAGAAGAAGTATTCACATTGCTTCGCAGAATCGCTTTTGTGCAGAAAACACTTACACTTGTTCAGAACGAAAGAAAGCACAGAGCCCCAGATTTTATGTTGTCCTGGAGAGCTTGCAGAGCACTGGGGAAAGGCATGCAGAGAATTCCCTGCTAGCACCTTCTCTCTGCGCGGGAATGAGAAGTGTTCACATTGCTTCGCAGAATCGCATTTGCGTCGCTTCAGAGAACACAAAAGCTTGTTCAGGACGAAAGAAAGCACAGAGCCCCAGATTTGCTGTTACCCTGGAGAGCTTGCAGAGCACTGGGGAAAGGCAGGCAGAGAATTCCCTGCTAGCACCTTCTCTGTGCGCGGGAAGGCAAAGTGTTCACATTTCCTCGCAGAATCGCTTTTGTGCAGAAAACACTAACACTTGTTCAGAACGAAAGAAAGCACAGAGCCCCAGATTTTATGTTGTCCTGGAGAGCTTGCAGAGCACTGGGGAAAGGCAGGCAGAGAATTCCCTGCTAGCACCTTCTCGGTGCCTGGGAAGAAGAAGTGTTCACATTGCTTCGCAGAATCGCTTTTGTGCAGAAAACACTAACACTTGTTCAGAACGAAAGAAAGCACAGAGCCCCAGATTTGCTGTTGTCCTGGAGAGCTTGCAGAGCACTGGGGAAAGGCAGGCAGAGAATTCCCTGCTAGCACCTTCTCTGTGCCTGGGAAGCAGAAGTGTTCACATTGCTTCGCAGAATCGCTTTTGTGCAGAAAACACTAACACTTGTTCAGAACGAAAGAAAGCACAGAGACCCAGATTTTATGTTGTCCTGGAGAGCTTGCAGAGCACTGGGGAAAGGCAGGCAGAGAATTCCCTGCTAGCACCTTCTCTGTGCCTGGGAAGCAGAAGTGTTCACATTGCTTCGCAGAATCGCTTTTGTGCAGAAAACACTAACACTTGTTCAGAACGAAAGAAAGCACAGAGACCCAGATTTTATGTTGTCCTGGAGAGCTTGCAGAGCACTGGGGAAAGGCAGGCAGAGAATTCCCTGCTAGCACCTTCTCTGTGCCTGGGAAGCAGAAGTGTTCACATTGCTTCGCAGAATCGCTTTTGTGCAGAAAACACTAACACTTGTTCAGGACGAAAGAAAGCACAGAGCCCCAGATTTGCTGTTACCCTGGAGAGCTTGCAGAGCACTGGGGAAAGCAGGCAGAGAATTCCCTGCTAGCACCTTCTCTGTGCGCGGGAAGGCAAAGTGTTCACATTTCCTCGCAGAATCGCTTTTGTGCAGAAAACAGTAACACTTGTTCAGAAGGAAAGAAAGCACAGAGCCCCAGATTTTATGTTGTCCTGGAGAGCTTGCAGAGCACTGGGGAAAGGCAGGCAGAGAATTCCCTGCTAGCACCTTCTCGGTGCCTGGGAAGAAGAAGTGTTCACATTGCTTCGCAGAATCGCTTTTGTGCAGAAAACAGTAACACTTGTTCAGAACGAAAGAAAGCACAGAGCCCCAGATTTTATGTTGTCCTGGAGAGCTTGCAGAGCACTGGGGAAAGGCAGGCAGAGAATTCCCTGCTAGCACCTTCTCTGTGCCTGGGAAGCAGAAGTGTTCACATTGCTTCGCAGAATCGCTTTTGTGCAGAAAACACTAACACTTGTTCAGAACGAAAGAAAGCACAGAGCCCCAGATTTTATGTTGTCCTGGAGAGCTTGCAGAGCACTGGGGAAAGGCAGGCAGAGAATTCCCTGCTAGCACCTTCTCTGTGCCTGGGAAGCAGAAGTGTTCACATTGCTTCGCAGAATCGCTTTTGTGCAGAAAACACTAACACTTGTTCAGAACGAAAGAAAGCACAGAGCCCCAGATTTGCTGTTGTCCTGGAGAGCTTGCAGAGCACTGGGGAAAGGCAGGCAGAGAATTCCCTGCTAGCACCTTCTCTGTGCCTGGGAAGCAGAAGTGTTCACATTGCTTGGCAGAATCGCTTTTGTGCAGAAAACACTAACACTTGTTCAGAACGAAAGAAAGCACAGAGCCCCAGATTTTATGTTGTCCTGGAGAGCTTGCAGAGCACTGGGGAAAGGCAGGCAGAGAATTCCCTGCTAGCACCTTCTCTGTGCCTGGGAAGCAGAAGTGTTCACATTGCTTCGCAGAATCGCTTTTGTGCAGAAAACACTAACACTTGTTCAGAACGAAAGAAAGCACAGAGCCCCAGATTTGCTGTTGTCCTGGAGAGCTTGCAGAGCACTGGGGAAAGGCAGGCAGAGAATTCCCTGCTAGCACCTTCTCTGTGCCTGGGAAGCAGAAGTGTTCACATTGCTTGGCAGAATCGCTTTTGTGCAGAAAACACTAACACTTGTTCAGAACGAAAGAAAGCACAGAGCCCCAGATTTTATGTTGTCCTGGAGAGCTTGCAGAGCACTGGGGAAAGGCAGGCAGAGAATTCCCTGCTAGCACCTTCTCTCTGCGCGGGAATGAGAAGTGTTCACATTGCTTCGCAGAATCGCTTTTGTGCAGAAAACACTAACACTTGTTCAGAACGAAAGAAAGCACAGAGCCCCAGATTTTATGTTGTCCTGGAGAGCTTGCAGAGCACTGGGGAAAGGCATGCAGAGAATTCCCTGCTAGCACCTTCTCTCTGCGCGGGAATGAGAAGTGTTCACATTGCTTCGCAGAATCGCATTTGCGTCGCTTCAGAGAACACAAAAGCTTGTTCAGGACGAAAGAAAGCACAGAGCCCCAGATTTGCTGTTACCCTGGAGAGCTTGCAGAGCACTGGGGAAAGGCAGGCAGAGAATTCCCTGCTAGCACCTTCTCTGTGCGCGGGAAGGCAAAGTGTTCACATTTCCTCGCAGAATCGCTTTTGTGCAGAAAACACTAACACTTGTTCAGAACGAAAGAAAGCACAGAGCCCCAGATTTTATGTTGTCCTGGAGAGCTTGCAGAGCACTGGGGAAAGGCAGGCAGAGAATTCCCTGCTAGCACCTTCTCTGTGCCTGGGAAGCAGAAGTGTTCACATTGCTTCGCAGAATCGCTTTTGTGCAGAAAACACTAACACTTGTTCAGAACGAAAGAAAGCACAGAGCCCCAGATTTGCTGTTGTCCTGGAGAGCTTGCAGAGCACTGGGGAAAGGCAGGCAGAGAATTCCCTGCTAGCACCTTCTCTGTGCCTGGGAAGCAGAAGTGTTCACATTGCTTGGCAGAATCGCTTTTGTGCAGAAAACAGTAACACTTGTTCAGAACGAAAGAAAGCACAGAGCCCCAGATTTTATGTTGTCCTGGAGAGCTTGCAGAGCACTGGGGAAAGGCAGGCAGAGAATTCCCTGCTAGCACCTTCTCTGTGCCTGGGAAGCAGAAGTGTTCACATTGCTTCGCAGAATCGCTTTTGTGCAGAAAACACTAACACTTGTTCAGGACGAAAGAAAGCACAGAGCCCCAGATTTGCTGTTACCCTGGAGAGCTTGCAGAGCACTGGGGAAAGGCAGGCAGAGAATTCCCTGCTAGCACCTTCTCTGTGCGCGGGAAGGCAAAGTGTTCACATTTCCTCGCAGAATCGCTTTTGTGCAGAAAACACTAACACTTGTTCAGAACGAAAGAAAGCACAGAGCCCCAGATTTTATGTTGTCCTGGAGAGCTTGCAGAGCACTGGGGAAAGGCAGGCAGAGAATTCCCTGCTAGCACCTTCTCTCTGCGCGGGAATGAGAAGTGTTCACATTGCTTCGCAGAATCGCATTTGCGTCGCTTCAGAGAACACAAAAGCTTGTTCAGGACGAAAGAAAGCACAGAGCCCCAGATTTGCTGTTACCCTGGAGAGCTTGCAGAGCACTGGGGAAAGGCAGGCAGAGAATTCCCTGCTAGCACCTTCTCTGTGCCTGGGAAGCAGAAGTGTTCACATTGCTTCGCAGAATCGCTTTTGTGCAGAAAACACTAACACTTGTTCAGAACGAAAGAAAGCACAGAGACCCAGATTTTATGTTGTCCTGGAGAGCTTGCAGAGCACTGGGGAAAGGCAGGCAGAGAATTCCCTGCTAGCACCTTCTCTGTGCCTGGGAAGCAGAAGTGTTCACATTGCTTCGCAGAATCGCTTTTGTGCAGAAAACACTAACACTTGTTCAGGACGAAAGAAAGCACAGAGCCCCAGATTTGCTGTTACCCTGGAGAGCTTGCAGAGCACTGGGGAAAGCAGGCAGAGAATTCCCTGCTAGCACCTTCTCTGTGCGCGGGAAGGCAAAGTGTTCACATTTCCTCGCAGAATCGCTTTTGTGCAGAAAACAGTAACACTTGTTCAGAAGGAAAGAAAGCACAGAGCCCCAGATTTTATGTTGTCCTGGAGAGCTTGCAGAGCACTGGGGAAAGGCAGGCAGAGAATTCCCTGCTAGCACCTTCTCGGTGCCTGGGAAGAAGAAGTGTTCACATTGCTTCGCAGAATCGCTTTTGTGCAGAAAACAGTAACACTTGTTCAGAACGAAAGAAAGCACAGAGCCCCAGATTTTATGTTGTCCTGGAGAGCTTGCAGAGCACTGGGGAAAGGCAGGCAGAGAATTCCCTGCTAGCACCTTCTCTGTGCCTGGGAAGCAGAAGTGTTCACATTGCTTGGCAGAATCGCTTTTGTGCAGAAAACACTAACACTTGTTCAGAACGAAAGAAAGCACAGAGCCCCAGATTTTATGTTGTCCTGGAGAGCTTGCAGAGCACTGGGGAAAGGCAGGCAGAGAATTCCCTGCTAGCACCTTCTCTGTGCCTGGGAAGCAGAAGTGTTCACATTGCTTCGCAGAATCGCTTTTGTGCAGAAAACACTAACACTTGTTCAGAACGAAAGAAAGCACAGAGCCCCAGATTTGCTGTTGTCCTGGAGAGCTTGCAGAGCACTGGGGAAAGGCAGGCAGAGAATTCCCTGCTAGCACCTTCTCTGTGCCTGGGAAGCAGAAGTGTTCACATTGCTTGGCAGAATCGCTTTTGTGCAGAAAACACTAACACTTGTTCAGAACGAAAGAAAGCACAGAGCCCCAGATTTTATGTTGTCCTGGAGAGCTTGCAGAGCACTGGGGAAAGGCAGGCAGAGAATTCCCTGCTAGCACCTTCTCTCTGCGCGGGAATGAGAAGTGTTCACATTGCTTCGCAGAATCGCTTTTGTGCAGAAAACACTAACACTTGTTCAGAACGAAAGAAAGCACAGAGCCCCAGATTTTATGTTGTCCTGGAGAGCTTGCAGAGCACTGGGGAAAGGCATGCAGAGAATTCCCTGCTAGCACCTTCTCTCTGCGCGGGAATGAGAAGTGTTCACATTGCTTCGCAGAATCGCATTTGCGTCGCTTCAGAGAACACAAAAGCTTGTTCAGGACGAAAGAAAGCACAGAGCCCCAGATTTGCTGTTACCCTGGAGAGCTTGCAGAGCACTGGGGAAAGGCAGGCAGAGAATTCCCTGCTAGCACCTTCTCTGTGCGCGGGAAGGCAAAGTGTTCACATTTCCTCGCAGAATCGCTTTTGTGCAGAAAACACTAACACTTGTTCAGAACGAAAGAAAGCACAGAGCCCCAGATTTTATGTTGTCCTGGAGAGCTTGCAGAGCACTGGGGAAAGGCAGGCAGAGAATTCCCTGCTAGCACCTTCTCTGTGCCTGGGAAGCAGAAGTGTTCACATTGCTTCGCAGAATCGCTTTTGTGCAGAAAACACTAACACTTGTTCAGAACGAAAGAAAGCACAGAGCCCCAGATTTGCTGTTGTCCTGGAGAGCTTGCAGAGCACTGGGGAAAGGCAGGCAGAGAATTCCCTGCTAGCACCTTCTCTGTGCCTGGGAAGCAGAAGTGTTCACATTGCTTGGCAGAATCGCTTTTGTGCAGAAAACAGTAACACTTGTTCAGAACGAAAGAAAGCACAGAGCCCCAGATTTTATGTTGTCCTGGAGAGCTTGCAGAGCACTGGGGAAAGGCAGGCAGAGAATTCCCTGCTAGCACCTTCTCTGTGCCTGGGAAGCAGAAGTGTTCACATTGCTTCGCAGAATCGCTTTTGTGCAGAAAACACTAACACTTGTTCAGGACGAAAGAAAGCACAGAGCCCCAGATTTGCTGTTACCCTGGAGAGCTTGCAGAGCACTGGGGAAAGGCAGGCAGAGAATTCCCTGCTAGCACCTTCTCTGTGCGCGGGAAGGCAAAGTGTTCACATTTCCTCGCAGAATCGCTTTTGTGCAGAAAACACTAACACTTGTTCAGAACGAAAGAAAGCACAGAGCCCCAGATTTTATGTTGTCCTGGAGAGCTTGCAGAGCACTGGGGAAAGGCAGGCAGAGAATTCCCTGCTAGCACCTTCTCTCTGCGCGGGAATGAGAAGTGTTCACATTGCTTCGCAGAATCGCATTTGCGTCGCTTCAGAGAACACAAAAGCTTGTTCAGGACGAAAGAAAGCACAGAGCCCCAGATTTGCTGTTACCCTGGAGAGCTTGCAGAGCACTGGGGAAAGGCAGGCAGAGAATTCCCTGCTAGCACCTTCTCTGTGCGCGGGAAGGCAAAGTGTTCACATTTCCTCGCTGAATCGCTTTTGTGCAGAAAACACTAACACTTGTTCAGAACGAAAGAAAGCACAGAGCCCCAGATTTTATGTTGTCCTGGAGAGCTTGCAGAGCACTGGGGAAAGGCAGGCAGAGAATTCCCTGCTAGCACCTTCTCTGTGCCTGGGAAGAAGAAGTGTTCACATTGCTTCGCAGAATCGCTTTTGTGCAGAAAACACTAACACTTGTTCAGAACGAAAGAAAGCACAGAGCCCCAGATTTGCTGTTGTCCTGGAGAGCTTGCAGAGCACTGGGGAAAGGCAGGCAGAGAATTCCCTGCTAGCACCTTCTCTCTGCGCGGGAATGAGAAGTGTTCACATTGCTTCGCAGAATCGCTTTTGTGCAGAAAACACTAACACTTGTTCAGAACGAAAGAAAGCACAGAGCCCCAGATTTTATGTTGTCCTGGAGAGCTTGCAGAGCACTGGGGAAAGGCAGGCAGAGAATTCCCTGCTAGCACCTTCTCTGTGCCTGGGAAGCAGAAGTGTTCACATTGCTTCGCAGAATCGCTTTTGTGCAGAAAACACTAACACTTGTTCAGAACGAAAGAAAGCACAGAGCCCCAGATTTGCTGTTGTCCTGGAGAGCTTGCAGAGCACTGGGGAAAGGCAGGCAGAGAATTCCCTGCTAGCACCTTCTCTCTGCGCGGGAATGAGAAGTGTTCACATTGCTTCGCAGAATCGCTTTTGTGCAGAAAACACTAACACTTGTTCAGAACGAAAGAAAGCACAGAGCCCCAGATTTTATGTTGTCCTGGAGAGCTTGCAGAGCACTGGGGAAAGGCATGCAGAGAATTCCCTGCTAGCACCTTCTCTCTGCGCGGGAATGAGAAGTGTTCACATTGCTTCGCAGAATCGCATTTGCGTCGCTTCAGAGAACACAAAAGCTTGTTCAGGACGAAAGAAAGCACAGAGCCCCAGATTTGCTGTTACCCTGGAGAGCTTGCAGAGCACTGGGGAAAGGCAGGCAGAGAATTCCCTGCTAGCACCTTCTCTGTGCGCGGGAAGGCAAAGTGTTCACATTTCCTCGCAGAATCGCTTTTGTGCAGAAAACACTAACACTTGTTCAGAACGAAAGAAAGCACAGAGCCCCAGATTTGCTGTTGTCCTGGAGAGCTTGCAGAGCACTGGGGAAAGGCAGGCAGAGAATTCCCTGCTAGCACCTTCTCTGTGCCTGGGAAGCAGAAGTGTTCACATTGCTTCGCAGAATCGCTTTTGTGCAGAAAACACTAACACTTGTTCAGGACGAAAGAAAGCACAGAGCCCCAGATTTGCTGTTACCCTGGAGAGCTTGCAGAGCACTGGGGAAAGCAGGCAGAGAATTCCCTGCTAGCACCTTCTCTGTGCGCGGGAAGGCAAAGTGTTCACATTGCTTCGCAGAATCGCTTTTGTGCAGAAAACACTAACACTTGTTCAGAACGAAAGAAAGCACAGAGCCCCAGATTTGCTGTTGTCCTGGAGAGCTTGCAGAGCACTGGGGAAAGGCAGGCAGAGAATTCCCTGCTAGCACCTTCTCTGTGCCTGGGAAGCAGAAGTGTTCACATTGCTTGGCAGAATCGCTTTTGTGCAGAAAACAGTAACACTTGTTCAGAACGAAAGAAAGCACAGAGCCCCAGATTTTATGTTGTCCTGGAGAGCTTGCAGAGCACTGGGGAAAGGCAGGCAGAGAATTCCCTGCTAGCACCTTCTCTGTGCCTGGGAAGCAGAAGTGTTCACATTGCTTCGCAGAATTGCTTTTGTGCAGAAAACACTAACACTTGTTCAGGACGAAAGAAAGCACAGAGCCCCAGATTTGCTGTTACCCTGGAGAGCTTGCAGAGCACTGGGGAAAGGCAGGCAGAGAATTCCCTGCTAGCACCTTCTCTGTGCGCGGGAAGGCAAAGTGTTCACATTTCCTCGCAGAATCGCTTTTGTGCAGAAAACACTAACACTTGTTCAGAACGAAAGAAAGCACAGAGCCCCAGATTTTATGTTGTCCTGGAGAGCTTGCAGAGCACTGGGGAAAGGCAGGCAGAGAATTCCCTGCTAGCACCTTCTCTCTGCGCGGGAATGAGAAGTGTTCACATTGCTTCGCAGAATCGCATTTGCGTCGCTTCAGAGAACACAAAAGCTTGTTCAGGACGAAAGAAAGCACAGAGCCCCAGATTTGCTGTTACCCTGGAGAGCTTGCAGAGCACTGGGGAAAGGCAGGCAGAGAATTCCCTGCTAGCACCTTCTCTGTGCGCGGGAAGGCAAAGTGTTCACATTTCCTCGCTGAATCGCTTTTGTGCAGAAAACACTAACACTTGTTCAGAACGAAAGAAAGCACAGAGCCCCAGATTTTATGTTGTCCTGGAGAGCTTGCAGAGCACTGGGGAAAGGCAGGCAGAGAATTCCCTGCTAGCACCTTCTCTGTGCCTGGGAAGAAGAAGTGTTCACATTGCTTCGCAGAATCGCTTTTGTGCAGAAAACACTAACACTTGTTCAGAACGAAAGAAAGCACAGAGCCCCAGATTTGCTGTTGTCCTGGAGAGCTTGCAGAGCACTGGGGAAAGGCAGGCAGAGAATTCCCTGCTAGCACCTTCTCTGTGCCTGGGAAGCAGAAGTGTTCACATTGCTTCGCAGAATCGCTTTTGTGCAGAAAACACTAACACTTGTTCAGAACGAAAGAAAGCACAGAGCCCCAGATTTTATGTTGTCCTGGAGAGCTTGCAGAGCACTGGGGAAAGGCAGGCAGAGAATTCCCTGCTAGCACCTTCTCTCTGCGCGGGAATGAGAAGTGTTCACATTGCTTCGCAGAACCGCATTTGCGTCGCTTCAGAGAACACAAAAGCTTGTTCAGGACGAAAGAAAGCACAGAGCCCCAGATTTGCTGTTACCCTGGAGAGCTTGCAGAGCACTGGGGAAAGGCAGGCAGAGAATTCCCTGCTAGCACCTTCTCTGTGCCTGGGAAGCAGAAGTGTTCACATTGCTTCGCAGAATCGCTTTTGTGCAGAAAACACTAACACTTGTTCAGAACGAAAGAAAGCACAGAGCCCCAGATTTGCTGTTGTCCTGGAGAGCTTGCAGAGCACTGGGGAAAGGCAGGCAGAGAATTCCCTGCTAGCACCTTCTCTGTGCCTGGGAAGCAGAAGTGTTCACATTGCTTCGCAGAATCGCTTTTGTGCAGAAAACACTAACACTTGTTCAGAACGAAAGAAAGCACAGAGCCCCAGATTTTATGTTGTCCTGGAGAGCTTGCAGAGCACTGGGGAAAGGCAGGCAGAGAATTCCCTGCTAGCACCTTCTCTGTGCCTGGGAAGCAGAAGTGTTCACATTGCTTCGCAGAATCGCTTTTGTGCAGAAAACACTAACACTTGTTCAGAACGAAAGAAAGCACAGAGCCCCAGATTTGCTGTTGTCCTGGAGAGCTTGCAGAGCACTGGGGAAAGGCAGGCAGAGAATTCCCTGCTAGCACCTTCTCTGTGCCTGGGAAGCAGAAGTGTTCACATTGCTTCGCAGAATCGCTTTTGTGCAGAAAACACTAACACTTGTTCAGGACGAAAGAAAGCACAGAGCCCCAGATTTGCTGTTACCCTGGAGAGCTTGCAGAGCACTGGGGAAAGCAGGCAGAGAATTCCCTGCTAGCACCTTCTCTGTGCGCGGGAAGGCAAAGTGTTCACATTTCCTCGCAGAATCGCTTTTGTGCAGAAAACACTAACACTTGTTCAGAACGAAAGAAAGCACAGAGCCCCAGATTTTATGTTGTCCTGGAGAGCTTGCAGAGCACTGGGGAAAGGCAGGCAGAGAATTCCCTGCTAGCACCTTCTCGGTGCCTGGGAAGAAGAAGTGTTCACATTGCTTCGCAGAATCGCTTTTGTGCAGAAAACACTAACACTTGTTCAGAACGAAAGAAAGCACAGAGCCCCAGATTTTATGTTGTCCTGGAGAGCTTGCAGAGCACTGGGGAAAGGCATGCAGAGAATTCCCTGCTAGCACCTTCTCTCTGCGCGGGAATGAGAAGTGTTCACATTGCTTCGCAGAATCGCATTTGCGTCGCTTCAGAGAACACAAAAGCTTGTTCAGGACGAAAGAAAGCACAGAGCCCCAGATTTGCTGTTACCCTGGAGAGCTTGCAGAGCACTGGGGAAAGGCAGGCAGAGAATTCCCTGCTAGCACCTTCTCTGTGCCTGGGAAGAAGAAGTGTTCACATTGCTTCGCAGAATCGCTTTTGTGCAGAAAACACTAACACTTGTTCAGAACGAAAGAAAGCACAGAGCCCCAGATTTGCTGTTGTCCTGGAGAGCTTGCAGAGCACTGGGGAAAGGCAGGCAGAGAATTCCCTGCTAGCACCTTCTCTGTGCCTGGGAAGCAGAAGTGTTCACATTGCTTCGCAGAATCGCTTTTGTGCAGAAAACACTAACACTTGTTCAGAACGAAAGAAAGCACAGAGCCCCAGATTTTATGTTTTCCTGGAGAGCTTGCAGAGCACTGGGGAAAGGCAGGCAGAGAATTCCCTGCTAGCACCTTCTCTGTGCCTGGGAAGAAGAAGTGTTCACATTGCTTCGCAGAATCGCTTTTGTGCAGAAAACACTAACACTTGTTCAGAACGAAAGAAAGCACAGAGCCCCAGATTTGCTGTTGTCCTGGAGAGCTTGCAGAGCACTGGGGAAAGGCAGGCAGAGAATTCCCTGCTAGCACCTTCTCTCTGCGCGGGAATGAGAAGTGTTCACATTGCTTCGCAGAATCGCTTTTGTGCAGAAAACACTAACACTTGTTCAGAACGAAAGAAAGCACAGAGCCCCAGATTTTATGTTGTCCTGGAGAGCTTGCAGAGCACTGGGGAAAGGCAGGCAGAGAATTCCCTGCTAGCACCTTCTCTGTGCCTGGGAAGCAGAAGTGTTCACATTGCTTCGCAGAATCGCTTTTGTGCAGAAAACACTAACACTTGTTCAGAACGAAAGAAAGCACAGAGCCCCAGATTTGCTGTTGTCCTGGAGAGCTTGCAGAGCACTGGGGAAAGGCAGGCAGAGAATTCCCTGCTAGCACCTTCTCTCTGCGCGGGAATGAGAAGTGTTCACATTGCTTCGCAGAATCGCTTTTGTGCAGAAAACACTAACACTTGTTCAGAACGAAAGAAAGCACAGAGCCCCAGATTTGCTGTTGTCCTGGAGAGCTTGCAGAGCACTGGGGAAAGGCAGGCAGAGAATTCCCTGCTAGCACCTTCTCTCTGCGCGGGAATGAGAAGTGTTCACATTGCTTCGCAGAATCGCTTTTGTGCAGAAAACACTAACACTTGTTCAGAACGAAAGAAAGCACAGAGCCCCAGATTTTATGTTGTCCTGGAGAGCTTGCAGAGCACTGGGGAAAGGCATGCAGAGAATTCCCTGCTAGCACCTTCTCTCTGCGCGGGAATGAGAAGTGTTCACATTGCTTCGCAGAATCGCATTTGCGTCGCTTCAGAGAACACAAAAGCTTGTTCAGGACGAAAGAAAGCACAGAGCCCCAGATTTGCTGTTACCCTGGAGAGCTTGCAGAGCACTGGGGAAAGGCAGGCAGAGAATTCCCTGCTAGCACCTTCTCTGTGCGCGGGAAGGCAAAGTGTTCACATTTCCTCGCAGAATCGCTTTTGTGCAGAAAACACTAACACTTGTTCAGAACGAAAGAAAGCACAGAGCCCCAGATTTTATGTTGTCCTGGAGAGCTTGCAGAGCACTGGGGAAAGGCAGGCAGAGAATTCCCTGCTAGCACCTTCTCGGTGCCTGGGAAGAAGAAGTGTTCACATTGCTTCGCAGAATCGCTTTTGTGCAGAAAACACTAACACTTGTTCAGAACGAAAGAAAGCACAGAGCCCCAGATTTTATGTTGTCCTGGAGAGCTTGCAGAGCACTGGGGAAAGGCATGCAGAGAATTCCCTGCTAGCACCTTCTCTCTGCGCGGGAATGAGAAGTGTTCACATTGCTTCGCAGAATCGCATTTGCGTCGCTTCAGAGAACACAAAAGCTTGTTCAGGACGAAAGAAAGCACAGAGCCCCAGATTTGCTGTTACCCTGGAGAGCTTGCAGAGCACTGGGGAAAGGCAGGCAGAGAATTCCCTGCTAGCACCTTCTCGGTGCCTGGGAAGAAGAAGTGTTCACATTGCTTCGCAGAATCGCTTTTGTGCAGAAAACACTAACACTTGTTCAGAACGAAAGAAAGCACAGAGCCCCAGATTTTATGTTGTCCTGGAGAGCTTGCAGAGCACTGGGGAAAGGCATGCAGAGAATTCCCTGCTAGCACCTTCTCTCTGCGCGGGAATGAGAAGTGTTCACATTGCTTCGCAGAATCGCATTTGCGTCGCTTCAGAGAACACAAAAGCTTGTTCAGGACGAAAGAAAGCACAGAGCCCCAGATTTGCTGTTACCCTGGAGAGCTTGCAGAGCACTGGGGAAAGGCAGGCAGAGAATTCCCTGCTAGCACCTTCTCTGTGCGCGGGAAGGCAAAGTGTTCACATTTCCTCGCAGAATCGCTTTTGTGCAGAAAACACTAACACTTGTTCAGAACGAAAGAAAGCACAGAGCCCCAGATTTTATGTTGTCCTGGAGAGCTTGCAGAGCACTGGGGAAAGGCAGGCAGAGAATTCCCTGCTAGCACCTTCTCTGTGCCTGGGAAGAAGAAGTGTTCACATTGCTTCGCAGAATCGCTTTTGTGCAGAAAACACTAACACTTGTTCAGAACGAAAGAAAGCACAGAGCCCCAGAATTGCTGTTGTCCTGGAGAGCTTGCAGAGCACTGGGGAAAGGCAGGCAGAGAATTCCCTGCTAGCACCTTCTCTGTGCCTGGGAAGCAGAAGTGTTCACATTGCTTCGCAGAATCGCTTTTGTGCAGAAAACACTAACACTTGTTCAGAACGAAAGAAAGCACAGAGCCCCAGATTTTATGTTGTCCTGGAGAGCTTGCAGAGCACTGGGGAAAGGCAGGCAGAGAATTCCCTGCTAGCACCTTCTCTGTGCCTGGGAAGCAGAAGTGTTCACATTGCTTCGCAGAATCGCATTTGCGTCGCTTCAGAGAACACAAAAGCTTGTTCAGGACGAAAGAAAGCACAGAGCCCCAGATTTGCTGTTACCCTGGAGAGCTTGCAGAGCACTGGGGAAAGCAGGCAGAGAATTCCCTGCTAGCACCTTCTCTGTGCCTGGGAAGCAGAAGTGTTCACATTGCTTCGCAGAATCGCTTTTGTGCAGAAAACACTAACACTTGTTCAGAACGAAAGAAAGCACAGAGCCCCAGATTTTATGTTGTCCTGGAGAGCTTGCAGAGCACTGGGGAAAGGCAGGCAGAGAATTCCCTGCTAGCACCTTCTCTGTGCCTGGGAAGCAGAAGTGTTCACATTGCTTCGCAGAATCGCTTTTGTGCAGAAAACACTAACACTTGTTCAGAACGAAAGAAAGCACAGAGACCCAGATTTTATGTTGTCCTGGAGAGCTTGCAGAGCACTGGGGAAAGGCAGGCAGAGAATTCCCTGCTAGCACCTTCTCTGTGCCTGGGAAGCAGAAGTGTTCACATTGCTTCGCAGAATCGCTTTTGTGCAGAAAACACTAACACTTGTTCAGGACGAAAGAAAGCACAGAGCCCCAGATTTGCTGTTACCCTGGAGAGCTTGCAGAGCACTGGGGAAAGCAGGCAGAGAATTCCCTGCTAGCACCTTCTCTGTGCGCGGGAAGGCAAAGTGTTCACATTTCCTCGCAGAATCGCTTTTGTGCAGAAAACACTAACACTTGTTCAGAACGAAAGAAAGCACAGAGACCCAGATTTTATGTTGTCCTGGAGAGCTTGCAGAGCACTGGGGAAAGGCAGGCAGAGAATTCCCTGCTAGCACCTTCTCGGTGCCTGGGAAGAAGAAGTGTTCACATTGCTTCGCAGAATCGCTTTTGTGCAGAAAACACTAACACTTGTTCAGAACGAAAGAAAGCACAGAGCCCCAGATTTTATGTTGTCCTGGAGAGCTTGCAGAGCACTGGGGAAAGGCATGCAGAGAATTCCCTGCTAGCACCTTCTCTCTGCGCGGGAATGAGAAGTGTTCACATTGCTTCGCAGAATCGCATTTGCGTCGCTTCAGAGAACACAAAAGCTTGTTCAGGACGAAAGAAAGCACAGAGCCCCAGATTTGCTGTTACCCTGGAGAGCTTGCAGAGCACTGGGGAAAGGCAGGCAGAGAATTCCCTGCTAGCACCTTCTCTGTGCGCGGGAAGGCAAAGTGTTCACATTTCCTCGCAGAATCGCTTTTGTGCAGAAAACACTAACACTTGTTCAGAACGAAAGAAAGCACAGAGCCCCAGATTTTATGTTGTCCTGGAGAGCTTGCAGAGCACTGGGGAAAGGCAGGCAGAGAATTCCCTGCTAGCACCTTCTCTGTGCCTGGGAAGAAGAAGTGTTCACATTGCTTCGCAGAATCGCTTTTGTGCAGAAAACACTAACACTTGTTCAGAACGAAAGAAAGCACAGAGCCCCAGAATTGCTGTTGTCCTGGAGAGCTTGCAGAGCACTGGGGAAAGGCAGGCAGAGAATTCCCTGCTAGCACCTTCTCTGTGCCTGGGAAGCAGAAGTGTTCACATTGCTTCGCAGAATCGCTTTTGTGCAGAAAACACTAACACTTGTTCAGAACGAAAGAAAGCACAGAGCCCCAGATTTTATGTTGTCCTGGAGAGCTTGCAGAGCACTGGGGAAAGGCAGGCAGAGAATTCCCTGCTAGCACCTTCTCTGTGCCTGGGAAGCAGAAGTGTTCACATTGCTTCGCAGAATCGCATTTGCGTCGCTTCAGAGAACACAAAAGCTTGTTCAGGACGAAAGAAAGCACAGAGCCCCAGATTTGCTGTTACCCTGGAGAGCTTGCAGAGCACTGGGGAAAGCAGGCAGAGAATTCCCTGCTAGCACCTTCTCTGTGCGCGGGAAGGCAAAGTGTTCACATTTCCTCGCAGAATCGCTTTTGTGCAGAAAACACTAACACTTGTTCAGAACGAAAGAAAGCACAGAGCCCCAGATTTTATGTTGTCCTGGAGAGCTTGCAGAGCACTGGGGAAAGGCAGGCAGAGAATTCCCTGCTAGCACCTTCTCTGTGCCTGGGAAGCAGAAGTGTTCACATTGCTTCGCAGAATCGCTTTTGTGCAGAAAACACTAACACTTGTTCAGAACGAAAGAAAGCACAGAGCCCCAGATTTTATGTTGTCCTGGAGAGCTTGCAGAGCACTGGGGAAAGGCAGGCAGAGAATTCCCTGCTAGCACCTTCTCTGTGCCTGGGAAGCAGAAGTGTTCACATTGCTTCGCAGAATCGCTTTTGTGCAGAAAACACTAACACTTGTTCAGAACGAAAGAAAGCACAGAGCCCCAGATTTGCTGTTGTCCTGGAGAGCTTGCAGAGCACTGGGGAAAGGCAGGCAGAGAATTCCCTGCTAGCACCTTCTCTGTGCCTGGGAAGCAGAAGTGTTCACATTGCTTCGCAGAATCGCTTTTGTGCAGAAAACACTAACACTTGTTCAGAACGAAAGAAAGCACAGAGCCCCAGATTTGCTGTTGTCCTGGAGAGCTTGCAGAGCACTGGGGAAAGGCAGGCAGAGAATTCCCTGCTAGCACCTTCTCTCTGCGCGGGAATGAGAAGTGTTCACATTGCTTCGCAGAATCGCTTTTGTGCAGAAAACACTAACACTTGTTCAGAACGAAAGAAAGCACAGAGCCCCAGATTTTATGTTGTCCTGGAGAGCTTGCAGAGCACTGGGGAAAGGCATGCAGAGAATTCCCTGCTAGCACCTTCTCTCTGCGCGGGAATGAGAAGTGTTCACATTGCTTCGCAGAATCGCATTTGCGTCGCTTCAGAGAACACAAAAGCTTGTTCAGGACGAAAGAAAGCACAGAGCCCCAGATTTGCTGTTACCCTGGAGAGCTTGCAGAGCACTGGGGAAAGGCAGGCAGAGAATTCCCTGCTAGCACCTTCTCTGTGCGCGGGAAGGCAAAGTGTTCACATTTCCTCGCAGAATCGCTTTTGTGCAGAAAACACTAACACTTGTTCAGAACGAAAGAAAGCACAGAGCCCCAGATTTTATGTTGTCCTGGAGAGCTTGCAGAGCACTGGGGAAAGGCAGGCAGAGAATTCCCTGCTAGCACCTTCTCTGTGCCTGGGAAGCAGAAGTGTTCACATTGCTTCGCAGAATCGCTTTTGTGCAGAAAACACTAACACTTGTTCAGAACGAAAGAAAGCACAGAGCCCCAGATTTGCTGTTGTCCTGGAGAGCTTGCAGAGCACTGGGGAAAGGCAGGCAGAGAATTCCCTGCTAGCACCTTCTCTGTGCCTGGGAAGCAGAAGTGTTCACATTGCTTGGCAGAATCGCTTTTGTGCAGAAAACAGTAACACTTGTTCAGAACGAAAGAAAGCACAGAGCCCCAGATTTTATGTTGTCCTGGAGAGCTTGCAGAGCACTGGGGAAAGGCAGGCAGAGAATTCCCTGCTAGCACCTTCTCTGTGCCTGGGAAGCAGAAGTGTTCACATTGCTTCGCAGAATCGCTTTTGTGCAGAAAACACTAACACTTGTTCAGGACGAAAGAAAGCACAGAGCCCCAGATTTGCTGTTACCCTGGAGAGCTTGCAGAGCACTGGGGAAAGGCAGGCAGAGAATTCCCTGCTAGCACCTTCTCTGTGCGCGGGAAGGCAAAGTGTTCACATTTCCTCGCAGAATCGCTTTTGTGCAGAAAACACTAACACTTGTTCAGAACGAAAGAAAGCACAGAGCCCCAGATTTTATGTTGTCCTGGAGAGCTTGCAGAGCACTGGGGAAAGGCAGGCAGAGAATTCCCTGCTAGCACCTTCTCTCTGCGCGGGAATGAGAAGTGTTCACATTGCTTCGCAGAATCGCATTTGCGTCGCTTCAGAGAACACAAAAGCTTGTTCAGGACGAAAGAAAGCACAGAGCCCCAGATTTGCTGTTACCCTGGAGAGCTTGCAGAGCACTGGGGAAAGGCAGGCAGAGAATTCCCTGCTAGCACCTTCTCTGTGCGCGGGAAGGCAAAGTGTTCACATTTCCTCGCTGAATCGCTTTTGTGCAGAAAACACTAACACTTGTTCAGAACGAAAGAAAGCACAGAGCCCCAGATTTTATGTTGTCCTGGAGAGCTTGCAGAGCACTGGGGAAAGGCAGGCAGAGAATTCCCTGCTAGCACCTTCTCTGTGCCTGGGAAGAAGAAGTGTTCACATTGCTTCGCAGAATCGCTTTTGTGCAGAAAACACTAACACTTGTTCAGAACGAAAGAAAGCACAGAGCCCCAGATTTGCTGTTGTCCTGGAGAGCTTGCAGAGCACTGGGGAAAGGCAGGCAGAGAATTCCCTGCTAGCACCTTCTCTCTGCGCGGGAATGAGAAGTGTTCACATTGCTTCGCAGAATCGCTTTTGTGCAGAAAACACTAACACTTGTTCAGAACGAAAGAAAGCACAGAGCCCCAGATTTTATGTTGTCCTGGAGAGCTTGCAGAGCACTGGGGAAAGGCAGGCAGAGAATTCCCTGCTAGCACCTTCTCTGTGCCTGGGAAGCAGAAGTGTTCACATTGCTTCGCAGAATCGCTTTTGTGCAGAAAACACTAACACTTGTTCAGAACGAAAGAAAGCACAGAGCCCCAGATTTGCTGTTGTCCTGGAGAGCTTGCAGAGCACTGGGGAAAGGCAGGCAGAGAATTCCCTGCTAGCACCTTCTCTCTGCGCGGGAATGAGAAGTGTTCACATTGCTTCGCAGAATCGCTTTTGTGCAGAAAACACTAACACTTGTTCAGAACGAAAGAAAGCACAGAGCCCCAGATTTTATGTTGTCCTGGAGAGCTTGCAGAGCACTGGGGAAAGGCATGCAGAGAATTCCCTGCTAGCACCTTCTCTCTGCGCGGGAATGAGAAGTGTTCACATTGCTTCGCAGAATCGCATTTGCGTCGCTTCAGAGAACACAAAAGCTTGTTCAGGACGAAAGAAAGCACAGAGCCCCAGATTTGCTGTTACCCTGGAGAGCTTGCAGAGCACTGGGGAAAGGCAGGCAGAGAATTCCCTGCTAGCACCTTCTCTGTGCGCGGGAAGGCAAAGTGTTCACATTTCCTCGCAGAATCGCTTTTGTGCAGAAAACACTAACACTTGTTCAGAACGAAAGAAAGCACAGAGACCCAGATTTTATGTTGTCCTGGAGAGCTTGCAGAGCACTGGGGAAAGGCAGGCAGAGAATTCCCTGCTAGCACCTTCTCTGTGCCTGGGAAGCAGAAGTGTTCACATTGCTTCGCAGAATCGCTTTTGTGCAGAAAACACTAACACTTGTTCAGAACGAAAGAAAGCACAGAGCCCCAGATTTGCTGTTGTCCTGGAGAGCTTGCAGAGCACTGGGGAAAGGCAGGCAGAGAATTCCCTGCTAGCACCTTCTCTGTGCCTGGGAAGCAGAAGTGTTCACATTGCTTGGCAGAATCGCTTTTGTGCAGAAAACAGTAACACTTGTTCAGAACGAAAGAAAGCACAGAGCCCCAGATTTTATGTTGTCCTGGAGAGCTTGCAGAGCACTGGGGAAAGGCAGGCAGAGAATTCCCTGCTAGCACCTTCTCTGTGCCTGGGAAGCAGAAGTGTTCACATTGCTTCGCAGAATCGCTTTTGTGCAGAAAACACTAACACTTGTTCAGGACGAAAGAAAGCACAGAGCCCCAGATTTGCTGTTACCCTGGAGAGCTTGCAGAGCACTGGGGAAAGGCAGGCAGAGAATTCCCTGCTAGCACCTTCTCTGTGCGCGGGAAGGCAAAGTGTTCACATTTCCTCGCAGAATCGCTTTTGTGCAGAAAACACTAACACTTGTTCAGAACGAAAGAAAGCACAGAGCCCCAGATTTTATGTTGTCCTGGAGAGCTTGCAGAGCACTGGGGAAAGGCAGGCAGAGAATTCCCTGCTAGCACCTTCTCTGTGCCTGGGAAGAAGAAGTGTTCACATTGCTTCGCAGAATCGCTTTTGTGCAGAAAACACTAACACTTGTTCAGAACGAAAGAAAGCACAGAGCCCCAGATTTGCTGTTGTCCTGGAGAGCTTGCAGAGCACTGGGGAAAGGCAGGCAGAGAATTCCCTGCTAGCACCTTCTCTCTGCGCGGGAATGAGAAGTGTTCACATTGCTTCGCAGAATCGCTTTTGTGCAGAAAACACTAACACTTGTTCAGAACGAAAGAAAGCACAGAGCCCCAGATTTTATGTTGTCCTGGAGAGCTTGCAGAGCACTGGGGAAAGGCAGGCAGAGAATTCCCTGCTAGCACCTTCTCTGTGCCTGGGAAGCAGAAGTGTTCACATTGCTTCGCAGAATCGCTTTTGTGCAGAAAACACTAACACTTGTTCAGAACGAAAGAAAGCACAGAGCCCCAGATTTGCTGTTGTCCTGGAGAGCTTGCAGAGCACTGGGGAAAGGCAGGCAGAGAATTCCCTGCTAGCACCTTCTCTCTGCGCGGGAATGAGAAGTGTTCACATTGCTTCGCAGAATCGCTTTTGTGCAGAAAACACTAACACTTGTTCAGAACGAAAGAAAGCACAGAGCCCCAGATTTTATGTTGTCCTGGAGAGCTTGCAGAGCACTGGGGAAAGGCATGCAGAGAATTCCCTGCTAGCACCTTCTCTCTGCGCGGGAATGAGAAGTGTTCACATTGCTTCGCAGAATCGCATTTGCGTCGCTTCAGAGAACACAAAAGCTTGTTCAGGACGAAAGAAAGCACAGAGCCCCAGATTTGCTGTTACCCTGGAGAGCTTGCAGAGCACTGGGGAAAGGCAGGCAGAGAATTCCCTGCTAGCACCTTCTCTGTGCCTGGGAAGCAGAAGTGTTCACATTGCTTCGCAGAATCGCTTTTGTGCAGAAAACACTAACACTTGTTCAGAACGAAAGAAAGCACAGAGCCCCAGATTTTATGTTGTCCTGGAGAGCTTGCAGAGCACTGGGGAAAGGCAGGCAGAGAATTCCCTGCTAGCACCTTCTCTGT